>NC_092278.1:25153042-26395542 GCF_036320965.1 Panulirus ornatus
GGGTTGAGGGTCAAGTCAATTGGGAGGTGAGTTTGAATGGAGAAAAACTGGAGGAAGTGAAGTGTTTTAGATATCTGGGAGTGGATCTGTCAGCGGATGGCACCATGGAAGCAGAAGTGGATCATAGGGTGGGGGAGGGGGCGAAAATTTTGGGAGCCTTGAAAAATGTGTGGAAGTCGAGAACATTATCCCGGAAAGCAAAAATGGGTATGTTTGAAGGAATAGTAGTTCCAACAATGTTGTATGGTTGCGAGGCGTGGGCTATGGATAGAGTTGTGCGCAGGAGGATGGATGTGCTGGAAATGAGATGTTTGAGGACAATGTGTGGTGTGAGGTGGTTTGATCGAGTAAGTAACGTAAGGGTAAGAGAGATGTGTGGAAATAAAAAGAGCGTGGTTGAGAGAGCAGAAGAGGGTGTTTTGAAATGGTTTGGGCACATGGAGAGAATGAGTGAGGAAAGATTGACCAAGAGGATAAAAGTGTCGGAGGTGGAGGGAACGAGGAGAAGAGGGAGACCAAATTGGAGGTGGAAAGATGGAGTGAAAAGGATTTTGTGTGATCGGGGCCTGAACATGCAGGAGGGTGAAAGGAGGGCAAGGAATAGAGTGAATTGGAGCGATGTGGTATACAGGGGTTTGGGACGTCTGCAGGGATTGAATCAAGGCATGTGAAGGCGTCGGGGTAAACCATGGAAAGCGTGTAGGTAGTATATTTGCGTTTTTTTGGTTGGACGTTGAAATGTACATGTGTATGGGGGGGGTTGGGCCATTTCTTTCGTCTTTTTCCTTGCGTTTAACCTCGCAAACCCCGGGAGAAAAGCACAAAGTAAAAAAAAAAAAAAAAAAAAATAAATAATAAATAAAAATATTTTGGGGGGGGGGTTTTTTTTTTTTTTACATAAAAAAAAAAATAAAAAAAAAGTTATAAAAATAAAAATTTAAAAAAAGAAAATATTATATATATAATTATTATCCCCCTTTTTCCTGTTTTTCTCGCGTTTTTTTCCCGAGGGCCCCCCCCCCAAGGAAACCAAAAAGACAAAAAGGCCCCAACTTCCATCACCAACCATGTAAAAAGCAAAAAAACCACACCCCTTTACATACCCCACAGTTTTCCATGGTTTACCCCAGAGCTTCAAATCCCTTGGGTTCAACCACTGACAGAAACGTCAACCCCGGTATACCACATGGGGTTTCCCCAATTCACTCTTTTCCTTCCCTGCCCTTTCACCCTCCTGCATTTTCAGGGCCCCGATCACTCAAAAATTTTTTTTCACTCCATCTTCCACCCCCAAATTTGGTCTCCCACTTCCCCTTTGTTCCCTTTCCAAAACCCCCGAAAACATATATCCTTTTGGTCAATCTTTCCTCACTCTTTCCTCTCCATGTGCCCAAACCATTTCAAAACACCCCTTCTGCTCTTTTCAACCACGCTCTTTTTTATTTCCACACATCTTTTTACCCTTACTTTACCCCCTCGATCAAACCACCTCACACCCCCCCCGTAGTCCCAAACATCTCTTTTCCCAAGCACATCCCCTCCTCCACCACAACTCTATCCATAGCCCAGGCCTCGCAACCATAAAACATTGTTGGAACCACTATTCCTTCAAACATAAAGGGCCATTTTTTGCTTTCCGGGGATAATTTCTCGATTTCCCCACACTTTTCTTCAAGGCCCCGGGGAATTTTCCCCCCCTCCCCCCCCTTGTTTCCACTTCCCTTCCATGGTTCCACCCACTCCCAAATCCACCCCAGATTTTCTAAAACACTTCACTTCCCCCTTTTTTTCTCCCTTCAAATTTACCTCCCAATTGCCTTGCCCCAACCCTACTGTACCTAATAATTTGCTCTTATTCACTTTTAACTTTTAAAATTTTCCCTTTTTTTCACCATTTTTTCCAAACTCGGGCCCACCATTTTTTCCCCGCCACAGAATCAGCCAAACCAGCCTGTATAAAACCGGAACAACAACTGACTCACTTCCCAAGTTTCTCTCATCCCCAACAACTTCATATTTCCCCCTTTTCCAAAACCTTGCTTTTACCTCCCAAAAAACCCCCATCCTAAACAAATTAAAAAACCCAAAGGAAAGACATAAAACACACCCCTGGCCCGCAAACCAACTTTCCACTGAAACCAATCATTTTCCCTTCTCTTCCCCCTTTACACAACCCCTTAAATCCTCGATAAAAACTTTTCACTGCTTCTAACAACTTGCCTCCACACCATATATTCTTAATACCTTCCACAGAGCATCTCTATCAACTCTATCATATGCCCTCTCCAGATCCATAAATGCTACATACAAATCCATTTTTGCTTTCCGAGATAATGTTCTCGACTTCCACACATTCTTCAATGCTCCCAGAACTTTTGCCCCTCCCCCACCCTATGATTCACTTCCTCTTCCATGGTTCCACCCACTGCCAAATCCACTCCCAGATATCTAAAACACTTCACTTCCTCCAGTTTTTCTCCATTCAAACTCACCTCCCAATTGACTTGACCCTCAACCCTACTGTGCCTAATAACCTTGCTCTTATTCACATTTACTCTTAACTCTTAACTCTTCACATTTACTCTTAACTCTTAACTTAACTTTACTCTTTCACACACTTTACCAAACTCAGTCACCAGCTTCTGCAGTTTCTCACATGAATCAGCCACCAGCGCTGTATCATCAGCGAACAACAACTGCCTCACTTCCCAAGCTCTCTCATCCCCAACAGACTTCATACTTGCCCCTCTTTCCAAAACTCTTGCATTCACCTCCCTAACAACCCCATCCATAAACAAATTAAACAACCATGGAGACATCACACACCCCTGCCGCAAACCTACATTCACTGAGAACCAATCACTTTCCTCTCTTCCTACACGTACACATGCCTTACATCCTCGATAAAAACTTTTCACTGCTTCTAACAACTTGCCTCCCACACCATATATTCTTAATACCTTCCACAGAGCATCTCTATCAACTCTATCATATGCCTTCTCCAGATCCATAAATGCTACATACAAATCCATTTGCTTTTCTAAGTATTTCTCACATACATTCTTCAAAGCAAACACCTGATCCATACATCCTCTACCACTTCTGAAACCACACTGCTCTTCCCCAATCTGATGCTCTGTACATGCCTTCACCCTCTCAATCAATATCCTCCCATATAATTTCCCAGGAATACTCAACAAACTTATACCTCTGTAATTTGAGCACTCACCTTTGTCCCCTTTGCCTTTGTACAATGGCACTATGCACGCATTCCGCCAATCCTCAGGCACCTCACCATGAATCATACATACATTAAATAACCTTACCACCCAGTCAACAATACAGTCACCCCCTTTTTTAATAAATTCCACTGCAATACCATCCAAACCCGCTGCCTTGCTGGCTTTCATCTTCCACAGAGCTTTTACTACCTCTTCTCTGTTTACCAAATCATTTTCCAACCCTCTCACTTTGCACACCACCTCGACCAAAACACCCTATATCTGCCACTCTATCATCAAACACATTCAACAAACCTTCAAAATACTCACTCCATCTCCTTCTCACATCACCACTACTTGTTATCACCTCCCCATTTGCGCCCTTCACTGAAGTTCCCATTTGCTCCCTTGTCTTACGCACTTTATTTACCTCCTTCCAGAACATCTTTTTATTCTCCCTAAAATTTAATGATACTCTCTCACCCCATCTCTCATTTGCCCTTTTTTTCACCTCTTGCACCTTTCTCTTGACCTCCTGTCTCTTTCTTTTATACATCTCCCACTCAATTGCATTTTTTCCCTGCAAAAATCGTCCAATTGCCTCTCTCTTCTCTTTCACTAATACTCTTACTTCTTCATCCCACCACTCACTACCCTTTCTAATCAACCCACCTCCCACTCTTCTCATGCCACAAGCATCTTTTGCGCAATCCATCACTGATTCCCTAAATACATCCCATTTTCCCCCTCCCCCACTCCCCTTACTTCCCATGTTTCTCACCTTTTTCCATTCTGTACTCAGTCTTCCTGGTACTTCCTCACACAAGTCTCCTTCCCAAGCTCACTTACTCTCACCAGAAGTGGTAGAGGATGTGTGGATCAGGTGTTTGCTTTGAAGAATGTATGTGAGAAATACTTAGAAAAGCAAATGGATTTGAATGTAGCATTTATGGATCTAGAGAAGGCATATTATAGAGTTGATAGAGATGCTCTGTGGAAGGTAGTAAGAATATATGGTGTGGGAGGCAAGTTGTTAGAAGCAGTGAAAAGTTTGTATCAGGATGTAAGGCACTTGTACGTGTAGGAAGAGAGGAAAGTGATTGGTTCTCAGTGAATGTAGGTTTGCGGCATGGGTGAGTGATGTCTCCATGGTTGTTTAATTTGTTTATGGATGGGGTTGTTAGGGAGGTGAATGCAAGAGTTTTGGAAAGAGGGGCAAGTATGAAGTCTGTTGGGGATGAGAGAGCTTGGGAAGTGAGTCAGTTGTTGTTCGCTGATGATACAGCGCTGGTGGCGGATTCATGTGAGAAACTGCAGAAGCTGGTGACTGAGTTTGGTAAAGTGTGTGAAAGAAGAAAGTTGAGAGTAAATGTGAATAAGAGCAAGGTTATTAGGTACAGTAGGGTTGAGGGTCAAGTCAATTGGGAGGTAAGTTTGAATGGAGAAAAACTGGAGGAAGTAAAGTGTTTTTAGATATCTGGGAGTGGATCTGGCAGTGGATGGAACCATGGAAGCGGAAGTGGATCATAGGGTGGGGAGGGGGCGAAAATTTTGGGAGCCTTGAAAAATGTGTGGAAGTCAAGAACATTATCTCGGAAAGCAAAAATGGTATGTTTGAAGGAATAGTAGTTCCAACAATGTTGTATGGTTGCGAGGCGTGGGCTATGGATAGCGTTCTGCACAGGAGGATGGATGTGCTGGAAATGAGATGTTTGAGGACAATGTGTGGTGTGAGGTGGTTTGATCGAGTAAGTAACGTAAGGGTAAGAGAGATGTGTGGAAATAAAAAGAGCGTGGTTGAGAGAGCAGAAGAGGGTGTTTTTGAAATGGTTTGGGCACATGGAGAGAATGAGTGAGGAAAGATTGACCAAGAGGATATATGTGTCGGAGGTGGAGGGAACGAGGAGAAGTGGGAGACCAAATTGGAGGTGGAAAGATGGAGTGAAAAAGATTTTTGAGTGATCAGGACCTGAAAATATAGGAGGTTGAAATGCATGCATAAGATTGAGTGAATTGGAATAAAATGTTTATACTGTGAGCAGCACCAGGGTATGTGAAGTGTCTAGAATAAACCATGGGAAGGTCTGTGGGGTCTGGTTGTGGATAGGGTGCTGTAGTGTTGTTGCATTACACATGGACAGCTAGAGAAGGGGATGTGAGCAGATATAACCTTTCTTTGTCTGTTCTGGCACTACTTTGTTAATCCGGAAAGTGGTGATCAGGTATGAAAAATATATATATATAATATATAATATATATATATATATTATATATATATATATTATATATATATATATTATATATATATATATGGAAATGGTGAAGAGCTTGTATATTTATGTGCTGAAAAAGGACTGATGATTGGGAATACCTGGTTTAAAAAGCGAGATATACATAAGTATACTTATGTAAGTAGGAGAGATGGCGAGACGTTATTGGATTACGTGTTAATTGACAGGCGTGCGAAAAGAGAGACTTTTGGATGTTAATGTGCTGAGAGGTGCAACTGGAGGGATGTCTGATCATTATCTTGTGGAGGCTAAGGTGAAGATTAGTATGGGTTTTCAGAAAAGAAGAGTGAATGTTGGGGTGAAGAAGGTGGTGAGAGTAAGTGAGCTTGGGAAGGAGACCTGTGTGAAGAAGTATCA
Organism: Panulirus ornatus; assembly: GCF_036320965.1. Lineage (NCBI taxonomy): Eukaryota > Metazoa > Arthropoda > Malacostraca > Decapoda > Palinuridae > Panulirus > Panulirus ornatus. The sequence goes on from NC_092278.1 coordinate 25,158,912, forward strand.
GGAGAGACTGTGTACAGAATGGAAAAAGGTGAGAACAATGGAAGTAAGGGAGTGGGGGAGGAATGGGATGTATTTAGGGAATCAGTGATGGATTGCGCAAAAGATGCTTGTGGCATGAGAAGAGTGGGAGGTGGGCTGTTTAGAAAGGGTAGTGAGTGGTGGGATGAAGAAGTAAGAGTATTAGTGAAAGAGAAGAGAGAGCATTTGGACGATTTTTGCAGGGAAAAAATGCAATTGAGTGGGAGAAGTATAAAAGAAAGAGACAGGAGGTCAAGAGAAAGGTGCAAGAGGTGAAAAAAAAGGGCAAATGAGAGTTGGGGTGAGAGACTATCAGTAAATTTTAGGGAGAATAAAAAGATGTTCTGGAAGGAGGTAAATAGGGTGCGTAAGACAAGGGAGCAAATGGGAACTTCAGTGAAGGGCGTAAAATGGGGAGGTGATAACAAGTAGTGGTGATGTGAGAAGGAGATGGAATGAGCATTTTGAAGGTTTGTTGAATCTGTCTGATGACAGAGTGGCAGATATAGGGTGTTTGGGTCGAGGTGGTGTGCAAAGTGAGAGGGTTAGGGAAAATGATTTGGTAAACAGAGAAGAGGTAGTAAAAGCTTTGCGGAAGATGAAAGCCGGCAAGGCAGCAGGTTTGGATGGTATTGCAGTGGAATTTATTAAAAAAGGGGGTGACTGTATTGTTGACTGGTTGGTAAGGTTATTTAATGTATGTATGACTCATGGTGAGGTGCCTGAGGATTGGGCGGAATGCGTGTTGCCATAGTGCCATTGTACAAAGGCAAAGGGGATAAGAGTGAGTGCTCAAATTACAGAGGTATAAGTTTGTTGAGTATTCCTGGTAAATTATATGGGAGGGTATTGATTGAGAGGGTGAAGGCATGTACAGAGCATCAGATTGGGGAAGAGCAGTGTGGTTTCAGAAGTGGTAGAGGATGTGTGGATCAGGTGTTTGCTTTGAAGAATGTATGTGAGAAATACTTAGAAAAGCAAATGGATTTGTATGTAGCATTTATGGATCTGGAGAAGGCATATGATAGAGTTGATAGAGATGCTCTGTGGAAGGTATTAAGAATATATGGTGTGGGAGGCAAGTTGTTAGAAGCAGTGAAAAGTTTGTATCAGGATGTAAGGCACTTGTACGTGTAGGAAGAGAGGAAAGTGATTGGTTCTCAGTGAATGTAGGTTTGCGGCATGGGTGAGTGATGTCTCCATGGTTGTTTAATTTGTTTATGGATGGGGTTGTTAGGGAGGTGAATGCAAGAGTTTTGGAAAGAGGGGCAAGTATGAAGTCTGTTGGGGATGAGAGAGCTTGGGAAGTGAGTCAGTTGTTGTTCGCTGATGATACAGCGCTGGTGGCGGATTCATGTGAGAAACTGCAGAAGCTGGTGACTGAGTTTGGTAAAGTGTGTGAAAGAAGAAAGTTGAGAGTAAATGTGAATAAGAGCAAGGTTATTAGGTACAGTAGGGTTGAGGGTCAAGTCAATTGGGAGGTGAGTTTGAATGGAGAAAAACTGGAGGAAGTGAAGTGTTTTAGATATCTGGGAGTGGATCTGGCAGTGGATGGAACCATGGAAGCGGAAGTGGATCATAGGGTGGGGAGGGGGCGAAAATTTTGGGAGCCTTGAAAAATGTGTGGAAGTCAAGAACATTATCTCGGAAAGCAAAAATGGGTATGTTTGAAGGAATAGTGGTTCAACAATGTTGTATGGTTGCGAGGCGTGGGCTATGGATTGGTTGTGCGCAGGAGGATGGATGTGCTGGAAATGAGATGTTTGAGGACAATGTGTGGTGTGAGGTGGTTTGATCGAGTAAGTAACGTAAGGGTAAGAGAGATGTGTGGAAATAAAAAGAGCGTGGTTGAGAGAGCAGAAGAGGGTGTTTTTGAAATGGTTTGGGCACATGGAGAGAATGAGTGAGGAAAGATTGACCAAGAGGATATATGTGTCGGAGGTGGAGGGAACGAGGAGAAGTGGGAGACCAAATTGGAGGTGGAAAGATGGAGTGAAAAAGATTTTGTGTGATCGGGGCCTGAACATGCAGGAGGGTGAAAGGAGGGCAAGGAATAGAGTGAATTGGAGCGATGTGGTATACAGGGGTTGACGTGCTGTCAGTGGATTGAATCAGGGCATGTGAAGCGTCTGGGGTGAACCATGGAAAGCTGTGTAGGTATGTATATTTGCGTGTGTGGATGTGTATGTATATACATGTGTATGAGGTGGGTTGGGCCATTTTTTTCGTCTGTTTCCTTGCGCTACCTCGCAAACGCGGGAGACAGCGACAAAGTATAAAAAAAAAAAAAATATATATATATATATTATATATATATATATTTTTTTTTTTTTTGTTTTTTTTTTTTTTGCCGCTGTCTCCCGCGTTTGCGAGGTAGCGCTAGGAAAAGACAACAAGGCCCCATTCGTTCGCACTCAGTCTCAAGCTGTCATGTAATAATGCACCGAAACCACAGCTCCCTTTCCACATCCAGGCCCCACAGAACTTTCCATGGTTTACCCCAGACGCTTCACATGCCTTGATTCAATCCACTGACAGCACGTCAACCCCGGTATACCACATCGATCCAATTCACTCTATTCCTTGCATGCCTTTCACCCTCCTGCATGTTCAGGCCCTGATCACTCAAAATCTTTTTCACTCCATCATTCCACCTCCAGTTTGGTCTCCCACTTCTCCTCGTTCCCTCCACCTCTGACACATATATCCTCTTGGTCAATCTTTCCTCACTCATTCTCTCCATGTGACCAAATGATTTCAAAACACCCTCTTCTGCTCTCTCAACCACGCTCTTTTTATTTCCACACATCTCTCTTACCCTTACGTTACTTACTCGATCAAACCACCTCACACCACATATTGTCCTCAAACATCTCATTTCAAGCACATCCACCCTCCTGTGCACAACTCTATCCATAGCCCATGCCTCGCAACCATACAACATTGTTGGAACCACTATTCCTTCAAACATACCCATTTTTGCTCTCTGAGCAAATATATATATATATATGGAAATGGTGAAGAGCTTGTATATTTATGTGCTGAAAAAGGACTGATGATTGGGAATACCTGGTTTAAAAAGCGAGATATACATAAGTATACTTATGTAAGTAGGAGAGATGGCCAGAGACGTTATTGGATTACGTGTTAATTGACAGGCGTGCGAAAAGAGAGACTTTTGGATGTTAATGTGCTGAGAGGTGCAACTGGAGGGATGTCTGATCATTATCTTGTGGAGGCTAAGGTGAAGATTAGTATGGGTTTTCAGAAAAGAAGAGTGAATGTTGGGGTGAAGAAGGTGGTGAGAGTAAGGGGGCCGGGGGAAGGAGCCCGGGTTTTTTAAAGGTTTAGGAGGGGTTGTTAAAAAGGGGGAAAAAAGGGTTTTGGAAAAAGGGGAAGAAAGGAATTTGGGGGAGGAATTGGGAAATTTTTTAGTCATTTGGGTTGCGCAAAAAGGCTTTGGGGCAGGGAGAAAGGGGAGGTGGGCGGGTTTAAAAAAAAGGGGTGTGGGGGGGAAGAAGAAGTAAGGGGAAATTAGGAAAGAAAAGAGAGCATTTGGACATTTTTGCGGGGAAAAAAGGCAATTGAGGGGGAGAAGTATAAAAGAAAGAGACAGGAGGTCAAGAGAAAGGTGCAAGAGGTAAAAAAAAAGGGCAAATGAGATTTGGGGGGTGAGAGACTATCAGAAAATTTTAGGGAAAAAAAAAGATTTTCGGGAAGGGGGGTAAATAGGGTGCAAAAGACAAGGGAGCAAATGGGAACTTCAGTGAAGGGCGTAAAATGGGGAGGTGATAACAAGTATGGTGATGTAAGAAGGAGTTTGGAATGAGCATTTTGAAGGTTTGTTGAATCTGCCCTGATGACAGAGGGGCAGATATGGGGTTTTTTGGGGTCGGGGTGGTGTAAAAATGAAGGGTTAGGGAAAATATTTGGTAAACAGAGAAGAGGTAGTAAAAGCTTTGGGGAAGATGAAAGCCGGCAAGGCAGCAGGTTTGGATGGTATTGCAGTGGGAATTTTTTTAAAAAAGGGGGTACGGGATTGGTTTACTGGTTGGTAAGGTTATTTAATGGATGTATACTCCTGGTGAGGTGCCTGAGGATTGGGGGGAAGCGGTTTCCCTAGGGGCCATTGTACAAAGGCAAAGGGGATAAGAGTGAGTGCTCAAATTTCAGAGGTTTTAAGTTTTTTTGAGTATTCCTGGTAAATTATATGGGAGGGTATTGAATTTAGAGGGGGAAGGGATGTACAAAAGCCTCAGATTGGGGGAAAACAGTGTGGTTTCAGAAGTGGTAAGGATGTGTGGGTCAGGGGTTTGCTTTTAAGAATGTATTGAAAATACTTAGAAAAGCAAATTTGGGTTTGTATGTAGCATTTATGGATCTGGAGAAGGGGATATGATAAGTTTTATAGAGATGCTCTGTGGAAGGGATTAAGAATATATGGGGTGGGGGGCAAGTTGTTTAAAAACAGTGAAAAATTTTTATCAGGATTAAGGGATTGTACGTGTAGGAAGAGAGGAAAGTGATTGGTTCTAGTGAAAAGTAGGGTTTTCGGCAGGGGGGGTTTATGTCTCCAGGTTTTTTAATTTGTTTATGGGTGGGGTTGTTAGGGGGGTAAAAGCAAGGTTTTGGGAAAAAGGGGCAAGTAGAAGTCTGTTTGGGGGTGAGAGAGTTGGGAAGTGACAGTTGTTGTTCGTGATGATACAGCGCTGGGGGCGGATTTTAGTGAGAAACTGCAGAAGCTGGGGACGGGGTTTTTGGGAAAGTGTGTGGAAAAAAGAAAATTAAAAGTAAATGTGAATAAACAAGGTTATTGGGACAGTAGGGGTTTAGGGGCAAGTCAAGGGGGGTGAGTTTGAATTGGGGAAAAAAATGGAGGGAAATAAAATGTTTTTTGATATCTGGGAGTGGATCGGCAGGGAGGAAAACCCTGGAAGCGGGAAATGGGTCATAGGGTGGGGGGGGGCGAAAATTTTGGGAGCCTTGAAAAAGGGTGGAAGTCAAAAACATTGTATATGTGCATGTGTGGACATGTATGTATATCCATGTGTATGTTGGTGGGTTGGGCCATTCTTTCGTCTGTTTCCTTGCGCTACCCCACTAATCCGGGAGACAGCAACAAGGTATAATGAAGAAATATAGATATTCATTTATATTATACTTAATCGCCATCTCCTGCATCAGTGAGGTAGTGCCAGAAAACAGATGAGGAATGGCCCAACCCACCCACGTACACATGTATATACGTAAATGCACATGCATGCACATATACATACATACATACATACATACATACATACATACATACATACATACATACATACATACATACACACACACATACATATACATTTCAGCGTATACATACATATACATTCACAGACAAATAAATATATACACATGTACATATTCATTCTTGCTGCCTTCATCCATTCCCGTCACCACCCCGCCACACAAGAATATGCATCCTCCCATTCTTTTGTTTTCTGGCGCTACCTCGCTGACATGGGAAACGGCAATCAATTATGATAAATAAACATAAATAGATATAATCCCTGGGGATGGGGAGGAGATAGAGCCTGCCCACATTTTCCCTACATGTCGTGGAATGGATGCGAGGCATTTGCTATAGGTAGGTTGTGCAGAGGAAGGTGGATAAATCATGCAGACATACATACATGCTTTTAGATGGCTTATGGGTTACTCAGACTTGTGATATTTTTTCCTGCTCAGCTTTTAAATTTCTAGTGACTTCAGCGGATAAGATTTAGAACCAGACATCAGCTGGGAATTCAGATGAGGGCACAGAGATTTAAAGTCACAAATTTGGCTCAGCATAGTGTATTACATACAGCCACAAATATAGCTTGGTGCAAAGTACTGAGGCTTACCCCAGATCTGGCTGGGTGCAATGAAAGAGTAAATACAGTCAGATGAGATGATTTTATAATGTAAGTAGGTAAGGAGTTATATCTATCTATATTTCTGATGCATCTTCCCTTCTGAAACACCCCCATGGGGTGGCCATGGCAATAGAGTCCCCATAACTAGTTATAAGAGAGGTATATTGAATTCTAATGAAAGACGAGAGCCATTATGTTTTTGTATTCTTGAGAAGTGACCTGTAAAGTGAAGGATTGGATGCTGGACTGGTACATTTAGAGTACAATGTGGATATGAGTATGATAATAAAGTAGGAAGGAGTTGATACAAGCACTCCCCACATAGCATTGTACTTTGTTTTTTACTTAAAGTAGTTTCCTTTGAAAAAAGTTGAGATATTAGGAAACTGATTTGGATAAGATACATACTTCCTGATCATGTTTAACACTGTTGCCTCATATAATCCTGAGTCATACATTTATTAACTTGGCATATCTGATGTACCAGGCCCACAGTGCTGCTTGTGTGCTTGCCACCATTCAGTAAGTGGTTTTGTAAATTCACTCTTGTTAGGTTGTTTAGATACAACTAGTGTCCCACAGTTTTTTGCCCTGATATAGCTTTTACAGTTGTCCATCCCAGCCAAAGTGAATTTCAAATGTACATTTAGTGATAAAGAGTAAAGTGGTGCAAAGGCCAAGAAGAGGAGCTTTAGTTTGGAAATGAAACTGAATGTTTTACGTGCTTTGATGTGTACAAAAAAATATTTCCAGTGCCATATCTCTGAGATCTGTACTTCTGACAGTGTGCCATTTCATGTGTGGCGGGGTGGCGGTGAGAATGGATGAAAGCAGCATGTATGAATATGTACATATGTATATATGTATATATATCTGTGTATGTATATGTATGTACACGTTGAAATGTATAGGTATGTATATGTGCGTGTGTGGGCGTTTATGTGTATACATGTGTATGTGGATGGGTTGGGTCATTCTTTCATCTTTTTACTTGCACCACCTCGCTAACACAGGAGACAGTGAAAAAGTATGATAATGATGATAAAACTGCCATCTCCAATTTGGTCTTCCCCTTCTTGTTCCCTCCACTTTTGACATATGTACTCTTTGTCAACTTATTCATTCAACCCATATGTCCAGACCACTTTGCACACCCTCTTCAACTCTTTCAATCACACTTCTTTTATAACCACACCTCTCTCTTACCTTTACCATACTTACTTGATAAGACCATCTCACACCACATATTGTCCTCAGACATTTAATTTCCAATACATCCACCCTCCTCAGCACAGCCCATGCCTTGCATCTTTATGATATTATTGGGACTGATATAATTTCAAACATGCCTGTTTTTATCTCTTTTATAATGATCCAGTAATGCAAAAATGTGAAATTTGTATGTCACTGTAATTGTGTTGTCATGCAAAATCTTAAGTCGTACATGGTGAGATTATTTCACTGGGGTTGTTCTCTGGTTTAAAGATGAGAATCATAAAGATATTTTGGTGAGACAACTTATTTTATAAACCATTTGCTGAATTACATAAATGGTGTTTCTTTACATACTCTATATCCAAGCTTTCATTTTTTACATTAGTTTTCCTAGATTTGTTCAGATTTGGTCATACTTGGTGAGTCATAAATGATCTTGTTTGTGTTTGCAGCCATGAATAAAATCTACTGTTGTGAGGTCAGTCGCCGTGACCACCTTGTTAGGAAAGATGGTGGTAAATATGATGCAGTCGAATATGAGGAACACCCTGAGAGGTACATCTCTGTCTTTGCTCATAAGGTGGGTCTGATGGCAATCTAGAAAATGTAGAATAAAGGTTGTACTTTACTTAGAAATTGATGGTTGTGCACCGTCCACATATACTCATGTGCAGGTTCAAGCTTTATGACCAATTTATTATACAAAATGTAGGGGTTGCCCCGTATATTTTAGGGGTTAGAATCTTGGTTCTGGTTATAGTGGTCTTGCGGTAAATCATGAGAATGGGACCAAGAATTTCCACCATATGAAGTTTATGTAATTAAACTCTTGTACAGATGTAGAAAGTGTATTGTATATTTCAGAGTACAAAAACAGTAATAGAGCATAACACAGACCAAGAAAATGGTATAAAAGGTATAGGAACAAACCAGCAAAGCAGTCAATTGGTCTCACTGCCAGCCCATATCATGGCTAGGCTGACTAGCTACACCAAACCACACAATTCACTCGGTAGGCTAAAATCTTTCTTTTGCATAAGAGCAAAATCCATTTACCACATATGCCACTTTAAAGCTACAAATCCCTGATCTAAAGACACCAGAAAAGAATATTCTATTTCTATCTTTTTTATTTTGCTTTGTTGCTGTCTCCCACGTTAGCGAGGTAGCACTAGGAAACAGACAAAAGAATGACCCAACCCACCCATATACACATGTATATACATACACGTCCACACACGCAAATATACATACCTATACATCTCAACATATACATATATATGCACACACAGACATATACATATATACACATGTACATAATTCATACTGTCTGCCTTTATCTATTCCCATCGCCACCCCGCCACACATGAATATAACAACCCCCTCCCCTCTCATGTGCTCGAGGTAGCGCTAGGAAAAGACAACAAAGGCCACATTCGTTCACACTCAGTCTCTAGCTGTCATGTAATAATGCACCGAAACCACAGCTCCCTTTCCACATCCAGGCCCCACAGAACTTTCCATGGTTTACCCCAGACGCTTCACATGCCCTGGCTCAATCCATTGACAGCATGTCGACCCCGGTATACCACATTGTTCCAATTCACTCTGTTCCTTGCACGCCTTTCACCCTCCTGCATGTTCAGGCCCCAATCACTCTAAATCTTTTTCACTCCATCTTTCCACCTCCAATTTGGTCTCCCACTTCTTGTTCCCTCCACCTCTGTCACATATATCCTCTTGGTCAATCTTTCCTCACTCATTCTCTCCATGTGACCAAACCATTTCAAAACACCTTCCTCTGCTCTCTCAACCACACTCTTTTTATTACCACACATCTCTCTTACCCTATTATTACTTATTCGAACAAACCACCTCACACCACATATTGTCCTCAAACATCTCATTTCCAGCACATCCACCCTTCTCCACACAACTCTTATCTATAGCCCATGCCTCGCAGCCATATAACATTGTTGGAACCACTATTCCTTCAAACATACCCATTTTTGCTTTCCGAGATAATGTTCTCGACTTCCACATATTCTTCAATGCTCCCAGAACTTTTGCCCCTTCTCCACCCTGTGATTCACTTCTGCTTCCATGGTTCCATCCACTGCCAAATCCACTCCCAGATATCTAAAACACTTCACTTCCTCCAGTTTTTCTCCATTCAAACTTACCTCCCAATTGATTTGTCCCTCAACCCTACTGCGCCTAATAACCTTGCTCTTATTCACATTTACTCTCAGCTTTCTTTTTTCACACACTTTACCAAACTCAGTCGCCAGCTTCTGCAGTTTCTCACACGAATCAGCCACCAACGCTGTATCATCAGTGAGCAACAACTAACTCACTTCCCAAAAAAATACTTTAGAAAATTCAAATTGTATTATGATATCACACACACACAGCATCACTGTTTATGTGATAACTCATAATTCATGGTGACTGTATTTTAACATTTGATATTTTCCAAAATATAAACATTTCAATCAAATTATTTTGCATGTTGCTATGTCTATCTGTTCAATTTTCAAAATTGAATTGATAAGCAATCTTTAGAGCATACTTTGAAAAAGAAAAGTGTAAGGGAAGGGATAAAACAAGTCTTGTAGTGTGTTTTGAAACACACTTGTCTTTGGGAATTTGATGTTCTGTTGTACTGATAGATATTTTTCACAGCTGTCTCCAGCAAAATAATCTTACATAAGTGACCATTTGTTTTGTAATATTAGATAAATAAATTAGGATTTTAGTGATCTGTGTATTAAATGAGATATTTTGTACTCATCTGACAGTGCTCTTTCTATTTGCCTTGGTTTTCAACTTTTGAGTACTAGTATATACAGTCTTTGATTTAATTCCTACAATTGATTATCCCTGGGGATAGGGGAGAAAGAATACTTCCCATATATTCCTCGCATGTCATAGAAGGCGACAAAAGGGGGTGGAAGCAGGGACCTAGAAACCCTCCCCTCCTTGTATTTAACTTTCTAAAAGGGGAAACAGAAGAAGTCATGCAGGGAGTGTTCATCCTCCTTGGAGGCTCAGATTGGGGTGTCTAAATGTGTGTGGATGCAACCAAGATGAGAAAAAAGGAGAGATAGGTAGTATGTTTGAGGAAAGGAACCTGGATGTTTTGGTTCTGAGTAAAATGAAGCTCAAGGGTAAAGGGGAAGAGTGGTTTAGGAATGCCTTGGGAGTAAAGTCAGGGGTTGCTGAGAGGAAAAGAACAAAGGAAGTAGTGGCACTACTCCTGAAGCACGAGTTGTGGGAGTATGTGATAGAGTGTAAGAAAGTAAACTCTAGATTGATATGGGTAAAACTGAAAGTGAATGGAGAGAGATGGGTGATTATTGGTGCCTATTCACCTAGTCATGAGAAGAAAGATCATGAGAGGCAAGTGTTTTGGGAGCAGCTGAGTGAGTGTGTTAGCAGCTTTGATGCACAAGACCAGGTTATAGTGATGGGTGATTTGAATGCAAATGTGAGTAATGTGGCAGGTGAGGGTATTGTGTACATGGGGCATTCAGTGTTGTGAATGGAAATGGTGAAGAGCTTGTAGATTAGTGTGCTGAAAAAGGACTGGTGATTGGGAGTACCTGGTTTAAAAAAAAAAAATAGAGATATACACAAGTATACATATATTAGATGGTTAGGGCGGTGAATGCAAGAGTTTTGGAAAGAGGGGCAAGTATGCAGCCTGTTGTGGATGAGAGGGCTTGGGAAGTGAGTCAGTTGTTGTTCGCTGATGATACAGCACTGGTGGCTGATTCGGGTGAGAAACTGCAGAAGTTGGTGACTGAGTTTAGTAAAGTGTGTGAAAGAAGAAAGCTAAGAGCAAATGTGAAGGTTATTAGGTTCAGAAGGGTTGAGGGACAAGTAAATTGGGATGTAAGTTTGAATGGAGAAAAACTGGAGGAACTGAAGTGTTTTAGATATCTGGGAGTGGATTTGGCAGAGGATGGAACCATGGAAGTGGAAGTGAGTCACAGGGTAGGGGAGGGGGCGAAGGTTCTGGGAATGTTGAAGAATGTGTGGAAGGTGAGAACATTATCTCGAAGAGCAAAAATGGATATGTTTGAAGGAATAGTGGTTCCAACAATGTTATATGGTTGTGAGGCATGGGCTATATTATGGTTGTGCGGAGAAGGGTGGATGTGTTGGAAATGAGATGTTTGTAGACAATATGTGGTGTGATGTGGTTTGATAGAGTAAGTAATGAAAGGGTAAGAGAGATGTGTGGTAATAAAGAGTGTTGTTAAGAGAGCAGAAGAGGGTATATTGAAATGGTTTGGTCACATGGAGAGAATGAGTGAGGAAAGATTGACCAAGAGGATATATGTGTCAGAGGTGGAGGGAATGAGGAGAAGTGGGAGACCACATTGCAGGTGGAAGGATGGAGTGAAAAAGATTTAGAGTGATTGGGGCCTGAACATACAGGAGAGTGAAAGGTGTGCAAGGAATAGAGTGAACTGGAATGATGTGGTATACCGTGGTTGATGTGCTGTCAATGGATTGAACCAGGGCATGTGAAGTGTCTGGGGTAAACCATGGAAAGTTCTGTGGGCCCTGGATATGGAAAGGGAGCTGTGGTTTCAGTGCATTACACATGACAGATAGAGACTGAATGTGAATGAATGTGGCCTTTGTTGTCTTTTCGTTGTGCTACCTCATGCGCATGCAGGGGGAGGGGGTACCATTTCATGTGTGCTGGGATGGCAGTGGGAATGGATGAAGGCAGCATGTATGAATATGTACATGTGTATATATGTCTTTCTATGTATATGTATGTATACGCTGAAATACATAGGTATGTATATGTGCATGTGTGGGCATTTATGTATATACATGTGTATGTGGGTGGGTTTGGCCATTCTTTCATCAGTTTCCTTGTGTTACCTTGCTAATGCAGGAGACAGCAACAAAGTATTATAAATGAATAGATAAATAGGGTGGGGGAGGGGGCGAAAATTTTGGGAGCCTTGAAAAATGTGTGGAAGTCGAGAACATTATCCCGGAAAGCAAAAAAGGGTATGTTTGAAGGAATAGTAGTTCCAACAATGTTGTATGGTTGCGAGGCGTGGGCTATGGATAGAGTTGTGCGCAGGAGGATGGATGTGCTGGAAATGAGATGTTTGAGGACAATGTGTGGTGTGAGGTGGTTTGATCGAGTAAGTAACGTAAGGGTGAGAGAGATGTGTGGAAATAAAAAGAGCGTGGTTGAGAGAGCAGAAGAGGGTGTTTTGAAATGGTTTGGGCACATGGAGAGAATGAGTGAGGAAAGATTGACCAAGAGGATATATGTGTCGGAGGTGGAGGGAACGAGGAGAAGAGGGAGACCAAAGTGGAGGTGGAAAGATGGAGTGAAGAGGATTTTGTGTGATCGGGGCCTGAACATGCAGGAGGGTGAAAGGAGGGCAAGGAATAGAGTGAATTGGAGCGATGTGGTATACAGGGGTTGACGTGCTGTTAGTGGATTGAATCAAGGCATGTGAAGCGTCCGGGGTAAACCATGGAAAGCTGTGTAGGTATGTATATTTGCGTGTGTGGACGTGTGTATGTACATGTGTATGGGGAGGGTTGGGCCATTTCTTTCGTCTGTTTCCTTGCGCTACCTCGCAAACGTGGGAGACAGCGACAAAGTATAAAAAAAAAAAGATAAATAACGTATGTAAGTAGGAGAGGTGCCCAGAGAGCATTATTGGATTACATGTTGATTGATAGGCACGTGAAAGAGACACTTTTTGATGTTATTGTGCTAAGAGGGGCAGCTGGAGGAATGTCTGATCATTATCTTGTGGAGGCAAAGGTGAAGATTTGTAAAGGTTTTCAGAAAAGAAGAAAGAATGTTGGGGTGAAGAGAGTGGTGAGAGTGAGTGATCTCGGAAAGGAGACTTGTGTGAGGAAGTACCAGGAGAGATTGAGTGCAGAATGGCAAAAGGTGAGAGCAAATGATGCAAGGGGAATGGGGGAGGAATGGGATGTATTTAGGGAAGCAGTGATGGCTTATGCAAAAGATGCTTGTGGCATGAGAAAGGTGGGAGGTGGGCAGATTAGAAAGGGTAGTGAGTGGTGGGATAAAGAAATAAGATTGTTGGTGAAAGAGAAGAGAGAGGCATTTGGATGATTTGTGCAGGGAAATAGTGCAAATGACTGGGAGATGTATAAAAGAGAGGCAGGAGCTCAAGAGAAAGGAGCAGGAGGTGAAAAAGAGGGCAAATGAGGGTTAGGGCGAGAGAGTATCATTAAATTTTAGGGAGAATAAAATGATGTTTTGAAAGGAGTTAGATAAAGTGCATAAGACAATAGAACAAATGGGAGCATTGGTGAAGGGGGCTAATGGGGAGGCAGTAACAAGTAATGGTGAAATGAGGAGATGGAGTGAGTTTTTTGAAAGTCTGTTGAATGTGTTTGATGATAGAGTGGCAGATATAGTGTGTTTTGGTCGAGGTGGTGTGCAAAGTGAGAGGGTCAGGGAGAATGATTTGGTAAACAGAGAAGAGGTAGTGAAAGCTTTGCGGAAGATGAAAGCCGGCAAGGTGGCGGGTTTGGATGGTCTTGCAGTGGAATGTAATAAAAAAAGGAGGTGACTGTGTTGTTGACTGGTTGGTAAGGATATTCATTGTATGTATGGTTCATGGTGAAGTGCCTGAGGATAGGCGAAATGCATGCATAGTGCCATTGTACAATGGCAAAGGGGATAAAGGTGAGTGTTCAAATTACAGAGGTATAAGTTTGTTAAGTATTCCTGGTAAATTATATGGGAGGGTATTGATTGAGAGGGTGAAGACATGTACAGAGCATCAGATTGGGGAAGAGCAGTGTGGTTTCAGAAGTAGTAGAGGATGTGTGGATTAGGTGTTTGCTTTGAAGAATGTATGTGTGAAATACTTAGAAAGTGTGATGGATTTGTATGTAGCATTTATGGGTCTAGAGAGGGCATACGATAGGGTTGATAGAGATGCTTTGTGGAAAGTATTAAGTGTATATGGTATGGGAGGTAAGTTGCTAGAAGCATTGAAAAGGTTTTACCAAGGATGTGTAGGCTTATGTACTAGTAGGAAGAGAGGAAAGTGATTGGTTCCCAGTGAATGTTGTTTTGTGGCAGGGGTGTGTGATGTCTCTGTGGTTGTTTAATTTGTTTATGGATGGGGCTGTTAGGGAGGTGAATGCAGGAGTTTTGGAGAAAGGGTCAAGTATGCAGTCTGTAGTGGATGAGAGGGCTTGGGAAGTGAGTCAGTTGTTGTTTGCTGATGATACAGCACTGATGGCTGATTCAGGTGAGAAACTGCAGAAGTTGGTGACTGAGTTTGGTAAAGTGTGTGAAAGAAGAAGGCTGAGAGTAAATGTAAATAAGAGCAAGGTTATTAGGTTCAGTAGGGTTGAGTGACAGGTTAATTGGGAGGTAAGTTTGAATGGAGAAAAACTGGGGGAAGTAAAGTGTTTTAGGTATCTGGGAATGGATTTAGCAGTGGATGGGACCATGGAAGTGTAAGTGAGTCACAGGATGGGGGAGGGGGCAAAGGTGTTGGGAGCAATGAAGAATGTTTGGAAGGTGAGAACATTATCTCGGAGAGCAAAAATGGGTATGTTTGAGGGAATTGTGGTTCCAAAAATGTTATATGGTTGCGAGGCATGGGCTATAGATAGGGTTGTGCGGAGGAGGGTGGATGTGTTGGAAATGAAATGTTTGAGGATGTGGTGTGATGTGGTTTGATCGAGTAAGTAATGAAAGGTTAAGAGATATGTGTGGTAACAAAAAGAGTGTGGTAGAGAGAGCAGAAGAGGGTGTATTGAAATGGTTTGGTCACATGGAGAGAATGAGTGAGGAAAGATTGACCAAGAGGATATATGTGTCAGAGGTAGAGGGAACGAGAAGTGGGAGACCAAATTGGAGGTGGAAGGATAGAGTGAAAAAGATTTTTAGCAATTGGGGCCTGAATATGCAAGAGGGTGAAAGGCGTGCAAGGAATTGAGTGAATTGGAACGATGTGGTATACCGGGGTCGACGTGCTGTCAGTGGATTGAACCAGGGCATGTGAAGTCTCTGGGTAAACCATGGAAAGTTTTGTGGGCCCTGGATTTGGAAAGGGAGCTGCGGTTTCGGTGCATTGCACATAACAGTTAGAGAATGATTATGAACGAATGCGGCCTTTGTTGTGTTTTCCTAGTGCTATCTCACTTGCACAGGGGGGAGGGGGGTGATATTTCATGTGTGGAGGGGTGGCGACGGGAATGGATGAAGGCAGCATGTATGAATATGTGCATGTGAATATATGTATATGTCTGCGTATGTATATGTTGAAATGTGTGTGTGTGTGTGTGTGTGTGGGCGCTTATGTTTATACATGTGTATGTGGGTGGGTTGGGCCATTCTTTCTTCTTTCCTTGCACTACCTCACTAATGTGGGAGACAGCGACTAAGTATAATAAAAGAAAAAGTTGATTAAGTACTTATCTATATGCAACTGAAATTACCAGTTCTTATAGCCATGAATGATAATAATATGGTAGGACATAAGATGCACAACATATCCTCTAGTCCTATAGTGGGTTCTTCGCGTGTACAATATCCCCAGCCTTTGAGAAGCAGATTGTGTGATATTGATTATGTTGGGTTTCTAGGATGGAGTGGGGATATGGTTATACCCAGTATGTGTATTTTGATGGAGGGATGAATTAAGGTGTTTTGAATATGAACAGATGGAGATGACATTCAAAAAGAGATTCATTTTATTTGTATATTATACTTAATCGCTGTTTCCTGTGTCAGTGAGGTAGCACCAAGAAATGGATGAAGAATGACCCATCCACTCATATACACATATGTATACATAAATGCCAATACACGCACATATACATACATATACATATCAACATCTACATACATATGCTTATCAACATATACATACATAGCCCTACACATACACAGACATATACATATATACACATAGATATTCGTACTTGCTTGCCTTTATCCTTTCCTGTCGCTACCCCACCACACAGGAAATAGCATTGCTTCCCCCTACTTCAGCGAGTTAGTGCCAGGAAAACAGACAAAAAAGGCCACATTCATTCACACTCAATCTCTAGCTGTCATGGTTTACCTCATGCCATGGTTAAGTCCATTGACAGCATGTTGACCCCAGTATACCACATCATTCCA
The DNA here is from genome assembly GCF_036320965.1 of Panulirus ornatus. Classification (NCBI taxonomy): domain Eukaryota; kingdom Metazoa; phylum Arthropoda; class Malacostraca; order Decapoda; family Palinuridae; genus Panulirus; species Panulirus ornatus. The sequence continues at coordinate 25,175,220 of NC_092278.1, forward strand.
ATTTACTCTATTCCTTGCATGCCTCTCACCCTCCTGTATGTTCAAGCCTTGATCAATCAAAATCTTTTTCACTCCATCCTTTCACCTCCAGTTTAGTCTCCTGCTTCTCCTTCTTCCCTTCAACTCTGACACATATATCCTCTTTGTCAGTCTTTCCTCACTTATTCTCTCCATATGTCCAAACCATTTCAACACACCCTCTTCTGCTCTCTCAACCATACTCTTTTTATTACCACACATCTCTCTTACCCTTTCGTTACTTACTCTATCAAACCATCTCACACCACATATTGTCCTTAAGCATTTCATTTCCAACTTATCCACCCTCCTCCACACAACTCTATAGCCCATGCCTCACAACCATATAACATTGTTGTAACTACTATTCCTTCAAACATACCCATTTTTGCCCTGCGAGATAATGTTCTCTCCCACACATTCTTCATTGCTCCCAGAACCTTTGCCCCCTCCCCCACCCTGTGACTCACTTCTGCTCCCATTGTCCCATCCACTGCTAAGTCAACTCCCAGATATCTAAAACACTTCACTTCCTCCAATTTTTCTCCATTCAAACTTACATCCCAATTAACTTGTATTTTAGAACTTGAATTTCAGTAGCTTAGTGCTTCCTTGTTCTGAGATGTTGCAAGAGAGGAGGTATATTTAGTGTGAGAAAGAGATTGAGATATGGTGTGAAGATGGCATGGATAGTGAGATGAATTGTGTAGAGTGGATTGCTGATTTCTCTGCAGAATGTAAAAGCATTCTTTTTCTTTCATGGTTTACTACAGTGACTTTTGTATGTTAATGAAAAGTACTTGAAGATATATGATCTTTTTAGGTTGCTCCCTATGCATCAGTCATCATCAATGGAATTTACTGGGCTGTTAATTCTCCAAAGCTTCTCACCATCCCAGATGCCAAGTACCTCCTCCAACCAGTATACACACCTTGGCTACCAACATCGGTATGTTTTATTTACATGTTGAATTGGAGAACATTTTGTTAGATAGAGACATGGATGACAAGGTGACATGCTTGAAATTCATTTAGTTTCTTGTCTTGAAATTCAAAGTATGTTGTAGCCTCCCTGAATACTGTAATGAGAGAAGCATGAATTTACAGTAGACATGAACATGTGCAGATTTTTCCATGTTCTACAAGTTCTTTTCAGGCTTTCAGATGACTGTACTTAGTGATTGGTATTGCAGTGCCTCTGTAAGACAGTTGAAATCATAACAGTGTACTGTGGTTTGCATTAGATGGTAGAAATTGTTGTCTTGGAATGCAATGGTTGAAATTATAGTGTCTGTTACATATGGTACTTTAGTTTCTACAGGTGTCCATCATAATTTAACCATCTGTACTTGATGATTGATATTTTGCATCTCAAAATGGTAATTGGATTTGAAGCGCTTATTCTTAGGGATTTGTTTAAGTTAGGGTGCTTGTGCTGTAATTCAGACTGGAATGCACTCTAACATTACATAACTAGAGTGACCATGCCATAATCCTGTAGATTGAGTTATGTTATGAAAGAAGTAATTGAGTACTTTCTTCATTAAAGGTTCAAGATACTCGTAATTCAGACTGAAGAGATTAGCTTTTTACTCACAGGGATGACTTCCCATTAATGTATTATAAAAGACCTATCCCTAGTAGGAGTGTTACTGTTGAAAGACTGGCTTTATAAATCAGTTTTCAGTAATTTTACCTTATTAGTACTGTAAAAGCTACCAGCTACTTCATAAGTCTCTTGTATGTATTTAAAGAGGAAAGATTAGATTTTGGCCGATTTTGATCATTCAACAAACACATAAGAAAACCTTAGAATCATTAAGGGCTCTTTGCTTACTGTTTCACTTTGGGAAAGAAGTGTTGGTTTCTTGTTACTTTTCCCACATCATTTCAGCATCTTCACTGGTTGCATTAGTTCAGTGAACATACATTAACCATTAACCTAAATTTCTCTTTGCTGAGTCTGTGAATGGCCAGTAAGTTTTGATGCTTGCCTGTCTGTGTTGGGAGATGGTGGGAATGGGGTATGACAACAATGACAAATAAGTAGTGTCTGAGAGGGATGAGAGGCTTAGATAGTAGGTGGTGGTGAGCCATGTCAGTTAGAATCAGGTCAAGAGGGTTTTGACCATGTATGGGAAAGTGAACACTCTGAGATAGATGGACTTGTTCTTGGAGGATGGTTGCATCTGTCTCATTGAAATCCCTGCATACTGCAAGCTTAGAACAAGGGTATCATGTCCTGAGTGTGTTAGATGTGTAGGTAAAGTGTTGTTTAAGTTCCCCCCTTGTGGGGGAGCTTAACCCATAACACCTCCATCTGAGCTGGACTTATGTCTTTGTAACAAAAGAGTGCCACACCTCCTCACTTTGATTTATGAGGATGGAAGAAGAGAATGCAGTTATTTGGTACAAATCTCAGGAGCATTCTGCCAGGCTTCTGTCACTGCTAGGACCTGGCTGTGAACTGACTTGGTGGTGATGGCTAGTTTTTTCATTTTGTTGGACAGGGAGGTGACATTCAATTGCAACAGGGTCAGGAGGTTGTACTACATCCTTGGAGCTTCAGAATGTTTGAAGTGTTTAATTTCAGCAGCTCCTGCTGGTTAGCATCATCATCTCATGGTATTTAATGTTTCAGTTGCTTTCCCAGGATTATGCATCTGCTTACCTCTGACATGAAATATATTTAGCACTCTTAATCATTCACAGACACTGGTGTCAGGATAACTGTTGCACATCGTCATATGATAAAACTCTGTGCTGGTGAAGGTTAGTGTCACAGTGGTCTTTACATGACTGTGGCCCTGAGACTGTGACCATAGGCAGTGTGGGAAACAGTATCACTGAGTCACTATTCACTGTTATTGCTTCTTTAGGTGTGATGACCAAACCTGAGAAGCAAATACTCTAGATTTGGCCTTTTGTAGGATATGAAAGCTGGCTAGATATTTCCTAATCCATATACTTGAAAATTATTCTGATATTTGTTAACAGACAGTTTGTCTTCTTGAAATGTGACCCTAGCAAAAGGGACAATATACATTTTTATACAACATTTGTTCACTTAAGAGCTTTTGATTTTGCCTATTTTTCTTTTAGGGCCATTGTTCTCCTTTGTGTTTTGATCCTAGAGTTTCAGATGCACTATTCGTTTGTGTTTTATACTTAGTGAATCCTGTAGTGTGGTGTCACCTCACCTCAGACAGAAATGCTGTAACTTCAAAGTAACACCAACATTATTCAGGACAAGGTGTTATTCATCATCTGCATAATAGTGAAAAAAATATCCAAAATTACTAAATCAAGGGCTACCTATCATTTGCAATGGCACTAGATGCCTCCTGTACAGGCCTTTCTCCTTCTTGTGTCATCCTGCTAAAATCAACGGGTCACATATTTCTTTACATTCTTTATGGTATTCTTCATTTTTGTCCCAAATTGATACATAATTGTTCCTCCTAATAGCTTAGGTCATCTAATAATCCACACATTCTCCATGGTTTCACTATGTATGCATGACCTGCAGGTTGATGGCCATGTATTTGTAATGGTGGTTGTAGGGGGTACTGAGGAGAGCAGAATTTTCATAAAACTTTCCAGGCAATGGAAGAAACTTTATAAGCTAATAATGGAATATTAGTTCAACTGGATACCTACATATAGGGGAAAAAGTTGAAATACTGTTTATGTCATCTGCCATTTCTTAAGAGAACATTTAATAAAGTCATCCACCTTATAAGTGGTAAATTAGTTTCTCATGCCTTCATTCTTAACTTGCTCTCTAATTGTAATAATACTGTGAGGGTTGCTTTTATCTACTGCTGCCTTTTGTAACCTTTGTTAACATAAGATGAATGAGTTTTCATCCTGTACTTATATTTTTACACTTAAGTGCCATACTCACTTCAGCAAGATAGCATTAGGAACATATAAAGAATGGCTTCACATGCTCACATCTTATCTCTAGCTGTCATGTATAATGAACTGGCACCAGAGACTTCTGCAGCCAAGCCCCACAGAACACTTCATGATTTATCTTTACTATTTCTTATGCCTTTGTTCAGCCCACTGACATCATGTAACCTCCTATATACCACATCACTCTATTTCATTCTATCTGTATATGCCACTCATCCCACCTCTTCTGGCCATGTTACCCCAAAACCTCCTTCACTGAGCCCTTTCATTTTCTGTAATGCCTTTTTTTCCCTTCCTCTCTCCACTCTGACAAATAGACCCACTTCTTTAGTATTTTGGTACTCATCCTGAACTATTTCAGCACATCCTGCTTATCCCTGTCAATCAGACTGTACTTAACACACACCATTCTCTTATACAGTCTTCCTTACACAGTCAACCTGTCTCACACCACATATTCTCCTCAGGCATTCCATTTCCAACAGATTTGACCCTTTTCCATTTTTCATAGGCCAAAGATTTGAATCCATGGAACTCTGTTGGGACCACTATAAATTTTCAATGCATTATTTTTTCTCACATTTTTTTTTTATATATAATGCTTAAAGATAGAAGAGCTCCAGTATGAATTGATGGTTGGTGATAGGCATTGCTGACAAATGTCCTCAAAAGAAGTCTTTTTAGATAAAATTGAAAAAGATTGAAAAAAATTTAGAAAGGAAGAGTACTATTTCATGGAGTCGCAGTATTTTGCAGCTAATTCTTCTCTCCTGAATATTTTAAGGATTAAAACACACAACTGTGATGGTTCTTTGATTAACATATTAGTTTAGTAGCTCAATATCAGTCTCTCTCCTTCTATTAGCCCAAGATTCAAGCACTGAGAGATGAATCCTATGGTATGGAACAAGATTCAAAAATACTAAGGCGAAAGAACTCTGCAGTTCACCAGAATAGGGTAGGATGTACTTTTGAACTTGCACTGAGCCTTGCAAAAGCACACAGTCTGCTGCTTTGTGGTTCATAGCTTTATGCAGGGATGAGAATATCCCAGTCATCTGTGGTTTCTTGCAGTTTTGACCAAACCATGATCCATAGATATCTCCATGATGACAGAAATATGGTAGAAAGAAAAGGAAGGACAAAAGTTTTGGGAGTGTGCAACAGAAACCTGCTTTTTCATGTTTCCTTGTTCTCATCCCTGTTTAATGCACTTAGAAATTTGCTTTTTATCTCTTTATTTTTGCAATGTAGAAAAATCTTTCATATTTTGTCCACTCTTTTAGCATTTACCAGATGTTGGATGCAGTATTATGTAATTAGCATAATTAGCATCTCTGTATTTTGCCCCTGTTTAGCAGGGTCATTGTGTGAGCAAAAGTGAGTCCACATACTCAGTGTAGTAAAAGCCTAGACCCCTTCCTGGGGAAAGTATACCTCCTTCTATCAGTATGACTGGTGCTTGCTGAGAGATCATGCTATACTCACATTACAATCTCCTGCTTGTATAGAAGATCCCTAATCCAATTTGCCTCCAAAATCCTTTCACCACTTTATACAGTTAGTAAATTTTCTATTCCCTTAATTTGAGTTCACTTGGAGTGTTTTCACTGCATAGTAGAATCAGATTTATGAACCTAAAGGAAAGGTTCTGATCTGGTCGTCTCTTACTCTTCTCTCTTCCGTGTTAGGAAGATTTAATGACTGCAACCCAGCTCCCTTATTTCTGGCACCATCTTCGTTGCTATCCTTTGGACTTTCTCTGTTAGTTCTTCATGCTTTTTTTTTTTTTTTAGGATTAGTGACCTGACTTGAGAAGCATAATTTAGTTTTGGCCTTAAGTATGATGTGAATGATTCTTTATCCTTATACTTGAATGCTTTTCTAATATTTGCCAGCAAACAGTATATTACTTTTAGTATTCTCTTAATATGGGACTCTGGTGACAGTTTAGTGACAAAGTTGACTTCTAAGTCTCTCTTACATGTCTGTTTTTGCAGCTCATTTCCTCTGCGATAATATTCATATTGAGGCATTCTTTCACTGTGTTCTGTACTCATCACTTTACATTTATTTGGGCTGAATTATATCAGCCATGTATCACACCAACTTTTGAGTCTGCCTCTGTCCCTTTGTATTCTATTGCAATCCACCTTGCTTTTCACTTTTCTCTTGACCTTTGTGTCACTTGATATCATGTACAGGCAGTAGTCCATTTTGGGCTAGTCATTCACTTAGATCAATGAGTAATGCTCTCTGAACAGAATCCAGCTACACTCCACAGGTGACCTCCACCCATTTTGAGAAGGCTCCTCTGACATGCATCCTTTGTTCTTTTCCACTTTAAGGGGGTGTGTGGTGGAAGGTAGGCTGAATGCAAAAGGAATAACAGTGTAAAAAAAAAGAAGTGGTAGTAAATACAATCTGATTGTGAGGGCCAACCAGGATGTGCTGAAATTATTTGAACATAAAGAGAGGATAAGTTCAGAAAGATAGGCTGGGTATCTGTGTCTTAGAAATGGAGGAAGCAAAGGAAAGAGGAGACAGAGAAGATGGTGGAAGGAGTGAAGGAGGTTTAGGGATATCTGGGCCTGAACATTGAGGAGTGCAAGAGTTGTGTATGAGTTTGGATGAATTAGATCAGTTTAGTATGATGGGGTGACATGCTTTAAATCGACTGAATTAAGGAATGTTAAGTGGTCAAAGTAAACAAAAGAGTAGTCTGTGAGGCTTAACTGTGAATGTTGGCTCTGGTTGTAGTACATTATGCATGATAGCTAGAGAGTGCCATTGTTCAGTTGTTCCTGATGTTACCTTGCAAAGTTTATTGAGGCAGTTGAGAACCTACTGAAGGGAATTTTGAAGAAAAATTGCAAGAGAAGTATGATTTACCATTTTACTTTGTCAAGTATAATTGCATGTTTTAAGCCAAAGATGATTAGTAAGGCTCGGGAGCTGGGTAAGACTTCCTTTTCCATCTGTTTTCACTTATGTTTTTCTGAATATATAAATAATCATTAGTTCATGCTTTAGATTAGGACCTACCAAAGAGTCAGGAAAAATGAATGAAAAATATGGTTAACCACATCATTCTATCAATTATAAGTTGAATTATTTGAACCGAAGGTGATGATTAATGTTCAGGATCTAGTTAAGACTTCCATCTCCTTCAGCTATCATATATATATTTCAAAATACTCAGATAATTATTGAACTAATAAGTAAGAATCTGTTGAAGACTATTGTGTGGAAAAAATACATGAAGGATATTATTTACCATATCATCTTATTGAGTGAATGTTGATTGTTTTGAATCAAAGATGATCATTGACATTTTGGAGCTACTTAAAACTTGCATATCTACTTATTTTCTCATAGAATTTTTAGAATATAGTAATTTGATCCTTGGGGATAGGGGAGAAAGAATACTTCCTATGCATTCCCCGCATGTCGTAGAAGGCAACTAAAGGGGACGGGAGCGATGGGCTGGAAACCCTCCCCTCCTTGTATTTTAACTTTCTTAAAGGGGAAACAGAAGAAGGAGTAATGCAGGGAGTGCTCATCCTCCTTGAAGGCTCAGATTAGGGTGTCTAAATGTGTGTGGATGTAACCAAGATTATAAAAAAGGAGAGAGAGGTAGTATGTTTGAGGAAAGGAACCTGGATGTTTTGGCTCTTGAGTGAAACGAAGCTCAAGGGTAAAGGGAAAGAGTGGTTTGGGAATGTCCTGGGAGTAAAGTCAGGGGTTGGTGAGAGGGCAAGAACAAAGGAAGGAGTAGCAATACTCCTGATGCAGGAGTGGTGGGAGTATGTGATAGAGTGTAAGAAAGTAAACTCTAGATTGATATGGATAAAACTGAAATTGAATGGAAAGAGATGGGTGATTATTGGTGCCTATGCACCTGGTCATAAGAAAGATCATGAGAGGCAAGTGTTTTGGGAGCAGCTGAGTGAGTTTGTTAGCGGCTATGATGCATGAGACTGGGTTATAGTGATGGATGATCTGAATGCAAAGGTGTGTAATGTGGCAGTTGAGGGTATAATTGATGTACATGGGATGTTCAGTGTTGTAAATGGAAATGGTGAAGAGCTTGTAGATTTGTGTGCTGAAAAAGGACTGGTGATCTGGAATACCTGGTTCAAAAAGAGAGATATACATTAGTATACATATATGAGTGGGAGAGATGGCCAGAAAGCGTTATTGGATTACGTGTTAATTGATGGGCGTGTGAAAGAGAGACTTTTGGATGTGACTGTGCTGAGATGGGGCAACTGGAGGGATGTCTGATCATTACCTTGTGGAGGTGAAGGAGAAGAATTGTAGAGGTTATCAGAAAAGAAGAGAGAATGTAGGAGTAAAGAGAGTGGTGAGAGTAAGTGAGCTTGGAAAGGAGGAAGTACCAGGAGAGATTGAGCGCAGAATGGAAAAAGGTAAGAGCAAATGATGTAAGGGGAGTGGGGGAGGAATGGGATGTATTTAGGGAAGCAGTGATGGCTTGTGCAAAAGATGCCTGTCGCATGAGAAAGTTGGGAGGTGGGCAGATTAGAAAGGGTAGTGAGTGGTGGGATGAAGAAGTAAGATCGTTAGTGAAAGAGAAGAGAGAGGCATTTGGACAATTTTTGCAGGGAAATAGTGCAAATGACTGGGAGATGTATAACAGAAAGAGGCAGAAGGTCAAGATAAAAGTGCAAGAGGTGAAAATGAGGGCAAATGAAAGTTGGGGTGAGAGATTATCTTTGAATGTTAGGGAGAATAAAAAGATGTTTTGGAAGGAAGTAAATAAAGTGCGTAAGACAAGAGAACAAATGGGAACATCAGTGAAGAGGGCTAATGGGGAGGTAATAGCAAGTAGTGGTGAAGTGAGTAGGAGATGGAGTGAGTATTTTGAAGGCTTGTTGAATGTGTTTGATGATAGAATGGCAGATATATTGTGTTTTGGTCGAGGTGATGTGTGAAGGTAGTGAAAGCTTTGTGGAAGATGAAAGCCAGCAAGGTGGCAGGTTTAGATGGTATTGCTGTGGAATTTATTAGAAAAGGGGGTGACTGAGTTGTTGACTGGTTGGTGAGAATATTCATTGTATGTGTGGTTCATGGTGAAGTGCCTGAGGATTGGCAGAATGCATGCATAGTGCCATTGTATAAAGGCAAAGGGGATAAAGGTGAATGTTCAAATTACAGAGGTATAAGTTTGTTGAGTATTCCTGGGAAATTATATGGGAGGGTATTGATTGAGAGGGTGAAGGTGTGTACAGAGCATCAGATTGGAGAAGAGCAGTGTGGTTTCAGAAGTGGTAGAGGATGTGTGGATCAGGTGTTTGCCTTCAAGAATGTATGCGAGAAATGCTTGGAAAAACATATGGATTTGTATGTAGCATTTATGGATCTGGAGAAGGCACATGAAAGAGTTGATAAAGATGTCCTGTGTAAGGTAGTAAGAGTATATGGTGTGGGAGGTAAGTTGTTAGAAGCAGTGAAAAGTTTTTTCGAGGATGTAAGGCATGTGTACAAGTAGGAAGAGAGAAAAGTGATTAGTTCCCAATGAATGTTAGTTTGCGGCAGGGGTGCATGATGTCTCCATGGTTGTTTAATATGTTTATGGATGGGGTTGTTAGTGAGGTGAATGCAAGAGTTTTGGAGAGAGGGGCAAGTATGCAGTCTGTTGTGGATAAGAGGGCTTGGGAAGTGTGGGAAATGAGTCATTTGTTGTTTGCTGATGATACAGCGCTGATGGCTGATTCGGGTGACAAACTGCAGAAGCTGGTGACTGAGTTTGGTAAAGTGTGTGAAAGAAGAAAGCTGAGAGTGAATGTGAATAAGAGCAAGGTTATTAGGTTCAGTAGGGTTGAGGGACAAGTCAATTGGGAGGTAAGTTTGAATGGAGAAAAACTGGAGGAAGTGAAGTGTTTTAGATATCTGGGAGTGGATTTAGCAGCGGATGGAACCATGGAAGCGGAAGTGAGTTGGGGGGGGAGGGGGCAGAGGTTCTGGGAGCTTTGAAGAATGTGTGGAAGGCAGGAACATTATCTCAGAAAGCAAAAATGGGTATGTTTGAAGGAATAGTGGTTCCAACAATGTTATATAGTTGCGAGGCATGGGCTATAGATAGGGTTGTGCGGAGGAGGGTGGATGTGTTGGAAATGAGATGTTTGAGGACATCCACATCCAGGCCCCACAGAACTTTCCATGGTTTACCCCAGACACTTCACAGGCCCTGGTTCAGTCCATTGACAGCACGTCGACCCCGGTATACCACATCGTTCCAGTTCACTCTATTCCTTGCACGCCTTTCACCCTCCTGCATGTTCAGGCCCCGATCACTCAAAATCTTTTTCACTCCATCTTTTCACCTCCAATTTGGTCTCCCACTTCTCCTCGTTCCCTCCACCTCTGACACATATATCCTCTTGGTCAATCTTTCCTCACTCATTCTCTCCATGTGACCAAACCATTTCAAAACACCCTCTTCTGCTCTCTCAACCACACTCTTTATATTACCACATATCTCTCTTACCCTTACATTACTTACTCGATTAAACCGCCTCACACCACATATTGTCCTTAAACATCTCATTTCCAGCACATCCACCCTCCTCCACACAACTCAATCCATAGCCCACACTCGCAACCATACAACATTGTTGGAACCACTATTCCTTCAAACATACCCAAGGTAAATACAAGGTAAATACAAGTAGAAATAAAGTAATGGTATTTGAAGCGACTCAGAATGAAAGTATAGATTTTGCACAGTCATACAGAGGGAGAAGAAGGTGTACCAAAATGTGTTATAGATGTGGGGGAAGAAAGGCGAAGGGATGACAGAAATTAAGTGGGAACTATCTTGGATAAGTTTGGTGATATGGGAGGAGAGATAAGGGAGAGTGCAGTACAAGGAAGAAAAGTCATTAGGTATGTTAAAAGAATGAAGTTGGGTAAAGTTTTAAGTGTGAAAGTAAGGAAAGGATTAACGGACAGCATAGTCCTCCCAAACCTGACCTATGCAGTCAAGAATCCAGTCTATGGAAACAAACTATTTGATAGGAGCATATGATAACTGGATGAAATGAAGAAAGAAATGAGGGGGCATATGAGAGCTTTTGTATGGCAGGGAATGAGTTGTTGAGTTATAGAGTGGTTGATACTTGATACTTGAAGGTGGTTTTGGGCTTGTGAAAAGAATGCAAGATAGGGAGTTTACAAGGAGAGTGTATGATCATAAGATTAGATGGGTTGGTGTGAGAGGAAGACTACCTGTGACATATAAATAGAGTGGAAGATTATTGGAGGGAGAGAAATGGCAGAAGACTGCATGGAATGGTGTATGTGAGGGATGCATGTAGGGACTGGGATAAGTGGAGACTATTGCCAAGTCCACCCAGTTGATGGGATTTCTTCGATGGAACGGTCATCAGAGGGATAGATTAGATAGGTAGATAGACAAGTAAGAACCTACTGATGAGAAGTGTAGAATTATTGAATGAAAATTTAAAAATTTCTGTATCATTCTCTAGTTATATGTTAAATGTCTTGAACCAAGACTCCTTTAAGGCTTGCACTTGACCCACTGTTAGTCATAGGTCAAGTGTATGACTGTAGTGCTTGGTACACATAACAATAGGAATAGGCAACTGCAGCTTGGGAATATAGAATGCTGAGATCTTTCATCAAGTAGATTATTTCATAAAGTAGATTTTTAGTTGGGAGATAATACATTACTTAATTCTATTAGCTGGTTCAATAAAATCTTGTGAAAGTGTTGCTAAATAATGACTTCATAGCTCAGTAAGGACTGTTTATCACAGACACTGCAACTGGTACTGATTTGTCATTGTTTCTAGTTATAGGGTGAGAATGGAGCAAGGGATAGTCCAGCAGTTGTCATTTATTATTGTGATGAAAAAGAAATCCAACACTTGGGAACCAGAAACTCTTGATAAAGCTTGTGTCCAAAAATGTGATGAAATAGTACAGATTTACTGTCTTTCTTGTTGAATAACAGGGACTATGTTAGATTCAGGTATATAGCTAGATGCAGTTAATTACATATTGTCTCTAATTTGTACATGCACCAGAACTTTTTTAAACCTGACTCAATTGAACTGCTAACAAGCAGATTTATGTGATGTTTAGGTTCATATTGCAAGTCACACAATCAGGGGTAGGGTTTCCCTTACACTTTATATTGCTATTTTGTTTGTGTATGAGAAACTTCAGTATAGATTTTATGAGTGTTACCTTATGTATGCACTGAACTTAGAAAGTAGTATAGTATCACAGAGGTGGCATTATCTTTTTACATTAGTGCCTGATTATGCTTTTAGTCTTACACCTGATGTTAGTTATGTAAAACAGAGCAAAGTTTACTTGTAGTTTGTAGTATTTCTTTGAAAAGGTAAGTTTTCCTTTTTAAATATCCAAGGAAATTCAATTGATTTTGAAGTAGTTTAATGAGTCACTCAGATTTAGGTTTATTTCAGAGTGAGTTTTTTTGTAGTATTTTGTCTTCCAACTTTTATTTTTCAAAATTGATTTACACAATATTACCCTGTCACATTTTAGGATAGAGAATGGTATCTTTTGAGGCTTGAAGATTGACTTTTGTCATCCATTAGTTATCAGAATGTAGATTTTCAAATATTTGTCAACTTTTTTATTGAATTAATGTGTTCTAACCTTTGTAGACAACAAAAAGTATGTCAAAACACTGAATTGTTGTTACATAAGACACTTAACTTCCTTAACCATAGATTCTTCTAGGAGCATTAGGACTTCTAGCAGTTGCCTAATTTGAGATATTGATTTTTTCAGCTCCAGGACTGCTGAGAGATATATAAGATGGTATTGATGTGTTCTTTTGAGTTTTTTTTGTTTAATATTTACTTGAATGGTCACATGCTATTAATTAAGACAGTATTCTTCTCTGTTCATCACGATTATTTTGTATAATTTTGCTTTATAGTTATCTACCAACTTTAATTTTGTTCTGCTTTTTAACTCTGGTCATCATGTGATGTTTCTCACTCTTCTGAAACTCAGATGGTTAATGACTCAATGTTTACCCTCAAAGTCATGAAAACTAACGATTACTGAAGAACACGGAAGTGTGGAGGAAACTGGGGATAAAGGAGTAAGAATATTGTCTATATATCTCCTGTATGTTATAAAAGACAGCTAAGAAAGGTGGGAGTGGAGGCTGGAAATCCCTCCCTCCTGTATTTCAAAAAAAGAGGGAATGGAGGAAGGAGCCAGGTGAGGGTTTTTCCTCCAAAGCCCTGTCATCTATTCCAGACACTACCTCTAATTGGGAAATATTGAATGTGTGAATTTTTTTTTTTACATATTTGATACTCAGAATGAACTTTTTTTTTCACCAGTCAGGATCACCTTCGCTGCCTCATCGAATGCTCGCCATTTGTGATATCTCAGCAGACCCAGGTGGATCCATTGAATTTATGACTGAGTGCACAACCATTGACACTCCATTCTGTCTATATGATGCTGACCAGAATAAAGATACAAACAGGTAAATGTACATCATAATACCACGTAAATATTGAGGTATTGTAAAGATAACCTGGACCTCCTCATTTAATTGAAATAATGATTTGTGAGCCTTTTGATTTTTGTGGAAAGGTTTTTAGTCAGTGTAAACGAAACTCCTTCCCATTTACATTATGATATATTGATCATGTGAAATCTAGAAATAGTAGTAGGTTTTGTTCTTCTAATGATTTTTAACTCTACAGCTTTAAAGGACCAGGTGTTCTGGTATGCAGTATTGACAATATGCCCACTCAGTTACCAAGAGAAGCCACAGATTTCTTTGGCTCGCTTCTACTTCCTCACATGTACAATATTCTTCATTCAGATATTTCCAAATCATTTGAAGAGCATTCATTCAGTCATGAAGTTCATGGGGTAAGTCTTTTTCCTTCTGTATAATCAGTGCTCATGTTTAAGTTTTCAGTTAGTATTGTAGTGTTCAGTAAATACTTTATGTTCAACTGAGGAGCTTTCATGTAACAGAAAATCTCTTTAAGATAGTTTATTGTAATTTTTTGTTTCATTAGCTTATTTGAATAATTGTTTGTAACTTTGCTGTTAGAATATCAAGAAAAGAGGTAGGAAATGAAAAGACTGAAGGGCTAGGTCAGTAAAAGACAGTTAGAGGGGAAGAGATATTGCAGAAATATTTGAAAACACTTAACACAGAATCAGGATTTGCAAAACAGAAAAAAGATAAAGTAGAAAATACATGTAAAAATAAAAATTATGCTTGGTCATACTTCTGCCAGTGCTAATGACTGCATGTATACGATAGAGTCTCTAGCTGTCATTTGTAATGCACCCAAACCACAGCTCCCTTTCCACTTCCAGGCCCCACAAAACTTTCCATGGTTTACCCCAGATGCTTCACATGCCCTGGTTCAATCCATTGACAGGCTGTCAACCCTGGTATACCACATCGTTCCAATTCACTCTATTCCTTGCACGCCTTTCACCCTCCTGTATTTTCTGGCACTAATCTCTCAAAACCTTTTTCACTCCATCCTTCCACCTCCAGTTGGTCTCCCACTTCTCTTCATTCCCTCTACCTCTAACACATATATCCTCTTTTGTCAATCTTTCCTCACTCATTCTCTGCATGTGACCAAACCATTTCAATACACCCTCTTGTGCTCTCTCAACAATAATACACATGTATATATTTATATTTATTTATTAATTATACTTTGTCGCTGTCTCCCACGTTAGCGAGGTAGCACGAGGAAACAGATGAAAGATGGCCCATCCCACCCACATACACATGTATATACATATATGTCCTCCCACGCACATATATAAACCTATACATTTCAACTTTATATTTATTTTATTCATTTTACTTTGTCGCTGTCTCCCGCGTTAGCGAGGCAGCGCAAGGAAACAGATATAAGAATGACCCAACCCACCTCACATACACATGTATATACATACACGTCCACACATGCAAATATACATACCTATACATCTCAAGGTATACATATATATATACTCACACAGACATATACATATATACACATGTACATGATTCATACTGTCTGCCTTTGTTCATTCCCATCACCACCCCGCCACACATGAAATAACAACCCCCTCCCCCCCTCATGTGTGCGAGGTAGCACTAGGAAAAGATAACAAAGGCCACATTCATTCACACTCAGTCTCTAGCTATCATGTATAATGCACCAAAACCACAGCTCCTCAACTTTATATATATTTTATTTTGTATTTTAACGTGGGGAGTGCTCATCATCCTCGAAGGCTCAGATTGGGGTGTCTAAATGTGTGTGGATGTAACCAAGATGAGAAAAAAGGAGAGATAGTATGTTTGAGGAAGGGAACCTGGATGTTTTGGCTCTGAGTGAAACGAAGCTCAAGGGTAAAGGGGAAGAGTGGTTTGGGAATGTCTTGGGAGTGAAGTCAGGGGTTAGTGAGAGGACAAGAGCAAGGGAAGGAGTAGCACAATTTCTGAAACAGGAGTGGTAGGAGTATGTGATAGAGTGTAAGAAAGTAAAGTCTAGATTGATATGGGTAAAACTGAAAGTTGATGGAGAGAGATGGGTGATTATTAGTGCATATGCACGTGGGCATGAGAAGAAAGATCATGAGAGGCAAGTGTTTTGGGAGCAGCTGAATGAGTGTGTTAGTGGTTGTGATGCACGAGACCGGGTTATAGTGATGGGTGATTTGAATGCAAAGGTGAGTAATGTGGCAGTTGAGGGAATGATTGGAAAACATGGGGTGTTCAGTGTTGTAAATGGAAATGGTGAAGAGCTTGTAGATTTATGTGCTGAAAAAGGACTGGTGATTGGGAATACCTGGTTTAAAAAGAGAGATATACATAAGTGTACGTTTGTAAGTAGGAGAGATGGCCTGAGAGCATTATTGGATTACGTGTTAATTGATAGGCGCGTGAAAGAGAGACTTTTGGATGTTAATGTGCTGAGAGGTGCAACTGGAGGGATGTCTAATCATTATCTTGTGGAGGTGACAGTGAAGATTTGTAGAGGTTTTCAGAAAAGAAGAGAGAATGTTGGGGTGAAGAGAGTGGTGAGAGTAAGTGAGCTTGGGAAGGGGACTTGTGTGAGGAAGTACCAGGAGAGACTGAGTACAGAATAGAAAAAGGTGAGAACAAAGGAGGTAAGGGGAGTGGGGGAGGAATGGATGTACTTAGGGAAGCAGTGATGGCTTGCGCAAAAGATGCTTGTGGCATGAGAAGCATGGGAGGCGGGCAGATTAGAAAGGGTAGTGAGTGGTGGGATGAAGAAGTAAGATTATTAGTGAAAGAGAAGAGAGAGGCAGTTGGATGATTTTTGCAGGGAAATAATGCAAATGAGTGGGAGATGTATAAAAGAAAGAGGCAGGAGGTCAAGAGAAAGGTGCAAGAGGTGAAAAAGAGGGCAAATGAAAGTTGGGGTGAGAGAGTATCATTAAATTTTAGGGAGAATAAAAAGATGTTTAGGAAGGAGGTAAATAAAGTGCATAAGACAAGGGAACAAATGGGAACTTCAGTGACGGGGCTAATGGGGAGGTGATAACAAGTAGTGGTGATGTGAGAAGGAGATGGAGTGAGTATTTTGAAGGTTTGTTGAATGTGCTTGATGATAGAGTGGCAGATATAGGGTGTTTTGGTCGAGGTGGTGTGCAAAGTGAGATGGTTAGGGAAAATGATTTGGCAAACAGAGAAGAGGTAGTAAAAGCTTTGCGGAAGATGAAAGCTGGCAAAGCAGCGGGTTTGGATGGTATTGCAGTGGAATTTATTAAAAAAGGGAGGTGACTGTATTGTTGACTGGTTGGTAAGGTTATTTAATGTATGTATGATTCATGGTGAGGTGCCTGAGGATTGGTGGAATGCTTGCATAGTGCCATTGTACAAAGGTAAAGGGGACAAAGGTGAGTGCTCAAATTACAGAGGTACAGTACAGTAGGGTTGAGGGTCAAGTCAATTGGGAGGTGAGTTTGAATGGTGAAAAACTGGAGGAAGTGAAGTGTTTTAGATATCTGGGAGTGGATCTGTCAGCGGATGGAACCATGGAAGCGGAAGTGGATCATAGGGTGGGGGAGGGGGCGAAAATTTTGGGAGCCTTGAAAAATGTGTGGAAGTCGAGAACATTATCCCGGAAAGCAAAAATGGGTATGTTTGAAGGAATAGTAGTTCCAACAATGTTGTATGGTTGCGAGGCGTGGGCTATGGATAGAGTTGTGCGCAGGAGGATGGATGTGCTGGAAATGAGATGTTTGAGGACAATGTGTAGTGTGAGGTGGTTTGATCAAGTAAGTAACGTAAGGGTAAGAGAGATGTGTGGAAATAAAAAGAGCGTGGTTGAGAGAGCAGAAGAGGGTGTTTTAAAATGGTTTGGGCACATGGAGAGAATGAGTGAGGAAAGATTGACCAAGAGGATATATGTGTCGGAGGTGGAGGGAACGAGGAGAAGAGGGAGACCAAATTGGAGGTGGAAAGATGGAGTGAAAAAGATTTTGTGTGATCGGGGCCTGAACATGCAGGAGGGTGAAAGGAGGGCAAGGAATAGAGTGAATTGGAGCGATGTGGTATACAGGGGTTGACGTGCTGTCAGTGGATTGAATCAAGGCATGTGAAGCGTCCGGGGTAAACCATGGAAAGCTGTGTAGGTATGTATATTTGTGTGTGTGGACGTGTGTATGTACATGTGTATGGGGGGGGTTGGGCCATTTCTTTCGTCTGTTTCCTTGCGCTACCTCGCAAACGCGGGAGACAGCGACAAAGTATAAAAAAAAAAAAAAAAAAAAAAAAAAGTTTGTTGAGTATTCCTGGTAAATTATATGGGAGGGTGTTGATTGAGAGGGTGAAGGCATGTACAGAGCATCAGATTGGGGAAGAGCAGTGTGGTTTCAGAAGTGGTAGAGGATGTGTGGATCAGGTGTTTGCTTTGAAGAACGTATGTGAGAAATACTTAGAAAAGCAAATGGATTTGTATGTAGCATTTATGGATATGGAGAAGGCATATGATAGAGTTGATAGAGATGCTTTGTGGAAGGTATTAAGAATATATGGTGTGGGAGGCAAGTTGTTAGAAGCAGTGAAAAGTTTTTATCGAGGATGTAAGGCATGTGTATTTGTAGGAAGAGAGGAAAGTGATTGGTTCTCAGTGAATGTAGGTTTGCGGCAGGGGTGTGTGATGTCTCCATGGTTGTTTAATTTGTTTACGGATGGGGTTGTTAGAAAGGTGAATGTAAGAGTTTTGGAAAGGGGCAAGTATGCAGTGTGTTGTGGATGAGAGAGCTTGGGAAGTGAGTTAGTTGTTGTTCGCTGATGATACAGCGCTGGTGACTGATTCATGTGAAAAACTGCAGAAGCTGGTGACTGAGTTTGGTAAAGTGTGTGAAAGAAGAAAGTTGAGAGTAAATGTTAATAAGAGCAAGGTTATTAGGTACAGTAGGGTTGAGGGTCAAGTCAATTGGGAGGTAAGTTTGAATGGAGAAAAACTGGAGGAAGTGAAGTGTTTTAGATATCTGGGAGTGGATTTGGCAGCAGATGGAACCATGGAAGCAGAAGTGAATCATAGGGTGGGGGAGGGGGCGAAAATTCTGGGAGCCTTGAAGAATGTGTGGAAGTCGAGAACATTATCTCGGAAAGCATAAATCGGTATGTTTGAAGGAATAGTGGTTCCAACAATGCTGTATGGTTGCGAGGCGTATCCCATGGATAGAGTTGTGCGCAGGAGGGTAGATGTGCTGGAAATGAGATGTGTGAGGAGAATATGTGGTGTGAGGTGGTTTGATCGAGTAAGTAATAATAGGGTAAGAGAGATATGTTGAGATGTGTAAGAGAGAGATGGTTTGGTCACATGGAGAGAATGAGTGAGGAAAGATTGACCAAGAGGATATATGTGTCAGAGGTGGAGGGAACGAGAAGTGGGAGACCAAATTGGAGGCGGAAAGATGGAGTGAAAAAGATTTTTAGTGATCGGGGCCTGAACATGCAGAAGGGTGAAAGGCGTGCAAGGAATAGAGTGGATTGGAACAATGTGGTATACCAGGGTCGACGTGCTGTCAATGGATTGAACCAGGGCATGTGAAGCATCTGCGGTAAACCATGGAAAGTTCTGTGGGGCCTGGATGTGGAAAGGGAGCTGTGGTTTTGGTGCATTATTACATGACAGCTAGAGCCTGAGTGTGAACGAATGTGGCCTTTGTTGTCTTTTCCTAGTGCTACCTCGCACACCTGAGGGGGGAGTGGGTTGTTATTTCATGTGTGCCGAGGTGGCGATGGGAATGAATAAAGGCAGACAGTATGAATTATGTACATGTGTATATATGTATATGTCTGTGTGTGTATACATATGTATACGTTGAAATGTATAGGTATGTATATTTGCGTGTGTGGACGTGTATGTATATACATGTGTGTTTGGGTGGGTTGGGCCAATCTGATGCTCTGTACATGCCTTCACCCTCTCAATCAATACCCTCCCATACAATTTCCCTGGAATACTCAACAAACTTATGCCTCTGTAATTTGAGCACTCACCTTTGTCCCCTTTGCCTTTGTACAATGGCACTATGCAAGCATTCTGCCAATCATTAAATAACCTTACCAACCATTCAACATTACAGTCACCCCCTTTTTTAATAAATTCCACTGCAATGCCATCCAAACCCGCTGTCTTGCCAGCTTTCATCTTCCGCAAAGCTTTTACTACCTCTTCTCTGTTTACCAAATCATCCTCCCTAACCCTCTCACTTTGCACACCACCTCGACCAAAACACCCTATATCTGCCACTCTATCATCAAACACATTAAACAAACCTTCAGAATACTGACTCCATCTCCTTCTCACATCACCACTACTTGTTATCACCTCCCCATTAGCCCCCTTCACTGAAGTTCCCATTTGTTCCGTTGTCTTACGCACTTTATTTACCTCCTTCCTAAACATCTTTTTATTCTCCCTAAAATTTAATGATACTCTCTCACCCAACTCTCATTTGCCCTCTTTTTCACCTCTTGTGCCTTTCTCTTGACCTCCTGCCTCTTTCTTTTATACATCTCCCTCTCATTTGCATTATTTCCCTGCAAAAATTGTCCAACTGCCTCTCTCTTCTCTTTCACTAATAATCTTACTTCTTCATCCCACCACTCACTATCCTTTCTAATCTGCCCACCTCCCATGCTTCTCATGCCACAAGCATCTTTTGCGCAAGCCATCACTGCTTCCCTAAGTACATCCCATTCCTCCCCCACTCCCCTTACTTCCATTGTTCTCACCTTTTTCCATTCTGTACTCAGTCTCTCCTGGTACTTCCTCACACAAGTCTCCTTCCCAAGCTCACTTACTCTCACCACCCTCTTCACCCCAACATTCATTCTTCTTTTCTGAAAACCCATACAAATCTTCACCTTAGCCTCCACAAGATAATGATCAGACATCCCTCCAGTTGCACCTCTCAGCACATTAACATCCAAAAGTCTCTCATTCGCGTGCCTATCAATTAACACATAATCCACTAATGCTCTCTGGCCATCTCTTCTTCTTACATACGTATACTTATGTATATCTCTCTTTTTAAACCAGGTATTCCCAATCACCAGTCCTTTTTCAGCACATAAATCTACAAGCTCTTCACCATATCCATTTACAACACTGAACACCCCATGTATACCAATTATTCCCTCAACTGCCACATTACTCACCTTTGCATTCAAATCACCCATCACTATAACCCGGTCTCGTGCATCAAAACCACTAACACACTTATTCAGCTGCTCCCAAAACACTTGCCTCTCATGATCTTTCTTCTCATGCCCAGGTGCATATGCACCAATAATCACCCATCTCTCTCCATCAACTTTCAGTTTTTTTTTTTTTTTTTATACTTTGTCGCTGTCTCCCGCGTTTGCGAGGTAGCGCAAGGAAACAGACGAAAGAAATGGCCCAACCCCCCCCCATACACATGTACATACACACGTCCACACACGCAAATATACATACCTACACAGCTTTCCATGGTTTACCCCAGACGCTTCACATGCCTTGATTCAATCCACTGACAGCACGTCAACCCTGGTATACCACATCGCTCCAATTCACTCTATTCCTTGCCCTCCTTTCACCCTCCTGCATGTTCAGGCCCCGATCACACAAAATCTTTTTCACTCCATCTTTCCACCTCCAATTTGGTCTCCCTCTTCTCCTCGTTCCCTCCACCTCCGACACATATATCCTCTTGGTCAATCTTTCCTCACTCATTCTCTCCATGTGCCCAAACCATTTCAAAACACCCTCTTCTGCTCTCTCAACCACGCTCTTTTTATTTCCACACATCTCTCTTACCCTTACGTTACTTACTCGATCAAACCACCTCACACTTTCAGTTTTACCCATATCAATTTAGACTTTACTTTCTTACATTCTATCACATACTCCCACCATTCGTGTTTCATGAGTAGTGCTACTCCTTCCCTTGCTTTTGTCCTCTCACTAACCCCTGACTTTAGTCCCAAGACATTCCCAAACCACTCTTCCCCTTTACCCTTGAGCTTCGTTTCACTCAGAGCCAAAACATCCAGGTTCCTTTCCTCAAACATACTACCGATCTCCTTTTTTCTCATCTTGGTTACATCCACACAAATTTAGACACCCCAATTTGAGCCTTCGAGGATGATGAGCACTCCCAGCGTGACTCCTTCTTCTGTTTCCCCTTTTAGAAAGTTAAAATACAAGGAGGGGTAAAGTGTGTGAAAGAAGAAAGTTAAGAGTAAATGTGAATAAGAGCAAGGTTATTAGGTACAGTAGGGTTGAGGGTCAAGTCAATTGGGAGGTGAGTTTGAATGGAGAAAAACTGGAGGAAGTGAAGTGTTTTAGATATCTGGGAGTGGATCTGGCAGCGGATGGAACCATGGAAGCGGAAGTGGATCATAGGGTGGGGGAGGGGGCGAAAATCCTGGGGGCCTTGAAGAATGTGTGGAAGTCGAGAACATTATCTCGGAAAGCAAAAATGGGTATGTTTGAAGGAATAGTGGTTCCAACAATGTTGTATGGTTGCGAGGTGTGGGCTATGGATAGAGTTGTGCGCAGGAGGATGGATGTGCTGGAAATGAGATGTTTGAGGACAATGTGTGGTGTGAGGTGGTTTGATCGAGTGAGTAACGTAACGGTAAGAGAGATGTGTGGAAATAAAAAGAGCGTGGTTGAGAGAGCAGAAGAGGGTGTTTTGAAGTGGTTTGGGCACATGGAGAGGATGAGTGAGGAAAGATTGACCAAGAGGATATATGTGTCAGAGGTGGAGGGAACAAGGAGAAGAGGGAGACCAAATTGGAGGTGGAAAGATGGAGTGAAAAAGATTTTGTGTGATCGGGGCCTGAACATGCAGGAGGGTGAAAGGAGGGCAAGGAATAGAGTGAATTGGATCGATGTGGTATACCGGGGTTGACGTGCTGTCAGTGGACTGAAGCAGGGCATGTGAAGCGTGTGTAGGTATGTATATTTGCGTGTGTGGACGTATGTATATACATGTGTATGGGGGGGGTTGGGCCATTTCTTTCGTCTGTTTCCTTGCGCTACCTCGCAAACGCGGGAGACAGCGACAAAGTATAATAAAATAAATAAATAAAAAATATATATATATATATATTCTTTCATGCTATTCGCCATTTCCCGCATTAGTGAGGTAGCATTAAGAACAGAGGACTGGGGCTTTGAGGGAATATCCTCACCTGGCCCCCTTCTCTGTTCCTTATTATGGAAAATTAAGAAAAAAAAGAGGGGAGGATTTTCAGCCTTTGTTGTCCTACCCTAGCGCTTCTCGCGCTAGGATAAGGGGTTTGTCATGTGTGACGGGGTGGCGACGAGAATGAATAAGGGCAGACAGTATGAATTCTGCGCATGTGTATATATGTATATGTCTGTGTGTGTATATATATATATATATATATATATATATATATATATATATATATATATGTATATATATGTATACGTTGAGATGTATAGGTATGTATATGTGCGTGTGTGGACGTGTATGTACATGTGTATGTGGGTGGGTTGGGCCATTCTTTTTACTGTTTCTTTGCGCTACCTCGCTAACGCGGGAGACAGCGACAAAGTATAATATATATATATATATATATATATATATATATATATATATATATATATATATATATATACTCTCCTATGAGTCCATGGGGATAATGAAACACGGTAAGTTCCCAAGTGCACTTTTGTGTAATAATCACATCATCAGGGGAGACATAAGAGAGAAATATAACACTCAATTGATATACATTGAAGAGACGAAGCTAGTACGCCATTTGGTAAACATGCGATTGTCCTAGACAGACAACAAGCATTCATAAACTTATCATTTTACAAATTTTATCAACAATAAAGTTATCTAATTTGTATAGACCAGCACTAATATTAAGATTATAATTAGTCACGGTCTATACAAATTAGACAACTTTATTGTTGATAAAATTTGTAAAATGATAAGTTTATGAATGCTTGTTGTCTGTCTAGGACAATCGCATGTTTACCAAATGGCGTCCTAGATTCGTCTCTTCGAAGTATATCAACTGACTGTTATATTTCTCACTCGTGTCTCCCCTGATGATGCGATTATTACACGAAAGTGCTCTTGGGAACTTATCGTGTTTCATTTTCCCCGTGGACTCAGGTATATCTTGATCACCTGCAAAATTGTGATCCTTTCCAATATTTTTTTTTTTTTTTTTTTTTTTTTTTTGTTGCGAGGTAGCGCAAGGAAACAGACGAAAGAAATGGCCCAACCCACCCCCATACACATGCATATACATACGTCCACACACGCAAATATACATACCTACACAGCTTTCCATGGTTTACCCCAGACGCTTCACATGCCCTGATTCAATCCACTGACAGCACGTCAACCCCGGTATACCACATCGATCCAATTCACTCTATTCCTTGCCCTCCTTTCACCCTCCTGCATGTTCAGGCCCCGATCACACAAAATCTTTTTCACTCCATCTTTCCACCTCCAATTTGGTTTCCCTCATCTCCTCGTTCCCTTCACCTCCGACACATATATCCTCTTGGTCAATCTTTCCTCACTCATTCTCTCCATGTGCCCAAACCATTTCAAAACACACTCTTCTGCTCTCTCAACCACGCTCTTTTTATTTCCACACATCTCTCACCCTTACGTTACTTACTCGATCAAACCACCTCACACCACACATTGTCCTCAAACATCTCATCTCCAGCACATCCATCCTCCTGCGCACCACTCTATCCATAGCCCACGCCTCGCAACCATACAACATCGTTGGAACCACTATTCCTTCAAACATACCCATTTTTGCTTTCCGAGATAATGTTCTCGACTTCCACACATTCTTCAAGGCTCCCAGAATTTTCGCCCCCTCCCCCATCCTATGATCCACTTCCGCTTCCATGGTTCCATCTGCTGCCAGATCCACTGCCAGATATCTAAAACACTTTACTTCCTCCAGTTTTTCTCCATTCAAACTCACCTCCCAATTGACTTGACCCTCAACCCTACTGTACCTAATAACCTTGCTCTTATTCACATTTACTCTTAACTTTCTTCTTTCACACACTTTACCAAACTCAGTCACCAGCTTCTGCAGTTTCTCACATGAATCAGCCACCAGCGCTGTATCATCAGCGAACAACAACTGACTCACTTCCCAAGCTCTCTCATCCCCAACAGACTTCATACTTGCCCCTCTTTCCAAAACTCTTGCATTCACCTCCCTAACAACCCCATCCATAAACAAATTAAACAACCATGGAGACATCACACACCCCTGCCGCAAACCTACATTCACTGAGAACCAATCACTTTCCTCTCTTCCTACACATACACATGCCTTACATCCTCGATAAAAACTTTTCACTGCTTCTAACAACTTGCCTCCCACACCATATATTCTTAATACCTTCCACAGAGCATCTCTATCAACTCTATCATATGCCTTCTCCAGATCCATAAATGCTACATACAAATCCATTTGCTTTTCTAAGTATTTCTCACATACATTCTTCAAAGCAAACACCTGATCCACACATCCTCTACCACTTGTGAAACCACACTGCTCTTCCCCAATCTGATGCTCTGTACATGCCTTCACCCTCTCAATCAATACCCTCCCATATAATTTACCAGGAATACTCAACAAACTTATACCTCTGTAATTTGAGCACTCACTCTTATCCCCTTTGCCTTTGTACAATGGCACTATGCACGCATTCTGCCAATCCTCAGGCACCTCACCATGAGTCATACATACATTAAATAACCTTACCAACCAGTCAACAATACAGTCACCCCCTTTTTTAATAAATTCCACTGCAATACCATCCAAACCTGCTGCCTTGCCGGCTTTCATATTCCGCAGAGCTTTTACTACCTCTTCTCTGTTTACCAAATCATTTTCCCTAACCCTCTCACTTTGCACACCACCTCGACCAAAACACCCTATATCTGCCACTCTATCATCAAACACATTCAACAAACCTTCAAAATACTCACTCCATCTCCTTCTCACATCACCACTACTTGTTATCACCTCCCCATTTGCGCCCTTCAATGAAGTTCCCATTTGCTCCCTTGTCTTACGCACTTTATTTACCTCCTTCCAGAACATCTTTTTATTCTCCCTAAAATTTAATGATACTCTCTCACCCCAACTCTCATTTGCCCTTTTTTTCACCTCTTGCACCTTTCTCTTGACCTCTTGTCTCTTTCTTTTATACATCTCCCACTCAATTGCATTTTTTCCCTGCAAAAATCGTCCAAATGCCTCTCTCTTCTCTTTCACTAATACTCTTACTTCTTCATCCCACCACTCACTACCCTTTCTAATCAACCCATCTCCCACTCTTCTCATGCCACAAGCATCTTTTGCGCAATCCATCACTGATTCCCTAAATACATCCCATTCCTCCCCCACTCCCCTTACTTCCATTGTTCTCACCTTTTTCCATTCTGTACTCAGTTTATCCTGGTACTTCCTCACACAAGTCTCCTTCCCAAGCTCACTTACTCTCACCACCCTCTTCACCCCAACATTCACTCTTCTTTTCTGAAAACCCATACAAATCTTCACCTTAGCCTCCACAAGATAATGATCAGACATCCCTCCAGTTGCACCTCTCAGCACAGTAACATCCAATGCTACAATATATATATATATATATATATATATATATATATATTTTATCCCTGGGGATAGGGGATTAAGAATACTTCCCACGTATTCCCTGCGTGTCGTAGAAGGCGACTAAAAGGGAAGGGAGCGGTGGGCTGGAAATCCTCCCCTCTCGTTTTTTTTTTTTTTTAATTTTCCAAAAGAAGGAACAGAGGGGGCCAGGTGTGGATATTCCAAAAAAGGCCCAGTCCTCTGTTCTTAACGCTACCTCGCTAACGCGGGAAATGGCGAATAGTTTGAAAAAAAAATATATATATATTTATATATATATATATATATATATATATATATATATATATATATATATATATATATATATATGCGCATAAGATGCTTGTGGCATGAGAAGAGTGGGAGGTGGGTTGATTAGAAAGGGTAGTGAGTGGTGGGATGAAGAAGTAAGATTATTAGTGAAAGAGAAGAGAGAGGCATTTGGACGATTTTTGCAGGGAAAAAATGCACTTGAGTGGGAGATGTGTAAAAGAAAGAGACAGGAGGTCAAGAGAAAGGTGCAAGAGGTGAAAAAGAGGGCAAATGAGAGTTGGGGTGAGAGAGTATCATTAAATTTTAGGGAGAATAAAAAGATGTTCTGGAAGGAGGTAAATAAAGTGCGTAAGACAAGGGAGCAAATGGGAACTTCAGTGAAGGGCGCAAATGGAGAGGTGATAGCAAGTAGTGGTGATGTGAGAAGGAGATGGAGTGAGTATTTTGAAGGTTTGTTGAATGTGTTTGATGATAGAGTGGCAGATATAGGGTGTTTTGGTCGAGGTGGTGTGCAAAGTGAGAGGGTTAGAGAAAATGATTTGGTAAACAGATGAGAGGTAGTAAAAGCTTTGCGGAAGATGAAAGCTGGCCAGGCAGCAGGTTTGGATGGTATTGCGGTGGAATTTATTAAAAAAGGGGGTGACTGTATTATTGACTGGTTGGTAAGGTTATTTAATGTATGTATGACTCATGGTGAGGTGCCTGAGGATTGGCAGAATGCGTGCATAGTGCCTTTATACAAAGGCAAAGGGGATAAGAGTGAGTGCTCAAATTACAGAGGTATAAGTTTGTTGAGTATTCCTGGTAAATTATATGGGAGGGTATTGATTGAGAGGGTGAAGGCATATACAGAGCATCAGATTGGGGAAGAGCAGTGTGGTTTCAGAAGTGGTAGAGGATGTGTGCATCAGGTGTTTGCTTTGAAGAAGGTATGTGAGAAATACTTAGAAAAGCAAATGGATTTGTATGTAGCATTTATGGATCTGGAGAAGGCATATGATAGAGTTGATAGAGATGCTCTGTGGAAGGTATTAAGAATATATGGTGTGGGAGGCAAGTTGTTAGAAGCAGTGAAAAGTTTTTATCGAGGATGTAAGGCATGTGTATGTGTAGGAAGAGAGGAAAGTGATTGGCTCTCAGTGAATGTAGGTTTGCGGCAGGGGTGTGTGATGTCTCCATGGTTGTTTAATTTGTTTATGGATGGGGTTGTTAGGGAGGTGAATGCAAGAGTTTTGGAAAGAGGGGCAAGTATGAAGTCTGTTGGGGATGAGAGAGCTTGGGAAATGAGTCAGTTGTTGTTCGCTGATGATACAGCGCTGGTGGCTGATTCATGTGAGAAACTGCAGAAGCTGGTGACTGAGTTTGGTAAAGTGTGTGAAAGATGAAAGTTAAGAGTAAATATGAATAAGAGCAAGGTAATTAGGTGCAGTAAGGTTGAGGGTCAAGTCAGTTGGGAGGTAAGTTTGAATGGAGAAAAACTGGAGGAAGTAAAGTGTTTTAGATATCTGGGAGTGGATCTGGCAGCGGATGGAACCATGGAAGCGGAAGTGGATCATAGGGTGGGGGAGGGGGCGAAAATCCTGGGAGCCTTGAGGAATGTGTGGAAGTCGAGAACATTATCTCGGAAAGCAAAAATGGGTATGTTTGAAGGAATAGTGGTTCCAACAATGTTGTATGGTTGCGAGGCATGGGCTATGGATAGAGTTGTGCGCAGGAGGATGGATGTGCTGGAAATGAGATGTTTGAGGACAATGTGTGGTGTGAGGTGGTTTGATCGAGTAAGTAACGTAAGGGTAAGAGAGATGTGTGGAAATAAAAAGAGCGTGGTTGAGAGAGCAGAAGAGGGTGTTTTGAAATGGTTTGGTCACATGGAGAGAATGAGTGAGGAAAGATTGACCAAGAGGATATATGTGTCTGAGGTGGAGGGAACGAGGAGAAGTGGGAGACCAAATTGGAGGTGGAAAGATGGAGTGAAAAAGATTTTGTGTGATCGGGGCCTGAACATGCAGGAGGGTGAAAGGAGGGCAAGGAATAGAGTGAATTGGATCGATGTGGTATACAGGGGTTGACGTGCTGTCAGTGGATTGAATCAGGACATGTGAAGCGTCTGGGGTAAACCATGGAAAGCTGTGTAGGTATGTATATTTGCGTGTGTGGACGTATGTATACACATGTGTATTGGGGTTGGTTGGGCCATTTCTTTTGTCTGTTTCCTTGCGCTACCTCGCAAACGCGGGAGACAGCGACAAAGCAAAAAATATATATATATATATATATATATATATATATATATATATATATATATATATATATATTTTCTTTTCTTTCAAACTATTCGCCATTTCCCGCATTAGCGAGGTAGCGTTAAGAACAGAGGACTGAGCCTTTGAGGGACTACCCTCACCTAGCCCAATTCTCTGTTCCTTCTTTTGGAAAATTAAAAAAAAAACGAGAGGGGAGGATTTCCAGCCCCCGCTCCCTCCCCTTTTAGTCGCCTTCTACGACACGCAGGGAATACGTGGGAAGTATTCTTGCTCCCCTATCCCCAGGGATATTTTTTTTTTTTTTTTTTTTTTTTTTTTTTATATACTTTGTCGCTGTCTCCCGCGTTTGCGAGGTAGCGCAAGGAAACAGACGAAAGAAATGGCCCCCCCCCCCATACACATGTACATACACACGTCCACACACGCAAATATACATACCTACACAGCTTTCCATGGTTTACCCCAGACGCTTCACATGCCTTGATTCACTCCACTGACAGCACGTCAACCCCTGTATACCACATCGCTCCAATTCACTCTATTCCTTGCCCTCCTTTCACCCTCCTGCATGTTCAGGCCCCGATCACACAAAATCTTTTTCACTCCATCTTTCCACCTCCAATTTGGTCTCCCTCTTCTCCTCGTTCCCTCCACCTCCGACACATATATCCTCTTGGTCAATCTTTCCTCACTCATTCTCTCCATGTGCCCAAACCATTTCAAAACACCCTCTTCTGCTCTCTCAACCACGCTCTTTTTATTTCCACACATCTCTCTTACCCTTACGTTACTTACTCGATCAAACCACCTCACACCACACATTGTCCTCAAACATCTCATTTCCAGCACATCCATCCTCCTGCGCACAACTCTATCCATAGCCCACGCCTCGCAACCTTACAACATTGTTGGAACCACTATTCCTTCAAACATACCCATTTTTGCTTTCCGAGATAATGTTCTCGACTTCCACACATTTTTCAAGGCTCCCAAAATTTTCGCCCCCTCCCCCACCCTATGATCCACTTCCGCTTCCATGGTTCCATCCGCTGACAGATCCACTCCCAGATATCTAAAACACTTCACTTCCTCCAGTTTTTCTCCATTCAAACTCACCTCCCAATTGACTTGACCCTCAACCCTACTGTACCTAATAACCTTGCTCTTATTCACATTTACTCTTAACTTTCTTCTTCCACACACTTTACCAAACTCAGTCACCAGCTTCTGCAGTTTCTCACATGAATCAGCCACCAGCGCTGTATCATCAGCGAACAACAACTGACTCACTTCCCAAGCTCTCTCATCCCCAACAGACTTCATACTTGCCCCTCTTTCCAGGACTCTTGCATTTACCTCCCTAACAACCCCATCCATAAACAAATTAAACAACCATGGAGACATCACACACCCCTGCCGCAAACCTACATTCACTGAGAACCAATCACTTTCCTCTCTTCCTACACGTACACATGCCTTACATCCTCGATAAAAACTTTTCACTGCTTCTAACAACTTGCCTCCCACACCATATATTCTTAATACCTTCCACAGAGCATCTCTATCAACTCTATCATATGCCTTCTCCAGATCCATAAATGCTACATACAAATCCATTTGCTTTTCTAAGTATTTCTCACATACATTCTTCAAAGCAAACACCTGATCCACACATCCTCTACCACTTCTGAAACCGCACTGCTCTTCCCCAATCTGATGCTCTGTACATGCCTTCACCCTCTCAATCAATACCCTCCCATATAATTTACCAGGAATACTCAACAAACTTATACCTCTGTAATTTGAGCACTCACTCTTATCCCCTTTGCCTTTGTACAATGGCACTATGCACGCATTCCGCCAATCCTCAGGCACCTCACCATGAGTCATACATACATTAAATAACCTTACCAACCAGTCAACAATACAGTCACCCCCTTTTTTAATAAATTCCACTGCAATACCATCCAAACCTGCTGCCTTGCCGGCTTTCATCTTCCGCAAAGCTTTTACTACCTCTTCTCTGTTTACCAAATCATTTTCCCTAACCCTCTCACTTTGCCACTCACTTTGCCACTCTGTCATCAGACACATTCAACAAACCTTCAAAATACTCATTCCATCTCCTTCTCACATCACCACTACTTGTTATCACCTCCCCATTTACGCCCTTCACTGAAGTTCCCATTTGCTCCCTTGTCTTACGCACCCTATTTACCTCCTTCCAGAACATCTTTTTATTCTCCCTAAAATTTACTGATAGTCTCTCACCCCAACTCTCATTTGCCCTTTTTTTCACCTCTTGCACCTTTCTCTTGACCTCCTGTCTCTTTCTTTTATACTTCTCCCACTCAATTGCATTTTTTCCCTGCAAAAATCGTCCAAATGCCTCTCTCTTCTCTTTCACTAATACTCTTACTTCTTCATCCCACCACTCACTACCCTTTCTAAACAGCCCACCTCCCACTCTTCTCATGCCACAAGCATCTTTTGCGCAATCCATCACTGATTCCCTAAATACATCCCATTCCTCCCCCACTCCCCTTACTTCCATTGTTCTCACCTTTTTCCATTCTGTACACAGTCTCTCCTGGTACTTCCCCACACAGGTCTCCTTCCCAAGCTCACTTACTCTCACCACCTTCTTCACCCCAACATTCACTCCTCTTTTCTGAAAACCCATACTAATCTTCACCTTAGCCTCCACAAGATAATGATCAGACATCCCTCCAGTTGCACCTCTCAGCACATTAACATCCAAAAGTCTCTCTTTCGCACGCCTGTCAATTAACACGTAATCCAATAACGCTCTCTGGCCATCTCTCCTACTTACATAAGTATACTTATGTATATCTCGCTTTTTAAACCAGGTATTCCCAATCATCAGTCCTTTTTCAGCACATAAATCTACAAGCTCTTCACCATTTCCATTTACAACACTGAACACCCCATGCATACCAATTATTCCCTCAACTGCCACATTACTCACCTTTGCATTCAAATCACCCATCACTATAACCCGGTCTCGTGCATCAAAACCGCTAACACACTCATTCAGCTGCTCCCAAAACACTTGCCTCTCATGATCTTTCTTCTCATGCCCAGGTGCATATGCACCAATAATCACCCACCTCTCTCCATCAACTTTCAATTTTACCCATATTAATCGAGAATTTACTTTCTTACATTCTATCACATACTCCCACAACTCCTGTTTCAGGAGTATTGCTACTCCTTCCCTTGCTCTTGTCCTCTCACTAACCCCTGACTTCACTCCCCAGACATTTCCAAACCACTCTTCCCCTTTACCCTTGAGCTTCGTTTCACTCAGAGCCAAAACATCCAGGTTCCTTTCCTCAAACATACTACCTATCTCTCCTTTTTTCACATCTTGGTTACATCCACACACATTTAGGCACCCCACTCTGAGCCTTCGAGGAGGATGATCACTCCCCGTGTGACTCCTTCTTCTGTTTCCCATTTTAGAAAGTTAATACAAGGAGGGGAGGATTTCCGGCCCCCCGCTCCCGTCCCCTCTAGTCGCTTTCTACAACACGCGAGGAATACGTGGGAAGTATTCTTTCACCCCTATCCCCAGGGATAATATACATATATATATACATATACACACACACACACATACACACACATACGCACATACACACACACACACACACATACATATATATACATATGAAAAATGTAAGAAACAATTTAGAAAACAAACTTTTAGCTTGAAATGAATGAAAAAAATGAATGTCACATAATGGTTCAACCTCTGGCTATGGAAAAGGAAATGTACAATTTATTCACACAAACGTCAATAGCAGTTCTCATCAATTTCACCACTGTATCAATAAGCTTCAATGTCTAAGCTACATTTTTCTCCAACTTCACTATTTTCTTGTCAAAAACACCATGCATGAAAACTATCACTCCAGTAACACAACTATAAACATTTACTTCCCCTTTAAAAGTTCTGGGGAAGTCTGTCTCGATACACTGCGGCGAGGCGACGCGACGCTGACACAATCACTGTCACAATATCACTTCTGCCTATATATATATATATATATATATATATATATATATATATATATATATGTAAGAATACATATATATATATATATATATATATATATATATATATATATTGAGTCAAAAGAATGCATTTCGTAAAATTAAGCGCGTAATTATAAAATATTAATTATAATTATATTAATATCCTAATTACTCGACTGATTAGAGTAATTACACGAATCTTAAGGTTTTGACCACAGATTCTTATTCAGCAGAGGTAAAAGCATCTATGTTGAAATTTTTAGGAAAATCTATTTTTTTCAAAAAAATCAAGAAAAATCCAAGGCTATAGCCTTGGATAATATTTGGCTCAGATTTTCAACTTCTTCAGATTTTAATGAAAATCTGGGTATAAGTGCAATTCTATATGGTGATTAAGGATATCGAGTCAAAAGAATGCATTTCGTAAAATTAAGCGCTTAATTACATACTTAACCTTAATTATAAGTATATTAATATCCTAATTACTCGACTAATTACACAAATTTTAAGGTTTTTACCACAGATTCTTATTCAGCAGAGGTAAAAGCATCTATGTGGAAACTTTGAGGAAAATCAATATTTTAAAAAAAAAATCAAGAAAAATATTTGGCTCATATTTTCAACTTGTGCAGAATTTAATGAAAATCTGGGTATAAGTGCAATTCTATATGGTGATTAAGGATATCGAGTCAAAAGAATGCATTTCGTAAAGTTAAGCGCTTAATTGCATACTTAACCTGAATAATTATATCAATATCCTAATTACTCGACTAATTACACAAATTTTAAGGTTTTCACCACAGGTTCCTATTCAGCAGATGTAAAAGCATCTATGCTGAAATTTTGAGTTAAATCTATTTTTTCACCATATATCACCATATAGAATTGCACTTATACCCAGATTTTCATTAAAATCTGCACAAGTTGAAAATATGAGCCAAATATTTTTCTTGATTTTTTTTGAAAATATTGATTTTCCTCAAAGTTTTAACATAGATGCTTTTACCTCTGCTGAATAAGAATCTGTGGTCAAAACCTTAAAATTTGTGTAATTAGTCGAGTAATTAGGATATTAATATACTTATAATTAATGTTAAGTATGTAATTAAGCGATTAATTTTACGAAATGCATTCTTTTGTCTCGATATCCTTAATCACCATATAGAATTGCACTTATACCCAGATTTTCATTAAAATCTGAAGAAGTTGAAAATCTGAGCCAAATATTATCCAAGGCTATAGCCTTGGATTTTTCTTGATTTTTTTGAAAAAAATAGATTTTCCTAAAAATTTCAACATAGATGCTTTTACCTCTGCTGAATAAGAATCTGTGGTCAAAACCTTAAGATTCCTGTAATTACTCTAATCAGTCGAGTAATTAGCATATTAATATAATTATAATTAATATTTTATAATTACGCGCTTAATTTTACGAAATGCATTCTTTTGACTCGATATCCTTAATCACCATATAGAATTGAACTTATACCCAGATTTTCATTAAAATCTGCACAAGTTGAAAATATGAGCCAAATATTTTTCTTGATTTTTTTTGAAAATATTGATTTTCCTCAAAGTTTCAACATAGATGCTTTTACCTCTGCTGAATAAGAATCTGTGGTCAAAACCTTAAAATTTGTGTAATTAGTCGAGTAATTAGGATATTAATATACTTATAATTAATGTTAAGTATGTAATTAAGCGATTAATTTTACGAAATGCATTCTTTTGACTCGATATCCTTAATCACCATATAGAATTGCACTTATACCCAGATTTTCATTAAAATCTGAAGAAGTTGAAAATCTGAGCCAAATATTATCCAAGGCTATAGCCTTGGATTTTTCCTGATTTTTTTGAAAAAATAGATTTTCCTCAAAGTTTTAGCATAGATGCTTTTACATGTGCTGAATAAAAATCTGTTATCAAAACCTTAATATTTGTGTAATTACTTGAGTAATTAGGATATTAATATACTTACTTACGTAAGGGTAAGAGAGATGTGTGGAAATAAAAAGAGCGTGGTTGAGAGAGCAGAAGAGGGTGTTTTGAAATGGTTTGGGCACATGGAGAGAATGAGTGAGGAAAGATTGACCAAGAGGATATATGTGTCGGAGGTGGAGGGAACGAGGAGAAGAGGGAGACCAAATTGGAGGTTGAAAGATGGAGTGAAAAAGATTTTGTGTGATCGGGGCCTGAACATGCAGGAGGGTGAAAGGAGGGCAAGGAATAGAGTGAATTGGAGCGATATGGTATACAGGGGTTGACGTGCTGTCAGTGGATTGAATCAAGGCATGTGAAGCGTCTGGGGTAAACCATGGAAAGCTGTGTAGGTATGTATATTTGCGTGTGTGGACGTGTGTATGTACATGTGTATGGGGGGGGTTGGGCCATTTCTTTCGTCTGTTTCCTTGCGCTACCTTGCAAACGCGGGAGACAGCGACAAAGTATAAAAAAAAAAAAAAAAAAAATATATATATATATATATATATATATATATATATATATATATATATGTATTCTTACTTCTTCATCCCACCACTCACTACCCTTTCTAATCAACCCACCTCCCACTCTTCTCATGCCACAAGCATCTTTTGCGCAATCCATCACTGATTCCCTAAATACATCCCATTCCTCCCCCACTCCCCTTACTTCCATTGTTCTCACCTTTTTCCATTCTGTACTCAGTCTCTCCTGGTACTTCCTCACACAAGTCTCCTTCCCAAGCTCACTTACTCTCACCACCCTCTTCACCCCAACATTCACTCTTCTTTCCTGAAAAGCCATGCAAATCTTCACCTTAGCCTCCACAAGATAATGATCCGACATCCCTCCAGTTGCACCTCTCAGCACATTAACATCCAAAAGTCTCTCTTTCGCGCGCCTGTCAATTAACACATAATCCAATAACGCTCTCTGGCCATCTCTCCTACTTACATAAGTATACTTATGTATATCTCGCTTTTTAAACCAGGTATTCCCAATCATCAGTCCTTTTTCAGCACATAAATCTACAAGCTCTTCACCATTTCCATTTACAACACTGAACACCCCATGTATACCAATTATTCCCTCAACTACCACATTACTCACCTTTGCATTCAAATCAACCATCACTATAACCCGGTCTCGTGCATCAAAACCACTAACACACTCATTCAGCTGCTCCCAAAACACTTGCCTCTCATGATCTTTCTTCTCATGCCCAGGTGCATATGCACCAATAATCACCCATCTCTCTCCATCAACTTTCAGTTTTACCCATATTAATCGAGAATTTACTTTCTTACATTCTATCACATACTCCCAGGCAGAGAGAGGCATTTGGACGATTTTTGCAGGGAAAAAATGCAATTGAGTGGGAGATGTATAAAAGAAAGAGACAGGAGGTCAAGAGAAAGGTGCAAGAGGTGAAAAAAAGGGCAAATGAGAGTTGGGGTGAGAGAGTATCATTAAATTTTAGGGAGAATAAAAAGATGTTCTGGAAGGAGGTAAATAAAGTGCGTAAGACAAGGGAGCAAATGGGAACTTCAGTGAAGGGCGCAAATGGGGAGGTGATAACAAGTAGTGGTGATGTGAGAAGGAGATGGAGTGAGTATTTTGAAGGTTTGTTGAATGTGTTTGATGATAGAGTGGCAGATATAGGGTGTTTTGGTCGAGGTGGTGTGCAAAGTGAGAGGGTTAGGGAAAATGATTTGGTAAACAGAGAAGAGGTAGTAAAAGCTTTGCGGAAGATGAAAGCCGGCAAGGCAGCAGGTTTGGATGGTATTGCAGTGGAATCTATTAAAAAAGGGGGTGACTGTATTGTTGACTGGTTGGTAAGGTTATTTAAT
This sequence comes from Panulirus ornatus, assembly GCF_036320965.1. Lineage (NCBI taxonomy): Eukaryota > Metazoa > Arthropoda > Malacostraca > Decapoda > Palinuridae > Panulirus > Panulirus ornatus. Next base: position 25,211,825 of record NC_092278.1, read on the forward strand.
GTATGTATGACTCATGGTGAGGTGCCTGAGGATTGGCAGAATGCGTGCATAGTGCCATTGTACAAAGGCAAAGGGGATAAGAGTGAGTGCTCAAATTACAGAGGTATAAGTTTGTTGAGTATTCCTGGTAAATTATATGGGAGGGTATTGATTGAGAGGGTGAAGGCATGTACAGAGCATCAGATTGGGGGAGAGCAGTGTGGTTTCAGAAGTGGTAGAGGATGTGTGGATCAGGTGTTTGCTTTGAAGAAGGTATGTGAGATATACTTAGAAAAGCAAATGGATTTGTATGCAGCATTTATGGATCTGGAGAAGGCATATGATAGAGTTGATAGAGATGCTCTGTGGAAGGTATTAAGAATATATGGTGTGGGAGGCAAGTTGTTAGAAGCAGTGAAAAGTTTTTATCGAGGATGTAAGGCATGTGTACGTGTAGGAAGAGAGGAAAGTGATTGGTTCTCAGTGAATGTAGGTTTGCGGCAGGGGTGTGTGATGTCTCCATGGTTGTTTAATTTGTTTATGGATGGGGTTGTTAGGGAGGTGAATGCAAGAGTTTTGGAAAGAGGGGCAAGTATGAAGTCTGTTGGGGATGAGAGAGCTTGGGAAGTGAGTCAGTTGTTGTTCGCTGATGATACAGCGCTGGTGGCTGATTCATGTGAGAAACTGCAGAAGCTGGTGACTGAGTTTGGTAAAGTGTGTGGAAGAAGAAAGTTAAGAGTAAATGTGAATAAGAGCAAGGTTATTAGGTACAGTAGGGTTGAGGGTCAAGTCAGTTGGGAGGTGAGTTTGAATGGAGAAAAACTGGAGGAAGTGAAGTGTTTTAGATATCTGGGAGTGGATCTAGCAGTGGATGGAACCATGGAAGCGGAAGTGGATCATAGGGTGGGGGAGGGGGCGAAAATTCTGGGGGCCTTGAAGAATGTGTGGAAGTCGAGAACATTATCTCGGAAAGCAAAAATGGGTATGTTTGAAGGAATAGTGGTTCCAACAATGTTGTATGGTTGCGAGGCATGGGCTATGGATAGAGTTGTGCACAGGAGGATGGATGTGCTGGAAATGAGATGTTTGAGGACAATGTGTGGTGTGAGGTGGTTTGATCGAGTGAGTAACGTAAGGGTAAGAGAGATGTGTGGAAATAAAAAGAGCGTGGTTGAGAGAGCAGAAGAGGGTGTTTTGAAGTGGTTTGGGCACATGGAGAGAATGAGTGAGGAAAGATTGACCAAGAGGATATATGTGTCGGAGGTGGAGGGAACGAGGAGAAGAGGGAGACCAAATTGGAGGTGGAAAGATGGATTGAAAAAGATTTTGTGTGATCGGGGCCTGAACATGCAGGAGGGTGAAAGGAGGGCAAGGAATAGAGTGAATTGGAGCGATGTGGTATATCGGGGTTGATGTGCTGTCAGTGGATTGAATCAAGGCATGTGAAGCGTCTGGGGTAAACCATGGAAAGCTGTGTAGGTATGTATATTTGCGTGTGTGGACGTATGTATATACATGTGTATGGGGGGAGGTTGGGCCATTTCTTTCGTCTGTTTCCTTGCGCTACCTCGCAAACGCGGGAGACAGCGACAAAGTATAATAAAAAAAAAAAGTTTGTTGAGTATTTACCTCCCAAACAACAACATCCATAAACAAATTAAACAACCATGGAGACATCACACACCCCTGCCGCAAACCTACATTCACTGAGAACCAATCACTTTCCTCTCTTCCTACACATACACATGCCTTACATCCTCGATAAAAACTTTTCACTGCTTCTAACAACTTGCCTCCCACACCATATATTCTTAATACCTTCCACAGAGCATCTCTATCAACTCTATCATATGCCTTCTCCAGATCCATAAATGCTACATACAAATCCATTTGCTTTTCTAAGTATTTCTCACATACATTCTTCAAAGCAAACACCTGATCCACACATCCTCTACCACTTCTGAAACCACACTGCTCTTCCCCAATCTGATGCTCTATACATGCCTTCACCCTCTCAATCAATACCCTCCCATATAATTTACCAGGAATACTCAACAAACTTATACCTCTGTAATTTGAGCACTCACTCTTATCCCCTTTGCCTTTGTACAGTGGCACTATGCACGCATTCCGCCAATCCTCAGGCACCTCACCATGAGTCATACATACATTAAATAACCTTACCAACCAGTCAACAATACAGTCACCCCCTTTTTTAATAGATTCCACTGCAATACCATCCAAACCTGCTGCCTTGCTGGCTTTCATCTTCTGCAAAGCTTTTACTACCTCTTATCTGTTTACCAAATCATTTTCCCTAACCCTCTCTCTTTGCACACCACCTCGACTAAAACACCCTATCTCTGCCACTCTATCATCAAACACATTCAACGAACCTTCAAAATACTCACTCCATCTCCTTCTCACATCACCACTACTTGTTATCACCTCCCCATTAGCCCCTTCACTGAAGTTCCCATTTGCTCCCTTGTCTTACGCACTTTATTTACCTCCTTCCAGAACATCTTTTTATTCTCCCTAAAATTTAATGATACTCTCTCACCCCAACTCTCATTTGCCCTCTTTTTCACCTCTTGCACCTTTCTCTTGACCTCCTGTCTCTTTCTTTTATACATCTCCCACTCAATTGCATTTTTTCCCTGCAAAGATCGTCCAAATGCCTCTCTCTTCTCTTTCACTAATACTCTTACTTCTTCATCCCACCACTCACTACCCTTTCTAATCAACTCACCTCCCACGCTTCTCATGCCACAAGCATCTTTTGCGCAATCCATCACTGATTCCCTAAATACATCCCATTCCTTCCCCACTCCCCCTTACTTCCATTGTTCTCACCTTTTTCCATTCTGTACTCAGTCTCTCCTGGTACTTCCTCACACAAGTCTCCTTCCCAAGCTCACTTACTCTCACCACCCTCATCACCCCAACATACTTTTTTTTTTTATACATACCTGGCTCCACCCTGCCCCACAGGAAACACTATTGCAACCCCTGTTCAGGAAGGTAGCCAGGAAAACAGACAAAAAAGACCACATTCGTTCACACTCAGTCTCTATCTGTCATGTGTAATGCACCGAAACCACAGCTCCCACAGGCCCCACAGAACTTTCCATGGTTTACTGTAGACGTTTAACTTGCCCTAGTTCAGTCCATTGACAGCACGTCGACCCTGGTATACCACATCATTCCAATTCACTCTATTCCTTGCAAGCCTCTTACCTTTTGTATGTTCAGGCCCCAATAGCTCAAAATCTTTTTAACTCCATCTTTTCACCTCCGATTTAGTCTCCCACTTTTCCTTCTTCCCTCCACCTCTGATGCATATATCCTCTTTGTCAACACTTTCCTCGTTCATTCTCTCCATGTGTCCAGACCACCCTCGTCTGCTCTCTCAACCACACTCTTTTTATTTCCAGACATCTCTCTTACCCTTTCATTACTTACTCAATCAAACCACCTCACACCACACATTGTTCTGAAGCATTTCATTTTCAAGACATCCACCCATCTCTTTACAATCCTATCTATAGCCCATGTCTCGCAACCATATAACATTGTTGGAACAACTATTACTTTAAACACCCATTTTTGCTCCCAGAACCTTTGCTCCCTCCCCCACCCTGTGACTCACTTCCACGCCCGTGGTTCCAGTCACTGCTAAATCCTCTCCCAGATATCTAAAACACTCCAATTCCTCCAGTTTTTGTCCATTCAAACTTACATCCCCATTAACTTGTCCCTCAACCCTGCTGAACCTAATAACCTTGCTCATATTTACATTTACTCTTAACTTTCTCCTTTCACATACTTTTCCAAATTCAGTCACCATGGACTTATTTGAATATTTTATCTTGGTAATCTGAATTGTTTTGTAACATTTTATGCTGAAGTGAATAAAATCATTGTCACTTTCATGTGATTAACAATCTGTACATATATAGATTTATGACTTTCCTTAATGGTAGTATTTGTTATTGAAGTATTGTTGTGAAGCACATATTACAAAATTATGTGACAGGAATCACTTTGGCATCCATGCATCTTTTTATTTATTTTTATTTATTTTTTTGTAGGGGTTTAACATGTTTCCCCAGTTTGAAATTATTGTATGAAAATATTTGAGATAAAATCACCGGTATGATTTATGCATTTCATACTTCCTTCCCTCCTGTTTTGATCATTTTTACAATTTTATGAAGTTTTATGCCTCATTTTAGGCGGTCATAACAAGTGGTGGACGTCTTACTCCAAACTTTGAGTACATTGCAGACCTTCGGTCCCAAAGCAGGTAAGCCCATTGAAACTTTCTTTAGTTTGTTTTCTTTGAGTACTGACGAATCAATATAGCATGTTATATTTTTCTTTTGTAATTTTTGTATGCAAATCAATGAAAACCGTCTTTTCAATGAACCAGTAGGTAATAGTATCATATAAAGCCATGTACAATGAGAGTCATAAGTAAAAAATTTTGTCAGAAAATTAGTAATTCAAACTGTAGGTAGAGAGCTTAAGTTGCTAAGATGTTTCATGATGTCATGGTCCACTTGAGAGTATAATGAGAAATGGTTGGTATGGTAGAATTTTGGGTAGGGAGGGCTGTGTATGATGCTTTGAATTTGGCCAAAAGGCAGGGCTAGCACATAGGTGCTCTCTACTGGACAATCTAGAGTTACAGAGGATGAGCTGGAGTAAGTTTTGTCAAGTTCTTCATATGATAAGGAGAGATTGTATGTTTGTGGACAGAATGCTAGTAGTCCACAATTTAGTGAGGCAGAAAGAAAAGACTGCCTGGGTCAGAGGAGTGCAACTTGACAACCAGTAAAGTGCTGATCAACATCTTGCAATTTCTTATATAAGCGCCCTTTCTTTTTTACCTCGAATAGAATACCAAGAAACTGAAAATCTTTAGTTTTAGAATAATTAAACATTTGTGGTAGTGCTTTTATTTTTGATAATTAATAAAATTATTTGTGCATTTGCTGACAAAAAAAAGTATATGTGTAGATAGTACATAAATGATATCCCTGGGGACAGGGGAGAAAGAATACTTCCCACGTATTCCCTGTATGTCGTAGAAGGCAACTAAAAGGGGAGGGAGTGGGGGCTGGAAATCCTCCCCTCTAGTTTTTATTTTTCCAAAAGTGGGAACAGAGAAGGGGGCCAAGTGAGGATTTTCTCTCTAAGGATCAGTCCTCTGTTCTTAATGCTACCTCGAAGAAATGGCAAATATGTATGAAGAAAAAAAGATAGTACATAAATGATATCTAGTGTGCTTAGTATACTGTATATAGTGAGAAATCACTCTGGAAAAATACCTAAAAGTTTATATTGTGCTTTAGAGCTCTCTTTCCTCAATTAGAACACCAAGAAAGTTATGAAAATTTCTTTAGTGATATAAAAATGAGACATTTGGTTTACTATTGATGCTTCTATTACCTCAATTAGAACACCAAGAAAGTTAGGAAAATTTATTTAGTTATATAAGAATGAGACATTTGCTTTAGTATTGATGCGCATATTTTTGTTATGAAGTCATTTGTACATTGACTTATATAGATAAAGCTCTGCATGTATGAATGATACATACACTGTACATAGCATGCTTATTGTATATACTATGAAGCTATGCCAAGAAAAATACCATAAAGTGTGTGCTTTACTTGATTTGCATAATATGAAATAAAAAGGAACATAGTTATCTTAAAGTTGTAGAGATGTGCCTCATCCCACATCCATATAGCAAGATTGACATAGTTGTACGTACATTAACTTTTTGGGGGGTACAGGTACACCACCGATTTTCTGGCATTCTTGGTTCCAAAGCCTTATTGGATTAATCATTTTGCCAGACCAACCATGGTCATGTGATAATAATTCATCAACACACCTCTAACCTACTAATTATACATCTCCCATGTGTCTAAAGTATACCATGGAATGCTAAAAATTTAGATTAAACAAATATTAAATGTTTGAGCATCCTAAGATGGTAAGTCAGTCCTTAGATTGTTTGAATCTTGTGGGGTCTTCTTTGTCTTCTGTTGTTAGTGTTTTCCTAGGTTTGCATCGCCAGAATAACGCAGTTTCGTCTGCATTATACACCTGTTCAGAACCGAGGTGCTCGTCAGCTACAAGTTTCACAAATTCATCTACATACTTGGCAGCTCCTTCGAGGTTTGCAGGCTGCTTTTCTCTGCACACTTTATTCGTGAAAATTCCATGATGCTCCTTGAATCTTTGAAGCCATCCTTCACTATAGTCACGCTCATGTTGTAATTTAACTTCTTTATGGAACAACTTTGCCAGGTCCATTATCATGCTTCCTGACAAGTCCACTCCATCACTCCAATGCTGTCATATCATTCCATCATCACTCAATCGTGCTCAGTACTCTTACCATCTTTCATAGTTTTCCTAATCGTCATTTGCTTGTTAGAATCGCTGTCTGCATAGAAGTTCAGTATTTTCTCCCTTTGCTTCTTTATATCATAAACAGTTGAACCAATACTGTAGATGTCACACAGCTTACATTATTTTCAACATTTCTACTTTATCTTGGATCGATACGTTAAACGTTTAACACCATGACTGACACTCTCATATGTCATAGAAGCCATATCTAGGGTTAGATTTAAGCAAAATAAGCTAAGAATGTCACAGAATTGCAGTATCACTATCAAAAAGTGCAGTGTAAAGAATATAGATAAGTGCTCCTTACACACAATGCCATCTGTGGCTGCCCAGTAAACTAGTCTGGTGGCTGCAGTGATTTCCCTCATGTAATTTTGTCCGGACTAAAGGGGGTGCCAAACCATCATTTGCCGGAAATTTGGTTGTGTACCTGTATTTTATTTACATATGCCTAATGTATACATATTCTCTAAGGATTTCTCTTTTTTAACTTTATCATATTTATATTTGATGTATTATGCAGTAAAGTATTAAGAAGTATTCTGTTTTCTTAAGGTTATTTTGCAAGTTTCAGACACATTTTTTGCCCCCTTACCTGCACTGGAGGAGGGGGAGGGGAATAGGAGTTTCTGTATCCTAATGAAATGAGTTAAGAATAGATCCTTTACCTTTTTGCCTTTCTACTCTAGAAGTCCCTTATCTTTGCTGGGACTTTTCTAGTGCTCAGGAAGCCAGTCATCACCAGGTAGGAATTTTAAGTCATAAAATGTAGTGATATAGAGTATGTATGCATGTATGCTAAGCAACTGAACAGTAAGTGTTTATTGTCTTCATTTTGGTAGTTGCATTCTGAGCATATAACAAAATTAGACATGAGCGTTAGGTAGAAATAGTAGATAGGAACATTAGGTTGAAGCATAAGGTAGAAATAGTAGGTAGAAGTAGTGGGTAGCAGCTTTAGGTTGGAGCATATGGGAGAAAAATTAGAAGTAGTGGGCAGGTTCCTCAGTAAACACTGTGCTACGGTTGCTCTCTACCAGTTGCCTGTTAAGGGTAAGGCACTAAAGGCTGTGACACTAGAGGTCACCATTTGTGGGGACTTTTGCCATGGCCACCCCCTTTATGTAGTTCCTAAAGGGAAGGGCATTCTGTAATTCTGTTTTTATAGATAATTACTCCAGAGTATTGTTATTGCTTGTGATCTGCTTTGTGCACCAAGTGATGCTAATGATTGAGACATTGTGATGTATAAGTGTTATGAGTCTTCCTCATTCTTGTTTTGCATTAGGAGTGTGTAGTTATCAAGGGGAAAGAGGGTGGATTTGGATCTAAGTCTAGTCTTTTTAGATGAGGGCTGTGTGTTTATTGTGTTCTTGAAGTAAGTTGAGTACTTCTTTAAGTTAATGCTGATGATGTTTAGCTGTGAAATGTTTAGTATGTGAATAAGGTTCCCTAAAGAAGAGGGATTATTTTGAAAGGATGAGTGTCATGTATTTTGTGCTGGTGCTTGTGCCAGGAGTGTGAAAGTATGGGTTAAAGATTTTGGTGTCTATGTGGCTGCTGCATGTCCAGGGCACTGAGCAGTTTTTTTTTCATGAAGGGGAGGGATGTGCAGGTAAGGTGAAGCCACTGAAGGTAACTGCTACATCTGACACATTGGTGCTTTATGGTAATAGGAGTTTGGCAGTGTACCTAGCTTGCATTAAGAGTTAGGGGTTGACAACCGGGATATCACCCCCATGGTGAAAAAGTGTATTTCATTGTAAAAGAAATATAGATTTAGAATCATAAACTTGAAATATGATGAAATAGAATTTGTTTTATACTCTCAAGTGTGTCTGTGAAGAACAGATAGAGAACAGCTGTTTTGTTAAAGTCTTGTACATACCTATACCCAAGAAGATGGATGTTTTTAGGCATGCTTTTCAAATATGAGGTCTCACTTAATTGCTCATTTGCAAGCAGAATTACATTGTAATTTAGCAGTTTTCCTGTCAAATGTTTGAAACCCAAGCATAGTTGATGCAAGGGCTACAGTTGTGTTGGCACAAATACTGTCAAGGAGATAAAGAGCCTCTTATTCCTCACTAAAGATGTTTAGTTATTTTCCATTGATAAACATTGGCAACAAAATTAATGCATATATTAGTGTCTGTCATTGTCAGAGGAACACATTCAGGTATCACATTGTTTAGCACTGATCTTTCTTTCCTGTTTTTGACATTTTTATGGATGTACTGTAAAAATTGAATATCATCCATATGCTTCAGAAGAATGAAACTGAAAGGGTGAGTAAAATCATTTTTGAGAAAGGCTTCTAAATATTAATTGTTTTCAGCTGACATATGCCTTTTTGTGCTAGTTAATGACTGGAAAATTATGCCAGCTCTTTGTTTCATACATACATCAGTTAGTGTGTTTGCATCCATTAGATGCACACATAAGAATCTTCATATATACATAAACTTAAGCACATGAGCACACTTGCTCTTGTAAATGTGAAAATACACACCCAAGCATGTATCTTTTTATGAAAAACAAAACAGTAATGTGCAGTTGGCACTTAGATTTTCATTTTAATCAAACAGAAGCATGGTGGTAATGGAAGAAATTCTAAACACTTTCAACAAGGTATGTAGAATTTTGAAATGGTCCCTCTGTAAATCTTGTATACAACTTTTATGAACTTTTATTGTTGTGTCTGTGCCATGTTATGATATCTAATGGTATTATGATGCATGAGTGCTATATTACCTTAATTTTGCATGTACAAAGTTTTTTTTATCATGTTTTTCATAGATTTTATCTAGAGAATTGACATCAGTAACTGAGTCAAGTTTACCTTCTTCCCAAGGGTCTAATACTTTATTACACCACATTTGTCCAATGGATAGAATATAGTTCCCATCAGAAGAATTCATATCCCCCAAACATTTCAGGTCATCTCATTCCCTAGTAACCAGCTAATGCAGAAGTCTGGAAACTTACAAGCCATTTCAAAGCCTCGTATTCATATGCTTTCTATACCAGTGAAGTCTGTGAACATACAAACTAGTGTAAAGCTTCTTATTCATTTGTTTTCTCTGCCAGTATCCTTGTTGCTGTCTTCATCATTTAACTTCTTTATGCAATATAGATGTCTAGAATATTTCCTTTAAGGCCCAGTGTACTGTTTATTTTTTCTTTGTTGTCATCTCTTGTACCAAATGTAGGTTTCACAGTTATTCATGTAGGCATTTAACAAATTTGGCTTCTATTTTTGTTTCCCTCTTAGCAAACCTTTTATTGTTATTTCAGATGTTCTCTTCTATTTTGGTAGTAGGTATATATGTTAGTGTTTTTGTGTACCTTTTCCACCATTACTGTTTGTTAACTGGTAGATTGTTATAAAACTCAGTAGCAGCCAGTACATTGACTTTTAGTGTCACACATTATAACATGAAGGTGCTCTTCTCCTATCCTGCACCTTGTATCTGGATTTCCCACCTTACTGTGTTATCCTTTCATTGCTATTTTATCTCTTTTTAGGCCTGAAAATGGACTAATCAGAAAAACAATTATTCTAAACCCAAGTTCACCTCAGTCCCTACCATCCGGCACTTGGCTGACTGCATCAGATAGCTCATTATCCAATATCATCTAGGAATCAAAGCCAATCTGACAACTTCCAGATGGCCTCCACCCAAGTCTTCTTAGGGAGCCACTCTCCAGAAAATATCACTAGGAGAGGAATGCAGAATTCCTCCATCATGTATTTAAAATCATACCTTTGTATGGAACTTCTTAACACCTACTGTGTGGCCCTGGATATAGTAAATCTTCTCTGTTAACTAATATTTGAAATTCTGTTTCTGTCCTCCCATTTTTCTTGCAGGTATGCTCTCACAGTTCACAGAACAATAATCCAGAGTAGAAAAAAGCAATATTTGAATACCGTATATACTCGTCTATAAGTCTACCTTGTGTATAGGTTGCCCCTTGATTTTTAGCCAGGAAATCATTTTATGATATTCCTTGTGTAGAGGTTGACCCAAGTTTTTGAGGGAAATGGAAAAACAAATTAGGGTAATAAAGCATCATATTTTATGACATAAAATTCATTTCAGAAAATCCTCATTAAAATCCACTCTGCGTCCTACAAACTGAGGTTTGCTGAGCCTGAAACACCGAGCGCCATAGGCAAAATATTTACCATATATTATTATAGCACTTTACACTGAAACATAGATAGTTCCAGCAAAAATACAGGTTAAGCATTCCCAATCTGAAATGCTCCAAAGTCTGAAAGTTTTTGAGCGGCATCATGACCTTACGAGTGAAGAATTCCACTCCTAAACACATTATATTTTCATTGGATTAATGGTATTTCATATATATTTTTTTTTTTTACTGTTAAGTACTTATGCATGAATAATTGTAAGAAAATGATTGCCTGTGAGTAGCATGTAAATTCAGAGTCAGAAATGGTGATGCCAAACAACCACAGATTGTCCACGTGGGCAGCTGAGGTTGTGACACATCAGTTTTTGGATGGTTCAGTATTACACAAACTTTGTTTCATGCACAAAAGTATTAGAAATATTGTATAGATTACCATCATGCATTGTGTATAAGGTGTATATGAAACAATTGGATTTTGTGTTTCGACTTGGGTCCCATCCCAAAGATGTCTCATTATGTTTATGCAAATGTTCCAAAATCTGAAAAAATCCAAAATCTAAAACACTTCTGGTCCTAGGTGTTTCAGATAAGGGATACTCAACCTGTATTGTATATTTCCATTCAAGTATTTATTCAAGTCACTTAGGATAGATAATTGTGATTCAAGTTTTTTTTTTCCTGAAAATGATATAAAAAGCAATTACAGTAAGATCTTTTGAACAGTGAAAGGAAGCAAAAGCCAATTGTTTTCATCATGATTTTGTCCCACTTTCCACTGTAATTTTTTTTTTTTTTTTTTTCTTTGTCGCTGTCTCCCGCGTTTGCGAGGTAGCGCAAGGAAACAGACGAAAGAAATGGCCCAACCCACCCCCATACACATGTATATACATACGTCCACACACGCAAATATACATACCTACACAGCTTTCCATGGTTTACCCCAGACGCTTCACATGCCTTGATTCAATCCACTGACAGCACGTCAACCCCGGTATACCACATCGCTCCAATTCACTCTATTCCTTGCCCTCCTTTCACCCTCCTGCATGTTCAGGCCCCGATCACACAAAATCTTTTTCACTCCATCTTTCCACCTCCAATTTGGTCTCCCACTTCTCCTTGTTCCCTCCACCTCCGACACGTATATCCTCTTGGTCAATCTTTCCTCACTCATTCTCTCCATGTGACGAAACCATTTCAAAACACCCTCTTCTGCTCTCTCAACCACACTCTTTTTATTTCCACACATCTCTCTTTTTTTTTTTTTTTTTTTATACCTCGTCGCTGTCTCCCGCGGTTGCGAGGTAGCGCAAGGAAACAGACGAAAGAAATGGCCCAACCCCCCCATACACATGTACATACACACGTCCACACACGCAAATATACATACCTACACAGCTTTCCATGGTTTACCCCGGACGCTTCACATGCCTTGATTCAATCCACTGACAGCACGTCAACCCCTGTATACCACATCGCTCCAATTCACTCTATTCCTCGCCCTCCTTTCACCCTCCTGCATGTTCAGGCCCCGATCACACAAAATCTTTTTCACTCCATCTTTCCACCTCCAATTTGGTCTCCCTCTTCTCCTCGTTCCCTCCACCTCCGACACATATATCCTCTTGGTCAATCTTTCCTCACTCATTCTCTCCATGTGCCCAAACCATTTCAAAACACCCTCCTCTGCTCTCTCAACCACGCTCTTTTTATTTCCACACATCTCTCTTACCCTTACGTTACTTACTCGATCAAACCACCTCACACCACACATTGTCCTCAAACATCTCATTTCCAGCACCTCCATCCTCCTGCGCACAACTCTATCCATAGCCCACGCCTCGCAACCATACAACATTGTTGGAACCACTATTCCTTCAAACATACCCATTTTTGCTTTCCGAGATAATGTTCTCGACTTCCACACATTTTTCAAGGCTCCCAAAATTTTCGCCCCCTCCCCCACCCTATGATCCACTTCCGCTTCCATGGTTCCATCCGCTGACAGATCCACTCCCAGATATCTAAAACACTTCACTTCCTCCAGTTTTTCTCCATTCAAACTCACCTCCCAATTGACTTGACCCTCAACCCTACTGTACCTAATAACCTTGCTCTTATTCACATTTACTCTTAACTTTCTTCTTCCACACACTTTACCAAACTCCGTCACCAGCTTCTGCAGTTTCTCACATGAATCCGCCACCAGCGCTGTATCATCAGCGAACAACAACTGACTCACTTCCCAAGCTCTCTCATCTCCAACAGACTTCATACTTGCCCCTCTTTCCAAGACTCTTGCATTTACCTCCCTAACAACCCCATCCATAAACAAATTAAACAACCATGGAGACATCACACACCCCTGCCGCAAACCTACATTCACTGAGAACCAATCACTTTCCTCTCTTCCTACACGTACACATGCCTTACATCCTCGATAAAAACTTTTCACTGCTTCTAACAACTTGCCTCCCACACCATATATTCTTAATACCTTCCACAGAGCATCTCTATCAACTCTATCATATGCCTTCTCCAGATCCATAAATGCTACATACAAATCCATTTGCTTTTCTAAGTATTTCTCACATACATTCTTCAAAGCAAACACCTGATCCACACATCCTCTACCACTTCTGAAACCACACTGCTCTTCCCCAATCTGATGCTCTGTACATGCCTTCACCCTCTCAATCAATACCCTCCCATATAATTTACCAGGAATACTCAACAAACTTATACCTCTGTAATTTGAGCACTCACTCTTATCCCCTTTGCCTTTGTACAATGGCACTATGCACGCATTCCGCCAATCCTCAGGCACCTCACCATGAGTCATACATACATTAAATAACCTTACCAACCAGTCAACAATACAGTCACCCCCTTTTTTAATAAATTCCACTGCAATACCATCCAAACCTGCTGCCTTGCCGGCTTTCATCTTCCGCAAAGCTTTTACTACCTCTTCTCTGTTTACCAAATCATTTTCCCTAACCCTCTCACTTTGCACACCACCTCGACCCAAACACCCTATATCTGCCACTCTGTCATCAGACACATTCAACAAACCTTCAAAATACTCATTCCATCTCCTTCTCACATCACCACTATGTTCTTGACTTCCACACATTCTTCAAGGCTCCACACATTCTTCAAGGCTCCCAGAATTTTCGCCCCCTCCCCCACCCTATGATCCACTTCCGCTTCCATGGTTCCATCCGCTGCCAGATCCACTCCCAGATATCTAAAACACTTCACTTCCTCCAGTTTTACTCGATCAAACCACCTCACACCACACATTGTCCTCAAACATCTCATTTCCAGCACATCCATCCTCCTGCGCACAACTCTATCCATAGTCCACGCCTCGCAACCATACAACATTGTTGGAACCACTATTCCTTCAAACATACCCATTTTTGCTTTCCGAGATAATGGTCTTGACTTCCACACATTCTTCAAGGCTCCCAGAATTTTCGCCCCCTCCCCCACCCTATGATCCACTTCCGCTTCCATGGTTCCATCCGCTGCCAGATCCACTCCCAGATATCTAAAACACTTCACTTCCTCCAGTTTTTCTCCATTCAAACTCACCTCCCAATTGACTTGACCCTCAACCCTACTGTACCTAATAACCTTGCTCTTATTCACATTTACTCTTAATTTTCTTCTTTCACACACTTTACCAAACTCAGTCACCAGCTTCTGCAGTTTCTCACATGAATCAGCCACACCAGCGCTGTATCATCAGGGAACAACAACTGACTCACTTCCCAAGCTGTAATACGTATGTCATTTCAGTAATAATATTACATTTCCGTGAATGTGTTATAACAAGCATAGTATGAACAGAATATCATTGTAATATAAGAGTATTTTAATGAAAACTATTTAAAAACTAACATCTCTTCAACATAGGAAGTTTAGGTAGTCTTTCGTTTTCATCATGTATTTTATCCTATTTTGTATTGAAATACCTGATGTTTCAGCAAAATTACTATTTCATAGAATATATTCATAACGTCGACATAGACTACTGAAAGCACATAGTAAGGTAAGTTAGTGAAGCAAATCAACTGGATAAATGGACTTATGGTTTTATTGTACAAACAATAGCATTGCAGTTGCATCCTGTAACAGAACATGTGTAGCTACACACAGCACACCACTTATACTCAAGTCAAGTTTTATATCTAGCAGACAGTCCAAAATAAAGAAAACCTTATCCACATTTCTTGCTCATCAGTAAGACTGGCAAAACATAAGCACAAGAAAACACATAAGTAAAAGGAGAGTAACAACCAGAAACCAAGCTGCATGTACAAGGTACTCAGCTTGTCTGAGCTGGCCCATGACAGGGAGCCTTAACATAGACAGTTACTGAGGGATTTCAAATGTAAAGCCATAACAGTTTACAGTTTCACATATTTTCACATTTCCCTCACCTAAAAAAGTTCACAAGGAATAATCTTGAAGATATTTGGGGGCACTTCATGCTCTTTCAGACCTACAAACTTGCACTGGTGAAGGTGTTTGATCAGACATTGTAGGATGTTCCTGATTGGTGCTTTCTTGAGGAAATACTTCAGTAGATGATTCTCAACATGGAGGCTCCAGGTTCATACCAGGATCTGATGTTTCTTGATTGTTCAGTGGCTGAGACACAGAAGGTTTAGTATTCACACCATCACTTCTGTCATCAGTCAAGGGTGCAGGATGCCTTGATGAAACGGTAGTTACTCTGCCATCCAGAAACTTGACATGGGCATACTCAGGATTTGCTTCCACTATTTTAACCTCATCCACCAGGGGATCATTCTTGCTATGCCACACTTGCTGTCATAAGAGGGCCAGGCCTGTATGAATGAGCCATGTAGGTAAAGTTTGGCCTGACATAAATCTTCCAGAATGCTGGAAGAAACACTTGTGTGATTTACAGACAGTAGAAGTGCACAACAATGATTGGATGGAATGGAGTGCATCTAGGAGAACTTTTCCCCCTCTAAGATACATCATGGATCTCTGTCCTGAGAGCCAGCATTACGGTCTTCCATATAACTCCATCATACCTTTCAACCTTTTCATTGCCCCAAGGGTTGTAGGGGGTTGTTAGCTACCCCTTTAGAAAATCTTTTAGCTCTCCTGGCATGAAAGGCACACCTCTGTCAGAGAGGATATATGCTGGAATACCAAATGTTTGAGGAAAATATATGGTGTGAGGTGGTTTGATCAAGTAAGTAAGGAAAGGGTAAGAGAGATGTGTGGTAATAAAAAGAGTGTGGTTGAGAAAGCAGAAGAGGGTGTGTTGAAATGGTTTGGTCACATGGAGAAAATGAGTGAGGAAAGATTGACAAAGAGGATATATGTGTCAGAGGTGGAGGGAAGAAGAAGCAGGAGACCAAATTGGAGGTGGAAGGATGGAGTGAAAAAGATTTTGAGCGATTGGGGCCTGAACATACAGGAGGGTGAAAGGCATGCAAGGAATAGAGTAAATTGGAACGATGTGTTATACTGGGGTTGACGTGCTGTCATTGGATTGAACCAGGGCATGTGAAGCATCTAGGGTAAACCATGGAAAGGTCTGTGGGGCCTGGATGTGGAAATGGAGCTGTGGTTTTGGTGCATTACACATGACAGCTAGAGACTGAGTGTGAACGAATGTGGCTTTTTTGTCTGTTCCTGGTGCTGCCTTGCTGGAAGAGGGGGTGGGATGCTATTTGATGTGTGGCCGGGTGGTGATGGGAATGGATGAAGGCAGCATGTATGGATATGTACATGTGTATATATGTATATGTCTGTGTATGTATATGCATGTATATGTTGAAATGTATAGGAGAAATTCTTAGTAGAAAAACAAATGGATTTGTATGTAGCATTTATGGATCTAGAAAAGGCATATGATAGAGTTGATAGAGGTGCTCTGTGGGAGGTATTAAGAGTATATGGTGTGGGAAGCAAGTTGCTATAAGCAGTGAAAAGATTTCATCAAGGATGTAAGGCATGTGTATGAGTAGGAAGAGAGGAAAGTGATTGGTTTCCTGTGAATGTTGGTTTGTGGCAGGGGTGCGTGATGTCTCCATGGTCGTTTAATTTGTTTATGGATGGGGTTGTTAGGGAGGTGAATGCAAGAGGTTTGGAGAGAGGGGCAAGTATTCAGTCAGTTGTGGACGAGAGGGCTAAGGAAGTGAGTCAGATGTTGTTCGTTGATGATACAGCACTGATTCGGATGAGAAACTGCAGAAGCTGGTGACTGAGTTTGGTAAAGTATGTGAAAGAAGAAAACTGAGAGTAATTATGAATAAGAGCAAGGTTATTAGGTACAGTAGGGTTGAGGGAAAAGTCAGTTTGGAGGTAAGTTTGAATGAAGAAAAACTGGAGGAAGAGAAGTATTTTAGATATCTGGAAGTAGATTTGGCAGTGGAGGGAACCATGGAAGTGGAAGTGAGTCACAGGAGAGGGGAGGGGGCGAAGGTTCCAGGAGCATTGAAGAATGTGTGGAAGTCGAGAACATTATCTCTGAAGGCAAAATTGGGTATGTTTGAAGGAATAGTGGTTCCAACAATGTTATATGGTTGCGAGGCATGGGCTATAGATAGGGTTGTGTGGAGGAGGGTGGATGTGTTGGAAATGAGATGTTTGAGGATAATATGTGGTATGAGGTGGTTCGATCGTGTAAGTAATGAAAGGGTAAGAGAGATGTGTGGTAATAAAATGAGTGTGGTTGAGAGAGCAGAAGAGGGTGTTTTGAAATGGTTTGGTCACATGGACAGAATGAATGAGGAAAGATTGACGGAGAGGATACATGTGTCAGAGGTGGAGGGAACGAGGAGAAGTGGGAGACCAAATTGGAGGTGGAAGGATGGAGTGAAAGAGATTTTGAGTGATCAGGGCCTGAACATGCAGGAGGGTGAAAGGCGTACAAGGAATGGAGTGAATTGGAACGATGTGGTATGCCGGGGTTGATGTGTTGTCAAAGGATTGAGCCAGGGCATGTGAAGTGTCTGGGGTAAACCATGGAAAGTTTTGTGGAGCCTGGATGCGGAAAGGGACCTTTGGTTTCGGTGCATTACACACGGCAGCTAGAGACTGAGTGTGAACGAATGTGGCCTTTGTTGTCTTTTTCTAGTGCTAACTCGTGCGTGTGCAATGGGAAGGGGGGTTGCTATTTCATGTGTGGTAGGTTGGCGACGGGAATGGCTGAGATCAGCAAGTATGAACATGTACATGTGTATATATGTATTTGTCTGTGTATGTTTATGTATGTATACATTGAAGTGTATATGTGCGTGTGTGGGTGGGTTGGGCCATTCTTTCGTTTGTTTCCTTGTGCTGCCTCGCTAACGTGGGAGACAGCGACAAAGTACAATAAATAGAATATGATGAATGTTGAAATGTATATGTACATATATGTGCATGTGTGGGTGTTTATGTATATACATGTGTATGTGGGTTGGGCCATTCTTCGTCTGTTTACTTGTGCTACCTCGCTAATGCGGGAGACGACGGTTAAGTATAATGAAATAGATATAATGATAACCAAACATGGTAAACATCTGTATCAAACATCTGTTTACAGTACTGGTAGTCACATCAGGGCAAGGGAAGGCAAATAGAAATCTTGAAAATTCGTCTATGACAGTAACCATATATTTGTTTCTTGATTGTGATGGAAGTGGGCCCTCAAAATCCAAGTTTAGCCTTTTGTAAGGCTGGTTTGCCTTGATCAGTTGGCCAGAGTCCGACTTGTAGAATTGAGGTTTGAGCTCAGAACATACTTGACAGTAGGCAGTGATTCTCTTCACATCTTCAAAGAGAGTAGGGCAGATTCTGACCACGGACAAAATGCACCATTCGAGACACTTTAGGGTGGTAAAGGTTTTCTTAAAGTTCCCTAAGTATATCTGTAGTGGTAACACCACACACACGTGAGAGTGCATCAACAGGTATATTTTCTTTACCTGGTCAGTACGCCATATCATAGTGATAGCCTAAGAGTTCAATGCGCCAATTTGCTATCTTGTCATTTTTAATTTTGCAGGCAGCTTTAGTGTCAGATATAAACTTCACACTGTGCTGATCTGTAATAAGCTTAAAATGATATCCAACAAGGGCTTCTACAATTGCATATGCTTCTTTCTCTACAGAAGAAGGTTTCTGCTGACTATTAGAGTATAAGAAAAGAATGTTAGTGTAGCAATGGCACTAGAGAACCATTCTGAGTTAGTGTACCAGCTATAGCATACTCTGAATCATCAGTTTCCACAGTGAAAGGAGGAGATATAGGGTTGATAGCTTGTACCACCAAGTCTGCAACCACTTTATTTAAGTTCCCAAAGGCTATTGCTACATCAGTAGATAGAGGAAATCCATTAGCATGCGAGAGAGGACGGATCTTTTCAGAAAATTTAAGTATCCATCGAGAGTAATGTGCAAGCATCACCATTGATTTCTGTTGGGAAGTAGTTTCTTAGTGAGTGGAAGATTTAACAGTGGCTGAAGGCACTTTAGGTTGGGTCTGATTACTCCCTCCTTTATTGAGTACCCAAGGAGATTTATGGCTTGGACTATGAAGTCATACTTGCTGTAGTAATTGAGAGTCACTAATAATCCTTAGCCACATCCAAAAAACGTGTCAGGTTTTTATCAGTTCCTCTTCAGGCTCACCACACACATTATCCACATAAGCAAAAGTGCCCTTTACTACCTCCTTTTTAAGGATTTCTTCAATCACTCTTCGGTAAGCAGCCACTGCATTTTTCACTCCAAAAGGTATGCAATTGAATTTACAAAGTTCCCCTCTGCTTCAAAGGCAGTGTAAGGTTTTTCTTCCTTAAAGCCGCTTGGTGGTATGCACTTTTCATATCCAGTGTGCTAAACACCTTATACTTTGCAATATTATTCACCATCTCGTCTATTCATGGCAAGGTATAAGCCTCAAGTCCTGTGAACCAAATTACCGTTTTGGAATAGTTTATAACCATTCTCCTCGTGATTCTCCCAAAGTAACAAATACTTGAGCCCTCTATGGTGAGTTGCTAGGCCGTATAATCTTATAATCCCTTCTAGGAGCATACGTTCGGTTTCTGTTTCAATAAACTTCTTGTCAGCCATGGAGTAATGTCTGGACTTGATAGTGATAGGCTTGCACTCCACTACCAAATTTCTAAAAAGAAAAGGAGCTGGCACTTTACAGCAGCTAGTCCACACATCTTAAGGGGGAACCTTTCTCCTCCAAATGCCACTTTCAGTGCAGAAAGATTTTTTAAGAATTCATGACCCAAAATCACATCACTACACAAGTTGGATAATAGCTTGAGCTTAATGCCATGGTAAATTTCTCCTTGCAGCTCTAGGTCTGCAGTACACTGACCCAAGATTTTCAAAGAAAGTGATACATCTGCCATGGAAACTTCTCCCTTGTCAAGGTGGATAGGTAGCTTGTTCAGTTTCACTATGTTATCAAGTACAAAGTTTTCAGAACTACCAGTGTCAATAAAAGGATTAACAGGAATCCCGGTGATTTTTGAATGGCGTACAAATTTATGAAGGCATGAAGGTGTGGCTCCAGCTAGAGTAGCAAGCATTGCAGCAGAATATCTCGAGTTGAGGTGACTATTTGACGGTTTCACTGATCTACATACCATAGCATATTGCCCCTTTTTCTTACATTTCTAAAACATCTCCCTTGTGGGACTTTGAATGCAGGAGTGCTGGTTGTAACTACAGAAGAAATACAGTGAAGCACTGGTTGTAGCAGCAGAAACTGTATCTCCTTTCTTGTTCGTTGTAAGTAGGTGAGCTTCATCTATTGAAGGCACTGAATAGTTTTTCATTACTAATTGATACATATTTTATGTTTCCATTGTTTGCTGGCAGTAACTGATAAATACATTTCGTGTCTGAAGCCAAAAGTTGCTCCTAGCCCTTCCCACCATGCACAGATTTCAACATAACAAAACTATTACCCATGTATTGGTCGACCAAATAATTTTGCCTAAAGATTTGGTCTTAAAAACTCAAATTGTACACAAGTATACGATAGGTGAAAAATAATTCCTTTACTGATGGTGGAGCTCTTTGGACATAATTTTCTTTTTCTTCTTTCTTTCCCTTCTTTCATCTAAAACCTTTTCCTCTGTCACAGCTGGTTCCTTAGCTTTCTAGGACTAGAGCCCAAGTAAGTGTGGGATTGTAAATACGTATTTTTATGACATAACATATACGAAAACTTTGTACTCATAGGGCCCTGTCTCTTGAATTTTCTTTACCATCAAGTAGCCTTTTAACCATCTGAATAATGCTAGCATTTACTGTTTCATTGCTTAATCTATTTCAGTCATCCTTGTGCCTTGCTTCTGTATTTTTTTGGGATACTGGGAACAGGGAGCTGGAATGATAAAGGGATGGTTCTGTGGATAAGGATTGTGGTCTATCCATAGGAAGAAGATTGGGCGTAATAATGTGATTATATTTGAGGGAAGGTAATAATAAGATTATATTTGAGGGAAGGGATTGAATATCCCTGTATATCCCAAATATTAACAAGTGTCTCTCTCAAGAAGTCCAAAAGCCTCCAGAGTAATGTTTTTTATATGTTATGAACTTGTTTTAGAATTCTTAGAAAAAGGTTTATATTCTTTCCATTATGTACATTATTCTGTGCATTTTTCTCCATATTCTTATTTACCACTTTCATATTTGCCAGATTGCGAGTGAGAGGGATCATGGCTGATGATGTTTATATGTATTTTGCTGCCTTGGGGAATGAGTTGGTAAGACCTGTGCCGGACCTTTTTCCTGTTTTATTGTATTGAAAAGTTGCTGAAGGCTCTAAGACACTGATTGTTATTTTTCATGAATGCCTTCGAACAGCATTTTGATTTCTTTGGAAAGAACTGGTGAAAGGTCCATGGTGTTTGAATATGAAAGTGCTTTTTTCTGTAGGTGCTTTTTATTCAGTCAGCATTATATTCACATTGTTATATTGCATAGCAATAGAAGTGTTTGAAAACATTGCTCATTTATTATTATATTGCATTGCAATATAAGTGTTTGAAAACATTGCTCATTATGTCAAGGTGGCTAATTGATTTGATTTGCAGTTTGCTAACTCCTGTTGTAAGCAAGACTTTACCTTTTAGATGTATGTCTGTTGTAATTCTGAGCAAGATCATTAGTATCATTAAGATCAGGCATTTGGTACTGAAGAAATACCTGTATGTCGTAATATAAAGATAGAATTTGATTTCCAGAAGTAATGTGAATAACGAAGAAGAATGTTTTGCTTCTCAATCTTTCAAGTTGAATTGTTTATGCTTATCAGACTTTCAGTTTAGATTAGAATGTAGAGGATATTGTTTTGAGTACACTGTTATACATTTTTCACTTATTTTTCAAATTTTAGGCTTGTAATGATCAGCTGCCTGTTTTTATGTTGTTTCAAATGGCTGTTTGGGTAGGGCTACAGCAATTGTCATTTTTGCCTCCCACCTTCTATTAGGGCTGTCTCCTTTAATACATTTTGTCTGGTAACTTTTAAGTTAATGCTAGGTTTTATTACATCAAAACCTTTAAAATGTAGAAGTTAAAGGTTCTCTGTTTAATAACATGGTTTCAGAGGCCTGCTGGTAATCTAGTGATGTCCTGTAATGGTGTGTGTGTGTCCTGAACAAATAAGGTTTTTCATACTTATTCTCATTTCTTGCAAATGATAATACAAAGTCTGTGATCTGTAACTGCATGTATGTCAGATATAAGTAAGAATGAGGAACAGCAGCGTTACAACTGTAATATCTTGTGGGAACAGAGCATTTCATCATGGACAAATCAGAATTTGCCTGGTTTTCTTGATTTGATATGCTCTTTAGGAAATGGTGGAGCTGTTCTTCCCTTTACAGGTACATTTTCATTTTGTACATTTTTTGTGGTGTGTCACTTTGGTTTCATTTATCAAACTGCAAATTCTGTATATTACTCTGACATTTTGTCTGTTTTCTTGTACCTCTGAGTTTTATCACAGTGACAGATCACTTTAAAGAGAAGTGATTATCACCATGACGCTGTGCTCCCTTGGGTTGTGTAAATTTTTTTATTTTATGAATTCAGGTGATATACAGTATATCTTGGGTTTCTGAAGAAGTTTTAGTGGTGTTGAGATTTATTGCTTATGGTCAGCTTTTTCCTAAATTTAACTTATTGCAGACAATGTTTTGTTGAGTGCAAAGCATATCTTCTTCATTGATAATACATGGTAGTATTTATAAAATGAAAAAATAGAGAGATAATGGGCTTAGAAGATCAGCTTATAGGTCTTACCACCACTCTGTCTGTCTATCTGTCTGTCTCTGTCTCTGTTTTTAAGCAGAGTGCTCAGGATTGCACATTGGCTTAGTTTC
This sequence comes from Panulirus ornatus, assembly GCF_036320965.1. Lineage (NCBI taxonomy): Eukaryota > Metazoa > Arthropoda > Malacostraca > Decapoda > Palinuridae > Panulirus > Panulirus ornatus. The sequence goes on from NC_092278.1 coordinate 25,234,798, forward strand.
ATTATTTACCAATGGGAAGCGAAGAGGCTATTAGAGGGCATTTTGCAAAATGAATTTTCAATGTATTGTTAGTGTTTGGACTTCCTAGCAATCTAGATACAGGAAAAAGGTTCTGATAATGGTTTTTTCCAACTCATGCCTCAACAGCACAGAAATAAAGCTTTGCATGTTTAAAAGACATGTTTTCTCACTGAAGTTGAAAATAACCTATTTGTATCTTTTGCAGAAGGTAAATGAGGAGCCCCACGTAACAGGCAATGACATCATGACTGTTAGGGACATCATCTTTACTGAAGTATTCTTAAAAGTTGTGTAGAAAGGGAGGGCAGTATATGTAATTGGTAGTATTGTTCCGTCTTTATTTTCTGCAACTGATGGTGCTACTTGCCAACACAGTGGGGTTCTTTTCTTTTTTTCACTAAGGGGCTGAGAATATCTTAATGTGATAGAGTACTTTTAGATCCTCATACCCTTTTCTTAAACAAAAGATGAGATTAGTTTACATAAAACACATGCATTAACTATTTAGTAGAATATCTTCAGATGAGCTTAATTTGATATATTAGTTTTGTCAATGCTCTGCTCTGCTTTCATCTCATATAAATATAGAGCATATTGCAACCTTGTAATGAATTGTAATGTCATACTTATTAAGTATTTACCCATTTTAGTAAAACTGTTTGCTACTTACTATGCTTACTAGGAGTGATTATTAGTCCCAAATTTTTTTATTCATGAATTTACTTACTCAAGTTAATAAAGCCTTTTGTTTTTATAATTATTGCCATAGGTCAGTTATATGACCTCATTTAACTGAAGACCACATTATGTGCTTATTTACATGATTCATGAAAGAATTGCCAGTACAGCAGATTTCCTGTTTATTGCCCCTTGTTTGCATCTATTCACTCATAATTCCTGTGTAGTAGTAGTTTCTATGTAGTAATATCCTGATTCATTTTTAAATATCCAAACTGCCTCCATTTAACTAGTCAGTTTATTTTGTTAGAATATTTTTTGACTATTTTTTACATTCAGCAGAGTGGCACATGCAGAGTCTGAATTAAACAACATGATTAACGATCATATCTGCATCATTATGTTTTAGACCCGTAGTGTGTGTTCTTGAAATATCAAGAATAAGTGGTGTCAGGGCCCATAAATCCAGAATACACCACTGGTTGTAAGATAGAGAGAGGAGATAACACTGGAATATATGGTGCAGCATTATTTTGATTACCTATTTGTACAGTACAGGGAGAGAGCTCTACACTTGTTGGGCCTCATCTCCTGAACTATCTGTGACACAAAGATAGCCTTTTAAACTTTTGTAAAGTGCCAGCATTCACTGCTTCATTGGTTAGTTATTCAGACCGTTCACCACACTAACACTAAACCAGTGCCTCTTATCATTCTTTCTAATAAGCTGTTTACTCAGTTTTCCTTATGGCTTTTGGTTACTCTGGTGCTGCATCTCTTGAAGAATTGTTCCCTACCAGTATCATCCAGCTGATATTGAAACTTGAAGGATGTTATCACATCTCCCCTTTCCTGCCTTCCTCGGTGGATGCCTTTGTAGCCTCAGCCTCTCACTGAAGCTCAATTCAGGAACCATCTTAGTTGCTCTTCTGTGTACCTTCTCAATCAGATCTTTGTGCTTCTTTGGGTATGGTGACCAGACTTGAGAAGCTTAAGCCTGTTTTGATGTGATATGTGTAGTGAATAATTTTTTCGAACATGTCTTTGTCCATATATTTGAATGTGATTTTTATATTTGCTAGCAGACACATTTACCTCCTTCACACTTCTGATATGTAGCTCAGACAATAGATGAGGCACATTGTCAACACCTAGATATCTTTCAGATTCAGATTCCTGTAGTAAATGTCCCACTGGGTAAGAATCATACCAAGACCTTCTTTTACCTTTTCCCATCCTCATCACTTTGAATCTCATCATCAATTTATCTGACTAAATTTGGAGTTTGCCCAGGTCCTCCTTTAGGCTAATGCAATCATCATCATTCTTTGTTTCCCTTATGATCTTGGCATCATCTGCAAATTAGATATAATGCTTCGTCATATGTATGACATATTTATAATTTTCATTATTATCATACTTGATCACCGTTTTCCGCTTCAGTGAGATAGCACCAGGAAACAGATGAAGAATGGCCTTTACACTCTTATACATACACATATATTTGCCAGAAGACAGATTATCTCCTTTGCTATTCTCTTTCTTTGGAACTATGGTGATAGGAATAACGCTGATTCCCAAGTCCTTCATACACATACGTGGGACTGAATAAATCGGATTGAGGTGGTATACATGTGATGTGTTTTCATTTGGTTTGACAATTAGACATAACAGGCAGAGAATTGATATATACATTAAACAGCCACCCTCTTAACTGAGTCTTAAATTCCAACCCACCAGACATACACCCATCTGAAGCCACACTCCTTAGCCAAACACAAGTCACACTTTTCCATCTGTGCTTTGGACATCACCCATCCCTATAGCACTACATACACTATTTCACTATGTCCCAAGACCTTTCATGCCCACAGTGCAGCTGCCATGATAGATACACCAAGTACTTACTACATAATTTCCTTCCACACTACACACACACACCACTACACTGTATGACTTGTGGTCCTTAATGCTCGAGGTAGCCAGTTACCTACAGGAATATCATCAAGATAGAAGGGACTCCTAGGCTTGACATTCGCTCTCTACTCAAATAAAATAAATGCCAAAACAGTACACAAACTATATTCCCTCACAGCACCAACTGACACCAGATTTGGACATGCAGTAGAATCCCTCAATATCCTATTAAAACATTTCAAATGCTCCTCTGTCATCTGTGCCCCACCTGCCTGGTCTCCTACCCTCTCAGAAGCATGTATAACAAAGCTGCAAACCACAGAAAATTGTGCACACAGAACAATCACTGGCTGCCTAGCAACCACAAGCACTCAGTACCTTCACAGTGTAACAAAGATCCCTGCAGTACAGTCCCACCTTGACACTCAATCCTGTGTATCAGCACTGGACCCCCTCCCACCCAAACTACTCTGTAACTAACCACCAATCCCTCAGTGGAAAAATAAAGCTTACCCCTACCTCCCATTTCAGTTATCTCTACTCACAGATCCCCCCACCCAACAAATATAACACTAAAAAAACACACTCACTGAAATAACCTGACAGGCAGTAAGCAGCCAACTTCCCATCTCACTCTTAAACTCCTTCCCATCAGACACACACCCATCAGAACATCACTACCCAGACAAACTTGAGTCACACTGTCCTGCTCACATTGGTCATTACCTCTCACCACAACACTACAAATACAGTATCAGCATATGCCAGGATCCTTCATGCCCACAATGCATCTGCCATAAAAAAAAAAGATACCTAGCACTTACCACTCAGTGGCCATGCAGTCACTGCTTATAGACACACATGCACATCACAACACTCTATGACCTGTGGTCTATATTAGTGGATGTGTCCAGCTTCCTGAGTGCTGCAGGAGCATCATAGGATAGAAGGAACTCATAGGGCAGGAAGTAGGTATGTAAGTTTATATATGTATGTATGTGTAATATTCTTAATTTATTATGTTTAGCATTTGTCTTATTCAGATAGATATTAATAGTAGTAGAATTTAATTCTCAGTTTAGCAGAAAGCTTTTATATGCATTCCATATTACATGAGTTTACTGTTTTTGGAGGGACATAGTGTAATAGAATGGAAATATATGAAGGTTCTATTAGCTTTTTATTGAGTATTAATGCTTTCATTGTATAATTAGCACCTAGGGTGTCTTCAGTTTTATGGCTTTAAAACATAAAGTTGTATTTGAACTTTTATCAACCAGATGCAATATCTTCTGTGTGGTACTTAATCACCACTTCATTCCTTTTTAGAGCTGCCAGCAAGTCAGCTGTTGATATGGCCAGTAAAGAGAACAAAGTGTTGGTGCTTGGAGCTGGGTATGTTGCAGCACCCCTCGTAGAATATCTTGCTCGCAGTGCCAACACTGGAATTACTGTTGGTAAGTAGTGGTCATTTGTTGTTAGAAAGTAGACTGAATCTTCTAACAAATTTTCTCATGAAGTTTAAAAAGAAATTTATGATTAATGTTTGATTCTGTCTTTACAATAAAATGTCTAGCTTGCTTACCAAAATTTGTAGCTTAATAACAAAGTCCTCTTGTAAGCATCACACTGAATCATATTATTATAAGGGCACAGAAATCCTTAAAGACTCAGTAATTATTAGAGATTCTTTAATCTACCTTTGCAAATAGCCTCAGGGCTACAGGATGAAGCTGATGCTCTGTCAGCAAAACATACCAATGTTGAATCAGTACTTCTGGATGTGGTTGAACGCCCTGACCTTCTGGAGGACTTGGTGGAGGATGCAGATGTTGTTGTATCACTTCTACCTTACTCACTGCATCATGAAGTTGCTAGACATTGTATAAAACAAAAGGTGAAGTATATCACAGATTTTCTGCAGTAGAGTTTTATTTTATTTTATTTTTTTTCATACTATTCACCATTTCCTGCGTTAGCGAGGTAACGTTAAGAACAGAGGACTGAGTCTTTGAGGGAATATCTTCACATGGCCCCCTTCTCTTTTCCTTTTGGAAAATTAAAAACGAGAGGGGAGGATTTCCAGCCCCCTGCTCCCTTCCCTTTTAGTCATCTACGACATGCAGGGAATATGTGGGAAGTATTATAGTTTTTTTTTTTTTTTTTTTTTTTTTTTTTTTTTTTTTTCCCCGGTCTCCCGCGTTTGCGAGGTAGCGCAAGGAAACAGATGAAAGAAATGGCCCAACCCACCCCCATACACATGTATATACATACGTCCACACACGCAAATATACATACCTACACAGCTTTCCATGGTTTACCCCAGACGCTTCACATGCCTTGATTCAATCCACTGACAGCACGTCAACCCCGGTATACCACATCGCTCCAATTCACTCTATTCCTTGCCCTCCTTTCACCCTCCTGCATGTTCAGGCCCCGATCACACAAAATCTTTTTCACTCCATCTTTCCACCTCCAATTTGGTCTCCCTCTTCTCCTCGTTCCCTCCACCTCCGACACATATATCTTCTTGGTCAATCTTTCCTCACTCATTCTCTCCATGTGACCAAACCATTTCAAAACACCCTCTTCTGCTCTCTCAACCACGCTCTTTTTATTTCCACACATCTCTATTACCCTTACATTACTTACTCGATCAAACCACCTCACACCACACATTGTCCTCAAACATCTCATTTCCAGCACATCCATCCTCCTGCGCACAACTCTATCCATAGTCCACGCCTTGCAACCATACAACATTGTTGGAACCACTATTCCTTCAAACATACCCATTTTTGCTTTCCGAAATAATGTTCTCGACTTCCACACATTCTTCAAGGCTCCCAGAATTTTCGCCCCCTCCCCCACCCTATGATCCACTTCCGCTTCCATGTTTCCATCCGCTGCCAGATCCACTCCCAGATATCTAAAACACTTCACTTCCTCCAGTTTGATGGGATAAGCTAATGGAGTTATTAGAAAGTATAAACCTGTATTCGAAAGACTGAAAAATTATTAAGCAGCTGTATACACAGTCAGACTGTTGAAATACATACAACTAATGGGGCATCAAAGCCTGAATTGGTTGGTAGGGAAGTCAAACAGGCCTCTTCCCTTCGCTAGTAATGTTCAACATTTATGCTTAGACAGTGATGAGAGAAGCCCTTTTATGATTAAAGAAGATCATGGCCTAGGAAGAAGCTGAAAGGGAACTAGTGTAAGCAACCAGGTTTGCTGATGATAAGGCATTTGTCATTAGCACTGAAGATTGTTTCCAGCAAACATCACAGATTTTAGCTTGGATAGCATGTACTTTTGGAATGAAGTAAGTGTAACCAGAACAATAGGGAGACTGAAATGAGAGAATAAGGAACGATAATTAGATGCATATAGTTGGATGACTAGGGAGTTTGATTCAAGGGCAGCTTTATAGTATACATGGAGAAAGGGCAAGTGTGCAGGCGGGGATAAGGGGTGATGGGAGGTGAATCAGTTGCTTTGGTGGATAATAGAGCTCTGGTGGTAGATTTAAGAGATCTCATTAGAAGTTAGTGAAAGAGTCTGGGAGAGTGCTTGAAAGGGGAAAGTTAAGAGTAAATGTAACAGCAGCTGGGTAATGAGGTGCAGTAGAAGGTTGAGACAGAATGACTTGAATGAAAGTTTGAATGGGGAGCACCTGGAGGAAGGTTAGTACTTCGGGTAACTGGAAGTAGACATAGCAGCATGTGGAACCATGGGTGCTGAAGCGAGTCAATGGATGGAAGACAGGATTAAGGTCATGGGTGCGTTGAGAAGTAGAGACAGGATTAAGGGCATGGGTGCATTAAGAAGTAGTAGGCGAAACTATGGAAAGGTCCGTGAGTCCTGATATTAGTAAAGTTGGTTATGTTTAAAGGTATAGTATTCCCAGCTGTACCTTAGTCTTGAATGCCAAGGAAATGAAGATGAACATATTGGAAGTGAAAAGCATGAGGACAGTCTGTGGTGTGAGGTGGTTGATCATCAAAAATGCAGGGCTAGCACATAGTGCCAACCACACATCATGCTTCATTAATAATGCTGTTCCTTTCCACCGCCACACCCAATCCATTATTCCCAACCAGAATCTCAGATATGTATTTCATCTGCTTTTTGTTATTCCATTTATTGTATTACCAAGGCATCTATTTCAGTTTCTTTGGTTGATTACTCTACTAATCCACTTTTTCACTTTTCCACATGATATGTTTTTATTGTCACTTTGAGTGTCACTTTCATTATTCTTATAATTTGAAGTTTTACTCTACTAAAAAATTTGCAGTCTGAATTTCAGATATGTTTCATCTGTTTCTTGTTATTCCATTTATTGTATTACTAAGGCATTTATTTCAGTTTCTTTTATTAATTACTCCACTAATCCACTTTTTCCCCTCTTCCACATGATACGTTTTTATTGTTACTTTGAGTGTCACTTTCATTGTTCTTACAATTTGAAGTTTTACTCACTACTGAACGATTTAACAACAATATCCTTAAATGGAAATCTCAATGCATCAGTGAGACATGAGATGACCACGTACTATCATAGGTCATAACCCTGGTGATAAAGCCTGTTCTGTCCTTTTTTTTTTTTTCTTCTTTTTTTCGCTGTCTCCCGTTTTTGCGAGGTAGTGCAAGGAAACAGACGAAAGAAATGGCCCAACCCACCCCAATACACATGTATATACATACGTCCACACACACAAATATACATACCTACACAGCTTTCCATGGTTTACCCCAGACGCTTCACATGCCCTGATTCAACCCACTGACAGCAAGTCAACCCTGGTATACCACATCGATCCAATTCACTATTCCTTGCCCTCCTTTCACCCTCCTGCATGTTCAGGCCCCGATCACACAAAATCTTTTTCACTCCATCTTTCCACCTCCAATTTGGTCTCCCACTTCTCCTCGTTCCCTCCACCTCCGACACATATATCTTCTTGGGCAATCTTTCCTCATTCATTCTCTCCATGTGCCCAAACCATTTCAAAACACCCTCTTCTGCTCTCTCAACCACGCTCTTTTTATTTCCACACATCTCTCTTACCCTTACGTTACTTACTCGATCAAACCACCTCACACCACACATTGTCCTCAAACATCTCATTTCCAGCACATCCATCCTCCTGCGCACAACTCTATTCATAGCCCACGCCTCGCAACCATACAACATTGTTGGAACCCCTATTCCTTCAAACATACCCATTTTTGCTTTCCGAGATAATGTTCTCGACTTCCACACATTCTTCAAGGCTCCCAGGATTTTCGCCCCCTTCCCCACCCTATGATCCACTTCTGCTTCCATGGTTCCATCCGCTGCCAGATCTACTCCCAGATATCTAAAACACTTTACTTCCTCCAGTTTTTCTCCATTCAAACTTACCTGCCAATTGACTTGACCCTCAACCCTACTGTACCTAATAACCTTGCTCTTATTCACATTTACTCTTAACTTTCTTCTTTCACACACTTTACCAAACTCAGTCACCAGCTTCTGCAGTTTCTCACATGAATCAGCCACCAGCGCTGTATCGTCAGCGAACAACAACTGACTCACTTCCCAAGCTCTCTCACCCCCAACAGACTTCATACTTGCCCCTCTTTCCAAAACTCTTGCATTCACCTCCCTAACAACCCCATCCATAAAGAAATTAAACAACCATGGAGACATCACACACCCCTGCCGCAAACCTACATTCACTGAGAACCAATCATTTTCCTCTCTTCCTACACGTACACATGCCTTACATCCTCGATAAAAACTTTTCACTGCTTCTAACAACTTGCTTCCCACACCATATATTCTTAATACCTTCCACAGAGCATCTCTATCAACTCTATCATATGCCTTCTCCAGATCCATAAATGCTACATACAAATCCATTTGCTTTTCTAAGTATTTCTCACATACATTATTGGTGATGTGAGAAGGAGATGGAGCGAGTATTTTGAAGGTTTGTTGAAAGTGTTTGATGATAGAGTGGCAGATATAGGGTATTTTGGTCGAAGTGGTGTGCATGGTGAGAGGGTTAGGGAAAATGATTTGGTAAACAGAGAAGAGGTAGTAAAAGCTTTGCGGAAGATGAAAGCCGGCAAGGCAGCAGGTTTGGATGGTATTGCAGTGGAATTTATTAAAAAAGGGGGTGACTGTATTATTGACTGGTTGGTAAGGTTATTTAATGTATGTATGACTCATGGTGAGGTGCCTGAGGATTGGCGGAATGCGTGCATAGTGCCATTGTACAAAGGCAAAGGGGATAAGAGTTAGTGCTCAAATTACAGAGGTATAAGTTTGTTGAGTATTCCTGGTAAATTATATGGGAGGGTATTGATTGAGAGGGTGAAGGCATGTACAGAGCATCAGATTGGGGAAGAGCAGTGTGGTTTCAGAAGTGGTAGAGGATGTGTGGATCAGGTGTTTGCTTTGAAGAATGTAAGTGAGAAATACTTAGAAAAGCAAATGGATTTGTATGTAGCATTTATGGATCTGGAGAAGGCATATGATAGAGTTGATAGAGATGCTCTGTGGAAGGTATTAAGACTATATGGTGTGGGAGGCAAGTTGTTAGAAGCAGTGAAAAGTTTTTATCGAGGATGTAAGGCATGTGTACGTGTAGGAAGAGAGGAAAGTGATTGGTTCTCAGTGAATGTAGGTTTGCGGCAGGGGTGTGTGATGTCTCCATGGTTGTTTAATTTCTTTATGGATGGGGATTGTTAGGGAGGTGAATGCAAGAGTTTTGGAAAGAGGGGCAAGTATGAAGTCTGTTGTGGATGAGAGAGCTTGGGAAGTGAGTCAGTTGTTGTTCGCTGATGATACAGCGCTGGTGGCTGATTCATGTGAGAAACTGCAGAAGCTGGTGACTGAGTTTGGTAAAGTGTGTGAAAGAAGAAAGTTAAGAGTAAATGTAAATAAGAGCAAGGTTATTAGGTACAGTAGGGTTGAGGGTCAAGTCAATTGGCAGGTAAGTTTGAATGGAGAAAAACTGGAGGAAGTAAAGTGTTTTAGATATCTGGGAGTAGATCTGGCAGCGGATGGAACCATGGAAGACAGAAGTGGATCATAGGGTGGGGGAGGGGGCGAAAATCCTGGGAGCCTTGAAAAATGTGTGGAAGTCGAGAACATCTCGGAAAGCAAAAATGGGTATGTTTGAAGGAATAGTGGTTCCAACAATGTTGTATGGTTGCGAGGCGTGGGCTATGGATAGAGTTGTGCGCTGGAGGGTGGATGTGCTGGAAATGAGATGTTTGAGGACAATGTGTGGTGTGAGGTGGTTTGATCGAGTAAGTAACGTAAGGGTAAGAGAGATGTGTGGAAATAAAAAGAGCGTGGTTGAGAGAGCAGAAGAGGGTGTTTTGAAATGGTTTGGGCGCATGGAGAGAATGAGTGAGGAAAGATTGACCAAGAGGATATATGTGTCGGAGGTGGAGGGAACGAGAAGTGGGAGACCAAATTGGAGGTGGAAAGATGGAGTGAAAAAGATTTTGTGTGATCGGGGCCTGAACATGCAGGAGGGTGAAAGGAGGGCAAGAAAATTTTTGCTTTAACAATTTTATGCGTGATCAATTATACTCCTATGAGTCCAAGGGGAAAATGAAACATGATAAGTTCCCAAGGCAAAGGGGATAAAGGTGCGTCTTCATACTACAAAGGCTTAAGTTTGTTGAGTGTACCTGGAAAATTATATGGGAGGATATTGATTGAGAGGGTAAGGACATGTACAGAGTATTAGAAGGGGGAGAAGCAGAGTGGTTTCAGAAGTGGTAGAGGATGTATGGATCATGTCTTTGCTTTGAAGAATGTGTGAGAAATACTTTAAAAAACAGATGGATTTGTATGTAGCATTTATGGATCTGGAGAAGGCATATGATAGGGTTGATAGAGATGCTTTGTGGAAGGTCTTCAGAATATATGGTTTTGGAGGTAAGCTGCTAGAAGCAGAGAAGTTTATATAGAGGGTGTAAGACGTGTACAAGTGGGAAGAGAGGAGAGTGATTGGTTCCCAGTGAATGTCAGTCTGCTGCAGGGATGTTTGATGTCTCCATGGTTGTTTAATTTGTTTATGGATGGGGTGGTAAGGGAAGTAAATGCAAGAATTTTGGAGAGAGGGGTAAGTATGCAGTCATTTGGTGATGAGAGGGTCTGGGAAGTGAGTCAATTGTTGTTTCCAATGATACAGCACTGGTGGCTGATTCAAGTTAGAAATTGCAGATGGTGACTGAGCTTGGAAAAGTGTGTGAAAGGAGAAAGTCGAGAGTAAATGTGAATAAGAGCAAGTTTATTAGGTTCAGCAGGGTTGAGGGACAAGTTAGTTGGGATATGAGTTTGAATAGAGAATAATTGGAGGAAGTGAAGTGTTTCAGATATCTGGGAGTGGACTTAGCAGCGGATGGAACAATGGAAGCGTAAGTGAGTCACAGGATGGGGGAGGGGGTGATGAAGAATGTGTGGAAGGAGAGAACATTATCTCAGAGAGCAAAAATGGGCATGTTTGAAGGAATAGTAGTTCAAACAATATGATGTGGTTGCAAGGCATGAGCTATATATAATTTGTATGGAGGAGGGTGAATGTGTTGGAAAGGAAATGTGTGAGGACACTATACGGTGTGAGGTGGTTTGATCACGTAAGTAATGAAAGGGTGGGGGAGATGTTTGTTAATAAAAAGAGTGTGGTTGAGAGAGCAGAAGAGGGTGTGTTGAAATGTTTGAACATATGGAGAGAATGAGTGAGAAAAGGTTGACAAAGAGGATATATTTGTCAGAAAAGGTTGACAAAGAGGATATGTTTGTCAGAAAAGGTTGACAAAGAGGATATATGTGTCAGAGGTGGATAAAACAAGGAGAAGTGGGAAACAAATTGGAGGTGGAAGGATGGAGTGTAAAAGATTTTGAGCAATCGGGGCCTTAACATGCAGGAGGGTGAGAGGCGAACAAGGAATAGAGTGAATTGGAATGATGTGGTATACCAGGGTCGACATGCTGTCAGTGGACTGAACCAGGACATGTGATATGTCTGGGGTAAACCATGGAAAGGTCTGTGGGGCCTGGATGTAGATAAAGAGCTGTGGTTTCAGTGCATTACTCATGACAGCTAGAAATTGAGTGTGAATGAATGTGGCTTTTTTTGTCTACTCTCCTGGTGTTACCTCGCTGATGCAGGGTGTGTGTGTGTGTGTGTGTCAGAAGTGGAGGAACAAGAAGTGGGACCAAATTGAAGATGGAAGGATAAAGTGAAAAAGATTTTGAGTGATCAGGGCCAGACCATGCAGGAGGGTGAAAGACATGCAAGGAATAGAGTGAATTGGAATGATGTGATATACTAGGGTCAACATGCCATCATTGGGCTGAACTGGGGGTATGTGAAGCGTCTGGGTAAACCATGGAAAGGTCTGTGGAGCCTGGATGTGGATAAAGAGCTGTGGTTTCAGTGCATTACAAATGACAGCTGGAGAATGGATGTGAGATGATGTGGCCCTTCTTCGTGTGTTTCCTGGTTTACTTCGCTGACGCAGGGGTTGGTGATGCTGTTTTGTGTGTGTGTTAACATACTGTGCCCCCATGTGCTTACATTGTCAAGGAAATGTCACCTTGGTGATACAGGAGTTGACTCATGGAACTTTTCGATTCATTGTGATCCATCACGTATCTGCTCCTGCAACTTTGAAGCTGCAGGAGCTGCAACTTTGAAGCTGCAGGAGCCATAAGAATGGGGCCAGGAGCTGTATAATCAATATTATATGTATTAAACAAAATTTTGCAATGAATAAGGTGAAAGACCAAAGGGTTTTATTAGCACTTTTTGAAAGATACAAGAGATATTTATTTTTTTTACATTTTCAGACCAACATGGTGACAGCATCATATTGCACACCAAATATGAGAGAACTTCATGAAGCAGCAGTTGATGCAGGGATTACAGTAGTTAATGAAGTTGGGTTGGATCCTGGTATTGATCACCTACTTGCCATGGAGTGCTTTGATGAGGTATGTTTACCAGCTTTAAAATAAGAAAAGGGCATAAAAGACTCCAGTAACTGAAAGATACAAAACATGGCATTAATAGAACATGAAATGCATGCTGGTTTCTTGAACTAAAGGTTCTTAATAGTTCACGTATTGAGAGTGAATATCATACAGCAACAAATCCACAAACACCAAATTTAGGTATTCTCATTTTCAGGTCCAAAGAGGTGGTGGTAAAATTGACTCCTTTGTATCATTTTGTGGTGGGCTTCCAGCTCCAGAATTTTCTGACAACCCCCTTCGATACAAATTCTCTTGGAGTCCTCAAGGTGTTCTCCTGAATACTCTAGCAGGTGCTAAGTACTTGGAAGATGGGAAGGTAAGATTTACTTGTATTATAAAAGATGTATTTAGCATTTAATGTCTTGTTTAATTTGTTTATGGATGGGGTTGTTAGGGAGGTGAATGCTAGAGTTTTGGAAAAGAGGGGCAAGTATGCAGTCTCTTGTGGATGAGAGAGCTTGGGAAGTGAGTCAGTTGTTTTTCGCTGATGATACAGCGCTGGTGGCTGATTCATGTGAGAAACTGCAGAAGCTGGTGACTGAGTTTGGTAAAGTGTGTGAAAGAAGAAAGTTAAGAGTAAATGTGAATAAGAGCAAGGTTATTAGGTACAGTAGGGTTGAGGGTCAAGTCAATTGGCAGGTAAGTTTGAATGGAGAAAAACTGGAGGAAGTAAAGTGTTTTAGATATCTGGGAGTGGATCTGGCAGCGGATGGAACCATGGAAGCGGAAGTAAATCATAGGGTGGGGGAGGGGGCGAAAATCCTGGGAGCCTTGAAGAATGTGTGGAAGTCGAGAACATTATCTCAGAAAGCAAAAATGGGTATGTTTGAAGGAATAGTGGTTCCAACAATGTTGTATGGTTGCGAGGCGTGGGCTATGGATAGAGTTGTGCGCAGGAGGGTGGATATGCTGGAAATGAGATGCTTGAGGACAATATGTGGTGTGAGGTGGTTTGATCGAGTAAGTAATGTAAGGGTAAGAGAGATGTGTGGAAATAAAAAGAGCGTGGTTGAGAGAGCAGAAGAGGGTGTTTTGAAATGGTTGGGCACATAGAGAGAATGAGTGAGGAAAGATTGACCAAGAGGATATATGTGTCGGAGGTGGAGGGAACGAGGAGAAGTGGGAGACCAAATTGGAGGTGGAAAGATGGAGTGAAAAAGATTTTGAGTGATCGGGGCCTGAACATGCAGGAGGGTGAAAGGCGGGCAAGGAATTTTTTTTTCTTTCTTTTTTTTTTTTTTTTTTTAATAATCTTCCAAAAGAAGGAACAGAGAAGGAGGCCATGTGAGGATATTCTCTCAAAGGCCCAGCCCTCTGTTCTTAACGCTACCTCGCTAATGCGGGAAATGGCGAATAGTATATAAAAAAAAAATATATACATATGGTTGGAGTGGTTGAAGGCTTAAATTTCATTGTTACCAAAATTAAGATTTTTTTCTGCACTGTTTTCAGGTTGTCGAAATCCCTGCTGGTGGTGCGCTTCTTGATGCAACTGAAGAATTTTCATTTTTGCCTGGTCTGGCTCTTGAAGGATTTCCCAACCGTGACTCAACAATTTATAGAAATCTGTATGGGATACCAGAGGCCAAAACAATCCTGAGGGGCACATTACGCTTTAAGGGCTTTTCTGAAATTGTAAAAGGGCTTCAGAAACTTGGGCTGATTGACCCAGAACCTCATCCAATGTTACATCGTGGAGGACCTGATATAACATGGGTTAGACATCCGGATATAGTGTTACATGTTGCAAGTTGTGTAAGAATATGAGGTTGGATTGAAAAACAGTGTGTCCATTCCAGCAGGTGTCATGGGTTTGATGTTTGCCATATTCTTTTAGTATATATTATAGTGGTGATGTGAGAAGGAGATGGAATGAGTATTTTGAAGGTTTGTTGAATGTGTCTGATGACAGAGTGGCAGATATAGGGTGTTTTGGTCGAGGTGGTGTGCAAAGTGAGAGGGTTAGGGAAAATGATTTGGTAAACAGAGAAGAGGTAGTAAAAGCTTTGCGGAAGATGAAAGCCGGCAAGGCAGCAGGTTTGGATGGTATTGCAGTGGAATTTATTAAAAAAGGGGGTGACTGTATTGTTGACTGGTTGGTAAGGTTATTTAATGTATGTATGACTCATGGTGAGGTGCCTGAGGATTGGCGGAATGCGTGCATAGTGCCATTGTACAAAGGCAAAGGGGATAAGAGTGAGTGCTCAAATTACAGAGGTATAAGTTTGTTGAGTATTCCTGGTAAATTATATGGGAGGGTATTGATTGAGAGGGTGAAGGCATGTACAGAGCATCAGATTGGGGAAGAGCAGTGCGGTTTCAGAAGTGGTAGAGGATGTGTGGATCAGGTGTTTGCTTTGAAGAATGTATGTGAGAAATACTTAGAAAAGCAAATGGATTTGTATGTAGCATTTATGGATCTGGAGAAGGCATATGATAGAGTTGATAGAGATGCTCTGTGGAAGGTATTAAGAATATATGGTGTGGGAGGCAAGTTGTTAGAAGCAGTGAAAAGTTTTTATCGAGGATGTAAGGCATGTGTACGTGTAGGAAGAGAGGAAAGTGATTGGTTCTCAGTGAATGTAGGTTTGCGGCAGGGGTGTGTGATGTCTCCATGGTTGTTTAATTTGTTTATGGATGGGGTTGTTAGGGAGGTAAATGCAAGAGTCCTGGAAAGAGGGGCAAGTATGAAGTCTGTTGGGGATGAGAGAGCTTGGGAAGTGAGTCAGTTGTTGTTCGCTGATGATACAGCGCTGGTGGCTGATTCATGTGAGAAACTGCAGAAGCTGGTGACTGAGTTTGGTAAAGTGTGTGGAAGAAGAAAGTTAAGAGTAAATGTGAATAAGAGCAAGGTTATTAGGTACAGTAGGGTTGAGGGTCAAGTCAATTGGGAGGTGAGTTTGAATGGAGAAAAACTGGAGGAAGTAAAGTGTTTTAGATATCTGGGAGTGGATCTGTCAGCGGATGGAACCATGGAAGCGGAAGTGGATCATAGGGTGGGGGAGGGGGCGAAAATTTTGGGAGCCTTGAAAAATGTGTGGAAGTCGAGAACATTATCTCGGAAAGCAAAAATGGGTATGTTTGAAGGAATAGTGGTTCCAACAATGTTGTATGGTTGCGAGGCGTGGGCTATGGATAGAGTTGTGCGCAGGAGGATGGATGTGCTGGAAATGAGATGTTTGAGGACAATGTGTGGTGTGAGGTGGTTTGATCGAGTAAGTAACGTAAGGGTAAGAGAGATGTGTGGAAATAAAAAGAGCGTGGTTGAGAGAGCAGAAGAGGGTGTTTTGAAATGGTTTGGGCACATGGAGAGAATGAGTGAGGAAAGATTGACCAAGAGGATATATGTGTCGGAGGTGGAGGGAACGAGGAGAAGAGGGAGACCAAATTGGAGGTGGAAAGATGGAGTGAAAAAGATTTTGTGTGATCGGGGCCTGAACATGCAGGAGGGTGAAAGGAGGGCAAGGAATAGAGTGAATTGGAGCGATGTGGTATACAGGGGTTGACGTGCTGTCAGTGGATTGAATCAAGGCATGTGAAGCGTCTGGGGTAAACCATGGAAAGCTGTGTAGGTATGTATATATGCGTGTGTGGACGTGTGTATGTACATGTGTATGGGGGGGGTTGGGCCATTTCTTTCGTCTGTTTCCTTGCGCTACCTCGCAGATGCGGGAGACAGCGACAGAGTATAAAAAAAAAAAAAAAAAAAAAATTATATTTTTATTTTCCTTTGTCGCTGTCTCTCGCGTTAGCGAGGTAGCGCAAGGAAACAGATGAAAGAATGGCCCAACCCACCCACATACATATGTATATACATACACATCCTTACACACAAATATACATACCTATACATCTCAACGTATACATATATATATATACACACATAGACATATACATATATACACATGTACATAATTCATACTGTCTGCCCTTATTCATTCCCATCGCCATCTCACCACACATGAAATAACAACCCCCTCCCCCCTCATGTGTGCGAGGTAGCGCTAGGAAAAGACAACAAAGGCCCCATTCGTTCACACTCAGTCTCTAGCTGTCATGTAATAATGCACCGAAACCACAGCTCCCTTTCCACATCCAGGCCCCACAGAACTTTCCATGGTTTACCCCAGACACTTCACATGCCCTGGTTCAATCCACTGACAGCGCGTCGACCCCAGTATACCACATCGTTCCAATTCACTCTATTCCTTGCACGCCTTTCACCCTCCTGCATGTTCAGGCCCCGATCACTCAAAATCTTTTTCACTCCATCTTTCCACCTTTAATTTGGTCTCCCACTTCTTGTTCCCTCCACCTCTGACACATATATCCTCTTTGTCAATCTTTCCTCACTCATTCTCTCCATGTGACCAACCATTTCAAAACACCCTTTTCTGCTCTCTCAACCACACTCTTTTTATTGTTGTCACATTCTGATTCAGGAAATTCTTTTCCTCTGGAAAGATGTACGGAAAAATCTGGTCTGTAATTAATGGTTGATTTTGTTTAGTTCTAGGTAGACAATTTTCTTGTAACCTAGGAAAAAAGGATACTTTTTTAAGCAGTCAGTTGGAAACATGATTCATCCGATAGAAAGTGTATTGCAAGGTTAGAAATTGTATTTATAATGCTAGCTAATAGTAGTTTACTGTCTTGAATCCCAAAGTAATTTTTTTTTTAATTTTACTTAATTATTTATCATATGTATGAGGATAAGTAGACATTAACTGAACTTATTCCCAAGCATATGTAAGTTATATATTATTTAAAGGGAAATCATTTGATGTAAGACTAATTTCAGTCATCATTCACTTTTGTTATCAGTAAATTCATATAATTTACAAAGGCCATGTAGTGCATTAAGAGCATGTGGAACATTTTTCCTCTTCAAATGCTAGGATGATGGCATTTAAGAGCATTCAGGATTCAGATGTTATTAGTGAAACATTTGCCAAAATGTGTTTCGTTTGTATTTCTGTAGGTATGCTGGGAATGGTAGATGATGCCATTGCTGCTTTCAGATAAGTTGGCTGGGCTGTTAGCATTAAGACAAAAACTCCAGGAGCTAGAGATAATTTGGGAAACATGCAAAAGGAGGAAATTGAGAGTACATGTGAACAGAATTAAGGTAATGAGGTGCATTAGGTGGATAAGAGAGGATGGTTTGAATGGAGCAGACCTGGAGGAAGTAAAGTATTTGAGGTACCTGGGAGCAGACATGGTAGTAGATGGATTTCTAGGGGTTGAACTGAACCATAGGGAGGAAGAGGGACACTGGAGAGTATATGGAAAGAAAGGTTAGGACAAAGATGGGTATGCTTGAAAGCATTGTAACCCTAGCAGTGTAGCATGGATGCAAGTCTTTTGTTTTGAGTGGAAAAGAAAGGAAGAGGATGGGCATGTTGGAAATGAAATACCTGAGGATGATACTTTGTGTGAAGCAGGGCAATTTTGCAAAGAATGACTGTATAAGAGAGACAGCTGACCAGGGTTTGGTATTTAGTGAGGCCAAGTAGAGAGAGACTGAATAAAAAGATCGATCTGAACATTCAGAATGATGAGAGGCTTACATGGGATGGAATTAATTGCACTGATGCGGTATCTAGTTGGTTTTGTGCTGTACCAGAGTATATGAAGCAGTCAAGGTAAACTATTGCATTATTGCATTGTCTGAGGGTCTTTTCCATGAATGATGTCCTCTGGTTTCAGTATGTTTTACATAACATCCAGTGGATTTGTGCAAATGGGCCCATTGTTCATTTGTTTTTGACAATACCTTATGTAATGTGGGAAGTACTCAACTATGACATACTGCAGTTTAATTTGGTATTTTTGTTATCTATCAGTTGAGGTAGATTTAGTGTGTAGAAACATTATAAAGTGATCAACTTCAAGCTTGGCAACTTCCTGCTTTGATTTGGAATTTGGACTGGAATTCCTAAGTTATGGACAGTTGATGATAAGAAGAAATACTCATGCCAGGGTGATAAATATGGCAAGAGCTATAGAGTAAACATATTTGTTTTATATTTTATCTAGAGCTTATGCAAAAAGTATAAATGTGATATGAATAATGGAAAGTTTGTGAGTGGGAATTGAATGGTAATAGATCAAATGAAGGACTGAAAGTTAGTGGAAAGAAAAGTATGAAGAAGAGCAATAGGCTCAAGGGAGAAAAATATTTGGTAGAAAAATAGTTAGAGGGAACACACATGGTTAAGGGTTGCAGTGCTGGAAGACTGTGGGGTTGGAGAGAATAACCAGATGCATAGTCAGAAAATATTTTCCCAGGTATAGTGTAGTTTAGCAAGTCCTCAGCATGATGGGAACTACATCGTTACGTTTTAAAACAAATGTTACTGTAATAACACAAACTGAAAGTTGTTTAGGACAGTAATACCCCTGAACATTTGCATCCTTTATAATAAAATGTTTGATTACTGAAAAATATTTAACTGCTGTTTCTTTCAGAAACAACTGTTATGCAGTACTGAAAATTATTTAACGGCCATTTCTTCCAGAAACAACTGGTATGCAGTCTTCTAGGCCAGATGGACTCTAATATTTTTGATGACAATTTAAAGGCGCTCGTCATGGAGAGGGTGGAAAATGAAAATGTCTTGAACAATATAGAAACTTTGGGAATTTTGAAGGAAAACCTGGTATACAAGGCTAACACACCCTTGGATACTCTTTCCCTCTACCTCTCTAAAAAACTTGGAATTGGTAAGTTTATTTTGCATTACACCTTTAGAGATTCTCTGCAAATACTAAAAGAAAAAAAATAAGACGTATGAAATTCTTTCAGTGTCCAAGAGTTGTATAAATTTTTTTCATTATCTTAGCACTCACTGGTTGGAAGTGCACATTTTGAATAATAATCCCAAGCATATAGTTGCTGCATGCCAAGGAATTCCAGTTTTGTAACTTTTTCATATTTGTACCACCATACTCCCCTGTCCTTTTGATATACCTCTCTCTTTATAATATCTCATTTCACACATCTTAGATCACAGATATGTCATGGAGTGAGTATTTTGAAGGTTTGTTGAATATTTGATGATATAGTGGCAGATAGAGGGTGTTTTGGTTAGGGTGGTGTGTGAAGTGAGAGGGTCAGGGAGAGTGGTTTGATAAACAGAGAAGAGGTAGTGAAAACTTTGTGGAAGATGAAAGCTGGCAAGGCAGCAGGTTTTGATGGTATTGCAGTGGAGTATATTAAAAAAGGGGGTGACTGTGTTGTTGACTGGTTGGTAAGGATATTCAATGTATGTATGGTTCATGGTGAAGTGCCTGAGGATTGGCTGAATGCATGCATAGTGCCGTTGTACAAAGGCAAAGGGGATAAAGGTGAGTGTTCAAATTACAGAGGTATAAGTTTGTTGAGTATTCCTGGGAAATTGTATGGGAGGGTATTGATTGAGAGAGTAAAGGCATGTACAGAGCATCAGATTGGGAAGAGCAGTGTGGTTTCAGAAGTGGTTGAGGGTGTGTGGATCAGGTGTTTAATTTGAAGAATGTATGTGAGAAATACTAAGAAAAACAGATGGATTTGTATGTAGCATTTATGAATCTTGATAACGCATATAATAGGGTTGATAGATATGTTTTGTAGAAGGTATTAAGAGTGTATAGTGTGGGAGGTAAGTTGGTAGAAGCAGTGAAAAGTTTTTATCAAGGATGTAAGGCATGTGGATTAGACAGCAGATGGAAGTGGAAGTGAGTCACAAGGTGGGGGAGGGGGTGAAGGTTTTGGGAGCATTGAAGAATGTGTGGAAGGTGAGAACATTATCTCGGAAAACAAAAAGTATGTTTGAAGGAATAGTGGTTCCAACAATGTTATATTGATAGAGATGCTTTGTGGAAGGTATTAAGAGTATATGGTGTGAGAGGTAAGTTGCTAGAAGCAGTGAAAAGTTTTTATCAAAGATTTAAGGCATGTGGATTAGACAGCAGATGGAAGTGGAAGTGAGTCACAGGGTGGGGGAGGGGGTGAAGGTTTTGGGAGCATTGAAGAATTTGTGGAAGGTGAGAACATGGGAGGGGGTGAAGGTTTTGGGAGCATTGAAGAATGTGTCGAAGGTGAGAACATTATCTCAGAGAACAAAAATGGGTATGTTTGAAGGAATAGTGGTTCCAACAATGTTATATGGTTGCGAGGCATGGGCTGTAGATAGGTTTGTGCGAAGGAGGGTGGATGTGTTGGAAATGAAATGTTTGAGGACGGCTACACCAATATACATTTTTTCATAAATATTTGCCATTTCCTGTGTTAACAAGGTAGCGTTAAGAACAGAGGACTGAGCCCAAGAGGGAATCCTCACTTGGCCCCCTTCTCTGCTACTTCCCTTGGAAAAACAAAAACTAATGGGGAGGACTTCCAGCCCCCCCACTCCCTTCCCTTTTAGTCACCTTTTACAACACACAGGGAATACATGGGAAGTATTCTTTCGCCCATGTCCCCAGGGATATACATATACATACACATACCTTTCACCCTCCTGTATGTTCAGGCCCCAATTGCTCAAAATCTTTTTCAGTCCATCCTTCCACCTCCAATTTGGTCTCCCACTTCTCGTTCCCTCCACCTCTGACACTTCTGCTTCCATGGTTCCATCCACTGTTGAATCTACTCCCAGATATCTAAAACTCTTCTCTTCCTCCAGTTTTTCTCCATTCAAACTTACCTCCCAGTTCACTTGTCCCTCAGCCCTACTGAACCTAATAACCTTGCTCTTATTTGCATTTACTCTCGGCTTTTTTCTTTCACACACTTTACCAAACTCAGTCACCAGTTTTGCTGTTTCATGCACCCGTGCCACAAACCAACATTCACTGCGATCCAATCAATTTTCTCTCTTCCTACTTGTGCACATGCCTTACATCCTTGATAAAAAATTTTCACTGCTTCTACCAACTTACCTCCCACACCATATACTCTTAACACCTTCCACAAAGCTTCTCTATCAACTCTTATCATATATGTATGTATGTGTTGAAATGTATATGTATGTATATGAGCGTGTATAGACGTTTATGTATATATATTTGCATGTGGATGGTTGGGCCATTCTTCATCTGTTTTTCTTGCGCTACCTCACTGTTGCGGTAAACAGCGATTAAGTATAATTAAAAATATATATATATATTTATTCATTTTATTTTGCTTTGTCGCTGTCTCCCACGTTTGCGAGGTAGCGCAAGGAAACAGATGAAAGAAAATGTCCCAACCCACCCCCATACCCATGTATATACATACACGTCCACCCACGCAAATATACATACCTATACATCTCAATGTACACATATATATATACTCACACAGACATATACATATATGCACATGTACATAATTCATACTGTCTGCCTTTATTTATTCCCATCGCCACCTCGCCACACATGGAATAACATCCCACTCACCCCACAGAACTTTCCATGGTTTACCCCAGACGCTTCACATGCCCTGATTCAATCCATTGACAGCACGTCGACCCCGGTATACCACATCAATCCAATTCACTCTTATTCCTTGCCCGTCTTTCACCCTCCTGCATGTTCAGGCCCCGATCACTCTAAATCTTTTTCACTCCATCTTTCCACCTCCAATTTGGTCTCCCACTTCTTGTTCCCTCCACCTCCGACACATATATCCTCTTGGTCAATCTTTCCTCACTCATTCTCTCCATGTGACCAAACCATTTCAAAACACCCTCTTCTGCTCTCTCAACCACACTCTTTTTATTTCCACACATCTCTCTTACCCTTACATTACTTACTCGATCAAACCACCTCACACCACATATTGTCCTCAAACATCTCATTTCCAGCACATCCACCCTCCTGTGCACAACTCTATCCATAGCCCACGCCTCACAAGCATACAACATTGTTGGAACCACTATTCCTTCAAACATTCCCATTTTTGCTTTCCGAGATAATGTTCTCGACCTCCAACCATTCTATATATTTTTTTTTTTTTGCTGTCTCATGCGTTTGCGAGGTAGCGCAAGGAAACAGACGAAAGAAATGGCCCAACCCACCCCCATACATATGTATATACATACGTCCACACATGCAAATATACATACCTACACAGCTTTCCATGGTTTAACCCAGACGCTTCACATGCCCTGATTCAATTCACTGACAGCACGTCAACCCCGGTATACCACATCAATCCAATTCACTCTATTCCTTGCCCTCCTTTCACCCTCCTGCATGTTCAGGTCCCGATCACACAAAATCTTTTTCACTCCATCTTTCCACCTCCAATTTGGTCTCCCACTTCTCCTCATTCCCTCCACCTCCGACACATATATCCTCTTGGTCAATCTTTCCTCACTTATTCTCTCCATGTGCCCAAACCATTTCAAAATACCCTCTTCTGCTCTCTCAACCACGCTCTTTTTATTTCCACACATCTCTCTTACCCTTACGTTACTTACTCGATCAAACCACCTCACACCATATATTGTCCTCAAACATCTCATTTCCAGCACATCCATCCTCCTGCGCACAACTCTATCCATAGCCCATGTATACACATACATGTCCATAGGCACATATACATATCTATACATATCAACGTATACATATTTATACATATGCAGGCATATACGTATATACACATGTGCATAATTCAAACTTACTGCCTTTATTCATTCCTGTCTCCACCCTGCCACACATGAGGAAGCACTAGGAAAAAATAACAAAGGCCACATTCGTTCACACTCAGTCTCTAGCTGTCATGTATAATGCACCGAAACCACAGCTCCCTTTCCACATCCAGGCCCCACATAACTTTCCATGGTTTTAACCCAGACGCTTCACATGCCCTGGTTGAATCCATTGACAGCAAGTCGACCCCGGTATACCACATCGTTCCAGTTCACTTTATTCCTTGCACGCATGTTCAGGCCCCAATCTCTCAAAATCTTTTTCACTCCATCTTTCCACCTCCAGTTTGGTCTCCCACTTCTCCTTGTTCCCTCCACCTCTGACACATATGTCCTCTTTGTCAATCTTTTCTCTCATTCTCTCGATGTGACCAAACCATTTCAAAACACTCTTCTGCTCTCTCAACCACACTCTTTCTATTACCACACAACTCTCTTACCCTTTCATTACTTACTCGATCAAACCACCTCACACCACATATTGTCCTCAAACATCTCATTTCCAGCACATCCACCCTCCTGCGCACAACTCTATCCATAGCCCACGCCTCACAAGCATACAACATTGTTGGAACCACTATTCCTTCAAACATTCCCATTTTTGCTTTCCGAGATAATGTTCTCGACCTCCAACCATTCTATATATTTTTTTTTTTTTGCTGTCTCATGCGTTTGCGAGGTAGCGCAAGGTAACAGACGAAAGAAATGGCCCAACCCACCCCCATACATATGTATATACATACGTCCACACATGCAAATATACATACCTACACAGCTTTCCATGGTTTAACCCAGACGCTTCACATGCCCTGATTCAATTCACTGACAGCACGTCAACCCCGGTATACCACATCAATCCAATTCACTCTATTCCTTGCCCTCCTTTCACCCTCCTGCATGTTCAGGTCCCGATCACACAAAATCTTTTTCACTCCATCTTTCCACCTCCAATTTGGTCTCCCACTTCTCCTCATTCCCTCCACCTCCGACACATATATCCTCTTGGTCAATCTTTCCTCACTTATTCTCTCCATGTGCCCAAACCATTTCAAAATACCCTCTTCTGCTCTCTCAACCACGCTCTTTTTATTTCCACACATCTCTCTTACCCTTACGTTACTTACTCGATCAAACCACCTCACACCATATATTGTCCTCAAACATCTCATTTCCAGCACATCCATCCTCCTGCGCACAACTCTATCCATAGCCCATGTATACACATACATGTCCATAGGCACATATACATATCTATACATATCAACGTATACATATTTATACATATGCAGGCATATACGTATATACACATGTGCATAATTCAAACTTACTGCCTTTATTCATTCCTGTCTCCACCCTGCCACACATGAGGAAGCACTAGGAAAAAATAACAAAGGCCACATTCGTTCACACTCAGTCTCTAGCTGTCATGTATAATGCACCGAAACCACAGCTCCCTTTCCACATCCAGGCCCCACATAACTTTCCATGGTTTTAACCCAGACGCTTCACATGCCCTGGTTGAATCCATTGACAGCAAGTCGACCCCGGTATACCACATCGTTCCAGTTCACTTTATTCCTTGCACGCATGTTCAGGCCCCGATCTCTCAAAATCTTTTTCACTCCATCTTTCCACCTCCAGTTTGGTCTCCCACTTCTCCTTGTTCCCTCCACCTCTGACACATATGTCCTCTTTGTCAATCTTTTCTCTCATTCTCTCGATGTGACCAAACCATTTCAAAACACTCTCTTCTGCTCTCTCAACCACACTCTTTCTATTACCACACAACTCTCTTACCCTTTCATTACTTACTTGATCAAACCACCTCACACCACATATTGTCCTCAAATATCTGATTTCCAACACATCTACCCTCCTCCACACAACTCTTATCTATAGCCCATGCCTTGCAACCATATAACATTGTTGGAACCACTATCATTCAAACATACCCTTTTTTGCTTTCTGAGATAATGTTCTTGCCTTCCACACATTTTTCAATGCTCCCAGAACTTTCGCCCCCTCACCCACCCTGTGACTCACCTCCGCTTCCATAGTTCCATCAGCTGCTAAATCCACTCCCAGATATCTAAAACACTTCACTTCCTCCAGTTTTTCTCCATTCAAACTTACCTCCCAATTGACTTGTCCCTCAACCCTACTATACCTAATAACCTTGCTCTTATTCACATTTACTCTGAGCTTTCTTCTTTCACACACTTTACCAAACTCAGTCACCAGCTTCTGCAGTTTCTCACCTGAATCAGCCACCAACGCTGTATCATCAATGAACAACAACTGACTCACTTCCCAAGCTCTCTCATCCACAACAGACTGCATACTTGCCCCTCTCTCCAAAACTCTTGCACTCACCTCCCTAACAACACCATCCATAAACAAATTAAACACCCATGGAGACATCATGCACCCCTGCCGCAAACCAACATTCACTGAGAACCAATCACTTTCTTTTCTTCCTACTTGTACACATACCTTACATCCTCGATAAAAGCATTTCACTGCTTCTAGCACCTTGCCTCCCACACCATATATTCATAATACCTTCCACAGAGCATCTCTATCATATGCCTTCTCCAGATCCATATATGCTACATACAAATCCATTTGCTTTTCTGACTATTTCTCACATACATTCTTTAAAGCAAACACCTGATCCACACATCCTCGACCACTTCTGACACCACACTGCTCTTCCCCAATCTCATGCTCTGTACATGCCTTGACCCTCTCAATCAATACCCTCCCATATAATTTCCCAGGAATACTCAACAAGCTTATACCTCTGTAATTCAAGCACTCACCTTTATCCCCTTTGCCTTTGTACAATGGCACTATGCATGCTTTCCACCAATCCTCAGGCACCTCACCATGAGTCGTACATACATTAAATATCCTCACCAACCAGTCAACAACACAGTCGCCCCCTTTTTTAATAAATTCCACTGCAATACCATCCAAACCCGCCGCCTTGCCAGCTTTCATCTTCCGCAAAGCTTTTGCTTCCTCTTCTCTGTTTACCAAATCATTCTCCCCAACCCTCTCATTTCACACACCACCTCTACCAAAACACCCTATATCTGCCACTCTATCATCTAACACATTCAACAAACCTTCAAAATATTCACTCCGCATCTCCTTCTCACATCACCACTACTTGTTATCACCTCCCCATTAGCCCCCTTCACCAATGTTTCCATTTGTTCTCTTGTCTTACGCACTTTATTTACCTCCTTCCAAAACATCTTTTTACTCTCCCTAAAATTTAATGATACTCTTTTACCCCAACTCTCATTTGCCCTCTTTTTCACCTCTTGCACCTTTCTCTTGTCCTCCTGTCTCTTTCTTTTATACATCTCCCAGTCATTTGCACTTTTTCCCTGCAAAAATAGTACAAATGCCTATCTCTTCTCTTTCACTAATAATCTTACTTCTTTATCCCACCACTCACTACCCTTTCTAATCTGCCCACCTCCCACGCTTCTCATGCCACAAGCATCTTTTGCACAAGCCATTACTGCTTCTCTAAATAAATCCCATTCTTCCCCCACTCCCCTTACGTCCTTTACTCTCACCTTTTTCCATTCTGCACTCATTCTCTCCTGGTACTTCCTCACACAAGTCTCCTTCCCAAGCTCACTTACTCTCACCACTCTCTTCACCCCAACATTCTCTCTTCTTTTCTGAAAACCTCTACAAATCTTCACTTTCACCTCCACAAGATAATGATCAGACATCCCTCCACTTGCACCTCAGCACATTAACATCTAAAAGTCTCTCTTTCACTTACCTATCAATTAACACGTAATCCAGTAATGCTCTCTGGCCATCTTTCCTTCTTACATACGTATACTTATTTATATCTCTTTTTAAACCTGGTATTCCCAATCACCATAACTTTTTCAACACACAAATCTACAAGCTCTTCACCATTTCCATTTACAACAGTTATTCCCTCAACTGCCACATTACTCACCTTTGCATTCAAATCACCCATCACTGTAATCCAGTCTTGTGCATTAGAACTACTAACACACTCGCTCAGCTGCTCCCAAAACACTTGCTTCTCATGCCCAGGTGCATAGGCACCAATAATCACCCATCTCTCTCCATCCACTTTACAGTTTTACCCATATCAATCTAGAGTTTACTTTCTTACACTTTATCACATACTCCCACAACAACTGTTTCAGAAGTAGTGCTACTCATTCCTTGCTCTTGTCCTCTCACCAACCCCTGACTTTACTCCCAAAACATTCTCAAACCACTCTTCCCCTTTACCCTTGAGCTTCGTTTCACTCAGAGCCAAAACATCCAGGTTCCTTTCCTCAAACATATTTCCACACACATTTAGACACCCCAGTCTGAGCCTTCGAGGAGGATGAGCACTCCCTGCGTGACTCCTGTTTCCCCTTTGAAAAAGTTAATATACAAGGAGGGGAGGGTTTCCAGCCCCCCACTCCTGTCCCCTTTAGTCGCCTTTTACGACACATGAGGAATGTGTGGGAAGTATTCTTTGTTCCTTATCCCCAGGGCTATATATTTTTTTTTATTATACTTTGTCACTGTCTCCCACGTTAGCAAGGTAGCAGAAGGTAACAGACGAAAGAATGGCCCAACCCACCCACATACACATGTATATACATACATGCCCAAATGCACATATACATACCTATACATTTCAACGTATACATGTATATACATACACATACATATACATATATACACATGTACATAATTCATACTTGCTGCCTTTATTCATTCCTGTCACCAAGTCGCCACACATGAAATGACAACCCCCTCCCCCAAGCCTGCGTGCGAGGTAATGCTAGGAAAAAACAACAAAGGTTATATTTGTTCAAACTCAGTCTCTAGCTGTCATGTATAATGCATCAAAACCACAGCTCCCTTTCCACATCCAGGTCCCACAAAACTTTCCATGGTTTACCCCAAACGCTTCACATTCCCTGGTTCAATCTATTGACAGCATGTCGACCCCAGTATACCACATCGTTCCAATTCACTCTATTCCTTGCAAGCCTTTCACCCTCCTGTATGTTCAGGCCCCAATCACTTAAAATCTTTTTCACTCCATCCTTCCATCTCCAGTTTGGTCTCCCACTTTTCGTTCCCTCCATCTGTGACACATATATCCTCTTTGTCAATCTTTCCTCACTCATTCTCTGCATGTAACCAAACCATTTCAATTCACCCTCTTCTGCTCTCTCAACCACACTCTTTTTATTACCATGATATGTATGTCAGGGGTGGAGGGAACAAGAATATACTTACATATTCATACTTACTTGCCTTCATAAACTTTCTGTCATTACCCCTTCCCACAGGAAACAGCATCACTACTGCCTGCTTCAGTGAGGTAGTGCCAGGAAAACAGACAAAAATGGCCACATTCATTCACACTCAGTCTCTAGCTGTTATGTGTAATGCACCAAGAACACAGCTCCCTATCCACATATTCAGGCCTCACGGACCTTTTGATACAAAATAATGATGCTTTTTTATTTGTTATTACATACAAGTTGTTTTTTTTTTTTAGCTGCATTTTAGTTCAGGCAAATCTCTTCACATAACCATTTTACCAATGAAACATACTTACAGAACCTGGAGAACGTGATCTGGTTGTACTTCGCCATGAAATTGGCATCACATGGCCAGATGGTCGCCAAGAAATGAAGGGGATCAACCTGGTTAGTTATGGAGAGTCTCAAGGATATTCAGCTATGGCAAAGACTGTGGGCTACCCTGCTGCAATTGCAACAAAAATGGTTCTTGATGGTGAAATTCAGGGACATGGCATGATCCTGCCATTTACTCGTGACATCTACAAACCAATAATCTCAAGGTTGGGAAATGAAGGCATAATGGCCACAGAAAAATCCACTTGGCTAAGCTAACTTTGTTTTTGCTATCTTTCACTTGACTTGTTCGACATTTCTGGGTCAAGGGGTGGTTAGCTTAGACCTTAACCCTAACCTGACAGAGATGGACTTTATGCATGCCACAGTGAAAAATGACACCGTACCATCCTTGCCTTGCCTATGATCAATACAGGGTCTCATAGGTTGATACCATGTATCATGTAGACCACCCTGTTTTAGCAGGTTTGCTTTTCTTAGTGTTGATATCACTGAGAATGGTAACATTTGTAATGTTTTATAAGCATAGTTTTATGGGAGTCTGTCAGTCCTCATTTTTGTGTTCTATACATGGACCTTCTGCTGTACAGTAGAGTAGTTCGTGTTATTTCAAATAATTATATTTTCCTAGTATTGTTTTTAAGGGTAGAATGCAAAATATTAAGTCATATAGTACTAGGTTAAGTGTCAGATAGGGCTATTTATGCTGTGATGCAAAAAAAAAAAAGTAATAATGAGTACAAATCTGAAACACATTACAGCCATCATATATATATATATATATATATATATATATATATATGCCAAACTATGATGGGTTAAAGAAAATTAAATGGGATATTGGCATATACAAGAAATTTGATATTGATCATATAATATGGGTTTCTTGTGTTTGTACTGGTTTTCATTCTTTTAAGAAAAGTATTATCATTATTTTACATTTAATTTTGTATGAATTTTGTATGTTACTCTCAAAATCAGGTACATGTGCTAAAGTTATGAATCATCTATGTAAGGACTTTAGTAATCATTATTTGTTTAAGACCTTATTTGTTAGATTTATTCTGGAAGTTTTGGGCATTTCACTTATGTTAACTGATCACATTATTATTTTCATTACCTAAAGTGTGTAAAGCTCCATTCTAGACATATTGAAATTCTCATTCCATTAGTTGAATGCCAATAATCAGATTGTATAGTGTCATGACTAAATGTTGTGTTTTACAAGTTCATTCAAAGTGTTCGCTATATTGCCTTTGATATAATCACGTACCAGTAATCTTCCTTTAAAGCTGATTTCATTGAGAAAAAAAAAAATTATTTGAGGTTAATATTGCCTCTGTTATGCACATACTGGTAATCATATACTGTTTTCAGGTATCTGTCTGTCATCCATCAAAATTTAGTGAAATTCAACTGACCTAGAAATACAAACAAAAGTAACTACAGGTTGAACCTCTTTAATCTGGTTACTTTGGGACCAGGCATGTGCGCGAGGTAGTGCTAGGAAAAGACAACAAAGGCCACATTCATTCACAGTCTCTAGCTGTCATGTATAATGCACCGAGATATATGTATATCATTATTATTATTATTATTTTGCTTTGTTGCTGTCTCCCACATTAGTGAGGTAGCACAAGGAAACAGACGAAAGAATGGCCCAACCCACCCACATGCACATGTATATACATACGTCCACACACGCAAATATACATACCTATATATCTCAGCGTATACATATATATATACACACACAGACATGTACATATATACAGATGTACATAATTCATAGTCTGCCTTTATTCATTCCCATCACCACCCTGCCACACATGAAATAACAACCCCCTACCCCCAAATATGTGTGAGGTAGCGCTAGGAAAAGACAACAAAGGCCACTTTCGTTCACACTCAGTCTCTAGCTGTCATGTAATAATGCACCGAAACCACAGCTCCCTTTCCACATCCAGGCCCCACAAAACTTTCCATGGTTTACCCCAGACGCTTCACATGCCCTGGTTCAATCCATTGACAGCACGTTGACCCCGCTATACCACATCCTTCCAATTCACTCCATCCTTCCACCTCCAATTTGGTCTCCCACTTCTCGTTCCTTCCACCTCAGACACATATATCCTCTCTCTCAATCTTTCCTCACTCATTCTCGTCATGTGACCAAACCATTTCAATACACCCTCTTCTCTCTCAACCACACTATTTTTATTACCACACATCTCTCTTACTTAATCATACTTACTCATCATACTTCCTCACACCACATATTGTCCTCAGACATTTCATTTCCAACACATCCACCCTTCTCCGCACAACCCTATCTATAGCCCATGACTCACAACCATATAGCATTGTTGGAACCACTATTCCTTCAAACATATATATATATATATATATATATATATATGTGTGTGTGTGGCTTCTTCAAATGGGGATTTTCTTTTTTAGAACAACTTGAAGGATGCACTAAGGGAGCCATTACAAATGCATAAAAAAGAAATCTGAATTTCACAGATATCTTTACACAAGTTTCAAGTGGGCACTGTACTGGTACCTAATACATTCTCGCAACATTCAAACAGTGCTTGAAATGTTTCTGGATGTGGCACAGGACTAGATTTTCAAATATGCAAACTATATTGAACCTGTGTCTAGTAATGATGCCCCTTGAGTTGCACAGCATCTCATTCTGGTAAAATGGCAAGCCAGGTCCAACCCTGTACTAAGGTAAACACAATTTTAACTAGGAATCCTTTAAAAGTTTCAGACCGCATGTGGGAAAATTTAAGGTAGTTATGAGGCATGTGGGAAAATAACATTAAGGCTGCTAGCATTTCCAGGACTTAACATTTAAAAGACAATCCAATATATCTTATGTCTTCTAGCTTCCTAATACCCAGAATTTTGTAGTGTAGTTCAAATTTTCAAGGTGAAAGGAGGACTGTCAAATGAAACAACCAGGCTTTCAGATCATAATGCCCCTTCAGATAACTATTCAGTAATGCATTCAAGAGTTACTCATATAGGATTAGATTATTATATCTTACCGTTGACAGTGAGGTAAATACACATTTTTTCCTAAAATTAGGAATACAACTTCATAACATAGTTAAATAATCATATTTTCACTTAAATTAGCACAGACAGAAGATCTCTAAGTCTGAAACATCCATAATCTAAATATCCACATGCAAGATTCCCAACAATATGACGCATGAATTTCCAAGTGTTCCACAATTTCCTGTTACTTCTGATATTTTTGCTCTTATCCTGTCCTCACAGTGGCATCTAACATGTGTCCAACCTCTACTGCTTCATCTTGTAACTGCCAAACTCTGTGCTGTACATCAAATTTCTTAAAAAACAGAAACAAGGAAGAATTTTGGTTAAGCATAATTGGAGTGGTCTCTGGGGCTTGGTCACCAGTTTGACCAAATTATACAAAACAGCATTTGCATAAGCATATTTTTGTATATATTTGTATGTAAGTGGATGTGTCTGTCTTCCTCTATTACCTCGCTAATGTGAGGGAAAAAAGGAAGAAAACTGAGAGGATGCGTGCATCAGGAACGGTTCTGTTGCTTGTACTGTTTCCTTGCTTGAGCAGGAAAGGCAATTAAGTTTATTCTTCACATGAACTAAGAAGTACATATATTACATACAAATAACATCTAAAACCCAAGAGACCACCAAAAAAACTGTTTTTTATAATCTGAAAATTGTTATAATTCAAATGCTGCTCCATCACTAGGAATTGGAAATGGAAATCTCTTACTAGTACTGAATATGATCTGCAACAAATCTTATCCTAAACACAGTACATTAACATACAAAGGCACATGCATCAAATTAGTAATGCACTCTACACTTGAAAAATCCCTTGTTTTTTGGTAAAAGAAGTTCAACTCTAAAGGCAAATCATTTTAGCCACATAGATATCAATAATTTCAGACATGAAATCTATCTTCCAAGGGAAAGGAAAATCAATACAACAATTTCAGTTGTGTTTCACATGACATAAAACAAATTGTGGTTGCAATCCAATAATTTTACATGCTTAAAATTATTGAGGATCACATGATTGTCCTCCCTATTCTTTGAACTGAAAAATCACTTTTTCAATTATCTATTAACATTTTAGAATAAACATATCAGGTTTATACCAACCAGAATGATCTTTCATTTTTTTTTTGTTTGCCATTTCCAATGTTAGTGAGGTATTGTTCACATCCTTTCTATAGATGTAACATATAATGCAACAAAACCAAAGCCCCCCTTTCCACAGACCTTTCAATGGTTTGCCCTGTTTCAGCCAACTGACAGCACATCGCCACCTGTACACCACATTGCTCCAATTCGCTTTATCCCACTTTTGCCTCACATCCTCTTGCATGTTCAGGCCTTTTTCACACCATCCTTCCAACTCGCTCTCAATCCACCACTCCCCATTAGTCCCTCCACATCTGACATGTACTGTATATCTTCTCTGACTTTCTTCATTTGTACTCTCATTATGTCAAAAACTTTTCAGCACAATACGTTCAGCCTTCTCAGTCATACTCTGCTTACTAATCACACCTCTCTCTTACACTGTCATTCCTTAAATGATCAACCCTCATCACACCCAATATTGTCCCCAAACATTTCAGATTCAACATATCCAACCTCTTCTGTTCTTTTGCATTTAGGCCCATGACTTGCAGCACTGCTGGGCTACTACATCGTCAATTATACCCGTCCTTACCCTCACAGACAGTGAACTTTCTTTACACATACTCCTCAATGCACTTAGGACCTTTGCCTCTCACCCACCGTATGATTCACCTCAGTAATCATAGTTCCATACACTGCCACACATATTTCTAGGTATCTAAAACATCACTTCCTCCAGGCTCTCGTCACTCAAAATCACCCACAAACCAACTTGTCCCATACTAACATGCATACCCTCACTTTTATTTTCATTAACTCAATTTCCTCCTCTCACATATTCCCACACACACACACCAGCTTCTACAGCACAGCACTTGAGTCTACCCCAAAGCCATCTCATTAGTAAACAGTAGACTCAATTCCCAGGCATCTCTCTACACACAGCATACTGTAGAACATATCCATCTCTCCAAGACCCTTACTTTTACCTGCCTCACCATTCCATCCATAGAAAATTAAACAGCTGTGATGAAATCACACACCCTTGACACATACCCACCTTCAAGTGGAACTACTCACCCTCCGACCTTCTTACCTGAACAAACACCTTACTTTATCAACAAAAATGCCTTATTGCATACTGTAGCTTTCCACCCACACCATATATTTGTAGCACCTTCTACAAGGCAACTCTATCAACCTTAACATATGCTTTTCCAGATCTAAAACTGCCATATATTTTTTTTCTCTTTCATGATTATATTGCAACTTAATGCAGTGGATCCCCAACAGATTTCCTTCTCATAGAGTAACAGATGTTCTTTCAGACCACATCTCTGGTAAAAATGAACCTGGTGCCTGACAGTTTCTAAGCTTGCAGGCATTACTACTCTTATTATTTCATTAAATAAGATTCTGCACCACTCCGTAATATCATGAAAACATATGGGAGAGTATTTTATCTTTCCTTGTTCTACCTCTTCAATGGCTATTCCCCACTTATCACAATACTTTTTTTTTATTCACAATCTTTTAATTCCTGACCATGCAAGTAACAGCACTTTGTAGGTACGAAAAGTCATACATGAGAAAGACAAAAGAGACCTGTTCCGCTTTTTGGAATTTCAAGTAACCTAATCATTCAGTGCACACTTTACGCTCAACTGCAGTCTTCTACAGTATACTGTCGCACAAAGAACAAATTGTTAGGAGATCACCTGTTAGAAACCTGTTCAAAACAAAGGAATCAGTTAGTCAGATGTTCACAGATTTTACACATCATATCTATTAAGTGCTAGAATACATTAAGTGGATGGAAACATATGCAGATTAATAAGAAGGTATCTCTATACTGCTCCATCTCATTAAATTCATCATCTGGCAACTGCAGAACAGATAGTCAATTCACTATTACAGCCATAATATTAGCAAACTTTTAAGGCAGCTGGTAGCAAAAGTTGTAGTTTGGTGGTGGTGGAGGAATTAAAGGTTGCTGCTGAGGTATTGTTACTCCCTCAGCATCCAACAGACGTAGTTTAATTTCCATGTTCAACAACATCTCCAAATCACGTGCTGTAGCTCCACTAGGCATTCTCTGACCTGAAAGAAGTATAGGATATAAAATTAATTATGGTATAGTGTGATCACTGCACTATTCACACAATGTTATCAATGTCTCTTGTGAACTTGAGCTGTTCACACTTACTAATAAAAACTGCTTGAACTTCCTTACAAATTATCTGGTTAGTGTGATCTATTGGTCATTTTTGTGGAAAGATAACAATAACCTCACACTTCTTAAAGTTTGGGGTTACAATCAGTAGTCTTGTTTCTACACAAATCTAATAAAATATCCACTGTAAAATTCTAATTATGAGTAAAAGTGAGGAATGATAACCCAGAAAACACAGCTTAAGAGAAATAGCATTAGTATGGTTCATATAGTAGAAAGCCTCATAAGATCAATTAACAGGCAGCTGTGTCAGTCCTTCTTAAGAATCTTATTTAAGATGGAAAAAAAGTAAAGACACTATTAAGCATCTTTTCAGAATGCCATATTGAAGGAAACCAAATTTAATTTGACATTTTTATACTCGTCAAGTTACAATATCCCACAGTATTTTACAATCGGGTTAAAGGTTCTGTTGCCTAAAGTTCTTTTTAACAACAATTTCCTTTCTTCCACAAACGACCAAATGCACTCATACACTGATACCTCAATAATGCATCCCTGCACATCGTTTAATTCTACTCCTTCTCTCACTCAACCTGCATCTCATCATGACAACTTTCTCATTAAACTCAGACTTGGAAAGGATATCTCAGTAAGGTAGACAAAATCTAGTTATGTTTAATGCCTCCAAGACCCAGTTTTTGCCCATCTCTCCATCGAAAGTTCCACACAACTTTCCCTCTCTCCTTTGATATTTCTGTAATTCCACCTCTTGCTTCAGTGAACATACTTGGGATTATTGTAACTGCTACATCTACTCTTTCTTTGAAATCCCACCTTACTGAAATAAAGTTTGCCTCTAAAAAACTGAGTTCTGTTTAGTGTCAAAATTTATTTTCTGTTTATACAAAGGATTGATCTGTCCTTGTATGAAGTACTGCTCTCACATTACGGGTGGTTCTAGCTCTGCATCCTTACTTGATAGAATGAGTCAAAAGCTGTAAAACTTAAAAATTATCCCACTCTAACTTCAAAACTTGACCTGCTTGCTCTGTACTGCAATGTTGGTTCACTTTCCCTCTCCTACAGGTATTACTCTGGTTTTTGTGTGCCCCTACCAATGGCTAGACCACGCAATGTTCAGCAAGGTGCTGCATCATTAAAATACTCTATAGCCATTGGCAAATCTAAAGGGTAGTTTTGATAACTGTTTCTTTCCCTATATCTTGAAGCTTTGGAATTCTCAGCCCAATCATATCTTTCCCAATAACTAGATCTGGCATATTTTAAAAGACAGATTTTTCACCTCCAAAATTTGTAAATATTCCCTTTTTTCTTCTTTTCCCCCTTTTATTAAACTCTCTATATTTCAATTAGGGCCCAGCCTTGATGTGGACTTTTGTCCATGACGGGAAAAAACTAGCTGCTTGCAGTATTTCTTACATACACCCATAAACAGACCTTTCATAGCCTAAAGTATGTCAAAGTCATCATTACAGTAAAATAGTGACAGTTTTCAAATTATTTATCCAATGGGGCACAGCCACCTTATCATTCCCACCCCACTTTTTTAAATCATTAACCCTAGGTCCAATGTATAATAGCAAAACACAGTCTTCCACACTTCTGAAAGTGCTTCTTACTTACTTCAATTTGCACATTAATTTACACCAGGGTCTCAATTCAAACACAAAATGCTTCCAATGAATTCAATCCCTGATTTTAATATTACTCCATCACCTTCCTATGAAACATGAATAAAATTTCTTACCAAAAATGTTAAGACTTTTTATTTCTTTGAAAACCCTTAGTCTCAGACTTGTTTGCAATCTGTTTCTTGCACCATATCTGTCCATCTCTGAGTGGAAGTTCCTCCACTTTCTACAGACTTTTGAGTGGAAGTTCCTCCACTTGTGACCTCTGAGTGGAAGTTCCTCCAACTTGTACAGCCCTTTGAGTGAAAGTTCCTCCATCTTGTGACCTCTGAGTGGAAGTTCCTCCATTTTAAGACCTCTGAAAGGAAGTTCCTCCATCTTGTGACCTCTAAGTGGGAGTTCCTCCACCTTGCACAGACCTTTGAGTGAAAGTTTCTCCACCTTGTGACCTATGAGTGGAAGTTCCTCCATCTTGTTCAGACCTTTGAGAAGTTCCTCCGTCTTGTAACCTCTGAGTGGAAGTTCCTCCATCTTCCTCTGTTGTCTTCTTGCTTCTCAGCTTCTGTTTCATCTGTTTTGTTTGACTCAAGTGATGACCAATGACCAGTTTCTAGCTTCAGCCTTACGGTTTTCTCTGGAAAACTGTCAAAGGAATGGGCTGGCTATTCACAAGGATTCAAACATTTGGGTTGCTGTGTTGATATTTTCTATAAACCATGCGCAAAAATGTCATACAAAGGAGTCAACATACTGCTGGCACAGATGAGTGTGATTTTTGGCAGAGCCATATTACTACAAGGAATGTTCACAACACACATATGATCGGATGAAAAAGCAGAACCTAAACGAAGTGTTGAAAAGAGGAGTCTTAAGTGCAGTAGGTAACGACAAGTGTGATGCAATGGAAGAGCTGCATTAACAAAGGGTACATACCACACACACTTTTGGATGGATGACAATAAAGTTTAAACAGTGTCATCATTGTTCAGATACAACCTGTCTAATTTTCTTTGTCACATTACATTTTCAATGATCAATTTTAAGTAAGATACTGCACTTATTTACTCACAAGTCTTCCACATCTGCCACATCTGCAATGAATTATATTAATTTACATGCATTTGATAAGTATGCTTCCTTTAATAATATTCTTGACCTCTGACAATTCTTTTTTTTTCATCTGAAATGAAGGCAGCAGGGTGGCAAGTTCATCATCAGGGAACCTGGTGTATCTGGCCTTTTGCCAGCTTACAGGGTTAGGATAGCAACTCCCATAAAAGGGGCATGTACCCACTTGATCCACACTATGTACACAGAAAGAGATGATGACAACAATAAACACAGATATAACATAAAAAGTCTGTTGTGGATGAGAGAGCTAGGGAAGTGAGTCAGTTGTTGTTCGCTGATGATACAGCACTGGTGGCTGATTCATGTGAGAAACTGCAGAAGCTGGTGACTGAGTTTGGTAAAGTGTGTGAAAGAAGAAAGTTAAGAGTAAATGTGAATAAGAGCAAGGTTATTAGGTACAGTAGGGTTGAGGGTCAAATCAATTGGGAGGTAAGTTTGAATGGAGAAAAACTGGAGGAAGTAAAGTGTTTTAGATATCTGGGAGTGGATCTGGCAGCGGATGGAACCATGGAAACGGAAGTGAATCATAGGGTGGGGGAGGGGGCGAAAATCCTGGGAGCCTTGAAGAACGTGTGGAAGTCGAGAACATTATCTCGGAAAGCAAAAATGGGTATGTTTGAAGGAATAGTGGTTCCAACAATGTTGTATGGTTGCGAGGCATAGGCTATGGATAGAGTTGTGCGCAGGAGGGTGGATGTGCTGGAAATGAGATGTGTGAGGACAATGTGTGGTGTGAGGTGGTTTGATCGAGTAAGTAATGTAAGGGTAAGAAAGATGTGTGGAAATAAAAAGAGCGTGGTTGAGAGAGCAGAAGGTGTTTTGAAATGGTTTGGGCACATGGAGAGAATGAATGAGGAAAGATTGACAAAGAGGATATATGTGTCAGAGGTGGAGGGAACGAGGGGAAGTGGGAGACCAAATTGGAGGTGGAAACATGGAGTGAAAAAGATTTTGAGTGATCGGGGCCTGGACATGCAGGAGGGTGAAAGGCGGGCAAGGAATAGAGTGAATTGGATCGAAGTGGTATACCGGGGTTGACATGCTGTCAGTGGATTGAATCAGGGCATGTGAAGCATATGGGGTAAACCATGGAAAGTTGTATGGGGCCTGGATGTGGAAAGGGAGCTGTGGTTTCGGGCATTATTGCATGACAGCTAGAGACTGAGTGTGAACGAATGGGGCCTTTGTTGTCTTTTTCCTAGCGCTACCTCGCACACATGAGGGGGGAGGGGGATGGTATTCCATGTGTGGCGAGGTGGCAATGGGAATGAATAAAGGCAGACAGTGTGAATTGTGTGCATGGGTATATA
Organism: Panulirus ornatus; assembly: GCF_036320965.1. Classification (NCBI taxonomy): domain Eukaryota; kingdom Metazoa; phylum Arthropoda; class Malacostraca; order Decapoda; family Palinuridae; genus Panulirus; species Panulirus ornatus. The sequence goes on from NC_092278.1 coordinate 25,274,255, forward strand.
TGTATGTGTCTGTGTGTGTATATATATGTGTACATTGAGATGTATAGGTATGTATATTTGCGTGTGTGGACGTGTATGTATATACATGTCTATGGGGGTGGGTTGGGCCATTTCTTTCGTCTGTTTCCTTGCGCTACCTCGCAAACGTGGGAGACAGCGACAAAGCAAAATAAAAAAATATAATAAAAAAACCCATAAAAAACAAGTAAGTCCCAGCTAAAATGGAGAATAAATCAACTTTGTTGAAATAATTGTTAAAAAAACACATAAACTTTCTTTTAAACTTGCTTGCCATTTCCCACACTAGCAAGGTAGCATAAACATCCATTCTCCAGCGGTACATAAACATAACTTGAAATACTGATAACACTTCATAATACTTATATCATTTCCTCCAGTTTTGATCCACATGCTCTTGTCCTTAATTCTAATTCCTTCCCCATAATTTACATGAATACCTACGTAAAAGAGCATTGACGCCATCCAACCAGTAATTGAAGACCATCTCATCAGGAGCAACAAAGTCTAAACTATTGTTCTCATTAACATTATTGCTTTCCAAAATCAGAGAGAATGCAAGGTGGTACGTATTCTTCTTTCTGTGGAATAAAAAGAAATTACATAATTACTACCTCAAATGTTCAATGAAATACTGTAAGCATACATACAAAAACTTGAAATAAATGAGATTATTTTTTGGGCAAAATGCCCTACAAATAGCACACTAGATTCAAAACATACAATCCACAGGTTAGTTTCTCAGCACAACAGTGATAACATTATATCATTTCCTATGGTACAAACATTGTTTTCTCAATGACAAATGCTTTTGCGTTATTCAGTAACAAAGTTTTAAAGGCTTATCAATAATGAGATGAATTGGTTGTAATTTGATCTGATTATGATATTACTCTTGAATGGTATATTCAGGGTATTATTTGCTTAGTAAACTTTGGGTGGTATCCATTAAGATGGTTAGGCCACTGTTAATGATTTTTTCTTTTAAGTAATCATTTGCTTAGCTAAATATTGTTTTTTTTTTTTTTTTTTTTTTTTTTTTTTATACTTTTTTATACTTTGTCCCCCAAAGTGTCACAGGTTTTTCAGTCATGACATTAGCAGCATATTTCAAGTACTTACATAATGGAAAACAGTACAATGCACATGATGTTTTTCCAGTGAAAGCTTCCATGCCTCCATCCAGAAAGTCTACTTTACAAAATAAGGCGGCTCCATCCTTCTTGGAGAAGAATGGATTTGGGTAAAATTGAACAATAAACTATTCCTTTCAAAAAAAAAGAAATGTCTACGTTTTCTGAGGGAATCCAACCTGCTGACCACAATTTGGGCAGCCAGCCCTACCAAAAACAATTTTCAATGTTAAATCTTCCTATAGTTTCTGTGTGGAGACCAGCCATTCAAAGACTGACCATTAAGATGCCACTCCTTCCCTCAAACCGCTAATCTCCTTTCACTTTTCTCTCTTTCTATAACCTTCTCCCTTTATGAAGTATGTCTACAGACACCTGCAGAGCCTTGATTAATTTCTACTTTTTTTTCGTACCTTCACTTCAGATGGCCTTTGATTTATACATATGTTTCTCTACCAATAACATACTCCCAGCCCTTGCTTTATACGAGATCACTATATGCAATTTTGCTATTTAGCAAGGAACCTACTTCAATTAGTCCCTCATTCTATGCAATTAAAATCTGCTAATATGGTGGCATATGTGGTAGAAAGTGTGCCAAAACTTCAATGAGGGTTGGCAATTGAAGAGAGCATGGGCCCTGGATAAAGCAAACCACATTCCAGCCAGCAGGTCAGTCACAGTTACCATTGTGGTGTGCAGATCTGTGCCACTCATGCAACTTGGGTACAGCTGCTAATGCGATTTTCCTGCAACTCGCTGAGCTTGTGTTTGTTAGTATGGCATCCAGCAACATTTTCTCATACCCAAGAATCAGCAGATAAGTGGAAAAGAACCTCTCTCACAACAGTAATGAACTTCAAAATCTTAAAATGTAATGATACTTGGAAGGGAGTATCAGCACAGTAAAAAGCGTGCCAAAACTTCAGTGCGGGTTGGTGGGTGGAGTAAAAAGGGATCCCGAGTGAAGTATAAAGTGCTCTTGCTAGCTTATAAGTCTTGCAGTCACCACGGTTGCATGCAAGTCTGTGCTACTTGGGCACTTTGGGTATACCTCCTAATGTGATTGTCCTGCAAGCTACTGTGTTTCTGACTTACAAAGGCATTCAAATGTCCAGCAACAACATCTAACACAGAACCAGAAGGTAAACAGAAGAGAACCTCTCTGACCTTACAAAAAAAGCTAGAAATCTTACAATGCGCTGATGCTGGTGAGAAAGCATGTGCTTGGGCATTCTTACAATCTAGGTTAATCTACAATCCACAACATAAAGAAGAATGCATAAAAACTCAAGAGTGCTGTGGTCCCCTTTACTCCATTGCCTGCCAAAGTGAATGCAACAGCAGAATTCACCAGTGCTGACCATGAAGCTGCTCCATACATCACATTTTTCTCTGTATATTATTGGTTCATCATATGTGATTCCTTTTTGTATGAAGTTTTCACTGAACATAACCCGTGTAAAGAGAGGGATGGGTGTATGTAAAATTGCAAACTACGAATTTTCTGTGGGGTCACCAAATGTATGATTTTCAGGTGGAGAAACATACACTAGTGGTAGCAGGAGCACTGAGGATAACAGAATTTTCTCAAACAATGGTTGAGACCACTAAAAGGTGCTAATGATACAATAATTAAGCAATATATTCAAAAAGAGGGAGAAAAATTAAGAACATTAACTGGTGTTAGCTGTTGTTTCATAAGAGAAAGTCAACCAATGTCAGCTGCTGTTTAAGGTTGAAAGTTAACATGTGAACAGATCTTTATTTTATTATATGCGAAGTTCAGTGTATCATACTATGGTATATGCCAGGTCTCATGCCCTATGAAGTATTCAGAGGGTGATTTATTGATGTATATATGAGGCATCATTAACGAATATATTAATGCTCTATGCTTTTTTTTTGTACATATTCACCATTTTCTGCAATAATAAGGAAGCATCAAGAACAGATGACAGCCTCAGAGGGAAAACCCTCACTTGGCCCTTGTCTCTGTTCCTTCTTTTGGAAAAGCAAATCAGGGGGGGAGGGTTTCCAGCCCCCACTTTAGTCGCCTTCTACAACAAGCAGGGAATATGTGGGAAGTACTCTTTCTCTCCTATTCCCAGGTGGTTATTTTTTAATATTTATCATACTTTGTCGCTGTCTCCCACAGTAGAAAGGTAGCACAAGGAAACAGATGAAAGAATGGCCCAACTCTTCCACATACACATGTATATACATACACGTCCACACACGCACATATACACAACTATACAACTCAATGTATACATATATATACACACACAGACATATATATATATATATATGTATATATATATATATATGAATATATATATATATATATATATATATATATATATATATATATATATATATATATATATATATATATATATATATATATATATATTTATTTATTTATTATACTTTGTCGCTGTCTCCCGCATTTGCGAGGTAGCGCAAGGAAACAGACGAAAGAAATGGCCCAACCCCCCCCATACACATGTATATACATACGTCCACACACGCAAATATACATACCTACACAGCTTTCCATGGTTTACCCCAGACGCTTCACATGCCTTGATTCAATCCACTGACAGCACGTCAACCCCGTTATACCACATCGCTCCAATTCACTCTATTCCTATATATATATATATATATATATATATATATATATATATATATATATATATATATATATATATATATATTGACTTTTGTGTAAATAAATTAAACATTTCCTTTTTCCATAGCCAGAGGTTGAACCATTATGTGACATTCATTTTTTTCTTTTCATTTCAAGCTAGAAGTTTCAGTTTTCTAAATTGTTTCTTACATTTTTCATATGTATATATATGTATGTGTGTGTGTGTGTATATGTGCGTGTGTGTGTGTATGTGTGTGTATGTGTATATATATATATATGTATATCATCCCTGGGGATAGGGGTGAAAGAATACTTCCCACGCATTCCTCGCGTGTCGTAGAAAGCGACTAGAGGGGACGGGAGTGGGGGGCAAGAAATCCTCCCCTCCTTGTATTTTTTTTTTAACTTTCTAAAATGGGAAACAGAAGAAGGAGTCACGCGGGGAGTGCTCATACTCCTCGAAGGCTCAGATTGGGGTGCCTAAATGTGTGTGGATGTAACCAAGATGTGAAAAAAGGAGAGATAGGTAGTATGTTTGAGGAAAGGAACCTGGATGTTTTGGCTCTGAGTGAAACGAAGCTCAAGGGTGAAGGGGAAGAGTGGTTTGGGAATGTCTTGGGAGTAAAGTCAGGGGTTAGTGAGAGGACAAGAGCAAGGGAAGGAGTAGCAGTACTCCTGAAACAGGAGTTGTGGGAGTACGTGATAGAATGTAAGAAAGTAAATTCTCGATTAATATGGGTAAAACTGAAAGTTGATGGAGAGAGATGGGTGATTATTGGTGCATATGCACCTGGGCATGAGAAGAAAGATCATGAGAGGCAAGTGTTTTGGGAGCAGCTGAATGAGTGTGTTAGTGGTTTTGATGCACGAGACCGGGTTATAGTGATGGGTGATTTGAATGCAAAGGTGAGTAATGTGGCAGTTGAGGGAATAATTGGTATACATGGGGTGTTCAGTGTTGTAAATTGAAATGGTGAAGAGCTTGTAGATTTATGTGCTGAAAAAGGACTGATGATTGGGAATACCTGGTTTAAAAAGCGAGATATACATAAGTATACATATGTAAGTAGGAGAGATGGCCAGAGAGCGTTATTGGATTACGTGTTAATTGACAGGCGCGCGAAAGAGAGACTTTTGGATGATAATGTGCTGAGAGGTGCAACTGGAGGGATGTCTGATCATTATCTTGTGGAGGCTAAGGTGAAGATTTGTATGGGTTTTCAGAAAAAAAGAGTGAATGTTGGGGTGAAGAGGGTGGTGAGAGTAAGTGAGCTTGGGAAGGAGACTTGTGTGAGGAAGTACCAGGAGAGACTGAGTACAGAATGGAAAAAGGTGAGAACAATGGAGTAAGGGGAGTGGGGGATGAATGGGATGTATTTAGGGAATCAGTGATGGATTGCACAAAAGATGAGAAGAGTGGGAGTGGGTTGATTAGAAAGGGTAGTGAGTGGTGGGATGAAGAAGTAAGAGTATTAGTGAAAGAGAAGAGAGAGTCATTTGGACGGTTTTTGCAGGGAAAAAATGCAGTTGAAAGGGAGACGTATAAAAGAAAGAGACAGGAGGTCAAGAGAAAGGTGCAAGAGGTGAAAAAAAGGGCAAATGAGAGTTGGGGTGAGAGAGTTTCATTAAATTTTAGGGAGAATAAAAAGATGTTCTGGAAGGAGGTAAATAAAGTGCGTAAGACAAGGGAGTAAATGGGAACTTCAGTGAAGGGCGCAAATGGGGAGGTGATAACAAGTAGTGGTGATGTGAGAAGGAGATGGAGTGAGTATTTTGAAGGTTTGTTGAATGTGTTTGATGATAGAGTGGCAGATATAGGGTGTTTTGGTCGAGGTGGTGTGCAAAGTGAGAGGGTTAGGGAAAATGATTTGGTAAACAGAGAAGAGGTAGTAAAAGCTTTGCGGAAGATGAAAGCCGGCAAGGCAGCAGGTTTGGATGGTATTGCAGTGGAATTTATTAAAAAAGGGGGTGACTGTATTGTTGACTGGTTGGTAAGGTTATTTAATGTATGTATGACTCACGGTGAGGTGCCTGAGGATTGGCGGAATGCGTGCATAGTGCCATTGTACAAAGGCAAAGGGGATAAGAGTGAGAGCTCAAATTACAGAGGTATAAGTTTGTTGAGTATTCCTGGTAAATTATATGGGAGGGTATTGATTGAGAGGGTGAAGGCATGTACAGAGAATCAGATTGGGGAAGAGCAGTGTGGTTTCAGAATTGGTAGAGGATGTGTGGATCAGGTGTTTGCTTTGAAGAATGTATGTGAGAAATACTTAGAAAAGCAAATGGATTTGTATGTAGCATTTATGGATCTGGAGAAGGCATATGATAGAGTTGATAGAGATGCTCTCTGGAAGGTATTAAGAATATATGGTGTGGGAGGCAAGTTGTTAGAAGCAATGAAAAGTTTTTATCGAGGATGTAAGGCATGTGTACGTGTAGGAAGAGAGGAAAGTGATTGGTTCTCAGTGAATGTAGGTTTGCGGCAGGGGTGTGTGATGTCTCTATGGCTGTTTAATTTGTTTATGGATGGGGTTGTTAGGGAGGTGAATGCAAGAGTTTTGGAAAGAGGGGCAAGTATGAAGTCTGTTGGGGATGAGAGAGCTTGGGAAGTGAGTCAGTTGTTGTTCGCTGATGATACAGCGCTGGTGGCTGATTCATGTGAGAAACTGCAGAAGCTGGTGACTGAGTTTGGTAAAGTGTGTGAAAGAAGAAAGTTAAGAGTAAATGTGAATAAGAGCAAGGTTATTAGGTACAGTAGGGTTGAGGGTCAAGTCAATTGGGAGGTAAGTTTGAATAGAGAAAAACTGGAGGAAGTTAAGTGTTTTAGATATCTGGGAGTGGATCTGGCAGCAGATGGAACCATGGAAGCGGAAGTGGATCATAGGGTGGGGGAGGGGGCGAAAATTCTGGGAGCCTTGAAGAATGTGTGGAAGTCGAGAACATTATCTCGGAAAGCAAAAATGGGTATGTTTGAAGGAATAGTGGTTCCAACAATGTTGTATGGTTGCGAGGCGTGGGCTATGGATAGAGTTGTGCACAGGAGGATGGATGTGCTGGAAATGAGATGTTTGAGGACAATGTGTGGTGTGAGGTGGTTTGATCGAGTAAGTAATGTAAGGGTAAGAGAGATGTGTGGAAATAAAAAGAGCATGGTTGAGAGAGCAGAAGAGGGTGTTTTGAAATGGTTTGGGCACATGGAGAGAATGAGTGAGGAAAGATTGACCAAGAGGATATATGTGTCGGAGGTGGAGGGAACGAGGAGAAGAGGGAGACCAAATTGGAGGTGGAAAGATGGAGTGAAAAAGATTTTGTGTGATCGGGGCCTGAACATGCAGGAGGGTGAAAGGAGGGCAAGGAATAGAGTGAATTGGAGCGATGTGGTATACCGGGGTTGACGTGCTGTCAGTGGATTGAATCGGGGCATGTGAAGCGTCTGGGGTAAACCATGGAAAGCTGTGTAGGTATGTATATTTGCGTGTGTGGACGTATGTATATACATGTGTATGGGGGTGGGTTGGGCCATTTCTTTCGTCTGTTTCCTTGCGCTACCTCGCAAACACGGGAGACAGCGACAAAGCAAAAAAAAAAAGAAATATATATATATATATATATATATATATATATATATATATATATATATATATATTGCGCTACCTCGCAAACGCGGGAGACCGACAAAAAAAAAAATATATATATATATATATATATATATATATATATATATATATATATTTTTTTTTTGCTTTTTCGCTGTCTCCCGCATTTGCAAGGTAGCGCAAGGAAACAGATGAAAGAAATGGCCCAACCCACCCCCATACACATGTATATACATACGTCCACACACGCAAATATACATACCTACACAGCTTTCCATGGTTTACACCAGACGCTTTACATGCCCTGATTCAATCCACTGACAGCACGTCAACCCCGGTATACCACATCAATCCAATTCACTCTATTCCTTGCCCTCCTTTCACCCTCCTGCATGTTCAGGCCCTGATCACACAAAATCTTTTTCACTCCATCTTTCCACCTCCAATTTGGTCTCCCACTTCTCCTCGTTCCCTCCACCTCCGACACATATATCCTCTTGGTCAATCTTTCCTCACTCATTCTCTCCATGGTTGTTTAATTTGTTTATGGATGGGGATTGTTAGGGAGGTGAATGCAAGAGTTTTGGAAAGAGGGGCAAGTATGAAGTCTGTTGTGGATGAGAGAGCTTGGGAAGTGAGTCAATTGTTGTTCGCTGATGATAGAGCGCTGGTGGCTGATTCATGTGAGAAACTGCAGAAGCTGGTGACTGAGTTTGGTAAAGTGTGTGAAAGAAGAAATTTAAGAGTGAATGTGAATAAGAGCAAGGTTATTAGGTACAGTAGGTTTGAGGGTCAAGTTAATTGGCAGGTAAGTTTGAATGGAGAAAAACTGGAGGAAGTAAAGTGTTTTAGATATCTGGGAGTGGATCTGGCAGCGGATGGAACCATGGAAGCGGAAGTGGATCATAGGGTGGGGGAGGGGGCGAAAATCCTGGGAGCCTTGAAAAATGTGTGGAAGTCGAGAACATTATCTCGGAAAGCAAAAATGGGTATGTTTGAAGGAATAGTGGTTCCAACAATGTTGTATGGTTGCGAGGCGTGGGCTATGGATAGAGTTGTGTGCAGGAGGATGGATGTGCTGGAAATGAGATGTTTGAGGAAAATGTGTGGTGTGAGGTGGTTTGATCGAGTAAGTAACGTAAGGGTAAGAGAGATGTGTGGAAATAAAAAGAGCGTGGTTGAGAGAGCAGAAGAGGGTGTTTTGAAATGGTTTGGGCACATGGAGAGAATGAGTTAGGAAAGATTGACCAAGAGGATATATGTGTCAGAGGTGGAGGGAACGAGGAGAAGTGGGAGACCAAATTGGAGGTGGAAAGATGGAGTGAAAAAGATTTTGTGTGATCGGGGCCTGAACATGCAGGAGGGTGAAAGGAGGGCAAGGAATAGAGTGAATTGGATCGATGTGGTATACCAGGGTTGAAGTGCTGTCAGTGGATTGAATCAGGGCATGTGAAGCGTCTGGGGTAAACCATGGAAAGCTGTGTAGGTATGTATATTTGCATGTGTGGACGTATGTATATACATGTGTATGGGGGTGGGTTGGGCCATTTCTTTCGTCTGTTTCCTTGCGCTACCTCGCAAACGCAGGAGACAGCGGCAAAAAAAAATATATATATATATATATATATATATATATATATATATATATATATATATATATACATATGTACATAATTCATACTGTCTGCCCTTATTCATTCCCGTCGCCATCTCGCCACACATGAAATGACAACCCCCTCCCCCCGTATGTGCGCGGGGTAGTGCTAGGAGAAGACAACAAAGGCCACATTCGTTCACACTCAGTCTCTAGCTGTCATGTATAATGCACCGAAACCACAACTCCCTTTCCACATCCCGGCCCCACAAAACTTTCTATGGTTTACCCCAGACGCTTCACATGCCCTGGTTCAATCCACTGACAGCATGTTGTCCCTGGTATACCACATCCTTCCAATTTACTAAATTCCTTGCACGCCTTTCACCCTCCTGCATGTTCAGGCCCTGATCACTCAAAATCTTTTTGACTCCATCTTTCCACTTCCAATTTGGTTTCCCACTTCTCCTCATTCCCTCCACCTCCGACACATATATCCTCTTGGTCAATCTCTCCTCACTCATTCTCTCCATGTGACCAAACCATTTCAAAACACCCTCTTCTACTCTCACAACGAAACTCTTTTTATTACCACAGATCTCTCTTACCCTATTATTACTTACTTGATCAAACAACCTCACACCACATACTGTCCTCAAACATCTCATTTCCAGCACATCCACCCTCCTGCGCACAACTCTTATCTAAGCCCACGCCTCAAAACTATATAACATTGTTGGAACCACTATTCCTTCAAACATATCCATTTTTGCTTTCCAAGATAACCTTCTCGAATTCCACAAATTTTTCAACGCTCCCAGAACTTTCGCCCCCTCCCCCACCCTGATTCACTTCTGCCTCCATGGTTCCATCCACTGCCAAATCCACTCCCAGATATCTAAAACACTTCACTTCCTCCAGTTTTTCTCCATTCAAACTTACCTCCCAATAGACTTGTCCCTCAACCCTACTGTACCTAATAACCTTGCTCTAATTCACATTTACTCTCAGCTTTCTTCTTTCACACACTTTACCAAACTCAGTCACCAGGATGTTTTTTACCAGTTTGGTTATGATGCTGTCCATCATGGTACGTTTGATGTTGTCTGCACACATATGCTGAAGGTGCTCTTACATATTTGGGGTGCCATTTGCTTACATATGTTAAATGTGTTACTGGCATTATGTTCAAGATATTCTTACTGATGTCTATTTATGGCATTATTAGCTAAATTATATTACTGGTGTCACTACACTCCATCCAGGATATCATCTGCTTAAACATGTTTGGATATTCTGATCTGGATATTGCAATGTAGATCAAGTTTAGCTATTTAACATATACCATCCTACTAGTAATTCCAGACTACATCATAAAACTTTGCTCAGCTTACTCAATTCTGACAGAAAAGCATATATCAAGAGCCTTCACACAGCATCTATATAGCTGTGAGAACTATGTCGATTTAACAATAATTTTATGATTCAAACTACCTACCCAGTTTTATCTTTCATGTGAGGGCAGTCCTTGCCAACAACTATACTTTTTATATCCACAATGCTGATTTTCTTGCTTAGATCCTCTATGGAAGGCACTGACTTTTCATCACAATCATCATAGTGAAAAAATTTGTGGTTTGGAGACAGTCGACAATACCGGAACTTATCCTTGGCTCTCTGGAAATTTCAAGGTTATTAATAATCACAAAAACTAGTTTTTTCTCACTATACAGGCTAGAAAATGCTGTAAGCAGAACACAGTTAAACAATGTATAGGTAACCCCTGCTTAACATACTCCCACTTCATGTATTTGAGATTTAAGGGGAGTGATTCAGGTAAGGTAGTATCTAATGAGGTTTAACACAGTACCTTAACATAGTTCATCATTATTCTTCAGTGATAAAATAGCAATGAATGATGGACAAAAATGTAGGGTAGTGCCAGGAATGGATGAAGGCAACCAAGTATGAATATGTACATGTGTATATGTCTATGTACGTGTATGTATATGTATGTGTACATGAGTGGATGGGCTTTGTCTGTTTCCTGGCACTACCTTGCCGATGTGAAAAAAGGTGATCAAGTATTATATCAATAATACCACTAATAATAATAAGTGTGCCTGAGAGAGCAGAAGAGGGTGCATTGAAATGGTTTGGGCATATGGAGAGAATGAGTGAGGAAAGATTGACAAAGAGGATATGTGTCAGAGGTAGAGGGAACAAGGAGAAGCAAGAGAAGCGGGAGACCAAATTGGAGGTGGAAGGATGGAATGAAAAAGATTTTGAGCGATCGGGGTCTGAACATACAGGAGGGTAAGGTCTGCAAGGGATAGAGTGAATTGGAATGATGTGGTATACCAGGGTTAATGTACTGTCAATGGACTGAGCTAAGGCATGTGAAACATCTGGGCAAAACCATGGAAAGGTCTGTGGGGCCTGGATGTGAATAGGGAGCTGTGGCTTCAGAGCATTACACATGATGGCTACTGACTGAGTGTGAATGAATGTGGCCTTTTTTGTCTGTTTTCCTGGCATTACCTCACCGAAGCACAGGGTAGCAATGCTGTTTCCTGTGAGGTGGGGTAGTGCCAAGAATAGATGAAGGCAAGCAAGTATGAACATGTACATGTGTTTATATGTATATTTCTGAGTATGTGTATGTATAAGTATGTATATGTGTATATGGTGATTTTATATACTCTTTTTATTTCCACACATCTCTCTTACCCTTACATTACTTACTCAATCAAACCACCTCACACCACATATTGTCCTCAAACATCTCATTTCCAGCACATCCACCCTCCTGCGCACAACTCTATCCATAGCCCACGCCTTGCAACCACACAACATTGTTGGAACCACTATTCCTTCAAACATACCCATTTTTGCTTTCCGAGATAATGTTCTCGATTTCCAAACATTCTTCAAGGCTCCCAGGATTTTCGCCCCCTCCCCCACCCTATGATTCACTTCCGCTTCCATGGTTCCATCCGCTGCCAGATCCACTCCCAGATATCTAAAACACTTTACTTCCTCCAGTTTTTCTCCATTCAAACTTACCTCCCAATTGACTTGACCCTCAACCCTACGGTACCTAATAACCTTGCTCTTATTCCCATTTACTCTTAACTTTCTTCTTTCACACACTTTACCAAACTCAGTCACCAGCTTCTGCAGTTTCTCACATGAATCAGCCACCAGCGCTGTATCATCAGCGAACAACAACTGACTCTTTTCCCAAGCTCTCTCATCCACAACAGACTGCATACTTGCCCCTCTTTCCAAAACTCTTGCATTCACCTCCCTAACAACCCCATCCATAAACAAATTAAACAACCATGGAGACATCACACACCCCTGCCGCAAACCTACATTTACTGAGAACCAATCACTTTCCTCTCTTCCTACACGTACACATGCCTTACATCCTCAATAAAAACTTTTCACCGCTTCTAACAACTTGCCTCCCACACCATGTATTCTTAGTACCCTCCACAGAGCATCTCTATCAACTCTATCATATGCCTTCTCCAGATCCATAAATGCTACGTACAAATCCATTTGCTTTTCTACGTATTTCTCACTTACATTCTTCAAAGCAAACACCTGATCCACACATCCTCTACCACTTCTGAAATCACACTGCTCTTCCCCAATCTGATGCTCTGTACATGCCTTCACCCTCTCAATCAATACCCTCCCATATAATTTCCCAGGAATACTCAATAAACTTATACCTCTGTAATTTGAGCACTCACTCTTATTATTATTATTATATATATTTATTTTGTTATACTTAATCGCTGTTTCATGCATCAGTGAAGTAATGTAAGGAAACAGAAGAAGAACGGCCCAACCACTCACATACACATAAATGCCCATACATGCACATATGCCTACATATACATTTCAGCATATACATACATATACATACACAGACATATACATATATACACATGTACATATTCACTCTTGCTGCCTTCATCCATTTCCGTTGCCACACGTGAAACAGCACACACACACACATACACCAGTGAGGCAGCACCAGGAAAAGACAAAAAAAGGCCACATTCATTCACAATCAGTCTCTTGCTGTCATGTGTAATGCACTAAAACCACAGGTCCCTTTCCACATCCAGGCCTCACAGACCTTTCCATGGTTTACCCCAGATGCTTCACATGCCCTGGTTCAATCCATTGACAGGACGTCAACCCCGGTATACCACATCGTTTCACTTCACTTTATTCCTTGCAAGCCTCTCACCCTCCTGTATGTTTTGGCCCGATCACTCAAAATCTTTTTCACTCCATCCTTCCACCTCTAATTTAGTCTCCTGCTTCTCCTTGTTCCCTCCACTTCTGATACATATATCCTATTTGTCAATCTTTCCTCACTCATTCTCTCCATGTATCCAAACCATTTTAACACACCCTCTTCTGCTCTCTTAACCACACTTTTTTTAAGTAACACACATCTCTCTTACCCTTTCATTACTTACTCGATCAAACACCTCACTCCACATATTGTCCTCAAACATTTCATTTCCAACACATCCACCCTCCTCCGCACAACCCTATCGATAGCCCATGCCTCACAACCATATAACATTGTTGGAACAATTATTCTTTCAAACATACCCTTTATTATTATTACTGTTATTATCATTATTATTATTATTATTATTATTATTATTATTATTATTATTATTGTGCATAGTGTCATCATACAAAGGCAAAGGGGACAGGGGTGAATGCTCAAATTACAGAGGCATAAGTTTGTTGAGTATTCCTGGGAAATTATATGGGAGGGTATTGATTGAGAGGGTGAAGGCATGTACAGAGCATCAGATTGGGGAACAGCAGTGTGGTTTCAGAAGTGGTAGAGGATTTGTGGATCAGGTGTTTGCTTTGAAGAATGTATGTGAGAAATACTTAGAAAAGCAAATGGATTTGTATGTAGCATTTATGGATCTGGAGAAGGCATATGATTGAGTTGATAGAGATGCTCTGTGGAAGGTATTAAGAATATATGGTGTGGGAGGCAAGTTGTTAGAAGCAGTGAAAAGTTTTTATCGAGGATGTAAGGCATGTGTACGTGTAGGAAGAGAGAAAAGTGATTGGTTCTCAGTGAATGTAGGTTTGCGGCAGGGGTGTGTGATGTCTCCATGGTTGTTTAATTTGTTTATGGATGGGGTTGTTAGGGAGGTGAATGCAAGAGTTTTGGAAAGAGGGGCAAGTATGCAGTCTGTTGTGGATGAGAGAGCTTGGGAAGTGAGTCAGTTGTTGTTTGCTGATGACATAGCGTTGGTGGCTGATTCATGTGAGAAACTGCAGAAGCTGGTGACTGAGTTTGGTAAAGTGTGTGAAAGAAGAAAGTTAAGAGTAAATGTGAATAAGAGCAAGGTTATTAGGTACAGTAGGGTTGAGGGTCAAGTCAATTGGGAGGTAAGTTTGAATAGAGAAAAACTGGAGGAAGTTAAGTGTTTTAGATATCTGGGAGTGGATCTGGCAGCAGATGGAACCATGGAAGCGGAAGTGAATCATAGGGTGGGGGAGTGGGCGAAAATTCTGGGAGCGTTGAAGAATGTGTGAAAGTCGAGAGCATTATCTCGGAAAGCACAAATGGGTATGTTTGAAGGAATAGTGGTTCCAACGATGTTGCATGGTTGCAAGGCATGGGCTATGGATAGAGTTGTGCACAGGAGGGTGGATGTGCTGGAAATGAGATGTTTGAGGACAATATGTGGTGTGAGGTGGTTTGATCGAGTAAGTAATAGTAGGGTAAGAGAGATGTGTGGTAATAAAAAGAGTGTGGTTGAGAGAGCAGAAGAGGGTGTTTTGAAATGGTTTGGTCACATGGAGAGAATGAGTGAGGAGAGATTGACAGAGGATATATGTGTCAGAGGTGGAGGGAACGAGGAGAAGTGGGAGACCAAATTGGAGGTGGAAAGATGGAGTGAAAAAGATTTTGAGTGATCGGGGCCTGAACATGCAGGAGGGTGAAAGACGGGCAAGGAATAGAGTGAATTGGAATGATGTGGTATACCGGGGTCGACGTGCTGTCAATGGATTGAATCAGGGCATGTGAAGCGTCTGGGGTAAACCATGGAAAGTTCTGTGGGGCCTGAATGTGGAAAGGGAGCTGTGGTTTTGGGCATTATTACATGACAGCTAGAGACTGAGTATGAACGAATGGGGCCTTTGTTGTCTTTTCCTAGCGCTACCTCGTACACATGAGGGGTGAGGGGGATGTTATTCCATGTGTGGCGAGGTGGCAATGGGAATAAATAAAGGCAGACAGTATGAATTATGTACATGTGTATATATGTATATGTCTGTGTGTATATATACGTGTACATTGAGATGTATAGGTATGTATATTTGCGTGGGTGGACGTGTATGTATATACATGGGTGTGGGGGTGGGTTGGGCCATTTTCTTTCGTCTGTTTCCTTGCACTACCTCGCAAATGTGGGAGACAGCGACAAAGCAAAATAAATAAATAAATAAATAAATAAATAAATAAATAAATAATAATAATAATAATAATAATAATAATAATCCCTGGGGATAGGATATCCCTGGGGATAGAGGAGAAATAATACTTCCCACGTATTCCCTGTGTGTCGTAGAAGGCGACTAAAAGGGGAGGGAGCAGGAGGCTGGAAATCCTCCCCTCGTTTTTTTTTTAATTCTCCAAAAGAAGGAACAGAGAAGGGGGCCAGGTGAGGATATTCCCTCAGGGGCCCAGTCCTCTGTTCTTAACGCTACCTTGCTAATGCAGGAAATGGCAAATAGTTTGAAAGAAAAAGAAAAAAGAAAAAATAATAATAATAATAACAATAATAATAATAATAATAATAATAATAATAATAATAATAATAATAATGATAATAAAAATCAAGGATGTAAGGCATATGTACAGGTAGGAGGAGAGGAAAGTCAATGGTTCCCAGTGAATGTCGGTTAGCGGCAGGGGTGCATGATGACTCCATGGCTGTTAATTGTTTATGGATGGGGTTGTTAGGGAGGTGAATGCAAGAGTTTTGGAGAGAGGGGCAAGTATGCAGTCTGTTGTGGATGAAAGGACTTGGGAAGTGAGTCAGTTGTTGTTCACTAATGATACAGTGCTGGTGGCTGATTTGGGAGAGAAACTGCAGAAGTTGGTGACTGAGTTTGGTAACGTGTGTGACAGAAGAAAGCTGAGAGTAAATGTGAATAAGAGCAAGGTTATTAGGTTCAGTAGGGTTGAGGGACAAGTTAACTGGGAGGTAAGTTTGAATGGTGAAAAACTGGAGGAAGTGAGGAGTTCTAGATATCTGGGAGTAGAATGGAACCATGGAAGCAGAGGTAAGTCACAGGCTGGGGGAGGGAGTGAAGGTCCTGGGAGCATTGAAGAATGTGTGGAAGGCAAGAACGTTATCTCGCAGAGCAAAATTGGGTATGTTTGAAGGAATAGTGGTTCCAACAATGTTATATGGTTGCGAGGCGTGGGCTATGGATAGAGTTGTGCGGAAGAGGGTGGATGTGCTGGAAATGAGATGTTTGAGGACAATATGTGGTGTGAGATGGTTTGCTTGAGTAAGTAATAATAGGGTAAGAGAGATGTGTGGTAATAAAAAGAGTGTGGTTGAGAGAGCAGAAGAGGGTGTTTTGAAATGGTTTGGTCACATGAAGAGAATGAGTGTGGAAAGACTGACCAAGAGGATATATGTGTCGGAGGTGGAGGGAACGAGGAGAAGTGGGAGACCAAATTGGAGGTGGAATGATGGAGTGAAAAAGATTTTGAGTGATCAGGGCCTGAACATGCAGGAGGGTGAAAGGCGTGCAAGGAATAAAGTGCTTTGGAACGATGTGGTATACTGGGGTCGACATGCTGTCAATGGATTGAACCAGGGCATGTGAAGCGTCTGGGGTAAACCATGGAAAGATCTATGGGGCCTGGATGTGGAAAGGGAGCTGTGGTTTCGGTGCATTATTACATGACAGCTAGAGACTGAGTGTGAACGAATGTGGCCTTTGTTGTCTTTTCCTAGCGCTACCTCACGCACATGAGGGGGGAGGGGGTTGTAATTTCATGTGTGGCTGGGTGGCGATGGTAATGAATAAAGGCAGCAAGGATGAATTATGTACATGTGTATATATGTATATGTCTGTGTGTGTATATATATGTATACATTGAGATGTATAGGTATGTACATGTGCATGTGAGGACGTGTATGTATATACATGTGTATGTGGGTGGGTTGAGCCATTTCTTTCGTCTGTTTCCTTGCGCTACCTCCCTAACGTGGGAGACAGCGACAAAGCAAAATAATAATTAATAAACATGCTATTCAGGAAAGAGGTGAAAAAAGACTAAAAAATGAGCAGTGAGAGAGTATGTAAGATAATTCTGGGAAAAATGATGGGAGATGGTGCCACTTGCCATCACCATCACCATATACACAATCTTTATAAACAAGTTAGCCACTTTACTAGCAAGTATTCATTGACTGGCTATAACTGCCACACATGGTCATCATGTATACTGTCAAATTCTACTTCAAAGGATTAAAACATGAAATGAATAACCAGAAATGTAGAGCTATAGTATGCAGAACAAAAATTGAACTGGCACAATATGAGGCTGTTTAAAAAAGGCAGCATAAAACTGTCTTTCTTTTCAATACCTCTTATAACAGAGGCTAATCAAAAAGCAAGGCATAATCATCATAACACATTATCCATAATTGGATTTTTTCAAAATCTTTCACCTTTCTCTTGAGTCCTTCCTTCTTTTACTTACTTCCATTTCTTGTTTACCCAATATTTAAATAATCAACTAAAACTTGGTCACCATTTCAAGCTTGCTAGCCACACACTGCATGTTTTGTACACCATTCTCCCAGCTGTATATATTAAATTCCAGGCCATATGCAGCCAAAAAATGAGGTTATAGACCCTGTGTTATATTCTGGTAAAAAAAAGTGTATTCATTTTTTCTGCAGATGAGAACATCATTCCAATTTGATTTTACTACTGGAGTATAGTACTGGCTTCACTATCTATTTTGTTAGAGTAGATAATTATGTTGGTTAGATTGCTTACATCCTTCCTTGCAACATTCTGTCTCTCTTCATCAATTTCTAACCTACTGTTAGTAAACACTTCAGTTATGTTATCATCTAAGATCATACCTTTGTTAATCACAATATTTCAGTAAACACTTCTGTTATGTTGTGATATGAGATCCTAGTTTTGTTAATCTCAATGTCTGTGATAAGTACCAGGTCATTTGTAAAGACTAAGTCAATGACAGGTTGTTTTTTGTTCCTTTGTGGATAACCCACAAAGGGATTAGGTGAGTATCTTTTATATAGTCATTAGCTTTTTTAACCATTTCTTTATATAGTCATTAGCTTTTTTAGCCATTCTTTTCATCTACCAATGCAGTTTCCTGATTGCTGTTCAGATTTGCATCCATAATCTGTTTTCCTCTTTTTCCATACCATGAGAGAAGTAGTAGTTGTTATGCTAATAACATGAAAGATAATAAAAGCTATACTATCCTTCAAAGTATTGTACATTTTCTCTCTTCTGGTCGTCAGAATGAATGTCAACATTACTAGTAAGCAAGCTGGAAACCATAATGACAGCAATGCATTGTGCATTGCTAAGAAGTGAGAAGCCCAATTCTATTCAATGAAAGGATGTGCAATATGGGAAACAAATTCAGAGGGAAAAGACCTCTTTTCAAATCAGAAATTCATAGAGATAGCCTGATGAGATGATAAGTGTTATATTTCCAACTTCTGCCAGTTGGGGAACATCTGGTAATGAAAAAAAAAAGCTATTTATAATCAAAGAGGAAAAAATATGAGAATGATGTAAGTGATGTGTAACTTTCATTGTACGAAAGTATGCATTTGTAGTTGCTACTATCATCACTAATTTTCCAAAAGAAGGAACAGAGGGGGCCAGGTGAGGATATTCCAAAAAAAGCCCAGTCCTCTGTTCTTAACGCTACCTCGCTAACGCGGGAAATGGCGAATAGTTTGAAAAAAAAAGAAAAAAAAAAAATATTATTATTATTATTATTATTATTATTATTATTATTATCATTATTATCATTATCATTATTATTATTATTATTATTATTATTAATTATCAGTGTTACCAGACTCTGCCTGCCTGATTATGCCATGAGGGAAAAGTCACCTTTTGCAAGGATGTGTCACTGGAGGTACAGTCTTGTCAAAAAACTTCTCACTCCAAAGGAGTCTACAGTTCTCTGCTACAGGAAGTAGTGTAGCCTTGACTTTAAGAGCCTTTAGAAAGGTCCTGGGTAACACCAGGAATCTTTCATAGAAATTGGCCCTGAGGTAATTATAAATAAAATCAATAATATATTCAGGGGCATGTGAAGCGTCTGGGGTAAACCATGGAAGTTCTGTGGGGCATGGATGTGGAAAGGGAGCTGTGGTTTCGGTGCATTATTACATGACAGCTAGAGACTGAGTGTGAATGAATGGGGACTTTGTTGTCTTCTAGAGCTAACTCGCACACATGAGGGGGGAGAGGGTTGTTATTCCATGTGTAGCAAGGTGGCGATGGGAATAAATAAAGGCAGACAGTATGAATTATGTACGTGTGTATATATGTATATGTCTGTGTGTATATATATGTGTACACTGAGATGTATAGGTATGTATATTTGCGTGTGTGGACGTGTATGTATATACATGTGTATGTGGGTGGGTTGGGCCATTCTTTTGTCTGTTTCCTTGCGCTACCTCGCTAACACGGGAGACAGCGACAAAGCAAAATAATAGTAAAATAAAAACAATATTATACCTCTGTAATTTGAGCACTCACTCTTATCCCCTTTGCCTTTGTACAATGGCACTATGCACGCATTCCACCAATCCTCAGGCACCTCACCATGAGTCATACATACATTAAATAACCTTACCAACCAGTCAACAATACAGTCACCCCCTTTTTTAATAAATTCCACTGCAATACCGTCCAAACCTGCTGCCTTGCCGGCTTTCATCTTCCGCAAAGCTTTTACTACCTCTTCTCTGTTTACCAAATCATTTTCCCTAACCCTCTCACTTTGCACACCACCTCGACCAAAACACCCTATATCTGCCACTCTATCATCAAACACATTCAACAAACCTTCAAAATACTCACTCCATCTCCTTCTCACATCACCACTACTTGTTATCACCTCCCCATTTGCGCCCTTCACTGAAGTTCCCATTTGCTCCCTTGTCTTACGCACTTTATTTACCTCCTTCCAGAACATCTTTTTATTCTCCCTAAAATTTAATGATACTCTCTCACCCCATCTCTCATTTGCCCTTTTTTTCACCTCTTGCACCTTTCTCTTGACCTCCTGTCTCTTTCTTTTATACGTCTCCCACTCAATTGCATTTTTTCCCTGCAAAAATTGTCCAAATGCCTCTCTCTTCTCTTTCACTAATACTCTTACTTCTTCATCCCACCACTCACTACCCTTTCTAATCAACTCACCTCCCACTCTTCTCATGCCACAAGCATCTTTTGTGCAATCCATCACTGATTCCCTAAATACATCCCATTCCTCCCCCACTCCCCTTACTTCCATTGTTCTCACCTTTTTCCATTCTGTACTCAGTCTCTCCTGGTACTTCCTCACACAAGTCTCCTTCCCAAGCTCACTTACTCTCACCACCCTCTTCACCCCAACATTCACTCTTCTTTTCTGAAACTTAGAAACTTAGAAAAGCAAATGGATTTGTATGTAGCATTTATGGATCTGGAGAAGGCATATGATAGAGTTGATAGAGATGCTCTGTGGAAGGTATTAAGAATATATGGTGTGGGAGGCAAGTTGTTAGAAGCAGTGAAAAGTTTTTATCGAGGATGTAAGGCATGAGTACGTGTAGGAAGAGAGGAAAGTGATTGGTTCTCAGTGAATGTAGGTTTGCGGCAGGGGTGTGTGATGTCTCTATGGTTGTTTAATTTTGTTTATGGATGGGGTTGTTAGGGAGGTGAATGCAAGAGTTTTGGAAAGAGGGGCAAGTATGAAGTCTGTTGTGGATGAGAGAGCTTGGGAAGTGAGTCAGTTGTTGTTCGCTGATGATACAGCGCTGGTGGCTGATTCATGCTAGAAACTGCAGAAGCTGGTGACTGAGTTTGGTAAAGTGTGTGAAAGAAGAAAGTTAAGAGTAAATGTGAATAAGAGCAAGGTTATTAGGTACAGTAGGGTTGAGGGTCAAGTCAATTGGGAGGTGAGTTTGAATGGAGAAAAACTGGAGGAAGTGAAGTGTTTTAGATATCTGGGAGTGGATCTGGCAGCGGATGGAACCATGGAAGCGGAAGTTGATCATAGGGTGGGGGAGGGGGCGAAAATTCTGGGAGCCTTGAAGAATGTGTGGAAGTCGAGAACATTATCTCGGAAAGCAAAAATGGGTATGTTTGAAGGAATAGTGGTTCCAACAATGTTATATGGTTGCGAGGCGTGGGCTATGGATAGAGTTGTGCGCAGGAGGATGGATGTGCTGGAAATGAGATGTTTGAGGACAATGTGTGGTGTGAGGTGGTTTGATCGAGTAAGTAACGTAAGGGTAAGAGAGATGTGTGGAAATAAAAAGAGCGTGGTTGAGAGAGCAGAAGAGGGTGTTTTGAAATGGTTTGGGCACATGGAGAGAATGAGTGAGGAAAGATTGACCAAGAGAATATATGTGTCGGAGGTGGAGGGAACGAGAAGAGGGAGACCAAATTGGAGGTGGAAAGATGGAGTGAAAAAGACTTTGTGTGATCGGGGCCTGAACATGCAGGAGGGTGAAAGGAGGGCAAGGAATAGAGTGAATTGGAGCGATGTGGTATACCGGGGTTGACGTGCTGTCAGTGGATTGAATCAAGGCATCTGAAGCGTCTGGGGTAAACCATGGAAAGCTGTGTAGGTATGTATATTTGCGTGTGTGGACGTATGTATAAACATGTGTATGGGGGTGGGTTGGGCCATTTCTTTCGTCTGTTTCCTTGCGCTACCTCGCAAACGCGGGAGACAGCAGCAAAAAAAAAAAAAAAAAATATATTATCATTATCATTATTATCATCATCTTCACCATTGTTATTACTACTGTCATTATCATACAATCACAGAACCCTGTATATGGGACTCTGCTAGCTTCACAGCTGTACTTCATGCAAGAGCAGAGAAATGATGAATTCCTTAAAATAAGATGGCTTTGTATGATGATACAGCCTCAACAAAAGTGACTTCTTGTCTGTGGTAAAGCATTTGCAAGGAGAGTCCATTAACACTGCATTCATATAGGGAAGATAAACAGGCAAGAGGTACAGGAGACATGCCAAATTAAAATCTAAGCTTTAAATTTCTTAAAAAACTTTTTCCATTCCATTCCTTACCTGCATATTCCTCACACATACTCTATGAGCAGAATTATCCCAACAAATTTCTTAATTCACAAGGTAGAAATCTTTAAAGTGTAACCATGTATGTGAAGATTAAGATCAAAAGTAAAGGGAATAACATTCATCAATACATAGATTTAAGTGACTTCTTTACTGCAAGCAGATATAAAACATAATAAGCTGGATACTTACCACACCTC
This sequence comes from Panulirus ornatus, assembly GCF_036320965.1. Taxonomy (NCBI): domain Eukaryota; kingdom Metazoa; phylum Arthropoda; class Malacostraca; order Decapoda; family Palinuridae; genus Panulirus; species Panulirus ornatus. The sequence goes on from NC_092278.1 coordinate 25,296,877, forward strand.
GTGCATATTTAAAACGGGTCCCTTCCACAAGGAATCTTAGACGGTGCTGTTGAATCAACTCCAAAATCTCTGGTTCCAGCTGTCTCCGCAGTTCTCTGAAATGAGATGTGTTAGAAAATTTTCTTGGGTCAATTTATATAATACATTACTCTCAAAGTATGACATAATATTTACTAGTTTCAGAAAATTTGTGATGTTAGGAAAAAAACGCCCAAAGGTTACTGTATTACAAAAAGTATAGGCATCACATTATGATTTGGCATCTCATCACAGCAGCTGACAGGCAGTCAATGACCAGGGAGGTATTTTACCAGTACTACTCACTTGGGTATCAGGAGGGTTAGTGACAGCTGATAGTGAGCCAGCACTTCACTGGTTGTCAAATTGCACTTCTCTGACCCAGGTAGCTGTCTTTTCTTTCTGCCTTACCAAGATGTGGACTACTGGCATTCTGTCCACAAACATTTTCTCCTTGTCATACATTACACCTGACAACACTTCAATCACACCTCATTCTTTGTAACTCTAGATTTTCCAGCACTGAGCACTACATGCTAGCCCTGCCTTTTGGCAAAATGGTAGGAGCTTAAGATAGAAGTAGTAGGTAGCAACACTTAAGTAGGAGCATTAGTTAGAAACATTAATTAGAAGTAGTAGGCAGGAACATTAGGCAGAAGCATTATGGAAGAAGCAGTCTGTAGGGACAGTAGGTAAGAGCATTTGGAAACAACACTTGAGTTACCCTCTGCTAGAGGCCTTCTAAGGTGATGCACCAAAGCTAAGAAGCAGCACTGCAGCTCACTAGTTATAGAAACTAGTGCCATGCCACCACCTTGAGGGAGTTCCAGTTGGGAACAGGCAACAGAGATAAAGACAGATAGAGAGAGAGAGAGAGATCACATTACATAACATGTTATCACATTATGATTTGACCTAACACTGCATTCATCTTCTTTCAAATTTGCTTCATTCACCAAATCTCAATTAACATTTCATCAAAACTTCCTCTTTAAACAAAGACCTGTAAAAGATTTCCCAGTGGGGTTGACATAAAGTTTAACACCTCTAAACCCCAATTTCTTTTTACTTCATTCTTGAATATTCTCACAATTTTCTTCTTTCTTATGACAGCTTTATAGTTACATCACTGTACACAATAATTATCTAGGGTTCCACCTCAACATCTAAACTGTCTTGGAAACCCCAAATTACATAAGCAGCTAAATCTGCCCCTATGAAACTGGGAGTCTTATTCAGATGCCATATCTTCTCTTCTGAGCACTTGCTCGGATCATATGAAGGACTGATTTGTCTATGTACAGAGGACTGTTTTCTCATCTGGGGCAATTATAACCCTACATACTTATTTGAAACAACATAATCTACCCTTGTCCTCCTAGACACACTCTAAAATTAATGAACCAGACCAACATGCCTAACAACTATCTATGTGGAATTCGAATGCTTGCCATCCTGCTTCGATCAACATTCACAACCAAGATTCCTGAAGTGAATTACTTATGAACCAAAAGCATTCTTTGAACATCCTCATCTAATAAGATTCTCAATCCATCATCCATAACAGTTAACCTCCCCAGACATTACCTTTAGCACATCAACACTGGACACATGGACCAATTGGAGCACACTTCATGAAATCTGACCACTACATCATTCTAATCACACTTCATCTAACAATCCATGCAGCGACTTAAAATCTATAAGAGAGCATACCTGTCGTCATATACAAAGAACACAAAATCCAAGATCCAGAATTTCATCTTTGATAATTTCCCATACCTAGACCAAACCATCTCAAGTTTCATCTACATCATAAGCTAAGCTAATAAAAGCTACATATTACAAGGCCACAGAAAGCACTATAAATAATTCTTCCCACAAGTTACAGCCCTCATAAAGCAAAGAAACATGTTCAGACAAAACCATTTGCCATCAACAAAGACCAAGGAACAAATCCAAGCTTTCAACAAGAGCATCATCAATGTAATTACTAAAAAGCTGGCACTGCTTCTTTAACATGATAAATGATAAAGCAGAAGCACCTAAATCTGGCAAACAATAAAGAAAATCCACAGCTCCCAAATTACCCTGACCCCCACATACAAAGCACTTCAAACTGAAACAAATACATCCCTTCTACCAAAGAACACACAAATAAACTAATGAAGCACTACTCAACATATAGTAACAAACTAACCATCATCCCACTCAAGAAAGTCATGAAAAACCTACTTAATATCCAACCTGAAACAACTGTTCACCCACCCTTTACCCCCAGTAACATTCAAAACTTAATCAAAACCTTACAGAACTCCTCTACAACAGGCTCTGAAAGTATATCTGACTTCCACATAAAATAATTTGGCCCTATTTCAATCCAAGTTCTTACAGATATCTTTAACCACTCCTGGTTACACAACATAAGAAAATCCTTTAGCTTTACAGTGGGTTCTCCAAAGGAGCATTTTTTCCCCCAAAACTTACAATATCTTTCAAAATGAACTTCCATCAATTCCTGCAACAATAGTTTTAAAGTCCTCTAAAATGCAGATGATTTCACAATAACATCACAGCATTGTGACCCTTCTAAAGTAACAACAAACATGCATCACTGCATGCAATTAGAATACTGGCTCAATCAAAATGGAGTGTCTCCATCCCCATAAAAATCCACTATCATCCACTAAACTACTGACAGATAAGATTCCTACCTGCACCTCTAAATCATTCTGAGTGGTCAACCACTTCAATTCAAAAGAATCCCAACCAGTGTTCTGTATCACATACAACATAAATGAAGTTCTACTTTGCATCTCATTTATGATAAAAGAAATAGTAAAAATGCAGGAAGCCACTAGTTTAACTATCCTCGTGCATGTCACTCTGTTAATGGCATCTAGCACTTCAAGCAATTTTTCCCAAGTGGTACCAGACTCTCCTACCTGTGGTTATGCCACAAATGAAAAGTCATCTTCAGCAAGGCTGCATCATTGTCTGTTGACAAAAGTGAGGGAAGTCTTGTCCAGGAACTTCTCACTCCAAAGAGTACATCATTTCCCCACTACTAGAAGGAGTGCAGCCTTGAAGCTGCAGGAGCCCCTTCAAAAAACCATATTATCATTTCACATTTCTTGAGTTATCTCTTGGGATGGGAGAGAAAGAATGCTGCTCAAGTATTCCCTGCATGTCATAATAGGTAACTAAATGGGGTGGGAGTGAGAAGCTGGAAATTTTTCCCTCCTGTTTTACTTTTCCAAAGAAGGAACAAACAGAGAAGGGGACCAAGTGGGGACTTTCTTCCTCTAAGGCTCAGTAATCTGTTTTTGATGCTATTCTCAAATGCTGGAAATAGTGTATATGCATGGAAAAAATTCTTTAATAATGCCTTTCAATTACAAACTTGATTTTCTATTATCAATTATCCAATACTTTTTCCTATACACTCAACCTTAAAATACACCATAGTTGTGATTCTGTAAAAGTCTGTGTATTTTACCAATACATCTCTGAAATCTGGGGATAGGGGAGAAAGAATACTTCCCACATATTCCCCACATGTCGTAGAAAGGGACTAAAGGGGGCGGGAGTGGGGAGCTAGAAACCCTCCCCTATCCACTGGCCTATCCACTCAAAACACATATATATATACATACATGCCCATACACACACATATACATAAGTAAACATATAAATATTTATCTTATCTATTTTGCTTAGTTGCTGTCTCCCGCATTAGCGAGGTAGCGCAAGGAAACAGACGAAAGAATGGCCCAACCCACCCAAATACACATGTATATACATACACGTCCACGCACGCAAATATACATACCTATACATCTCAATGTACACATATACATATATATATATACACACACAGACATATGCATATATACACATGTACATAATTCATCCTTGCTGCCTTTATTCATTACCATCACCACCTCGCCACACATGGAATAACAACCCCCTCCCCCTTCATGTGTGCAAGGTAGCGCTAGGAAAAGACAACACAGGCCCCATTCGTTCACACTCAGTCTCTAGCTGTCATGTAATAATGCACCAAAACCACAGCTCCCTTTCCACATCCAGGCCCCACACAACTTTCCATGGTTTACCCCAGACGCTTCACATGCCATGGTTCAATCCATTGACAGCACGTCAACCCCGGTACACCACATTGTTCCAATTCACTCTATTCCTTGCACGCCTTTCACCCTCCTGCATGTTCAGGCCCTGATCAATCAAAATCTTTTTCACTCCATCTTTCCACCTCCAATTTGGTCTCCCACTTCTCCTCGTTCCCTCCACCTCTGACACATATATCCTCTTGGTCAATCTTTCCTCACTCATTCTCTCCATGTGACCAAACCATTTCAAAACACCCTCTTCTGCTCTCTCAACCACACTCTTTTTATTTCCACACATCTCTCTTACCCTTACATTGCTCACTCGATCAAACCACCTCACACCACATATTGTCCTCAAACATCTCATTTCCAGCACATCCACCCTTCTGTGCACAACTCTATCCATAGCCCACGCCTCGCAACCATACAACATTGTTGGAGCCACTATGCCTTCAAACATACCCATTTTTGCTTTCCGAGATAATGTTCTCGACTTCCAAACATTCTTCAAGGCTCCCAGAATTTTCGCCACCTCCCCCACCCTATGATTCACTTCCGCTTCCATGGTTCCATCCACTGCCAGATCCACTCCCAGATATCTAAAACACTTTACTTCCTCCAGTTTTTCTCCATTCAAACTTACCTCCCAATTGACTTGACCCTCAACCCTACTGTACCTAATAACCTTGCTCTTATTCACATATATATACATACACAGACATATTCACATATAGACATATATATACATACACAGACATATTCATACATACACATATGTACATATTCATACTTGCTTGCCTTCATCCATTCCTGGTGTTACCCTGCCCCACAGGAAACAGCATCACTACCCCCTGCTTCAGTGAGGTAATGCCAGGAAAACAAACATAAAAAGTCCACATTCATTCAGCCTCAATCTCTGGCTGTCATGCGTAATGCACCAAAATCACAGCTCCCTATCCACATCTAAGCCCCACAGAGCTTTCCATGGTTTACCCCATATGTTTCACATGCCTTGGTTCAATCCATTAACAGCAGGTCAATGCTGGTACACTACATCATCCCAATTCACTTTATTCCTTACATGCTTCTCTCATCCTCCTATATGTTCACACCCCAATCACTCAAAATCTTTTTCACACCATCCTTCCACCTCCAATTTGGTCTCCCACTTCTCCTTTTTCCCTCTACCTCCGACACATATATCCTCTGTCATTCTTTCCTCATTCATTCTTCCTAAATGTCCAAACCATTTCAACACACTCTCTCAACTGCACTCTTTTTATTTCCATACATTTCTCTTGCCCTTTCATTACTTACTAAATCAAACCACCTCACTCCACAAACTGTCATCAATCATTTCATTTCCGACACATCCATCCTCCTCCGTACAACCCTACCTATAGCCCATGCCTTGCAACTATTTAATATTGTTGAAATTACTATTCACTCAAACAAACCCATTGTTGCTCTCTGAGATAACATTCTCACCTTCTACACATCCTTCATCACTCCCAGAACCTTTAACCCCTCCCCCACATATATACATATGTTCATTTAAGGTTTGAATTCTAGAGGGAACAATGGCTCAATGTAAACAATAATTGCAGCATAAACCTGAGTTCCATAAATATGGCTTTACTGAGATGAGGGAGAGATCAGGGAATGTACGTCCTCAGTGTGTACAGTGCCTGCAAATCCCTGCCAATGAATCGATGAAGGAAAACAAAGTAAAACATCATATGTTCAGTCCATCCAAAGTTGGCTGAAAAACCACTATGTTATTGGAAGGATAAGGAAGAACAGGCAAGCTGAAGCCGGACTGATGTTCCTTCAGGCTCAGCTTTTTCTATGGAGATAGTATCCATGGTGTCCTTTGAAGTGCCATAACATTGAAGAGGATCTGGTAAAACCAGCAGCAGTAGCTTTGGTGCAACTTTCTAACAACAGCATCAAACTTTGAATTAATCTCATGTCATCAGATATTTTGGATCAATTATTTGTGGTTTTGAAAAAAGCAGGAAAATTTTCATTGCAGATAGATGAATCTGTGGCATTGTTAGCAAACCTCAACTCAGGGTTTTTGTGAGATATAAAGGAGATGACAGAATTCTGGAGAAAGTTTTGTTCTGTAGGGCCTTGTCAGCAACCACCACTGGAGGACACATCTTTGTTATGGTGGACAGGTTTTTCATGAAACACAACTTAGACTAGTTGAATTGTTTGGCTGTGTGTACTTATGGAGCTTCACCTATGATGGGAAGTCACGTAGGTTTGTCACTTGAATTAAAAGAGAAAACTCTGATGTCATAATAATAATTCACTGTCTCATACATTAGGAAAACTTGGCCTCTCAACGTCTCCAGCTGGAACTCCATGTGGTTCTGAATGATAATATCCAAATTGTGAAATCTATCAAGGCCTGAGCTTTGAAGTCGTGCATTTTCCATAAAATGTGTGATGAGACGGAAACACATCCCCAAGACTTACTTATCCACTCTGATGTCCACTGACTATCTTAAAGGATAATTCTTCGATGAGTTATTGAACTAAAAACTGAAAAAAAAATCTTCTCCAAGAGGCATAAACTGGCCGACTGCTTCAAAGATTCTGCTTGGGTGGCAAAGCTAGCTGATTTAGGCAACATCTTCAGGCATCCCAATGAACTGAACTCAGAAATGCAAGGCTGAAATCAAACTATGATGGACATTAGTGAAAAAATTACCTCATTCAAGAAGAAACTTGCACTTTGGAGAGAAAGATTAGCTAGGGGAAAAATGGCTGCTTTTCCAGAACTAAGTGCAGTGCTGGAAGATTCATCAGAAATTGCCCTTACTGACATCAAAGTGGTTTTCCAAGATCATTTGAAGAAGCTTCAAGAGGAAATGGACAGATATTTGCCAGAAAATGCAGACCTATTTCAACATAGCTCGGTTACGAATGTGTTCAGTGTGAACGTCACTGAATTTGGAGAAGATATCCCTGGTTTTCAAGAAGAACTTATAGATCTCCAAGAAAATCAGAAGCAAAAGCAACATTTTGAAGGTCCCTCTTACTCTGAATTCTGGGCTCAACTCAAGGATAAGCCTATTCTGACTCACGAGGCTGAAAAGGCTCTTCTCCCTTTTCCAACCATATACCTCTGTGAACAAGGACTTTCAGCTCTTGTGGCAATTAAGACTAAAGCAAGGAACCATCTGACTCCTCAGCATGATTTGTGCTGTGCTCTGTCTATGAACTTAAAGCCGAATCTGGAAGAACTTGCCCATAAAATGAAGGAACATCACTGTAGCCACTATAATACTACACGTTCTCTTCCTTTTAAATTTTTGCCATGAAGTCCATTTGAAAAAAGAAATCATTACATTCCTATAATAAGTGGATCATACAAAAGCATCATCATTTTTTTTTTTTTTTTTTTTGCTTTGTCGCTGTCTCCCGCGTTTGCGAGGTAGCGCAAGGAAACAGACGAAAGAAATGGCCCAACCCACCCCCATACACATGTATATACATACGTCCACACACGCAAATATACATACCTACACAGCTTTCCATGGTTTACCCCAGACGCTTCATATGCCTTGATTCAATCCACTGACAGCACGTCAACCCCAGTATACCACATCGCTCCAATTCACTCTATTCCTTGCCCTCCTTTCACCCTCCTGCATGTTCAGGCCCCGATCACACAAAATCTTTTTCACTCCATCTTTCCACCTCCAATTTGGTCTCCCTCTTCTCCTCGTTCCCTCCACCTCCGACACATATATTCTCTTGGTCAATCTTTCCTCACTCATTCTCTCCATGTGCCCGAACCATTTCAAAACACCCTCTTCTGCTCTCTCAACCACGCTCTTTTTATTTCCACACATCTCTCTTACCCTTACGTTACTTACTCGATCAAACCACCTCACACCACACATTGTCCTCAAACATCTCATTTCCAGCACATCCATCCTCCTGTGCACAACTCTATCCATAGCCCACGCCTTGCAACCATACAACATTGTTGGAACCACTATTCCTTCAAACATACCCATTTTTGCTTTCCGAGATAATGTTCTCGACTTCCACACATTCTTCAAGGCTCCCAGAATTTTCGCCCCCTCCCCCACCCTATGATCCACTTCCGCTTCCATGGTTCCATCCGCTGCCAGATCCACTCCCAGATATCTAAAACAATTCACTTCCTCCAGTTTTTCTCCATTCAAACTCACCTCCCAATTGACTTGACCCTCAACCCTACTGTACCTAATAACCTTGCTCTTATTCACATTTACTCTTAACTTTCTTCTTTCACACACTTTACCAAACTCAGTCACCAGCTTCTGCAGTTTTTCACATGAATCAGCCACCAGCGCTGTATCACCAGCTAACAACAACTGACTCACTTCCCAAGCTCTCTCATCCCCAACAGACTTCATACTTGCCCCTCTTTCCAAAACTCTTGCATTCACCTCCCTAACAACCCCATCCATAAACAAATTAAACAACCATGGAGACATCACACACCCCTGCCGCAAACCTACATTCACTGAGAACCAATCACTTTCCTCTCTTCCTACACGTACACATGCCTTACATCCTCGATAAAAACTTTTCACTGCTTCTAACAACTTGCCTCCCACACCATATATTCTTAATACCTTCCACAGAGCATCTCTATCAACTCTATCATATGCCTTGTTTGCTAGATTCACAAGCAAAGAATCAATAGGCAGAAGGGCTCACTCATGAAGCAGCATCATAGTTGCCAGTCAAAAATTTGTTTTTCTTTGCTTGCCTAATTTTGCAATAAATTACATTTGCATTAAGTTGTGCCTTCATTTTCCTCAATCAACATAAGAAATATCAAAATATATTGACTATCAAATTAAAGTAAAATTCAGTAAAACTTATTGGATTACACTAAATGAAGAAACACAGAAACTACTTTTCTGCGCTGAGGGTTACCAAGCCAAAAAAAATTCTGTTCAGGGTTACTTCCAGAAAAATTTAGGAAACTGCTTTAGATGGATATCTATGTAAGGTGAGCAATTTTTCAACACAAAAATTTATGCACAGAGTTTTGTGCCTCTATTTTCAAGGCCACATGCTGATTCTAGGTGATAACTGAGGTGGTAGCGCATGATAATTTCTTCCCAAAGTCAGTCATCCTCCAGCCACACCAATGACAACAAATTTCCATGAGTTTTCAAGGAAGGAAATTGAACAGCTTTCAGCTAAATTTTGAAAACATGTAAATAATGATCCTGAAGTACTGGACAATGTGTGGAATGTGTGGAGAGTGATATTATAGACATTGACTCTTTAAAGACAATTGAAAGTTTACTAAGTGTTTCTAGCACAAGTGGAAGCAGTATTGCCTGTGGCTATCTAACCTTAACACTGCATCTGATTGGTCAAGCTGGTAAATTTACAAACTAATTATTCTGCCGTTATGAGAAAACTATCAGTGAATCAAAATTTCAGTAAAAACAGATTTACTATGTGAAACAGAACATAATAATAACAATGAGTCATATATTTTTTGGTGCAGGTAAAATAAATGTTAAGATATGTAGCAGCCATCTACTTGATACTCCGGTCTTATTCAAGGACTTTTTAGTGAAAGGTGCTGACAAACGTACAAAACTTGTACACATTATTGGAGTGATATTAGTGGAAGATATAAACTTTTGAAGTTTCACTGTTAAATTCATTTTTCATACAACATAAAAATTTCTGATTCACAAGATTCAAATGGAAATTTAACAGAGGAGTTAAAACACACCAATCATTTACTGCACACCTAAGAAATTCATATCCTAAACAACTATAAAAGTCCCTCTATAGAATTCAAACTGTTTTCACCAGTGTTACCAGGACTGACTATTTACACTCACTGCCAAAAATTTCATCACATTTATCCTTCTCATGTGAAAATGTAATTGCCATACCACTCCAACAAAGTATGAGACTTCATCAAAAATAATTGCTTGTTACTATTCTAAATAATGGGGACTTCATCAAAAATAATGATTTGTGACTGTTCTAAATAATGAAGTCTTAAATCATATACACTGAACTAACTTGATGGGAGGTGCCTGCATCTCCTGTTCTTCATTGTTTATCCTCTCTTGCTGCCAAATCTCTGCAATCTCTGCATAAGTTAAAGAGTTGATTCTGGTGCGGAAAGTGTCCAAGGTGGAAGGTTGTTGGCTCATAGTACGAGTGATCTGGTCTTTCACCACACTCAATACTTTACTGTAGGGACATAAATATAAAACATAAATATCATATGAGTATTAGTAAGACATGTACATGAGCAATACTGCTAAATGATAATTCTTCATGGTCACCTTGCAAATGTAAGGAAAATGGTATGGAATTAGAAGCAATATGATGTCTCATAATATATAATTCTGACATGTGTATCATTTCTGAAGGGGAATGCAGTAACCTAGTAAAACTGTAATGTGCAAAAACACATTCTACAAATATCTTTGCACCACTTTGCACCTGTGATTGCTCATCTGTTTTATTCCTGTCTAAAAATCAAAACTTTTCCTTCTTACTGGAAGCATACATTGTTACATCCCATCCCTAAGAAGGCTAACCATTCTAACCTCTCTAACTACAGTCCTGTTGCTTTGACATCTACCATCTCCAAAGTCTATGAATCCCTCCTCAACTCCCATACCCTTATACATCTTGAATCTTACAGTCTTCTCTCTAATCATCAGTATGGCTTCTGTAAGGCAAAATCCACTGGTGATAATTTTTCCTATCTTGCTATCGTCTGGTCATAAACCTTAAATGATTTTGAGGAATCCTATGTAGCAGTCCTTGAAATACCAAAAGCTTTTGATTGGGTGTGGCATCAGGGTCTTATCTCTAAGCTCCCCTCTTTTGGATTCCCTCACTCACTTTGGTCCCTCATACCTAGCTTCTTCTCTGGCCAATCCATGTCTGTGGTTGTTGATGGATCGGCTTCTCCCACTTTCTTCGTCAACAGTGGTGTCCCTCAAGGTTCTGACCTGTCTCCTACACTTTTTTCCCCTTTTTATCAACGGTTTCCTTTCTTCCATAAAAAAACAAATGCACTCAAACTCTGACATGTCAACACTGCATTCCTCCACATCCTTCAATTCTGCTCCTTCTTCTCTCACTTAATCTGCATCTCATCTTGACACAACTTCCTCAATAAACTCAAACAGGATATCTCAGTGGGGAGGATGAAATTTGGTGAAGTTTAATGCCTCCAAATCCCAGTTTCTACCCATCTCTTTATCAAAATTTTCTTGGGGCATTTCTCTCTCTTTCAACAGTTCTGTAATTCCACCTCTTGACTTAATAAACATACCTGGTATTGCTGTAACACCTACACTATCTTGGAAACCCCACATTACAGAAACAGCTAAGTCTGCCTCTATGAAACTGAGAGCTCTGCTTAGATGTCAAGAGTTTTTTTTCTGCTGAAAAGTCTTTTTTATGTTGAAGGCTCCAGTCATTGACAAAAGTCCACTTCAAGGCTGGGCCTTAATTGAAATACAGAGAGAATTATGAAACAGAAAAAGGAAAAAACTTGGGAAAGTATTTACAAATTTCTGAGAAAGTGAAAAACCTGTCTTTTGAAATGTGCCAAGTCATAGTTATCGGGAAAGACATGAGATGGTAGAGAATTCCAAGGCTCTGACACGTAGGGAAAGAAGCAGGTATCAAAATAGCCCACTCTTGAGTTGCCAATAGCCACATAATAATCATGTGATGTAGCAGCTTGCTGAGTATTGCATGGTCTAGCTAGTGGTGTGGGCATACAAGCAGCCAGCTCACAGGAGCAAACAACAAAATAATACCTATTTAAGAGGGAAAGCAATGTAGGATAAGGGGGTCAAGTTTGGAAGTTAGCCTAGGACAATTTATTAGGCAGACCACTTTCGACTCAACTCTGTCAAGTAAGGGTGCAAAGCTAGAACCAACCCAAACATGAGAGCAGTACACCAGACAAGGACGAATCCATCCCTTTTATAAACAGCGCAACTGTTCAGAAGAGAAGTTTCGACATCTACACAGGACATCCAGTTTCTTTGAGGCAGACTTAGCTATTCCTGTAATGTGGGGTTTCCAAGAAAGAGTGAATGTTGCAGTAATACCAAGTATGTTCACCGAGTCAAGAGGTGAAATAATAGAACTGTCAGAGATACATGAGTTGTGAGGAGTTTTCAATAGAGAAATGAGTAGAAACTGGGTCTTGGAGGCATTATACTGAACAAGATTTTGTCTACCCCACTGAGATATCCTGTCCAAGGCTGATCAATCAACAACCACAGAGATAGACTGGCCAGAGAGGAAGCTAGATATGAAGGAGCAAAGTGAGGGAGGGAAGCTAAAAGAGGGGAGCTTAGAGATGAGACCCTGATGCCTCACCCTGTCAAAAGCCTTAGATATGTCAAGGACAACTACAGATGACTCCCCAAATCTTTCAGGGATGGGATAATGGCTAAACATAAGTAAGACAGGAAAGAATATCACAAATGGATCTCGCCTTACAGAAGCCATACTGGTGATCAGAGAGAAAACTATTATTTTCAAGATGTTTCAGGATATGGGAGTTGAGGAGGGATTCAAAGACTTTGGAAATGGTGGATGTCAAAGCAATAGGATGATAGTTAGATGGGTCAGAACAGTCACCCTTCTTAGGGATGGGATATATCACTGCTTGCTCCCAAGAAGGAAAAATTTTGGTTTTTACACAGAAACAGAACAGATGAAAAAGCACTTGTAAAAGTTCCAAAGCACTTTTCGGTCAGTCAAAAAAGAGACTACAGGAATGGCACAGGAATAGTAAGAGCAGCATCAGGGGATGAAGAAGGTTAGTCATCCAAGGTGGAGTTAGGGGAGAAACAGGACCGAAAGGAAGTTGCTTTGTCACAGGAGAAACAGCTTAAGTACCGTCAGAGTGGAAAAGTGAAGGGAAGGTAGAGTGACAGAAGTTGTTAGAGATACCCTTAGCTAGAGACCAGAAAGACCTATATGTGGATGACAAGAAGTTATTGCACTTTCTTTGAATACAGGAATGCTTCACCTCACAGATAACATGCTTGCAGTGATTACAGGGAGTGATAAAAGCTGAATGGAAGCCAGAGGAAGGAGAGTTCTTCCAAACCTGATATGCCTGATCCCTTGCCTGAATGGCCTCAGAACAGTAACTCTTGATCCATGGATTAGATGAAGAGGTCGTCTTGGAGGAAGAGGGGATAAATGCTTCCAATCACACAAGAATAACCTCTGCCATGCATTTGGCAAAGACAGAAGTATCACAACATAAGAGACAGTAATTTCCCCAAGGAAAGTCAGGCAGCTCTGTTCAGGTGCCATTATTTATGCTTAGAAGGGGCTGCTGGTGGGGGAAGTGCCATTGGAATAGATACATTTATGAATGTGATCTTTTTATTCTCCCTAAAATTTAATGATACTCTCTCACCCCAACTCTCATTTGCCCTTTTTTTCACCTCTTGCACCTTTCTCTTGACCTCCTGTCTCTTTCTTTTATACATCTCCCACTCAACTGCATTTTTTCCCTGCAAAAATCATCCAAATGCCTCACTCTTCTCTTTCACTAATACTCTTACTTATCTCGGAAAGCAAAAATGGGTATGTCTGAAGGAATAGTGGTTCCAACAATGTTGTATGGTTGCGAGGCGTGGGCTATGGATAGAGTTGTGCGCAGGAGGATGGATGTGCTGGAAATGAGATGTTTGAGGACAATGTGTGGTGTGAGGTGGTTTGATCGAGTAAGTAACGTAAGGGTAAGAGAGATGTGTGGAAATAAAAAGAGCGTGGTTGAGAGAGCAGAAGAGGGTGTTTTGAAATGGTTTGGGCACATGGAGAGAATGAGTGAGGAAAGATTGACCAAGAGGATATATGTGTCGGAGGTGGAGGGAACGAGGAGAAGAGGGAGACCAAATTGGAGGTGGAAAGATGGAGTGAAAAAGATTTTGTGTGATCGGGGCCTGAACATGCAGGAGGGTGAAAGGAGGGCAAGGAATAGAGTGAATTGGAGCGATGTGGTATTCCGGTGGATACCGGGATTGACGTGCTGTCAGTGGATTGAATCAAGGCATGTGAAGCGTCTGGGGTAAACCATGGAAAGCTGTGTAGGTATGTATATTTGCGTGTGTGGACGTATGTATATACATGTGTATGGGGGTGGGTTGGGCCATTTCTTTCGTCTGTTTCCTTGCGCTACCTCGCAAACGCGGGAGACAGCGGCAAAAAAAAAAAAAAAAAAAAAAATGAATGTGATCAGATGAACCAACTGGGGGCAAGATTGTGTATTCACAGCAGGTTGGACTAGGGGTGAAAAACAAATCCAGAATATTAGGAGAGTGGTCACAGCAGTCAGAAATTTAGGTAGGGCAGGAGAAAATTTGCTCTAAATCACTGAAAATGGAGAACAAGGCTTCAATCTCTCCACCATCCATATGGGAGGAATTCAACCATTCCCTAGGGTGAACGTTGAAATCCCAGGGGTAGAGAATCTCAGCTTGCTGGTGATAGGATGTCATAGTCTCTTGGTAGGAGTTTAGATACTCAAAGACAGATATAAAATATGTAGAATTAGGAGAGCAACAGGTAAAACAGAGGAAAAGTGTGGCAGTAGAGAGACAGACCTTGAGCCACACAACATCAAAGTTTGGAGGCTCAAGGTCTTTGATTTGTGGAACAAGAACAAGTGTGTTGATGTTGAAATAAGTACAAACACCACCTTTGAACAGGAATCATGAGTGGAGGTTACAGTGAGAACATTAGACGACTGTGTCTCAGACAGAAGTAAGATATTAGGAGAGGTACAAGACAGATGGTGTTCAACTGAGGATAGGTTACTGGAGAGACCATGAATGTTGGTACAGTGAAAAGAAAAAGAGGAAGGTTTAACAGAGAGGGAAAGGTCGTAGGATGGGCCAGTACCACTACTGACAGAGCCCTTCCTCTCACTGGCTGAAGAGTCAGATAGAAACTTGGAGATTCTTAGCACCCCATGATGCCAGGGACTAGAGGTTATAAACTTGACAGACTCTGTCATGGTGATACTTGTAAGTGTTTGAGTGGACAGGAATTGGCAAAAGCACCTATATGAAAAAGTAATAATAATAATAAGCAAGGTTTGTGTAGATGTATGATGCTTGTAAGATGATGGTAGGACTAGCCCAGTAGTCCCAATGTGATGAGACAGAAAGTAAGACCAGCAATCCTGATATGGAGAGTGCAAGATGGTTCCGGGCACCACTTTAATGCTCCTCAATCAGGCGGTAGTACCACCCTGGGCAGCTGTCATCAACAACCTACTACCTCATGGGTTGCTCCAAGAGTGGGGGATGAGATAATGCTTGAGTTAGCTGGAGTAGTACTGAGACGGGCCACTACACTATCACCAGGTGACAGTCACACAATAAAGTGTAGTCAGAGTATCCCTAAAATTTGCAGGGTTCATGGGAGAAGCCATTACCCTACTATCTGATCCCTCCCTCTTGCTGGTAGCAAAGTCACACAGGGTAAATATGTGTAAAGTGGCAGTTATGCACAAAAAATCTACCATCTGGCTCTTTGATGCTGCGACTCACAGGCCAACATTATCCACTGCAGACAGCTGTCCAAACCATCTATACAAAGGACTCATCTGTCTTTGTAAGGAGTACTGCTCTCACACCTAGTGTGGTTCTAGCTCTGCATCCTACCCAACAGACTGAAGTCGAAAGAGGTGCGACTTATAAACTTTCCCAGGTTAACTTCAAAGCTGACCTGTTTGCCATACGCCACAAAGTTGGTTCAATTACCCTCTCCTATCGGTATTACTTTGGTTTTTGCTCCTGAGTGCTGGCTGCTTATATGCCACCACCACTAGCTGGACCACACAATACTTGGCAAGCTGCTGCGTCACATGATTACTATGTGGCCAATGGTAACTCAAGGGTGGGCCTTCACTTTGAAGCTTTTGGAACTTTCTACCCTCTCATGTCTTTGCCAATAACTATGATTGGGCACATTTCAAATGACAGGTTTTTTCCCTTTCTCCAAAACTCACAAATACTTTTCTGAGTACCTTCTTTTTCCCTTTCATTAACTTCTCTATATTTCACAAAAGCTGGAAATGTTGCATGGGTGCCAAAGATCTTGTCTTCTGCACTACCCTTTCCTATTAACAATAGTCAAATCAAGAAGCACTGCTCACATATCTGAGATGGCTTTACCTCCATCTCTTTCTTATTCAGGGTTGAATAAAAAAACTTTTTGACTTAATGATTTTCATTTTAACACCTGTCTTCAACCATTCCTTTCTGTCTGCCATGATGTTGCTTCTTTTCCTTTTTCTCCAATCTGTAGGTATTATTACAATCAATCTTTCTATGAGTTCTTGCCATGTCCTTGCCTGCAAAGACCTGCAGCCATAGTATGTGACAGGATGTTTCTCCCCATAATTTCTAGGTGAAGACCATTACAATGACATTATGATACCCTTTCCACCTTCATGAGGTGGATCTACAAACGCCTAGGGAGCTCAGGTTAATCCTTCTCATATTCTTTTTATCTTTATTACATATTATTTTACTGAGATGGATATACTTTTGCCCATGCCATATTCACTACTGTGAAAAAAGAAATAAATTCCACAAGAAGATGTCAGTTATGAAAATATGCTTCATTTCATAAGCAATCCTCAATCTTTCCATTTTCTATTCAACGTAACATTTACAACAAAGTATTCAAAGAATACATCTGTTATAAAAATATGATTGCCTTATACTTTTATGTGATTAATCTATCCATGGGTAAAGTAGAACCTTCTTCAAACATTTTGTCTTTTGAAATTTTTCACGTCTCCATGCTAACACATACTAAGAGCAAAACCAGTATCACAGTGAATGAAATCCACAGGTTAGGAAGTGTGGAGAAAAATTAAGCACAATGAAAAGATCACACCGAAGGAATTTATAATTTTTCTTGTTTACAGTGCTTGATGAATCAGGGTGAAATGTAATATTTTGAGGGGGTTTGGACATGTGGAAAGAACGCAAGACGGGAGTGTATGATAGCACAACTAAAGGGGTTGGAATGAGAGGAAGACCACCTGTGACAGGAAAATGGGGAGGAAGAGTACTGGAGGGAGAGAAATGGTGAAAGAATCCATGAAACAGTTTATGTGAGGGAGGTACATAAGGCCAGGGATAAGTTGAGACTCTTTTGCCATGGCCAACCCCTTGACAGGAGTTCCTGGAGGGAATGCGTACCAGAGATATAGATAGATAGATAGATAGATAGATATGGATGAAATGATGAGAAAGATGAAAGCAAAACTAGGGAAAGAGGGTGCAGAAATGGAGTGTGGCAGTGAAGTGAGGCTAGTGGCAAACCTGTTTGCGAATGATACTGTGATGTTTGCTGAGAATGAAGAGGACTTCCAGAAGGTTGTAAGTGTGTTTTATGATGTGTGTAAGCATAGGCAATTGAAGATAAATGTAAGTAAAAGTGCTGGTGTTCGAAAGGAGACAGAGTTATTCAAAACCATATAGAGTGAAAGAAGAATAAGTACTAGAGTGTGTTTTGGAAACGGGAAGAAAGACTGGAAAAAGTGAAAGAATTTAAGTATTAAGGAGCTGTCTTGAATAAGTTTAAAGATATGGAGGTAGAGCTATGAGAGAGAGAGCAGTTCAGGGTAGAAGAGTCACTAGGTCCCTTAACTGACTAAGGGTAGAGGTGTACATATGGAAGTGAAGAAAGAATTAATGGACAGCATAGTCCTCCCAACCCTGATCTATGCAGCTGAAACATGGATATGGAATGAGTAACAGAGTTCAATAATCCAGGCTGTGGAAATGAGCATGTGGTATGACTAGATGGAATGAAGAAATAAATGTATGGAGTGCAAAGGGAATCAACTGTGGAGTGGTAGAGTGGGTGAAACACAATACTCTGTGGTACTTTAAGCATGTGGAAAAAATGCAAGATGGGAAGTTTAAAAGGAGAGTGTATGATAGTACAATTAAAGGAGTCACTGTGAGGGGAAGACTACCCATTACACAGGGAACAGAAGGAAGAGAAATGGTGGAAGAATGTATTTGCAAGGGAGGCATGTAAGGATAAAATTAAGTGGAGACTCTTTTGCATTGGCCACCACTTTAATGGGAGTTCCCAAAAGGAATGGGCATTAAATGTATAGGCAGACACACTATCCATTCTGACAACAAGACCCATTCACAATTTCAATAGCATAAACTTTCAAATCACTCTGTCCCCCTAAAAGTGACACTTTGCACAGCACTAATGTGTGGGATATCTTATATAAACATGAACATCCAGCTTCTAAAAATATCAATGCAATACATATTGGGTGATGACTGACTTCAATACAAGAAAAAAACAGAATTAAAACTACCATGATTTTGAGTGCAAAAGCTATTTCTCACATCAAAGAGAAATTATATAACTAACCTGAAATCCTCAGTAGTAGCCTTCATTTCTTTCCAAGTCTTATTGAGCAAAACAATGCATATGGAAAACAGCTCCTCAAAAGCATGGTCATGTGAGAAGAACATAGGATGATATGTCTGACCCTGTTCTGTTGGCACCTCTCCTATCTGCCATCATTAATAAATAGAGAAAATGGTACATTTCTGCTAATAAAAAACAGGAAAGCATTTCAGTATAAACAAGTTAACAAATATGTGTTTGTCATCAATTATAGGAATATACAAATACAAGTACTGTAAATATGCAATAATCTATACGATCAAAATGTAAAACATGGCTTTTTGCCATTAGCTACTTCTTTATATTCTAACTACATTCGTTCATCTTTTTGACTTCCCAACTAATCTTCCTTTCTATCTTTTTCATAATGTGTCACCAACTTCTTTTTCTTACATTCTTACCAGTCTTTTGCTTATTCACATTCTTTCTGTCACTTGCTCTTTTCAAAATCCCCATCTCTCTCCTCATCTCATCTTGTACACTTTCCACCCTCTCTTCCTATCACTTACTTCCTCTTTCTTCTTCTATAGCATACTTCTGTCATATGTATTTATTCTCTCCACCTCTCTCTCTCTCTCTCTCTCTCTCTCTCTCTCTCTCTCTCTCTCTCTCTCTCTCTCTCTCTCTCTCTCACTGGCAGCTGAGATGAATAGTCTTATGCATCAAGAAAGATATAAGGTGAGCACTTTGTGCTAGCCCTGCCATTTTTTGCTACCTCATTGAGAGTACTCTTATTCCCCTTCTGTTTCTCTTCCTACATTGTCTCTCCTTCTAAATATCATAAGGTACCATAAACTATACTAAGTACCTGCAGGATTTCACATAGAAGTTTAGTAAGCTCAATGCTGGCACGACCAAATGGACATTCATATGAGTCCGCTCGATAACAATTCTCCAGTACCAATTTAGCATACCTGAAAAAAAAAAAGCTGCTTAGATGAAATGACAGAATCCTTCAAATAGATGAAATAATAGAATCCATAAAGAAAGCACAGTCAATTGGGAGGTAAGTTTGAATGGAGAAAAACTGGAGGAAGTAAAGCGTTTTAGATATCTGGGAGTGGATCTGGCAGCGGATGGAACCATGGAAGCGGAAGTGAATCACAGGATGGGGGAGGGGGCAAAAATTCTGGGAGCCTTGAAGAATGTTTGGAAATCGAGAACACTATCTTGGAAAGCAAAAATGGGTATGTTTGAAGGAATAGTGGTTCCAACAATGTTGTATGGTTGTGAGGCGTGGGCTATGGATAGAGTTGTGCACAGGAGGGTGGATGTGCTGGAAATGAGATGTTTGAGGACAATATGTGGTGTGAGATGGTTTGATCGAGTGAGCAATGTAAGGGTAAGAGAGATGTGTGGAAATAAAAAGAGTGTGGTTGAGAGAGCAGAAGAGGTTGTTTTGAAATGGTTTGGTCACATGGAGAGAAGGAGTGAGGAAAGATTGACCAAGAGGATATATGTGTCAGAGGTGGAGGGAACGAGGAAAAGTGGGAGACCAAATTAGAGGTGGAAAGATGGAGTGAAAAAGATTTTGAGTGATCGGGGCCTGATCATGCAGGAGGGTGAAAGGCGGGCAAGGAATAGAGTGAATTGGAACGATGTGGTATACCGGGGTCGACGTGCTGTCAATAGATTGAACCAGGGCATGTGAAGCGTCTGAGGTAAACCATGGAAAGTTCTGTGGGGCCTGGATGTGGAAAGGGAGCTGTGGTTACGGTGCATTATTACATGACAGCTAGAGACTGAGTGTGAACGAATGGGGCCTTTGTTGTCTTTTCCTAGCGCTACCTCGCACACATGAGGGGGGAGGGGATTATTATTCCATGTGTGGCGAGGTGGTGATGGGAATAAATAAAGGCAGACAGTATGAATTATGTACATGTGTATATATGTATATGTCTGTGTGTGTATATATATGTGTACATTGAGATGTATAGGTATGTATATTTGCGTGGATGGACGTGTATGTATATACGTGTATGTGGGTGGTTTGGGCCATTCTTTCATCTGTTTCCTATATATATATATATATATATATATATATATATATATATATATATATATGGTTGCGAGGCGTGGGCTATGGATAGAGATGTGCGCAGGAGGATGGATGTGCTGGAAATGAGATGTTTGAGGACAATGTGTGGTGTGAGGTGGTTTGATCGAGTAAGTAACGTAAGGGTAAGAGAGATGTGTGGAAATAAAAAGAGCGTGGTTGAGAGAGCAGAAGAGGGTGTTTTGAAATGGTTTGGGCACATGGAGAGAATGAGTGAGGAGAGATTGACCAAGAGATATATGTGTCGGAGGTGGAGGGAACGAGGAGAAGAGGGAGACCAAATTGGAGGTGGAAAGATGGAGTGAAAAAGATTTTGTGTGATCGGGGCCTGAAATAAGGCAGACGTGAATAGTACATGGTATATATGAGTCGTGGTGTTAATTGGTCATTGGAGTATAGGAGTATATTGCGTGGATGGACGTGTATGTAATCACGTGTATGTGAGTGTTTGGGCATCTTCATTGTTCAATAGCTTTGTAGTATATATATATATTATGTTTACTTAGTAATAGTACATTAGTATCTGGGGAGGGGGTGGCATTTCTTCCCCGTTTCTTGCCACCGAAAGCGGGGAGACAGCGACAAGTATACCAAAAGAAGGAAAAAAAAAACCAAAAGCCATCATCTTATAACGCTAACCCGTATGCGGGAATGGCGATAGTATGAAAGAAAATATCATATAAGGTTAAGTATGGCAGGGCTGAAATCCTCCCTTACGAATTTCACTAGTGGGCCCAAAACTTCAACCTGCATCATCGTGGATAAAGAGATAGCGCCTACAGTGTGACTCAAGTTATACATGGACCAATATACCTAAAATGAACAAATATGGCAAGTTATATTCACCATATGGAATAGAAGTATGGCACTTGGTGTATGTTGTTAGTTTTTATTCAGGTATGTAATGATATACACATCACATGACAAATTAAGGGGTCGTATTTTACTGAAAAGTTATCAGGTAAACCAAGTTCAGGTCTCAAAATAGAATTAAATACTTTTGAAAGGCACTCGCAGCAGGATAAAGCAATATTAAGGAAGTTCTGTGCCCCAGCTGATCATATCTTTTCACATTTTAGCAGTGGGAAAAACAAAAGCAAAAATGCTATGTTGCTCTCATCCTGGTGTGGGTTTACCTTCAGAATCCATCATTTTACAGATTACATAGATAGCTATATATGTTAAGTTACATTTGGCTACATTATACATTATACATTATACATTATACATTTAGGTGGAGGGAACGAGGAGAAGAGGGAGACCAAATTGGAGGTGGAAAGATGGAGTGAAAAGGATTTTGTGTGATCGGGGCCTGAACATGCAGGAGGGTGAAAGGAGGGCAAGGAATAGAGTGAATTGGAGCGATGTGGTATACAGGGGTTGACGTGCTGTCAGTGGATTGAATCAAGGCATGTGAAGCGTCCGGGGTAAACCATGGAAAGCTGTGTAGGTATGTATATTTGCGTGTGTGGACGTGTGTATGTACATGTGTATGGGGGGGTTGGGCCATTTCTTTCGTCTGTTTCCTTGCGCTACCTCGCAAACGCGGGAGACAGCGACGAGGTATTAAAAAAAAAAAAAAAAAAAAAAAAAAAATTATTAATGTTTGATATTGCATTTTGATATTTTATATTTATATACTGTATAGAGTGTTTCAATTTGAAAAGTATCATTGTGTCCTTAGATGTTTTAAAAAGTGCTAAAGCTGAATCCTTGGTAGGGTTGGCCAGGTCAGGTTCATAGCAGGTCTTGCCTTAGAGAGGGCTTAGGAGCTTTGGAGGCCCATGCCGAATTCTGTAACACAGGGGGATAATGCCATGCTATGCAACCTAAGTCTAACAAACAGGAGTTTAGTTATGGAGAAGCCTTTGCCAAAACAAAGTCTTAGAAACACAAGAATCAGTATGTGTATTGATTATGTCAAATGTCTCATTGAACAGTTGATAAATGATGGAAAACTTAGTGCATAAATCTTAAAAAATAGATTACTTGACTAGGTAATGGAAAACTTATGTCATAGGGACTACTTCGGACCCCTGAGATATGTTACTTTTTGGTATCATAATAAACTAGAATGAATTGTTTCAACACTTCTCATGCTAAACTCGGCAGGTATTTCTATTGAGTGGCTGATATAGGAATAGAGTGAATTGGAGCAATAAGGTATACCAGGGTCGACGTGCTGTCAGTGGATTGAGCCAGGGCATGTGAGGTGTCTAGGGTAAACCATGGAAGGTTTTGTGGGGCCTGGATGTGGAAAGGGAGCTGTGGTTTCGGTGTATTATACATGACAGCTAGGGACTGAGTGTGAGAGAATGTGACCTTTGTTGTCTTTTCCTAGCATTCCCTGGCACACATGAAGGGGAGGGGGTTTTCATTTCATTTGTGATAGGATGGCGACGGCAATGAATAAGGGCAAGCAGCATGAATTATGCACATATGTATGTAAGTATATGTGTGTGTGTGAGTGTGTGTGTGTGTGTGTGTGTGTGTGTGCGGGAGATGGCAGCTAGGTATGATATATATATATATATATATATATATATATATATATTTTTTTTTTTTTTTTTTTTTTTTTTTATACTTTGTCGCTGTCTCCCGCGTTTGCGAGGTAGCGCAAGGAAACAGACGAAAGAAATGGCCCAACCCCCCCCCCATACACATGTACATACACACGTCCACACACGCAAATATACATACCTACACAGCTTTCCATGGTTTACCCCAAACGCTTCACATGCCTTGATTCAATCCACTGACAGCACGTCAACCCCTGTATACCACATCGCTCCAATTCACTCTATTCCTTGCCCTCCTTTCACCCTCCTGCATGTTCAGGCCCCGATCACACAAAATCTTTTTCACTCCATCTTTCCACCTCCAATTTGGTCTCCCTCTTCTCCTCGTTCCCTCCACCTCCGACACATATATCCTCTTGGTCAATCTTTCCTCACTCATTCTCTCCATGTGCCCAAACCATTTCAAAACACCCTGTTCTGCTCTCCCAACCACGCTCTTTTTATTTCCACACATCTCTCTTACCCTTACGTTACTTACTCGATCAAACCACCTCACACCACACATTGTCCTCAAACATCTCATTTCCAGCACATCCATCCTCCTGCGCACAACTCTATCCATAGCCCACGCCTCGCAACCATACAGCATTGTTGGAACCACTATTCCTTCAAACATACCCATTTTTGCTTTCCGAGATAATGTTCTCGACTTCCACACCTTTTTCAAGGCTCCCAAAATTTTCGCCCCCTCCCCCACCCTATGATCCACTTCCGCTTCCATGGTTCCATCCGCTGACAGATCCACTCCCAGATATCTAAAACACTTCACTTCCTCCAGTTTTTCTCCATTCAAACTCACCTCCCAATTGACTTGACCCTCAACCCTACTGTACCTAATAACCTTGCTCTTATTCACATTTACTCTTAACTTTCTTCTTCCACACACTTTACCAAACTCAGTCACCAGCTTCTGCAGTTTCTCACATGAATCAGCCACCAGCGCTGTATCATCAGCGAACAACAACTGACTCACTTCCCAAGCTCTCTCATCCCCAACAGACTTCATACTTGCCCCTCTTTCCAGGACTCTTGCATTTACCTCCCTAACAACCCCATCCATAAACAAATTAAACAACCATGGAGACATCACACACCCCTGCCACAAACCTACATTCACTGAGAACCAATCACTTTCCTCTCTTCCTACACGTACACATGCCTTACATCCTCGATAAAAACTTTTCACTGCTTCTAACAACTTGCCTCCCACACCATATAATCTTAATACCTTCCACAGAGCATCTCTATCAACTCTATCATATGCCTTCTCCAGATCCATAAATGCTACATACAAATCCATTTGCTTTTCTAAATATTTCTCACATTTGTGGATATATATATATACAGAGCATCAGATTGGGGAAGAGCAGTGCGGTTTCAGAAGTGGTAGAGGATGTGTGGATCAGGTGTTTGCTTTGAAGAATGTATGTGAGAAATACTTAGAAAAGCAAATGGATTTGTATGTAGCATTTATGGATCTGGAGAAGGCATATGATAGAGTTGATAGAGATGCTCTGTGGAAGGTATTAAGAATATATGGTGTGGGAGGCAAGTTGTTAGAAGCAGTGAAAAGTTTTTATCGAGGATGTAAGGCATGTGTACGTGTAGGAAGAGAGGAAAGTGATTGGTTCTCAGTGAATGTAGGTTTGCGGCAGGGGTGTGTGATGTCTCCATGGTTGTTTAATTTGTTTATGGATGGGGTTGTAAGGGAGGTAAATGCAAGAGTCCTGGAAAGAGGGGCAAGTATGAAGTCTGTTGGGGATGAGAGAGCTTGGGAAGTGAGTCAGTTGTTGTTCGCTGATGATACAGCGCTGGTGGCTGATTCATGTGAGAAACTGCAGAAGCTGGTGACTGAGTTTGGTAAAGTGTGTGGAAGAAGAAAGTTGAGAGTAAATGTGAATAAGAGCAAGGTTATTAGGTACAGTAGGGGTGAGGGTCAAGTCAATTGGGAGGTGAGTTTGAATGGAGAAAAACTGGAGGAAGTGAAGTGTTTTAGATATCTGGGAGTGGATCTGTCAGCGGATGGAACCATGGAAGCGGAAGTGGATCATAGGGTGGGGGAGGGGGCGAAAATTTTGGGAGCCTTGAAAAATGTGTGGAAATCGAGAACACTATCTCGGAAAGCAAAAATGGGTATGTTTGAGGGAATAGTGGTTCCAACAATGTTGTATGGTTGCGAGGCGTGGGCTATGGATAGAGATGTGCGCAGGAGGATGGATGTGCTGGAAATGAGATGTTTGAGGACAATGTGTGGTGTGAGGTGGTTTGATCGAGTAAGTAACGTAAGGGTAAGAGAGATGTGTGGAAATAAAAAGAGCGTGGTTGAGAGAGCAGAAGAGGGTGTTTTGAAATGGTTTGGGCACATGGAGAGAATGAGTGAGGAGAGATTGACCAAGAGGATATATGTGTCGGAGGTGGAGGGAACAAGGAGAAGAGGGAGACCAAATTGGAGGTGGAAAGATGGAGTGAAAAAGATTTTGTGTGATCGGGGCCTGAACATGCAGGAGGGTGAAAGGAGGGCAAGAAATAGAGTGAATTGGAGTCATGTGGTATACAGGGGTTGACGTGCTGTCAGTGGATTGAAGCAAGGCATGTGAAGCGTCTGGGGTAAACCATGGAAAGCTGTGTAGGTATGTATATTTGCGTGTGTGGACGTGTGTATGTACATGTGTATGGGGGGGGGGGTTGGGCCATTTCTTTCGTCTGTTTCCTTGCGCTACCTCGCAAACGCGGGAGACGGCGACAAAGTATAAAAAAAAAAAAAAAAAAAAATATATATATATATATATTTTCCCTGGGGATAGGGGAGAAAGAATACTTCCCACGTATTCCCTGCGTGTCGTAGAAGGCGACTAAAAGGGAAGGGAGCGGGGGGCTGGAAATCCTCCCCTCTCGTTTTTTTTTTTTTTTTTTTTTTTCCCAAAAGAAGGAACAGAGGAGAGGTCCAGGTGAGGATATTCCCTCAAAGGCCAAGTCCTCTGTTCTTAACGCTACCTCGCTATCGCGGGAAATAGGATGGTATTGCAGTGGAATTTATTAAGAAAGGGGGTGACTGTATTGTTGACTGGTTGGTAAGGTTATTTAATGTATGTATGACTCATGGTGAGGTGCCTGAGGATTGGCGGAGTGCGTGCATAGTGCCATTGTACAAAGGCAAAGGGGATAAGAGTGAGTGCTCAAATTACAGAGGTAAAAGTTTGTTGAGTATTCCTGGTAAATTATATGGGAGGGTATTGATTGAGAGGGTGAAGGCACGTACAGAGCATCAGACTGGGGAAGAGCAGTGCAGTTTCAGAAGTGGTAGAGGATGTGTGGATCAGGTGTTTGCTTTGAAGAATGTATGTGAGAAATACTTAGAAAAGCAAATGGATTTGTATGTAGCATTTATGGATCTGGAGAAGGCATATGATAGAGTTGATAGAGATGCTCTGTGGAAGGTATTAAGAATATATGGTGTGGGAGGCAAGTTGTTAGAAGCAGTGAAAAGTTTTTATCGAGGATGTAAGGCATGTGTACGTGTAGGAAGAGAGGAAAGTGATTGGTTCTCAGTGAATGTAGGTTTGCGGCAGGGGTGTGTGATGTCTCCATGGTTGTTTAATTTGTTTATGGATGGGGTTGTAAGGGAGGTAAATGCAAGAGTCTTGGAAAGAGGGGCAAGTATGAAGTCTGTTGGGGATGAGAGAGCTTGGGAAGTGAGTCAGTTGTTGTTCGCTGATGATACAGCGCTGGTGGCTGATTCATGTGAGAAACTGCAGAAGCTGGTGACTGAGTTTGGTAAAGTGTGTGGAAGAAGAAAGTTGAGAGTAAATGTGAATAAGAGCAAGGTTATTAGGTACAGTAGGGGTGAGGGTCAAGTCAATTGGGAGGTGAGTTTGAATGGAGAAAAACTGGAGGAAGTGAAGTGTTTTAGATATCTGGGAGTGGATCTGTCAGCGGATGGAACCATGGAAGCGGAAGTGGATCATAGGGTGGGGGAGGGGGCGAAAATTTTGGGAGCCTTGAAAAATGTGTGGAAGTCGAGAACATTATCTCGGAAAGCAAAAATGGGTATGTTTGAGGGAATAGTGGTTCCAACAATGTTGTATGGTTGCGAGGCGTGGGCTATGGATAGAGATGTGCGCAGGAGGATGGATGTGCTGGAAATGAGATGTTTGAGGACAATGTGTGGTGTGAGGTGGTTTGATCGAGTAAGTAACGTAAGGGTAAGAGAGATGTGTGGAAATAAAAAGAGCGTGGTTGAGAGAGCAGAAGAGGGTGTTTTGAAATGGTTTGGGCACATGGAGAGAATGAGTGAGGAGAGATTGACCAAGAGGATATATGTGTCGGAGGTGGAGGGAACGAGGAGAAGAGGGAGACCAAATTGGAGGTGGAAAGATGGAGTGAAAAAGATTTTGTGTGATCGGGGCCTGAACATGCAGGAGGGTGAAAGGAGGGCAAGAAATAGAGTGAATTGGAGTCATGTGGTATACAGGGGTTGACGTGCTGTCAGTGGATTGAAGCAAGGCATGTGAAGCGTCTGGGGTAAACCATGGAAAGCTGTGTAGGTATGTATATTTGCGTGTGTGGACGTGTGTATGTACATGTGTATGGGGGGGGGGGCCATTTCTTTCGTCTGTTTCCTTGCGCTACCTCGCAGACGCGGGAGACAGCGACAAAGTATAAAAAAAAAAAAAAAAAAAAATATATATATATATATATATATATATATATGTAGATTTGTGGCAGGGGTGTGTGATGTCTCCATGGTTGTTTAATTTGTTTATGGATGGGGTTGTTAGGGAGGTAAATGCAAGAGTTTTGGAAAGAGGGGCAAGTATGAAGTCTGTTGGGGATGAGAGAGCTTGGGAAGTGAGTCAGTTGTTGTTCGCGGATAATACAGCGCTGGTGGCTGATTCATGTGAGAAACTGCAGAAGCTGGTGACTGAGTTTGGAAAAGTATGTGGAAGAAGAAAGTTAAGAGTAAATGTAAATAAGAGCAAGGTTATTAGGTACAGTAGGGTTGAGGGTCAAGTCAATTGGGAGGTGAGTTTGAATGGAGAAAAACTGGAGGAAGTGAAGTGTTTTAGATATCTGGGAGTGGATCTGGCAGCGGATGGAACCATGGAAGCGGAAGTGGATCATAGGGTGGGAGAGGGGGCGAAAATCCTGGGGGCCTTGAAGAATGTGTGGAAGTCGAGAACATTATCTCGGAAAGCAAAAATGGGTATGTTTGAAGGAATAGTGGTTCCAACAATGTTGTATGGTTGCGAGGCGTGGGCTATGGATAGAGTTGTGCGCAAGAGGATGGATGTGCTGGAAATGAGATGTTTGAGGACAATGTGTGGTGTGAGGTGGTTTGATCGAGTGAGTAACGTAAGGGTAAGAGAGATGTGTGGAAATAAAAAGAGCGTGGTTGAGAGAGCAGAAGAGGGTGTTTTGAAGTGGTTTGGGCACATGGAGAGGATGAGTGAGGAAAGATTGACCAAGAGGATATATGTGTCGGAGGTGGAGGGAACAAGGAGAAGAGGGAGACCAAATTAGAGGTGGAAAGATGGAGTGAAAAAGATTTTGTGTGATCGGGGCCTGAACATGCAGGAGGGTGAAAGGAGGGCAAGGAATAGAGTGAATTGGAGCGATGTGGTAAACCGGGGTTGACGTGCTGTCAGTGGATTGAAGCAAGGCATGTGAAGCGTCTGGGGTAAACCATGGAAAGCTGTGTAGGTATGTATATTTGCGTGTGTGGACGTATGTATATACATGTGTATGGGGGGGGTTGGGCCATTTCTTTCGTCTGTTTCCTTGCGCTACCTCGCAAACGCGGGAGACAGCGACAAAGTATAATAAAAAAAAAAAATATATATATCCCTGGGGATAGGAGAGAAAGAATACTTCCCACGTATTCCCTGCGTGTCGTAGAAGGCGACTAAAAGGGGAGGGAGCAGGAGGCTGGAAATCCTCCCCTCTCACTTTTTTTTTTTTTTTAATTTTCCAAAAGAGGGAACAGAGAAGGGGCCCAGGTGAGGATATTCCCTCAAGGGCCCAGTCCTCTGTTCTCAACGCTACCTCGCTAATGCGGGAAATGGCGAATAATATGAAAGAAAGAAAAAGATATATATATATATATATATATTTTTTTTTTATTATTTATTATACTTTGTCGCTGTCTCCCGCGTTTGCGAGGTAGCGCAAGGAAACAGATGAAAGAAATGGCCCAACCCGGCCCCATACACATGTATATACATACGTCCACACACGCAAATATACACACCTACACAGCTTTCCATGGTTTACCCCAGACGCTTCACATGCCTTGATTCAATCCACTGACAGCACGTCAACCCCGGTATACCACATCGCTCCAATTTACTCTATTCCTTGCCCTCCTTTCACCCTCCTGCATGTTCAGGCCCCGATCACACAAAATCTTTTTCACTCCATCTTTCCACCTCCAATTTGTTCTCCCTCTTCTCCTCGTTCCCTCCACCTCCGACACATATATCCTCTTGGTCAATCTTTCCTCACTCATTCTCTCCATGTGCCCAAACCACTTCAAAACACCCTCTTCTGCTCTCTCAACCACGCTCTTTTTATTTCCACACATCTCTCTTACCCTTACGTTACTCACTCGATCAAACCACCTCACACCACACATTGTCCTCAAACATCTCATTTCCAGCACATCCATCCTCCTGCGCACAACTCTATCCATAGCCCACGCCTTGCAACCATACAACATTGTTGGAACCACTATTCCTTCAAACATACCCATTTTTGCTTTCCGAGATAATGTTCTCGACTTCCACACATTTTTCAAGGCCCCCAGAATTTTCGCCCCCTCCCCCACCTATGATCCACTTCCGTTTCCATGTTTCCATCCGCTGCCAGATCCACTCCCAGATATCTAAAACACTTCACTTCCTCCAGTTTTTCTCCATTCAAACTCACCTCCCAATTGACTTGATCCTCAACCCTACTGTACCTAATAACCTTGCTCTTTTTCACATTTACTCTTAACTTTCTTCTTCCACACACTTTACCAAACTCAGTCACCAGCTTCTGCAGTTTCTCACATGAATCAGCCACCAGCGCTCTATCATCAGCGAACAACAACTGACTCACTTCCCAAGCTCTCTCATCCCCAACAGACTTCATACTTGCCCCTCTTTCCAAAACTCTTGCATTTACCTCCCTAACAACGCCATCCATAAACAAATTAAACAACCATGGAGACATCACACACCCCTGCCGCAAACCTACATTCACTGAGAACCGGTCACTTTCCTCTCTTCCTACCCATACACATGCCTTACATCCTCGATAAAAACTTTTCACTGCTTCTAACAACTTTCCTCCCACACCATATATTCTTAATACCTTCCACAGAGCATCTCTATCAACTCTATCATATGCCTTCTCCAGATCCATAAATGCTACATACAAATCCATTTGCTTTTCTAAGTATTTCTCACATACATTCTTCAAAGCAAACACCTGATCCACACATCCTCTACCACTTCTGAAACCACACTGCTCTTCCCCAATCTGATGCTCTGTACATGCCTTCACCCTCTCAATCAATACCCTCCCATATAATTTACCAGGAATACTCAACAAACTTATACCTCTGTAATTTGAGCACTCACTCTTATCCCCTTTGCCTTTGTACAATGGCACTATGCACGCATTCCGCCAATCCTCAGGCACCTCACCATGAGTCATACATACATTAAATAACCTTACCAACCAGTCAACAATACAGTCACCCCCTTTTTTAATAAATTCCACTGCAATACCAACCAAACCTGCTGCCTTGCCGGCTTTCATCTTCCGCAAAGCTTTCACTACCTCTTCTCTGTTTACCAAATCATTTTCCCTATATATATATATATATATATATATATATATATATATATATATATATATATATCTATATATATTATATTTTTTTTATTATACTTTGTCGCTGTCTCCCGCGTTTGCGAGGTAGCGCAAGGAAACAGAGGAAAGAAATGGCCCAACCCCCCCCATACACATGTATATACATACGTCCACACACGCAAATATACATACCTACACAGCTTTCCATGGTTTACCCCAGACGCTTCACATGCCTTGATTCAATCCACTGACAGCACGTCAACCCCGGTATACCACATCGCTCCAATTCACTCTATTCCTTGCTCTCCTTTCACCCTCCTGCATGTTCAGGCCCCGATCACACATAATCTTTTTCACTCCATCTTTCCACCTCCAATTTGGTCTCCCTCTTCTCCTCGTTCCCTCCACCTCCGACACATATATCCTCTTGGTCAATCTTTCCTCACTCATTCTCTCCATGTGCCCAAACCACTTCAAAACACCCTCTTCTGCTCTCTCAACCATGCTCTTTTTATTTCCACACATCTCTCTAACCCTTACGTTACTCACTCGATCAAACCACCTCACACCACACATTGTCCTCAAACATCTCATTTCCAGCACATCCACCCTCCTGCGCACAACTCTATCCATAGCCCACGCCTCGCAACCATACAACATTGTTGGAACCACTATTCCTTCAAACATACCCATTTTTGCTTTCCGAGATAATGTTCTCGACTTCCACACATTCTTCAAGGCCCCCAGAATTTTCGCCCCCTCCCCCACCCTATGATCCACTTCCGCTTCCATGGTTCCATCTGCTGCCAGATCCACTCCCAGATATCTAAAACACTTCACTTCCTCCAGTTTTTCTCCATTCAAACTCACCTCCCAATTGACTTGACCCTCAACCCTACTGTACCTAATAACCTTGCTCTTATTCACATTTACTCTTAACTTTCTTCTTCCACACACTTTACCAAACTCAGTCACCAGCTTCTGCAGTTTTTCACATGAATCAGCCACCAGCGCTCTATCATCAGCGAACAACAACTGACTCACTTCCCAAGCTCTCTCATCCCCAACAGACTTCATACTTGCCCCTCTTTCCAAAACTCTTGCATTTACCTCCCTAACAACGCCATCCATAAACAAATTAAACAACCATGGAGACATCACACACCCCTGCCGCAAACCTACATTCACTGAGAACCAATCACTTTCCTCTCTTCCTACCCATACACATGCCTTACATCCTCGATAAAAACTTTTCACTGCTTCTAACAACTTTCCTCCCACACCATATATTCTTAATACCTTCCACAGAGCATCTCTATCAACTCTATCATATGCCTTCTCCAGATCCATAAATGCTACATACAAATCCATTTGCTTTTCTAAGTATTTCTCACTTACATTCTTCAAAGCAAACACCTGATCCACACATCCTCTACCACTTCTGAAACCACACTGCTCTTCCCCAATCTGATGCTCTGTACATGCCTTCACCCTCTCAATCAATACCCTCCCATATAATTTACCAGGAATACTCAACAAACTTATACCTCTGTAATTTGAGCACTCACTCTTATCCCCTTTGCCTTTGTACAATGGCACTATGCACGCATTCCGCCAATCCTCAGGCACCTCACCATGAGTCATACATACATTAAATAACCTTACCAACCAGTCAACAATACATATATATACATATATATATACATATATATATCTGCCACTCTATCATCAAACACATTCAACAAACCTTCAAAATACTCACTCCATCTCCTTCTCACATCACCACTACTTGTTATCACCTCCCCATTTGCCCCCTTCACTGAAGTTCCCATTTGCTCCCTTGTCTTATGCACTTTATTTACCTCCTTCCACAACATCTTTTTATTCTCCCTAAAATTTAATGATACTCCCTCACCCTAACTCTCATTTGCCCTCTTTTTCACCTCTTGCACCTTTCTCTTGACCTCCTGTCTCTTTTATACATCTCCCACTCAATTGCATTTTTTCCCTGCAAAAATTGTCCAAATGCATCTCTCTTCTCTTTCACTAATAATCTTACTTCTTCATCCCACCACTCACTACCCTTTCTAATCAACCCACCTCCCACTCTTCTCATGCCACAAGCATCTTTTGCGCAATCCATCACTGATTCCCTAAATACCTCCCATTCCTCCCCCACTCCCCTTACTTCCATTGTTTTCACCTTTTTCCATTCTGTACTCAGTCTCTCCTGGTACTTCCTCACACAAGTCTCCTTCCCAAGCTCACTTACTCTCACCACCCTTTTCACCCCAACATTCACTCTTCTTTTCTGAAAACCCATACAAATCTTCACCTTAGCCTCCACAAGATAATGATCAGACATCCCTCCAGTCGCACCTCTCAGCACATTAACATCCAAAAGTCTCTCTTTCGCGCGCCTGTCAATTAACACGTAATCCAATAACGCTCTCTGGCCATCTCTCCTACTTACATAGTATAATTATGTATATCTCGCTTTGTAAACCAGGTATTCCCAATCACCAGTCCTTTTTCAGCACATAAATCTACAAGCTCTTCACCATTTCCATTTACAACACTGAACACCCCATGTATACCAATTATTCCCTCAACTGCCACATTACTCACCTTTGCATTCAAATCACCCATCACTATAACCCGGTCTCGTGCATCAAAACCACTAACACACTCATTCAGCTGCTCCCAAAACACTTGCCTCTCATGATCTTTCTTCTCATGCCCAGGTGCATATGCACCAATAATCACCCATCTCTCTCCATCAACTTTCAGTTTTACCCATATTAATCGAGAATTTACTTTCTTACATTCTATCACATACTCCCACAACTCCTGTTTCAGGAGTACTGCTACTCCTTCCCTTGCTCCTGTCCTCTCACTAACCCCTGACTTTACTCCCAAGACATTCCCAAACCACTCTTCCCCTTTACCCTTGAGCTTCGTTTCACTCAGAGCCAAAACATCCAGGTTCCTTTCCTCAAACATACTACCTATCTCTCCTTTTTCCACATCTTGGTTACATCCACACACATTTAGACACCCCAGTCTGAGCCTTCGAGGAGGATGAGCACTCCCCGCGTGACTCCTTCTTCTGTTTCCCATTTTAAAAAGTTAAAAAATACAAGGAGGGGAGGATTTCTGGCCCCCCGCTTCCTTCTCCTCTAGTTGCCTTTGGTTGAGGTGGTGTGCAAAGTGAGAGGGTTAGGGAAAATGATTTGGTAAAAAGAGAAGAGGTAGTAAAAGCTTTGCGGAAGATGAAAGCCGGCGAGGCAGCAGGTTTGGATGGTATTGCTGTGGAATTTATTAAAAAAGGGGGTGACTGTATTGTTGACTGGTTGGTAAGGTTATTTAATGTATGTATGACTCATGGTGAGGTGCCTGAGGATTGGCGGAATGCGTGCATAGTGCCATTGTACAAAGGCAAAGGGGATAAGAGTGAGTGCTCAAATTACAGAGGTATAAGTTTGTTGAGTATTCCTGGTAAATTATATGGGAGGGTATTGATTGAGAGGGTGAAGGCATGTACAGAGCATCAGATTGGGGAAGAGCAGTGTGGTTTCAGAAGTGGTAGAGGATGTGTGGATCAGGTGTTTGCTTTGAAGAATGTATGTGAGAAATACTTAGAAAAGCAAATGGATTTGTATGTAGCATTTATGGATCTGGAGAAGGCATATGATAGAGTTGATAGAGATGCTCTGTGGAAGGTATTAAGAATATATGGTGTGGGAGGCAAGTTGTTAGAAGCAGTGAAAAGTTTTTATCGAGGATGTAAGACGTGTGTACGTGTAGGAAGAGAGGAAAGTGATTGGTTCTCAGTGAATGTAGGTTTGCGGCAGGGGTGTGTGATGTCTCCATGGTTGTTTAATTTGTTTATGGATGGGGTTGTTAGGGAGGTAAATGCAAGAGTCTTGGAAAGAGGGGCAAGTATGAAGTCTGTTGGGGATGAGAGAGCTTGGGAAGTGAGTCAGTTGTTGTTCGCTGATGATACAGCGCTGGTGGCGGATTCATGTGAGAAACTGCAGAAGCTGGTGACGGAGTTTGGTAAAGTGTGTGGAAGAAGAAAGTTAAGAGTAAATGTGAATAAGAGCAAGGTTATTAGGTACAGTAGGGTTGAGGGTCAAGTCAATTGGGAGGTGAGTTTGAATGGTGAAAAACTGGAGGAAGTGAAGTGTTTTAGATATCTGGGAGTGGATCTGTCAGCGGATGGAACCATGGAAGCGGAAGTGGATCATAGGGTGGGGGAGGGGGCGAAAATTTTGGGAGCCTTGAAAAATGTGTGGAAGTCGAGAACATTATCCCGGAAAGCAAAAATGGGTATGTTTGAAGGAATAGTAGTTCCAACAATGTTGTATGGTTGCGAGGCGTGGGCTATGGATAGAGTTGTGCGCAGGAGGATGGATGTGCTGGAAATGAGATGTTTGAGGACAATGTGTGGTGTGAGGTGGTTTGATCGAGTAAGTAACGTAAGGGTAAGAGAGATGTGTGGAAATAAAAAGAGCGTGGTTGAGAGAGCAGAAGAGGGTGTTTTAAAATGGTTTGGGCACATGGAGAGAATGAGTGAGGAAAGATTGACCAAGAGGATATATGTGTCGGAGGTGGAGGGAACGAGGAGAAGAGGGAGACCAAATTGGAGGTGGAAAGATGGAGTGAAAAAGATTTTGTGTGATCGGGGCCTGAACATGCAGGAGGGTGAAAGGAGGGCAAGGAATAGAGTGAATTGGAGCGATGTGGTATACAGGGGTTGACGTGCTGTCAGTGGATTGAATCAAGGCATGTGAAGCGTCCGGGGTAAACCATGGAAAGCTGTGTAGGTATGTATATTTGTGTGTGTGGACGTGTGTATGTACATGTGTATGGGGGGGGTTGGGCCATTTCTTTCGTCTGTTTCCTTGCGCTACCTCGCAAACGCGGGAGACAGCGACAAAGTATAAAAAAAAAAAAAAAAAAAAATATATATATATATATATATATTCATGTGAGAAACTGCAGAAGCTGGTGACTGAGTTTGGTAAAGTGTGTGAAAGAAGAAAGTTAAGAGTAAATGTGAATAAGAGCAAGGTTATTAGGTACAGTAGGGTTGAGGGTCAAGTCAATTGGGAGGTAAGTTTGAAAGGAGAAAAACTGGAGGAAGTAAAGTGTTTTAGATATCTGGGAGTGGATCTGGCAGCGGATGGAACCATGGAAGCGGAAATGGATCATAGGGTGGGGGAGGGGGCGAAAATTCTGGGAGCCTTGAAGAATGTGTGGAAGTCGAGAACATTATCTCGGAAAGCAAAAATGAGCATGTTTGAAGAAATAGTGGTTCCAACAATGTTGTATGGTTGCGAGGTGTGGGCTATGGATAGAGTTGTGCGCAGGAGGATGGATGTGCTGGAAATGAGATGTTTGAGGACAATGTCTGGTGTGAGGTGGTTTGATCGAGTAAGTAACGTAAGGGTAAGAGAGATGTTTGGAAATAAAAAGAGCGTGGTTGAGAGAGCAGAAGAGGGTGTTTTGAAATGGTTTGGGCACATGGAGAGAATGAGTGAGGAAAGATTGACAAAGAGGATATATGTGTCGGAGGTGGAGGGAACGAGGAGAAGTGGGAGACCAAATTGGAGGGGGAAAGATGGAGTGAAAACGATTTTGTGTGATCGGGGCCTGAACATGCAGGAGGGTGAAAGGAGGGCAAGGAATAGAGTGAATTGGAGCGATGTGGTATACTGGGGTTGACGTGCTGTCAGTGGATTGAATCAGGGCATGTGAAGCGTCTGGGGTAAACCATGGAAAGCTGTGTAGGTATGCATATTTGCGTGTGTGGACGTATGTATATACATGTGTATGGGGGTGGGTTGGGCCATTTCTTTCGTCTGTTTCCTTGCGCTACCTCGCAAACGCGGGAGACAGCGGAAAAAGAAAAAAAAAATACATATATAGACTGGGGTGTCTAAATGTGTGTGGATGTAACCAAGATGTGAAAAAAGGAGAGATAGGTAGTATGTTTGAGGAAAGGAACCTGGATGTTTTGGCTCTGAGTGAAACGAAGCTCAAGGGTAAAGGGGAAGAGTGGTTTGGGAATGTCTTGGGAGTAAAGTCAGGGGTTAGTGAGAGGACAAGAGCAAGGGAAGGAGTAGCAGTACTCCTGAAACAGGGGTTGTGGGAGTATGTGATAGAATGTAAGAAAGTAAATTCTCAATTAATATGGGTAAAACTGAAAGTTGATGGAGAGAGATGGGTGATTATTGGTGCATATGCACCTGGGCATGAGAAGAAAGATCATGAGAGGCAAGTGTTTTGGGAGCAGCTGAATGAGTGTGTCAGTGGTTTGATGCACGAGACCGGGTTATAGTGATGGGTGATTTAAATGCAAAGGTGAGTAATGTAGCAGTTGAGGGAATAATTGGTATACATGGGGTGTTCAGTGTTGTAAATGGAAATGGTGAAGAGGATGTAGATATATGTGCTGAAAAAGGACTGGTGATTGGGAATACCTGGTTTAAAAAGCGAGATATACATAAGTATACGTATGTAAGTAGGAGAGATGGCCAGAGAGCGTTATTGGATTACGTGTTAATTGACAGGCGCGTGAAAGAGAGACTTTTGGATGTTAATGTGCTGAGAGGTGCAACTGGAGGGATGTCTGATCATTATCTTGTGGAGGCTAAGGTGACGATTTGTATAGGTTTTCAGAAAAGAAGAGTGAATGTTGGGGTGAAGAGGGTGGTGAGAGTAAGTGAGCTTGGGAAGGAGACTTGTGTGAGGAAGTACCAGGAGAGACTGAGTACAGAATGGAAAAAGGCGAGAACAATGGAAGTAAGGGGAGTGGGGGAGGAATGGGATGTATTTAGGGAATCAGTGATGGATTGCGCAAAAGATGCTCGTGGCATGAGAAGAGTGGGAGGTGGGTTGATTAGAAAGGGTAGTGAGTGGTGGGATGAAGAAGTAAGATTATTAGTGAGAGAGAAGAGAGAGGCATTTGGACGATTTTTGCAGGGAAAAAATGCAAATGAGTGGGAGATGTATAAAAGAAAGAGACAGGAGGTCAAGAGAAAGGTGCAAGAGGTGAAACAGAGGGCAAATGAGAGTTGGGGTGAGAGAGTTTCATTAAATTTTAGGGAGAATAAAAAGATGTTCTGGAAGGAGGTAAATAAAGTGCGTAAGACAAGGGAGCAAATGGGAACTTCAGTGAAGGGCGCAAATGGGGAGGTGATAACAAGTAGTGGTGATGTGAGGAGATGGAGTGAGTATTTTGAAGGTTTGTTGAATGTGTTTGATGATAGAGTGGCAGATATAGGGTGTTTTGGTCAAGGTGGTGTGCAAAGTGAGAGGGTTAGGGAAAATGATTTGGTAAACAGAGAAGAGGTAGTAAAAGCTTTGCGGAAGATGAAAGCCGGCAAGGCAGCAGGTTTGGATGGTATTGCAGTGGAATTTATTAAAAAAGGGGGTGACTGTATTATTGACTGGTTGGTAAGGTTATTTAATGTATGTATGACTCATGGTGAGGTGCCTGAGGATTGGCGGAATGCGTGCATAGTGCCATTGTACAAAGGCAAAGGGGATAAGAGTGAGTGCTCCAATTTCAGAGGAATAAGTTTGTTGAGTATTCCTGGTAAATTATATGGGAGGGTATTGATTTAGAGTGTGAAGGCATGTACAGAGCATCACATTGGGGAAGAGCAGTGTGGTTTCAGAAGTGGTAGAGGATGTGTGAATCAGGTGTTTGCTTTGAAGAATGTATGTGAGAAATACTTAGAAAAGCAAATGAATTTGTATGTAGCATTTATGGATCTGGAGAAGGCATATGATAGAGTTGATAGAGATGCTCTGTGGAAGGTATTAAGAATATATGGTGTGGGAGGCAAGTTGTTAGAAGCAGTGAAAAGTTTTTATCGAGGATGTAAGGCATGTGTACATGTAGGAAGAGAGGAAAGTGACTGGTTCTCAGTGAATGTAGGTTTGCGGCAGGGGTGTGTGATGTCTCCATGGTTGTTTAATTTGTTTATTGATGGGGTTGTTAGGGAGGTGAATGCAAGAATTTTGGAAAGAGGGGCAAGTATGAAGTCTATTGGGGATGAGAGAGCTTGGGAAGTGAGTCAGTTGTTGTTCGCTGACGATACAGCGCTGGTGGCTGATTCATGTGAGAAACTGCAGAAGCTGGTGACTGAGTTTGGTAAAGTGTGTGAAAGAAGAAAGTTAAGAGTAAATGTGAATAAGAGCAAGGTTATTAGGTACAGTAGGGTTGAGGGTCAAGTCAATTGGGAGGTAAGTTTGAATGGAGAAAAACTGGAGGAAGTAAAGTGTTTTAGATATCTGGGAGTGGATCTGGCAGTGGATGGAACCATGGAAGCGGAAGTGGATCATAGGGTGGGGGAGGGGGCAAAAATCCTGGGAGCCTTGAAGAATGTGTGGAAGTCGAAAACGTTA
Organism: Panulirus ornatus; assembly: GCF_036320965.1. Classification (NCBI taxonomy): domain Eukaryota; kingdom Metazoa; phylum Arthropoda; class Malacostraca; order Decapoda; family Palinuridae; genus Panulirus; species Panulirus ornatus. The sequence continues at coordinate 25,336,446 of NC_092278.1, forward strand.
TCTCGGAAAGCAAAAATGGGTATGTTTGAAGGAATAGTGGTTGCAACAATGTTGTATGGTTGCGAGGCGTGGGCTATGGATAGAGTTGTGCACAGGAGGATGGATGTGCTTGAAATGAGATGTTTGAGGACAATGTGTGGTGTGAGGTGGTTTGATCGAGTAAGTAACGTAAGGGTAAGAGAGATGTGAGGAAATAAAAAGAGCGTGGTTGAGAGAGCAGAAGAGGGTGTTTTGAAATGGTTTGGGCACATGGAGAGAATGAGTGAGGAAAGATTGACCAAGAGGATATATGTGTCGGAGGTGGAGGGAACGAGAAGTGGGAGACCAAATTGGAGGTGGAAAGATGGAGTGAAAAAGATTTTGTGTGATCGGGGCCTGAACATGCAGGAGGGTGAAAGGAGGGCAAGGAATAGAGTGAACTGGATCGATGTGGTATACCGGGGTTGACGTGCTGTCAGTGGATTGAATCAGGGCATGTGAAGCGTCTGGGGTAAACCATGGAAAGCTGTGTAGGTATGTATATTTGAGTGTGTGGACGTGTATGTATATACATGTGTATGGGGGTGGGTTGGGCCATTTCTTTCATCTGTTTCCTTGCGCTACCTCGCAAACGCGGGAGACAGCGACAAAGTATAAAAAAAAAAAAAAAAAAAAAAAAAAAAAAAAATATATATATATATATATATATATATATATATATATATATATATATATATATATATATATATATTATCCCTGGGGATAGGGGATTAAGAATACTTCCCACGTATTCCCTGCGTGTCGTAGAAGGCGACTAAAAGGGGAGGGAGCGGGGGGCTGGAAATCCTCCCCTCTCATTTTTTTTTTTTTTAATTTTCCAAAAGAAGGAACAGAGGGGGCCAGGTGAGGATATTCCAAAAAAGGCCCAGTCCTCTGTTCTTAACGCTACCTCGCTAACGCGGGAAATGGCAAATAGTTTAAAAGAAAAAGAAAGAATATATATATATATATATATATATATATATATATATATATATATATATATATATATATATATTTTTTTTTTTTTTTTTTGCCGGTCTCCCGCGTTTGCGAGGTAGCGCAAAGAAACAGACGAAAGAAAATGGCCCAACCCACCCCCATACACATGTATATACATACGTCCACACACGCAAATATACATACCTACACAGCTTTCCATGGTTTACCCCAGACGCTTCACATGCCCTGATTCAATCCACTGACAGCACGTCAACCCCGGTATACCACATCGATCCAATTCACTCGATTCCTTGCCCTCCTTTCACCCTCCTGCATGTTCAGGCCCCGATCACACAAAATCTTTTTCACTCCATCTTTCCACCTCCAATTTGGTCTCCCACTTCTCCTCGTTCCCTCCACCTCCGACACATATATCCTCTTGGTCAATCTTTCCTCACTCATTCTCTCCATATATATATATCTATATATATATATATATATATATATATATATATATATATATATATATATATATATATATATATATATATTCTTTTCGCGTACATATTCGTAATTTCCCACGGTAGCGAGGTAGCGTCAAGAACAGATGAATGAGCCTTAGAGGGAAAGATCTTCATTTACCCTTATCTCTGTTCCTTCTACTGGAAAATACAAGAGAAGGGGAGGATTTCCAGCCTCCCGCTCCTACGACTAAAAAAAAAATATATATATATATATATATATATATATATATATATATATATATATATATATATATATATATATATACATATATATATATCCCTGGGGATAGGGGAGAGAGAACACCTCCCACATATTCCCTGTGTGTCGTAGAAGGCGACTAAAAGGGGAGGGAGCTGGGGGCTGGAAATCCTCCCCTCTTGTTTTTGTTTTTTTAATTTTCCAAAAGAAGGAACAGAGAAGGGGGCCAGGTGAGGATATTCCCTCAGAGGCCCAGTCCCCTGTTCTTAACGCTACCTTGCTAACACGGGAAATGGCGAATTGTTTGAAAAAAGAAAAAAGAATATATATATTCATCCCTGGGGATAGTGGAGAAAGAATACTTCCCACGTATTTCCTGCGTGTCATAGAAGGTGATTAAAACGGAAGGGAGCGGGGGGCTGGAGATCCTCACTCTCGTCTTTTTAATTTCCCAAAAGAAGGAACAGAGAAGGGGGCCAGGTGAGGATATTTCCTCAAAGGCCCAGTCCTCTGTTCTTAATGCTATGTCGCTAACGCGGGAAATGGTATGAAATAGTATGAAAGAAAAGAAAGATATATATGTATATATAGGAGTCATGCAGGGAGTGCTCATCTTCCTCGAAGGCTCAGATTGGGGTGTCTAAATGTGTGTGGATGTAACCAAGATGAGAAAAAAGGAGAGATAGGTAGTATGTTTGAGGAAAGGAACCTGGATGTTTTGGCTCCCTTTCCACATCCAGGCCCCACAAAACTTTCCATGATTTACCCAAGATGCTTCACCTGCCCTGGTTCAGTCCATTGACAGCACGTCAACCCCAATATACCACATCGCTCCCATTCACTCTGTTCCTTGCACACCTCTCACCCTCCTGTATGTTTAGGCCCCATACTGCTCAAAATCTTTTTCACTCCATCCTTCCACCTTCAGTTTGGTCTCCCACTTTTCCTTGTTCCCTCCTCCTGTGACACATATATCCTTTGTCAATCTTGACTCACTCATTGTCTCCATATTTCCAAACCATTTCAACACATCCTCTTCTGCTCTCTCGACCATACTCTTTCTATTTCCACACATCTCTCTTACCCTTACATTACTTACTTGATCAAACCACCTCACACCACATATTGTCCTTAAACACTTCATTTCCAACAAATCCACCCGCTTCTGTATAACCCTCTCTAAAGCCCAAGCCTCGCAACTATTCCTTCAAACATGCCTATTTTTGCTCTTCAAGATAAAGAACTCACCTTCCACACATTCTTCATCACTACCAGTACCTTCGCCTTCTCCCCCACCATGTGATTCACTTCCACTTCTGTAGTTCCATCTGCTGCTAAGTTCACTCCCATATATCTAAAACACTTCACTAACTCCAATTTTTCTCCATTCAAACTCACATCCCAATTAACTTGTCCCTACACCCTACTGAACCTAATAACCTTGCTCTTATTCACATTTACTCTCAACTTTCTCCTTTCACACACTTTTCCTAACTCAGTCACCAACCTCTGCAGTTTCTCACAAGAATCAGCCACTAGAGCTGTATAATCATTGGACAACAACTAACTCACTTTCCGGGCCCTCTCCTCTACAACAGACTGCATAATCGCTCTTTCCCACATCAGCGAAGTAACACTAGGAAACAGATGAAGAATGGCCCATCCACTCATATACACATATATTTTTTTTTTTTTTTTTTTTGCTTTGTCGCTGTCTCCCGCGTTTGCGAGGTAGCGCAAGGAAACAGACGAAAGAAATGGCCCAACCCACCCCCATACACATGTATATACATACGTCCACACACGCAAATATACATACCTACACAGCTTTCCATGGTTTACCCCAGACGCTTCGCATGCCTTGATTCAATCCACTGACAGCACGTCAACCCCGGTATACCACATCGCTCCAATTCACTCTATTCCTTGCACGCCTTTCACCCTCCTGCATGTTCAGGCCCCGATCACACAAAATCTTTTTCACTCCATCTTTCCACCTCCAATTTGGTCTCCCTCTTCTCCTCGTTCCCTCCACCTCCGACACATATATCCTCTTGGTCAATCTTTCCTCACTCATTCTCTCCATGTGCCCAAACCATTTCAAAACACCCTCTTCTGCTCTCTCAACCATGCTCTTTTTATTTCCACACATCTCTCTTACCCTTACATGACTTACTCGATCAAACCACCTCACACCACACATTGTCCTCAAACATCTCATTTCCAGCACATCCATCCTCCGCGCACAACTCTATCCATAGCCCACGCCTCGCAACCATACAACATTGTTGGAACCACTATTCCTTCAAACATACCCATTTTTGCTTTCCGAGATAATGTTCTCGACTTCCACACATTCTTCAAGGCTCCCAGAATTTTCGCCCCCTCCCCCACCCTATGATCCACTTCCGCTTCCATGGTTCCATCCGCTGCCAGATCCACTCCCAGATATCTAAAACACTTCACTTCCTCCAGTTTTTCTCCATTCAAACTCACCTCCCAATTGACTTGACCCTCAACCCTACTGTACCTAATGACCTTGCTCTTATTCACATTTACTCTTAACTTTCTTCTTTCACACACTTTACCAAACTCAGTCACCAGCTTCTGCAGTTTCTCACATGAATCAGCCACCAGCGCTGTATCATCAGCGAACAACAACTGACTCACTTCCCAAGCTCTCTCCTCCCCAACAGACTTCATACTTGCCCCTCTTTCCAAAACTCTTGCATTCACCTCCCTAACAACCCCATCCATAAACAAATTAAACAACCATGGAGACATCACACACCCCTGCCGCAAACCTACATTCACTGAGAACCAATCACTTTCCTCTCTTCCTACACGTACACATGCCTTACATACTCGATAAAAACTTTTCACTGCTTCTAACAACTTGCCTCCCACACCATATATTCTTAATACCTTCCACAGAGCATCTCTATCAACTCTATCATATGCCTTCCCCAGATCCATAAATGCTACATACAAATCCATTTGCTTTTCTAAGTATTTCTCACATTTCTCACAACCTTCTTCAAAGCAAACACCTGATTCACACATCCTCTACCACTTCTGAAACCACACTGCTCTTCCCCAATCTGATGCTCTGTACATGCCTTCACCCTCTCAATCAATACCCTCCCATATAATTTACCAGGAATACTCAACAAGCTTATACCTCTGTAATTTGAGCACTCACTCTTATCCCCTTTGCCTTTGTACAATGGCACTATGCACGCATTCCGCCAATCCTCAGGCACCTCACCATGAGTCATACATACATTAAATAACCTTACCAACCAGTCAACAATACAGTCACCCCCTTTTTTAATAAATTCCACTGCAATACCATCCAAATCTGCTGCCTTGCCGGCTTTCATCTTCCGCAAAGCTTTTACTACCTCTTCTCTGTTTACCAAATCATTTTCCCTAACCCTCTCACTTTGCACACCACCTCGACCAAAACACCCTATATCTGCCACTCTATCATCAAACACATTCAACAAACCTTCAAAATACTCACTCCATCTCCTTCTCACATCACCACTACTTGTTATCACCTCCCCATTTGCGCCCTTCAATGAAGTTCCCATTTGCTCCCTTGTCTTACGCACTTTATTTACCTCCTTCCAGAACATCTTTTTATTCTCCCTAAAATTTAATGATACTCTCTCACCCCAACTCTCATTTGCCCTTTTTTTCACCTCTTGCACTTTGTCGCTGTCTCCCGCATTAGCGAGGTAGCGCAAGGAAACAGATGAAAGAATGGCCCAACCCACCCACATAAACATGTATATACAAACACATCCACACATGCACATATACATACCTTTACATCTCAACTTATACATATATATGCACACTCAGACTTATACATATATACACATGTACATAATTCATACTGTCTGCCCTTATTCATTCCCGTTGCAACTCTGCCACACATGAAATGACAGCCCCCTTCCCCCGCATGTGCGCGAGGTAGCACTAGGAAAAGACAACAAAGGTCACATTTGTCCACACTCATGCTGTTTCCTGTAGGATGAGGTAGCACCAGGAATGGATGAAGGCAAGTAAGTATGAATATGTACATGTGCATATATGTATATTTTTTGGATGTGTATTTATGTATATGTGTATATATTGATATGTTTATGTTTTTTTCTCATATATATTCGCCATTTCCTGCTTTTGCGAGGTAGCTTTAAAAACAGAGGACTGAGCTTTAGAGGGAATATCTTCACTTGGCTCCTTCTTTGTTCCTTCTTTTGGAAAATTAAGAATGATGGGAGAGGATTTCCAGCACCCCACTCCCTCCCCTTTTAGTCGCCTTCAACGACATGCAGGGAATACATGGGAAGTTTTCTTTCTCCCCTATCCCAGGGATAATATGTAAATTTATTTATCCCTGGGGATAGGGGTGAAAGAATACTTCCCATGCATTCCTCGCGTGTCGTAGAAAGCGACTAGAGGGGACGGGAGCGGGGGGCCAGATATCCTCCCCTCCTTGTACTTTTTTAACTTTCTAAAATGGGAAGGTGACTGAGTTTGGTAAAGTATGTGAAAGAAGAAAGTTAAGGGTAAATGTGAATAAGAGCAAGGTTATTAGGTACAGTAGGGTTGAGAGTCAAGTCAATTGGGAGGTGAGTTTGAATGGAGAAAAACTGGAGGAAGTAAAGTGTTTTAGATATCTGGGAGTGGATCTGGCAGCGGATGGAAACATGGAAGCGGAAGTGGATCATAGGATGGGGGAGGGGGCGAAAATTCTGGGAGCCTTGAAGAATGTGTGGAAGTCGAGAACATTATCTCGGAAAGCAAAAATGGGTATGTTTGAAGGAATAGTGGTTCCAACAATGTTGTATGGTTGCGAGGCGTGGGCTATGGATAGAGTGGTGAGCAGGAGGATGGATGTGCTGGAAATGAGATGTTTGAGGACAATGTGTGGTGTGAGGTGGTTTGATCGAGTAAGTAACGTAAGGGTAAGAGAGATGTGTGGAAATAAAAAGAGCGTGGTTGAGAGAGCAGAAGAGGGTGTTTTGAAATGGTTTGGGCACATGGAGAGAATGAGTGAGGAAAGATTGACCAAGAGGATATATGTGTCGGAGGTGGAGGGAACGAGGAGAAGAGGGAGACCAAATTGGAGGTGGAAAGATGGAGTGAAAAAGATTTTGTGTGATCAGGGCCTGAACATGCAGGAGGGTGAAAGGAGGGCAAGGAATAGAGTGAATTGGAGCGATGTGGTATACCGGGGTTGACGTGCTGTCAGTGGATTGAATCAGGGCATGTGAAGCGTCTGGGGTAAACCATGGAAAGCTGTGTAGGTATGTATATTTGTGTGTGTGGACGTATGTATATACATGTGTATGGGGGTGGGTTGGGCCATTTCTTTCGTCTGTTTCCTTGCGCTACCTCGCAAACGCAGGAGACAGCGACAAAGCAAAAAAAAAAAAAAAATTTATCTTTTTTATTATACTTTGTCGCTGTCTCCCACGTTAGCGAGGTAACACAAGGAAACACGAAGTAATGCGAGTACACAAGGAAACACGAAGTAATGCGAGTACACAAGGAAACACGAAGTAATGGCCCAACCCACCCACATACACATGTACATACATACACGTCCACACACGCACCTATACATACCTATATATCTCAACATATACATATATATACACACACAGACATATACATATATAAACATGTACATAAATCATACTGTCTGCCCTTATTCATTCCCGTCACCACCCCGCCACACATGAAATAACAACCCCCTCGCCCCGCATGTGCGTGAGGTAGTGCTAGGAAAAGACAACAAAGGCCACATTCGTTCATACTCAGTCTCTAGCTGTCATGTATAATGTATGGTTCCTATATATATATGGCAGATATAGGGTGTTTAGGTCGAGGTGGTGTGCAAAGTGAGAGGATTAGGGAGAATGATTTGGTAAACAGAGAAGAGGTAGAGAAAGCTTTGTGGAAGATGAAAGCCGGCAAGGCGGCAGGTTTGGATGGTATTGCTGTGGAATTCATTAAAAAAGGGGGTGACTGTGTTGTTGGCTGATTGGTAAGGATATTCAATGTATGTATGGTTCATGGTGAAGTGCCTGACGATTGGCGGAATGCATGCATAGTGCCATTATACAAAGCCAAAGAGGATAAAGGTGAGTGTTCAAATTACACATATGTGGATTAGCTTCAAACTGATGTTTCAGGATGGTTTGTGTAAAGTGAAGTTTTCTGGGCCTTCCCAGATCTTCGCTTATTTGCTGGTGTTGCCTTACCTCCAATGTTTCGAAATCTTAATGTCCATACCTGAATTGATCAGAAACTAGAACCACCAGTCCTCAATATTTCCCTTACTGGCCTCTTTGTCTTGTAGAGACTAGTAATTGAAGCTATTTGTTCAACTGTCAAGTCCTTTCACTTCCCTACTGTGGCTAGAGAGCAAGAAAACCTTTGGCAGTAGGTCATAAGAAGGGGACAAACTCAGGTAAACCATCAACATTTATCAACTACTAATATTGAAAGAGAACTCACAATTGTTTCCCTAGGCATGCTTGTAGCTCCAACCCTCTTATCGCTACCTGATGCTAGATAACCAGAGAAACTTCAGCGCTCTGGCTGCGAGGGATAGTGAGCAGGAATCAGTCACAGGATTATGCATCGGCCCACTCACGCATAATGCAATATCAAGGTGTGTACATATCAACATATACACATACATACACATACACAAACATATACATATATGCACATGAACATATTTATACTTACTCACCTCTATCCATTCCTGGCACCATATCTGCTCATACTCAATTTCTAGCTGTCATGTGTAATGTACTGAAACCACACCTCCCTATCCACATCCAAACCCCAAAGACATTTCACATGCCATGGTTCAGTCCACTAAAACCTTGCTGACCCCAGTATATCACATCGTTCCAATTCACTCTATTCCGTGCATGCCTTTCACCCTCCTGCATGTGCAGTCCCCAATCGCTCAAAATCATTTTCACTCCATCCTTCCACCTCCAATTTGGTCTCCCACTTCTCCTTGTTCCCTCCACCTCTGACACATATATCCTTTCTGTCAACCTTTCCTCACTCATTCTCTCCATATTTCCAAACCATTTTAACACATCCACTTTCGGTTTCTCAACCACACTCTTTTCATTACCTCACATCTCTTACCCTTTCATTACTTACTCGATCAAACCACCTCAAACCACATATTGTCCTCAAACATTTCATATCCAACAAATCCACCCTCCTCTGTGCAACCCTATCTATCTATAGCCCATGCCTTGAAACCATATAATACTGTTGGAATTACTATTCCTTCAAACATTCCCATTTTTGTTTTCCGAGATAATGCTCTCTCTTTCCATACATATTCTTCATCAATCCCAAAACTTTTGTCCCTTCCCACACCCTATGACTCACTTCAGCTTCCAAGGTTTCATTCATTGCAAATTCTACTTCCAGGTATCTAAAACACTTCACATCCTCCAATTTTTCTCCAATGAAACCTACATCCCATCTACCTTGTCCTTCAACCCTGCTGAACCTAATAATTTTGCTCTTATTCACATTCAGTCTCAACTTTCCCCTTTCACACACTTTTCTGAACTCAGTCACCAAATTTTGCACTTTCTCACCCAAATCAGCCATCCATGCTGTATCATCAGCATACGACATGCAACACACTTCCCCTGCCCTCTCATCCCTAAGAGACTGTATACTCGCCCCTCTCTCCAAAACTCTTGCATTTACCTTCCTAACCACCCCATCCGTAAACAAATTAAACAACCAAGGGGACATCACAACATAATCTTATGAGTAATGCACCAAAACCACAGCTCCACATCCAGGCCCAAGAGACCTTTCCAAGGCTCACCTCGGACATTTCACATGCCTTGGTTCAGCTCATCGACTGCATGTAGACCTGGTATACCGCAATGTTCCAACTCACTCCATTCCCCTCAACTATATTTCTGTTGCTGTTGTTTTTTCTTTTTCTCACCACACACTTTGTTTCATTAGATAAAATTTGAATTAAATATTCATATTAATTTTCAATTCATTCTTGAAACACACGAGATGTTTCAAGCAAACATACACAGCCCTTCTTCTGTCAAAGTCACTGTAAATGATGCAACCTAGTATACAAAGAGCAAAACTGGAATGGATCACACCTTGAGGTGTTGTAAATGAGAACCATGGGATAGGAAATATCATGGTCTGGGAGACCATGTTCCCTCAAAGTTCATGCACGGTAGTGTAGTTGGTAAGGGTCAAACTCAGTGAGTCATTGGGTGGGTGGGCATTCCTCAGGTCTCTGCACTTCATGGAAGAGAGATGAGAGGAATTGTTTAACCCTTCCCACTTGGAAATTCTGTGCAAGCTGCCACCCTCTCAATTACCATCTCTACCAAACACCTTACTAAGTATACTAGACACACTTATATCTCAGCAATTTGAGCATTAATTTTTCACCCCTTTTTCTCTATTTACAATCACTATACATGATTTCTGCCAATCCTCAGACACCTCACCTTGGACAAAACAAACGGTGAAAAGTTGGTATAACCAACTAACAACACTGTTGCCACCTTTCTTGAGAAACTCAACTGCAATCTCACCCTCCCCTACAGCTCAACCACACTTCATGTTATGCAAGGCTTTCACTAACTCCTTTCTTTTTACTAAACTATCTTGCAGGACTCTCCCATTTTGCATGCCACCTTGTCATAGACAAATCAAATCTGTTTCTCTGTCATCTATGAACTTCAAAAATCTTTCAAAATACTCACCCCATCTGTTTTTCACTCTTCTTTGCCTGTTACCATGCTTCCAGCTACTCCCATCACTGTTACTCTCATTTGTTCTCTTGTCTTCCTCACACTATTCAACTTCTTACAAAAAAAAAATTTCAGTGTACTTGAAATTAACCAATACTTTTTCAACTCATTTCTCATTTGTCCTCAATTTCTAAGCTCTTCTACCTCTCTATTGACCTCTAGCTGGTTTCTCTTGTACACCTCCCAAATATATTTCAAATATATGTACTGAGACTACAAAGAGAAGTCTAACTGAAAGAAAGCATCAAACACAAAGGTCTGAAAGAATTACATGCTCTATATCAAATAAGCATCCAAAATTCTAAAGGAATGAAATGCTCAGTACCAAATAATACATTACCAAAATTCAGGGGTCATAAATAACATCTTCCAACACAGTGTTAATATCTATAATCACTGATCATAAATAAAGTGTCCACAGGATATCAATGCCTTACACCATTAATCATTAAACTACTGATACTCACTGATCAGAATGGTTTCTGGCAAAGAACACCATGTTGTCAAGTGCCAGCATTCCTGGAGGAGTTTCCATGAAGTCCTGTGCAGGATTAATATCATTGCGGAACCCTAGTTTCTTGTACTCTTTCTTATATTCAGGTCTCCGGGTTGTGACATTTCCACTACTCTAATGCCCAAACAAATCAAAGCAATGATTAGATACATTTCAAACATGCAGTAAGTACATATAAAAATTAAAATTCTGGTCTACAATACTGAGAAACTTAAGGTTATGAGAATATTCTTTACAAACTAACTTACTCCTACCCCACAGCTCCCTTCTACGGGGTTCCTGAAGCATTCAGAAAGCCTAACAAGTCCACCAAATGGGACTATGAGGTGATGTTGCATTCATCTTGATGGGATGAATGCAGAGCAACTGTAAGGTAGGTGAAAGTGTCTTCAATGTGAAAGTGACATCTTGGGCATGAGGCATCTTGTGAAATGATGAATGGATGTTTCTAACGTTTGTGAGATGGGCAGTGTCCAAAATTCAGATAAAAAAGTTTGATACACATGTTTGAGTAGTTTCAGGTGGGTATGTGACTAGTAGACGAGAGTTTAAGAATGGGTGGGTGGGAACAGTGGAGCACAACTGTTTGAGTTTGTCATGTACTAATGGTGTGAATATCTTTTACCAATGACATTTTTCCTGGAGGTTGGGGATCTATGAGTACAAGTTATGGATATATGCTAGAAGAAATTGATTCTTTCTTTCTTTCAAACTATTCGCCATTTCCTGCGTTAGCGAGGCAGCGTTAAGAACAGAGGACTCCGCCTTTGAGGAATATCCTCACCTGGCCCCCTTATCTGTTCCTTCTTTTGGAAAATTAAAAAAGATTGATAAGAAACAAAATATTGAAATATTAAATTCTATTAGATCTCTAGGGCTAGAAGCCTTTTAACCTCTACCCTCTGGTGACTTAAACACCTCTCACACATTATCAACCACTTACTTAGCAACAACAGTCTATACTTCAACCCAGGTCTACACTAAGACCAATCAAAAACCTCTTTTCAACAATGAAATCATAATCTCCAGGTCATAATCTACACTACCATGCATGAACTTTGAGGGAACATGGTCTCCCAGATCAAGATATTTCCTATCCCATGGTTCTCATTTACAACACCTCAAGGTGTGATCCATTCCAGTTTTGCTCTTTGTATACTAGGTTGCATCATTTACGGTGACTTTGACAGAAGAAGGGCTGTGTATGTTTGCTTGAAACATCTCGTGTGTTTCAAGAATGAATTGAAAATTAATATGAATATTTAATTCAAATTTTATCTGAAAAAAACAAAGTGTGTGGTGAGAAAAAGAAAAAACAACAGCAACAGAAATATAGTTGAGGGGAATGGAGTGAGTTGGAACATTGTGGTATACCAGGTCTACATGCTGTCGATGAGCTGAACCAAGGCATGTGAAATGTCCGGGGTGAGCCTTGGAAAGGTCTCTTGTATGTAGGAAGAGAGGAAAGTGATTGGTTCTCAGTGAATGTAGGTTTGCGGCAGGGGTGTGTGATGTCTCCATGGTTGTTTAATTTGTTTATGGATGGGGTTGTTAGGGAGGTGAATGCAAGAGTTTTGGAAAGAGGGGCAAGTATGAAGTCTGTTGTGGATGAGAGAGCTTGGGAAGTGAGTCAGTTGTTATTCGCTGATGATACAGCGCTGGTGGCTGATTCATGTGAGAAACTGCAGCTGGTGACTGAGTTTGGTAAAGTGTGTGAAAGAAGAAAGTTAAGAGTAAATGTGAATAAGAGCAAGGTTATTAGGTACAGTAGGGTTGAGGGTCAAGTCAATTGGGAGGTAAGTTTGAATAGAGCAAAACTGGAGGAAGTAAAGTGTTTTAGATATCTGGGAGTGGATCTGGCAGTGGATGGAACCATGGAAGCGGAAGTGGATCATAGGGTGGGGGAGGGGGCGAAAATCCTGGGAGCCTTGAAGAATGTGTGGAAGTTGAGAACATTATCTCGGAAAGCAAAAATGGGTATGTTTGAAGGAATAGTGGTTCCAACAATGTTGTATGGTTGTGTGGCGTGGGCTATGGATAGAGTTGTGCGCAGGAGGATGGATGTGCTGGAAATGAGATGTTTGAGGACAATGTGTGGTGTGAGGTGGTTTGATCGAGTAAGTAACGTAAGGGTAAGAGAGATGTGTGGAAATAAAAAGAGCGTGGTTGAGAGAGCAGAAGAGGGTGTTTTGAAATGGTTTGGGCACATGGAGAGAATGAGTGAGGAAAGATTGACCAAGAGAATATATGTGTCGGAGGTGGAGGGAACGAGGAGAAGTGGGAGACCAAATTGGAGGTGGAAAGATGGAGTGAAAAAGATTTTGTGTGATCGGGGCCTGAACATGCAGGAGGGTGAAAGGAGGGCAAGGAATAGAGTGAATTGGTTCGATGTGGTATACCGGGGTTGACGTGCTGTCAGTGGATTGAATCAGGGCATGTGAAGCGTCTGGGTTAAACCATGGAAAGCTGTGTAGGTATGTATATTTGCGTGTGTGGACGTATGTATGTACATGTGTATGGGGGTGGGTTGGGCCATTTCTTTCGTATGTTTCCTTGCGCTACCTCGCAAACGCGGGAGACAGCGACAAAAAAAAAAAATCCCTTTTCCCTGGGGATAGGGGAGAAAGAATACTTCCCACGTATTCCCTGCATGTCGTAGAAGGCGACTAAAAGGTGAGGGAGCGGGGGGCGGGAAATCCTCCCCTCTCGTTTTTTTTTTTTAATTTTCCAAAAGAAGGAACAGAGTGGGCCAGGTGAGGATATTCCAAAAAAGGCCCAGTCCTCTGTTCTTAACGCTACCTCGCTAATGCGGGAAATGGTTAATAGTTTAAAAGAAAGAAAGAAAGAATATATATCCCTGGGGATAGGGGAGAAAGAATACTTCCCACCTATTCCCTTTGTGTCGTAGAAGGCGACTAAAAGGGGAGGGAGTGGGGGCTGGAAATCCTCCCCTCTCATTATTTTTTTTTTAATTTTCCAAAAGAAGGAAGAAGGAAGGGGGCCAGGTGAGGATATTCCCTCAAAGGCCCAGTTCTCTGTTCTTAACGCTACCTTGCTAACGCGGGAAATGGCGAATAGTTTGAAAGAAAAAAGAAAATATATACATACATATATACACACAATACATACACATATATGTATATACACAGTCATATACATCAATTCATGTGTACCATAAAATATTCTTAAATTACTGAAAATAAGGAAAATATACTTTCATTAAATTAAAACATATGATGTAAATGCCTTACTTCACCAAATGTTAAGCACCAAAAAACTAAGACAACCAGGACAGACTGATTCTCTTGAAATTACTGAACTTTATCTTGCTTCATCTACAGCACATCTTCCCAGTAATATGCTAATGTACAAGAAACATTTTTTTTTTTTTTTTTTTTATACTTTGTCGCTGTCTCCCGCGTTTGCGAGGTAGCGCAAGGAAACAGACGAAAGAAATGCCCCCCCCCCCATACACATGTACATACGTCCACACACGCAAATATACATACCTACACAGCTTTCCATGGTTTACCCCAGACGCTTCACATGCCTTGATTCAATCCACTGACAGCACGTCAACCCCTGTATACCACATCGCTCCAATTCACTCTATTCCTTGCCCTCCTTTCACCCTCCTGCATGTTCAGGCCCCGATCACACAAAATCTTTTTCACTCCATCTTTCCACCTCCAATTTGGTCTCCCTCTTCTCCTCGTTCCCTCCACCTCCGACACATATATCCTCTTGGTCAATCTTTCCTCACTCATTCTCTCCATGTGCCCAAACCATTTGAAAACAACCTCTTCTGCTCTCTCAACCACGCTCTTTTTATTTCCACACATCTCTCTTACCCTTACGTTACTTACTCGATCAAACCACCTCACACCACACATTGTCCTCAAACATCTCATTTCCAGCACATCCATCCTCCTGCGCACATCTCTATCCATAGCCCACGCCTCGCAACCATACAACATTGTTGGAACCACTATTCCTTCAAACATACCCATTTTTGCTTTCCGAGATAATGTTCTCGACTTCCACACATTTTTCAAGGCTCCCAAAATTTTCGCCCCCTCCCCCACCCTATGATCCACTTCCGCTTCCATGGTTCCATCCGCTGACAGATCCACTCCCAGATATCTAAAACACTTCACTTCCTCCAGTTTTTCTCCATTCAAACTCACCTCCCAATTGACTTGACCCTCACCCCTACTGTACCTAATAACCTTGCTCTTATTCACATTTACTCTTAACTTTCTTCTTCCACACACTTTACCAAACTCAGTCACCAGCTTCTGCAGTTTCTCACATGAATCCGCCACCAGCGCTGTATCATCAGCGAACAACAACTGACTCACTTCCCAAGCTCTCTCATCCCCAACAGACTTCATACTTGCCCCTCTTTCCAAAACTCTTGCATTTACCTCCCTAACAACCCCATCCATAAACAAATTAAACAACCATGGAGACATCACACACCCCTGCCGCAAACCTACATTCACTGAGAACCAATCACTTTCCTCTCTTCCTACACGTACACATGCCTTACATCCTCGATAAAAACTTTTCACTGCTTCTAACAACTTGCCTCCCACACCATATATTCTTAATACCTTCCACAGAGCATCTCTATCAACTCTATCATATGCCTTCTCCAGATCCATAAATGCTACATACAAATCCATTTGCTTTTCTAAGTATTTCTCACATACATTCTTCAAAGCAAACACCTGATCCACACATCCTCTACCACTTCTGAAACCGCACTGCTCTTCCCCAATCTGATGCTCTGTACATGCCTTCACCCTCTCAATCAATACCCTCCCATATAATTTACCAGGAATACTCAACAAACTTATACCTCTGTAATTTGAGCACTCACTCTTATCCCCTTTGCCTTTGTACAATGGCACTATGCACGCATTCCGCCAATCCTCAGGCACCTCACCATGAGTCATACATACATTAAATAACCTTACCAACCAGTCAACAATACAGTCACCCCCTTTTTTAATAAATTCCACTGCAATACCATCCAAACCTGCTGCCTTGCCGGCTTTCATCTTCCGCAAAGCTTTTACTACCTCTTCTCTGTTTACCAAATCATTTTCCCTAACCCTCTCACTTTGCACACCACCTCGACCAAAACACCCTATATCTGCCACTCTGTCATCAGACACATTCAACAAACCTTCAAAATACTCATTCCATCTCCTTCTCACATCACCGCTACTTGTTATCACCTCCCCATTTACGCCCTTCACTGAAGTTCCCATTTGCTCCCTTGTCTTACGCACCCTATTTACCTCCTTCCAGAACATCTTTTTATTCTCCCTAAAATTTACTGATAGTCTCTCACCCCAACTCTCATTTGCCTTTTTTTTCACCTCTTGCACCTTTCTCTTGACCTCCTGTCTCTTTCTTTTATACTTCTCCCACTCAATTGCATTTTTTCCCTGCAAAAATCGTCCAAATGCCTCTCTCTTCTCTTTCACTAATACTCTTACTTCTTCATCCCACCACTCACTACCCTTTCTAAACAGCCCACCTCCCACTCTTCTCATGCCACAAGCATCTTTTGCGCAATCCATCACTGATTCCCTAAATACATCCCATTCCTCCCCCACTCCCCTTACTTCCATTGTTCTCACCTTTTTCCATTCTGTACACAGTCTCTCCTGGTACTTCCCCACACAAGTCTCCTTCCCAAGCTCACTCACTCTCACCACCTTCTTCACCCCAACATTCACTCCTCTTTTCTGAAAACCCATACTAATCTTCACCTTAGCCTCCACAAGATAATGATCAGACATCCCTCCAGTTGCACCTCTCAGCACATTAACATCCAAAAGTCTCTCTTTCGCACGCCTGTCAATTAACACGTAATCCAATAACACTCTCTGGCCATCTCTCCTACTTACATAAGTATACTTATGTATATCTCGCTTTTTAAACCAGGTATTCCCAATCATCAGTCCTTTTTCAGCACATAAATCTACAAGCTCTTCACCATTTCCATTTACAACACTGAACACCCCATGCATACCAATTATTCCCTCAACTGCCACATTACTCACCTTTGCATTCAAATCACCCATCACTATAACCCGGTCTCGTGCATCAAAACCGCTAACACACTCATTCAGCTGCTCCCAAAACACTTGCCTCTCATGATCTTTCTTCTCAGAGTGGGGTGCCTAAATGTGTGTGGATGTAACCACGATGTGAAAAAAGGAGAGATAGGTAGTATGTTTGAGGAAAGGAACCTGGATGTTTTGGCTCTGAGTGAAACGAAGCTCAAGGGTAAAGGGGAAGAGTGGTTTGGAAATGTCTGGGGAGTGAAGTCAGGGGTTAGTGAGAGGACAAGAGCAAGGGAAGGAGTAGCAATACTCCTGAAACAGGAGTTGTGGGAGTATGTGATAGAATGTAAGAAAGTAAATTCTCGATTAATATGGGTAAAATTGAAAGTTGATGGAGAGAGGTGGGTGATTATTGGTGCATATGCACCTGGGCATGAGAAGAAAGATCATGAGAGGCAAGAAACATTATACATAGTTAAAATCTCTCATTACACTTGCAATATTTAACATTCATCACAAAGATCTGGATGATATTTATTGGGATAGTTTTGCAACAATAATTTGAATATAAGCTGCCTTCTCAGCCCACAAAACCTGACATGAAGAAATGTTCTCAATTATGGGAAAGTAGTAGAGATGGATGGATCAATTTTCCTGGAACAGTAATGCAACCATGCATTATGTTCAGCTAATACTTGATAAAAGATATAGCATACAGTATCTAATGTACTTTTTTCAACATAATTCTCTCTTGCAGTTTATTACCAAAATCATGAACTGATAAATGCTTATATATCCACAAAAATATCTGAGAAAATGGATGGCACAGATTAAACAAAAACACATCAAACAAATGGAAATGGTGAAGAGCTTGTAGATTTGTGCTGAAAAAGGACTGGTGATTGGGAATACATTGTTTAAAAAGAGAGATATACATAAGTATACGTTTGTAAGTAGGAGAGATGGCCAGAGAGCATTATTAGATTACGTGTTAATTGATAGGCCTGCGAAAGAGAGCCTTTTGGATGTTAATGTACTGAGAGGTGCAACTGGAGGGATGTTTGATCATTATCTTGTGGAGGCGAAGGTGAAGACTTGTAGAGGTTTTCAGAAAGGAAAAGAGAATGTTGGGGTGAAGAGAGTGGTGAGAGTAAGTGAGCTTGGGAAGGAGACTTGTGTGAGAAAGTACCAGGAGAGACTGAGTACAGAATGGAAAAAGGTGAGAACAAAGGAGGTAAGGGAAGTGGGGGAGGAATGGGATGTATTTAGGGAAGCAGTGATGGCTTGCGCAAAAGATGCTTGTGGCATGAGAAGCGTGGGAGTTGGGCAGATTAGAAAGGGTAGTGAGTGGTGGGATGAAGAAGTAAGATTATTAGTGAAAGAGAAGAGAGAGGCATTTGGACGATTTTTGCAGGGAAAAAATGCAAATGAGTGGGAGATGTATAAAAGAAAGAGACAGGAGGTCAAGAGAAAGGTGCAAGAGGTGAAAAAGAGGGCAAATGAGAGTTGGGGTGAGAGAGTATCATTAAATTTTAGGGAGAATAAAAAGATGTTTTGGAAGGAGGTAAATAAAGTGAGTAAGACAAGGGAACAAATGGGAACTTCAGTGAAGGGGGCAAATGGGGAGGCGATAACAAGTAGTGGTGATGTAAGAAGGAGATGGAGTGAGTATTTTGAAGGTTTGTTGAATGTTTGATTATAGAGTGGCAGATATAGTGTGTTTTGGTCGAGGTGGTGTGCAAAGTGAGAGGGTTAGGGAAAATGATTTGGTAAACAGAGAAGAGGTAGTAAAAGCTTTGCGGAAGATGAAAGCCGGCAAGGCAGCGGGTTTGGATGGTATTGCAGTGGAATTTATAAAAAAAAAAGGAGGTGACTGTGTTGTTGACTGGTTGGTAAGGTTGTTTAATGTATGTATGATTCATGGTGAGGTGCCTGAGGATTGGCGGAATGCTTGCATAGTGCCATTGTACAAAGGCAAAGGGGATAAGAGTGAGTGCTCAAATTACAGAGGTATAAGTTTGTTGAGTATTCCTGGGAAATTATATGGGAGGGTACTGGTTGAGAGGGTGAAGGCATGTACAGAGCATCAGATTGGGGAAGAGCAGTGTGGTTTCAGAAATGGTAGAGGAAGTGTGGATCAGGTGTTTGCTTTGAAGAAGGTTGTGAGAAATGTGAGAAATACTTAGAAAACCAAATGGATTTGTATGTAGCATTTATGGATCTGGAGAAGGCATATGATAGAGTTGATAGAGATGCTCTGTGGACGGTATTAAGAATATATGGTGTGGAGGCAAGTTGTTAGAAGCAGTGAAAAGTTTTTATCGAGGATGTAAGTCATGTGTACGTGTAGGAAGAGAGGAAAGTAATTGGTTCTCAGTGAATGTAGGTTTGCGGCAGGGGTGTGTGATGTCTCCATGTTTGTTTAATTTGTTTATGGATGGGGTTGTTAGGGAGGTGAATGCATGAGTTTTGGAAAGAGGGGCAAGTATGCAGTCTGTTGTGGATGAGAGGGCTTGGGAAGTGAGTCAGTTGTTGTTTGCTGATGATACAGCGCTAGTGGCTGACTCATGTGAGAAACTGCAGAAGCTGGTGACTGAGTTTGGTAAAGTGTGTGAAAGAAGAAAGTTGAGAGTAAATGTGAATAAGAGTAAGGTTATTAGGTACAGTAGGGTTGAGGGTCAAATCAATTGGGAGGTAAGTCTGAATGGAGAAAAACTGGAGGAAGTGAAGTGTTTTAGATATCTGGGAATGGATTTGGCAGCGGATGGAACCATGGAAGTGGAAGTGAATCATAGGGTGGGGGAGGGGGCGAAAATTCTGGGAGCCTTGAAGAATGTGTGGAAGTCGAGAACATTATCTCGGAAAGCAAAAGTGGGTATGTTTGAAGGAATAGTGGCCCCAACAAAGTTGTATGGTTGCGAGGCGTGGGCTATGGATAGAGTTGTGCGCAGGAGGGTGGATGTGCTGGAAATGAGATGTTTGAGGACAATGTGTGGTGTGAGGTGGTTTGATCGAGTAAGTAATGTAAGGGTAAGAGAGATGTGTGGAAATAAAAAGAGCGTGGTTGAGAGAGCAGAAGAGGGTGTTTTGAAAAGGTTTGGTCACATGGAGAGAATGAGTGAGGAAAGATTGACCAAGAGGATATATGTGTCGGAGGTGGAGGGAACGAGGAGAAGTGGGAGACTAAATTGGAGGTGGAAAGATGGAGTCAAAAAGATTTTGAGTGATCGGGCCTGAACATGCAGGAGGGTGAAAGGCGTGCAAGGAATAGAGTGAATTGGAACAATGTGGTATACTGGGATCAATGTGCTGTCAATGGATTGAACCAAGGCATGTGAAGTGTCTGGGGTAAACCATGGAAAGTTCTGTGGGGCCTGGATGTGGAAAGGGAGCTGTGGTTTCGGTGCATTACTACATGACAGCTAGAGACTGAGTGTGAATGAATGGGGCCTTTGTTGTCTTTTCCTAGATCTACCTCGCTCACATGAGGGGGGAGGGGGTTGTTATTCCATGTGTGGCAAGGTGGCGATGAGAATGAATAAAGGCAGACAGTATGAATTATGCACGTGTACATATGTGTATGTCTGTGTGTGTATATATATGTATACATTGAGTTGTATAGGTATGTATATTTGCGTGTGTGGACGTGTATGTATATATATGTGTATGTGGGTAGGGTGGGCCATTCTTTCGTCTGCTTCCTTGCACTACCTCGCTAACGCGGGAAACAGTGACAAAGCAAAATATATAATATAATATATACATCAAACAAAAGGTCATTAAATAATGATACCCCTGGGGATAGGGGAGAAAGAATACTTCCCACGTATTCCCTGCGTGTCGTAGAAGGCGACTAAAAGGGAAGGGAGCGGAGGGCTGGAAATCCTCCCCTCTCGTTTTTTTTTTTTCCAAAAGAAGGAACAGAGGAGAGGTCCAGGTGAGGATATTCCCTCAAAGGCCCAGTCCTCTGTTCTTAACGCTACCTCGCTATCGCGGGAAATAGCGAATAGTATGAAAAAAAAAAAAAAAAAACCACATATTGTCCTCAAACATTTCATTTCCAACACATCCACCCACCTCCGTACAACCCTATCTACAGCCCATGCCTCGCAACCATATAACATTGATGGAACCACTATTCCTTCAAACATACCCATTTTTGCTCTCCGAGATAATGTTCTTGCCTTCCACACATTCTTCAACGCTCCTAGAACCTTTGCCCCCTACCCCATTCTGTGGCTCACTTCCATGGTTCCATCTGCTACTAAATCCACTCCCAGATATCTAAAACACTTCACTTCCTCCAGTTTTTCTCCATTCAAACTCACCTCCCAATTAACTTGTCCCTTAACCCTCCTGAACCTAACCTTGCTCTTATTCACAGTTACTCTCGGCTTTCTTCTCTCACACACTCTACCAAACTCAGTCACCAACTTCTGCAGTTTCTCACATGAATAAGCCACCAGCACTGTATCATCAGTGAACAACAACAGACTCACTTCCCAAGCCCTCTCATCCACAACAGATTGCACACTTGCCCCTTTCTCCAAAATTCTTGCATTCACCTCCCTAACAACCCCATCCATAAACAAATTATATGACCATGGAGATATCACACACCCCTACAGCAAACCGGCATTCACTGGGAACCAATCACTTTCCTCTCTTACTACTTGTATACGTGCCTTACATTCTTGATAAAAACTTTTAACTGCTTCCAGTGACTTACCTCCCACACCATATACTCTTAATACCTCCCACAGAGCATCTCTATCAACTCTGTCATTTGCCTTCTCCAGATCCATAAATGCCACATACATATCCATTTGTTTTACTACGTATTTCTCACATACATTCTTCAAAGCAAACACCTGATCCACACATCCTCTACCACTTCTGAAACCACACTGCTCTTCCCCAATCTGATGCTCTGGACAAGCCTTTACCCTCTCAATCAATACCCTACCATATAATATCCCAGGAATACTCAACAAACTCCATGGTTCCATCCGCAGCCAAATCCACTCCCAGATATCTAAAACACTTCACTTCCTCCAGTTTTTCTCCATTCAAACTTACATCCCAACTGACTTGTCCCACAACCCTACTGTACCTAATAACCTTGCTCTTATTCACATTTACTCTCAGCTTTCTTCTTTCACACACTTTACCAAACTCAGTCACCAGCTTCTGCAGTTTCTTACCCGAAGCAGCCACCAGCGCAGTATCATAAGCGAACAACAGCTGACTCACTTCCCAAGCCCTCTCATCCACAACAGACTGCATACTAGCCCCTCTCTCCAAAACTCTTGCATTCACCTCCCTAACAACCCCATCCATAAACAAATTAAAGAACCATGGCGACATCATGCATCCCTGCCGCAAACCAACATTCAATGAGAACCAATCACTTTCCTCTCTTCCTAGTCATACACATGCCTTACATCCTCGATAAAAACTTTTCACTGCTTCTAGCAACTTGCTTCCCACACCATATATTCTTAATACCTTCTAGAGAGCGTCTCTATCAACTCTGTCATATGTCTTCTCCAGATCCACAAATGCTACATACAAATCCATTTCCAGTAAGTATATATGTTTTTGTATGCAAGTTTTCCTTTTTCACAAATAAATCCATGAATACTATCTGTTTGCTTGTCTGTCTATGTAACCTGCAGACACAAAGAAAACAAAAATCTAAGATTCATTTCTACGTACTTCACCATCAGATTCAAAAGCAATACGTCTCAGTTCTTTAATTTTATCTGTAGCATCCTGATCATTAACATCCATGCTGGTGTTCATCCGTTCCTCGTATTGATTCAAAAGCTGCTGCTGCAGCACATACAACTGATGTGCCATGTCACCTCCAATGCTACCTGTCTGAGAGGGAAACAAGAGCATATATCATTCATGTATAAGATGTATGCATACGCAATTTTTCATATTCTGGAACATTTTGCCAACAAGATATGTCTATATTCTCCAATGCCAAAACCCAAGAGCATTCTCTGAAAAATCTGAATGTAGCATCAAGATCTAACCATCACAATGAACACATATTCCAAGTTTGCAAAAAAAAAAATGTAGAATAACAAGCACATACATTATGTAATCTGCACAGTGTTGTTACATAAATTTGTTCTCTCTCTCAACTGAATCTCTTTCTGAAAATAAACTTCAACAATCAATCTTTATAACTCACTGCCTCTCCTGCTTAAGCAAAGTACATCAACAACATATAAAGAGTGATCTTGTTTGCCCACATCCAATCTCTAGCTATCATGAACAATGTATCAAAATGAAAGACTAATGCAATATGCTAT
Source organism: Panulirus ornatus (assembly GCF_036320965.1). Lineage (NCBI taxonomy): Eukaryota > Metazoa > Arthropoda > Malacostraca > Decapoda > Palinuridae > Panulirus > Panulirus ornatus. The sequence goes on from NC_092278.1 coordinate 25,359,913, forward strand.
CAATGGACTGAAACAGGGCCTATAAAACTGATGGTATATACATTACCTAATTACAGTAAAACACTCTGGTGCCTCAAAATTAAATATGCTACTGCAGCAGATTAATCCTTTCAGTCATAGTCAAACATGGCATATAACAAAGCATTACTGTCCTAACCACACAAGCTTTACATTCTGAACTGTCACATCCACATTTGAAGAAGCCAATGGTTATTTTGTTGACTTATAATATCTAAAGATGTCAAATTCACCAGAAACTCTGACTAGCATGCACTTATATCCAAAGAGCTAAGTTACGACCAGAAAAAGAGGTATGTGCACTACACTCAGGCCCCAACTCTGCTATTCAGTATAAACAGACAAGAATTTGTGAGGAGTGATTTCAATTATATGATTACAGGATGATCCAACCTCCAAGTAGAAAAAAGAAAAATACACTGAAGATATCAAAATGGCTCAGTCACAGGGTACGAGGTGAATTTAAATGGATGTGGTGCACCACTACTTCATTACCTACGTATAGTGCCAGCATTCAAATGTCTATAATAAACCTGGTACATATATGCATATACTTATACATTTATTTATTCTTATTTATTATACTTTGTCACTGTCTCCTGCGTTTGCGAGGTAGCGCAAGGAAACAGACGAAAGAAATGGCCCAACCCCCCCCCCATACACATGTATATACATACGTCCACACACGCAAATATACATACCTACACAGCTTTCCATGGTTTACCCCAGACGCTTCACACGCCCTGCTTCAATCCACTGACAGCACGTCAACCCCGGTATACCACATCGCTCCAATTCACTCTATTCCTTGCCCTCCTTTCACCCTCCTGCATGTTCAGGCCCCGATCACACAAAATCTTTTTCACTCCATCTTTCCACCTCCAATTTGGTCTCCCTCTTCTCCTCGTTCCCTCCACCTCCGACACATATATCCTCTTGGTCAATCTTTCCTCACTCATTCTCTCCATGTGCCCAAACCACTTCAAAACACCCTCTTCTGCTCTCTCAACCACGCTCTTTTTATTTCCACACATCTCTCTTACCCTTACGTTACTTACTCGATCAAACCACCTCACACCACACATTGTCCTCAAACATCTCACTTCCAGCACATCCATCCTCCTGCGCACAACTCTATCCATAGCCCACGCCTCGCAACCATACAACATTGTTGGAACCACTATTCCTTCAAACATACCCATTTTTGCTTTCCGAGATAATGTTCTCGACTTCCACACATTTTTCAAGGCTCCCAAAATTTTCGCCCCCTCCCCCACCCTATGATCCACTTCCGCTTCCATGGTTCCATCCGCTGACAGATCCACTCCCAGATATCTAAAACACTTCACTTCCTCCAGTTTTTCTCCATTCAAACTCACCTCCCAGTTGACTTGACCCTCAACCCTACTGTACCTAATAACCTTGCTCTTATTCACATTTACTCTTAACTTTCTTCTTTCACACACTTTACCAAACTCCGTCACCAGCTTCTGCAGTTTCTCACATGAATCCGCCACCAGCGCTGTATCATCAGCGAACAACAACTGACTCACTTCCCAAGCTCTCTCATCCCCAACAGACTTCATACTTGCCCCTCTTTCCAAGACTCTTGCATTTACCTCCCTAACAACCCCATCCATAAACAAATTAAACAACCATGGAGACATCACACACCCCTGCCGCAAACCTACATTCACTGAGAACCAATCACTTTCCTCTCTTCCTACACGTACACATGCCTTACATCCTCGATAAAAACTTTTCACTGCTTCTAACAACTTGCCTCCCACACCATATATTCTTAATACCTTCCACAGAGCATCTCTATCAACTCTATCATATGCCTTCTCCAGATCCATAAATGCTACATACAAATCCATTTGCTTTTCTAAGTATTTCTCACATACATTCTTCAAAGCAAACACCTGATCCACACATCCTCTACCACTTCTGAAACCACACTGCTCTTCCCCAATCTGATGCTCTGTATATGCCTTCACCCTCTCAATCAATACCCTCCCATATAATTTACCAGGAATACTCAACAAACTTATACCTCTGTAATTTGAGCACTCACTCTTATCCCCTTTGCCTTTGTACAATGGCACTATGCACGCATTCCGCCAATCCTCAGGCACCTCACCATGAGTCATACATACATTAAATAACCTTACCAACCAGTCAACAATACAGTCACCCCCTTTTTTAATAAATTCCACTGCAATACCATCCAAACCCGCTGCCTTGCCGGCTTTCATCTTCCACAAAGCTTTCACTACCTCTTCTCTGTTTACCAAATCATTTTCCCTAACCCTCTCACTTTGCACACCACCTCGACCCAAACACCCTATATCTGCCACTCTGTCATCAGACACATTCAACAAACCTTCAAAATACTCATTACATCTCCTTCTCACATCACCACTACTTGTTATCACCTCCCCATTTACGCCCTTCACTGAAGTTCCCATTTGCTCCCTTGTCTTACGCACCCTATATATATATATATATATATATATATATATATGTGCTGAGAGGTGCAACTGGAGGGATGTCTGATCATTATCTTGTGGAGGCTAAGGTGAAGATTTGTATGGGTTTTCAGAAAAGAAGAGTGAATGTTGGGGTGAAGAGGGTGGTGAGAGTAAGTGAGCTTGAGAAGGAGACCTGTGTGAGGAAGTACCAGGAGAGACTGAGTACAGAATGGAAAAAGGTGAGAACAATGGAAGTAAGGGGAGTGGGGGAGGAATGGGATGTATTTAGGGAATCAGTGATGGATTGCGCAAAAGATGCTTGTGGCATGAAAAGAGTGGGAGGTGGGTTGATTAGAAAGGGTAGTGAGTGGTGGGATGAAGAAGTAAGAGTATTAGTGAAAGAGAAGAGAGAGGCATTTGGGTGATTTTTGCAGGGAAAAAATGCAATTGAGTGGGAGATGTATAAAAGAAAGAGACAGGAGGTCAAGAGAAAGGTGCAAGAGGTGAAAAAAAGGGCAAATGAGAGTTGGGGTGAGAGAGTATCATTAAATTTTAGGGAGAATAAAAAGATGTTCTGGAAGGAGGTAAGTAAAGTGCGTAAGACAAGGGAGCAAATGGGAACTTCGGTGAAGGGCGCAAGTGGGGAGGTGATAACAAGTAGTGGTGATGTGAGAAGGAGATGGAGTGAGTATTTTGAAGGTTTGTTGAATGTGTTTGATGATAGAGTGGCAGATATAGGGTGTTTTGGTCGAGGTGGTGTGCAAAGTGAGAGGGTTAGGGAAAATGATTTGGTAAACAGAGAAGAGGTAGTGAAAGCTTTGTGGAAGATGAAAGCCGGCAAGGCAGCGGGTTTGGATGGTATTGCAGTGGAATTTATTAAAAAAGGGGGTGACTGTATTGTTGACTGGTTGGTAAGGTTATTTAATGTATGTATGACTCATGGTGAGGTGCCTGAGGATTGGCGGAATGCGTGCATAGTGCCATTGTACAAAGGCAAAGGGGATAAGAGTGAGTGCTCAAATTACAGAGGTATAAGTTTGTTGAGTATTCCTGGTAAATTATATGGGAGGGTATTGATTGAGAGGGTGAAGGCATGTACAGAGCATCAGATTGGGGAAGAGCAGTGTGGTTTCAGAAGTGGTAGAGGATGTGTGGATCAGGTGTTTGCTTTGAAGAATGTATGTGAGAAATACTTAGAAAAGCAAATGGATTTGTATGTAGCATTTATGGATCTGGAGAAGGCATATGATAGAGTTGATAGAGATGCTCTGTGGAAGGTATTAAGAATATATGGTGTGGGAGGAAAGTTGTTAGAAGCAGTGAAAAGTTTTTATCGAGGATGTAAGGCATGTGTACGTGTAGGAAGAGAGGAAAGTGATTGGTTCTCAGTGAATGTAGGTTTGCGGCAGGGGTGTGTGATGTCTCCATGGTTGTTTAATTTGTTTATGGATGGGGTTGTTAGGGAGGTAAATGCAAGAGTTTTGGAAAGAGGGGCAAGTATGAAGTCTGTTGGGGATGAGAGAGCTTGGGAAGTGAGTCAGTTGTTGTTCGCTGATGATACAGCGCTGGTGGCTGATTCATGTGAGAAACTGCAGAAGCTGGTGACTGAGTTTGGAAAAGTGTGTGGAAGAAGAAAGTTAAGAGTAAATGTGAATAAGAGCAAGGTTATTAGGTACAGTAGGGTTGAGGGTCAAGTCAATTGGGAGGTGAGTTTGAATGGAGAAAAACTGGAGGAAGTGAAGTGTTTTAGATATCTGGGAGTGGATCTGGCAGCGGATGGAACCATGGAAGCGGAAGTGGATCATAGGGTGGGGGAGGGGGCGAAAAGTCCTGGGAGCGTTGAAGAATGTGTGGAAGTCGAGAACATTATCTCGGACAGCAAAAATGGGTATGTTTGAAGGAATAGTGGTTCCAACAATGTTGTATGGTTGCGAGGCGTGGGCTATGGATAGAGTTGTGCGCAGGAGGATGGATGTGCTGGAAATGAGATGTTTGAGGACAATGTGTGGTGTGAGGTGGTTTGATCGAGTGAGTAACGTAAGGGTAAGAGAGATGTGTGGAAATAAAAAGAGCGTGGTTGAGAGAGCAGAAGAGGGTGTTTTGAAGTGGTTTGGGCACATGGAGAGGATGAGTGAGGAAAGATTGACCAAGAGGATATATGTGTCGGAGGTGGAGGGAACAAGGAGAAGAGGGAGACCAAATTGGAGGTGGAAAGATGGAGTGAAAAAGATTTTGTGTGATCGGGGCCTGAACATGCAGGAGGGTGAAAGGAGGGCAAGGAATAGAGTGAATTGGAGCGATGTGGTATACCGGGGTTGACGTGCTGTCAGTGGATTGAAGCAGGGCATGTGAAGCGTCTGGGGTAAACCATGGAAAGCTGTGTAGGTATGTATATTTGCGTGTGTGGACGTATGTATATACATGTGTATGGGGGGGGGGTTGGGCCATTTCTTTCGTCTGTTTCCTTGCGCTACCTCGCAAACGCGGGAGACAGCGACAAAGTATAATAAATATAAATAAATATATATATATATATATATATTATCCCTGGGGATAGGGGAGAAAGAATACTTCCCACGTATTCCCTGCGTGTTGTAGAAGGCGACTAAAAGGGGAGGGAGCGGGGGGGCTGGAAATCCTCCCCTCTCGTTTTTTTTTAATTTTCCAAAAGAAGGAACAGAGAATTGGGCCAGGTGAGGGTATTCCCTGAAAGGCCCAGTCCTCTGTTCTTAACGCTACCTCGCTAATGCGGGAAATGGCGAATAGTTTGAAAGAAAGAAAGAAAAGAAGATATATATATATATATATATATATATATATATATATATATATATATTTTTTTTTCATACTATTCGCCATTTCCCGCGATAGCGAGGTAGCGTTAAGAACAGAGGACTGGGCCTTTGAGGGAATATATATATATATATATATATCTTTTCTTTTTTTTTTTTTTTGCCGCTGTCTCCAGCGTTTGCGAGGTAGCATATATATATATGGTGTGGGAGGCAAGTTGCTAGAAGCATTGAAAAGTTTTTATCGAGGATGTAAGGCATGTGTACGTGTAGGAAGAGAGGAAAGTGATTGGTTCTCAGTGAATGTAGGTTTGCGGCAGGTGCATGTGATGTCTCCATGGTTGTTTAATTTGTTTATGGATGGGGTTGTTAGGGAGGTGAATACCAGAGTTTTGGAAAGAGGGGCAAGTTATGCAGTCTGTCATGGATGAGAGAGCTTGGGAAGTGAGTCAGTTGTTGTTCGCTGATGATACAGCGCTGGTGGCTGATTCATGTGAGAAACTGCAGAAGCTGGTGACTGAGTTTGGTAAAGTGTGTGAAAGAAGAAAGTTAAGAGTAAATGTGAATAAGAGCAAGGTTATTAGGTACAGTAGGGTTGAGGGTCAAGTCAATTGGGAGGTAAGTTTGAATGGAGAAAAACTGGAGGAAGTAAAGTGTTTTAGATATCTGGGAGTGGATCTGGCAGTGGATATAACCATAGAAGCGGAAGTGAACCATAGGGTGGGGGAGGGGGCGAAAATTCTGGGAGCCTTGAAGAGTGTTTGGAAGTCGAGAACATTTTCTCCGGAAGCAAAAATGGGTATGTTTGAAGGAATAGTGGTTGCAACAATGTTGTATGGTTGCAAGGCTTGGGCTATTGATAGAGTTGTGTGCAGGAAGGTGGATGTGCTGGAAATGAGATGTTTGAGACAATATGTGGTGTGAGGTGGTTTGATTAAGTAATGTGAGGGTAAGAAAGATGTGTGGAAATAAAAAGAGCGTGGTTGAGAGAGCAGAAGACGGTGTTTTGAAATGGTTTGGTCACATGGAGAGAATGAGTGAGGAAAGATTGACCAAGAGGATATATGTGTCGGAGGTGGAGGGAACGAGGAGAAGAGGGAGACCAAATTGGAGGTGGAAAGATGGAGTGAAAAAGATTTTGTGTGATCGGGGCCTGAACATGCAGGAGGGTGAAAGGAGGGCAAGGAATAGAGTGAATTGGAGCGATGTGGGATACCGGGGTTGATGTGCTGTCAGTGGATTGAATCAAGGCATGTGAAGCGTCTGGGGTAAACCATGGAAAGCTGCGTAGTTATGTATATTTGCGTGTGTGGACGTATGTATATACATGTGTATGGGGGTGGGTTGGGCCATTTCTTTCGTCTGTTTCCTTGCGCTACCTCGCAAACGCGGGAGACAGCGACAAAGCAAAAAAAAAAAAAAAAAAAAAAAAAAAAATGTATATATAAATAAATAAATATACATACATCCCTGGGGATAGGGGAGAAAGAATACTTCCCACGTATTCCCTGCGTGTCGTGGAAGGCGACTAAAAGGGGAGGGAGCGGGTGGCTGGAAATCCTCCCATCTCGTTTTTTTCAATTTTCCAAAAGAAGGAACAGAGAAGGGGGCCAGGTGAGGATGTTCCCTCAAAGGCCCATTCCTCTGTTCTTAACGCTACCTCGCTGACGTGGGAAATGGCGAATAGTACGAAATAAAAATAAATAAAATATATATATATATATATATATATATACATATATATGTGTGTGTGTGGTATGTGATATTAGGTACGGTAGGGTTGAGGGACAAGTCAATTGGGAGGTAAGTTTGAATAGAGAAAAACTGGAGGAAGTAAAGTGTTTTAAAGTGAATCATAGGGTGGGGAGGGGGCAAAAGTTCTGGGAGCGTTAAAAAATGTGCGGAAGTCGAGAACATTATCTCGGTAAGCAAAAATGGGTATGTTTGAAGGAATAGCGGTTCCAACAATGTTATATGGTTGCGAGGCTTGGGCTATGGATAGAGTTGTGCGCAGGAGGGTGGATGTGTTGGAAATGAGATGTTTGAGGACAATATGTGGTGTGAGGTGGTTTGATCGAGTAAGTAATAACAGGGTAAGAGAGATGTGAGGTAATAAAAAGAGTGTGGTTGAGAGAGCAGAAGAGGGTGTTTTGAAATGGTTTGGTTACATGGAAAGAATGAGTGAGGAAAGATTGACAAAGAGGATATATGTGTCAGGGATGGAGGGAACGAGGAGAAGTGGGAGACCAAATTGGAGGTGGAAAGATGGAGTGAAAAAGATTTTGAGTGATCGGGGCCTGAACATGCAGGAGGGTGAAAGGCTTGCAAGGAATAGAGTAAATTGGAACGATGTGGTATACCGGGGTCGATGTGCTCTCAATGGATTGAACCAGGGCATGTGAAGCGTCTGGGGTAAACCATGGAAAGTTCTGTAGGGCCTGGATGTGGAAAGGGAGCTGTGGTTTCGGTGCATTATTACATGACAGCTAGAGTGTGAATGTGAACGAAAGTAGCCTTTGTTGTCTTTTCCTAGCGCTACCTCGCGCACATTTGGGGGAGGAGGTGGTTATTTCATGTGTGACGGGGTGGCGATGAGAATGAATAAAGGCAGACAGTATAAATTACGTGCATGTGTATATATATGTATATGTCCATGTGTGTATATATATGTATACGTTGAGATGTATAGGTATGCATATTTGCATGTGTGGACATGTATGTATATACATGTGTATGTGGGTGGGTTGGGCCATTCTTTCATCTGTTTCCTTGCGCTACCTCGCTAACACGGGAGACAGCGACAAAGCAAAATAAATAAATAAATAAATGTGTATGTGGGTGGTTGGGCCATTCTTCGTCTGTTTCCTTGCACTACCTTGTTGATCCGGGAAAGAGCACTTAAGTATAATAAATAAAATATACATATCAACATATACATATATACACAAGTACACATACATACTTGCTTGCTTTCATTCATTACTGGCACTACCCTGCCCCACCCAAAGGGAACAGCATCACTACCCCCTGATTCAGCAAGGTAGTGCCAGGAAAACAGACAAAAAAAAAGCTACATTCATTCACACTGTCTCTAGCTGCCATGTGTAATGCACCAAAACCACCGCTCTCTATCTACATCCAAGTCCCACAGACCTTTCCATGGTGTACCCCAGATGTTTCACATGCCCTGGTTCGGTCCATGGACAGCATGTCGACCTCGGTGCACCACATCATTCTAACTCACTCTATTTCTTGCACGCCTCATACTCCTGTATGTTCAGGCCCCGGTCACTCAAAATCTTTTTCACTCCATCCTTCCACCTCCAATTTGGTCTCCCACTTCTTGTTTCCTCCACCTCTGACACATATATTCTCAGTCAACCTTTCCTCACTCATTCTCTCCATATGTCCAAACCATTTCAACACATCCTCTTCTGCTCTCTCAACCACACTCTTTTTATTACCAAACATCTCTCTTACCCTTTCATTACTTACTTGATCAAACCACCTCACACTACATACTGCCCTCAAACATTTCATTTTCAATACATCCACCCTCCTCCACACAACCCTATCCTTAGCTCATGCCTCACAACCATATAATATTGTTGTAACTACTATTCCTTCAAACATACCCAGTTTTGCTCTTCGAGGTAACATGTCTCCTTCACCCCATCCCCCACCCTGTGACACTTCTGCTTCCATGGTTCCATTCTCTGCTAAGTCCACTCGCAAATATCTAAAACACTTCACTTCCTCCAATTTTTCTCCATTCAAACTTACATCCCAATTTACTTGTTCCTCAACCCTACTGAACATGATAACCTTACTCTTAGTCAAATTTACTCTCAACTTTCTCCTTTTACATACTTCTCCTCCAAACTCAGTCACCAACTTCTGCAGTTTCTCACTCGAATCATCCATCAGAGCTGTATCATCGGCGACCAACAACTGACTCACCATTTTGTGCAATACCAGGGTAGCATGAAGAACAGATGACAGAGCCCTAGAGAGAAAAATCCTCACTTGGTTCCCTTCCTTGTTCTTTCTTTTGGAAAGTAATATAAGGAGGGATTGCCAGCCAACCACTCCCACCCCTCCTAGTCGCCTTCTACAACATACTGAGTTAGAAGCTCAAGAGAGATCATTTACTGAGAGAAGAAAGAAAGCAGGTAATAGAACAGAACCCGAGGAACACCAGTCTTTATGAGAAGGGAGGGGTAAGTCACTCCATTGATGACTATTGCGATGGAATGGACAGAGAGAAACTATAGATTAGAGAACTGAGAGAAGCAGTGAAACCAAAGGAAGGGATTCTACAAAGCAAAGATTTATGCCAAACCCTATCAAATGCTTTAGAGACACCAAGGGCTATGACAAAAGCTTCAACAGAACCTCAGTGAAGAGGACCAGAGGTGATTCAGGTAGAACAGAAAATCACCAGTAGACATAGCTCTGCAAAACTAATAATGGTAATCTGCAAAACATGAAATGTCTAAGATAGTGAGAGTTCAGGACAGTTGCAAAGATTCTGGACATAGCAAATATGAGGGCAATGGGGCAATAATTGGAGCGGTTAGAATGGTCACCTTTCTTAGGGATGGACTGTACTAAAGCATACTTCCAATCAGAAGGGAAAGTCTGGGTTTTTAGACAAAGGCAACATAGGCAAAACTGGTGCTAAGAGGCTCACTCCATTCGAACCTAAGGAGGTATGCCATCTAAGCTCTATGCTTTGTCCACCTGCAGATGGTAGAGTACCTAGAAGACCCAGCACAAGGAGAAAACAGGAGATGGCATAGGTTCAGTGGGAGGAGATAAGGGAAGAGGATCAGATGCTGAATCAAACAAATCTGAGTTAGAGGAAAACAAGGTAACAAAGAGAGTAGCTTTACCAATTAGAGAATTAGCAACAGAGTGCTCAGATCAGAAAAGAGGAGGAAAGGTTGAATCACAGAGGATATGTTTTTGGTTAAGGACAAAAAAGACTGCTCAGCAGAAGTCAAGTCAGCACATTTTCTTTTCAAGAAACTGCACTTTGCTTATTGAAGATCAGCTTTGCAAGGATCTGAATAGATACAAGAGTCTAGCAGGTTTCTGAAGAAGGGAAGAGTTTCTGAAAGTGTGATATATCTTTTATTCCAAAAAAATTTTAATGGAAGATTAATAGGATACATGAAATTGAAAGTACCTAAAAACTATGTTAATATCACCTTAATATCATACACATTATGACAATTACAAAATATGAGTAAGCTAATTTTTCACCAAAATTCAATTAATTTCAAAATAATTACAAAACACACTCAACTATTCATACCCAAACTAATAGAAAACTATGCAGTTTAACAAGATAAAGTATTTGCACAACGTAATCCATCTTGATATCAAAATGGTATTCATGATATAGACATGCAGAAACAGCTTGATTAAAAAGTAAGAATTCTTTTTTCCCTACCTCAGTGTGTATGAGAACATTGTTGATAATTATGGTGCGGTACTGACGATTTGAGAGTGTCGTTGACCAGTACTTCTTCTTCTGGGGATCTGACTTCTGAATAAGAGCATTAACCAATGCCAGAACTGACTGCTGTATCTCCACTTTCTGTAATATAAAGAAAACAGGCTAACAAATCATTTTGCAATTATCCTAGTAAGGTGTAGTAAACTTTTTCCAAAGGCTTTCCACTTGAAGAGAAAAATCTGATACCAATTAATATTCCTTATATCATAGAATCTACCTGATGGGACACTAAGTGGGCAGGATTTGATACATAACACTAGTCGATTTTGCTCCTGTTGTGTGAGTAAAGGGTGTAGCACAGAAGCAACACAATATAAGCTTCCCTTGAAAGTAAATGTTAAAGAACTTTTATGTAATTGGATGCCCAAAACAGAATTTATTTTGTTAACTACAAAAGGCATTTTTAATAATGAGAATTATTCTTAAAGAAACTGAAGTGAAAATGAGCCATCCATATGCTCACAGATCCCTTTTACCTTCACGTAATACAAATCTTAATACTCTAGCAGAATTGCCAGAAACTCTAGAAACTACTGTGTTGTTTCTTCAAAAATGTATCCCAGAAGTTCAATAAATTATCTACTTAGGATGAAACAAGAAAATAATCCCATCATCATAAACATAACCATGTTGAAAACATGGATTCAAGGAACTAGACTCTTCTGGATAATGGAATTTCCTGAAGATCCCAAGAAAAAAGGTTAGGGTAAACCAAGGAGAAGAAATCTCACCACATCTGAAAAGGTTAAGCCAGATAGACATCCAAAAAATGCAAGTCACAGATGAGATAAAATGCTATCAGATGATAGGCCTACACCAACATATCACACAGGATGTATTGAAATGTAGAGTAAAATTTAAATATGCAATCAAAAATACAATCCTCACCTGGCACTGTAGCTGGGACTTTGATGCCTGGGTACTATTCACTGAAGCCTGTGGAGGAGAAATACCTGAAATCAGAACTACTCTTATGGCAGCCCTGTCCAGAATCCATTGTACAGACTGAACGAAATATTCAAGAACTATAGATTCAAAATCTGAAAAGACTGATACATGCAACACCATCGATAGCAGAAAAGAAATAAAATAAATGTTCCCTTCTTACATAAAGCTGTAAAACACAACTTTGTGAATCGTATACCTCTAACCAGTACTGTCACGACTTCATTTATCCTATTACATTTAAAATCTCAGTCTAACATTAGCAAGGAGCTTTCAATTTAAATCTTAAGTTTGTGTTACTGATCTAACTCTCTTAGGATTTTATCTGCCAATGTGTCTCATTAAATTTACCTTCTTGCTTTTTATACTCAAAAAATTACATATGATATGGAATGAGTATTTTGAAGGTTTGTTGAATGTGTCTGATGACAGAGTGGCAGATATAGGGTGTTTGGGTCGAGGTGGTGTGCAAAGTGAGAGGGTTAGGGAAAATGATTTGGTAAACAGAGAAGAGGTAGTAAAAGCTTTGCGGAAGATGAAAGCCGGCAAGGCAGCAGGTTTGGATGGTATTGCAGTGGAATTTATTAAAAAAGGGGGTGACTGTATTGTTGACTGGTTGGTAAGGTTATTTAATGTATGTATGACTCATGGTGAGGTGCCTGAGGATTGGCGGAATGCGTGCATGCGTGCATAGTGCCATTGTACAAAGGCAAAGGGGATAAGAGTGAGTGCTCAAATTACAGAGGTATAAGTTTGTTGAGTATTCCTGGTAAATTATATGGGAGGGTATTGATTGAGAGGGTGAAGGCATGTACAGAGCATCAGATTGGGGAAGAGCAGTGTGGTTTCAGAAGTGGTAGAGGATGTGTGGATCAGGTGTTTGCTTTGAAGAATGTATGTGAGAAATACTTAGAAAAGCAAATGGATTTGTATGTAGCATTTATGGATCTGGAGAAGGCATATGATAGAGTTGATAGAGATGCTCTGTGGAAGGTATTAAGAATATATGGTGTGGGAGGCAAGTTGTTAGAAGCAGTGAAAAGTTTTTATCGAGGATGTAAGGCATGTGTACGTGTAGGAAGAGAGGAAAGTGATTGGTTCTCAGTGAATGTAGGTTTGCGGCAGGGGTGTGTGATGTCTCCATGGTTGTTTAATTTGTTTATGGATGGGGTTGTAAGGGAGGTAAATGCAAGAGTCCTGGAAAGAGGGGCAAGTATGAAGTCTGTTGGGGATGAGAGAGCTTGGGAAGTGAGTCAGTTGTTGTTCGCTGATGATACAGCGCTGGTGGCTGATTCATGTGAGAAACTGCAGAAGCTGGTGACTGAGTTTGGTAAAGTGTGTGGAAGAAGAAAGTTGAGAGTAAATGTGAATAAGAGCAAGGTTATTAGGTACAGTAGGGGTGAGGGTCAAGTCAATTGGGAGGTGAGTTTGAATGGAGAAAAACTGGAGGAAGTGAAGTGTTTTAGATATCTGGGAGTGGATCTGTCAGCGGATGGAACCATGGAAGCGGAAGTGGATCATAGGGTGGGGGAGGGGGCGAAAATTTTGGGAGCCTTGAAAAATGTGTGGAAGTCGAGAACATTATCTCGGAAAGCAAAAATGGGTATGTTTGAGGGAATAGTGGTTCCAACAATGTTGTATGGTTGCGAGGCGTGGGCTATGGATAGAGATGTGCGCAGGAGGATGGATGTGCTGGAAATGAGATGTTTGAGGACAATGTGTGGTGTGAGGTGGTTTGATCGAGTAAGTAACGTAAGGGTAAGAGAGATGTGTGGAAATAAAAAGAGCGTGGTTGAGAGAGCAGAAGAGGGTGTTTTGAAATGGTTTGGGCACATGGAGAGAATGAGTGAGGAGAGATTGACCAAGAGGATATATGTGTCGGAGGTGGAGGGAACGAGGAGAAGAGGGAGACCAAATTGGAGGTGGAAAGATGGAGTGAAAAAGATTTTGTGTGATCGGGGCCTGAACATGCAGGAGGGTGAAAGGAGGGCAAGAAATAGAGTGAATTGGAGTCATGTGGTATACAGGGGTTGACGTGCTGTCAGTGGATTGAAGCAAGGCATGTGAAGCGTCTGGGGTAAACCATGGAAAGCTGTGTAGGTATGTATATTTGCGTGTGTGGACGTGTGTATGTACATGTGTATGGGGGGGGTTGGGCCATTTCTTTCGTCTGTTTCCTTGCGCTACCTCGCAAACGTGGGAGACAGCAACAAAGTCTAAAAAAAAAAAAAAAAAAAAAAAAAAAAAAAAAGTTAGTTTAATGTTGGCTTTATTGTGAATCACTGGCTTTAATATGTGTCATTTGCATCACAGGCAGTTGGACATTCATACACCTGGCTCATCTGTCTAACAACTTTTTCAGTTGACCCAGAGAACTGGCACCTTCCATCTGTTTTTGAGCACTTACTTTTATCACATACCTCTTGGCTAAGTGATACACGGAGAAAATTGATTACATAACCACTGAATATCAAAACAATGGCCAATGACCCTAAAGCATCTACATCATGCATGAAGATATTTAGAAAGTGTAAACATTCAACTCTTAATGCTTAAAAGTAACAAGCATTCCCAACAAGAGGCAGCAAATGGAGGTCAATTACTACAGTACTACCTATCATACTGAAGACAGCACTGTACATATACTAAAGTTATCCTAAAGGTTTTGGATGACTATAACATGGCAAAAAATTCTAATCAAATTATAAAAATTTTTGGCACTAGTGGTGAGTGACTGAGTGAGACCTTCAGACCCAGGACATGAGCAGGTGGAGTTGTTTTGAACTTAATTAATCTTCATATCTTTAAGTGTGCTTACATTCTAATGAAATTTAGAGGCAGCATGATTAAATACTTATGTTTTCTATACTTATTCAGAAATCGTAAATTTGTAATACATGCACAAAAAATTTATCTTTTCACAATTTCATTTAAGGTTTTCAATCTTATGTTTCATACCATATATATACCTGGGATACAGGAGAAAGCATACTTCCCATATATTCCCCGCGTGTCATAGAAGGCGATTAAGGGGGCAAAAGTGGGGAGCTGGAAACCCTCCCCTTCATGTATTTCAGTTTCTAAAAGAGGAAACAGAAGATCTTCGTCTGTTTCCTGGCGCTATCTTACTGATGTGGGAAATGGTGATCAAGTATAATAAATAAATAATCATAAGATTAATAGTGCCATTGTACAAAGGCAAAGGTTATGTTTAAACTACAGAAACATAAGTTTGCTGAGTATTCCTGGGAAATTGTATGGGAGGGTACTGATTGAGAGGAAGAAGGTATATACAGGGTGTCAAACTGGGAAGAGCAATGTGCTTTCAGAAATGCTTGAGGATGTATGGATCAGGTGTTTGCTTTGAAGAATGTATCTGAGAAATACCTACATAAACAGATGTATTTGTACGTAGCATTCCTCCCCCACTCCCCTTACCTCCTTTGTTCTCACCTTTTTCCATTCTGTACTCAGTCCTCACACAAGTCTCCTTCCCAAGCTCACATATTCTCACCACTCTCTTCACCCCAACATTCTCTCTTCTTTTCTGAAAACCTCTACAAATCTTCACCTTCGCCTCCACAAGACAATGATCAGACATCCCTACAGTTGCACCCCTCAGCACATTAACATCCAAAAGTCTCTCTTTCGCACGTCTATCAATTAACACGTAATCCAATAACGCTCTCTGGCCATCTCTCCTACTTACATACGTATACTTATGTATATCTCTCTTTCTAAACCAGGTATTCCCAATCACCAGTCCTTTTTCAGCACATAAATCTACAAGCTCTTCACCATTTCAATTTACAACACTGAACACCCCATGTATACCAATTATTCCCTCAACTGCCACATTACTCACCTTTGCATTCAAATCACCCATCACTATAAACCAGTCTCGTGCATCAAAACCACTAACACACTCATTCAGCTGCTCCCAAAACACATGCCTCTCATGATCTTTCTTCTCATGCCCAGGTGCATATGCACCAATAATCACCCATCTCTCTCCATCAACTTTCAGTTTTACCCATATCAATCTAGAGTTTACTTTCTTACACTCTATCACGTACTTCCACCACTCCTGTTTCAGGAGTAGTGCTACTCCTTCCCTTGCTCTTGTCCTCTCACTAACCCCTGACTTTACTCCCAAGACATTCCCAAACCACTCTTCCCCTTTACCCTTGAGCTTTGTTTCACTCAGTCAAAACATCCAGGTTCCTTTCCTCAAACATACTACCTATCTCTCCTTTTTTCTCATCTTGGTTACATCCACACACATTTAGACACCCTAATCTGAGCCTTCAAGGAGGATGAGCACTCCCCGCATGACTCCTTCTTCTGTTTCCCCTTTTAGAAAGTTAAAATACAAGGAGGGGAGGGTTTCTAGCCCCCTGCTCCCGTCCCCTTTAGTCACCTTCTACGACACGTGAGGAATGCGTGGGAAGTATTCTTTCTCCCCTATCCCCAGGGATAGGGGATAAAATCAAGATTTGAATGCTTAGTCTGGGGTGTCTAAATGTATGTGGATGAAACCAAGATGAGAAGAGAGGAGCAAAAGGCAGTAAGTTCGATGGAAGAATCCTTGATATTCTGACTATGAGTAAAACATGTGTTGCAAGTATACTTAGTGGTTGATGAAAGGACAAGAGCTATGGAAGGAGTAGCACTACTCCTGAAGCAGAAGTAGTGGGAGTGTGTGATAGAGTGTAAAGATGTACATTCTACACTGATGTGGGTTAAAGTGAAAGTAGATGCTGAGAGATGTGTTTATTACTGCTTAGGCACCTGGTCATGAAAAAAAATCATGACAGGCAAGTCTTTTGGGAGCAGCTGAGTCAGTGCATCAGCAGGTTAGATACAAGAGACCTGATATAAGTGATGGGTGATTTAAATGCAAAAGTTAGTAATGTGGCAATTAAGGGTACAATCTAGGGCATGGGGTATTCAAGATTATGAATGGAAATTGGTGACCAGGTTGTGGAGTTGTGTGCTGAAAAAGGACTGGTGATTGGGAATACCTGTTTTAAAAAGAAGGACATACACAAGTATATTTAAGTGAGTAAGAGAGATGATGAGCAAGCATTATGGTATTTCATATTAACTGACAGGCATGAAAAAGAGATTTTTTTTATGTAAATCTGGTGAAAGGGACAGCTAGTGGGATGTCTGATCACTATCTTAAGGAGACAAGGGTGAAGGTTTGTAGAGGTTTTCTGGAAAGAGGAAACAGTATCAGTGAGAAGAGAGTGGTGAGTGTAAGTAAACTTGAAGAACTTTGTGAGGAAAAATGCCCAGAGAGTCTAGGTGTAGAATGGCAAAAGGTGAGAGTAAAGGAAGCAAAGGGGAGTGGGTGAGGAGTGAGAGGTATTTTCGGAAGTAATGCTGTCATATGCAAGAGATGTATGTGAAAGGTGGGAGGTGGGCAGATTAGGAGTAGAATGGTGGGATGAAGTTGTGTGTGAAAGAGGAAAGAGCTGAGTTTGTGTGGAAGGAAGGAGTTTAAGTCATTGGGGGATGTAGAAGAGAAAGTGGCAAGAGGCCAAGAGGAAGGTGGGGGGGGCGGGCTGGAAAAGAGGGCAAATGAGAGTTGCAGAGAGTGAGTATCAGTAGACTTTAGGGAAAATAAAATGTTTTGGAAGAAGGTAAATAATATGCAAGAAACAAGATCAAATGTGAACACTGGTGAAGGGGGCAAAAGGGGAAGTGATAACATGTAGTGATGAGGTGAAGAGACAGAGTAAGCATTTTAAAGGACTGATGAATGTGTTTGATGACTGAATGGCAGATGTAAAGTGTTTAAGTTCTGATGGTATGCGAACTTAGAGTCATGAAGAAACGCTTGGTGAAGAAAGAGGTGGTAAAAGAGTTTGCATATGATGAAATATGGCAAGGCAGCTAAAGTGAATGGTATTGCAGTTAAATTCATTAGAAAGGGAGTAACTGTGTTGCTGATTGATTGGTGAGGATTTTCACTGTTTGTATGGCTCATGGTAAGGCGCCTAAGGACTGGCAAAATGTATGTATTGTATAAAAGCAACGGGCACCTGCATATGGACTGCTGGCACCTGACAACACTTGACTCACACAACTCGTTCTCTGCAACTCTAGATTTTCCTGTGGTGAGTGCTCCGTGCTAGTCCTGCCTTTTGTCAAAATGGTAGAAGGAATAGACAGAAATAGTAGGTACAAATTTTAGGTGGAAGTAAAAGGTAGGAGCATTAGGTAGCAGTGGTAGTTTGGAACATTAGTTAGGAAAATTAAGTAGAAACATTAGGTATCCCTGGGGATAGGGGAGAAAGAATACTTCCCACGTATTCCCTGCGTGTCGTAGAAGGCGACTAAAAGGGGAGGGAGCGGGGGGCTGGAAATCCTCCCCTCTCGTTTTTTTTTTTTTTTTTTTTTTTTTTTTTTTTCCAAAAGAGGGAACAGAGAATTGCGCCAGGTGAGGGTATTCCCTCAAAGGCCCAGTCCTCTGTTCTTAACGCTACCTCGCTAATGCGGGAAATGGCGAATAGTTTGAAAGAAAAGAAAGATTAGGTAGACGCAACTGGGAGGAACATTAGGTAGGAGCTCCTGAAAACACTGCACTAGAGGTGCCCTCTGTCTATGGTCTGTAAAGGGTAAGGCCCTACAGGATAAGAAGTGGCACTACAGCTCACCAGTGATAGTGACTCTTGCCATGGCTACTCCCCTTGAGGGAGTTCCCAAATGGAACAGGTGTCAAAAGATAACAGATAGGATAAAGATGAATGTTCAAACTACAGATGCATGAATTTGTTAAATATACCTGGTAAGTTGTATGGGAGGGCACTGACTGGGTATCAGACTGGGAAGGAGCAGTGTGGATTTAAAAGTAGTAGATCTGATGTTTGCTTCAAGGAATGTGTGTGAAAAATAATCAGAGAAACACATGGGTTTGTATGTGGTGCTTATGGACTTGGAGAAAGCACATGATAGGGTTGACAGAGATGCTTTGTGGAAGGTATTAAGAATATACAGCGTGGGAGGAAGGCTGCTAGAAACTAAGAGTTTTTATCAAGGGAGTAAGGCATGTGCACAAGTGGGAAGACAGGAATGTGCATGGTTCCGTGTGAGGGTTAGTCTCCAGCCTGGTGAGCAATATCACCATGGTTGTTCAACTTGTTTACAGATGGGGTGATGAGGGAAGTAAATGTAAGAGTCTTGGAGAGATGGACGAGTATGCAGTTTATAAGGGATGAAAGGGCCTGAGAAGTGAGTCAGCTGTTTGCTAATAATACAGTGGTGATGGCTGATTTGAGTGAAAAATTGCAAAGCTAGTGAATGAGTTTGGAAGTGTGTAAAAGGAGGAAGTTGAGAGTAAATGTTAATAAAAGCAAGGTTTTTAGGTTCAGAAGCACTCAGGGACAGATTAGTTGGGGTGTAAGTCTAAATGGAGAGAAAATGGAGGAAGTGAATATTTTAGACACATAAAAATGGACATGGCAGAAAATGGAACCATGGAAGCAGAAGTTAGTCACTGGTCGGGTGAGCAGGCAAAGGTTCTGGGAGCACTGAAGAATGTGTGGAAAGATAGAATGTTATTTGGGAGGGCAAAAATAGTTGTTTGAAGGAAAAGTAGTCCCAGCAATTCTATAGGGATGCAAGGAATAGGCTATACATAAGGCTGTGCAGAGTAAGGTGGACATGCTGCAAATGAAATGTTTGAGGACAAGGTGAGGTGTGAAGTGGTTTGATTAAGTAATGAAAGGGTAAGGGGAATGTATAGTAATAAAAAGGGTGTGGTTGTGAGATCAAAGAGGGTGTGCTGAAGTGGCTTAGACATCTGGAGAGAATGTGAGAAAAGGACTAACAAAGAGGATATATGTATCATAAGTGGAGGGAACACGGAAAATGGGGAGTCCAAACAGGAGATGGAAGGATGGAGTGAAAAAGATTTTGCGTTATCAGGGCCTGAACATGCACAAAGGTGAAAGGTGTACACAGGATAGAGTGAATTGGAAAGATGTGGTATACTGGGGTTGATACGCTCTCAAAGAACTGTGAAGCATCTGGAGTAAACCATGGAAAGTTCAGTAGGGCCTGGTTGTAGATAGGGAGCTATGGTATCAGTGTATTGTTTGCTGGTGACACATCACTCATGGCAGGTTTGAGGGCGAAACAGCAGAAGCTGGTGTCTGAGGTTGGGAAAGTGTGTGAAAGAAGAAAGATGAGGGTGAATGGCAATATCAGCAAGGTTATTAGGTTCTGCACTGAAGAGAGAGGTTAGTTGGGGTGTGTGTTTGAATGGAAAAAAAAAATTGGAAGAACCGAAGTGTTTTAAATACCCATGAGTGGAAATGGCAGTAAATGGAACCATGGCTACCCATGCTCTCACTTAACTGAATGGTATTTGGAGGAAAAACCTCTGCTGAGCAGGCTGAGGAACTCTGATGTTGCCACTCTTCATGTACTTGAAAAATTATGTTAGGATTCTTCTTCTAAAGTGATCTTTCTCCCACATAAACTTCCAGAAATTTTATGGTTTGATCACCGTCTATCCCAAATTCCAAAATGACCCTGGGAAACCCACTGTTTGCCACTATCGACTCACTAGGTCTTGAAGCAGTGAACATAAACTAGCCATGCAAACAGCCTAAACTCACTCCTGCAAAATTCCAATCCACACCTGCTATAAGTATGTACCTACCTACAACTGTCAGAGAAGAGATCCTGTCTCAGACAGGGCTTGCTTATAACACTTACAACAAAAAGGTAAAGGAGGGATGGCAAGGAAAGAGGGCAGCTTGCTCAGTGACAGCCATAATATAAAGACAATCCTTTTTGCTAGTTTTGATGTATTTCTTTTCAACAGGATTTGGTCTGTGAGCAAGGGAAATAAAACATACCCAAATGGAAGACAAATGGAAACTGTTAAAACAAAAAAAATAATCAACAAATAGCGGTTATGGAAAAAGTGTCAATCAATATCTCCACACCAAAATAAGTTATATAAATGTCTTGGACAAAAGCCAAAACCTCAATACTGTTGTCGTGGGACAACTATTCAAAGGAAGTCCTTTGGTAAATACCGTGTACAACATGGTACTTCATAATGCCTTACATAATCCTTGAAGGGATGCAAGTAATCCAAATTAAGTCCATTCAGTGTGAAGTCTTAATAAAGTTGTATATCTGGCTCAAAAATAAACCTACAACATCCATGCTAGATGACAGGTAAGACAGTAATGAATCAGGCATAAAAAGATAACCTGAGAATGATGCAGCATGCAAAATATTCAAAAACTAACAAGTGTTTGTGTATAAGAGTAGTTCTATTTATAGTTCTTTTTTACCACAGTCCTCATAAGTTTCCTAATCATGATTTAATTTCTCTATAGCTAAAAACACCAAACTGAGTAATTCTTTGTATTTTTTTTTTTTTTGCTTTGTCGCTGTATCCCGCGTTTGCGAGGTAGAGCAAGGAAACAGACGAAAGAAATGGCCCAACCCACCCCCATACACATGTATATACATACATCCACACACGCAAATATACATACCTACACAGCTTTCCATGGTTTACCCCAGACGCTTCACATGCCCTGATTCAATCCACTGACAGCACGTCAACCCCGGTATACCACATCGATCCAATTCATTCTATTCCTTGCCCTCCTTTCACCCTCCTGCATGTTCAGGCCCCGATCACACAAAATCTTTTTCACTCCATCTTTCCACCTCCAATTTGGTCTCCCACTTCTCGTTCCCTCCACCTCCGACACATATATCCTCTTGGTCAATCTTTCCTCACTCATTCTCTCCATGTGACCAAACCATTTCAAAACACCCTCTTCTGCTCTCTCAACCACGCTCTTTTTATTTCCACACATCTCTCTTACCCTTACGTTACTTACTCGATCAAACCACCTCACACCACACATTGTCCTCAAACATCTCATTTCCAGCACATCCATCCTCCTGCGCACAACTCTATCCATAGCCCACGCCTCGCAACCATACAACATCGTTGGAACCACTATTCCTTCAAACATACCCATTTTTGCTTTCCGAGATAATGTTCTCGACTTCCACACATTCTTCAAGGCTCCCAGGATTTTCGCCCCCTCCCCCACCCTATGATCCACTTCCGCTTTCAGGGTTCCATCCGCTGCCAGATCCACTCCCAGATATCTAAAACACTTTACTTCCTCCAGTTTTGCTCCATTCAAACTTACCTCCCAATTGACTTGACCCTCAACCCTACTGTACCTAATAACCTTGCTCTTTTTCACATTTACTCTTAACTTTCTTCTTTCACACACTTTACCAAACTCAGTCACCAGCTTCTGCAGTTTCTCACATGAATCAGCCACCAGCGCTGTATCATCAGCGAACAACAACTGACTCACTTCCCAAGCTCTCTCATCCCCAACAGACTTCATACTTGCCCCTCTTTCCAAAACTCTTGCATTTACCTACCTAACAACCACATCCATAAACAAATTAAACAACCATGGAGACATCACACACCCCTGCCGCAAACCTACATTCACTGAGAACCAATCACTTTCCTCTCTTCCTACACATACACATGCCTTACATCCTCGATAAAAACTTTTCACTGCTTCTAACAACTTGCCTCCCACACCATATATTCTTAATACCTTCCACAGAGCATCTCTATCAACTCTATCATATGCCTTCTCCAGATCCATAAATGCTACATACAAATCCATTTGCCTTTCTAAGTATTTCTCACATACATTCTTCAAAGCAAACACCTGATCCACACATCCTCTACCACTTCTGAAACCACACTGCTCTTCCCCAATCTGATGCTCTGTACATGCCTTCACCCTCTCTTTACAAGTACCAAATATAAGAGCATAATTGCTTATCTACTCACCTTATTATTTGAGATATGCTGCAAGAGTTTGGGGAGAGTTATCTGCTTCTCTACCATAGCATATTTATTCTGACTATTTAGCACAATATTTTCTAAGATAGTAAGAGAGGTGGAGAGTGTACGGGTGTCCATTGTTCCTTGCACGTTGATGTAAGATGCCACCTGTGGAATACACGAATACACAACACACATTAATAAAATTTCAGCATGTCATCTTACTGTGCTTGAAAATGTTTATATGCTATGGACTTACTTTACTTGATAAAAGTGTAAAACACATATGGCACATTTGCACATCTGAATACTTGTAAAGATTTGAAACTTTACTGTCTGGAGTGTTTTGCCAAAGTAAATACTAAAGTCCATCCCAAACAGACCGAAGGAACTTAACTTTGACCTGTTAAGTTCAGACATGACAATATTAAGACACATCATTCAAAGACATGACATTACTGAGGCGCATCAATAAAAACTTTAAACTGCAAGCAAGGACCAAAAATCCCATCATGCAGAGTGCATAAAACTTAATATATGTCTTTTTTACTCTGTGAAATGAAAGATTAACATTCAAATGAAAAAGAAAATATACAGAAAGCTAAAGTACTCCTTTTGCAATAAATGAGTGGCAAAGTGATAGAAGCATTAAATAGAAGTAGTAAGTAGGAGGATTAGGTAGAAACATAAGGTAGTAGTAGGTAGGAACACTATGCAGTAGCATTGATCGGCAGAGTGAGCAGGAACATTATGCAGGAGCCTCTGCAAACACTGCACTAGACTTGCCCTCTGCCAGTGGCTTGTTAAGGGTGAGGTACTAATGGCTTAGAAGCAGCATTATAGTTCACTAGGTACAGAGACTTTATTGCTATGGCGACCCCCTTCAGGGAGTTCTAGAAGGGAACGGGCATCAGAGATACATACAATCAATATGTGAGTGCCTGGATAGGATTGAATGACATACCCGTAAGCTCCTGATATGATACAGACCTAAAAGATGCTTCTTTATTTCTTTTGGGCTTAAGACTGTACTCTAATTTCAAACACAGGCATAGCTTTAATAGCAAATAATATCATTATCTCTAGAAATAGCACATCTAGATTGACATTTAGGGTAAGGGAGATAGGCAGGCAAGTGCTGGGAGGAAATTGAATTATTCATTTATCTATTTAAATGAACATTTAACTATGACTTCATACACAGGTACTAAGTAAGAGGTTAATAACACAGATATAAGTTGATATATTACATACATACATAGTGCAAGGAAACAGACGAAAGAATGGCACAACCCACCGACATACACATGCATGTACATACACGTCCACACATGCATATATACATACCTATACATCTCAACGTATACATATATATACACACACAGACATATATACACATGTACATAATTCATACTGTCTGCCTTCATTCATTCCCATCGCCACCCTGCCACACATGAAATAACAACAAAGACCACAAGACCACATTCGTTCACACTCAGTCTCTAGCTGTCATGTAATAATGCACCGAAACCACAGCTCCCTTTCCACATCCAGAACTTTCCATGGTTTACCCCAGACGCTTCACATGCCCTGGTTCAATCCATTGACAGCACGTCGACCCCGGTACACCACATTGCTCCAATTCACTCTATTCCGTACACACCTTTCACCCTCCTGCATGTTCAGGCCCCGATCACTCAAAATCTTTTTCACACCATCTTTCCACCTCCAATTTGGTCTCCCACTTCTCATCGTTCCCTCCATCTCTGACACATATATCCTCTTGGTCAATCTTTCCTCACTCATTCTCTCCAAGTGACCAAACCATTTCAAAACACCCTCTTCTGCTCTCTCAACCACACTCTTTTTATTACCACACATCTCTCTTACCCTATTATTACTTACTCGATCAAACCACCTCACACCACATATTGTCCTCAAACATCTCATTTCCAGTACATCCACCCTCCTCCGTACAACTCTATCCATAGCCCATGCCTCGCAACCATATAACTTTGTTGGAACCACTATTCCTTCAAACATACCCATTTTTTCTTTCCGAGATAATGTTCTCAACTTCCACACATTCTTCAACGCTCCCAGAATTTTAGCGTGTTGGTAAGGTTATCTAGTGTATGTATGACTCATGGTGAGGTGCCTGAGGATTGGCTGAATGCTTGCATAGTGCCATTGTACAAAGGCAAAGTGAGTGCTCAAATTAAAGAGGTATAAGTTCGTTGAGTATTCCTGGGAAATTATATGGGAGGGTATTGATTGAGAGGGTGAAGGCATGTACATAGCATCATATTGGGGAAGAGCAGTGTGGTTTCGGGAGTGGTAGAGGATGTGTGGATCAGGTGTTTGCTTTGAAAAATGTATGTGAGAAATACTTGGAAAGCAAATGGATTTGTGTGTAGCATTCATGGATCTGGAGAAGGCATAAGATAGAGTTGATAGAGTTGCTCTGTGGAGGGTATTAAGAATATATGGTGTGGAAGGCAAGTTGTTAGAAGCAGTGAAAGTTTTTATTGAGGATGTAAGGCATGTGTATGTGTAGGAAGAGAGGAAAGTGATTGGTTCTCAGTGAATGTTGGTTTGCAGCAGGGGTGTGTGATATTTAATTCGTTTATGGATGTGGTTGTTGGAGAGGTGAATGCAAGAGTTCTGGAAAGAGGGGCAAGTATGCAGTTTGTTGTGGATGAGAGAGCTTGGGAAGTGAGTCAGTTGTTGTTCGCTGATGATACAGTGCTGGTGGCTGATTCATGTGGGAAACTGCAGAAGCTGGTGACTGAGTTTGGTAAAGTGCTTGGAATATATGGATGTAAGGCATGTGTACGTGTAGGAAGAGAGGAAAGTGATTGGTTCTCAGTGAATGTAGGTTTGCGGCAGGGGTGTGTGATGTCTCCATGGTTGTTTAATTTGTTTATGGATGGGGTTGTTAGGGAGGTAAATGCAAGAGTTTTGGAAAGAGGGGCAAGTATGAAGTCTGTTGGGGATGAGAGAGCTTGGGAAGTGAGTCAGTTGTTGTTCGCTGATGATACAGCGCTGGTGGCTGATTCATGTGAGAAACTGCAGAAGCTGGTGACTGAGTTTGGTAAAGTGTGTGGAAGAAGAAAGTTAAGAGTAAATGTGAATAAGAGCAAGGTTATTAGGTACAGTAGGGTTGAGGGTCAAGTCAATTGGGAGGTGAGTTTGAATGGAGAAAAACTGGAGGAAGTGAAGTGTTTTAGATATCTGGGAGTGGATCTGGCAGCGGATGGAACCATGGAAGTGGAAGTGGATCATAGGGTGGGGGAGGGGGCGAAAATTCTGGGGGCCTTGAAGAATGTGTGGAAGTCGAGAACATTATCTCGGAAAGAAAAAATGGGTATGTTTGAAGGAATAGTGGTTCCAACAATGTTGTATGGTTGCGAGGCGTGGGCTATGGATAGAGTTGTGCGCAGGAGGATGGATGTGCTGGAAATGAGATGTTTGAGGACAATGTGTGGTGTGAGGTGGTTTGATCGAGTGAGTAACGTAAGGGTAAGAGAGATGTGTGGAAATAAAAAGAGCGTGGTTGAGAGAGCAGAAGAGGGTGTTTTGAAGTGGTTTGGGCACATGGAGAGAATGAGTGAGGAAAGATTGACCAAGAGGATATATGTGTCGGAGGTGGAGGGAACGAGGAGAAGAGAGAGACCAAATTGGAGGTGGAAAGATGGAGTGAAAAAGATTTTGTGTGATCGGGGCCTGAACATGCAGGAGGGTGAAAGGAGGGCAAGGAATAGAGTGAATTGGAGCAATGTGGTATACCGGGGTTGACGTGCTGTCAGTGGATTGAATCAAGGCATTGAAGCGTCTGGGGTAAACCATGGAAAGCTGTGTAGGTATGTATATTTGCGTGTGTGGACGTATGTATATACATGTGTATGGGGGGGGGTTGGGCCATTTCTTTCGTCTGTTTCCTTGCGCTACCTAGCAAACGCGGGAGACAGCGACAAAGTATAATAAAATAAATAAAAAAAAAATATATATATATATATATATATATATATATATATATATATATATATATATATATATATATATATATATATACATATATATACATATATTATTATTTTTTATTATTATAAAAAAAAAATATATATATATATATATATATATATATTCTTTTTTTTTTTTTGCTTTGTCGCTGTCTCCCGCGTTTGCGAGGTAGCGCAAGGAAACAGACGAAAGAAATGGCCCAACCCACCCCCATACACATGCCTTGATTCAATCCACTGACAGCACGTCAACCCCGGTATACCACATCGCTCCAATTCACTCTATTCTTTGCCCTCCTTTCACCCTCCTGCATGTTCAGGCCCCGATCACACAAAATCTTTTTCACTCCATCTTTCCACCTCCAACTTGGTCTCCCTCTTCTCCTCGTTCCCTCCACCTCCGACACATATATTCTCTTGGTCAATCTTTCCTCACTCATTCTCTCCATGTGCCCGAACCATTTCAAAACACCCTCTTCTGCTCTCTCAACCACGCTCTTTTTATTTCCACACATCTCTCTTACCCTTACGTTACTTACTCGATCAAACCACCTTACACCACATATTGTCCTCAAACATCTCATTTCCAGCACATCCATCCTCCTGCGCACAACTCTATCCATAGTCCACGCCTCGCAACCATACAACATTGTTGGAACCACTATTCCTTCAAACATACCCATTTTTGCTTTCCGAGATAATGTTCTCGACTTCCACACATTCTTCAAGGCTCCCAGAATTTTCGCCCCCTCCCCCACCCTATGATCCACTTCCGCTTCCATGGTTCCATCCGCTGCCAGATCCACTCCCAGATATCTAAAACACTTCACTTCCTCCAGTTTTTCTCCATTCAAACTCACCTCCCAATTGAATTGACCCTCAACCCTACTGTACCTAATAACCTTGCTCTTATTCACATTTACTCTTAACTTTCTTCTTTCACACACTTTACCAAACTCAGTCACCAGCTTCTGCAGTTTCTCACATGAATCAGCCACCAGCGCTGTATCATCAGCGAACAACAACTGACTCACTTCCCAAGCTCTCTCATCCCCAACAGACTTCATACTTGCCCCTCTTTCCAAAACTCTTGCATTCACCTCCCTAACAACCCCATCCATAAACAAATTAAACAACCATGGAGACATCACACACCCCTGCCGCAAACCTACATTCACTGAGAACCAATCACTTTCCTCTCTTCCTACACGTACACATGCCTTACATCCTCGATAAAAACTTTTCACTGCTTCTAACAACTTGCCTCCCACACCATATATTCTTAATACCTTCCACAGAGCATCTCTATCAACTCTATCATATGCCTTCTCCAGATCCATAAATGCTACATACAAATCCATTTGCTTTTCTAAGTATTTCTCACATACATTCTTCAAAGCAAACACCTGATCCACACATCCTCTACCACTTCTGAAACCACACTGCTCTTCCCCAATCTGATGCTCTGTACATGCCTTCACCCTCTCAATCAATACCCTCCCATATAATTTGCCAGGAATACTCAACAAACTTATACCTCTGTAATTTGAGCACTCACTCTTATCCCCTTTGCCTTTGTACATATATATATATATATATATATATATATATATATATATATATATATATATATATATATATTTTTTTTTTTTTTTTTTTTTTTTTTTAGACTTTGTCGCTGTCTCCCGCGTTTGCGAGGTAGCGCAAGGAAACAGACGAAAGAAATGGCCCAACCCCCCCCATACACATGTACATACACACGTCCACACACGGAAATATACATACCTACACAGCTTTCCATGGTTTACCCCGGACGCTTCACATGCCTTGATTCAATCCACTGACAGCACGTCAACCCCTGTATACCCTGTCTCCCTCTTCTCGTTCCCTCCACCTCCGACACATATATTCTCTTGGTCAATCTTTCCTCACTCATTCTCTCCATGTGCCCAAACCATTTCAAAACACCCTCTTCTGCTCTCTCAACCACGCTCTTTTTATTTCCACACATCTCTCTTACCCTTACGTTACTTACTCGATCAAACCACCTCACACCACATATTGTCCTCAAACATCTCATTTCCAGCACATCCATCCTCCTGCGCACAACTCTATCCATAGCCCACGCCTCGCAACCATACAACATTGTTGGAACCACTATTCCTTCAAACATACCCATTTTTGCTTTCCGAGATAATGTTCTCGACTTCCACACATTCTTCAAGGCTCCCAGAATTTTCGCCCCCTCCCCCACCCTATGATCCACTTCCGCTTCCATGGTTCCATCCGCTGCCAGATCCACTCCCAGATATCTAAAACACTTCACTTCCTCCAGTTTTTCTCCATTCAAACTCACAAGGAACAGAGAAGAGGGCCAGGTGAGGATATTCCCTCAAAGACCCAGTCCTCTGTTCTTAACGCTACCTCGCTATCGCGGGAAATGGCAAATAGTATGAAAGAGAAAGAAAGATATCTATATATATTTTTTTTTTTTTTTTTTTTTCAAAAAGAAGGGACAGAGAAGGGGGCCAGGTGAGGATATTCCCTCAAAGGCCCAGTTCTCTGTTCTTAACTCTACCTCGCTAACGCGGGAAATGGCGAATAGTTTGAAAGAAAGAAAAGATATGGCAGCAAGAAGTAGATGTGACAATTGTACTCACCTTCTCTATAAATGATGGCTGAAGGTCATCCCATGGAATAATACCATGGTCCATCAACTCTAAAAATGATATCAGTATGTAAGGCAATAAAGGAGATTCATTTCGCTGCATCTCCATACACGCTATCAGAAGGTTGATCCCCTAAAAAAGAATTACAATATATATTGAGTCTAACAACACACAAGTATACAAATATGAGATTATTTGCCCTTAAGGACATATCCCTGGGGATAGGGGATTAAGAATACTTCCCACGTATTCCCTGCGTGTCGTAGAAGGCGACTAAAAGGGGAGGGAGCGGGGGGCTGGAAATCCTCCCCTCTCGTTTTTTTTTAATTTTCCAAAAGAAGGAACAGAGAATTGGGCCAGGTGAGGGTATTCCCTCAAAGGCCCAGTCCTCTGTTCTTAACGCTACCTCGCTAATGCGGGAAATGGCGAATAGTGTGAAAGAAAAAAAAAGAAAGAAAAAGAAGGACATATGGATAATTTTACATCCATATGCAAGACTACTAAATATTTCTACCTACTATGGCAAATCTTAAAGTTACTGTAATTGAAAAGATGATGGAGGAGGGAAAGCAAATGCTTCCAGAACATTTATCAGTCAGAAATTATTACTTTATGTAAGCAACAGGTAACTGCTTCACACAGGACACCCAAACCAACGTGATTACTTCTCAAAAAACACTGAAAACTGATATTTCTCCTTAAACACTTAAAACAGAAGCAAAATATCTGGGAAACAATTTGCATGTGCTATCTTATTCTAAATACAAGAACATGCATACATAATACAAAGACACTCATATGCATCAAACTCACAAGAAAGGTAGACTTTTTGGTTTTCATGGTACAGAGGTAAAGTTCCCACATACAACTGTCACTCTCCTTCAAACCCATCTTAAGCAAATAAAGCAAAGGATTTCCATTCACGTTACTCTCTACCAATGCTGTGGTAATCAGACATCCCTCCAGCTGCCCCTATCTGTATATCAACATCCAGAGTCTCTCTTTTACATGCCTCTCATGTAATCCAATAATGCCCTTTGACCATTTCTCCTATTCACATACGTATACTTATGTATATCTCTCTTTATAAGCCAGATATTCCCAATCACCAGTCTTTTTTTCAGCACACAAATCTGCAAGCTCTTCACCATTTTCACTCACATCACTGAATACCCCATGTACACCAGTTATACCCTTAACTGCCACATTACTTATCTTTGCATTTAAATCAGCCATCACTAATTCCTCATCTCATGCACCAGAGATGCTGACACATTCAATCAGCTGCTCCCAAAACACTTGCCACTCATGATCTTTCTTCTCATGGCCAAGTGCATAAGCACCAATAATCACCCATCTCTCTCCATCCACTTTCAGTTATACCCTTATCAATCTAGAATTTACTTTCTTACACTCTATCACAAACCTTCACAACTCCTGCTTCCGGAGTAGTGCAACTCCTTCCTTAGCATCTTGTCCTCTCACCAACCCCTGACTTTACTCCTAAGACTTCTCCAAACCATTCCTCCCCTGTATTCTCTCTATCACTTATGATACTTGGAAAAACAAGTTATCATATGGTTGCCCTCCCACATATCAGTTAAGTCATTCCATGCCCACATAGATCACATACACATTTTTTTTTCTCTATTTATGGATAGTATAAATAGTCTGTATTTTGTACTCTGTAATATTCTGTGTGTGATGGTCAGAGAGAGAGGTGTGTTTCACAAAGCTTCCAGTAATAGAAAAGGATTTGCCAAAGTTTTCAAAAAAGAGAAAATGTTGGGGACAGAAGAGTGGTGAGAGTAAGTGAGCTTGGAAAAGAGACTTGTGTGAGGAAGTACCAGGAGAGATTGAGTGTAGAATGGCAAAAGGTGAGAGCAAATGACATGAAGGGAGAGGGTAAGGAATGGGATGTATTTAGGGAAGCCATGATGGCATGTGCAAAAGATGCATGTCACAGAAGAAAGGTGGGAGGTGGGCAGATTAGAAAGGGTAGTGAGTGGTGAGATGAAGTAAAGTTGTTAGTGAAAGAGAAAAGAGAGGTGTTTGGATGATACTTACAAGAAAGGAGTGCATATGACAGGGATATGTAGAAAATAAAAGTGGCAGGAGGTCAAGAGAAAGGTGCAAGGGTTGGAAAAGAAGGCAAATGAGAGCTGGGGTAAGAGTATCATCAAACTTTAGGGAGAATAAAAAGATGTTTGGAAGGAGGTGAATAATGTGTAAGACAGGAGAACAAATGGAAACATCGGTGAAGGGGGCAAGTGGGGAAGTAATAACCAGTAATGATGAAGTGAGGAGATGGAGTGAGTATTTTGAAAGTTTGATGACAGGGTGGCAGATATAGGGTGTTTGGTCGGGGTGGTGTAAGAAGTGAGGGTCAGGGATAATAGTTTAGTTAAGAAAGAAAAGGTGTGGAAGGAGAGAATGTTATCTCGGAGAGCAAAACTGGGTATGCTTGAAGGAATAGTGGTTCCAACAATAATGTATGGTTGCAAGGCATGGGGTATAGATAAGGTTGTACAAAGGAGGGTGGATATATTGGAAATGAAGTGTGGTGTGAGGTGGTTTGATTGAGTAAGTAATGGAAGTGTAAGAGAGATGTGTGGATATAAATAGACTGTGGTTGAGAGAGCAGAAAAGGATGTGTTGGAATGGTTTGGACATATGGAAAGAATGAGCAAGGAAAGATTGACAAAGAGGATACATATATATGTCAAAGATGGAGAGAACAAGAAGTGGGAGACCAAATTGGAGGTGGAGGGAAGGAGTGAAATGATTTTGAGCGATCGGGGCCTCAACATACAGAAGGGTGAGTGGCGTGCAAGGAATAGAGTGATATGGAACAATGTGATATACTGGGATCGACACACTGTCAATGGACTGAACCAGGGCATGTGAAACGTCTGGGGTAAACCATGGAAAGGTCTGTGGGGCCTGGATGTGGATAGGAAGCTGTGGTTTCAGTGCATTACATATTCTATATTCTATATATTCTATATTATACTTGATCACCATTTTCTGCATCAGCAAGGTATTGCCAGGAAACATAAAGAAAGACCCATCCACTCCTATACACAGACATATGCATACATGACCATACATGCACATACACATACATATAAATTTCAACATATACCCACATATATACATATGCATACACAGCCATATACATATATATAAGCATATACATATTCTTATTCGCTTCCTTTCATCTATTCCCATCGACACCCTGCCCCACAGGAAAAAGCACTGCCACCCCATGTCAGCAAGGTAGCGCCAAGAAAACAGACAAAAAAGGCTACATTTGTTCACACCGGGGTCGATGTGCTGTCACTGGACTGAACCAGGGTATGTGAAGCATCTGGGGTAAACCATGGAAAGGTTTGTGGTGCCTGGATGTGTAAAGGGAGCTGTGGTTTCAGTGCATTAGACATGACAGCTAGAGACTGAGTGTGAACAAATGTGGCCTTTTTTGTCTTTTTCTGGTGCAACCTCACTGAAGAGGGGGAGGGAGGGATGCTATTTCATGTGCGGCATTGCGGTGATGAAGGCAAGCAAGTATGAATATATAAATGTCTGTGTATATATATGTATGTATTCCTATGAGTCCACGGGGAAAATGAAACACAAAAAGTTCCCAAGTACACTTTCGTGTAATAATCACATCATCAGGGGAGACACAAGAGAGAAATATAACAGTCAGTTGATATACATTGAAGAGACGAAGCTTGGACGCCATTTGGTAAACATGTGATTCAATCACATGTTTACTAAATGGTGTCCTAGCTTCGTCTCTTTGATGTATATCAACTGACTGTTATACTTCTCTCTTGTGTCTCCCCTGATGATGTGATTATTACACGAAAGTGCACTTGGGAACTTTTCGTGTTTCATTTTCCCTGTGGACTCATAGGAATATCTTGATCACGTGCAAAATTGTGATCCTTTCCAATATACGTTGAAATGCATATGTATGTATATGTGCATGTACAGGTGTTTATTTATGCATATGAGTATGTGGGTGATTGGGTCTTTGTCTGTTTTTCCTTGCACTACCTCAGTGACGCAAGAAACAGCAATTAAGTATAATAATAAAAAAACACAGCTCCCTTTCCACGTTCAAGCCCCACGGACCTTTCCAGGGTTTACCTCAGACACTTCACAAGCCCTGGTTCAATACACTGACAGCAGGTTGACCCCGGTATACCACATCGTTCCAATTCACTCTATTCCTTGTACGCCTTTCACGCTCCTATATGTTCAGGCCCCGATCGCTCAAAATATTTTTCACTCCATCCTTCCACTTCCAATTTGGTCTCATGCTTCTCCTTCTTCCTTCCACCTCTGACACATATATCCCTTGTCAATCTTTCCTCACTCATTCTCTCCATGTGACCAAACATTTCAACACACCCTCTTCTGCTCTCTCAATCACACTCTTTTATAACCAAACATCTCTCTTACCCTTTCATCACTTACTCGATCAAACCACCTCACAACACATAATGACCTCAAACATTTCATTTCAAACACATCCACCCTCCTCCGCACAACCCTGTCTATAGCTCATGCCTCACAACCATATAACATTGTTGGAACAACTATTCCTTTAAACATATCCAACTTTGCTCTCCAAGATAATGTTCTCGCCTTCCACACATTTTTCAACGCTCCCAGAACCTATGCCCCTTCCCCGCCCTCTGACTCACTTCCACTTCCATGGTTCCATCTGCTGCTAAGTCCACTCCTAGATATATAAAACACTTCATTTCCTCCAGGTTTTCTCCATTCAAACTTATCTCCCAATTAACTTGTCCCTCAACCCTACTGAACCTAATAACCTTGCTCTTATTCATATTCACTCTCAGCTTTCTTCTCTCACACACTATACCAACCTCAGTCACCAACTTCTGCAGTTTCTCACCTGAATCAGCCACCAGCGCTGTATCATCAGCGAACAACTGACTCACTTCCCAAGCCCTCTCATACCAAAATCTTCAATCATTATTACTTCAGTGCAGTCTCCTAAACATTTCAGAGCCTTTCAATATTCATCCCAGAAAAATATGTAGCCTCATCCATCTATCCTCTCATACCTGTTTGGAAATAAATTCATGAGCAAAGGTAATGTCTGAGCTCATCTTGACAAGTTTCTCTAATGCTTCCTTCTTATCTTCTG
The DNA here is from genome assembly GCF_036320965.1 of Panulirus ornatus. Taxonomy (NCBI): domain Eukaryota; kingdom Metazoa; phylum Arthropoda; class Malacostraca; order Decapoda; family Palinuridae; genus Panulirus; species Panulirus ornatus. Next base: position 25,394,412 of record NC_092278.1, read on the forward strand.
GCTGTCCCTTCTTCAGCTTCTGGAATATTTCTTCAGCAGTTCGCAATGCAGAGTAGACAAGGTGAAGCACTGTGCCATCCTGTAATGAAGATGGCTTTATAAACAATGTTCAAGGCAATCATACTTCCAACCACATGCTGAAAGATCAATTCTAATCCTTCTGTGAATGTTTTCAGCCTCTATACACTCAAATCTCATGTCTCATCACATATCTTCATTATCTAGCTCTCAAATTTCATTCTAAATATTCTGATCTTTTGATCCCCATACCTCCTATTCAAATGTTGAAACTCTCTCGTATTTTTTTTTTCTAAGTTAGCAAGATGGCACAGGCAACCAAATGCCCAAATCAGGCAACCAAATGCCCCAATCAAGGACAACTCATTTACACAACATAAATTCATATATTAGCCTAAACCTGGTACCCAATTTATAAACAAACCCCAAGAGAATGATGAACAGCTGACTAGACGGCAGACTGACTGCTATAACCAGTTTGGTGTATGTGAGAGGAACAGGTCTGCAGTTTGTGAGGGGTTGGGGGCCTTGCAAAGTGATTCATTTACTGTTTATTGATAATATAACATTGGTGGCATTGTCAAGCATGAAATTGCAAAAGCTGGTTTCTGAGATTGCAATAGTGTGTAAAGGGATAAAGTTGAGCATAAATGTGAATAAAAGCAAGGTTATTAGGTTCAGCAGTAGAGAAACATGGGTTAGTTGGGGTTTAATCATGAAAGGCAGAAACATGGAAGTGAAGTGTTTCAAAAACCTGAAAGTGGACATGGCAGCAAATGGAACATGGGAGCTGAAATATGCTATAGGTTGAACAAAAAAATGAAGGTCCTGGGAGCAAAGACAAATGGTTGGAAAAGAGGTCACAAAGTGGGACATTGTAGTTAAGCATGTTTGAAGGTATAGTAGACCAATTGGCGTTGTATGGATGCAAAGCATGGGCTCTAGATGAGAATGTATGGAAGAGGGTGAATGTGTTGGAAATCAAATGTCTGAGGAAACTATATGATGTGAGCTGGGTTGGACAAGAAATGATGGGTTAGAAACAGAGGTGATAATAACAAAAGTATGGCTGAGAGAAACAAGAGGACAAATGGGAACACTGGTGAAGGGGTCAAGGGGGGAAGTGATAACAGGGAGAGATGAAGTGAGAAGGAGATGGAGTGAGATGGAGTAAGTATTTTGAAGGTTTGTTGAATGTGTTTGACGACAGTGGCAGATGAGGGGTGTTTTGGTTGGAGTGGTGTGTGAAGTGAGAGAGTCAGAGAGAATGGTTTGAAGAAAGCCCTGTGGAAGATGATATCTGGCAAGGTGGCAGGTTTGGATGGTATTGCAGTTGAATTTATCAAGAAAGGGAGTGATTGTGTTGTAGATTGGTTGGTTAGGATATTGAATTTATGTATGGATCATGGTGGAGTGCCTGAGGATTGGTGGAATGCATGTAAGACTGCCACTGTACAAAGGCAAAGGGGATAAAGGTGTGTGTTCAAGGTACACAGGCATAAGTTTGTCGAGTATTCCTGAAAAATTGTAGGGGAGGGTACTGATTGAGGGTGAAGGCTGGTACAGATCATCAGATTGGGGAGGAGTAGTGTGGCTTCAGAATTGGTAGAGGATAGGTGGATCAGGTGTTTACTTTGAAGAATGTGTGTGAGAAATTCTTTGAAAATTAAAAAACAGATGGATTTGTATGTGGCATCTATGGCTCTGGAGAAAGCATATGATAGGGTTGATAGAGATGCTTTGTTAAAGGTCTTAAGAGTATATGATGTGGGAGGTAAGTTGCAAGAAGCAGTGAAAAGTTTTTATCAAGGATGTAAGGCATTTGTACAAGAAGGAAGAGAAGAGAGTGGTTCCCAGTGAAGGTCGCTCTGCGACGGGTGTGTGATATCCCCATGGTTATTTAATTTGTTTATGGATGGAGTAGTTAGGGAGGTAAATGCAAGAATTTTGGATAGAGGAGCAAGTATGCAGTCTGTTGTGGATGAGAGGGCCTGGGAAGGGAGTCAGTTGCTGTTTGCCGATGATATAGCACTGGTGGCTGAATAGACTGAGAAACAACAGAAGTTGGTGACTGAGTTTGGAAATGTGTGTGAAAGGAGAAGTTAAGAGTAAATATGAATAAGAACAAAGTTATTAGGTTCAGCCGGGTTGAGGAACAAGCTAGTTGGGATGAGAGTTTGAATGGAGAAGAATTGGAGGAATTGAAGTTTCAGATATCTGGGAGTGGACTTAGCAGAGAATGGAACCAAGGAAGTGGAAGTGAGTCACAGGGTGGGGGAGGGGGCGTAGGTTCTGGGAGCATTGAAGAATGTATGGAAAGAGAGAACATCACCTCAGAGAGTGAAAATGGGTATGTTTGGAGGAATAATAGTTCCAACTTTATCATATGGTTGCAAGGCATGGGCTATAGATAGGGCTGTATGAAGGAGGGTGGGTGTGTTGCAAATGAAATGTATGAGGACAATATATGGTGTGAGGTGGTTTGATCGAGTAAGTAAAGAAAGGGTAAGAGAGATGTAAAGTGATGAATAAAGTTTGGTTTGAGAGAGTAGAAGAGTGTTGAAACGGTCTGGACATATACAGAAAATGAGTGAAGAAAGACTGACAGGATATATGTGTTAGAGGTGGAGGGAACAAGGAGAAGCAAGAGACCAAATTGGAGATGGAAGGATGGAGTAAAAAAGATTTTGAGAGATCGGGGCCTGAACATACGGGAGAGTGAGAGGTGTGCAAGGAACAGAGTGCATTGGAGTGATGTGGCATACCAGGGTCGATGTGCTGTCAATGGACGGAATCAGGGCATGTAAAACGTCTGGTGTGGAGTGAACCATGGAAAGGTCTTTGGGGCCTGGGTGTGGATAGGAAGCTGTGGTTTCTGTGCATTACACATGACAGATAGAGACTGAGTGTGAAAAAGAATGTGGCATTTTTTGTCTGTTTTCCTGGTGCTACCTCGCTGACACTGGGAGTGGTAAAGCTGTTTCCTGTGGGACAGGGTGGCCCCAGGAATTGATGAAGGGAAGAGAGTATGAATATGTATATGTGTATATGGCTGTGTATGTATACATATATGTTTGTATATGTGTAATGTAGATATGTATATGTATGTATAAGTGAGTTAATTTATACATATGTGTGTTTGTGAGTGGACAGGTCTTTCTTCATCTGTTTCCTGGTGCTACCTCGCTAATGTGGGAGACCGATCAATTCTAACAAAAAATAATATGGCTGAGCAAACTGAAGAGGGCGTGTTGAAATGGTTTGGACATATGGAGAGGATGAGTAAGGAAAGGTTGACAAAGAGGATATATTTGTAGCAGTGAAGCAGAAAAATAAAAGGAGGAGACAGATTGGGGATAGATGGGTGGGGTGAAAAGGGTTTGACTGCTCGGAGCCCAAACATGCAAGAGGATGTAAGTTGAGCACAGTACATTTCTAACAGATTAACCCTATTCCTTAGTCTGTCATAAAAAGCCCAGGTCTTGCAATCATACAACACCTCTAGGACCACTATACCATCAAACATGCCCATCTTTTCCTTCACAGATGGTGAACTCACTCTCCATAATTTCTCAATGGGTCCAGGACCTTTGCCCCATAACCATCCTATGGCTCACTTCAGCTCCTATGGTTTCTTCACTGCCATGTCCACTCCCAGTTATCTATAACACTTCACTTCCTCCAAGTTCTCTCCATTCAAACTCACTCCAACTAACCTGTCTCTTTGCAGTGCTAAAACTAATAACCATGCTTTTATTTGCAATGATTCAAATTTCTTTCACACTTTCCCTAAACTCAAAAGCAACTTCTGCAGTTTCTCATTTGAATCTGTCACCAGCACAACATCATCAGCAAACAGTAACTGACTTCTCTCTCAGAACCCTACCCTACTCTTGACAGACTGCCCCTTTACATAAAGTCCTCAAATGTATCTCCCTCATCACCCTATCTATAAACAGATTAAACAGCCATAGTGACATCATACATGCTTACTGCAGATGCCCTTCACCTGGAACTACACATATATCAAACTGTCACCTACCTTAACAATGTAGTATCAGTATCAAATGAAAAATGGCCTCATCTGCACACACACAATCTTAGAAGTAATGTAAAATGTATGGAAACCAAAGCCTACCATCCATAGCCAAGCCCTTAAATAGACAAGCAACCTTCTTTAGATCCTACAGTCAGGATATCTATAGAGACATTCCTCCAGCTTCAAAAATACATGGGGGTGATAGGTGATTCAAAAGCTTACCCATAACAGTCACCTACATAAAAATATCAGAGGTGAAAAGAGACACTTTGTACAAATCAGTACACATAATGCATAAAACCTCAAAACAATAAAAAAAGATCTTTGCTACTTCTTTGCACAATGTCAGCATTTTTATTTACTGTAGTCTACCCTTTTTCTTTGATCTTTGAACAATATCAGCATTCTTTTTTACAGCAGTCCGCCCTTTTACCTCACACTGGCAATTTAGAATGTTGATATATCTACAAACTGAGACAAGAAGTTGCATGTACAATTGCCTTGCCCTGAAAATCATGATATATAATATGTAAGTCTTCTGTAATAAAACCATATGAAATTGGGAAAGAGTATTGCATTTCACTATGTACATGTAATCTTTATGCAAGTAATGTTTATGTTACAAGAAATATAAGTCCATGCATATCTGACTTATGCTCACATGTCAGGATATCTGCAATCACGTTCCCCATGGCAGATGCATATAAAATTAGAATAGTTAACACTAATGTAAAAGTGAAGGACCATGAACTTTTAAACACAAGAACAGCTGATTTGGCAAAGCTTATATCATTGCAGTGAGGATACTGCTTTCCAACTAGTTCATTCCTAAAAGAAGCTCTGAAGTAGCTGTAACTTCACTAAAATAATTTTCAATCTTTCACTTCTGTTCAGAATTTTCCAGTATCTACACAAGGCCCTTAAGCAAGTGTCATTCTTTCTAACCTTGTAATCATGAAAATAGTTTGATAAATAGTTTTGTAAAACAAGTCTGAAACAAATCTCTATAAATGTGAGAGAAATGTCTGCATATCCTTAATGGGAATTCTTTAAAAGACAACTAACAGACTTGAACATTTCAGCAATTACTTTCATCAACAAAAAAACACAAAAACCCTACATCAAATCCTATCAACTACAGACATGGCAACTTACCTTAATTCTACCTCTGTTTTTTTCTGTTACATAATGACAAGTGGGTTCAGTGTACTGTAAGGCATAGTATTCTGGATTTTCTACTTCCCAGTGAGTACAAAGTTCCTGAAAGAAAATCAGAGTCAGATATTGGCAGCAACCATGGTAGCTACTGTAGGTACTACAAGTGCTAAAATGCTCTTAAATGAAAAAGGGAAATTACAAAACAAATTACACAAAAATATCACTGCTAACTATTCATTTCCAAGTAGTACTCTATGTACAATATACTTCTGATTCATTCTCCAGACACTTCACATGCCCTGGTTCAGTTCACTGACATCATAACGACCCCAGTATGCCACATCGTTCCAATTCACTCTATTCCTTGCACGCCTTTCATCCTCCTGTATGTTCAGACCCAGATCGCTCAAAGTCTTTTTCACTCCATCCTTCCACCTCCAATTTGGTCTCCCACTTCTTCCCTCCACCTCTGACACATATATCCTCTTTGTCAATCTTTCCTTACTCATTCTCTCCACGTGACCAAACCATTTCAACACACCCTCTTCTGCTCTATCAACCACACTCTTTTTATTACCACACATCTCTCTTACCCTTTCATTACTTACTCGATCAAACCACCTCATACCACATGTTGTCCTCAAACATTTTATTTCCAACACACCCACCCTCCTCCATACAAGCCTATCTATAGCCCATGCCTCACAACCACATAATATTGATGGAACCACTATTCCTTCAAACATACCCATTTTTGCTCTCCGAGATAACATTCCCTCCTTCCATACATTCTTCAACATTCCCAGAACCTTCACCCCCTCCCCACCCTGAGACTAACTTCCACTTCCATTGTTCCATCTGCTGCTACATCCACTCCCAGATATCTAAAACACTTCACTTCCTCCAGTTTTTCTCCATTCAAACTTACCTTCCAATTAACTTATCCCTCAACTCTACTGAACCAATTAACCTTGCTCGTATTCACATTTACTATCAGTTTTCATCTTTCAATCCATTGACATGCTGTCAATGGATTGAATCAGGGCATGTGAAGCGTCTGGGGTAAACCATGGAAAGTTCTGTGGGGCCTGGATGTGGAAAGGGAGCTGTGGTTTCGGGCATTATTACATGACAGCTAGAGACTGAGTGTGAATGAATGGGGCCTTTATTGTCTTTTCCTAGCGCTACCTCGCACACATGAGGGGGGAGGGGGATGTTATTCCATGTGTGGCGGGGTGGCGATGGGAATAAATAAAGGCAGACAGTATGAATTATGTACATGTGTATATATGTATACTTCTGTGTATATATATGTGTACACTGAGATGTATAGGTATGTATATTTGCGTGGGTGGACATGTATGTATATACATGGGTATGGGGGTGGGTTGGGCCATTTTCTTTCGTCTGTTTCCTTGCACTACCTTGCAAACGCAGGAGACAGCGACAAAGCAAAATAAATAAATAAATATATATGGGCATGTAGGTATATACATGTGTATATGAGTGGGTGGGTCTTTCTTTGTGTCACGGAGCTACCTCTCTGACGTGGAAAACAGATATCAAGTTTAATAGTAATGATATAATAAATCATCCCATGGACACAGGAGTAAGAATACTGCCCACATATTCCCTGCATATTGTAGAAGGTGACTATGGGGGAAGGAGCAGGTGGCTTTGAAAAACTAGAAACATTATCATATATTTTCATGCATAAACAATTTTACATCGTGAGGCAAAGACTATGAAGCTTTCAAAAATATTCTAAAGCAAACTACATTTGTAAGAGTAAGAAGCTCAAATGAATGCTCACCACAATAAAGGCTGCAAGAGGTTGCTGTAGACTAAACGCTCCAAGGTATGGGTTTGGTCTGGATTCAGTTGCACGCATTTCAACAGCCAACTTCACTACATTAGCATCCCGAGTTGGAGCCATAACTGTACGTCTTTGTTCAAACCTTTAAATGTCAAGGTCAAACAAAATAATGTCAATTCACCCTGAGAAACATCATTAATCATATCATCCTAGAAGAAAAGAATTCGTTAATTTCATCATTTTACAATAATTACCAAACAGCTATAAATTCTAATAATGCATGAGAGGAAGCAAATGTAAGTTATGACGCATGAAAACCTCTTTCTCTCCTAAATTGTGTCCAATGAGCCATGAGAGGGGGTTAGAAATCTCTGAATCCCCTTCTTCTGTTTAGGTAAATGCTAATAACCCCTTCTTAACCACAAATTTTGCTAAAATGGCATACAACCCAGCCTAGGACCACTCTTTAACCAATACATAACCTCCTCTTGGCAATGTCGTTGTCCCAAGGACATCAGTACCAACCTTCCTTATAATTCTCAAAACAACATCAACCTAATGGTGGTCACCATAGCTTAGGAAGAGATTTTTCAAAAGAATGAGGAAGGACAAGTAAGGAACATAAACCCAAAAAACTACTCATAGTACACTATCCTAAACAAAAAGCCACTCATACTGCAAAATGCACACTTCTCATCAGGGTCCGTTCATCCTATGAGTATGCTAACATGGAAGAGGAAAAGTAAAGAAAAACTCAGAGGGGAAAAGAGAAAAGACATTACCTTAACCCTTGTCTGAGGCAACTCCAATATGCAGGACACAGTGAGAACCAAATTCTTAGATATTCTAAAACATATCTTAAATTTGTTACTATGATTAACTAGATATAAATGATATTCAACTCAACTCAGTGAAACTTTATGAATGATGTGTACCCTTTAACTAATGCTAAACTGCTACTCGGTGTACAATGCACTCTAGAAATACTGCATTTCCAGTCATACCTAGCAATGTGTAAGGTATTTTTGAACCTAAAGCGTTTTTGTCAAAAAATAATTATTAAGCATTTCAATGGTACTGTAACTTCTGTACTCTTGTGAGAATAACAGCTTCAAGACCAGTACATTAAGTGATGGAGCAGATCTCATTCAGAGTTTCTTGACATTTCCATATAAACCAATTAGTGTATAGAAAATTTTGGCAGTAGTTTATTATAACAATGCATGGAATTCAATTTTATGTATCAATGGCCATATATTTCAGTAATACAGTATAAAATGGACATGCATTTCCTGAGTTAATATGTGTGCTCTACTATAATGGAATCCTCATTGCTACTGTTAGAAATGATACATGTGTGGCTTTTTTCTGTTTTACCCTTAAAACCTATTTTTCAATATCAACACATTAGAGAAAGATTATGCGGAAGAGAAAAAATGTGGGGTTAAATAATAAATATTGTAAAATACCAAAAACAATAAAAAAATAAAGAGAATATGCCATCTTACTGCTTGAGGTGTCTTGTGGGTTCTGAGTGAAAAATTCACTCCACTTATGTTCTCTACTTAAGTCTACCACATTTTGTTTGGCATGGATGGTAAACAATGCATTCAGATGTCTATATAGATACAAATATCTGATCCTGTGTGAGACATCTCACTAACATTAAATCGAGCCTTAAGTCTCTACAGACAACTGAATTCCCCCAACATATCTGCAAAACTTGGTTCAGCTGGATTCAGACATGACAATGCATGGTGACATTCACTGGAATGCATACTAAGAAGCATGGTAGCAATCAATGGAATGCATATATATGAAATCAGGCATATTTACTCTCTACAGATATGCTTTCTTGTTGAAATGCAGTTTCACTTAGGTTGTACATCAACATACAGACCAAATGGAGCTCTACAGAATCTGAACAAGTTCCAAGTGAATGTTTATTGTCAGTTGTCCTAAAGACAGTTTATTGTCAGTTGTCCTAAAGACAGTTTATTGTCAGCTGTCCTAAAGACAGTCATTTTTATAATGTCCTCAAGGTCATCATAAAATGATGTCCGGATACCATAAATGTCTCCTGTTTGTTTACTGTTTTCCATGTTTGAACAAAAGGGTTATGAATGCATTATTTATACAATCACCTCTTCATTCTAAGTGTTTTTACTACACAACTGTCTTCTACTTCAAACCCCTGGCCAGTTTATAACAAAGTTGATGGAATTAGAGGTATTACATTTAAAATTTCACACTGTCAACTATACACATTGTAAGGAATCCTCTGGCAACAGTATCATTAACTTCTATCAACTGGAAAACGTACGTCTATATTGTAAACTTTTACTTGTATTTTGCCTCGAGGCTGAGGCAATTGATTCAAGCATAAATTCTCTTAAAAGGTTGACCACCTACTGAAAATTGGTGGTTTATAATGACACGAAATATTCCATCTGCCCTGATATTGGCAATTCCCAAAGGGATAAAGGTAAAGTACCATGATTCGCAGGATGTCCGGAAAGGTAATAATGTCGGTATCATAATGTCTTCCATCATCACTCCCAACACTTATCTAACCAAACTCATCCTAAACATACCATAGTTTACCAATCCCTTTAGTTACGTGATATGCAGCTTCATATAATTTCGTAATTCACCAGAATACTTAAAAATTACCACCCTGAGTGTAGCCAGTGCAGACAAAACTATATGTAGTAAGGCCTAAGGTACCGCACCCTAACCCGGCCAACGCCAAACACCATCGCCTTTTATCTATACCATTAAGTATATTTACAAAGTCTAATTACGATGTACCAACCTTATGCGCCACACACTTGAACTCCTTAAATGGTAAGACTTCCTCTAATATCGTGTAATTTAGTGTGAGTGTTGCTTCCTGCGGCCAAGGTCGGTCGTGCACCAAGTCTTGTCATCATTGACAGTTGTTGACACCACTCACTCCATACAGAGTTCCCCAGCCACATTGTATTTACCATTTTGTTGATGTATTTGTTTACCAAACCAATAAGGATTTGTATAACACTGATGATATCAAACGTATCTAGTCTGCCATCAGATGATAAAACTCCATGTAAGATTCCGTGTTTGGTTTTTGGTTTAGACATTTACCTGTGATTCAGTATTCAGGGAGGTCATGCTCTCAACGCTCTGTAAGAATACTTGAAGTAAAAATACAGTACAGCTACTAAAGATTTTACCAATGATTATCAGAAACGGTCTTTCATAATGATATTACCAAATGAATATACGTATCGAATGCATCATTCATCCATTGGTTTTCGGTGAAAAAGAAAAAAGAGAAAATCAATTGGTAATTTATATATATATATATATATATATATATATATATATATATATATATATATATATATATATATTTTATACTTTGTCGCTGTCTCCCGCGTTTGCGAGGTAGCGCAAGAAACAGACGAAAGAAATGGCCCAACCCCCCCCCCCCCAACACATGTATATACATACGTCCACACACGCAAATATACATACCTACACAGCTTTCCATGGTTTACCCCAGACGCTTCACATGCCTTGATTCAATCCACTGACAGCACGTCAACCCCGGTATACCACATCGCTCCAATTCACTCTATTCCTTGCCCTCCTTTCACCCTCCTGCATGTTCAGGCCCCGATCACACAAAATCTTTTTCACTCCATCTTTCCACCTCCAATTTGGTCTCCCTCTTCTTGCTCCCTCCACCTCCGACACATATATCCTCTTGGTCAATCTTTCCTCACTCATCCTCTCCATGTGCCCAAACCACTTCAAAACACCCTCTTCTGCTCTCTCAACCACGCTCTTTTTATTTCCACACATCTCTCTTACCCTTACGTTACTCACTCGATCAAACCACCTCACACCACACATTGTCCTCAAACATCTCATTTCCAGCACATCCATCCTCCTGCGCACAACTCTATCCATAGCCCACGCCTCGCAACCATACAACATTGTTGGAACCACTATTCCTTCAAACATACCCATTTTTGCTTTCCGAGATAATGTTCTCGACTTCCACACATTCCTCAAGGCCCCCAGAATTTTCGCCCCCTCCCCCACCCTATGATCCACTTCCGCTTCCATGGTTCCATCCGCTGCCAGATCCACTCCCAGATATCTAAAACACTTCACTTCTTCCAGTTTTTCTCCATTCAAACTCACCTCCCAATTGACTTGACCCTCAACCCTACTGTACCTAATAACCTTGCTCTTATTCACATTTACTCTTAACTTTCTTCTTCCACACACTTTACCAAACTCAGTCACCAGCTTCTGCAGTTTCTCACATGAATCCGCCACCAGCGCTGTATCATCAGCGAACAACAACTGACTCACTTCCCAAGCTCTCTCATCCCCAACAGACTTCATACTTGCCCCTCTTTCCAAAACTCTTGCATTTACCTCCCTAACAACCCCATCCATAAACAAATTAAACAACCATGGAGACATCACACACCCCTGCCGCAAACCTACATTCACTGAGAACCAATCACTTTCCTCTCTTCCTACACGTACACATGCCTTACATCCTCGATAAAAACTTTTCACTGCTTCTAACAACTTTCCTCCCACACCATATATTCTTAATACCTTCCACAGAGCATCTCTATCAACTCTATCATATGCCTTCTCCAGATCCATAAATGCTACATACAAATCCATTTGCTTTTCTAAGTATTTCTCACATACATTCTTCAAAGCAAACACCTGATCCACACATCCTCTACCACTTCTGAAACCACACTGCTCTTCCCCAATCTGATGCTCTGTACATGCCTTCACCCTCTCAATCAATACCCTCCCATATAATTTACCAGGAATACTCAATAAACTTTTTTTTTTTTTTTTTTTTTTTTTTTTTTATACTTTGTCGCTGTCTCCCGCGTTTGCGAGGTAGCGCAAGGAAACAGACGAAAGAAATGGCCCAACCCCCCCCCCCCCCATACACATGTACATACACACGTCCACACACGCAAATATACATACCTACACAGCTTTCCATGGTTTACCCCAGACGCTTCACATGCCTTGCTTCAATCCACTGACAGCACGTCAACCCCTGTATACCACATGACTCCAATTCACTCTATTTCTTGCCCTCCTTTCACCCTCCTGCATGTTCAGGCCCCGATCACACAAAATCTTTTTCACTCCATCTTTCCACCTCCAATTTGGTCTCCCTCTTCTCCTCGTTCCCTCCACCTCCGACACATATATCCTCTTGGTCAATCTCTCCTCACTCATTCTCTCCATGTGCCCAAACCATTTCAAAACACCCTCTTCTGCTCTCTCAACCACGCTCTTTTTATTTCCACACATCTCTCTTACCCTTACGTTACTTACTCGCTCAAACCACCTCACACCACACATTGTCCTCAAACATCTCATTTCCAGCACATCCATCCTCCTGCGCACATCTCTATCCATAGCCCACGCCTCGCAACCATACAGCATTGTTGGTACCACTATTCCCTCAAACATACCCATTTTTGCTTTCCGAGATAATGTTCTCGACTTCCACACATTTTTCAAGGCTCCCAAAATTTTTGCCCCCTCCCCCACCCTATGATCCACTTCCGCTTCCATGGTTCCATCCGCTGACAGATCCACTCCCAGATATCTAAAACACTTCACTTCCTCCAGTTTTTCTCCATTCAAACTCACCTCCCAATTGACTTGACCCTCACCCCTACTGTACCTAATAACCTTGCTCTTATTCACATTTACTCTCAACTTTCTTCTTCCACACACTTTACCAAACTCAGTCACCAGCTTCTGCAGTTTCTCACATGAATCAGCCACCAGCGCTGTATCATCAGCGAACAACAATTGACTCACTTCCCAAGCTCTCTCATCCCCAACAGACTTCATACTTGCCCCTCTTTCCAGGACTCTTGCATTTACCTCCTTTACAACCCCATCCATAAACAAATACCTCTGTAATTTGAGCACTCACTCTTATCCCCTTTGCCTTTGTACAATGGCACTATGCACGCATTCCGCCAATCCTCAGGCACCTCACCATGAGTCATACATACATTAAATAACCTTACCAACCAGTCAACAATACAGTCACCCCCTTTTTTAATAAATTCCACTGCAATACCATCCAAACCTGCTGCCTTGCCGGCTTTCATCTTCCGCAAAGCTTTCACTACCTCTTCTCTGTTTACCAAATCATTTTCCCTAACCCTCTCACTTTGCACACCACCTCGACCAAAACACCCTATATCTGCCACTCTATCATCAAACACATTCAACAAACCTTCAAAATACTCACTCCATCTCCTTCTCACATCACCACTACTTGTTATCACCTCCCCATTTGCGCCCTTCACTGAAGTTCCCATTTGCTCCCTTGTCTTACGCACTTTATTTACCTCATTCCAGAACATCTTTTTATTCTCCCTAAAATTTAATGATACTCTCTCACCCCAACTCTCATTTGCCGTTTTTTTCACCTCTTGCACCTTTCTCTTGACCTCCTGTCTCTTTCTTTTATACATCTCCCACTCAATTGCATTTTTTCCCTGCAAAAATCGTCCAAATGCCTGTCTCTTCTCTTTCACTAATACTCTTACTTCTTCATCCCACCACTCACTACCCTTTCTAATCAAACCACCTCCCACTCTTCTCATGCCACAAGCATCTTTTGCGCAATCCATCACTGATTCCCTAAATACATCCCATTCCTCCCCCACTCCCCTTGCTTCCATTGTTCTCACCTTTTTCCATTCTGTACTGTCTCTCCTGGTACTTATATATATATATATATATATATATATATATATATATATATATATATATATATATATATATATATATATATATATATAGTGTGATCGGGGCCTGAACATGCAGGAGGGTGAAAGGAGGGCAAGGAATAGAGTGAATTGGATCGATGTGGTATACCGGAGTTGACGTGCTGTCAGTGGATTGAATCAGGGCATGTGAAGCGTCTGGGGTAAACCATGGAAAGCTGTGTAGGTATTTATATTTGCGTGTGTGGACGTGTATGTATATACATGTGTATGGGGGTGGGTTGGGCCATTTCTTTCGTCTGTTTCCTTGCGCTACCTCGCAAACACGGGAGACAGCGACAAAGCAAAAATATATATATATATATATTTTTTTTTTTTTTTTTTTTTTTTATACTTTGTCGCTGTCTCCCGCGTTTGCGAGGTAGCGCAAGGAAACAGACGAAAGAAATGGCCCAACCCCCCCCCCCCCATACACATGTACATACACACGTCCAGACACGCAAATATACATACCTACACAGCTTTCCATGGTTTACCCCAGACGCTTCACATGCCTTGCTTCAATCCACTGACAGCACGTCAACCCCTGTATACCACATGACTCCAATTCACTCTATTTCTTGCCCTCCTTTCACCCTCCTGCATGTTCAGGCCCCGATCACACAAAATCTTTTTCACTCCATCTTTCCACCTCCAATTTGGTCTCCCTCTTCTCCTCGTTCCCTCCACCTCCGACACATATATCCTCTTGGTCAATCTCTCCTCACTCATTCTCTCCATGTGCCCAAACCATTTCAAAACACCCTCTTCTGCTCTCTCGACCACGCTCTTTTTATTTCCACACATCTCTCTTACCCTTACGTTACTTACTCGATCAAACCACCTCACACCACACATTGTCCTCAAACATCTCATTTCCAGCACATCCATCCTCCTGCGCACATCTCTATCCATAGCCCACGCCTCGCAACCATACAGCATTGTTGGAACCACTATTCCCTCAAACATACCCATTTTTGATTTCCGAGATAATGTTCTCGACTTCCACACATTTTTCAAGGCTCCCAAAATTTTCGCCCCCTCCCCCACCCTATGATCCACTTCCGCTTCCATGGTTCCATCCGCTGACAGATCCACTCCCAGATATCTAAAACACTTCACTTCCTCCAGTTTTTCTCCATTCAAACTCACCTCCCAGTTGACTTGACCCTCACCCCTACTGTACCTAATAACCTTGCTCTTATTCACATTTACTCTCAACTTTCTTCTTCCACACACTTTACCAAACTCAGTCACCAGCTTCTGCAGTTTCTCACATGAATCAGCCACCAGCGCTGTATCATCAGCGAACAACAATTGACTCACTTCCCAAGCTCTCTCATCCCCAACAGACTTCATACTTGCCCCTCTTTCCAGGACTCTTGCATTTACCTCCTTTACAACCCCATCCATAAACAAATTAAACAACCATGGAGACATCACACACCCCTGCCGCAAACCTACATTCACTGAGAACCAATCACTTTCCTCTCTTCCTATATATATATATATATATATATATATATATATATATATATATATATATATATATATATATATAGGGTGGGGGAGGGGGCGAAAATTTTGGGAGCCTTGAAAAATGTGTGGAAGTCGAGAACATTATCTCGGAAAGCAAAAATGGGTATGTTTGAGGGAATAGTGGTTCCAACAATGTTGTATGGTTGCGAGGCGTGGGCTATGGATAGAGATGTGCGCAGGAGGATGGATGTGCTGGAAATGAGATGTTTGAGGACAATGTGTGGTGTGAGGTGGTTTGATCGAGTAAGTAACGTAAGGGTAAGAGAGATGTGTGGAAATAAAAAGAGCGTGGTTGAGAGAGCAGAAGAGGGTGTTTTGAAATGGTTTGGGCACATGGAGAGAATGAGTGAGGAGAGATTGACCAAGAGGATATATGTGTCGGAGGTGGAGGGAACGAGGAGAAGAGGGAGACCAAATTGGAGGTGGAAAGATGGAGTGAAAAAGATTTTGTGTGATCGGGGCCTGAACATGCAGGAGGGTGAAAGGAGGGCAAGGAATAGAGTGAATTGGAGTCATGTGGTATACAGGGGTTGACGTGCTGTCAGTGGATTGAATCAAGGCATGTGAAGCGTCTGGGGTAAACCATGGAAAGCTGTGTAGGTATGTATATTTGCGTGTGTGGACGTGTGTATGTACATGTGTATGGGGGGGGGGGGTTGGGCCATTTCTTTCGTCTGTTTCCTTGCGCTACCTCGCAAACGCGGGAGACAGCGACAAAGTATAAAAAAAAAAAAAAAAAAAAAAAAATATATATATATATATATATATATATATATATATATATATATATATATCATGATTTCCCACTTGAAATCAGATTAAAGAGTAATGGTAAAAATAGTTTTTCTACATAAAGTAATAGAGCAGTTCCGTAGTTTACTTGGAACTGTATCATTCCTTGAGCCATATGATTAGTGAGTCAAGACTCGAGAGAATTTGTGTCATTGATGCTTGCTCTCCACCACGATATAGTTACTATATAACTGACCTTTTGACCACAAAAACCTCTCCATGACAAATCACGAGAACTAGAGTGGGAAATGGATATGAATCAAAGTGCATGAGTATAATGCCTGCTTACTACTTGCATAAAAAAAGATAAAAAAAAATGCCTGTAATAGTATTATAGATCTTGATAAAATCATCTTTTGCAGTATTTGCAGTCATTGAAATGATTAATAAGAGATTTTTGGAAACACACACACACACACACACACACATATATATATATATATATATATATATATATATATATATATATATATATATATATATATATTTTTTTTTTTTTTTTTTTTTTTTTTTTTCATACTATTCGCTATTTCTCGCGATAGCGAGGTAGCGTTAAGAACAGAGGACTGGGCCTTTGAGGGAATATCCTCACCTGGACCTCTTCTCTGTTCCTTCTTTTGGAAAATTAAAAAAAAGAGCAGGGTGGTTTCCAAAATGGTAGAGGACTTATGGATCAGGTGTTTTCTTAGAAGAATGTGAGAAATAGATAAACAAATGGATTTTGAACATAGCATTTATGGATCTGGAGAAGGCATATGTTTGGGTTGATAGAGATGCTTTGTGGAAGGTTTTAAGAGTATATGGTGTGGGAGGCAAGTTGCTAGAAGCAGTGAAAAGTTTTTACCAAGGATGTAAGGCATGTGTACGAGTAGGGACAGGAAAGTGATTGGTTCCCAGTGAATGAATGTCTGTTTGCGGCAGTGGTGTGTGGTGTCCCCATAGTTGTTTAATTTGTTCATGGATGGTGTGGTTAGGGAGGTATATGCAAGAGTTTTGGAAAGACAGGGAAGTATGCAGCCTGTTGTGGATGAGAGGGCCCGGGAAGCGAGTCAGTTATTTGCTGATGATACAGCTCTGATGGCTGATTCCGGTGAGAAACTGCAGAGGTTGGTGACTTGAGTTTGGAAAAGTGTGAAAGGAAAAAGTTGAGAGTAAATGTGAATAAGGGCAAGGTTATTAGGTTCAGTAGGGTTGAAGGACAAGTTAATTGGGATGAAAGTTTGAATGGAAAAAAAAATGGAGAAAGTGAAGTGTTTTAGATATCTGAGAGTGGCCTTAGCAGCAGATGGAGCCATGGAAGCAGAAGTGAGCCACAGGGTTGGGGAGGGGGGGCGAAGGTTCTGGGAGCGATGAAGAATGTGTGGAAGGAGAGAATGTTATCTCAGAGAGCAAAATTAGGTATGTTTGAAGGAATAGTGGTTCCAATAATGTTGTATGGTTGCAAGGCATGGGCTATAGATAGAGTTGGACGGAGGAGGGTGGATGTGTTGGAAATAAAATGTTTGAGGACAATATGTGGTGTTAGGTGGTTTAACTGAGTAAGTGATGTAATGGGAAGAGAGGTGTGTGGTAATAAAAAGGGTATGTTGAGAGAGCAGAAGAGGGTGTGTTGAAATGGCTTGGACATATGGAGAGAATGAGTGAAGAAAGATTGACAAAGATGATATGTGTCAGAGGTGGAGGGAATAAGAAGCAGGAGACCAAATTAGAGGTGGAAGGATAAAGTGAAAAAGATCTTGAGCGATCGGGGCTTGAACATACAAGAGGGTGAGAGGCGTGCAAGGAATAGAGTGAGTTGGAACGATGTGGTATACCGGGTCGATGTGCTGTCAATGGACTGGACCAGGGCATGTGAAGCATCTGGGTAAACCATGGAAAGTCTGTGGGGCCTGGATGTAGATAGGGGGCTGTGGTTTCGGTGCATTACACATGACAGCTAGATACTGAATGTGAATGAATGGGGCCTTTTTGTCTGTATTCCTGGTGCTACTTCACTGAAGCAGGGGATAGTGATGCTGTTTTTCTGTGGGGCACAGTAGCAACAGGAATGGATGAAGGCAGGCAAGTATGAATATGTACATGTGTATGTATGTAATGTCTGTATGTGTATGTATTTATTTATTTATTTTTTTTTTTTTTTTTTATACCTCGTCGCTGTCTCCCGCGGTTGCGAGGTAGCGCAAGGAAACAGACGAAAGAAATGGCCCAACCCCCCCCCCATACACATGTACATACACACGTCCACACACGCAAATATACATACCTACACAGCTTTCCATGGTTTACCCCGGACGCTTCACATGCCTTGATTCAATCCACTGACAGCACGTCAACCCCTGTATACCACATCGCTCCAATTCACTCTATTCCTTGCCCTCCTTTCACCCTCCTGCATGTTCAGGCCCCGATCACACAAAATCCTTTTCACTCCATCTTTCCACCTCCAATTTGGTCTCCCTCTTCTCCTCGTTCCCTCCACCTCCGACACATATATCCTCTTGGTCAATCTTTCCTCACTCATTCTCTCCATGTGCCCAAACCATTTCAAAACACCCTCTTCTGCTCTCTCAACCACGCTCTTTTTATTTCCACACATCTCTCTTACCCTTACGTTACTTACTCGATCAAACCACCTCACACCACACATTGTCCTCAAACATCTCATTTCCAGCACATCCATCCTCCTGCGCACAACTCTATCCATAGCCCACGCCTCGCAACCATACAACATTGTTGGAACCACTATTCCTTCAAACATACCCATTTTTGCTTTCCGAGATAATGTTCTCGACTTCCACACATTCTTCAAGGCTCCCAAAATTTTCGCCCCCTCCCCCACCCTATGATCCACTTCCGCTTCCATGGTTCCATCCGCTGACAGATCCACTCCCAGATATCTAAAACACTTCACTTCCTCCAGTTTTTCTCCATTCAAACTCACCTCCCAATTGACTTGACCCTCAACCCTACTGTACCTAATAACCTTGCTCTTATTCACATTTACTCTTAACTTTCTTCTTCCACACACTTTACCAAACTCCGTCACCAGCTTCTGCAGTTTCTCACATGAATCCGCCACCAGCGCTATATCATCAGCGAACAACAACTGACTCACTTCCCAAGCTCTCTCATCCCCAACAGACTTCATACTTGCCCCTCTTTCCAAGACTCTTGCATTTACCTCCCTAACAACCCCATCCATAAACAAATTAAACAACCATGGAGACATCACACACCCCTGCCGCAAACCTACATTCACTGAGAACCAATCACTTTCCTCTCTTCCTACACGTACACATGCCTTACATCCTCGATAAAAACTTTTCACTGCTTCTAACAACTTGCCTCCCACACCATATATTCTTAATACCTTCCACAGAGCATCTCTATCAACTCTATCATATGCCTTCTCCAGATCCATAAATGCTACATACAAATCCATTTGCTTTTCTAAGTATTTCTCACATACATTCTTCAAAGCAAACACCTGATCCACACATCCTCTACCACTTCTGAAACCACACTGCTCTTCCCCAATCTGATGCTCTGTACATGCCTTCACCCTCTCAATCAATACCCTCCCATATAATTTACCAGGAATACTCAATAAACTTATACCTCTGTAATTTGAGCACTCACTCTTATCCCCTTTGCCTTTGTACAATGGCACTATGCACGCATTCCGCCAATCCTCAGGCACCTCACCATGAGTCATACATACATTAAATAACCTTACCAACCAGTCAACAATACAGTCACCCCCTTTTTTAATAAATTCCACTGCAATACCATCCAAACCTGCTGCCTTGCCGGCTTTCATCTTCCGCAAAGCTTTCACTACCTCTTCTCTGTTTACCAAATCATTTTCCCTAACCCTCTCACTTTGCACACCACCTCGACCAAAACACCCTATATCTGCCACTCTATCATCAAACACATTCAACAAACCTTCAAAATACTCACTCCATCTCCTTCTCACATCACCACTACTTGTTATCACCTCCCCATTTGCGCCCTTCACTGAAGTTCCCATTTGCTCCCTTGTCTTACGCACTTTATTTACCTCATTCCAGAACATCTTTTTATTCTCCCTAAAATTTAATGATACTCTCTCACCCCAACTCTCATTTGCCGTTTTTTTCACCTCTTGCACCTTTCTCTTGACCTCCTGTCTCTTTCTTTTATACATCTCCCACTCAATTGCATTTTTTCCCTGCAAAAATCGTCCAAATGCCTGTCTCTTCTCTTTCACTAATACTCTTACTTCTTCATCCCACCACTCACTACCCTTTCTAATCAAACCACCTCCCACTCTTCTCATGCCACAAGCAATCTTTGCGCAATCCATCACTGATTCCCTAAATACATCCCATTCCTCCCCCACTCCCCTTGCTTCCATTGTTCTCACCTTTTTCCATTCTGTACTGTCTCTCCTGGTACTTATATATATATATATATATATATATATATATATATATATATATATATATATATATATATATATATATATATATAGTGTGATCGGTGCCTGAACATGCAGGAGGGTGAAAGGAGGGCAAGGAATAGAGTGAATTGGATCGATGTGGTATACCGGAGTTGACGTGCTGTCAGTGGATTGAATCAGGGCATGTGAAGCGTCTGGGGTAAACCATGGAAAGCTGTGTAGGTATTTATATTTGCGTGTGTGGACGTGTATGTATATACATGTGTATGGGGGTGGGTTGGGCCATTTCTTTCGTCTGTTTCCTTGCGCTACCTCGCAAACACGGGAGACAGCGACAAAGCAAAAATATATATATATATATATATATATATATATATATATATATATATATATATATATATATAGGGTGGGGGAGGGGGCGAAAATTTTGGGAGCCTTGAAAAATGTGTGGAAGTCGAGAACATTATCTCGGAAAGCAAAAATGGGTATGTTTGAGGGAATAGTGGTTCCAACAATGTTGTATGGTTGCGAGGCGTGGCTATGGATAGAGATGTGCGCAGGAGGATGGATGTGCTGGAAATGAGATGTTTGAGGACAATGTGTGGTGTGAGGTGGTTTGATCGAGTAAGTAACGTAAGGGTAAGAGAGATGTGTGGAAATAAAAAGAGCGTGGTTGAGAGAGCAGAAGAGGGTGTTTTGAAATGGTTTGGGCACATGGAGAGAATGAGTGAGGAGAGATTGACCAAGAGGATATATGTGTCGGAGGTGGAGGGAACGAGGAGAAGAGGGAGACCAAATTGGAGGTGGAAAGATGGAGTGAAAAAGATTTTGTGTGATCGGGGCCTGAACATGCAGGAGGGTGAAAGGAGGGCAAGGAATAGAGTGAATTGGAGTCATGTGGTATACAGGGGTTGACGTGCTGTCAGTGGATTGAATCAAGGCATGTGAAGCGTCTGGGGTAAACCATGGAAAGCTGTGTAGGTATGTATATTTGCGTGTGTGGACGTGTGTATGTACATGTGTATGGGGGGGGGGGGGTTGGGCCATTTCTTTCGTCTGTTTCCTTGCGCTACCTCGCAAACGCGGGAGACAGCGACAAAGTATAAAAAAAAAAAAAAAAAAAAAAAATATATATATATATATATATATATATATATATATATATATATATATATATATCATGATTTCCCACTTGAAATCAGATTAAAGAGTAATGGTAAAAATAGTTTTTCTACATAAAGTAATAGAGCAGTTCCGTAGTTTACTTGGAACTGTATCATTCCTTGAGCCATATGATTAGTGAGTCAAGACTCGAGAGAATTTGTGTCATTGATGCTTGCTCTCCACCACGATATAGTTACTATATAACTGACCTTTTGACCACAAAAACCTCTCCATGACAAATCACGAGAACTAGAGTGGGAAATGGATATGAATCAAAGTGCATGAGTATAATGCCTGCTTACTACTTGCATAAAAAAAGATAAAAAAAATGCCTGTAATAGTATTATAGATCTTGATAAAATCATCTTTTGCAGTATTTGCAGTCATTGAAATGATTAATAAGAGATTTTTGGAAACACACACACACACACACACATATATATATATATATATATATATATATATATATATATATATATATATATATATATATATATATATATTTTTTTTTTTTTTTTTTTTTTTTTTTTTTTCATACTATTCGCTATTTCTCGCGATAGCGAGGTAGCGTTAAGAACAGAGGACTGGGCCTTTGAGGGAATATCCTCACCTGGACCTCTTCTCTGTTCCTTCTTTTGGAAAATTAAAAAAAAGAGCAGGGTGGTTTCCAAAATGGTAGAGGACTTATGGATCAGGTGTTTTCTTAGAAGAATGTGAGAAATAGATAAACAAATGGATTTTGAACATAGCATTTATGGATCTGGAGAAGGCATATGTTTGGGTTGATAGAGATGCTTTGTGGAAGGTTTTAAGAGTATATGGTGTGGGAGGCAAGTTGCTAGAAGCAGTGAAAAGTTTTTACCAAGGATGTAAGGCATGTGTACGAGTAGGGACAGGAAAGTGATTGGTTCCCAGTGAATGAATGTCTGTTTGCGGCAGTGGTGTGTGGTGTCCCCATAGTTGTTTAATTTGTTCATGGATGGTGTGGTTAGGGAGGTATATGCAAGAGTTTTGGAAAGACAGGGAAGTATGCAGCCTGTTGTGGATGAGAGGGCCCGGGAAGCGAGTCAGTTATTTGCTGATGATACAGCTCTGATGGCTGATTCCGGTGAGAAACTGCAGAGGTTGGTGACTTGAGTTTGGAAAAGTGTGAAAGGAAAAAGTTGAGAGTAAATGTGAATAAGGGCAAGGTTATTAGGTTCAGTAGGGTTGAAGGACAAGTTAATTGGGATGAAAGTTTGAATGGAAAAAAAAATGGAGAAAGTGAAGTGTTTTAGATATCTGAGAGTGGCCTTAGCAGCAGATGGAGCCATGGAAGCAGAAGTGAGCCACAGGGTTGGGGAGGGGGGGCGAAGGTTCTGGGAGCGATGAAGAATGTGTGGAAGGAGAGAATGTTATCTCAGAGAGCAAAATTAGGTATGTTTGAAGGAATAGTGGTTCCAATAATGTTGTATGGTTGCAAGGCATGGGCTATAGATAGAGTTGGACGGAGGAGGGTGGATGTGTTGGAAATAAAATGTTTGAGGACAATATGTGGTGTTAGGTGGTTTAACTGAGTAAGTGATGTAATGGGAAGAGAGGTGTGTGGTAATAAAAAGGGTATGTTGAGAGAGCAGAAGAGGGTGTGTTGAAATGGCTTGGACATATGGAGAGAATGAGTGAAGAAAGATTGACAAAGATGATATGTGTCAGAGGTGGAGGGAATAAGAAGCAGGAGACCAAATTAGAGGTGGAAGGATAAAGTGAAAAAGATCTTGAGCGATCGGGGCTTGAACATACAAGAGGGTGAGAGGCGTGCAAGGAATAGAGTGAGTTGGAACGATGTGGTATACCGGGTCGATGTGCTGTCAATGGACTGGACCAGGGCATGTGAAGCATCTGGGTAAACCATGGAAAGTCTGTGGGGCCTGGATGTAGATAGGGGGCTGTGGTTTCGGTGCATTACACATGACAGCTAGATACTGAATGTGAATGAATGGGGCCTTTTTGTCTGTATTCCTGGTGCTACTTCACTGAAGCAGGGGATAGTGATGCTGTTTTTCTGTGGGGCACAGTAGCAACAGGAATGGATGAAGGCAGGCAAGTATGAATATGTACATGTGTATGTATGTAATGTCTGTATGTGTATGTATTTATTTATTTATTTTTTTTTTTTTTTTTATACCTCGTCGCTGTCTCCCGCGGTTGCGAGGTAGCGCAAGGAAACAGACGAAAGAAATGGCCCAACCCCCCCCCATACACATGTACATACACACGTCCACACACGCAAATATACATACCTACACAGCTTTCCATGGTTTACCCCGGACGCTTCACATGCCTTGATTCAATCCACTGACAGCACGTCAACCCCTGTATACCACATCGCTCCAATTCACTCTATTCCTTGCCCTCCTTTCACCCTCCTGCATGTTCAGGCCCCGATCACACAAAATCCTTTTCACTCCATCTTTCCACCTCCAATTTGGTCTCCCTCTTCTCCTCGTTCCCTCCACCTCCGACACATATATCCTCTTGGTCAATCTTTCCTCACTCATTCTCTCCATGTGCCCAAACCATTTCAAAACACCCTCTTCTGCTCTCTCAACCACGCTCTTTTTATTTCCACACATCTCTCTTACCCTTACGTTACTTACTCGATCAAACCACCTCACACCACACATTGTCCTCAAACATCTCATTTCCAGCACATCCATCCTCCTGCGCACAACTCTATCCATAGCCCACGCCTCGCAACCATACAACATTGTTGGAACCACTATTCCTTCAAACATACCCATTTTTGCTTTCCGAGATAATGTTCTCGACTTCCACACATTTTTCAAGGCTCCCAAAATTTTCGCCCCCTCCCCCACCCTATGATCCACTTCCGCTTCCATGGTTCCATCCGCTGACAGATCCACTCCCAGATATCTAAAACACTTCACTTCCTCCAGTTTTTCTCCATTCAAACTCACCTCCCAATTGACTTGACCCTCAACCCTACTGTACCTAATAACCTTGCTCTTATTCACATTTACTCTTAACTTTCTTCTTCCACACACTTTACCAAACTCCGTCACCAGCTTCTGCAGTTTCTCACATGAATCCGCCACCAGCGCTATATCATCAGCGAACAACAACTGACTCACTTCCCAAGCTCTCTCATCCCCAACAGACTTCATACTTGCCCCTCTTTCCAAGACTCTTGCATTTACCTCCCTAACAACCCCATCCATAAACAAATTAAACAACCATGGAGACATCACACACCCCTGCCGCAAACCTACATTCACTGAGAACCAATCACTTTCCTCTCTTCCTACACGTACACATGCCTTACATCCTCGATAAAAACTTTTCACTGCTTCTAACAACTTGCCTCCCACACCATATATTCTTAATACCTTCCACAGAGCATCTCTATCAACTCTATCATATGCCTTCTCCAGATCCATAAATGCTACATACAAATCCATTTGCTTTTCTAAGTATTTCTCACATACATTCTTCAAAGCAAATGTGCATATGGTGGCATTTATGTACATATATGTGTATGAGTGGATGGGCAATTCTTCGTCTGTTTCCTGACGCTACCTTGTGGTCGCAGGAAACAGCAATTATGTATACTAATGATGGGAGCCTTGAAGAATGTTTGGAAGTCGAGAACATTATCTCGGAAAGCAAAAATGGGTATGTTTGAAGGAATAGTGGTTCCAACAATGTTGTATGGTTGCGAGGCGTGGGCTATAGATAGAGTTGTGCGCAGGAGGGTGGATGTGCTGGAAATGAGATGTTTGAGGACAGTATGTGGTGTGAGGTGGTTTGATCGAGTAAGTAATGTAAGGGTAAGAGAGATGTGTGGTAATAAAAAGAATGTGGTTGAGAGAGTAGAAGAGGGTGTTTTGAAATGGTTTGGTCACATGGAGAGAATGAGTGAGGAAAGATTGACAAAGAGGATATATGTGTCAGAGGTGGAGGGAACGAGGAGAAGTGGGAGACCAAATTGGAGGTGGAAAGATGCGGAGTGAAAAAGATTTTGAGTGATCGGGGCCTGAACATGCAGGAGGGTGAAAGGTGCGCAAGGAATAGGGTGAATTGGAATGACGTGGGTATACCGGGGTTGACGTGCTAGCACGTCAATGGATTGAACCAGGTCATGTGAAGCGTCTGGGGTTAAACCATGGAAAGTTCTATGGGGCCTGGATGTGGACAGGGAGCTGTGGTTTCGGTGCATTAACGCTACCTCGCTAACGCGGGAAATGGCAAATAGTGTGAAAAATATATATATATATATATATATATATAGGGGGGATAGGGGAGAAAGAATACTTCCCACGTATTCCCTGCGAGTCGTAGAAGGCGACTAAAAGGGAAGGGAGCGGGGGGCTGGAAATCCTCCCCTCTCGTTTTTTTTTTTTCCAAAAGAAGGAACAGAGGAGAGGTCCAGGTGAGGATATTCCCTCAAAGGCCCAGTCCTCTGTTCTTAACGCTACCTCGCTATTGCGGGAAATAGCGAATAGTATGAAAAAAAAAAAAAAAAATATATATATATATATATATATATATATATATATATATATATATATATATGTATATATGATCACACTTGTCCATGATGATACTGTGGTGAAATCGCACATCATTAATTCACACAATTTTATTTAACCTAATTTTCTGTACATGTGGCACATGTTTCATGGAGACAATTCACCTCATAAGGTGCCAGTACTTAACAAAGTTACTAAAATCCCAACATCACAATTGGTTCCCACTGTCCAACATCAACCTTTTTAGGTCAAGCACTATTCGCTTGGTCTGGTTGTAACCCTTGTAATGGAGAGTGATTAAGAGGAGTTAGGTGGCAGGGGTTGACCTGGGTAACTGGGTGTCTTGAACCAGTTTTTCTTTGTTCTTGTGTTTTGTCAATTCTCTGATAATGATATGGAAGCTAGGATGGGCTTTAAAATTGCCTAGGGACAAATTAGTTCTTGGTATTAGCAATTAAGAAAGATTAAATGACGTTGTGTTGCATAATCAGCGGAGGGGTATAAAATAACAGGATTTTCAGGATCTACAGGGTGATCATTTTCATGACAATGTTTGGCAATCGCATTTTTGTGGTCACCCCTGTGTACTGAATGTCAGTGCCAGTAACTACGCAGGGATGACTACAAAATGTAAAACATTAGGACAGGTATTAGACAGATGCTGTTCAACAATGGAAAGGTTACTACAGACACGAATGTTGGTATGAAAAAAAAAAGCAGGTCTGTCAGAGAGGAAAAGGTCATGGGAAGGGCTGGTATTACTACTGTCTGAGCCCTCCCTCTCATTGGCAGTAAGAGTCAGGATTTGTTTCTGTCTAGGAATCATCTTGGCAGCTTTCAGCTGAACACATTCCATTCTGCCTATTTTTTCTTTGAATCCTAAAATTTTATCAGCTTATTTTACTGCTTACTTGATGAGGTCATCAGAGATTATTACACATTTCTTTTTTCCTCATGTACCTTTTGCACCTCAACAACATTCACACAATAACTTACCTTCATGTTTTTTACCACCAGTGTATGAAACTTTGCACTTATGGGAAATAAAATTCATCTTCCACCTGTGAGCCAAGTTCATCAGTCTATCTATATCATTTTGAAGCTACAGATATTCAGTTTCTATTGTAGCCATATTTTCTCACATAGTATCTTCTCCAAATTTTGA
Organism: Panulirus ornatus; assembly: GCF_036320965.1. Taxonomy (NCBI): domain Eukaryota; kingdom Metazoa; phylum Arthropoda; class Malacostraca; order Decapoda; family Palinuridae; genus Panulirus; species Panulirus ornatus. Next base: position 25,421,909 of record NC_092278.1, read on the forward strand.
TATTTTACAACACAACCCATCCTTATTGCCATTTATAGAGGTGCATTTAACTTTGGTGCAATGCACTGAATGGTATAATGTACAAGAACTGATTGTACTTTACTGCATCAAAAAAATTCAGTATCAAAGCAGTGCAGCAATCACATTTGTTGACATATCAAATCAATCCTAACATATCAAGTCAATCTTAACACTTGAAATATAATTTTTGAAGTTTCTTGAGATTCCTTGACAAAAAATATACTGTTTGAAAGCTCTGAATTCATTATCACTTTCTTATATAAACTAGTAGTTTCAATTAATTTACAGGCTTGGCATAGGTGATATTCTTTTAGTCTTGTGTTCAGTTCATTGTTGATAAAAGATGATTAGCTCTGAAATGGCAGGAGTTTCCATACAGAGGCTTATTAAACAAAACAAGACTTTGTTTAAATTCCCTGCCAATATTTTTATGTTGTTTGGACTGCTAAACATTGCCTTGGTCTCTACACATAGACATTTTTTTCAGAGCATATCACCATCTGGAAGCAATTTCTTAACATATCATCTGTATAAATTAATGTGCAAATACTGTATATATGTAAACCACTTTGCTATGTCTGATATTCTGAGGTGTAACCATTAATCACTAAACTTTGTTTAAAACCATTCAACTAATTTATCTAAAAACTGAAGTACAAGCACATCTTTACCATATGACTTAAATTTCCCAGTAATCTTTTTCCTGCTACATCTCCATGGTGTAGCATTTAGTGTTGCTGACATTGACACATTCATGGGGTGCCTGGGGTTGAACCCTCATATGTTTTAATCCTGGTTGTACACTGGGATTGAACCCTCATATGTTTTAATTCTGGTTGTACACTGGGATTGAACCCTCATATGTTTTAATCCTGGTTGTGCACTGGGGTTGAACCCTCATATGTTTTAATCCTGGTTGTGCAAAGTCAACCTATGTTTATCCTTTCATATAAGGCTGGTCAATACCTGGCTTAGCGTAGGGCATATATATATGTACACATATGTGTTCCTAGCTTAGACTAGGAACACATGTACACATGTGTTCCTGGCTTAGACTAGGAACACAAGATACATAAATATAAGTGTAAAACTCTCTCCTTGTAACACACCATACTTTGTTTATGGATGGGGTTGTTAGGGAGGTGAATGCAAGAGTTTTGCAGAGAGGGGCAAGTATGCAGTCTGTTGTGGATGAGAGGGCGTAGGAAGTGAGTCAGTTGTTCGCTGATGATACAGCACTGGTGGCTGATTCGGGTGAGAAACTGCAGAAGTTGGTGACTGAGTTTGGTAAAGTGTGTAAAAGAAGAAAGCTGAGAGTAAATGTGAAGAAGAGCAAGGTAATTAGGTTCAGTAGGGTTGAGGGACAAGTTAAATGGGATGTAAGTTTGAATGGAGAAAAAGTAGAGGAAGTAAAGTGTTTTAGATATCTGAGAGTGGATTTTGCAGCAGATGGAACCATGGAAGTGGAAGTGAGCCACAGGGTGGGGGAGGGGGAGAAGGTTCTGGGAGCATTGAAGAATGTGTTGAAGGCGAGAACGTTATCTCGAAGAGCAAAAATGGGTATGTTTGAAGGAACTGTGGTTCCAACTATGTTATATGGTTGCGAGGCATGGGGTATAGATAGTGTTGCGCGGAGGAGGGTGGATGTGTTGGAAATGAAATGTTTGATGACAATATGTGAGGTGGGTTTGATCGAGTAAGCAATGAAAGGGTAAGAGAAATGTGTAGTAATATAAAAAGAGTGGTTGAGAGAGCAGAAGAGGGTGTATTAAAATGGTTTGGTCACATGGAGAGAATGAGTGAGGAAAGATTGACAAAGAGGATATATATGTCAGAGGTGGAGGCGAACAAGGAGAAGTGGGAGACCAAATTGGAGGTAGAAGGATGGAGTGAAAAACAATTTGAGCGATCGGGGACTGCACATACAGGAGGGTGAAAGGCGTGCATGGAATAGAGTGCATTGGAACGATGTGGTATACCAGGGTTGACATGCTGGCAATGGATTGAACTAGGGCATGTGAAGCATCTGGGGTAAACCATGGAAATCTTTGTAGGGCCTGTATGTGGAAAGGGAGCTGTGGTTTCGATGCATCACACATGACAGCTACCTCGCGCGCTTGGGGAGAGAGGGGTGCTGTTTTTCATGTGTGGCGGCAGGAATGGATGAAGGCAGCAAGTATGGATATGTACATGTGTATATATGTTTATGTCTGTGTATGTATATGTATGTATATGTTGAAATGTATAGGTATGTATATGTGCGTAAGTGGGCATTTACGTATATACATGTGTATGTGGGTGGGTTGGGCCATTCTTTTGTAATCCCTTGCACTACTGTGAATAAATACTCACCTTTGGCAAGGCTGTATCATTAGAAGTACAGTCTTCTCAAAGGACTTCTCACTCCAAAGGAGTCTTCATTTGGCAGTAGGAACTTTTAGAAAGGTCCTGGGTTACACCAAGACTCATTCATAGAAATTGGATCTGGGTTAATTGAAAATAAATACGCACTTCCAACCCCTGTAGTCCCTTCTATGAGATGGTCTCGATTAGGGCATTAAGTTGCCCTTACCATCTCAGATAACATTAAAAAAACATTGATGCAGATGGATAAAGCATGTATAGGTACAAGATTAAAATGTCTTTGACCAAGGTTTTCCAAGAATATTCCCCAAATGCTTTTATGAGCATTTAAAATAATCTGCTGCTCCAAGGCTGCTAATGACCTTAGCTGTTGAAGCAGCAGTTAATTCTTAATCAATGAAAATCCTGCGGCAACTTATATCATGCATAAATTTTGCAAAACAAATTGAACTTGCTTTGTAGAGATGAAATTAGAAACTGAGACAAAATGTAAAGAGCAATGACATCAATTTTGAAAACAAATCCTTTACTATGCTTCTGTTATAGCTGCTGAAAGAACAATTGGTATATTTTCAAAGTAAAAAACAAATTTGAACTTGCTTTGTAGAGATAAAATTGAAAATTGAGACAAAATGTAAAGAGCAATGACATCAATATTTGAAAACAAATCCTTTACTATGCTTCTGTTAGAGCTGCTGAAAAAAGAACAATTGGTATATTTTCAAAGTAAAAAACAAATTTGTTTTACATTTTATGTACCTGAATAACAGTTAAGGAATTTGACATTCAGAATTGCACCCTTATGAGATTCCAACTCAGTAAAATATAGTAAAAATTCTGAATATTGTACATAATCTCATAATTAATGTGAAAATAATTATTTTTGAATATCACTTAACAAATTATGAGAATAGTGTTACTGAACTCTGTCTGTTTGTGGTTACACCACAAATGAAGAGTCACCTTCAGCAAGGTTCTATTCTCAAGGAACTTCCTGATCCAAAGTAGTCCATCACTTCCATGGTTCTGATCATAACACAGCCTTGAAGCTACAAAATCCCCATAAGGAGTCTTAAGGTTATACATAAAAATAATTATTACAGTATGTGAATAATTAATGGAGGAAACTGATGTAGTTTATTGGGTGAAAAAGATATAATCACGTTCTTCAAAAGACAAACAACATTTATGATCTATACTTTCAGCACTTATTATCTATCTGTATTTACAATCACACTATACTAATTTCTGCTTGATAATTATACCCTACCACACAGAATACCCAAAAAATATTTGTGAAACAACTGTACATAATTGTTATGCACTGTTTATTTCCTAAAGCTGTAGCTGCTATCAAATACACTGTATTTATAATATAACAGCAGAACTGCCATTCTAGTGGAAGCCTAAATGTAACATCACAGAAAATTAGTACAGTGGTAAGTGGGAGAAATATATGCTATATATAGTGTCATCAACTAGAGGAAAAGGTTCAGTTGGCTTTTAAATCCAGTAACTAGAAATAAAATCTAAAACAAATGATTAACTGAAATTTCACATTCCCTTAAACTAATAAATATTCAGTTTAAAAAACCCATCATTAGCTATCATTACAGAGTTGGTTTAGAGCATTAGCCTTCAATAATTGTCTTACAAAAGATGAGGGACTACACAATTGTGGGTGGTGACTGGATTTTCATGCAGATTACCACTTTCCCAGTTTCTACCTTGAGAGAGAATAACTGGTGATTCCATGATAATCAATGACTGCAATATCACAAGTACTTCTAGTAACAAGGCATTCAAACTTCGATTTCCCAGTTATTTTCACCATTAAATTTCGTCTTCCATTACAGTTCAAATATCATCTTTAACCATTTTAACAGTTTGTCCTACATTATTTTTGTATAACCAAATCATGTATAGGCCTTCATTTTAGAAAAGAGATGTGTTTCAAGAAAGGGTTATTTAAATCAAAATCATTCAATTTAATACTGTAAAGGTTTCTTGTGTATATTTGAGGTTATGTTTAAAACCCCTTCCCTAGAACAAGTATTTCCAATGTTGAACATCTGAAAAAATAAAATATTGAAAGTGTATACATCTAGGAATTAAGACATTGCTAAGAAACTACATGAGTAATACCCACCAATTCTGTGAATTCGGAAGATTTTGCTTACTGCACATTAGATGGACATTTCTCAAGTAATGTACGGTTTGTAATCTTAAAGTAAAACAATAGTATACTTATGTTATTTTTGTATATACTGGTTCACTTTGGCACTTTTGTAGATTTTATTGTTCTAGCTGTGGTATATATGTTTCTCATTCACAAGAAATTGCGGCATTACCCTAAAGCTCAGCGCTACTTGATTTTTCTCTTCTGCTCATACATCCATTTCTTTTTCCCTTTTTCATCAATGAATTCTTTACAAGTACCCATGTACAACAAGATTTTGCTAGAATGGCAGAGCTAGCGCCCAACACATAGTGTTTCTTTCTGGTGGCACTCCTCTTGGATAGTCATCTACCCATGGTTTTGGGGGAATGACGACTGCCATGAATCTTGCTTTCCAAATGCTTCTGGAATCAATACAAGCATATTCCACATTTTTCCTAGTATTTCATTAAATATTCTTTCAAGACTTTTATGCAGGACATGGATATATTCTTATCTATCATCTTTTTGGTATGTTCCCTGAAGTTATTTCTAACAGTAAATTTGCATCTTTCATATTTTCAAATTTAAAAAATTGCATGACTTATTTGCCAACTTGATTGGATCATTATGTGTCTATCCCTTCTTTCTGAACTATAGAGTTGAAGTTCATTCAACTTCTTGTGCTAGTCCATATACTTTAGACCATCAATTTTGAGATGTTTCCCTGTTCTTTCTATCCTGCTTCTTACATATGCACAGATCATTTTCATCATTAGCTTTCTTTCTCTTGTAAATATTTTCATCATACCACTCATTACTTGGATTGAAAGAATTTTCTTGCCAATATGCTCCTTGAATTCAAATTTTCACTTACAGTAATTCTTAAGTCCATGACATATTCTTTGATCTCAGAGAAAGAAGATTAATAACTAAATATGCTGTTGGATTCAATTGGATGTGCATTAAAGAAAACCTGCTCCCAGCTTACACACACACACCCATACTTTTCCAAACAAGGAACAGAGAAGGAGGCTAAGTGAGGATTTTCTCCCAAAGGCTCGGTTCTCAATTCTTGATGTCACTTCGCTACAGCGGGAAATGGCATATATGAAATAAAAATTATCCTGAACCAAGGGATAGCGATGCCATTTTCCTGTGGGGCAGGGTAGCAACAGGAATGGATGAAGGCAAACAAGTATGAATATGTACATGTGTATGTATGTAATGTCTGTGTATGTGCGTGTTGTGTACATATATGTGTATATGAGTGGATGGACCATTCTTTGTCTGTTTGCGGGCGCTACCTCGCTGACATGGGAAACTGATTATGTATAATGTGAAGACAGCAAGTAAGAATATGTACATGTGTATATATGTATATATCTGTATGTATATGTTGAAATGTATAGGTATGTATATGTGCGTGTGGGTATGTATATGTGTATGTGGGTGAGTTGGGCCAATCTTTTGTCTGTTTCCTTGCACTACCTCACTAACATGGGAGACAGCAACATAGTATAATATATTTTTTTTTTTTTTTGCTTTGTCGCTATCTCCCGCTCCTGTGAGGTAGCGCAAGGAAACAGACAAAAGTAATGGCCCAACCCACCCCCACACACATGCACACACACACACGCACACATACACACCCAACGTACACACATATATACACACAGATACACACATATACACACATGCACACAATTCACACTGTCTGCTCCTACTCATCCCCTTCGCTACCCCGCCACACATGGAATAACATCCCCCTCCCCCTTCATGTATGCAAGGTAGCCAGATCCACTCCCAGATATCTAAAACACTTTACTTCCTCCAGTTTTTCTCCATTCAAACTTACCTCCCAATTGACTTGACCCTCAACCCTACTGTACCTAATAACCTTGTCTTATTCACATTTTCTTCAGCTTTATTCTTTCACACACTGTACAAACGCAGTCACCAGCTTCTGCAGTTTCTCAATTTGGAAATCAGCCACCAGCACTGTATCATCAGCAAAACAACAACTGACTCACTTCCGAAGCTCTCTCCTCAACACAGGAACGCATATATATTATATATATATTTATTTTATCTATATTATATATATATATATATATATATTATTATATATGTTATTTATATAATTTTATATATATATATATTGATATATATTATATATATTTTTTTTTTGCTTTGTCGCTGTTCTCCGCGTTTGCGAGGTATTTTGCGAAAGGGAAAAACAGACGAAGAAAATGGCAACCCCCCCCCATACACTGTATATACTACTGTCCCACACGCAAATATACATACCTACACAGCTGTCCATGGTTTACCCAGACGCTTCAATGCCTTGATTCAATCCACTGACAGACGTCAACCCGGTAGTATACATCGCTCATTCATCTATTCCTTGCCCTCCTTTTCACCGCCTGCATGTTCAGCCCCGATTCACAAAAAATCTTTTTCAACTCAATCTTTCACCTCAATTTGGTCTCCTTCTTCTCATCGTCCCTCAACCCTCGACACATATATCCTCTTGGTCATTCTTTCCTCATTCATCTCTCATTAGACCAAACCATTTAAAAACACCCTCTTATGTCTCTCAACCACGCTTCTTTGTATTTCCACACTTTCTCTCTTACCCGTACGTGCTTACTCGATCAAACACCTCACACCACACATTGTCCTTCAATACATCTCATTTCCAGCACATCCATCCTCCTGTGCCCAACTCTATCCATAGTCCACGACAGCAATCATACATCATTGTTGTGGAAACCACTATTCCTTCAAACATTACCATTTTTGCTGTCCGAGATAAATGTTTCGACTTCCCAAAATTCTTAAAGGCTCCCACGAAATGTTCGGCCCCCTCCCCCACCCTTATGATCCACTTCCGCTTCTATGTGCCATACGCTTGCCTGATCCACTCCTCAGATATCTAAAATACACTTCACTCCCTCCAGTTTTTCTCCATTCAAACTCACCTCCCAATTGACTTAACCCTCAACCCTACTGTACCTAATAACAGTGATCTTATGCACATTTTGCTCATTACTTTCTTCTGCCACACCTTTACCAAACTCGTCACCAGCTTCTGCAGTTTCTCACATGAATCAGCCTACCAGCGCTGTATCATCCTCCGAACATCAATCGGACTCATTCCAAGCTCTATCATCCCCACAGACCTTCATACTTGGCGCCTTTTTCCAAAACTCTTGCTGTCAATCTCCTAACAAACCCATCCAGAAAAAAAAATTTTAAACAACCATGGTGACATCACACTCCCCGGCGCAAACAGTCCTGACGGAGATACCTGATCTGGCGAAAATGGGAAACATGAAGAAGGTGGCTCGCGGGGAGTTGCGCTTCCTCCGAGAGAGGCGCTGTTGGGGGGGAGCGAAAGGGGGGTGGAGGGTTCATCGATGTGGAAAAAAGGAGAGATAGGTAGAATGTTTGAGGAAAGGAACAACCGGATGTTTTGCTCTGAGTGAAACGAAGCTCAAGGGTTAAAGGGGAAGGTGGTTTGGGATTGTCTGGGAGTAAAGTCAGGGGATTAGTGAGAGGACAAGAGCAAGGGAAGGAAAGCAGTACTCCTGAAACTGGAGTTGTGGAAGTATGTGTAAGAAATGTAAGAAAGTAAAACTCGATTAATATGGGTGTAAACTGAAAGTTGAATGGAGAGAGAGGCGTGATTATTGGTGCATATGCACCTGGGCATGCGAGAATGCTCATGAGAGGGCAGTAAAACACACAAACTGTTTTGGGAGCAGCTGAATGGGTGTAGTGGGTTTGATGCAGAGACCGGGTTATGTGTATGGGTGATTTGAATGACAAAGGTGAGTATATGTGGCAGTTGAGGGATAATTGGTATACTGGGGGGTTCAGTGTTGTAAATGGGAAAATGGTGGAAGAGCTTGTAGATTTATTGTGCTGAAAAAGGATTGATGATTGGGAATACCTGTGTTTAAAAGTGAGATATACATAAAGTTATTAACTTTGTAAGTCGGAGAGATGGCCAGAGAGCGTTATTGGATTACGGTTAAATTGACCGGGCGCGGGAAAAGAGAGACTTATTGGATGTTTAACTGTGTGAGAGGTGCAACTGGAGGGATGTTGAATTATTTGTGGAGGCTAAGGTGAAGCTTTTGTATGGGTTTTCAGACAAGAAGATGAATGTTGGGAGAAGAGGGTGGTGAGAGTAAAAGGGGGCTTGGGAAGGAGACTTGTGTGAGGAAGTACCAGGTGGAGATGAGTACAGAATGGAAAAGGTCGAGCGAACAATGGAAAGTAAGGGGAGTGGGGGAGGAATGGGATGATTTAGGGAATCAGTGTTGGATTGCGCAAATGATGCTTTTGTGGCATGAGAAGAGGGGGACGGAGGTGGGTGGGTTTGATTAGGAAGGGTAGTGTGTGGAGGGATGAAGATAGTAAGAGTATTAGTGAAAGAGAAGAGAGGAGGCTATTGGATGATTTTTGCATGGGAAAAAAAATGAATCGAGTGGGGAGAGTAATAAAAGAAAGAGACAGGGGTCAAGAAGAAAGGTGCAAAGAGGAGAAAAAATGGGCAAATGAGAATTGGGGTGAGAGGAGTATCATCAAATTTTGGGAGAATAAAAAGATGTTCTGGACAGGAGGTAAATAAAGGGCGTTAAGAAAGGGAGCAAATGGGAATTCAGTGAAAAGGGGGCAAATGGGGAGGTGATAACAAGTAGTGGTGATTTGAGACGGAGATGGAGTGAGTATTTTGAAGTTTGATGGAATGTGTTTGATGATAGAGTGGCAGATATAGGGGGTTTTGGTCGAGTTGATGTGAAAAGTGCGAGGGTTAGGGAAAATGAGTGGTAAACAGAGAAGAGGTAGTAAAAGCTTTGCGGAAGATGAAAGCGGCAAGGCAGCAGGTTTGGATGGTATTGCAGAGGAATTATTAAAAAAGGGGTGTGACTGTAATTGTTGATGGTTGTAAGCGTTATTTAATGTATGTATGACTCATGGTGCGGTGCTGAGGATTGCGGGAATGCGTGCATAGGTGCCATTGTACAAGGCAAGGGGATAAGAGTCAGTGCTCAAATTAAGAGGTATAAGTTTGTGAGTATTCCTGGCAAATTTTATATGGGAGGGTATTGATGAGAGGGTGAAGGCATGTACAGGCTCAGATTGGGGAAGAGCAGGAGTGGTTTCCGAAATTGGTAGGGATGTGTGGATCAGGTGTTTGCTTTGAAGAATGTAGGTGAGGAATACTTAGAAAAGCTATGGATTTGTTGTAGGCATTAGGGATCTGGATGTAGGGCTATGATAGAGTTGATAGAGATGCTCTGTGGAGGGTTTAAAGAATTATGGTGTGGGAGGCAAGTTGTCAGAAGCAGTGAAAAGGTTTTTTATCGCTGGATGTAAGACATGGTCCGTGTAGAAGAAGAGGAAAGTGATTGGTTCTCAGTGAATGTAGGTTTGCGGCGAGTGTGTGTGATGTCTCCATAGGTTTTTTTAATTTGTTTATGGATGGGGTTGTTAGGGAGGTGAATGCAAATTTTTGGGAAAAAGAGGGGCAAGTATGAAGTCTGTTGGGGATGAGAGAGCTTGGAAGTGAGTAGTTGTTGTTCGCTGATGATACAGCGCTGGTGGCTGATTCATGTGAGAAACTGCAGAAGCTGGTGACTGAGTTTGGTAAAGTGTGTGAAGAAGAAAGTTAAGAGTAAATGTGAATAAGAGCAAGGTTATTAGGTACAGTAGGGTTGAGGGTCAAGTCAATTGGGAGGTGAGTTTGAATGGAGAAAAACTGGAGGAAGTGAAGTGTTTTAGATATCTGGGAGTGGATCTGGCAGCGGATGGAACCATGGAAGCGGAAGTGGATCATAGGGTGGGGGAGGGGGCGAAAATTCTGGGAGCCTTGAAGAATGTGTGGAAGTCGAGAACATTATCTCGGAAAGCAAAAATGGGTATGTTTGAAGGAATAGTGGTTCCAACAATGTTGTATGGTTGCGAGGCGTGGGCTATGGATAGAGTTGTGCGCAGGAGGATGGATGTGCTGGAAATGAGATGTTTGAGGACAATGTGTGGTGTGAGGTGGTTTGATCGAGTAAGTAACGTAAGGGTAAGAGAGATGTGGGGAAAAATAAAAAGAGCGTGGTTGAGAGTGCAGAAGAGGGTGTTTTAAAGGGTTTGGGTCACATGGAGAGAATGAGTTGAGGGAAAAGATTGACCAAGAGGAGATATGTGGCGGGAGGTGGAGGGAACGAGAGAAGAGGGAGACCAAATTGAGGTGGAAAGATTTGGAGTGAAAAAGATTTTGTGTGATCGGGGCGGCTGAACATGCTAGGAGGGTGAACGGAGGGCAAAGAATAGAGAGAATTGGAGCGATGTGGTTATAACGGCATGGGGTGACGTGCTGTCCAGTGGATTGAATCAAGGGGATGTGTAGGGGGTGGGTTGGGCCATTTTCATTCGTTGTGTTTCCTTGCGCTACCTCGAAAACGCGGAGACCGACAAAGCAAAAAAAAAAAAAAAAAAAAAATGATAGATATATATATATGCATTGAACTGGTTTGGTCACATGGGAGAGTAATGAGTAAGGAAAAGATTAACAAAGAGGCTATATATGTTCAGAGAGAGGAGGGAACGAGACGTGGGAGACCAAACTGGGGAGGTGGAAGGTTGAAGGTGAAAAAGATTTTGAGTGATCAGGCTCTGAAACATACAGGAGGGTGAAAAACGTGCAAAGATAGATAGAGTGGATTGGAATGATGTGGTATACCGGGGTTGATATGCTGTAATTAGATTATCCAGGGCCTGTGAAGCGTTTGGGGTAAACCTATGGGAAGATTTGTGGGGCCTGGATGTGGAGGGGAGCTATGGTTTTGGTGCATTAACCTGACATGGACAGAGATTGAGTTATGAACAAATGTGGCTTTGTTGTCTTTTCTAGTACTGCCTTGCTGATGCATTGGAGAGTGGGCGGTGCCATTTATGTGTGGTGGTGGGTGGCGATAGGAATGGATGAAGGCAGCATGTATGAACTATGTACATGTGTTAGTGTAACTATGTCTAAGTATGTATACGTTGAAAATGTTAGGTATGTATGTGTTGCCAAAGGTGTGGGCATTTATGGTATATGATATGTATGTGGGTGGGTTGGGCCATTCTTCGTCTGTTTCCTTGCGCCTACTTTGCTAATGAGGGAGGACAACAAAAGTATATATAATAAAGCTAGTGACTTAGTGTGAACGAGTGTGGCTTTATATGGCATTTTTGAAACAAAAAATTTGTAAATTAGTAAAGGATTCTTACTTTATACAATTTGGGGTTTTGGTATGTAGATGTTCTTTGTGTTTGGCCAACAATGAAAATCTACAAATATTTCTCCCATACCTTAAACAACTTAGTAGCTTCCATCAAATTTACTATAGAAATTGAAATAATGTTGTGTTACCATTTTTACGATTGATGATCCATAGGCAAGAAACAAGTTTAAGTTTAGCAGATACAGAAAACCTGCCAATGTATGCGTTATATATACATTATTACCTCAACACTGACAGTTAATTATCATTAATTTCAATCTATGTTCCTTTGGGCTTTACATTATTTGCAGTCAGAGTTTATTGATGATGAGATTGAGAAGATATATTATACTGAATTAAGGTTTAAAGTACCCTAGATCTTTCATTGATAAACCCCTTAAGTTGGCAAAGCAATCATTTTATAGAGTTGAGCCCCAAACTCCATTGTCAACCAAGAAATCTTTTAGTTCTCCTTTTAATAATATTTTACTTTATTCACAATGGTTTTCTTTAATCCTTTAATGTAAATGTTGCCTTCTGCAACAATAATACTATAAAGAATATCTTATTCAGGATATTCACCAAAAAAATTCTCCTGGATGCATCTATTAAAGTGCCATGTGGAATCTATATATATAAATTTATGGTTGGGCAGACTGGTGAGGATCTTTCTGTTTGACTTAAGCAACATAAATATAGTATAAGAACAGACAAGAATCAAATGCCATTGTTTAATCATTTTAAAAAACTATGATCTTTGTTAATTGAAGGAGTACTGCCATTTTTTTTTTCTACTTTTTAAAACTCTAACTCTTTTACATGAGAATATCACTTGACTTTAGTTATCAAATATGCAAAGAATTATATTTTTAAAATATTAGTGATGGTCTGTCAAATTAGGTAACTTTATCTGTTGATAAAATTTGTAAAATAGTTTTGAATGCTCGTTGGTCAGTCCTTGGACAATCGCCATGTTTACAAATGGTGTCCTATTTTTGTCTCTTCGTGTTATATCAACTGACTGTTTGTTTCTCTCTTTGTGATTCTCTAATGATTTGATTATTAACGAAGTGCATTGGGCATTAGGTGTTTCAGTTTTCACTGTGGACTCAAAGGAATCTTCTTGGTTCATTGCACAAATTTGTGATCCTTTCCGCAAAACACTGTAGGGACAGCGAAAAAAAAAAAAAAAAAAAAAAAAAAAAAAAAAAAAAAAAACTATATATATATATATATATATATATATAATATATATATATGGAAAGGATCACAATTATATATATATATATATCTATATATATATATATTTTATTTTTTTTTTTTTTTTATATTTTTGTCGCTGTCTCCGCGTTTTCGGGAGGGTAGCGCAAGGAAACAGACGAAAGAAATGGCCAACCCCCCCCTACAATGTTACATACACCACGTCCTCACACGCAACATTATACAATATCCTACACAGCTTTCCATGGTTTTTAACCCCAGACGCTTCACATGCCTGATTCAATCCACTGTACGCACGTCCAACCCCCATTAACCATATCGCTCCAAATCACTCTATTCCTTGCCCTCTTTCCCCACTTCAATATCATTCCCCTGCATCACCACCCCAACTTATAACTTATCTCCATCTACTACACGCATTTACATCCTTGTAACCGACATCTACCACCCCAAACCCCCGTGATCAATCTCAAAAAAACTTATACACATAATACTCCTAAAACTCACTCACCAAACTAACACTAATAAATAACTATCAATCTAACTCATACACACAAATAACCCTTGTTATAGTGATAAATAAAACATTACCACTAATTCCCATCTATACGACTCCTTATCCACCCATTTTCTTTCTCTTTTTTCTTTCCCCACCACCCCACACAAAAAATAAAAAAAAAAAACAACCAATATCCCCCCTAAGTACCCTCTTTTTCCCTTAATTTACACAACCACACCCCATTCCATACCACATATCAATACCTCACCCACTCACAATCTTTTCCCATTCTCCATATATTAAATCACATCCTCCCCCCTCTCTCTTCAAAATCATAAACAAACACTACAACTCACTAAAACACTCCACACTAACAAACTAACCACAAAAAAAGAAAAAACCAAAATACTCTTTCACCTCCAAATCACTTATTTACTCTCCCTTTTCCCCCATCCTCCCTCCCATTCCCCCCCCCACAACCCCATAAACAACACACCCACCCCCCCTCCACACCACATCCCAACCCCAACCATCAAACCCATTTAACCCCCCTCCTCATCCCCATCCAATCAACCAACCCCTGCCTCCCTACCCCCCCTTACACCCCCCACTCACCAAAACCCACACATCCCAATCCCACCAAACCCCACCACCATAACCTCTCCCCCCTCCCCCCCCCCCACCAAAAACCCACCACAAACCCCCACCCCAATTTAAACACCCCACATACCTATCACCCAACCCCCACCTCCCCCACAACACAATTACCCACAAACCACCCACCACACACCCAGATCCCCACACACCCATCCCCACCCCCCCACAACATCACACATCCCCCCCCTCACAAAAACAAACCCCACCAACACACAACCCAACTTACACAACTCACCTCCCCCCTCCCCCCCCAATACCACCCCCCCACACATAATTCCAGCCTTCCTTCCTCCTGCGCACAAGACTCTAATCCATAGCCCACGCCTCGCTGCAACCATACCAACATTGTTAGATACCACTATTCCTTCAAACATACCCATTTTTGCTTTCCGAGATAATGTTCCGACTTCACACATTATTCATGGACCCCCAGATTTTCGCCCACGCCCCTCCCTATGAATCCACTTCCGCTTCATGGTTCCATTTCCGCTGCCCAGATCATCCCAGATATCTAAAACACTTCACTTCCTCCAGTTTTTCTCCATTCAACTCACCTCCCAAATTGAATTGACCCTCAACCCTTACTGTACCTAAAAATCAACCTTGCTTTATTCACATTTACTCTTAACCCCCTTTTTTTTTTCCACACACTTTACCCAAAATCCTCACCAAACTTCTGCAGTTTTTTCAAATGAATCCGCCACCCGCGCTTTTTATCATCCCCCCCAACAACAATGACTACTTTCCCAAAACTCTCTAAACCCCCAAAAGACCCTTATACTTGCCCCTCTTTCCAAAAACTCTTTCAAATTTTCCTCCCTAACAAACCCCCTCCAAAACCCAAAAATTTAAAAAACCATGGAGACCTCCCCCCACCCCTGCCGGAAACCCCACATTCATGAGAACCAACACTTTCCCTCTTCCTACAAAGTTTTCACATGATTAAAAACCTCGATAAAAAATTTTCCCCTTTCTTCTAAAACAACTTGCGTTCCACACCATATATTCTTAGTACCTTCCACAGAGCATCTCTATCAACTCTATCATATGCCTTCTCCAGATCCATAAATGCTACATACAACTCCATATATATAATATTTATTTATTTTGCTTTGTCGCTGTCTCCCGCGTTAGCGAGGAAGCACAAGGGAAAAGATGAAAGAATGGCCCAACCCACCCACATACACATGTATATACATACACGTCAAATGCACATATAAATACCTATACATCTCAATGTATGCATATATATACACACACAGACATATACATATATACACATGTACATAATTCATACAGTCTGCCTTTATTCATTCCCATCGCCACCCCGCCACACATGAAATAACAACCCCTTCCCCCCTCATGTGCGCGAGGTAGCACTAGGAAAAGACAACAAAGGCCACATTCGTTCACACTCAGTCTCAGGCTGTCATGTAATAATGCACCAAAACCACAGCTCCCTTTCCGCATCCAGGCCCCACAGAACTTTCCATGGTTTACCCCAGATGCTTTACACGCCCTGGTTCAATCCATCGACAGCACGTCGACCCCGGTATACCAAATTGTTCCAATTCACTCTATTCCTTGCACACCTTTCACCCTCCTGCATGTTCAGGCCCCGATCACTCAAAATCTTTATCACTCCATCTTTCCAACTCCAATTTGGTCTCCCACTTCTCATTCCCTCCACCTCTGACACATATATCCTCTTGGTCAATCTTTCCTCACTCATTCTCTCCATGTGACCAAACCATTTCAAAACACCCTCTTCTGCTCTCTCAACCATGCTCTTTTTATTACCACACATCTCTCTTACCCTTACATTACTTACTCGATCAAACCACATATTGTCCTCAAACATCTCATTTCCAGCACATCCACCCTCCTGCGCACAACTCTATCCATAGCCCACGCCTCGCAACCATACAACATTGTTGGAACCACTATTCCTTCAAACATACCCATTTTTGCTTTCCAAGATAATGTTCTCGACTTCCACACATTCTTCAACGCTCCCAGGATTTTCGCCCCCTCCCCCACCCAATGATTTACTTCCACTTCCATGGTTCCATCCGCTGCCAGATCCACTCCCAGATATCTAAAACACTTTACTTCCTCCAGTCTCTCTCCATTCAAACTTACCTCCCAATTGACTTGACCCTCAACCCTACTGTACCTAATAACCTTGCTCTTATTCACATTTACTCTCAGCTTTCTTCTTTCACACACTGTACCAAACTCAAGTCACCAGCTTCTGCAGTTTCTCACATGAATCAGCCACCAGCACTGTATCATCAGCGAACAACAACTGACTCACTTCCGAAGCTCTCTCATCCACAACAGACTGCATATATATATATATATATATATATATATATATATATATATATATATATATATATATATATATATATATATGTATATATATATATATATATATATATATATATATATATATATATATATATATATTTTTTTTTTTTTGCTTTGTCGCTGTCTCCCG
The DNA here is from genome assembly GCF_036320965.1 of Panulirus ornatus. NCBI lineage: Eukaryota > Metazoa > Arthropoda > Malacostraca > Decapoda > Palinuridae > Panulirus > Panulirus ornatus. The sequence continues at coordinate 25,438,609 of NC_092278.1, forward strand.
CGTTTGCGAGGTAGCGCAAGGAAACAGACGAAAGAAATGGCCCAACCCACCCCCATACACATGTATATACATACGTCCACACACGCAAATATACATACCTACACAGCTTTCCATGGTTTACCCCAGACGCTTCACATGCCTTGATTCAATCCACTGACAGCACGTCAACCCCGGTATACCACATCGCTCCAATTCACTCTATTCCTTGCCCTCCTTTCACCCTCCTGCATGTTCAGGCCCCGATCACACAAAATCTTTTTCACTCCATCTTTCCACCTCCAATTTGGTCTCCCTCTTCTCCTCGTTCCCTCCACCTCCGACACATATATCCTCTTGGTCAATCTTTCCTCATTCATTCTCTCCATTAGACCAAACCATTTCAAAACACCCTCTTCTGCTCTCTCAACCACGCTCTTTTTATTTCCACACATCTCTCTTACCCTTACGTTACTTACTCGATCAAACCACCTCACACCACACATTGTCCTCAAACATCTCATTTCCAGCACATCCATCCTCCTGTGCACAACTCTATCCATAGTCCACGCCTCGCAATCATACAACATTGTTGGAACCACTATTCCTTCAAACATACCCATTTTTGCTTTCCGAGATAATGTTCTCGACTTCCACACATTCTTCAAGGCTCCCAGAATTTTCGCCCCCTCCCCCACCCTATGATCCACTTCCGCTTCTATGTTTCCATCCGCTGCCAGATCCACTCCCAGATATCTAAAACACTTCACTTCCTCCAGTTTTTCTCCATTCAAACTCACCTCCCAATTGACTTAACCCTCAACCCTACTGTACCTAATAACCTTGCTCTTATTCACATTTGCTCTTAACTTTCTTCTTCCACACACTTTACCAAACTCAGTCACCAGCTTCTGCAGTTTCTCACATGAATCAGCCACCAGCGCTGTATCATCCGCGAACAACAACTGACTCACTTCCCAAGCTCTCTCATCCCCAACAGACTTCATACTTGCCCCTTTTTCCAAAACTCTTGCATTCACCTCCCTAACAACCCCATCCATAAACAAATTAAACAACCATGGAGACATCACACACCCCTGCCGCAAACCTACATTCACTGAGAACCATAACTTTCTAAAATGGGAAACAGAAGAAGGAGTCACGCGGGGAGTGCTCATCCTCCTCGAAGGCTCAGATTGGGGTGCCTAAATGTGTGTGGATGTAACCACGATGTGAAAAAAGGAGAGATAGGTAGTATGTTTGAGGAAAGGAACCTGGATGTTTTGGCTCTGAGTGAAACGAAGCTCAAGGGTAAAGGGGAAGAGTGGTTTGGGAATGTCTTGGGAGTAAAGTCAGGGGTTAGTGAGAGGACAAGAGCAAGGGAAGGAGTAGCAGTACTCCTGAAACAGGAGTTGTGGAAGTATGTGATAGAATGTAAGAAAGTAAATTCTCGATTAATATGGGTAAAACTGAAAGTTGATGGAGAGAGATGGGTGATTATTGGTGCATATGCACCTGGGCATGAGAAGAAAGATCATGAGAGGCAAGTGTTTTGGGAGCAGCTGAATGAGTGTGTTAGTGGTTTTGATGCACGAGACCGGGTTATAGTGTTGGGTGATTTGAATGCAAAGGTGAGTAATGTGGCAGTTGAGGGAATAATTGGTATACATGGGGTGTTCAGTGTTGTAAATGGAAATGGTGAAGAGCTTGTAGATTTATGTGCTGAAAAAGGACTGATGATTGGGAATACCTGGTTTAAAAAGTGAGATATACATAAGTATACTTATGTAAGTAGGAGAGATGGCCAGAGAGCGTTATTGGATTACGTGTTAATTGACAGGCGCGGGAAAGAGAGACTTTTGGATGTTAATGTGCTGAGAGGTGCAACTGGAGGGATGTCTGATCATTATCTTGTGGAGGCTAAGGTGAAGCTTTGTATGGGTTTTCAGAAAAGAAGAGTGAATGTTGGGGAGAAGAGGGTGGTGAGAGTAAGGGAGCTTGGGAAGGAGACTTGTGTGAGGAAGTACCAGGAGAGACTGAGTACAGAATGGAAAAAGGTGAGAACAATGGAAGTAAGGGGAGTGGGGGAGGAATGGGATGTATTTAGGGAATCAGTGATGGATTGCGCAAAAGATGCTTGTGGCATGAGAAGAGTGGGAGGTGGGTTGATTAGAAAGGGTAGTGAGTGGAGGGATGAAGAAGTAAGAGTATTAGTGAAAGAGAAGAGAGAGGCATTTGGATGATTTTTGCAGGGAAAAAATGAAATCGAGTGGGAGACGTATAAAAGAAAGAGACAGGAGGTCAAGAGAAAGGTGCAAGAGGTGAAAAAAAAGGGCAAATGAGAATTGGGGTGAGAGAGTATCATCAAATTTTAGGGAGAATAAAAAGATGTTCTGGAAGGAGGTAAATAAAGTGCGTAAGACAAGGGAGCAAATGGGAACTTCAGTGAAGGGCGCAAATGGGGAGGTGATAACAAGTAGTGGTGATGTGAGAAGGAGATGGAGTGAGTATTTTGAAGGTTTGTTGAATGTGTTTGATGATAGAGTGGCAGATATAGGGTGTTTTGGTCGAGGTGATGTGCAAAGTGCGAGGGTTAGGGAAAATGAGTTGGTAAACAGAGAAGAGGTAGTAAAAGCTTTGCGGAAGATGAAAGCCGGCAAGGCAGCAGGTTTGGATGGTATTGCAGTGGAATTTATTAAAAAAGGGGGTGACTGTATTGTTGACTGGTTGGTAAGGTTATTTAATGTATGTATGACTCATGGTGGGTGCCTGAGGATTGGCGGAATGCGTGCATAGTGCCATTGTACAAAGGCAAAGGGGATAAGAGTGAGTGCTCAAATTACAGAGGTATAAGTTTGTTGAGTATTCCTGGCAAATTATATGGGAGGGTATTGATTGAGAGGGTGAAGGCATGTACAGAGCATCAGATTGGGGAAGAGCAGTGTGGTTTCAGAAGTGGTAGAGGATGTGTGGATCAGGTGTTTGCTTTGAAGAATGTATGTGAGAAATACTTAGAAAAGCAAATGGATTTGTATGTAGCATTTATGGATCTGGAGAAGGCATATGATAGAGTTGATAGAGATGCTCTGTGGAAGGTATTAAGAATATATGGTGTGGGAGGCAAGTTGTCAGAAGCAGTGAAAAGTTTTTATCGAGGATGTAAGACATGTGTACGTGTAGGAAGAGAGGAAAGTGATTGGTTCTCAGTGAATGTAGGTTTGCGGCAGTGGTGTGTGATGTCTCCATGGTTGTTTAATTTGTTTATGGATGGGGTTGTTAGGGAGGTGAATGCCAAAGTTTTGGAAAGAGGGGCAAGTATGAAGTCTGTTGGGGATGAGAGAGCTTGGGAAGTGAGTCAGTTGTTGTTCGCTGATGATACAGCGCTGGTGGCTGATTCATGTGAGAAACTGCAGAAGCTGGTGACTGAGTTTGGTAAAGTGTGTGAAAGAAGAAAGTTAAAGAGTAAATGTGAATAAGAGCAAGGTTATTAGGTACAGTAGGGTTGAGGGTCAATTCAATTGGGAGGTGAGTTTGAATGGAGAAAAACTGGAGGAAGTGAAGTGTTTTAGATATCTGGGAGTGGATCTGGCAGCGGATGGAACCATGGAAGCGGAAGTGGATCATAGGGTGGGGGAGGGGGCGAAAATTCTGGGAGCCTTGAAGAATGTGTGGAAGTCGAGAACATTATCTCGGAAAGCAAAAATGGGTATGTTTGAAGGAATAGTGGTTCCAACAATGTTGTATGGTTGCGAGGCATGGACTATGGATAGAGTTGTGCGCAGGAGGATGGATGTGCTGGAAATGAGATGTTTGAGGACAATGTGTGGTGTGAGGTGGTTTGATCCAGTAAGTAACGTAAGGGTAAGAGAGATGTGTGGAAATAAAAAGAGCGTGGTTGAGAGAGCAGAAGAGGGTGTTTTGAAATGGTTTGGTCACATGGAGAGAATGAGTGAGGAAAGATTGACCAAGAGGATATATGTGTCGGAGGTGGAGGGAACGAGGAGAAGAGGGAGACCAAATTGGAGGTGGAAAGATGGAGTGAAAAAGATTTTGTGTGATCGGGGCCTGAACATGCAGGAGGGTGAAAGGAGGGCAAAGAATAGAGTGAATTGGAGCGATGTGGTATACCGGGGTTGACGTGCTGTCAGTGGATTGAATCAAGGCATGTGTATGGGGGTGGGTTGGGCCATTTCTTTCGTGTGTTTCCTTGCGCTACCTCGCAAACGCGGGAGACCGACAAAGCAAAAAAAAAATATAAATATATATATATATATATATATATATATATATATATATGCATTGAAATGGTTTGGTCACATGGAGAGAATGAGTAAGGAATGATTAACAAAGAGGATATATATGTCAGAGGAGGAGGAAACGAGAAGTGGGAGACCAAACTGGAGGTGGAAGGATGAAGTGAAAAAGATTTTGAGTGATCAGGGCCTGAACATACAGGAGGGTGAAAAGCGTGCAAAGAATAGAGTGAATTGGAATGATGTGGTATACCGGGGTTGATATGCTGTAATTAGATTGATCCAGGGCATGTGAAGCGTTTGGGGTAAACCATGGGAAGATTTGTGGGGCCTGGATGTGGAAGGGGAGCTCTGGTTTTGGTGCATTACACATGACAGACAGAGATTGAGTATGAACAAATGTGGCCTTTGTTGTCTTTTCCTAGTACTGCCTTGCTGATGCATGGAGAGGGGGGTGCCATTTCATGTGTGGTGGGGTGGCGATAGGAATGGATGAAGGCAGCATGTATGAATATGTACATGTGTATGTATATGTCTATGTATGTATACGTTGAAATGTATAGGTATGTATGTGTGCATGTGTGGGCATTTATGTATATGCATATGTATGTGGGTGGGTTGGGCCATTCTTCCGTCTGTTTCCTTGCGCTACTTTGCTAATGAGGGAGACAACGACAAAGTATAATATAATAAAGCTAGAGACTTAGTGTGAACGAGTGTGGCCTTTATATGGAATTTTTTGAAACAAAATTAGTAAAGGATATCTTACCTTCTAATACAATTTGGTTTAGGTATGTAGATGTTCTTTGTGTTTGGCCAACAATGAAAATCTACAAATATTTCTCCCCTTACTTAACAACTTAGTATCTTCCATCAAATTTACTATAGAAAATGAAAATAATGGTGTGTTACCATTTTTAGATTGCATGATCCATAGGCAAGGAAACAAGTTTAAGTTTAGCATATACAGAAAACCTACCAATGTATGCTTATATATACATTATTACTCAACATGACAGTTAAATTATCATAATTTCAATCTATGTTCCTTTGGGCATTACATATTTGCAGTCCAGAGTTTATTGATGATGAGTTTGAGAAGATATATTCTACTGAATCTAAGTTAAAGTACCCTAGATCTTTCATTGATAAATCCCTTAAGTTGGCAAAGCAATCATTTTATAGAGTTGAGCCCAAACCTCCCATTGACACCAAGAATCTTTTAGTTCTCCCTTTTAATAATAATTTTACTTTACTTCCCATGTTGCTTAAATCCTTTAATGTAAATGTTGCCTTCTGCAACAATAATACTATAAAGAATATCTTAATCAGGAATTCACCAGAAAATTCTCCTGGATGCATCTATAAAGTGCCATGTGGAAATCGATAAATTTTATGTTGGGCAGACTGGTGAGGATCTTTCTGTTAGACTTAAGCAACATAAATATAGTATAAGAACAGGACAAGAATCAAATGCCTTGTTTAATCATGTTAAAAACTATGATCATTGTATTGACTGGAGTACTGCCATCTCACTTATTAACTCTAACTCTTTTACCATGAGAAATATCATTGACTTTATTATCAAATATGCAAAGAATTATATTCTTAATATTAGTGATGGTCTGTACAAATTAGGTAACTTTATTGTTGATAAAATTTGTAAAATAAGTTTATGAATGCTCGTTGTCTGTCTTGGACAATCGCATGTTTACCAAATGGTGTCCTATCTTCGTCTCTTCGATGTATATCAACTGACTGTTATGTTTCTCTCTTGTGTTTCCTCTAATGATTTGATTATTAAACGAAAGTGCACTTGGGAACTTATGGTGTTTCAGTTTCCCTGTGGACTCAAAGGAATATCTTGGTCATGCACAAAATTGTGATCCTTTCCCGCAAACACGGGAGACAGCGACAAAAAAAAAAAAAAAAAAAAAAAAAAAAAATATATATATATATATATATATATATATATTGGAAAGGATCACAATATATATATATATATATATATATATATATATATATATTTTTTTTTTTTTTTTTTTTTTATACTTTGTCGCTGTCTCCCGCGTTTGCGAGGTAGCGCAAGGAAACAGACGAAAGAAATGGCCCAACCCCCCCCCCATACACATGTACATACACACGTCCACACACACAAATATACATACCTACACAGCTTTCCATGGTTTACCCCAGACGCTTCACATGCCTTGATTCAATCCACTGACAGCACGTCAACCCCTGTATACCATATCGCTCCAATTCACTCTATTCCTTGCCCTCCTTTCACCCTCCTGCATGTTCAGGCCCCGATCACACAAAATCTTTTTTAGTCGCCTTCTACGACACGCAGGGAATACGTGGTAAGTATTCTTAATCCCCTATCCCCAGGGATATATATATATATATATATATATATATATATATATATATATATATATATATATCTATAAGAAGATATATATATATATATATATATATATATATATATATATATATATATATATATATATATCCCTGGGGATAGGGGATTAAGAATACTTACCACGTATTCCCTGCGTGTCGTAGAAGGTGACTAAAAGGGGAGGGAGCGGGGGGCTGGAAATCCTCCCCTCTCTTTTTTTTTTTTTTATAATTTTCCAAAAGAAGGAACAGAGGGGGCCAGGTGAGGATATTCCAAAAAAGGCCCAGTCCTCTGTTCTTAACGCTACCTCGCTAATGCGGGAAATGGCGAATAGTATGAAAGAAGAAAAAAGAGATATATATATATATATATATATATATATATATATATATATATATATATATTTTTTTTTTTTTATACTTTGTCGCTGTCTCCCGCATTTGCAAGGTAGCGCAAGGAAACAGACGAAAGAAATGGCCCAACCCCCCCTATACACATGTATATACATACATCCACACACGCAAATATACATACCTACACAGCTTTCCATGGTTTACCCCAGACGCTTCACATGCCTTGATTCAATCCACTGACAGCACGTCAACCCCGGTATACCACATCGCTCCAATTCACTCTATTCCTTGCCCTCCTTTCACCCTCCTGCATGTTCAGGCCCCGATCACACAAAATCTTTTTCACTCCATCTTTCCACCTCCAATTTGGTCTCCCTCTTCTCCTTGCTCCCTCCACCTCCGACACATATATCCTCTTGGTCAATCTTTCCTCACTCATTCTCTCCATGTGCCCAAACCACTTCAAAACACCCTCTTCTGCTCTCTCAACCACGCTCTTTTTATTTCCACACATCTCTCTTACCCTTACGTTACTCACTCGATCAAACCACCTCACACCACACATTGTCCTCAAACATCTCATTTCCAGCACATCCATCCTCCTGCGCACAACTCTATCCATAGCCCACGCCTCGCAACCATACAACATTGTTAGAACCACTATTCCTTCAAACATACCCATTTTTGCTTTCCGAGATAATGTTCTCGACTTCCACACATTCTTCAAGGCCCCCAGAATTTTCGCCCCCTCCCCCACCCTATGATCCACTTCCGCTTCCATGGTTCCATCCGCTGCCAGATCCACTCCCAGATATCTAAAACACTTCACTTCCTCCAGTTTTTCTCCATTCAAACTCACCTCCCAATTGACTTGACCCTCAACCCTACTGTACCTAATAACCTTGCTCTTATTCACATTTACTCTTAACTTTCTTCTTCCACACACTTTACCAAACTCAGTCACCAGCTTCTGCAGTTTCTCACATGAATCAGCCACCAGCGCTGTATCATCCGCGAACAACAACTGACTCACTTCCCAAGCTCTCTCATCCCCAACAGACTTCATACTTGCCCCTCTTTCCAAAACTCTTGCATTTACCTCCCTAACAACCCCATCCATAAACAAATTAAACAACCATGGAGACATCACACACCCCTGCCGCAAACCTACATTCACTGAGAACCAATCACTTTCCTCTCTTCCTACACGTACACATGCATTACATCCTCGATAAAAACTTTTCACTGCTTCTAACAACTTTCCTCCCACACCATATATTCTTAATACCTTCCACAGAGCATCTCTATCAACTCTATCATATGCCTTCTCCAGATCCATAAATGCTACATACAAATCCATTTGCTTTTCTAAGTATTTCTCACATACATTCTTCAAAGCAAACACCTGATCCACACATCCTCTACCACTTCTGAAACCACACTGCTCTTCCCCAATCTGATGCTCTGTACATGCCTTCACCCTCTCAATCAATACCCTCCCATATAATTTACCAGGAATACTCAACAAACTTATACCTCTGTAATTTGAGCACTCACTCTTATCCCCTTTGCCTTTGTACAATGGCACTATGCACGCATTCCGCCAATCCTCAGGCACCTCACCATGAGTCATACATACATTAAATAACCTTACCAACCAGTCAACAATACAGTCACCCCCTTTTTTAATAAATTCCACTGCAATACCATCAAACCTGCTGCCTTGCCGGCTTTCATCTTCCGCAAAGCTTTCACTACCTCTTCTCTGTTTACCAAATCATTTTCCCTAACCCTCTCACTTTGCACACCACCTCGACCAAAACACCCTATATCTGCCACTCTATCATCAAACACATTCAACAAACCTTCAAAATACTCACTCCATCTCCTTCTCACATCACCACTACTTGTTATCACCTCCCCATTTGCGCCCTTCACTGCAGTTCCCATTTGCTCCCTTGTCTTACGCACTTTATTTACCTCCTTCCAGAACATCTTTTTATTCTCCCTAAAATTTAATGATACTCTCTCACCCCAACTCTCATTTGCCCTTTTTTTCACCTCTTGCACCTTTCTCTTGACCTCCTGTCTCTTTCTTTTATACTTCTCCCACTCAATTGCATTTTTTCCCTGCAAAGATCGTCCAAATGCCTCTCTCTTCTCTTTCACTAATACTCTTACTTCTTCATCCCACCACTCACTACCCTTTCTAATCAACCCACCTCCCACTCTTCTCATGCCACAAGCATCTTTTGCGCAATCCATCACTGATTCCCTAAATACATCCCATTCCTCCCCCACTCCCCTTGCTTCAATTGTTCTCACCTTTTTCCATTCTGTACTCAGTCTCTCCTGGTACTTCCTCACACAGGTCTCCTTCTCAAGCTCACTTACTCTCACCACCCTCTTCACCCCAAAATTCACTCTTCTTTTCTGAAAACCCATACAAATCTTCACCTTAGCCTCCACAAGATAATGATCAGACATCCCTCCAGTTGCACCTCTCAGCACATTAACATCCAAAAGTCTCTCTTTCGCACGCCTGTCAATTAACACGTAATCCAATAACGCTCTCTGGCCATCTCTCCTACTTACATAAGTATACTTATGTATATCTCGCTTTTTAAACCAGGTATTCCCAATCAACAGTCCTTTTTCAGCACATAAATCTACAAGCTCTTCACCATTTCCATTTACAACACTGAATAGCCCATGTATACCAATTATTCCCTCAACTGCCACATTACTCACCTTTGCATTCAAATCACCCATCACTATAACCCGGTCTCGTGCATCAAAACCACTAACACACTCATTCAGCTGCTCCCAAAACACTTGCCTCTCTTGATCTTTCTTCTCATGCCCAGGTGCATATGCACCAATAATCACCCACCTCTCTCCATCAACTTTCAGTTTTACCCATATTAATCGAGAATTTACTTTCTTACACTCTATCACATACTCCCACAACTCCTGTTTCAGGAGTACTGCTACTCCTTCCCTTGCTCTTGTCCTCTCACTAACCCCTGACTTTACTCCCCAGACATTCCCAAACCACTCTTCCCCTTTACCCTTGAGCTTCGTTTCACTCAGAGCCAAAACATCCAGGTTCATTTCCTCAAACATACTACCTATCTCTCCTTATTTTTTTTTTTTTTTTTTTTTTTACATCTTGGTTACATCCACACACATTTAGGCACCCCACTCTGAGCCTTCGAGGAGGATGAGCACTCCCCGCGTGACTCCTTCTTCTGTTTCCCATTTTAGAAAGTTAATACAAGGAGGGGAGGATTTCTGGCACCCCGCTCCCGTCCCCTCTAGTCGCTTTCTACGACACGCGAGGAATACGTGGGAAGTATTCTTTCACCCCTATCCCCAGGGATAATATACATATATATATACATAGTGAAGTGGTTTGGGCACATGGAGAGAATGAGTGAGGAAAGATTGACCAAGAGGATATATGTGTCGGAGGTGGAGGGAACGAGGAGAAGAGGGAGACCAAATTGGAGGTGGAAAGATGGAGTGAAAAAGATTTTGTGTGACCGGGGCCTGAACATGCAGGAGGGTGAAAGGAGGGCAAGGAATAGAGTGAATTGGAGCGATGTGGTATACCGGGGTTGACGTGCTGTCAGTGGATTGAATCAAGGCATGTGAAGTGTCTGGGGTAAACCATGGAAAGCTGTGTAGGTATGTATATTTGCGTGTGTGGACGTATGTATATACATGTGTATGGGGGGGGGGGTTGGGCCATTTCTTTCGTCTGTTTCCTTGCGCTACCTCGCAAACGCGGGAGACAGCGACAAAGTATAATAAATAAAAAAATAAATATATACATATACATATCCCTGGGGATAGGGGATTAAGAGTACTTCCCACGTATTCCCTGCGTGTCGTAGAAGGCGACTAAAGGGGGAGGGAGCAGGGGGCTGGAAATCCTCCCCTCTCTGTTTTTTTTTAATTTTCCAAAAGAAGGAACAGAGAATTGGGCCAGGTGAGGGTATTCCCTCAAAGGCCCAGTCCTATGTTCTTAACGCTACCTCGCTAATGCGGGAAATGACGAATAGTTTGAAAGAAAAGATATACATATACACATACACACACATACACATACATACGCACATATACACACACACACACACACACACACATACATATATATACATATGAACAATGTAAGAAACAATTTAGAAAACTGAAACTTCTAGCTTGAAATGAATGAAAAAAATGAATGTCACATAATGGTTCAACCTTGATCTTTCTTCTCATGCCCAGGTGCATATGCACCAATAATCACCCACCTCTCTCCATCAACTTTCAGTTTTACCCATATTAATCGAGAATTTACTTTCTTACACTCTATCACATACTCCCACAACTCCTGTTTCAGGAGTATTGCTACTCCTTCCCTTGCTCTTGTCCTCTCACTAACCCCTGACTTTACTCCCCAGACATTCCCAAACCACTCTTCCCCTTTACCCTTGAGCTTCGTTTCACTCAGAGCCAAAACATCCAGGTTCATTTCCTCAAACATACTACCTATCTCTCCTTATTTTTTTTTTTTTTTTTTTTTTTTTTACATCTTGGTTACATCCACACACATTTAGGCACCCCACTCTGAGCCTTCGAGGAGGATGAGCACTCCCCGCGTGACTCCTTCTTCTGTTTCCCATTTTAGAAAGTTAATACAAGGAGGGGAGGATTTCTGGCCCCCCGCTCCCGTCCCCTCTAGTCGCTTTCTACGACACACGAGGAATACGTGGGAAGTATTCTTTCACCCCTATCCCCAGGGATAATTTTTTTTTTTTTTTTTTTTTATACTTTGTCGCTGTCTCCTGCGTTTGCGAGGTAGCGCAAGGAAACAGACGAAAGAAATGGCCCAACCCCCCCCCATACACATGTACATACACACGTCCACACACACAAATATACATACCTACACAGCTTTCCATGGTTTACCCCGGACGCTTCACATGCCTTGATTCAATCCACTGACAGCACGTCAACCCCTGTATACCACATCGCTCCAATTCACTCTATTCCTTGCCCTCCTTTCACCCTCCTGCATGTTCAGGCCCCGATCACACAAAATCTTTTTCACTCCATCTTTCCACCTCCAATTTGGTCTCCCTCTTCTCCTCGTTCCCTCCACCTCCGACACATATATCCTCTTGGTCAATCTTTCCTCACTCATTCTCTCCATGTGCCCAAACCATTTTAAAAGACCCTCTTCTGCTCTCTCAACCACGCTCTTTTTATTTCCACACATCTCTCTTACCCTTACGTTACTTACTCGATCAAACCACCTCACACCACACATTATCCTCAAACATCTCATTTCCAGCACATCCATCCTCCTGCGCACAACTCTATCCATAGCCCACGCCTCGCAACCATACAACATTGTTGGAACTACTATTCCTTCAAACATACCCATTTTTGCTTTCCGGGATAATGTTCTCGACTTCCACACATTTTTCAAGGCTCCCAAAATTTTCGCCCCCTCCCCCACCCTATGATCCACTTCCGCTTCCATGGTTCCATCCGCTGACAGATCCACTCCCAGATATCTAAAACACTTCACTTCCTCCAGTTTTTCACCATTCAAACTCACCTCCCAATTGACTTGACCCTCAACCCTACTGTACCTAATAACCTTGCTCTTATTCACATTTACTCTTAACTTTCTTCTTCCACACACTTTACCAAACTCCGTCACCAGCTTCTGCAGTTTCTCACATGAATCCGCCATCAGCGCTGTATCATCAGCGAACAACAACTGACTCACTTCCCAAGCTCTCTCATCCCCAACAGACTTCATACTTGCCCCTCTTTCCAAGACTCTTGCATTTACCTCCCTAACAACCCCATCCATAAACAAATTAAACAACCATGGAGACATCACACACCCCTGCCGCAAACCTACATTCACTGAGAACCAATCACTTTCCTCTCTTCCTACACGTACACATGCCTTACATCCTCGATAAAAACTTTTCACTGCTTCTAACAACTTGCCTCCCACACCATATATTCTTAATACTTTCCACAGAGCATCTCTATCAACTCTATCATATGCCTTCTCCAGATCCATAAATGCTACATACAAATCCATTTGCTTTTCTAAGTATTTCTCACATACATTCTTCAAAGCAAACACCTGATCCACACATCCTCTACCACTTCTGAAACCACACTGCTCTTCCCCAATCTGATGCTCTGTACATGCCTTCACCCTCTCAATCAATACCCTCCCATATAATTTACCAGGAATACTCAACAAACTTATACCTCTGTAATTTGAGCACTCACTCTTATCCCCTTTGCCTTTGTACAATGGCACTATGCACGCATTCCGCCAATCCTCAGGCACCTCACCATGAGTCATACATACATTAAATAACCTTACCAACCAGTCAACAATACAGTCACCCCCTTTTTTAATAAATTCCACAGCAATACCATCCAAACCTGCTGCCTTGCCGGCTTTCATCTTCCGCAAAGCTTTTACTACCTCTTCTCTGTTTACCAAATCATTTTCCCTAACCCTCTCACTTTGCACACCACCTCGACCCAAACACCCTATATCTGCCACTCTGTCATCAGACACATTCAACAAACCTTCAAAATACTCATTCCATCTCCTTCTCACATCACCACTACTTGTTATCACCTCCCCATTTACGCCCTTCACTGAAGTTCCCATTTGCTCCCTTGTCTTACGCACCCTATTTACCTCCTTCCAGAACATCTTTTTATTCTCCCTAAAATTTACTGATAGTCTCTCACCCCAACTCTCATTTGCCCTTTTTTTCACCTCTTGCACCTTTCTCTTGACCTCCTGTCTCTTTCTTTTATACTTCTCCCACTCAATTGCATTTTTTCCCTGCAAAAATCGTCCAAATGCCTCTCTCTTCTCTTTCACTAATACTCTTACTTCTTCATCCCACCACTCACTACCCTTTCTAAACAGCCCACCTCCCACTCTTCTCATGCCACAAGCATCTTTTGCACAATCCATCACTGATTCCCTAAATACATCCCATTCCTCCCCCACTCCCCTTACTTCCATTGTTCTCACCTTTTTCCATTCTGTACACAGTCTCTCCTGATACTTCTTCACACAGGTCTCCTTCCCAAGCTCACTTACTCTCACCACCTTCTTCACCCCAACATTCACTCTTCTTTTCTGAAAACCCATACTAATCTTCACCTTAGCCTCCACAAGATAATGATCAGACATCCCTCCAGTTGCACCTCTCAGCACATTGACATCCAAAAGTCTCTCTTTCGCACGCCTGTCAATTAACACGTAATCCAATAATGCTCTCTGGCCATCTCTCCTACTTACATAAGTATACTTATGTATATCTCGCTTTTTAAACCAGGTATTCCCAATCATCAGTCCTTTTTCAGCACATAAATCTACAAGCTCTTCACCATTTCCATTTACAACACTGAACACCCCATGCATACCAATTATTCCCTCAACTGCCACATTACTCACCTTTGCAGGGATAATATACATATATATATACATAATATACATATATATATACATATACATATCCCTGGGGATAGGGGATTAAGAGTACTTCCCACGTATTCCCTGCGTGTCGTAGAAGGCGACTAAAAGGGGAGGGAGCGGGGGGCTGGAAATCCTCCCCTCTCTGTTTTTTTTTAATTTTCCAAAAGAAGGAACAGAGAATTGGGCCAGGTGAGGGTATTCCCTCAAAGGCCCAGTCCTATGTTCTTAACGCTACCTCGCTAATGCGGGAAATGGCGAATAGTTTGAAAGAAAAGATATACATATACACATACACACACATACACATACATACGCACATATACACACACACACACACACACACACATACATATATATACATATGAACAATGTAAGAAACAATTTAGAAAACTGAAACTTCTAGCTTGAAATGAATGAAAAAAATGAATGTCACATAATGGTTCAACCTCTGGCTATGGAAAAAAGGAAATGTATAATTTATTTACACAAACGTCAATAGCAGTTCTCATCAATTTAACCACTGTATCAATAAGCTTCAATATCTAAGCTACATTTTTTCCAATTTCACTATTTTCCTTCACATTTATATATATATATATATATATATATATATATATATATATATATATATATATATATATACAGTCTGTTGTGGATGAGAGAGCTTGGGAAGTGAGTCAGTTGTTGTTTGCTGATGATAACAGCGCTGGTGGCTGATTCATGTGAGAAACTGCAGAAGCTGGTGACTGAGTTTGGTAAGGTGTGTGAAAGAAGAAAGTTGAGAGTAAATGTGAATAAGAGCAAGGTTATTAGGTACAGTAGGGTTGAGGGTCAAGTCAGAGGTAAATCTAAATGGAGAAAAACTGGAGGAAGTGAAGTGTTTTAGATATCTGGGAGTGGATTTGGCAGTGGATGGAACCATGGAAGCGGAAGTGAATCATAGGGTGGGGGAGGGGGCGAAAATTCTGGGGGCGTTGAAGAATGTGTGGAAGTCGAGAACATTATCTCGGAAAGCAAAAATGGGTATGTCTGAAGGAATAGTGGTTCCAACAATGTTATATGGTTGCGAGGTGTGGGCTATGGATAGAGTTGTGTGGAGGAGGGTGGATGTGTTGGAAATGAGATGTTTGAGGACAATATGTGGTGTGAGGTGGTTTGATCAACTGAATAATGAAAGGGTAAGAGAGATGTGTGGTAATAAAAAGAGTGTGGTTGAGAGAGAAGAAGAGGGTGTTTTGAAATGGTTTGGTCACATGGGGAGAATGAGTGAGGATTGACAAAGACGATATATGTGTCAAAGGTGGAGGGAACGAGAAGTGGGAAACCAAATTGGAGGTGGAAAGATGGAGTGATAAAGATTTTGAGTGATCGGGGCATGAACATGCAGGAGGGTGAAAGGTGTGCAAGGAATAGAATGAATTGGAATGATCTGGTATACCGGGGTCAACCTGCTGTCACTGGATTGAACCAGGGCATGTGAAGTGTCTGGGGTAAACCATGGAAAGTTCTGTGGGTCCTGGATGTGGAAAGGGAGCTGTGGTTTCAGTGCATTATACATGACAGCTAGAGACTGAGTGTGAACGAATGTGGCCTTTGTTGTCTTTTCCTAGTGCTACCTCGCGCACATGGGGGGGTGTTGTCATTTCATGTGTGGCGGGGTGGCGACGGGAATGAATAAGGGCAGACAGTATGAATTTTGTACAAGTGTTTATATGTATATGTCTGTGTGTGTGTATATATATGTTGAGATGTATAGGTATGTATATGTGCGTGTGTGAACATGTATGTATATACATGTGTATGTGGGTGGGTTGGGCCATTCTTTCGTCTGTTTCCTTGCGCTCTCACTAACGCAGGAGACAGCGACAAAGTATAATAAATAAATATTCATTTATTTATTCATTTTGCTTAGTCACAAAATATATAAATATATATCTAGATTCCTTCTGTTTCCCCTTTTATAAAGTTAAATACAAGGAGGGGAGGGTTTCTAGCCCCACGGCTCCCACCCCCTTTAGTCGCCTTTTATGACACGTGGGGAATATGTGGGAAGTATTTTACCCAAGTGGGAAGTACTGGTAAAATACCTCCCTAGTCCTTGGCTGCCCTCCAACTACTACTGATATCAGTGCCCCTGTCCTCAACCAGGCCTTACAGAGCACAATGACAGCATGTCACTCTCTGTAAACCAAGTCACTCTAATTCACACTTCTTCATGTGTGGGTCACTTAATCCTCAACATCTCAAAGCATCTTTCACTCCATCGTTCCAACTTCTTGGTTCCCTTGTTCCCTCCAATTCTGATGTATATACCCTCTCAATCATCCTCTAAGTAGGTCCAGACCATTTCAGTTCTCTCATGCATAATCCTTGTACTACAACTACCATTTTTAGTACATCATCCCTTTTCCATCAATAGCCCACATCTCAAATCCATACATTGCTGTTAGGACTACTAAAGTCAAACATACCTATCTTTACCCTTACAGACACTGAAATTTTTTGGCATACATTCCTCTATATGTCCAGAATGGCTCACTTCAGCTCCCTGAAATCCATTTGCGGCAATGTCTACTCAAGGGTTTATCCATACAAGCTTACAATCCAACTAACATGTCTTTCTTCACTGATAAAGTTTATAACCTTATCATTAACATTTGCTCTCCACTTTCTTCTCTCATACACTCTCCCAGACTAACATTTGCTCTCCACTTTCTTCTCTCATACACTCTCCCAGACTCATTAGCAGCTTCTGAAATTTCTCACATGAATCTGCCACCAGAGCAGTATCTTCTATGGGGCTCCCACAGCACTCAGGAAGCTGAACACTGCCACTAAGCAGAACCATAATTCATAAAGTATGGCGAGGTTGTAAGTGGCCCTATAATTTGGCATGGCACCAATAAAGGTGGATGGTAATGGTTTTTATTTGTTTCACCAAGTTCTTGCTACTGATTAGTAAACTTGTGATTTTTAGTAGCCAGTCATTTAGAATGATCCATTGTCATTTCAGATGTACAAAATAGTGGCTGTTGTCTCTTTGGACAGTTAAGAATGCCCCCTCATACTGATAGCTGGGACTAGTATGTGTTTTTACTACTCATCAGTTGAATACAGACAAAATACTGTTCCAAAGTAAATTCTGTAGGTCTGATGTGGTATTGTAAGTCTGGAATGAGGATTTCCCAAGAAGAGTAATGAACATATTGCATTCTTATGCATGAAAAAGAATAAGTTTATGCTATTAATGGTTCAAAATAAACAATCAACTATTTACACCAAAAAATATAGCTATGACTATAAAAATTGTATGATGGTTTTAGAAAACCACTCTTAATACAGTACTAAAATCTGCTGTTAGCTGAAATACCTGATAAAATGTTTGCTTTGTCCCATAAAAATATATATTTTCCAACAGTTAGGCTAAAGTAATTCAGTAAATATGTACTTTACATCATAAATGCCATCCCTTGCATCCAATGCATGGAAGTACCTCGAAATTTTCCACTGCAACCGACTTTTACAAACCTACAAATCATCTCACAAACAAGTAAGGCTATCACATAAAAATACTGGTTAAATCAAAGGTTTTTCAAAATGCTATCCCATCTTCATATTTTCTCTTATGAAGACCAAATAAGTAAATGACTTCTAGGGAGAAGGAAAATAGTTATGGTACATCTATAGGAAAAAACGAAAACAAACATAACGCTAATCTACATTCACAAAATATTTTATACAAAGAATAACAATATGGTTCATTGTACAAACTTTTCTAAGGCAAAGTATGAATAATATCATAAAAAGAAAACTAGAAAAAAAACAAAACAAAATGATGAACAAATTATTCAAAATAACTAAATGTTATCATGTCTAATTTCCTTATTGAATATAAGAATAATATCCTTGAAAAGCTCCCCCCCTAAAAGTAGATTCAAAACAGGTTTCAATATCCAAATTAAACTAAGTTGTAACTTCCAAGTCATTTATGACTTAAAACTAATTAACAATGAGTGCTACAACATAATCCCCCTAACATTGTAATCTTATACAAGTATTATCATTATTATTATCATTATTATAATACTTGATTGCCATTTCTGTCAGTGAGGTAGCGCCAAGAAACAGACGAAGAAAGGCCCATCCACACATATATATACATAAACGCCCATACATGCACATATATGTACATATACATACACAGACACGTACATATTCATACTTGCTTGCTTTCATCCTGGCGCCATCCTGCACCACAGGAAACAGCATTGCTACTCCCTGCTTCAGCGAGGTAGCGCCAGGAAAACAGACAAGAAAGGCCACATTCGTTCACAATCAGTCTCTAGCTATCATGTGTAATGCACCAAAACACAGCTTATACAAATATGCACCATAATCTTTGTTGTACTTTGCAAATGTATCCCACCATAAATCAACTAAATACCAGATACAACATACTAAATGATGGGGAGATTTCAGCCAACCTATCTATTATTGTCTATGTCAGTTATGAAAGCATAAAATCCTCTATAAAAACAATTAATCTTATTCTTTCTCAGTAGCTAATGGGTTTCAGAGTAACTCAACATGATATGTTTCTTCATATTCCGAAAATTCAACACAAGATGGTTCAACGCACATTAATCTAACATCAATACAGTTATTAACAGTGAGACTTATGTTGCATAAAACTGAACACATATATGTTGCAATAAAAAGTTCAAAGTAGAACATTACATAACGCTATGAAAAAATGATGAGTAGCTAGGAAAGTCTATACTGATGTATCCTTTTTATTTGAATTATGCGAGGAAGGCATGCAAGGACAAAGAAAAATGGAAAATTTTTTTTTCCTGTGGCCACTCCCTTGATGGGAGTTCCTGAAGGGAATGGGTGTCAAGGGATATAGACAGATATGGGAAGAAGTCAACAGCAAGGAAAATAATAAATCTTCACGTGAGCAAGAACAAACAAAAATGAAAGAAGACAAAGTTTCAATTCAGGAATAATAGTCCCAACTGGATGCTCCAATATGTTTGTGAAGTTGGGAAAGGATAAAAATAAGGTACATTTAGCAGAAAAAAAAGGGGTTGAAGGTACTAAAGAAAACAAATAAGGTAAGAAAAGAAGATCAGGATGAAAATGCAAATAATCTTATGGATGACATCTCAAGTTTTATCGTGTATCATATCCTGAACAAAATATCATGATGTTTGAAAGAAGTTGGCTGGGATATATCCTTTTGAATGAGCAACAATTGTTACATCTTAATCTTCCCTCATCACTTCCATAATACAACCATGTTTTACTTCATGATGTGGGACATACAAGGACCAACTCATGAACTGTGAAGAGGGTCAATTCAGGTTCAGGGTCTCTAATAAACCAAACCATACTGAAAAAGATACAATAATTTCTGTATATACCAGTTATATTCATCTCACATATGAGGATCTTATGTTACGATAGGAATCTATGCTTCCCATACTTTTTAAAAGAAGGAACAGAGGAAGGACCTAAGCAAGGATACTTTTCCTCTACGGCTAATTCATTTGCTTGTCTCACTATCTTGCTCACACAGAAAATGAAGAACATTAAGAAAGAATAAGAAAAGAAAACTACATAATATCTTTTCTGTAGCTCTCCAAGCATGTTCGATAAAATATCACAACACGTATTTTGGAAGCATGAAATATTTAGTTAAAACTATTATTACCCCTGTATCACTTGTAAGGAAACAACTTATACATTTATCACAGTGAAGTTCTTTTTACTATCAATCTCATCCTCCTTCTGTATATAAAGTATTTAGGATAAAAGATCATATAAGAAAATATGAATTACAGTACTAAACAGGTTTTCCTCTACATGAAAAAAATTTATGTTGACACATGCTATCCACTTTGCAATCCATATTTTTTTTAAGCTAAAAAACAAACATACAGATAATCAGTATCACATGCATCTCATATTCCCTTGATAGTCAAGTGTTAATTTACATTTGCAACTACCATAAATACATCTAAAAAGTATTTTTCTAGTACCACCTAAAGCAAAACCAAACATTTCAACATGCTTGTTCCTAATAATAACAAGGCATCATTATGCTTCAATCTCTGATATAAATGGAATGAAATGATATAATGAAATCTGCAAAATTTCTGGTTTAGCATTCAGCTCTTGCAGATACTATGAGAATCACAAAAATAACAGCACAGCTGCCCAACAAATGTGAAATTCAATATGTGGTTTACTGGCATGGAAGGTTACAGATGCAGTGGTAACATCTCCAAGATGACCTGAGTTTTTTTTCTTAAGTACAAAATATATATAGATAAATCTTATTCCTTCTATTTCCCAAATCTCTGTTCACATTTAGAGTATTTCTGTAACATACTTTGAAAATCATGATATTCAAACCTACTTAAAGATGGTATGGAAAAAAACTCACTTAGTCTAATCTGCCAAGGAATGAAACCTAATGTGGTGATTGGCTTTCCTATTGTTATAACCATATCAGGATCAGGTTGACCTTGTGTAACCAAGAGAGACTCTATCATTGTCTCAGTTATTTGGCAACCTTTCTTTGATAGATGTTGTGCCGCACTTGCAAGGTTACCTCTTCCATCTATTGCACTTAAGAGGTTAACTGTTACTATTCGATGAAGCACACCATTGTTTATCTTAAAATCTTTTTCATACAGTACATCTCGAACCTGTATGCAATCTTGATCATGAGATAAATAATAAGTGAATCCTGGACTACTTTCTTGGAGAGCTTTTAAGATGACTGATCTTTTACGTTTCAATATCCCACGAACATCATACAGGGACACATAGTGAACCCCATACCCAACAGCCCAAGAAATCACAGCTGTCAATTGTGCAATATGATTGACTTGCTGGCCAACACAAACCAATCCTAGATGCTGTGGAATCTTTTTAAGCTGTGCAGCATCAGCCTGCAGACGACAAGCTGGGACACGAGTAGGTACAAAGAAGCAATAGAAGTGCAAAAGTAGGCGATGGAGATCACGGAAGGTATCAATTACTGACAGTGCCAGACTGGCCAGGAAGTGTGCCACAAAGTACAGCAGCTGAAACATCGGCAGCAAAACATCCATCTCCGCTGCAAATAAAGAGCATTATCAATGAAATATTAATTTCTGTACCAAAACCTCTTACTTTCAAATATCCACACACAAAACAGCATTATACCTGAGACACTGTAATAAAGTTTTACATAAAATGATACTAAACTGATTACTTTGAATACAAGCATTCCCCTACTTATCACCATCCATACTTATGACCATACGTACATACGACCAGGAAAAACAAATCAAAAAATAAGAATTATGAAATATGAACAAAAGAATCTTGACTAAAAGTTATAAAAAAACTGAAGAATCATTTAATACAGCTGGTTAATAAAAAATGAGATAATCATGATAGAAACTGAGTAGTATAAAAGAATGCTGTACAGGTATACAATTTCTACAGGTCATGCTGACATACCTCTGACTTACATCCATTCCGAGATCCAACCAGTTAGTCAAAACAGAACGCAGTTGTATGTTGGGAAAGGAGTGTATATTCTCAAGTAGCATACAAGGGGAATTATCAATTGATACTAAATTTGTTTGTCACTTCTGTCTACTACTACTGTCACAATATTTCATACAATAGGAACCACAACACTGGTGTGAATTTCAGTTCAAAGGTTTTCAATCTAAACTTAAGTCTAGGAACCAAATACACCCTTAAAGTTTCCATGACCAAAAAAATCAAAGAAATATTAAACATATACAATATGTACATACAGTATAAAGTATGTACATACAGTATACAGTATGTACATACAGTATACAGTATGTACATACAGTATAAAAATGTGTGCATACAAGTAAAAAAGATTAAAAGCTAGCTATAAGTTCAGAGAAATAATTTATTGGGACAAATTGGTGGCTGAGTTGTAAATGCCACATCACATAAACACTTACAACTACCTTCATTCAAAAAATCTTATAATTGAAGAATAATTTGGTAAGTTGCAATTATAACCTTTTCAACAATTCTTTCCATAAACTTCTTAACCAATGCATGAATTAATAATGATCTACATATCAAGAAAAATATATGAAAAACAGGCAACAGAGATGGAATCCTTACTAAGCTCCTAGCCACCTTTATTTCAAAATATCAAAGTTATAATAAACAACATGATACATTATGCTTTATCTGGTAAATTTTTACTGCACAATTCTCTTAAGAAAGTTCTTACCTCAATGCATCAATTACATATCAACAGTTGTAAAAATATAAGTAATCAGCTAAAAACAAAGGGGTGTGATAAAATCCTAAAAATATACTGAAATTAGCTGTAATATACCAGAATAACAGTGAATGCCATACAAAATGCATAGGTTGCCTTTAAAGCAGCTGGCAGAACAATGATTGACATAACATAGATAAGAATCACAGCCAATCATAGGAAAAACAGTCATTTCACCCTACAGCTCCCACCAGGCTGGCCTTCCAAACACAGATACATTTCAAATACTGTACCAAAATAGTAAAGTGTAACACATGTCTCTTACTAAGAGAAAGCACATTATATACATAAGAAGAAAAAAAGTGATACAGTCCTCAACCAAAATAGGCAGAAATAAAAAGCAGTTGGTGCATGCATACTGGTGTAACATCTTACCAATACACTCCCGTCACAATGGCACTGGTACAATACCCTACTAGTACATTCCCATCACAAGCATATAAGTAAGATACTTGAATAATATGATCCCAAGTTTTTTATTTCTCCCTTAGTAAATTGAGGACTACTGTACATCACTTGTTTTTGAGTTGTTTTATCATTCAATAATACTCTCTCATTTCATGAGGGAAATAATTTTCACTTCGCTCTTCCGTAATTAAGATGTATGTCAATGGTTAAGACGTTAGACAAGAGTAACAGGGAATGTTATATTTTTTTCTATTATTGGCTTAAAACAATTTATTTCAGATCAAACGCTGTTCTAAAAGCTATTGTGATCATAATTTAGGCAATCTGTATGGCATATACTGATGTTGCTGCTTTCTATTTGTGCTACAGGTACCATTCTTTTAGAATGCTTGTGAGCTTCGAGTTGTCTGTGAGTGACTGTACTGTCAGAGTCTGTTTGTGAAGACCAGTCATAGGAGGACTGATCATTATGATGCCTCCTTTCCTTAAACATTAAAGCTGTGAAAACTACCCATCATCTTTTAGACATTTCTACTTTAAGAAGTCAGGCCTAAAAACACCAAAGGAGCTCTCTTAATTTCTTCATTAATTTATGCATACCACATTTTCTTTGCACCTGATATGGCTATGACAGAGGTAAGTTTTATCCATGTCATTCGTAGCTTAAGAAAAATTGCAGCCTGGTCTAAATCACTTCTATGTGTATGGAATTCACTGATATGCAATCCTTTCCCAAATCATTGTTGCTTCTGTAGTATACCTACTAAAAATTTTCCTAAATCTAATAATATTATTGTTGGCATGGCTCATGCTTGGGGATCTTCATTCAACTCTTGCAGAATTGCTGTTTTGTAAAAAAATAGGGGTTTGATAGTGTAGGTTTTCATTACCATTAGTATTTCCTTTGATAATAAAGAATTAAAAAACAAGAAGGATTAAGGAATGAAATTTGTGGTTAAATAATAATATAATAAAGTACAATTAAAAAAGATAACTTGCATGTCCAAATGCAACAGATCTGCAAATGGGTAACTTTCTTTATCTAACGAGGAAAAAGTATCCACTGGATAGCATCATACATCATAATGTGAACGTGACTTAATTGGAGTGCTCCAAATATGTATTTGCAAGTCCAGATGTCAAGATATAAATTCTCATCCATTGTTCATGCTAATCTGTTCCTGCCCATAGATGGGACAATATTAAGTGTGCTGGCTACAATCATTTAAGTAAATCACAATCTAAATCAGTCTTTTGGTGCCTACATGAAAACAAACAGAAGGGATACCTTTAGCTATTTACCTATCTATATCTCTGATGTCTGTTCCCACCTGGAACTCCCTCAAGGTGGTTGCCACAACAAGAGTCTTTCTATAATCAGTGAACTCCAGTGCCAATTTGTAGCCTTTCGTGCCTCACCTTTAACAAGCCACTGGCAGGCAACAACTCTGATGCAGCATTTGCAAAGGCTCCTACCTAGTGTTCCTACAGACTACTTCTAGCTAATGTTCTTGCCTAATGTTCCTACCTACTACTACCTAATGTTTCAACATAATGCTCATGCCTAAGTGTTCATAACTATTGCTCCTACAATTCTGCGAAAAAGCAGGGCTAGTGCATAGTGCTCACCAAAAGAAAATAGACAAGAAGGATGAGCTATGCGAGTTAAGTGCAGTCAAATGTTATGTATGACAAGAAGAGATTGTATGTTTGTGGTCAGAATGACTACAGCATCCAAAAAAACTTGCTCTGAGCTTTGCAAATGCCCATTCTAAGGACAGCTGACAACTATACACTTCCAGCTGGAACTTAGCTTAGGTTCTACATTACTTCAGCTACATTACTTCATTCAGTTTGTTAACTGAAATACAAATCAAATATAGCTCCAAAGAATCTAAAGAAAACCGCTGATAAATGAATGTTGTCAGCCATACGCAAGATAGGCCAAGAGCAAGTTAATTGGGGATGCCATACATATCCACTCGGTTTGTTTTCTAGTTTATGGGTTCTGACAAGAGGTACCTATATATTCCATAGTTTAATTGACATCTGATTTACCCTACATATTTGGAGCACTCTGATCAAGTCCTGTTTACCCCCAGCACAGTGCAAAGCATGGCACCATCCACATTCTACTGGTGATTCTGATGAAAGTGGTACCACTAGATTTCTTACAATATGTAGATTTGATAGAAAGTGGAATTCTAGGTGAAGCAACTCCTACTTCTAAAACTTTAAGTCGTCACAAAGTTAGCAGGGCTCTAAGTAATTGTGAAATTATAGAGGATAAGCACTTTAAATCAAGAGTACAAGCTACACGAACGTGTGAACTCAATAAATTTACTTATCAATAATCAGTCACTGATGATCAAAGTTTGTAAAGTCACAAACTGAAAAGATGCTCAAAATACTGTCATACTTCATAAACGTTTGACATCTTTCATGAGGAAAAAAGTCAACATTAAACAGTGGAAAGTCATTACAAATTACAGATATCGATACACGAACATTTCTGCCGGCAAAATAGACATTTCTTGAAAAATGACCAAAACCAAGGGCTGGCAGTCATTAGCAAATCCTCATACCATTGCATCAAAACAAAATCAACAGCATTTCAATTTAAATGCATCCCTAAGCTGGAATTTTAACTTTAATATAAACAATACACTACCAATAGTTTGCAAAAGTTATCTACATTTTAAGCCTTCAAACTGTCAGCATCTGAACGCCCACCTAAGTCAGACAAATCTTTCATATTTCACTGAACCCATCCACCCGACACACACAGCCGTAGTTTACCTCCAACTTCGGCTGTAGGACCACTGGAAGTGTTGTCACCCACAGATCAGGACTGCTAGAGTGACTTACTTCACTGATAAATTCATATGTTTTATGGATGTCAGAGAACTCCGGAACTCATGTAAACACTCGAACACGTCGCTCTAAGTTCATTACCACGCGAAAGTATAAAAAAGTACACCAAAGTGGTTGCATTTTCAATAAATAATCACAGTCATTTCTATATAGCTAGTATTGATAAAATTATGATATATTAAGTCACTCCATTGGATTTCTATTCGTTAGAATTAGTCTTTAAATATTATTTTAAGGTAGAGGTGAATGTGGTTCTCATGGGAGCACGTGATTGGTCCACGTTAGAAGGACCATTGTGAGAGAACGCTAACTTATCTCTTCTTTATATTCATCTTAACGCTAGTCATCCTGATGTGTGAACAGCAACCTATGATTCTTGTATTGTAGAGCGTGCTTGACTTGCAGCAAATATCTCCATGATGTAAACCGTAGCTGGAGTTCCATCTGCTGACTGGGACACGGCGTCAGCCAGTGATCAACATCATCCGTGTCCAAGTCCTAGTTATTTTTGTTGTTGAATATGAATTGACAGTAATGTTGTTTGCCATTGCAACATATGTAATGCTAATAGAAACAGTGATCGTGGTAAAGTGTAATATAGATAGCTTACAGTGTGAAAGTTCGTTACAACGGGGCGAGGGTGCTGGCTGTTCCCATGGTGAGGTTGAGGGATCGTCTGTAGTCCTCTGGTGGACGCCCTTCACAGGGATCTTGGGTCAGTCCCGGACCTGTGACTTAGGAACATGTTACTTCACAGAAGATCGAGATTTTCTGAGAAATCATTGGACAAAGGCAGTGCTTTTCTATGGGAGTGACTTTAATGTGGAAGATTTGCCGTTACCCCGAGGGAGGCATCACTGGTGGGGTCTCCTGCACGAGGAATCACCCAAAAATCAGCCTCTGTTCGACCACCAGTTCGTCTTACAGTTGTTCAACCTGACGGCTACGTTCCGTCGTGGGTCTAGCTTTCCCCTCACTCTGCAGCACCTGGAGTCGCTCGAAGCGCTCACTTCCAGAGGGGAATTCATCGCCACACATGACAAGAATAGGTTAATGAAGAATGAAAGTTTGGCTCCCATAGTATACGTTCAATCCAACTGTGATACATTGAGTGAGAGGGACAAATTTGTGGAAGAATTATCTAAATATATCAAGATAGACTCATATGGTGCTTGTCTGCATAACCGTGACCTCCCGTCACATCTTCTCGACCCCGCGGGAACCTATGATCACAAGGACTTCCGCTCCATTATCGCGAAATATAAGTTCACATTGGCCATAGAAAACGCTGGTTGTGATGATTACATAACGGAAAAGTTATGGCGTCCTCTGACAGTGGGTTCTGTTCCTATTTACTGGGGGTCGCCATCTGTCACTGACTGGGAACCCAATCGTAATTCACTCATTCTTATAGACAACTTCCAGTCACCACGGGATTTAGCTTTATACATACACAGAGTCATAGGAAATGATACTTTATATGATTCGCATTTAATGCATAAAATTGACCAACGAATATCTAATTCCATATTGTTACAGTCTATGCACGAAAGAAAATGGGGAATCAACAATGATTTTGAAAAGGGTAATTTTATAGAACACTTTGAGTGCTTCGTTTGTAATCAGATACTAGCTAGACACGCTGGTGCAAAACCCGGTGAAGTAATGGCAAGTGTGGAGCATTATGGTTGCCCAGAGCCTCCTAGCGTTCTCGAAGGCGGGCCCAATAGGAGGAGCTTTTGGGTAGAACAGTGGCACAAGGCTCGCGTTGAGGCTCGTGTCCTTCATCACTTAATGTTGTCTGCACGATCATTCACTTCTGACGACTTCCACCAACAAGTCCTGCACCATCTGCACCAGGATGGCTTCTTCCACAACTTTCCTCCTGAACACGTAGAACTTTAGCTTAATACATTAAAAAAAAATAGAAAGAAAAATCGTATTTCCATAGTGTTTAATGTTCAATTTACATTTGTCTGCATTATTTTACCCTGACTGGTCATGCATGTAGTAAGAGTGGAGTGAGAGGCTGAAGATTATTTTTTAACGTGTTCCAGATTTGTGGTTTTTGAGTAAGTTGACGGACGCTGTTAATGACTTGGGCAGTAGATATTTTCTAGCTATGTATATTTGACTGTCAACCCTAAATATATTTACGGATGAGAATATGAAATTTGATTTATCAATATGGTTGAAGCAGTATTCACATTTTTTAATCTAGTTTTTAAATTTTACTCATTATATAGTGTAACCTACTACATTCAATAAAAACCTTGATCATATATATATTTTATTTTATTTATTTATTTTGCTTTGTCGCTGTCTCCCGCGTTAGCGAGGTAGCGCAAGGAAACAGACGAAAGAATGGCCCAACCCGCCCACATACGCATGTATATACATACACGTCCACACACGCAAATATATATACCTATACATCTCAATGTACACATATATATACACACACAGACATATACATATATACACATGTACATAATTCATACTGTCTGCCTTTATTTGTTCCCATCGCCACCCCGTCACACATGGAATAACAACCCCCTCCCCCCTCATGTGTGCGAGGTAGCGCTAGGAAAAGACAACAAAGGCCCCATTCGTCCACACTCAGTCTCCAGCTGCCACGCAATAACGCCCGAAACCACAGCTCCCCCTCCACATCCAGGCCCCACAGAACCTTCCATGGTTCACCCCAGACGCTTCACAAGCCTTGATTCAATCCATTGACAGCACGTCGACCCCGGTATACCACATCGATCCAATTCACTCTATTCCTTGCCCGCCTTTCACCCTCCTGCATGTTCAGGCCCCGATCACTCAAAAATCTTTTTCACCCCATCTTTCCACCTCCAATTTGGTCTCCCACTTCTCGTTCCTTCCACCTCTGACACATATATCCTCTTGGTCAATCTTTCCTCACTCATTCTCTCCATGTGACCAAACCATTTCAAAACACCCTCTTCTGCTCTCTCAACCACGCTCTTTTTATTTCCACACATCTCTCTTACCCTTACATTACTTACTCGATCAAACCACCTCACACCACATATTGTCCTCAGACATCTCATTTCCAGCACATCCACCCTCCTGTGCACAACTCTATCCCTAGCCCACGCCTCGCAACCATACATCATTGTTGGAACCACTATTCCTTCAAAAATACCCATTTTTGCTTTCCGAGATAATGTTCTCGTCTTCCAAACATTCTTCAAGGCTCCCAGAATTTTCGCCTCCTCCCCCACCCTATGATTCACTTCTGCTTCCATGGTTCCATCCGCTGCCAGGTCCACTACTAGATATCTAAAACACTTTACTTCCTCCAGTTTTTCTCCATTCAAACTTACCTCCCAATTGACTTGACCCTCAACCCTACTGTACCTAATAATCTTGCTCTTATTCACATTTACTCTTAACTTTCTTCTTTCACACACTTTACCAAACTCAGTCACCAGCTTCTGCAGTTTCTCACATGAATCAGCCACCAGCGCTGTATCATCAGCGAACAACAACTGACTCACTTCCGAAGCTCTCTCATCCACAACAGACTGCATACTTGCCCCTCTTTCCAAAATTCTTGCATTCTCCTCCCTAACAACCCCATCCATAAACAAATTAAACAAGAACCTCTGTTCTTGATGCTACCTCGCTGATGCAGGAAATAGCGAATAGTTTGAAAGAAAAAGAATATATATGTGGTTTCAGAAGTGGTAAAGGATGTGTGGATCTGGTGTTTGCTTTGAAGAATGTATGTGAGAAATACTTAGAAAAGCAAATGGATTTGTATGTAGCATTTATGGATTTGGAGAAGGCATATGATAGAGTTGATAGAGATGCTCTGTGGAAGGTATTAAGAATATATGGTGTGGGAGGCAAGTTGTTAGAAGCAGTGAAAAGTTTTTATCGAGGATGTAAGGCATGTGTACGTGTAGGAAGAGAGGAAAGTGATTGGTTCTCAGTGAATGTAGGTTTGCGGCAGGGGTGTGTGATGTCTCCATGGTTGTTTAATTTGTTTATGGATGGGGTTGTTAGGGAGGTGAATGCAAGAGTTTTCGAAAGAGGGGCAAGTATGAAGTCTGTTGGGGATGAGAGAGCTTGGGAAGTGAGTCAGTTGTTGTTCGCTGATGATACAGCGCTGGTGGCTGATTCATGTGAGAAACTGCAGAAGCTGGTGACTGAGTTTGGTAAAGTGTGTGAAAGAAGAAAGTTAAGAGTAAATGTGAATAAGAGCAAGGTTATTAGGTACAGTAGGGTTGAGGGTCAAGTCAATTGGGAGGTAAGTTTGAATGGAGAAATACTGGAGGAAGTAAAGTGTTTTAGATATCTGGGAGTGGATCTGGCAGCGGATGGAACCATGGAAGCGGAAGTGGATCATAGGGTGGGGGAGGGGGCGAAAATCCTGGGAGCCTTGAAGAATGTGTGGAAGTCGAGAACATTATCTCGGAAAGTAAAAATGGGTATGTTTGAAGGAATAATGGTTCCAACAATGTTGTATGGTTGCGAGGCGTGGGCTATGGATAGAGTTGTGCGCAGGAGGATGGATGTTCTGGAAATGAGATGTTTGAGGACAATGTGTGGTGTGAGGTGGTTTGATCGAGTAAGTAACGTAAGGGTAAGAGAGATGTGTGGAAATAAAAAGAGCGTGGTTGAGAGAGCAGAAGAGGGTGTTTTGAAATGGTTTGGGCACATGGAGAGAATGAGTGAGGAAAGATTGACCAAGAGGATATATGTGTCGGAGGTGGAGGGAACGAGGAGAAGTGGGAGACCAAATTGGAGGTGGAAAGATGGAGTGAAAAAGATTTTGTGTGATCGGGGTCTGAACATGCAGGAGGGTGAAAGGAGGGCAAGGAATAGAGTGAATTGGATCGATGTGGTATACCGAGGTTGACGTGCTGTCAGTGGATTGAATCAGGGCATGTGAAGCGTCTGGGGTAAACAATGGAAAGCTGTGTAGGTATGTATATTTGCGTGTGTGGACGCATTATATACATGTCTATCGGGGTGGGTTGGGCCATTTCTTTCGTCTGTTTCCTTGCGCTACCTCGCAAACGCGGGAGACAGCGGCAAAAAAAAAAAAAGAAAAAAAATATATATATATATATTCAGTTGCCTTCTATGACATGCAGGGAATACGTAGGAAGTATTCTTTCTCCCCTATCCCCAGGGATAGTATTGATATAACCCAAATATCACCGAATAGCCCTGAAATTCAAGAGAAGTGCAGTAAAGTTGTTGAAATACCTCTATACTATTAATGAAGATCCAGTCATCTAATAACATTTGTATTAAGCATATCAACAGTTTATTGGTCTTCTGTATATATGTTAATGAAATTGTATTATGATCTCTGACCCAATGATGTGATGCCAAAGCCGTACTTTCCAGTCTCTGGAAAACAGGTGTTTTTCTGTTGAAAAACAGTTTCTCTCTTATTAAATGAAAGAAAATTATGATAGAAATATAGTCCTCAACTTACCCAGGGAGAAATAAACTTCCAGACTTCAAGACTGGGGAAAGGCCTACACTATCTTGTGTTGACAGGTATTGTTTTGGTGGCACTACTACTTTTTATTAGCACAAACCCCACTTCTTACTGAGGCCTCATATATAAATGCCCTTGTTTCATATGTCTCCACTGCTTCTGAATATATGTGCAATTTCATTATGATGCTCACTGTGTGGTTTTTGTTGGTATTCATTGTTTAGGGAGACCCCAACAGGATGATGTTCCTTGTTTTCATCCAGTCATGTTTGAACACTATAAATTGGAACTAAATTGGAACACTTCTATAATCTCCCATAACTAATTTCTCTCACCAATAAATGCATTAATAATACTCATACTCCAAATAAAAACTATTGGAATTACATTGATACACAAACCCTTTATTTTGATTCAGCATATACACAGTGCTCTATGAAGAATGTTTCCAGATTTTTTTTGTAAATAATTGTATTTTCATTAGACTGTGGAGTAATTGTATCTTGACTGATATCAATGTTAACCACATTTTCCTTAGGTCACAAATTTAAGAAATTAATAAGCAAGTACTACCTGTTATAAACAATCAATAAAATGTTAAACTTATTTTTATTAGTAAAGGGCAAATGTTGAAGTGTTTGTCTGTAGGGGCATCTGGATTTGATATAAATAAATATGGTCTTCATTTCCCCATGCTCATATATATAAGTATAAAAAAAAAAAAAAAAAAAAATATATATTTTTGCTTTGTCGCTGTCTCCCGCGTTTGCGAGGTAGCACAAGGAAACAGACGAAAGAAATGGCCCAACCCACCCCCATACACATGTATATACATACGTCCACACACGCAAATATACATACCTACACAGCTTTCCATTGTTTACCCCAGACGCTTCACATGCCCTGATTCAATGCACTGACAGCACGTCAACCCCGGTATACCACATCGATCCAATTCACTCTATTCCTTGCCCTCCTTTCACCCTCCTGCATGTTCAGGCCCCGATCACACAAAATCTTTTTCCCTCCATCTTTCCACCTCCAATTTGGTCTCCCACTTCTCGTTCCCTCCACCTCCGACACATATTTCGTCTTGGTCAATCTTTCCTCACTCATTCTCTCCATGTGCCCAAACCATTTCAAAACACCCTCTTCTGCTCTCTCAACCACGCTCTTTTTATTTCCACACATCTCTCTTACCCTTACGTTACTTACTCGATCAAACCACCTCACACCACACATTGTCCTCAAACATCTCATTTCCAGCACATCCATCCTCCTGCGCACAACTCTATCCATAGCCCACACCTCGCAACCATACAACATTGTTAAAACCACTATTCCTTCAAACATACCCATTTTTGCTTTCCGAGATAATGTTCTCGACTTCCACACATTCTTCAAGGCTCCCAGGATTTTCGCCCCCTCCCCCACCCTATGATCCACTTCCGCTTCCATGGTTCCATCCGCTGCCAGATCCACTCCCAGATATCTAAAACACTTTACTTCCTCCAGTTTTTCTCCATTCAAACTTACCTCCCAATTGACTTGACCCTCAACCCTACTGTACCTAATAACCTTGCTCTTATTCACATTTACTCTTAACTTTCTTCTTTCACACACTTTACCAAACTCAGTCACCAGCTTCTGCAGTTTCTCACATGAATCAGCCACCAGCGCTGTATCATCAGCGAACAACAACTGACTCACTTCCCAAGCTCTCTCATCCCCAACAGACTTCATACTTGCCCCTCTTTCCAAAATCTCTTGCATTCACCTCCGTAACATTATATATACATATATATATATATATATATATATATATATATATATATATATATATATATATATATGCTTGTGGCATGAAAAGCATGGGAGGTGGGCAGATTAGAAAGGGTAGTGAGTGGTGGGATGAAGAAGTAAGATTGTTAGTGAAAGAGAAGAGAGAGGCATTTGGACGATTTCTGCAGGAAAATAATGCAAATGACTGGGAGGTGTACAAAAGAAAGAGGCAGGAGGTCAAGAGAAAGGTGCAAGAGGTGAAAAAGAGGGCAAATGAGAGTTGGGGTGAGAGAGTATCATTAAATTTTAGGGAGAATAAAAAGATGTTTTGGAAAGAGGTAAATAATCTGCATAAGACAAGGGAATCAATGGGAACTTCAGCGAATGGGGCTAATGGGGAGGTGATAACAAGTAGTGGTGATGTGAGAAGGAGATGGAGTGAGTATTTTGAAGATTTGTTGAATGTGTTTGATGATGGAGCGGCAGATATAGGGTGTTTTGGTCGAGGTGGTGTGCAAAGTGAGAGGGTTAGGGAAAATAATTTGGTAAACAGAGAAGAGGTAGTAAAAGCTTTGCAGAAGATGAAAGCTAGCAAGACAGCGGGTTTGGATGGTACTGCAGTGGAATTTATTAAAAAAGGGGGTGACTGTATGGTTGACTGGTTGGTAAGGTTATTTAATGTATGTATGACTCGTGGTGAGGTGCCTGAGGATTGGCGGAATGCTTGTATAGTGCCACTGTACAAAGGCAAAGGGGATAAAAGTGAGTGCTCAAATTACAGAGGTATAAGTTTGTTGAGTATTCCTGGGAAATTATATGGGAGGGTATTGATTGAGAGGGTGAAGGCATGTACAGAGCATCAGATTGGGGAAGAGCAGTGTGGTTTCAGAAGTAGGAGAGGATGTGTGGATCAGGTGTTTGCTTTGAAGAATGTATGCGAGAAATACTTAGAAAAGCAAATGGATCTGTACGTAGCATTTATGGATCTGGAGAAGGCATATGATAGGAGTTGATAGAGATGCTCTCTGGAAGGTATTAAGAATATATGGTGTGGAAGGCAAGTTGTTAGAAGCAGTGAAAAGTTTTTATCGAGGATGTAAGGCATGTGTATGTGTAGGAAGAGAGGAAAGTGATTGGTTCTCAGTGAATGTAGGTTTGCGGCAGGGGTGTGAGATGTCTCCATGGTTGTTTAATTTGTATATGGATGGGGTTGTTAGGGAGGTGAATGCAAGAGTTTTGGAAAGAGGGGCAAGAATGCAGTCTGTTGTGGATGAGAGAGCTTGGGAAGTGAGTCAGCTGTTGTTCGCTGATGATACAGCGCTGGTGGCTGATTCGTGTGAGAAACTGCAGAAGCTGGTGAATGAGTTTGGTAAAGTATGTGAAAGAAGAAAGCTGAGAGTAAATGTGAATAAGAGCAAGGTTATTAGGTACAGTAGGGATGAGGGACAAGTCAATTGGGAGGTACGTTTGAATGGAGAAAAACTGGAGGAAGTGAAGTGCTTTAGATATCTGGGAGTGGATTTGGCTGCGGATGGAACCATGGAAGTGGAAGTGAATCATAGGCTAGGGGAGGGGGCGAAAGTTCTGGGAGCGTTGAAGAATGTGTGGAAGTCAAGAACATTATCTTGGAAAACAAAAATGGGTATGTTTGAAGGAATAGTGGTTCCAACAATGTTATATGGTTGCGAGGCGTGGGCTATAAATAGAGCTGTGCGGAGAAGGGTGGATGTGCTGGAAATGAGATGTTTGAGGACAATATGTGGTGTGAGGTGGATTGATCAAGTAAGTAATAATGGGGTAAGAGAGACGTGTGGTAATAAAAAGAGTGTGGTTGAGAGAGCAGAAGAGGGTGTTTTGACATGGTTTGGTCACATGGAAAGAATGAGTGAGGAAAGATTGACCAAGAGGATATATGTCAGAGGTGGAGGGAATGAGGAGAAGTGGGAGACCAAATTGGAGGTGGAAAGATGGAGTGAAAAAGATTTTGAGTGATCGGGGCCTAAACATGCAGGAGAGTGAAAGGCGTGCAAGGAATAGAGTGAATTGGAACGATGTGGTTTACCGGGGTCAACGTGCTGTCAATGGATTGAACCAGGGGATGTGAAGCGTCTGGGGTAAACCATGGAAAGTTCTGTGGGGCCTGGATGTGGAAAGGGAGCTGTGGTTTCGGTGCATTATTACATGACAGCTAGAGACTAAGTGTGAACGAATGTGGCCTTTGTTGTCCTTCCTAGCGCTGCCTCACCCATACGAGGAGGGAGTGGGTTTTTATTTCATGTGTGGCGGGGTGGCGATGGGAATGAATAAAGGCAGCCAGTATGAATTATGTACATGTGTATATATGTATATGTCTGTGTGTGTATATATATGTATACGTTGTGATGTATAGGTATTTGCATGTGTGTACGTGTATGTATGTACATGTGTATGTGGGTGGTTTGGGCCATCATTTCGTCTGTTTCCTTACGCTACCTCGCTAACGCGGGAGACAGCGACAAAGCAAAATAAATAAATAAATATGAATATATATATATATATATATATATATATATATATATATATATATATATATATATATATATATAAAAAAAAAAAAAAAATTTTATTATTATTATACTTTGTCGCTGTCTCCCGTGTTTGCGAGGTAGCGCAAGGAAACAGACGAAAGAAATGGCCCAACCCACCCCCCCATACACATGTATATACATACGTCCACACACGCAAATATACATACCTACACAGCTTTCCATGGTTTACCCCAGACGCTTCACATGCCTTGATTCAATCCACTGACAGCACGTCAACCCCGGTATACCACATCGCTCCAATTCACTCTATTCCTTGCCCTCCTTTCACCCTCCTGCATGTTCAGGCCCCGATCACACAAAATCTTTTTCACTCCATCTTTCCACCTCCAATTTGGTCTCCCTCTTCTCCTCGTTCCCTCCACCTCCGACACATATATCCTCTTGGTCAATCTTTCCTCACTCATTCTCTCCATGTGCCCAAACCACTTCAAAACACCCTCTTCTGCTCTCTCAACCACGCTCTTTTTATTTCTACACATCTCTCTTACCCTTACGTTACTCACTCGATCAAACCACCTCACACCACACATTGTCCTCAAACATCTCATTTCCAGCACATCCATCCTCCTGCGCACAACTCCATCCATAGCCCACGCCTCGCAACCATACAACATTGTTGGAACCATTATTCCTTCAAACATACCCATTTTTGCTTTCCGAGATAATGTTCTCGACTTCCACACATTCTTCAAGGCCCCCAGAATTTTCGCCCCCTCCCCCACCCTATGATCCACTTCCGCTTCCATGGTTCCATCCGCTGCCAGATCCACTCCCAGATATCTAAAACACTTCACTTCCTCCAGTTTTTCTCCATTCAAACTCACCTCCCAATTGACTTGACCCTCAACCCTACTGTACCTAATAACCTTGCTCTTATTCACATTTACTCTTAACTTTCTTCTTCCACACACTTTACCAAACTCAGTCACCAGCTTCTGCAGTTTCTCACATGAATCAGCCACCAGCGCTGTATCATCAGCGAACAACAACTGACTCATTTCCCAAGCTCTCTCATCCCCAACAGACTTCATACTTGCCCCTCTTTCCAAAACACTTGCATTTACCTCCCTAACAACCCCATCCATAAACAAATTAAACAACCATGGAGACATCACACACCCCTGCCGCAAACCTACATTCACTGAGAACCAATCACTTTCCTCTCTTCCTACATGTACACATGCCTTACATCCTCGATAAAAACTTTTCACTGCTTCTAACAACTTTCATCCCACACCATATATTCTTAATACCTTCCAGAGAGCATCTCTATCAACTCTATCATATGCCTTCTCCAGATCCATAAATGCTACATACAAATCCATTTGCTTTTCTAAGTATTTCTCACATACATTCTTCAAAGCAAACACCTGATCCACACATCCTCTACCACTTCTGAAACCACACTGCTCTTCCCCAATCTGATGCTCTGTACATGCCTTCACCCTCTCAATCAATACCCTCCCATATAATTTACCAGGAATACTCAACAAACTTATACCTCTGTAATTTGAGCATATATATATATATATATATATATATATATATATATATATATATATATATATATATATATATATATATACACATATATATATATATATAAATATATATATATATATATGCAACATACATTGGCCACCCCCATATATCTTCAAAGCAAGACAGGAAGAGTTAACTTTGGGCACGAGCATATGACGGTGAACTAATCAAACTTCAGGTCTTATCTGTCCTTCTCATGTACTAAATTGCACTTTAAGACATGGATAAAGAAAAGTTCATTAATCCATTCATGGAAAAATTACACCTAAATTCGAGTTTCAAATTAGGTGACTGCACTTGAAGAAAGTTAATGGTTTCTTTGAAGATCTGAAGAATAACAAAGATGGTATCTACCAAGAGAAGGAAGAAGCTAAAAATCTGTTTGCAGTGGAAATGATAAGACTGAAGGGACATAACATTACAACTTTCATGTTTCTGAATGAAATCAACAATGTCAATGGAAAACAGCCCTTTGACAGTGATAAAGGAAGTGGTGGGAGGCCACCAGAAACATACTAGGGAAAATATGAAGTACTTCTATAGTATGAAGATGGATGAATGAATTACACTGTGAATGCAGACAGCATGCAGAGCCTTAAAATGTTATGTGACAGTAAAGAAAATTTACAGAACATGACCCCAGTGGTGTAAAACTTTTTCCTTGTACAGCACAATCAGGTAAATTACACATACACATAAATGGGGTTTGTATGTGAAACAGATCTGGTGATTTTCTGTCTAGTGTACTTTAGAATGAAACATAAATGACCTAACAAGCTAAATGTTTTGCTAAATATACTTTGGATTTCTTTTTTTCCATTACAGGTAAATCACTGGCACAAAAATCAAGTGAATGAGCTATAACATGCTGAAACTCTGATATGCAATCACTTAATCAATAATTTTTCTTTCTTTTCTGACATCACTGGACCAAATATCTTGTGAAAAAATGCCTGTAGTACTGGGAGACAAGTTTGGAAAATGATCCACCAGAGTAACGCTTGGTACATTCTGTTTAATAAAGCTGCACAGCCTATTCTCTTCTGATGGATGGACATTCACAGCCAAGTGTTTAAGGTTAGGTAGCATAGCTGCTACCATCTGTGCAGTTGTTATAGATATAATTGTGGTACTTGGAAGTACTAATACTTCTGTATTTTTCCAACCACCTTCTTTCACAACCACTTTTAAGGCTTCATCCAAATTGTGAACTGTTGCCCAAACACAATGAACTTCTTTTAAGTTTTCCATTTTGATATTCAAAAGTCTAAATAGTCTCACAGAAATATTTTGCACCAATTCTAACTTTTCAACTGTAGGGAACAGAGGTTTGTTCATCATGTTTGTACTCATACCATCAAATCCAAAACTGTACATTTTTAAAACTAACGTCTTAAGTTGGGAACATGACTGACTAAGTAAACTAATATCTGTACTGTCGAGGAGATATGTTGTTATACACAGGTATATTAACTGGGGCCCATAACTTGGGAGAGACAGATCTTGAAACTTGCAGACACTAGCCATTGTTATGACCAACATTTTCAAATGAGACAACATTTTTAAAGATTTTCCAATAATCCTTTCATTACCAGAGTCTGCATGCAAAGAGACAACCTCAAGCTTGGGACAAAGAATAGGCATTATTTGCAGAGTACCAACACTAACTTCTGGGTGGTCCATAAGCATGCACTGTACTGAAAGGGTCTGTCTTTGGTAGCTTGCCTGATACAGAAAGTGAAGAGCATCTCGCAAAAGGTATTCTGAACACTGAACATGCTCAATTACAGGTAATAATAACAAAAGAGCAACTCCTTTTCCCAAAAATCCTAACTGTTCAGTGCTACAATCATATTCATCAGCAAACATCGAGAAGTAAATACGTTTAAGTTTTTTGCACTGAGCCAGATAAGCAAGCCCCACATCAGTAACTGAATTTCCTGTATCCTCCCTGGCATCAAAAATTATTAAATGTGGGCAATTAATACCCAGCACAGCCAACAGATCATCATTTACAAGAGATCCAATAATTAATACCTGTAAGTTTGTTAAGTGGCCAAGTAAAGGCAGAAAAGAAAAATATTGCATTCCTTCAACTTCTTCCACCTTTAGGTGGGTGATAGAAGAAACATGCTCATGTTTACCATTTTTCCAATAATCTACAACTTGCTTCATGTTGGCAGCAGTGATGTGGAGCTTTCCTTTAGGTATCAAAACAGGAAGAAATAACTGGGTTAGATAAGGATAACTGTAGTACTGGCATGAGTGGGCTAAGTCTGCCAAAAGTGGTGTGGCTGGAAGGAGGTACTGGTAGATGGCCAGGATGTCTGGAGGCTTTTCCATAGGCCAAGAACACAACCAGTGAAGGACAACATCACGTGACATGAACTGTAAGCTGTGCACCTTCATCACTCAGTCGTTCCTCCTCTGCTTATGATCCTATCTGTAAATATGAAAAGATGGCTACCTGAAGAGTGGGGATGTATAAATCACAAGTATAATTATTCTATACAGATAGTCCCCAACTTACAATGGTTTGACTTATGATTCTTTTCCTTTACAATGGTGCAATATTGCTACGAATTAAGTAGAAAACATACTTCGAATTTCAAATTTTGATCTTTTCCTGGGTTAGCGGTATGCTTTGCAGCAGCAGCAAGCCACAGCTTCCAGTCAACCATGCCATCACAAGTGTAAACAACCGCATTAAGTACTAAGTATATTTTTGACTTAGGATATGTCTGACTTACAATAACCCCATCGAAAGTTGGGAACCGGCTGTATAACTTGAATTTACAGAAAGACATGCAGTACAAATATGAGACCAAAGTGCTACGAAATAGCATAATATATTTATCACATGAGGATGATGAAGAAAAAAATTCTAACGGTTAACACCGAAAAAACAATGAATGTGGAAGTGACATCAAGCAGAGACCTTACTTTCAGGTCTTTTGGTATAAAGTAAAACAAAAAAGGAAGCAATAGTCACTATCTAACACATATTCATAAAACATAATCTTTTGTATCAAGATACAGCGTCCAAAGTTTTTAAAATCATAATACATAGACAAAATGCTCTGAGATAATCAAAAGGAACATTAAAAGTGGACAAAATATAACTTGTAGGTGAAAAAGAATTCTACCTCAACATTCCCTGTGTGTTGCAGAAAGTGACTAAAGAGGCTGGAAACCCTCCCCTTGTACTTCAATTTCTTAAAAGAGGAAACAGAAGGAGTAAAGCTGGGTGTGCTCACCCTCCTCAAAGGCTCAGACTGGGGTGTCTGAATGTGTGTGGATGTAACCAAGATGAGAAGAAAGGAGAGATAGGTAGTAGAAAGCAACCCAGATGTTCTGGCTCTGAGTGAAACAAAGCTCAAGGGTAAAAGAGAAGAATGGTTCGAAAATGTCTTGGGAATAAAGTCAGGGGTTGGTGAGAGGACAAGTGCTAAGGAAGAAGCAATACTCCTGATACAGGAGTTGTGGGAGTGTGTGATAGAGTGTAAGAAAGTAAATTCTAGATTGATGTGTGTAAAACTGAAAGTAGATGGAGAGAGAGGGGTGATTGTTGGTGCTTATGCACCTATTCATGAGAAGAAAAATCATGAGGCAAGTATTTTGGGAGCAGCTAAGTGAATGTGACAGCTGTTTAGGTGCACAAGACTGGGTATTAGTGATGGGAGATTTAAATGCAAAGGTAGTAATGTGGCAGTTGAGGGTGTAATTGGTGTGCATAAGATATTCAGTGAATGGAAATGGTGAAAAGCTTGTGGAGTTGTGTGCTGAAAAAAACTGGTGATTGGGAATACCTGGTTTAAAAAGAAAGATATACATAAGTATACGTATGTGAAGAGGAGAGATGGTCAACAAGCATTACTGGATTATGTGTTAATTGATAGGATGTAAAAGAGAGACTTTTGGGTGGTAATGTGCTGAGAGGGGCAGCTGGTAGAATGTTTGATCACTATCTTGTGGAGGTGAGGATGAAAATTTGTAGAGGTTTTCAAAAAAGGAGACAATGTCAGGGAGAAGAGAGTGGTGAGAGTTAGTGATCTTGGAAAGGAGACTTGTGTGAAGAAATACCACGAAAGATTGAGTGCAGAATGGCAAGAGGTGAGAGCAAATGACGTGAGAGGAGAGGGTGAGGAATGGGAGGTATATAAGGAAGAAGTGATGGCATGTGCAAGAGAATCATGTACATGAGAAAGGTGGGAGATGGGCAGAGTAAAAAGGGTGGTGAGTGCAGGGAAGGAGAAGTAAAGTTGTTAGTGAAAGAGAAAAGAGAGGCATTTGGATGATACTTACAAGTAAGGAGCACAAATGACAGAGAGGTATAAAAGAAAGCAGCAGGAGGTCAAGAGGAAGGTGCAAGAGTGGAAAAAGAGGGCAAATGAGAGTTGGGGTGAGAGTACCATTAAACTTCAGGGAGAATAAAAAGAAGTTTTGGAAGGAGGTAACTAATGTGCAAAAGATGAGAACAAATGAGAACATAGGTGAAGGGGCAAGGGGGGGAAGTGATAACAGGTGGTAATGAAGTGAGGAGATGGAGTGAGTATTTTGAAAATTTGTTGAATATGTTTGATGATACCGTGGCAGATGTAGGGTGTTTTGGTCAGTATGGCATGCAAAGTGAGATGGTCAGGGAGAAAGG
This sequence comes from Panulirus ornatus, assembly GCF_036320965.1. Lineage (NCBI taxonomy): Eukaryota > Metazoa > Arthropoda > Malacostraca > Decapoda > Palinuridae > Panulirus > Panulirus ornatus. Next base: position 25,480,794 of record NC_092278.1, read on the forward strand.
TTTCGTTAAGAGAGAAGAGGTGGTGAAATCCAGCAAGGTAGCAGTATTGTGATGGTATTGTAGTTGAATTTATCAAGAAATGGGGTGATAGTGTTGTTGATTGGTTGGTATGGATATTCAATATATGTATGGATCACAGTGAAGTGCCTGAAGATTGGTGGAATGCGTGTATAGTGTCTCTGTACAAAGGGAAAGGGGATAAAGGTAAGAGTTCAAACTACAGAGGCATCAGTTTGTTGAGTATTCCTGGGAAATTATACGAGAAGGTAATGAATAAAAGGGTGAATGCATGTACAGAGTATCAGATCGGGGAGGAGCAGTGTGGTTTCAGAAGTGGTAGAGGATGTGTGGATCAGGAGTTTACTTTGACAAAATGGGAAATATTAAGAACAACAGATGGACTTGTATGTGGCATTTATGGATCTGGAGAAGACATATGATAGGGTTGATAGAGATATTTTGTGGAGGGTCTTATGAATATGTGGTGTGGGAAGTAAGTTGCTAGAAGCATGCCCTGGTTCAATCCGCTGACAGCACGTCAACCTCGGTATACCATATCATTCCAATTCACTCTATTCCTTGCACATCTTTCACCATCCTGCACGTTCAGGCCCCGATCACTCAGAATCTTTTTCACTCCATCTTTCCACCTCCAATTTGGTCTCCCACTTCTCTTCGTTCCCTCCACCTCTGACACATATATCCTTTTGGTCAATCTTTCCTCATTCATTCTCTCCATATGACCAAACCATTTCAAAACACCCTCTTCTGCTCTCTCAACCACACTCTTTTTATTACCACACATCTCTCTTACTCTTTCATTACTTGCTCGATCAAACCACCTCACACCACATATTGTCCTCAAACATCTCATTTCCAGCACATCCACCCTCCTGCACACATCTCTATCTATAGCCCATGCCTCACAACCATATAACATTGTTGGAACCATTATTCCTTCAAACATACCCATTATTGCTTTCCAAGACAACGTTCTCAACTTCCATACATTTTTCAACGCTCCCAGAACTTTCGCCCCCTCCCTCACCCTATGATTCACTTCCGCTTCCATGGTTCCATCCGCTGCCAAATCCACTCCCAGATATCAAAAACACTTCACTTCCTCCAGTTTTTCTCCATTCAAACTTACCTCCCAATTGACTTGTCCCTCAACCCTACTGTACCTAATAACCTTGCTCTTATTCACATTTACTCTCAGCTTTCTTTTTTCACACACTTTACTAAACTCATTCACCAGCTTCTGCAGTTTCTCACACCAATCAACCACCAGTGCTGTATCATCAGCGAACAACAACTGACTCACATCCCAAGCTCTCTCATCCACAACAGACTGCATACTTGCCCCTCTTTCCAAAACTCTTGCATTCACCTCCCTAACCCCATCCATAAACAAATTAAACAACCATGGAGACATCACACACCCCTGCCGCAAACCAACATACACTGAGAACCAATCACTTTCCTCTCCTCCTACACATACACATGCCTTACATCCTCGATAAAAACTTTTCACTGCTTCTAACAACTTGCCTTCCACACCATATATTCTTAATACCTTCCACAGAGCATCTCTATCATATGCCTTCTCCAGATCCATAGATGATGCATACAAATCCATTTGCTTTTCTAAGTATTTCTCACATACATTCTTCAAAGCAAACACCTGATTCACACATCCTCTATCACTTCTGAAACCACACTGCTCTTCCCCAATCTGATGCTCTGTACATGCCTTAACCCTTTCAATCAATACCCTCCCATATAATTTCCCAGGAATACTCAACAAACTTATACCTCTGTAATTTGAGCACTCAATTTTATCCCCTTTGCCTTTGCCACTATGCAAGCATTCCGCCAATCTTCAGGCACCTCGCCATGAGTCATACAAACATTATATAACCTCACCAACCAGTCAACAATACAGTCACCCCCTTTTTTAATAAATTCCATGGCAATACCATCCAAACCCGCTGCCTGTCGGCTTTCATCTTCCGCAAAGATTTTACTACCTCTTCTCTGTTTACTAAATCATTCTCCCTAACCCTCTCACTTTGCACACCACCTCGACCAAAACACCCTACATCTGCCACTCTATCATCATACACATTCAACAAACCTTCAAAATACTCACTCCATCTCCTTCTCACATCACCACTACTTATCATTACCTCACCATTAGCCCCCTTCACTGAAGTTCCCATTTGTTCCCTTGTCTTATGCTCTTTATTTACCTCCTTCCAAAACATCTTTTTATTCTCCCTAAAATTTAATGATACTCTCTCACCCCAACTCTCATTTGCCCTCTTTTTTACCTCTTGCACCTTTCTCTTGACCTCCTGCCTCTTTCTTTTATACATACATCTCCCACTCATCTGCATTATTTCCCTGCAAAAATCATACAAATGCCTCTCTTTTCTTTCACTAATAATCTTACTTCTTCATCCCACCACTCACTACCCTTTCTAATCTGCCCACCTCCCAGGCTTCTCATGCCACAAGCACCTTTTGCGAAAGCCATCACTGCACACATCCCATTCCTCCCCCACTCCCCTTACATCCTTTGTTCTCACCTTTTTCCATTCTGTACTCAGTGTCTCCTGGTACTTCCTCACATAAGTCTCCTTCCCAAGCTCACTTATTCTCACCACTCTCTTCACCCCAACATTCTCTCTTCTTTTCTGAAAACCTCTACAAATCTTCACCTTCGCCTCCACAAGATAATGATCAGACATCCCTCCAGTTGCACCTCTCAGCACACTAACATCCAAAAATCATCTTTTGCGTGCCTATCAATTAACACGTAATCCAATAACACTCTCTGGCCATCTCTCCTACTTACATTTGAGGGAATATCCTCACCTGGCCCCCTTCTCTGTTCCTTCTTTTGGAAAATTAAAAAAAATTGAGAGGGGAGGATTTCCAGCCCCCCGCTCCCTCCCCTTTTAGTCGCCTTCTATGACACGCAGGGAATACGTGGGAAGTATTCTTTCTCCCCTATCCCCTGGGACAGGGGAGAAAGAATACTTCTCACATATTCCCTGCGTGTCGTAGAAGGCAACTAAAAGGGGAGGGAGCAGGTGGCTGGAAATCCTCCCCTCTCTTTTTTTTTTTTTAATTTTCCAAAAGAAGGAACAGAGAAGGGGTCCAGGTCAAGATATTCCCTCAAAGGCCCAGTCCTCTGTTCTGAACGCTACCTCGCTAATGCGGGAAATGGCGAATAGTATGAAAGAAAAAAATTATATATATATATATATATATATATATATATATATATATATATATATATATATACATATATATATATATATATATATATATATATATATATATGAAGGAACGAAGAGAACTCCATGAGATACCTGTTGTAACGTGATAATTTATCCATTTACTGATGCACGTGTTCTTGTCAAAAGAGTTTGAAGAGAGTGGTACTAAAGTACTACTGGATTGCCCCTAACTTCATGACACTTACACATCGTAATTTACTATTCCTGCTTTTGTCTACCACCCTTCAATTGCACAAACTGATACTTTACCTTCGACGATTCACCTCATTAACTGCTCTTTGAAACTTAAGATTAAAACAGTTTATAGACATATCCTTATTTGCTAATTTCCCTCAAAATGTCCAGTACCTTTAAAAGTTATACGATAGGGAAGCTTAATAACCCAATTTGCTGTTTGGAGAACATGTGCCGCATGTTCTTGATAATATGTACTCTCACCATGTTACCCAGGTCTAAATAACTTCCAATAACAATAGGAAGTCCATTATCACTCATTGAAATTCACAACTTTTTCCTCTATTGCTCCATAACAGAAATTTTGCCAAATTCTATCCGCGGTTATTCTCTACCAATGTACCCTCCACACTACAGCTAATATACGAGATCAATCGTATGTGAAGGCTAGATACGATATTGCTTCTAATATCAGAATTTATCAACGTATACAGCATGTCATAATACTTACGAGCAATAATTAAACGAAAAATGACAGATAGAACTTAGACCTTCGACAGGGTTTGTTTACATGATTGGTCGGTTGCGGTCCGGTCCGTAGCTCGAGTTCTCTAGAATATCTTCTTCATTTCTAATTTGATTAAATTTTTTGTGGATATCAAGGTTAAAACCATCTATATCCTTTTATCGTCTTGTTATTGAAGAAGAACACAGAAGGCAAGATAACGAGATGAATCATAGTTCTTAATTATATATCAAACTCGATGATCGTCATCACAGTTGCTAATTCTTCATGGCTGCGCTAATGATGGAGGAAAATGCAATTGTAGGAGACGTGGCAAGTATAGAGTCGGTCCAGGATAAGTGGGCACGGGAAATGAGTTCGTTGTTATCTGATGATACAGGATATATATATATATATATATATATATATATATATATATATATATATATATATATATATATATATATATATATATATTATCCCTGGGGATAGGGGAGAAAGGATACTTCCACGTATTCCCTGCGTGTCGTAGAAGGCGACTAAAAGGGGAGGGAGCGGGGGGCTGGAAATCCTCCCCTCTTGTTTTTTTTTTTTTTTCCAAGAGAAGGAACAGAGAAGGGGGCCAGGTGAGGATATTCCCTCAGAGGCCCAGTCCTCTGTTCTTAACGCTACCTTGCTAATGCGGGAAATGGCGAATATATATATATATATATATATATATATATATATATATATATATATATATATATATATATATATGTTGTATGGTTGCGAGGCGTGGGCTATGGATAGAGTTGTGCGCAGGAGGATGGATGTGCTGGAAATGAGATGTTTGAGGACAATGTGTGGTGTGAGGTGGTTTGATCGAGTGAGTAACGTAAGGGCAAGAGAGATGTGTGGAAATAAAAAGAGCGTGGTTGAGAGAGCAGAAGAGGGTGTTTTGAAGTGGTTTGGGCACATGGAGAGGATGAGTGAGGAAAGATTGACCAAGAGGATATATGTGTCGGAGGTGGAGGGGGCAAGGAGAAGAGGGAGACCAAATTGGAGGTGGAAAGATGGAGTGAAAAAGATTTTGTGTGATCGGGGCCTGAACATGCAGGAGGGTGAAAGGAGGGCAAGGAATAGAGTGAATTGGAGCGATGTGGTATACAGGGGTTGACGTGCTGTCAGTGGATTGAATCAAGGCATGTGAAGCGTCTGGGGTAAACCATGGAAAGCTGTGTAGGTATGTATATTTGCGTGTGTGGACGTGTGTATGTACGTGTGTATGGGGGTTGGGCCATTTCTTTCGTCTGTTTCCTCGCGCTACCTCGCAAACGCGGGAGACAGCGACAAAGTATAAAAAAAAAAAAAAAAATATATATATATATATATATATATATATATATATATATATATATATATATATATATATATATATATATATCATACTTTGTCGCTATCTCCCAAGTAAGGAAGGTAGCGCAAGGAGAGACCAAAGAATGGCCCAACTCACCCATATATATATATATATATATATATATATATATATATATATATATATATATATATATATATATATATCCCCTTTGCCTTTGTACAATGGCACTATGCACGCATTCCGCCAATCCTCAGGCACCTCACCATGAGTCATACATACATTAAATAACCTTACCAACCAGTCAATAATACAGTCACCCCCTTTTTTAATAAATTCCACTGCAATACCATCCAAACCTGCTGCCTTGCCGGCTTTCATCTTTCATCTTTCCCTAACCCTCTCACTTTGCACACCACCTTGACCAAAACACCCTATATCTGCCACTCTATCATCAAACACATTCAACAAACCTTCAAAATACTCACTCCATCTCCTTCTCACATTACCACTACTTGTTATCACCTCCCCATTTGCGCCCTTCACTGAAGTTCCCATTTGCTCCCTTGTCTTATGCACTTTATTTACCTCCTTCCGGAACATCTTTTTATTCTCCCTAAAATTTAATGATACTCTCTCACCTCTGTGGAAGGTATTAAGAATATATGGTGTGGGAGGCAAGTTGTTAGAAGCAGTGAAAAGTTTTTATCGAGGATGTAAGGCATGTGTACGTGTAGGAAGAGAGGAAAGTGATTGGTTCTCAGTGAATGATGGTTTGCGGTAGGGGTGTGTGATGTCTCCATGGTTGTTTAATTTGTTTATGGATGGGATTGTTAGGGAGGTAAATGCAAGAGTTTCGGAAAGAGGGGCAAGTATGAAGTCTGTTGGGGATGAGAGAGCTTGGGAAGTGAGTCAGTTGTTGTTCGCTGATGATACAGCGCTGGTGGCTGATTCATGTGAGAAACTGCAGAAGCTGGTGACTGAGTTTGGTAAAGTGTGTGAAAGAAGAAAGTTAAGAGTAAATGTGAATAAGAGCAAGGTTATTAGGTACAGTAGGGTTGAGGGTCAAGTCAATTGGGAGGTAAGTTTGAATGGAGAAAAACTGGAGGAAGTAAAGTGTTTTAGATATCTGGGAGTGGATCTGGCAGCGGATGGAACCATGGAAGCGGAAGTGGATCATAGGATGGGGGAGGGGGCGAAAATCCTGGGAGCCTTGAAGAATGTGTGGAAGTCGAGAACATTATCTCGGAAAGCAAAAATGGGTATGTTTGAAGGAAAAGTGGTTCCAACAATGTTGTATGGTTGCGAGGCGTGGGCTATGGATAGAGTTGTGCGCAGAAGGATGGATGTGCTGGAAATGAGATGTTTGAGGACAGTGTGTGGTGTGAGGTGGTTTGATCGAGTAAGTAACGTAAGGGTAAGAGAGATGTGTGGAAATAAAAAGAGCGTGGTTGAGAGAGCAGAAGAGGGTGTTTTGAAATGGTTTGGGCACATGGAGAGAATGAGTGAGGAAAGATTGACCAAGAGGATATATGTGTCGGAGGTGGAGGAAACGAAGAGAAGTGGGAGACCAAATTGGAGGTGGAAAGATGGAGTGAAAAAGATTTTGTGTGATCGGGGCCTGAACATGCAGGAGGGTGAAAGGAGGACAAGGAATAGAGTGAATTGGATTGATGTGGTATACCGGGGTTAACGTGCTGTCAGTGGATTGAATCAGGGCATGTGAAGCGTCTGGGGTAAACCATGGAAAGCTGTGTAGGTATGTATATTTGCGTGTGTGGACGTATGTATATACATGTGTATGGGAGTGGGTTGGGCCATTTCTTTCGTCTGTTTCCTTGCGCTACCTCGCAAACGCGGGAGACAGCGACAAAGCAAAAAAAAAAAAAAAATATATATATATATATATATATATATATATATATATATATATATATATAATTGCATTCAAATCACCCAACACTATAACCCGGTCTCGTGCATCAAAACCACTAACACACTCATTCAGCTGCTCCCAAAACACTTGCCTCTCATGATCTTTCTTCTCATGCCCAGGTGCATATGCACCAATAATCACCCATCTCTCTCCATCAACTTTCAGTTTTACCCATATTAATCGAGAATTTACTTTCTTACATTCTATCACATACTTCCACAACTCCTGTTTCAGGAGTACTGTTACTCCTTCCCTTGCTCTTGTCCTCTCACTAACCCCTGACTTTACTCCCAAGACATTCCCAAACCACTCTTCCCCTTTACCCTTGAGCTTCGTTTCACTCAGAGCCAAAACATCCAGGTTCCTTTCCTCAAATGTGGCAGTTGAGGGAATAATTGGTATACATGGGGTGTTCAGTATTGTAAATGGAAATGGTGAAGAGCTTGTAGATTTATGTGCTGAAAAAGGACTGATGATTGGGAATACCTGGTTTAAAAAGCGAGATATACATAAGTATACTTATGTAAGTAGGAGAGATGGCCAGAGAGCGTTATTGGATTACGTGTTAATTGACAGGCACGCGAAAGAGAGACTTTTGGATGTTAATGTGCTGAGAGGTGCAACTGGAGGGATGTCTGATCATTATCTTGTAGAGGCTAAGGTGAAGATTTGTATGGGTTTTCCGAAAAGAAGAGTGAATGTTGGGGTGAAGAGGGTGGTGAGAGTAAGTGAGCTTGGGAAGGAGACTTGTGTGAGGAAGTACCAGGAGAGACTGAGTACAGAATGGAAAAAGGTGAGAACAATGGAAGTAAGGGGAGTGGGGGAGGAATGGGATGTATTTAGGGAATCAGTGATGGATTGCGCAAAAGATGCTTGTGGCATGAGAAGAGTGGGAGGTGGGTTGATTAGAAAGGGTAGTGAGTGGTGGGATGAAGAAGTAAGGGTATTAGTGAAAGAGAAGAGAGAGGCATTGGGACGATTTTTGCAGGGAAGAAATGAAATTGAGTGGGAGACGTATAAAAGAAAGAGACAGGTCAAGAGAAAGGTGCAAGAGGTGAAAAAAAGGGCAAATGAGAGTTGGGGTGAGAGAGTATCATTAAATTTTAGGGAGAATAAAAAGATGTTCTGGAAGGAGGTAAATAAAGTGTGTAAGACAAGGGAGCAAATGGGAACTTCAGTGAAGGGCGCAAATGGGGAGGTGATAACAAGTAGTGGTGATGTGAGAAGGAGATGGAGTGAGTATTTTGAAGGTTTGTTGAATGTGTTTGATGATAGAGTGGCAGATATAGGGTGTTTTGGTCGAGGTGGTGTGCAAAGTGAGAGGGTTAGGGAAAATGATTTGGTAAACAGAGAAGAGGTAGTGAAAGCTTTGCGGAAGATGAAAGCCGGCAAGGCAGCATGTTTGGATGGTATTGCAGTGGAATTTATTAAAAAAGGGGGTGACTGTATTGTTGACTGGTTGGTAAGGTTATTTAATGTATGTATGACTCATGGTGAGGTGCCTGAGGATTGGCGGAATGCGTGCATAGTGCCATTGTACAAAGGCAAAGGGGATAAGAGTGAGTGCTCAAATTACAGAGGTATAAGTTTGTTGAGTATTCCTGGCAAATTATATGGGAGGGTATTGATTGAGAGGGTGAAGGCATGTACAGAGCATCAGATTGGGGAAGAGCAGTGTGGTTTCAGAAGTGGTAGAGGATGTGTGGATCAGGTGTTTGCTTTGAAGAATGTATGTGAGAAATACTTAGAAAAGCAAATGGATTTGTATGTAGCATTTATGGATCTGGAGAAGGCATATGATAGAGTTGATAGAGATGCTCTGTGGAAGGTATTAAGAATATATGGTGTGGGAGGCAAGTTGTTAGAAGCAGTGAAAAGTTTTTATCGAGGATGTAAGGCATGTGTACGTGTAGGAAGAGAGGAAAGTGATTGGTTCTCAGTGAATGTAGGTTTGCGGCAGGGGTGTGTGATGTCTCCATGGTTGTTTAATTTGTTCATGGATGGGGTTGTTAGGGAGGTGAATGCAAGAGTTTTGGAAAGAGGGGCAAGTATGAAGTCTGTTGGGGATGAGAGAGCTTGGGAAGTGAGTCAGTTGTTGTTCGCTGATGATACAGCGCTGGTGGCTGATTCATGTAAGAAACTGCAGAAGCTGGTGACTGAGTTTGGTAAAGTGTGTGAAAGAAGAAAGTTAAGAGTAAATGTGAATAAGAGCAAGGTTATTAGGTACAGTAGGGTGGAGGGTCAATTCAATTGGGAGGTGAGTTTGAATGGAGAAAAACTGGAGGAAGTGAAGTGTTTTAGATATCTGGGAGTGGATCTGGCAGCGGATAGAACCATGGAAGCGGAAGTGGATCATAGGGTGGGGGAGGGGGCGAAAATTCTGGGAGCCTTGAAGAATGTGTGGAAGTCGAGAACATTATCTCGGAAAGCAAAAATGGGTATGTTTGAAGGAATAGTGGTTCCAACAATGTTGTATGGTTGCGAGGCGTGGACTATGGATAGAGTTGTGCGCAGGAGGATGGATGTGCTGGAAATGAGATGTTTGAGGACAATGTGTGGTGTGAGGTGGTTTGATCGAGTAAGTAACGTAAGGGTAAGAGAGATGTGTGGAAATAAAAAGAGCGTGGTTGAGAGAGCAGAAGAGGGTGTTTTGAAATGGTTTGGTCACATGGAGAGAATGAGTGAGGAAAGATTGACCAAGAGGATATATGTGTCGGAGGTGGAGGGAACGAGGAGAAGAGGGAGACCAAATTGGAGGTGGAAAGATGGAGTGAAAAAGATTTTGTGTGATCGGGGCCTGAACATGCAGGAGGGTGAAAGGAGGGCAAAGAATAGAGTGAATTGGAGCGATGTGGTATACCGGGGTTGACGTGCTGTCAGTGGATTGAATCAAGGCATGTGTATGGGGGTGGGTTGGGCCATTTCTTTCGTCTGTTTCCTTGCGCTACCTCGCAAACGCGGGAGACAGTGACAAAGCAAAAAAAAAAAAAAAAAAAATATATAATTCATACTTGTTGCCTTTATTCATTCTCGTCGTCACCCCGCCACACATGAAATGGCATTCCCCGTCTACTTGCGAGGTAGCACTAGGAAAGGACAAAGGGCCACATTCGTTCACACTCAAGTCTTTAGCTGTCATGTGTAATGCACCGAAACCACAGCTCCCTTTCCACATCCAGGCCCTGCAAAGCTTTCCATGGTTTGCCCCAGATGCTTCTCATGTCCTGGTTCAATCCATTGACAGCACGTCAACCCCGGTATACCACATTGTTCCAATTCACTCTATTCCTTGCATGCCTTTCACCTTTATGTATGTTCAGGCCCCAATCCCTCAAAATCGTTTTCACTCCATACTTCCACCTCCAATTTGGTCTCTCACTTCTCATTCCCTCCACCTGTGACACATATATCCTCTTTGTCAATCTTTCCTCACTCATTTTCTCCATGTGACCAAACCATTTCTATACACTCTCTTCTGCTTTCTCAACCACACTCTTTTTATTACCACACATCTCTCACCCTTTCATTACTTATTTGATCAAACCACCTCACACATATCGTTCTCAAGTATATCATTTCCAGTACATCCCCCTCCTCCGCACAACCCAATCTATAGCACATGCCTCACAACTGTATAACCTTGTTGGAACCACTAGTCCTTCAAACATACCCATTTTTGCTCCAAGATAATGTTCTCACCTTCCACACATTCTTCTCTGTTTACCAAATCATTTTCCCTAACCCTCTCACTTTGCACACCACCTCGACCAAAACACCCTATATCTGCCACTCTATCATCAAACACAATCAACAAACCTTCAAAATACTCACTCCATCTCCTTCTCACATCACCACTACTTGTTATCACCTCCCCATTAGCCCCCTTCACTGAAGTTCCCTTTTTTTAAAAAAAGGGGGGAAAAAATTTTTTTTTAATTTTTCCCCCTTTAAAATTAAGGGGAAAATTTTTCCCAAAATTTTTGAAAAAAAGGGGGGGGGGGGGGGGGGGTTTTGTAATTTTTTGGTGAGGGGGGAGGTGAGGAGGAATGGGCGACGAGTCGGGAATGAATGGAGTAGGGTGAAGGGGTGGAGTGATTGGAGGGGTTGGAGGGAGGGGCTGAGGAGGGGAGAGGGGGGAAGTGGGGGTGTGGGGAAGTATAGAGTGGGAGTGGAGTGAGAGGGGCTTGGGGACGGTGGGGGAAATAACGAGGGGGGTGCGTGTGTGAGGGAGGGTGATGGGAGGGGCATGGGACGAGGATAGTAAGGGGGTATGTGAGGAGATGAGTGAGGGTGACGGTGGGGTGGACGGAGGGGGGAGGGAGGCTGGGGGGGGATGGGGATGGTAAGCGATTCGGGAGGGGGGGAGCCAAGTGATTGTATGGAGTGCGGAGTTTGGAAGAGGGAGGGTGGAGTGATGGCACAGAGAAATAGTGGGGGGTAGGGGAGGGTGGTTAATTGGGGGTGTAGTATAATGGTTCTGAGGAAGGTGGAGGTTAGATGGTTGGGACGGGGTATTAGGGAAGTATGGGAGGGAAAAGAGGAGGGGCGAGGAGGGGGGAGGGTGGTGAGATGGAGGTGGAAGGAGAAGGTTGAGAGGGAGGGGGATGGATCGAGGTGTTGATGGAGGCGGATGAAGACGAGGTGGACAGGTTGACTGTTGGTGATGAGGTGGGATGGGGGGTGGATGGCGGGAGTAGGGGATAGATATGGAGGGGAAGGGTGAGAGGCATTTAGTGTTGGGGTTGAGCTGGTTGAGGGTGGTTGTCATGAGGTGGGGGGGGGGGCGAAGGGTGTGTAGGGGGCGGTGACGATGGATAGAGGACTGGTGAAGGAGGGCGGGAATGGGATTTGGGGGCTTTTGGGAATCGGGGAGAAGTGGGGAGGAGCGTGGGGGGATGTTGTGGGGGTGATAAGGAGGGTATGCAGATGGGAGAGGGTTGGGGAAAGAGGAGCGAGCATTGGTGAGGGGTGTGGTAGGGGTGGGGGGATGGAGGATTGTTGTGTGATAAGTGTATTGGAGGAGAGGAGGGGGTGAGGAGATTGACAGGTGTGGGTGAGAGAGGGTGATGTATGCAAGGGAGGGGATGACGGGAATGTGGGAGGGATTGAGGGGAGAGGTTGGTGGGTGAACGGATGATCGGGGAGAGGAGGTAGGAGGGGAGTCGAGAGAGGAGTATTGGAGGAGGGAGTGAGAGGAGGTGGAGAGGGATCGGGAGTAGGGGCGGATATAGATGGGTAGAGGGGGGGGAGGGAGAGGTGGAAAAGGTGAGGGGTGAGCGGAGGGTAGAGAGAAGGAGGAGGAGGTGGAGGGACAAGGAGGGAGGGTGGCGGGGAAGGAGAGGAGTGGGTGGTGGGATGGAGGATTGGAGGGGTGGGGGGTGGGATGATGAGAGGGAATTGTGTGGAGAATGTTGGGAGTGGTGAGAGGGAGGTTTTGGGAGGAGATAGGGGGCGAAAATACTGGGAGCCTTGAAGAATGTGTGGAAGTCGAGAACATTATCTCGGAAAGCAAAAATGGGTATGTTTGAAGGAAAAGTGGTTCCAACAATGTTGTATGGTTGCGAGGCGTGGGCTATGGATAGAGTTGTGCGCAGGAGGATGGATGTGCTGGAAATGAGATGATTGAGGACAGTGTGTGGTGTGAGGTGGTTTGATCGAGTAAGTAACGTAAGGGTAAGAGAGATGTGTGGAAATAAAAAGAGCGTGGTTGAGAGAGCGGAAGAGGGTGTTTGAAGTGGTTTGGGCACATGGAGAGAATGAGTGAGGAAAGATTGACCAAGAGGATATATGTGTCGGAGGTGGAGGAAACGAAGAGAAGTGGGAGACCAAATTGGAGGTGAAAGATGGAGTGAAAAAGATTTTGTGTGATCGGGGCCTGAACATGCAGGAGGGTGAAAGGAGGACAAGGAATAGAGTGAATTGGAGCGATGTGGTATACCGGGGTTGACGTGCTGTCAGTGGATTGAATCAGGGCATGTGAAGCGTCTGGGGTAAACCATGGAAAGCTGTGTAGGTATGTATATTTGCGTGTGTGGACGTATGTATATACATGTGTATGGGAGTGGGTTGGGCCATTTCTTTCGTCTGTTTCCTTGCGCTACCTCGCAAACGCGGGAGACAGCGACAAAGCAAAATAAAAAAAAAAAATATATAATATATATATATATAATATATATATATATATTATATATATATATATATATATAATTGCATTCAAGCACCCAAAACTATAACCGGTCTCGTGCATCAAAACCACTAACACACTCATTCAGCTGCTCCCAAAACACTTGCCTCTCATGATCTTTCTTCTCATGCCCAGGTGCATATGCACCAATAATCACCCATCTCTCTCCATCAACTTTCAGTTTTACCCATATTAATCGAGAATTTACTTTCTTACATTCTATCACATACTTCCACAACTCCTGTTTCAGGAGTACTGTTACTCCTTCCCTTGCTCTTGTCCTCTCACTAACCCCTGACTTTACTCCCAAGACATTCCCAAACCACTCTTCCCTTTACCCTTGAGCTTCGTTTCACTCAGAGCCAAAACATCCAGGTTCCTTTCCCTCAAATGTGGCAGTTGAGGGAATAATTGGTATACATGGGGTGTTCAGTATTGTAAAGGAAATGGTGAAGAGTGTAGATTTATGTGCTGAAAAAGGACTGATGATTGGGAATACCTGGTTTAAAAAGCGAGATATACATAAGTATACTTATGTAAGTAGGAGAGATGGCCCAGAGAGCGTTATTGGATTACGTGTTAATTGACAGGCACGCGAAGAGAGACTTTTGGATGTTAATGTGCTGAGAGGTGCAACTGGAGGGATGTCTGATCATTATCTTGTAGAGGCTAAGGTGAAGATTTGTATGGGTTTCCGAAAAGAAGAGTGAATGTTGGGGTGAAGAGGGTGGTGAGAGTAAGTGAGCTTGGGAAGGAGACTTGTGTGAGGAAGTACCAGGAGAGACTGAGTACAGAATGGAAAAAGGTGAGAACAATGGAAGTAAGGGGAGTGGGGAGGAATGGGATGTATTTAGGGAATCAGTGATGATTGCGCAAAAGATGCTTGTGGGCATGAGAAGAGTGGGAGGTGGGTTGATTAGAAAGGGTAGTGAGTGGTGGGATGAAGAAGTAAGGGTATTAGTGAAAGAGAAGAGAGAGGCATTGGGACGATTTTTGCAGGGAAGAAATGGAAATTGAGTGGGAGACGTATAAAAGAAAGAGACAGGTCAAGAGAAAGGTGCAAGAGGTGGAAAAGGGCAAATGAGAGTTGGGGTGAGAGAGTATCATTAAATTTTAGGGAGAATAAAAAGATGTTCTGGAAGGAGGTAAATAAAGTGTGTAAGACAAGGGAGCAAATGGGAACTTCAGTGAAGGGCGCAAATGGGGAGGTGATAACAAGTAGTGGTGATGTGAGAAGGAGATGGAGTGAGTATTTTGAAGGTTTGTTGAATGTGTTTGAGTAGAGTGCAGATATAGGGTGTTTTGGTCGAGGTGGTGTGCAAAGTGAGAGGGTTAGGGAAAATGATTTGGTAAACAGTGAAGAGGTAGTGGAAAGCTTTGCGGAAGATGAGCGGAAAGGCAGCATTTTTGGATGGTATTGCAGTGGAATTTATTAAAAAAGGGGGTGACTGTATTTTTTGAGGGTTGGAAAGGGGGTTTTTTAAATTGTTTGTATAAACAGGGTGAGGTGCCGAGGATTGGGGAAATGCGTGCATAGTGCCTTGTAAAAGGAAAAAGGGGATAAGAGTGAGTGCTCAAATTACAAGGTTTTAAGTTTTTTGGAGATTCCTGGCAAATTTTTATGGGGGGGGTATTGATTGAGAGGGTGAAGGATTTTCAGAGCATCAGTTTGGGGGAAAGAGCAGTGTGGTTTCAGAAGGGGTAGGGATGTGTGGATCAGGTTTTGCTTTGAAGAATTATGTGAGAAATACTTTGAAAAGCAAATGGATTTTATGTAGCATTTATGGATTGGAGAAGGCATATGATAGAGTTGATAGAGAGTTTTTGTGGAAGGTATTAAGAATATATGGTGTGGGGGAAAATTGTTTTGAAGCAGTGAAAAGTTTTTATCGAGGATGTAAGGCATGGTACGTGTAGGAAGAGAGGGGAAAGGGGATTGGTTTTCGTGAATTTTGGTTTGCGGCAGGGGTTTGGATGTCTCCATGGTTGTTTAATTTGTTTATGGATGGGTTGTTAGGGAGGTAAAAGCAAGAGTTTTGGGAAAAAGGGGCAAGTATGAAGTCTTTGGGGGGTGAGAGAGCTTGGGAAGTGAGTCAGTTGTTGTTCGCTGGGGTGAACAGCGCTGGTGGGTGAATTTATGTGAGAAACTGCAGAAACTGGTGGCTTTAGGGTTTTGGGAAAGTTGGAAAGAAGAAAGTTAAGAGTAAATGTGAATTAAAAGGAAGGTTATTAGGTTTTCAGTAGGGTTGGGGGGTCAATTTAATTGGGAGGTGAAATTTGAATGGAAAAAAACTTTGGGGGAAGGAAGTGTTTTAATTCTGGGGGGTGGATCTGGCAGCGGATGGAAAAAAAAGGAAGCGGGAAAGGGGGTATTGGGTGGGGGAGGGGGGAAAATTTTGGGGGCCTTGAAAATGTGTGGAAGTCGAGAACATTATCTCGGAAAGCAAAAATGGGTATGTTTGAAGGGAAAAGTGGTTCCAACAATTTGTTGGTTCCCGGGGGTGGGCTATGGTAGAGTTGTGCGCAGGAGGATTAATTTTGGGGGAAATGAGTGTTTGAGGACCCCAATTTTTGTGGTGTGAGGTGGTTTGACGAGTAAGTAAGGGAAGGGTAAGAGAGATGTTGGAAATAAAAAGGCGTGGTTTAGAGAGCAGAAGGGGTGTTTTGAAATGTTTGGTCACATGGGGAGAATGAGTGGGAAAAATTGACCAAGAGGATATATGTGTCGGGGTGGAGGGAACGAGGAGAAGAGGGAGACCAAAATTTGGGGGGGGAAAGATTTGGGGTGGGAAAAAAATTTTGTGTGATCGGGGCCCGAAAAAAGCAGGGGGGTGAAAAGGGGGGCAAAAAATAGAGTGAATTGGAGCCCATGTGGTATCCGGGGTTGACGTTGGGTGTCAGTGGATTGAATCAAGGCATGTGTCTTCTCTGTTTACTAAATCATTCTCCCTAACCCTCTCACTTTGCACACCACCTCGACCAAAACACCCTACATCTGCCACTCTATCATCATACACATTCAACAAACCTTCAAAATACTCACTCCATCTCCTTCTCACATCACCACTACTTATCATTACCTCACCATTAGCCCCCTTCACTGAAGTTCCCATTTGTTCCCTTGTCTTATGCTCTTTATTTACCTCCTTCCAAAACATCTTTTTATTCTCCCTAAAATTTAATGATACTCTCTCACCCCAACTCTCATTTGCCCTCTTTTTTACCTCTTGCACCTTTCTCTTGACCTCCTGCCTCTTTCTTTTATACATACATCTCCCACTCATCTGCATTATTTCCCTGCAAAAATCATACAAATGCCTCTCTTTTCTTTCACTAATAATCTTACTTCTTCATCCCACCACTCACTACCCTTTCTAATCTGCCCACCTCCCAGGCTTCTCATGCCACAAGCACCTTTTGCGAAAGCCATCACTGCACACATCCCATTCCTCCCCCACTCCCCTTACATCCTTTGTTCTCACCTTTTTCCATTCTGTACTCAGTGTCTCCTGGTACTTCCTCACATAAGTCTCCTTCCCAAGCTCACTTATTCTCACCACTCTCTTCACCCCAACATTCTCTCTTCTTTTCTGAAAACCTCTACAAATCTTCACCTTCGCCTCCACAAGATAATGATCAGACATCCCTCCAGTTGCACCTCTCAGCACACTAACATCCAAAAATCATCTTTTGCGTGCCTATCAATTAACACGTAATCCAATAACACTCTCTGGCCATCTCTCCTACTTACATTTGAGGGAATATCCTCACCTGGCCCCCTTCTCTGTTCCTTCTTTTGGAAAATTAAAAAAAATTGAGAGGGGAGGATTTCCAGCCCCCCGCTCCCTCCCCTTTTAGTCGCCTTCTATGACACGCAGGGAATACGTGGGAAGTATTCTTTCTCCCCTATCCCCTGGGACAGGGGAGAAAGAATACTTCTCACATATTCCCTGCGTGTCGTAGAAGGCAACTAAAAGGGGAGGGAGCAGGTGGCTGGAAATCCTCCCCTCTCTTTTTTTTTTTTTAATTTTCCAAAAGAAGGAACAGAGAAGGGGTCCAGGTCAAGATATTCCCTCAAAGGCCCAGTCCTCTGTTCTGAACGCTACCTCGCTAATGCGGGAAATGGCGAATAGTATGAAAGAAAAAAATTATATATATATATATATATATATATATATATATATATATATATATATATATATATATATATATATATATATATATATATATATATATATATGAAGGAACGAAGAGAACTCCATGAGATACCTGTTGTAACGTGATAATTTATCCATTTACTGATGCACGTGTTCTTGTCAAAAGAGTTTGAAGAGAGTGGTACTAAAGTACTACTGGATTGCCCCTAACTTCATGACACTTACACATCGTAATTTACTATTCCTGCTTTTGTCTACCACCCTTCAATTGCACAAACTGATACTTTACCTTCGACGATTCACCTCATTAACTGCTCTTTGAAACTTAAGATTAAAACAGTTTATAGACATATCCTTATTTGCTAATTTCCCTCAAAATGTCCAGTACCTTTAAAAGTTATACGATAGGGAAGCTTAATAACCCAATTTGCTGTTTGGAGAACATGTGCCGCATGTTCTTGATAATATGTACTCTCACCATGTTACCCAGGTCTAAATAACTTCCAATAACAATAGGAAGTCCATTATCACTCATTGAAATTCACAACTTTTTCCTCTATTGCTCCATAACAGAAATTTTGCCAAATTCTATCCGCGGTTATTCTCTACCAATGTACCCTCCACACTACAGCTAATATACGAGATCAATCGTATGTGAAGGCTAGATACGATATTGCTTCTAATATCAGAATTTATCAACGTATACAGCATGTCATAATACTTACGAGCAATAATTAAACGAAAAATGACAGATAGAACTTAGACCTTCGACAGGGTTTGTTTACATGATTGGTCGGTTGCGGTCCGGTCCGTAGCTCGAGTTCTCTAGAATATCTTCTTCATTTCTAATTTGATTAAATTTTTTGTGGATATCAAGGTTAAAACCATCTATATCCTTTTATCGTCTTGTTATTGAAGAAGAACACAGAAGGCAAGATAACGAGATGAATCATAGTTCTTAATTATATATCAAACTCGATGATCGTCATCACAGTTGCTAATTCTTCATGGCTGCGCTAATGATGGAGGGAAATGCAATTGTAGGAGACGTGGCAAGTATAGAGTCGGTCCAGGATAAGTGGGCACGGGAAATGAGTTCGTTGTTATCTGATGATACAGGATATATATATATATATATATATATATATATATATATATATATATATATATATATATATATATATATATATATATATTATCCCTGGGGATAGGGGAGAAAGGATACTTCCACGTATTCCCTGCGTGTCGTAGAAGGCGACTAAAAGGGGAGGGAGCGGGGGGCTGGAAATCCTCCCCTCTTGTTTTTTTTTTTTTTTCCAAAAGAAGGAACAGAGAAGGGGGCCAGGTGAGGATATTCCCTCAGAGGCCCAGTCCTCTGTTCTTAACGCTACCTTGCTAATGCGGGAAATGGCGAATATATATATATATATATATATATATATATATATATATATATATATATATATATATATATATATGTTGTATGGTTGCGAGGCGTGGGCTATGGATAGAGTTGTGCGCAGGAGGATGGATGTGCTGGAAATGAGATGTTTGAGGACAATGTGTGGTGTGAGGTGGTTTGATCGAGTAAGTAACGTAAGGGTAAGAGAGATGTGTGGAAATAAAAAGAGCGTGGTTGAGAGAGCAGAAGAGGGTGTTTTGAAGTGGTTTGGGCACATGGAGAGGATGAGTGAGGAAAGATTGACCAAGAGGATATATGTGTCGGAGGTGGAGGGGGCAAGGAGAAGAGGGAGACCAAATTGGAGGTGGAAAGATGGAGTGAAAAAGATTTTGTGTGATCGGGGCCTGAACATGCAGGAGGGTGAAAGGAGGGCAAGGAATAGAGTGAATTGGAGCGATGTGGTATACAGGGGTTGACGTGCTGTCAGTGGATTGAATCAAGGCATGTGAAGCGTCTGGGGTAAACCATGGAAAGCTGTGTAGGTATGTATATTTGCGTGTGTGGACGTGTGTATGTACGTGTGTATGGGGGTTGGGCCATTTCTTTCGTCTGTTTCCTCGCGCTACCTCGCAAACGCGGGAGACAGCGACAAAGTATAAAAAAAAAAAAAAAAAAATATATATATATATATATATATATATATATATATATATATATATATATATATATCATACTTTGTCGCTATCTCCCAAGTAAGGAAGGTAGCGCAAGGAGAGACCAAAGAATGGCCCAACTCACCCATATATATATATATATATATATATATATATATATATATATATATATATATATATATATATATCATACTTTGTCGCTATCTCCCAAGTAAGGAAGGTAGCGCAAGGGGAGACCAAAGAATGGCCCAACTCACCCATATATATATATATATATATATATATATATATATATATATATATATATATATATATATATATATATATATATATATATATATATCCCCTTTGCCTTTGTACAATGGCACTATGCACGCATTCCGCCAATCCTCAGGCACCTCACCATGAGTCATACATACATTAAATAACCTTACCAACCAGTCAATAATACAGTCACCCCCTTTTTTAATAAATTCCACTGCAATACCATCCAAACCTGCTGCCTTGCCGGCTTTCATCTTTCATCTTTCCCTAACCCTCTCACTTTGCACACCACCTTGACCAAAACACCCTATATCTGCCACTCTATCATCAAACACATTCAACAAACCTTCAAAATACTCACTCCATCTCCTTCTCACATTACCACTACTTGTTATCACCTCCCCATTTGCGCCCTTCACTGAAGTTCCCATTTGCTCCCTTGTCTTATGCACTTTATTTACCTCCTTCCGGAACATCTTTTTATTCTCCCTAAAATTTAATGATACTCTCTCACCTCTGTGGAAGGTATTAAGAATATATGGTGTGGGAGGCAAGTTGTTAGAAGCAGTGAAAAGTTTTTATCGAGGATGTAAGGCATGTGTACGTGTAGGAAGAGAGGAAAGTGATTGGTTCTCAGTGAATGATGGTTTGCGGTAGGGGTGTGTGATGTCTCCATGGTTGTTTAATTTGTTTATGGATGGGATTGTTAGGGAGGTAAATGCAAGAGTTTCGGAAAGAGGGGCAAGTATGAAGTCTGTTGGGGATGAGAGAGCTTGGGAAGTGAGTCAGTTGTTGTTCGCTGATGATACAGCGCTGGTGGCTGATTCATGTGAGAAACTGCAGAAGCTGGTGACTGAGTTTGGTAAAGTGTGTGAAAGAAGAAAGTTAAGAGTAAATGTGAATAAGAGCAAGGTTATTAGGTACAGTAGGGTTGAGGGTCAAGTCAATTGGGAGGTAAGTTTGAATGGAGAAAAACTGGAGGAAGTAAAGTGTTTTAGATATCTGGGAGTGGATCTGGCAGCGGATGGAACCATGGAAGCGGAAGTGGATCATAGGATGGGGGAGGGGGCGAAAATCCTGGGAGCCTTGAAGAATGTGTGGAAGTCGAGAACATTATCTCGGAAAGCAAAAATGGGTATGTTTGAAGGAAAAGTGGTTCCAACAATGTTGTATGGTTGCGAGGCGTGGGCTATGGATAGAGTTGTGCGCAGAAGGATGGATGTGCTGGAAATGAGATGTTTGAGGACAGTGTGTGGTGTGAGGTGGTTTGATCGAGTAAGTAACGTAAGGGTAAGAGAGATGTGTGGAAATAAAAAGAGCGTGGTTGAGAGAGCAGAAGAGGGTGTTTTGAAATGGTTTGGGCACATGGAGAGAATGAGTGAGGAAAGATTGACCAAGAGGATATATGTGTCGGAGGTGGAGGAAACGAAGAGAAGTGGGAGACCAAATTGGAGGTGGAAAGATGGAGTGAAAAAGATTTTGTGTGATCGGGGCCTGAACATGCAGGAGGGTGAAAGGAGGACAAGGAATAGAGTGAATTGGATTGATGTGGTATACCGGGGTTAACGTGCTGTCAGTGGATTGAATCAGGGCATGTGAAGCGTCTGGGGTAAACCATGGAAAGCTGTGTAGGTATGTATATTTGCGTGTGTGGACGTATGTATATACATGTGTATGGGAGTGGGTTGGGCCATTTCTTTCGTCTGTTTCCTTGCGCTACCTCGCAAACGCGGGAGACAGCGACAAAGCAAAAAAAAAAAAAAAATATATATATATATATATATATATATATATATATATATATATATAATTGCATTCAAATCACCCAACACTATAACCCGGTCTCGTGCATCAAAACCACTAACACACTCATTCAGCTGCTCCCAAAACACTTGCCTCTCATGATCTTTCTTCTCATGCCCAGGTGCATATGCACCAATAATCACCCATCTCTCTCCATCAACTTTCAGTTTTACCCATATTAATCGAGAATTTACTTTCTTACATTCTATCACATACTTCCACAACTCCTGTTTCAGGAGTACTGTTACTCCTTCCCTTGCTCTTGTCCTCTCACTAACCCCTGACTTTACTCCCAAGACATTCCCAAACCACTCTTCCCCTTTACCCTTGAGCTTCGTTTCACTCAGAGCCAAAACATCCAGGTTCCTTTCCTCAAATGTGGCAGTTGAGGGAATAATTGGTATACATGGGGTGTTCAGTATTGTAAATGGAAATGGTGAAGAGCTTGTAGATTTATGTGCTGAAAAAGGACTGATGATTGGGAATACCTGGTTTAAAAAGCGAGATATACATAAGTATACTTATGTAAGTAGGAGAGATGGCCAGAGAGCGTTATTGGATTACGTGTTAATTGACAGGCACGCGAAAGAGAGACTTTTGGATGTTAATGTGCTGAGAGGTGCAACTGGAGGGATGTCTGATCATTATCTTGTAGAGGCTAAGGTGAAGATTTGTATGGGTTTTCCGAAAAGAAGAGTGAATGTTGGGGTGAAGAGGGTGGTGAGAGTAAGTGAGCTTGGGAAGGAGACTTGTGTGAGGAAGTACCAGGAGAGACTGAGTACAGAATGGAAAAAGGTGAGAACAATGGAAGTAAGGGGAGTGGGGGAGGAATGGGATGTATTTAGGGAATCAGTGATGGATTGCGCAAAAGATGCTTGTGGCATGAGAAGAGTGGGAGGTGGGTTGATTAGAAAGGGTAGTGAGTGGTGGGATGAAGAAGTAAGGGTATTAGTGAAAGAGAAGAGAGAGGCATTGGGACGATTTTTGCAGGGAAGAAATGAAATTGAGTGGGAGACGTATAAAAGAAAGAGACAGGTCAAGAGAAAGGTGCAAGAGGTGAAAAAAAGGGCAAATGAGAGTTGGGGTGAGAGAGTATCATTAAATTTTAGGGAGAATAAAAAGATGTTCTGGAAGGAGGTAAATAAAGTGTGTAAGACAAGGGAGCAAATGGGAACTTCAGTGAAGGGCGCAAATGGGGAGGTGATAACAAGTAGTGGTGATGTGAGAAGGAGATGGAGTGAGTATTTTGAAGGTTTGTTGAATGTGTTTGATGATAGAGTGGCAGATATAGGGTGTTTTGGTCGAGGTGGTGTGCAAAGTGAGAGGGTTAGGGAAAATGATTTGGTAAACAGAGAAGAGGTAGTGAAAGCTTTGCGGAAGATGAAAGCCGGCAAGGCAGCATGTTTGGATGGTATTGCAGTGGAATTTATTAAAAAAGGGGGTGACTGTATTGTTGACTGGTTGGTAAGGTTATTTAATGTATGTATGACTCATGGTGAGATGCCTGAGGATTGGCGGAATGCGTGCATAGTGCCATTGTACAAAGGCAAAGGGGATAAGAGTGAGTGCTCAAATTACAGAGGTATAAGTTTGTTGAGTATTCCTGGCAAATTATATGGGAGGGTATTGATTGAGAGGGTGAAGGCATGTACAGAGCATCAGATTGGGGAAGAGCAGTGTGGTTTCAGAAGTGGTAGAGGATGTGTGGATCAGGTGTTTGCTTTGAAGAATGTATGTGAGAAATACTTAGAAAAGCAAATGGATTTGTATGTAGCATTTATGGATCTGGAGAAGGCATATGATAGAGTTGATAGAGATGCTCTGTGGAGGGTATTAAGAATATATGGTGTGGGAGGCAAGTTGTTAGAAGCAGTGAAAAGTTTTTATCGAGGATGTAAGGCATGTGTACGTGTAGGAAGAGAGGAAAGTGATTGGTTCTCAGTGAATGTAGGTTTGCGGCAGGGGTGTGTGATGTCTCCATGGTTGTTTAATTTGTTCATGGATGGGGTTGTTAGGGAGGTGAATGCAAGAGTTTTGGAAAGAGGGGCAAGTATGAAGTCTGTTGGGGATGAGAGAGCTTGGGAAGTGATCAGTTGTTGTTCGCTGATGATACAGCGCTGGTGGCTGATTCATGTAAGAAACTGCAGAAGCTGGTGACTGAGTTTGGTAAAGTGTGTGAAAGAAGAAAGTTAAGAGTAAATGTGAATAAGAGCAAGGTTATTAGGTACAGTAGGGTGGAGGGTCAATTCAATTGGGAGGTGAGTTTGAATGGAGAAAAACTGGAGGAAGTGAAGTGTTTTAGATATCTGGGAGTGGATCTGGCAGCGGATAGAACCATGGAAGCGGAAGTGGATCATAGGGTGGGGGAGGGGGCGAAAATTCTGGGAGCCTTGAAGAATGTGTGGAAGTCGAGAACATTATCTCGGAAAGCAAAAATGGGTATGTTTGAAGGAATAGTGGTTCCAACAATGTTGTATGGTTGCGAGGCGTGGACTATGGATAGAGTTGTGCGCAGGAGGATGGATGTGCTGGAAATGAGATGTTTGAGGACAATGTGTGGTGTGAGGTGGTTTGATCGAGTAAGTAACGTAAGGGTAAGAGAGATGTGTGGAAATAAAAAGAGCGTGGTTGAGAGAGCAGAAGAGGGTGTTTTGAAATGGTTTGGTCACATGGAGAGAATGAGTGAGGAAAGATTGACCAAGAGGATATATGTGTCGGAGGTGGAGGGAACGAGGAGAAGAGGGAGTGAAAAAGATTTTGTGTGATCGGGGCCTGAACATGCAGGAGGGTGAAAGGAGGGCAAAGAATAGAGTGAATTGGAGCGATGTGGTATACCGGGGTTGACGTGCTGTCAGTGGATTGAATCAAGGCATGTGTATGGGGGTGGGTTGGGCCATTTCTTTCGTCTGTTTCCTTGCGCTACCTCGCAAACGCGGGAGACAGTGACAAAGCAAAAAAAAAAAAAAAAAAAAATATATAATTCATACTTGTTGCCTTTATTCATTCTCGTCGTCACCCCGCCACACATGAAATGGCATTCCCCGTCTACTTGCGAGGTAGCACTAGGAAAGGACAAAGGGCCACATTCGTTCACACTCAAGTCTTTAGCTGTCATGTGTAATGCACCGAAACCACAGCTCCCTTTCCACATCCAGGCCCTGCAAAGCTTTCCATGGTTTGCCCCAGATGCTTCTCATGTCCTGGTTCAATCCATTGACAGCACGTCCACCCCGGTATACCACATTGTTCCAATTCACTCTATTCCTTGCATGCCTTTCACCTTTATGTATGTTCAGGCCCCAATCCCTCAAAATCGTTTTCACTCCATACTTCCACCTCCAATTTGGTCTCTCACTTCTCATTCCCTCCACCTGTGACACATATATCCTCTTTGTCAATCTTTCCTCACTCATTTTCTCCATGTGACCAAACCATTTCTATACACTCTCTTCTGCTTTCTCAACCACACTCTTTTTATTACCACACATCTCTCACCCTTTCATTACTTATTTGATCAAACCACCTCACACATATCGTTCTCAAGTATATCATTTCCAGTACATCCACCCTCCTCCGCACAACCCAATCTATAGCACATGCCTCACAACCGTATAACCTTGTTGGAACCACTAGTCCTTCAAACATACCCATTTTTGCTCCAAGATAATGTTCTCACCTTCCACACATTCTTCTCTGTTTACCAAATCATTTTCCCTAACCCTCTCACTTTGCACACCACCTCGACCAAAACACCCTATATCTGCCACTCTATCATCAAACACAATCAACAAACCTTCAAAATACTCACTCCATCTCCTTCTCACATCACCACTACTTGTTATCACCTCCCCATTAGCCCCCTTCACTGAAGTTCCCATTTGCTCCCATGTGTTACGCACTTTATTTACCTCTTTCCAAAACATCTTTTTATTCTCCCTAAAATTTAATGATACTCTCTCACCCCAACTCTCATTTGCCCTCTTTTTCACCTCTTGCACTTTTCTCTTGACCTCCTGTCTCTTTCTTTTATACATCTCCCACTCATTTGCATTTTTTCCCTGCAAAAATTGTCCAAATGCCTCTCGCTTCTCTTTCACTAATAATCTTACTTCTTCATCCCACCTCTCACTACCCTTTCTAATCAACCCACCTCCCACACTTCTCATGCCACATGCATCTTTTGCGCAAGCCATCACTGCTTCCCTAAATACATCCCATTCCTCCCCCACTCCCCTTACCTCCTTTGTTCTCACCTTTTTCCATTCTGTACTCAGTCTCTCCTGGTACTTCCTCACGCAAGTCTCCTTCCCAAGCTCACTTACTCTCACCACCCTCTTCCCCCCAACATTCCCTCTTCTTTTCTGAAAACCCATACAAATCTTCACCTTCGCCTCCACAAGATAATGATCAGACATCCCTCCAGTTGCACCTCTCAGCACATTAACATCCAAAAGTCTCTCTTTCACGCGCCTGTCAATTAACACGTAATCCAATAACGCTCTCTGGCCATCTCTCCTACTTACATACGTATACTTATGTATATCTCGCTTTTTAAGCCAGGTATTCCCAAATCACCAGTCCTTTTTCAGCACCATAAATCTACAAGCTCTTCACCATTTCCATTTACAACACTGAACACCCCATGTATACCAATTATTCCCTGAACTGCCACATTACTCACCTTTGCATTCAAATTACCCATCACTATAACCCGGTCTTGTGCATCAAAACCACTAACACACTCATTCAGCTGCTCCCAAAACACTTGCCTCTCATGATCTTTCTTCTCATGCCTAGGTGCATATGCACCAATAATCACCCATCTCTCTCCATCAACTTTCAGTTTTACCCATATTAATCTAGAATTTACTTTCTTACATTCATTCTATTACATATTTTGCTTCGTCGCTGTCTCCCACGTTTGCGAGGTAGCGCAAGGAAATAGACGAAAGAAATGGCCCAACCCACCCCCATACACATGTATATACATACACGTCCACACACGCAAATATACATACCCATACATCTCAATGTACACATATATATACACACACATACACATACATATATACACATGCACACAATTCACACTGTCTGCCTTTATTCATTCCCATCGCCACCTCGCCACACATGGAATAACATCCCCCTCCCCCCTCATGTGTGCGAGGTAGCGCTGGCATGATTTAACAAAGATAATTCTAAGAAACTAAGTTCCAGAACAATTAACAATATGACACTAGAAGGGCCCAACAAGGAAAGTGAAATAAGTATAAAAAATAGGAATGACTATTAAGGAGAAACTAGATCTAATAGAACATAATGAGAAGGTGGCACAACTGAACCAAGTAATGAGATGAATAATAAAAACTTTTCATACCAGTTTGAAAACTATTGATGAATATGCCTTATGTATAAATAGGAAGAAAATTTGAATACTATTGGGTAGATGACCAACCAGACAAGTGGAAATAAGCTAGAGAGAATAAAGAAAAGCATCATGAAGAAATCTTAGAGAACAGAACAAGTTAATTATCTTGCAAGGCTGAGTGAATTTGAATTTTACTACCTAAGTAGAAGAGATAGATACATAATCGTAATTGCATGCCAACGAATTGAAGGAATAAAGGACTGTACTGAAATTAAAAGCCTTACAACAAGATGATAGAGGGTAATTAAGAATGCTTTGACATGTATCAATCTTTTTTTTAATTGTTCATTTCTCATGTTAGCAAGGTAGCACCAGAAACTGCCGAAGAATAGCTTCATTTGCTAACTGACACGTTTAATACACTAAAGCCTTATCTTCTGCCAAACCCCCCAGACCATTCCGTGCTTTCCCTTGACCACTTCACATGCTCTGGTTCAGCTCACTGACAGC
Organism: Panulirus ornatus; assembly: GCF_036320965.1. Lineage (NCBI taxonomy): Eukaryota > Metazoa > Arthropoda > Malacostraca > Decapoda > Palinuridae > Panulirus > Panulirus ornatus. The sequence continues at coordinate 25,508,436 of NC_092278.1, forward strand.
ACATTATCTCCTGTATACACCAGCAATCTAGTTCGTTATATCATGAATGCATGTCACTCTCCTGAATGTTCAGGACTCATTAATTCAAAGCTTCTTTTATCTCATCCTTTTTATCCCACTTTGGTCTCCCCTTTTCTCTGTTGACTTCTACAGTACACATACTCTTAATCAATCTCCCTTCTCACATCCTTTCTCTGTGTCTAAGCTGCTTTAGCATATCCTGGTTATCTCTCATTCATACTCTCTTTTATACTGTCATTCCTCACATATCAACCCTCCTCACACTACATATGTCCTCAAGCATTTCATTTCCGACACTTCCACCTTCTTTTGTACTTTTACACTCGGCACTCCAAGGCTCACAACCATACAACACAGTCATCTCTACTATACCATGAAGTAAACCCAACTTTGCCCTTACATACAGTGACCTTAGTGCGCCTTAGAGTCTTTGCTCCACTTCCATCCAATAATAAATTTAAGTTCCCAGAGTTCAACTCAGTAGTGTCCACTTCTGGCAGGATCTCCTCATTCCAACTCACATTCAAACCAACCTCTATCCACTTTGCTTAACCCCATTACCTAACCTTTTATTCACATCAACTCTCAACTTCCTCCTTTTTAAAACTCGCCTAAACTCCAACTGCTTCAGTTTCTGTTTAGAGGCCATCACCATAGCCATGACATCTACAAACAGCAACTGATTCATCTATTCCTCCAACCCTCATTATACTTTAGGCCCAACCTTCTCCAAGACCCTAGCATTAACCTCCTTCACCACCCCATCCATGAACAGATTCCACAGCCATGATATATTACCATGTCAAAAGTTCCGGTATACTTGTGGGTATGAGGCAGGGCTGTGATTTCACTGTGGATTTTTAACATATATATAGATGAAGTAATGAGAGAGAGGAAAACATGATACCAGGTCAAAAGTTCCAGTATACTTGTGAGTGTGAGGCAGGGCTGTGTGATTTCAATGTGGCTTTTTAACATATATATGGACTAAGTAATGAGAGAGAGGAAAACAAAGCAAGCAAAATGATTTGTAGAGATGGAGTGTGGTGATATGGCAGCTATTGACAAACCTGTTTGTAGTTGGTATTGTGTTGTTTGCCAAGAGTGATGAGGAATTACACATGGCTGTAAATGTGTTTTATGATATGTGTAAGCGTAAGGGATTGAAGGTAAGTACTAATAAAAGTAATGGCATTTAAAAGGAAACAGTGAAAGTATAGATTTTGCAAAGCCCTACTGAGTGAGAGATGAAAGTGCACTTAACTGTGTAATAGGTATGGGGTAAGAAAGATTGGAAATAGGTGACAAAATTTTTAAGTATTTGGGAATTATTTTTAGTAAGTTTGGTGATATGAAGGTAGAGAGAAAAAAAGAGAGCAGTATAGAACAGAAGATTCCCTAAATAGAATAATGAAGGGTAGAGGTGTAAATATGGAAGTAAAGAAAGAATTAAGAAAAAGCATAGTCCTCCTGACCCTGACCTATGCAGCTGAAACATGAACATGGCATGAGGCACAGAGGTCAAGAATCCAGGATGTGGAAATGGAGTCATTTGAGAGGAGTATGTGCTTGAAGGAATAGGGAAAGCAATGATGGGGTGTATGATAGATGTGGCAGGGAATGCAAAGGGAATGAATGGTGGAGTGGCAGAGTAGGTGAATGTAGGTAGTAGTTGGTAGGCAGCCACTGACTAGGTAGGTATATTATCAGTACTATCTGCCTGGGCACCATGAGGGTTAGAGACATCTGCTCAGTGAGCCAGAACTTTAGTGGTTGTCAAGGTGCACTTCCCTAACCCAGGTAGCTGTCTTTTCCTTCTGGCTCATGAATATGTAAACTACTGGCATTCTGTCCACAAACATACAATCTCTCCGTGTCATATGTAACACTTGACAACAGTTTAACTCGAGCAGCTCATTCTTTGTAACTAAATTTTCCTGCAGTGAACACTATGTGCTAGCCCTGCCCTTTGGCAAAATGGTAGGAGCAGCAGATAGAAGTAGTAGGTAGGAACATTTAGGCAGGATTATTAGGTAGAAGCAGTAGGTAGGAGCATTAGATAGAAGTAGTCTTCAGGAACATTAGATAGGAGCCTCTGCAAACACTGCACTAAACTTGCCCTCTGCCAGTGGCCTGTTAAGGGTGAGGCATTAAAGGCTAAGAACCAGCACTGGAGTTGTTTAGTTATGGAGACTCTCTTGCCATGGCCACCTTGTTAGAGTGAAATGCAATACGATGAGATGGTTTGGAAACATGGAAAGAATGCAAGATGGGAATTTTCAAGCAGACTGTATGACAGTATAATTAAAGGGGTTTGTGCGAGGGGAAGATGACCTGAGACATGGGTAATGGAGTGGAAGAGTATTGGAGGGAGAGAAAAGAGGGATGAATGCATGAAATGGTGCATGCAAGGGAAGTAAGTAAGGACAGGAGTAAGTGGAAACTTTTGCTGTGGCCACTCCCTTGATGGAGGTTCCTAGAGGAAATGGGCATTTCTTTTCCCACATCTTGAAGCTTTGGAAGTCAATGCATTCTCGTGTCTTTCTATACATCTTCGACCCGGCACATTTTAAAAGACAGGTTTTTCACTTCCTCCAAAATTTGAAAATACTTTTCCTTGTCTCTTATTTTTCCCTATACTAATCCCCTCTATATTTCAATCAAGGCTTGGCCTTGATGTGGATTTTTGCTTGTGGCTGAAGCCTAAAATATATTTACGACTATCTGTATATAGGACTTGAAAAAAAGTGAATGTAATGAATTTCTATGCTGAATTAAACTATTTCTGTATTGAAATCCAAAGAAGACAACAAGCAAGAGGAAAACCCTTCACATACTGATAAATCTGGCAAGAAGCCAGGGAAGATGCTTGATTTGGAATTGAAAAGGAAGGTAATCACCCAACATGGAGGAGGAAAAAAGTTAATACGACTGCAAGTTATCTACAGTTGTCCCAATCGACAGTCTCCACAACCTTAAAGGACAAAGAAAAAATATGTGAAGTAGTGAAAGGTTCACACGTATGAAGTCTATGATAATAAGAAAGCAACAACAAGGACCCATCCACAAAATGGAAATGTTGTTGATGCTGTGGATGGAAGATCAAATTAAAAAAATGTGTACCACTCGGCTTAATAGCATTCAGGCAAAGGCTAGAGGTCTTTTTGAGACTTTGAAGGAGCGAGCGAGAGAGGATTACATCGAGAACTTCACAAGTCATGGTTGGTTCAATAGATTTAAAAGAAGGTATAGCTGGCACAACGTACAAGTCACAGGTGAAGCAGCAAGTGCTGATGAAGGAGCTGCCGAAAAGATAAAAAATAAATCAAAGAATTTCTTTATTTCTTTATAATAAACCACAGAGTGATTTAAAAACATTTCAATTCATAAAATGGTTAAACAAAAATGAGATAATCATAATACAGTTTATATAACATTAAAAAATAAAAATGAAATAAGAACTAAAGAATCTTATATAAAAGGTAAAAAGAAACTACAGAATCATATAATAAAGCTGGGTAATAAAAAACGAAATATTTGATAGAAATTGAGAAAATAAAAAAAATGCCATACAGGTATATGAATTTTACATGCCATGTTGACATACGTCTGACTTATGTACATTTCAAGATCTGACCACTCGGTCAGAATGGAACTCAGACGTATGTTGGGGAATGGCTGTGTATATATGACACATGACAGCTAGAGACTGAGTGTGAATGAATGTCACCTTTTTTGTCTGTTTTCCTGGTGCTACCTTGCTGAAGTAGGGGGTAGTGATTCTATTTTCTATGTGGTGGGGTAGCAAAAGGAGTGGATCAAGGCAAGCAAGTACGAATATTTACATGTGTATATATGTATATGTCTGTGTATGTATATGTTGATATGTATATGCGCATGTATGGGCATTTATGTATTTTTTTTTTTTTTTTATACTTTGTCGCTGTCTCCCGCGTTTGCGAGGTAGCGCAAGGAAACAGACGAAAGAAATGGCCCAACCCCCCCCCCCCCCCCATACACATGTACATACACACGTCCACACACGCAAATATACATACCTACACAGCTTTCCATGGTTTACCCCAGACGCTTCACATGCCTTGATTCAATCCACTGACAGCACGTCAACCCCTGTATACCACATGACTCCAATTCACTCTATTCCTTGCCCTCCTTTCACCCTCCTGCATGTTCAGGCCCCGATCACACAAAATCTTTTTCACTCCATCTTTCCACCTCCAATTTGGTCTCCCTCTTCTCCTCGTTCCCTCCACCTCCGACACATATATCCTCTTGGTCAATCTCTCCTCACTCATTCTCTCCATGTGCCCAAACCATTTCAAAACACCCTCTTCTGCTCTCTCAACCACGCTCTTTTTATTTCCACACATCTCTCTTACCCTTACGTTACTTACTCGATCAAACCACCTCACACCACACATTGTCCTCAAACATCTCATTTCCAGCACATCCATCCTTTATGTATATGTATAAATAAATCAAATGAGTGGATGGGCCATTCTTTGTCTGTTTCCTGGCACTATCTCAAAGACACAGCGATTAAGTATGAAAAAAAATGTATGTATAACAGATTGGGGAAGAGCAGTGTGGTTTCAGAAGTGGTAGAGGATGTGTGGATCAGGTGTTTGCTTTGAAGAATGTATGTGAGAAATACTTAGAAAAGCAAATGGATTTGTATGTAGCATTTATGGATTTGGAGAAGGCATATGATAGAGTTGATAGAGATGCTCTGTGGAAGGTATTAAGAATATATGGTGTGGGAGGCAAGTTGTTAGAAGCAGTGAAAAGTTTTTATCGAGGATGTAAGGCATGTGTACGTGTAGGAAGAGAGGAAAGTGATTGGTTCTCAGTGAATGTAGGTTTGCGGCAGGGGTGTGTGATGTCTCCATGGTTGTTTAATTTGTTTATGGATGGGGTTGTTAGGGAGGTGAATGCAAGAGTTTTGGAAAGAGGGGCAAGTATGAAGTCTGTTGGGGATGAGAGAGCTTGGGAAGTGAGTCAGTTGTTGTTCGCTGATGATACAGCGCTGGTGGCTGATTCATGTGAGAAACTGCAGAAGCTGGTGACTGAGTTTGGTAAAGTGTGTGAAAGAAGAAAGTTAAGAGTAAATGTGAATAAGAGCAAGGTTATTAGGTACAGTAGGGTTGAGGGTCAAGTCAATTGGGAGGTGAGTTTGAATGGAGAAAGGCTGGAGGAAGTGAAGTGTTTTAGATATCTGGGAGTGGATCTGGCAGCGGATGGAACCATGGAAGCGGAAGTGGATCATAGGGTGGGGGAGGGGGCGAAGATTCTGGGAGCCTTGAAGAGTGTGTGGAAGTCGAGAACATTATCTCGGAAAGCAAAAATGGGTATGTTTGAAGGAATAGTGGTTCCAACAATGTTGTATGGTTGCGAGGCGTGGGCTATGGATAGAGTTGTGCGCAGGAGGATGGATGTGCTGGAAATGAGATGTTTGAGGACAATGTGTGGTGTGAGGTAGTTTGATTGAGTAAGTAACGTAAGGGTAAGAGAGATGTGTGGAAATAAAAAGAGCGTGGTTGAGAAAGCAGAAGAGGGCGTTTTGAAATGGTTCGGGCACATGGAGAAAATGAGTGAGGAAAGATTGACCAAGAGGATATATGTGTCGGAGGTGGAGGGAACAAGGAGAAGAGGGAGACCAAATTGGAGGTGGAAAGATGGAGTGAAAAAGATTTTGTGTGATCGGGGCCTGAACATGCAGGAGGGTGAAAGGAGGGCAAGGAATAGAGTGAATTGGAGTGATGTGGTATACCGGGGTTGACGTGCTGTCAGTGGATTGAATCAAGGCATGTGAAGCGTCTGGGGTAAACCATGGAAAGCTGTGTAGGTATGTATATTTGCGTGTGTGGACGTATGTATATACATGTGTATGGGGGGGGTTGGGCCATTTCTTTCGTCTGTTTCCTTGCGCTACCTCGCAAACGCGGGAGACAGCGACAAAGTATAATAAAAAAAAAATAAATGATAATAAAGATCACTTGGATAAAATTTTTATTTCAATTCAACTATAGTGATAAAAATCCTACAAGATAACTACATTCATGTATCATTACTTTCATATATAACTAATCAGATATATTAACATACAAGTATATACCAACCTATAAAATGAAATGGATACGGCATAAACATTTTTCAAGAAAAAAAAAAGATGAAGTTACTGGTTCCATTAAAGTAAACAGCCTCAGAAGCTTTGAATCATCTCATTTGCTGTTACCATAAAAGACTTTATTTGTTCATCATAAAGAAACGTAAGCTATGTCAATGTTACAGAATCTTAACCATACAAAGAAAAGTCATGAAGGGTACATAATACAACTATTTACATGTGGACTAGATTCTTTTTCCAACACATATAATATCTATAACCATTACCACACATAATTTTGTAAAGACTTCAACATACTGACTACCATGTAAACATGGGAAACAGTGGTCAAATATGAAAAAAAAATTAGTGTATTTAATCCATTCAACTTTACATCTATCTACTACACTCTATTTTCTTTTGGTACTATTGTCATTGCAAATTTCTACAAACATCTACATACATAATGGACCAAACTATTCACACACCATCTATCTATCTATATCTCTGATGCCCATTCCCTCTGGAAACTCCCACCTCGGGGATGGCCACAGCAAGAGTTTCCACTTATCCCTGTCTTGACATGCCTCCACATACACCATTCCACACATTCTTCCACCATTTCTCTCCCCACAGTATTCTTCTGCTCTATTTCCCCATGTCACAAGTGGTCTTTCTCTCACACCAACCCCTTTAACTGTACTACCATACATTCTCCTTGTAAACTCAAAATCATGCATTCTTTCCACATGCCCAAACCACCTCAAAGTTATACAATTCAACCACTCTACCACTCCACAATTCACTCCCTTTGGATTTACTACCATAAAACATCTCTTATACACCCTTCATTTCTTTCTTCATTCCATATTTCAGCTGCAAAGGTCAGGAGTGGGAGGACTATGCTGTCCCTTAATCCTCTCTTCACTTCCATACTTACACCTCCACCCTTCATTATTGTTAAGGGACCCAGTGACTCTTCTACTCTGCACTGCTCTCTCCCGAATACTTAAATTCTCTCACCTCTTCCAGTCTTTCTCCTCCTATATCTAAAATACAGTTCAGGACACTTCTTTCATAAAGCATACTGCATTATCAAGAGTTCAATGATTCAGAATCTTATGGCAAGCTTCATTTTTACATATACTGATAAAGCTGTCATAGGTTTGAAACCTTGAAGCTTCTTTGCATATGTATGTATGCATACTACTATCCAGTATATCAACATTTACTGATAAATCACATGTGATGCTCAGTATAAGTTTTCCTGATCTGCACTTACCCAAAACTGAAAATTTCCAAAATTATCTTTATCAGACCTTTTAAAAAGTTATACAATTTAATCTTGCAAATACAGGTCTTGGACATTACTAATATGCCTGTAAGATACAAATACTAATACCTTGTATTTGGGTTGCATTGTCCCTATACCATCCTAATTTGAATATCAGGTATTAATAATGGATATCAGAAAAACCCAAAACTTGTCTCGAAGACTGTGTTCAGGATATATGCTTTGACAATAAAAACATTTGGTCAAGAATTGCAGTGATATCTGCATGATTCCTTTTATCGTATGGATCTTATGTTTTTGAAAACTAATATATGTTTCTGTAGATTCATTGAAGAAAAAGGGAATATAATACATAAAATTATATTGCAAAGATCAGCATTGAAAACATTAATGTATTTTCTTAATACCATTCCCACACAAGCATTTGTACGTCAACTATAATGGATGACTGCTTGGAACTGTGTATAATTCTACGATGAAGCATCAGTGAATCCTTCTATCATGGAACATCAATGAAATCCCACTCAATTTCACTGGATACAGACAAACAGTATGGCATGTTAATGAATGGATGAAATGTATGCCTAGCCACTCATGAATACTGCACCAGCCAGACTGATGGAAGTTTCATGTGGATACAACTTATCTGGTGAAAGTAGTTAAATACAAGTTCCAACAGAACATGTTAAAGGTGCAATATTTTCTATAGCATCAAAACCATTAATATTATATATTTTTTTATACTTAATCGTCGTCTCCCACATTAGCAAGGTAGCACAAGGGAACAGACAAAAGAATACCCCAACCCACCCACATCCCAGGGGATGGGAGAAAGAATACTTCCTCCATATTCCCCACATGTCGTAGAAGGCGACTAAAGGGGGCGGGAGTGGGAGGTTAAAAACCCTCCCCTCCTTGTATTTAACTTTCTAAAAGGGCAAACAGAAAACCATTAATATACACTACTATAAGATGCAATGAGGTAATCAAATGGAATACTTATTTCTTAACTTTTGTAGGTAATGGATACTAAAAATATTAAGTTACACTGATCTTGTATAAACTATATCTTGTAAAAGAATACTTTATTACTGGATACTACAATGCACTTTCAGAAGGGTCATTTTATAATTATCCAATTCTTTATATGGTCTGCTGCCTTCAGCACAAATAGTAATCCATTTTTGCTTTCTTTTTGAAAACTTCACTAAAAGTTGGTGCTACAGTTTCTTTTGTTTTTCACCTCCAATACCACACTGATAGCTTCTAACTGGCAGAAAGAAGAACGAGACTCATAGCCTGAGTTAAGAAGTCAAATTAATTTCTGGGGGCGAAAATTCTGGGAGCCTTGAAGAATGTGTGGAAGTCGAGAACATTATCTCGGAAAACAAAAATGAGTATGTTTGAAGGAATAGTAGTTCCAACAATGTTGTATGGTTGTGAGGCGTGGGCTATGGATAGAGTGGTGCGCAGGAGGATGGATGTGCTGGAAATGAGATGTTTGAGGACAATGTGTGGTGTGAGGTGGTTTGATCGAGTGAGTAACGTAAGGGTAAGAGAGAGGTGTGGAAATAAAAAGAGCGTGGTTGAGAGAGCAGAAGAGGGTGTTTTGAAATGGTTTGGGCACATGGAGAGAATGAGTGAGGAAAGATTGACCAAGAGGATATATGTGTCGGAGGTGGAGGGAACGAGGAGAAGAGGGAGACCAAATTGGAGGTGGAAAGATGGAGTGAAAAAGATTTTGTGTGATCGGGGCCTGAACATGCAGGAGGGTGAAAGGAGGGCAAGGAATAGAGTGAATTGGAGCGATGTTGTATACCGGGGTTGACGTGCTGTCAGTGGATTGAATCAGGGCATGTGAAACGTCTGGGGTAAACCATGGAAAGCTGTGTAGGTATGTATATTTGCGTGTGTGGACGTATGTATATACACGTGTATGGGGGTGGGTTGGGCCATTTCTTTCGTCTGTTTCCTTGCGCTACCTCGCAGACGCGGGAGACAGCGGAAAAAAAAAAAATAATAATAATATGTGTATTTCAGCTCGTTTCCATTTCCCTGCCCATAACTGTACCAATACAAGACACTTTAAGTAACCCCATGAACACACTATATTACTGTCAATATAGGTGTATGGCAGCTCTATACACAATACAATTATATCATATACACCAGTATATTGCAAAGAAAAAACATACAAAAAGAAATCAATCCTAACAGCAATGCAAAAGACCAACTAATTTCTTGCTTATCTAACAATATGAAGTTTTACTATATGCAACTAAATATCTAGTTTGATAATTGTCTAACAGTCAAATTATAATCAAAGTATGTAGATCACCAGTTAAAAAAAAAAAAAAATACAAGTATTCAGTCCTCATCTTCTCAGATTTCATAAAACTGTTACTGGGTTATGTCCACAAGGTCTTGCATGTCCACCACACTCATCCTAGGACTGGAACATCACTTAAGAATAACCTACTCACAATACCTACATAACACACTAATCATTGACTTTACCCATCAGATGCAATACTACAGAGCTCAATTATTTATACACTAGTTTCTTTGAATAGGTCACTCAAGCACAATTAGCTTGAATATTTACACTAACATCTTGTATGAAATGAAATGCATTAAAAAGCTATTGCTGTAATAAAAATAAAAAGCTTTACCCCTAATAGACTAGTTCATCTATAACAGAAACACCTAAAAATTCACTTTCCCAGACTAGGTCTGGAATGAATGACAGTTAATAAACTCCATTCATCAATTATGAGGTACTCAGTATCAAGAATAGCAATACTTAAGATTCTATAATCTCCAAACTATCAGGTAAAAAACAATTACACATTGTAGTATACACACAATGTATTCAAAATATGCAACAGGAAATGTTTAAAACTTCCACATAATCATTATCCCTTAAAATTTGTTTTGTTCTTACTTGATCATTCTAGAAAAAAATCCCCCTGCAGTCTTCCACTTATGCAAGGAGGTAACTTTTCAGAAGAGAAAAATAAACTACTAATCTAGGAACCTCATATAATCGGTGCTCACCTGCTAATACCATTGCCAAAAAAGTTCCATTAACTCTGACCATCCATGAAAGTCATTACAATTTATATAATACAAGTAACTTATTTTACTTTGACCATTAAAACTGACAAGACATTATGGATAAGAACAACACAGACTTTCATTGAGGACAAATGTTAATCAAGACTATACACACGAATTGTGGGGTTAAACTTTGGGGTACAATTAAGTAAAGGAATATTCTAAACCTTTTACAGGACTTTTACTAACAAGAAACATTTAAACTGTGCAGTATAATCACAAGTTAAATATAGGACGTCTCAATGCATGAACCTGTTGAATTATGAAGACCGTGGGGTTTGCTTGCATGAATCTTCTTCTGCATACTGAGAAAAGATATACAAAACATAGTTAAAAGTAGACTATAAATGGTACTTGATACATAACAGCTAGAGACTAGAAGAGTGTAGAGATGCCAATGTTCATCTGCTCTTGAGGCTACCTTGCAAAAGTGGGGAAAGGTAAATAGTTGTAAACAAAAAAGATAATGGATGATAGTGCAATCAGCAACTTCAATCCTTAACAATCTTCATACAATACACAGAAAAGGTAATAATTACTTCCAGAGTCTCATCTCCTTCTATGAAAATAACATATAAGAAAAACACCTACACTGGACATGCAACTAGGGCTTAGAATTTCAATAAATTTATTGGCAGTTTATAAAAATTTGCATTCTGGGAGCACTAGCTACCATATATCTTCAGAGTAGTTCATAATATGTACACTGTAAGGTATGTGGTGAGTTACCAAGAAAGTCAGAAATCAACTTATTATAAAACAGTTATAGGTATTTTTGATATGAAGATGTCATGCTCAAAATGTTGAATTACAGCTTAGATAAAGGAAACTTATAAGTTTATCAGCAGTGCAAAGGATCTTGTTAAGATGTTTGGCACCAAATGCAAATATATCTAATGATGAGGAAGCAAACTTAATAAAATGGTCCTTTCTAAAAATCAAATTAACATGCACAAGCAAAACCATCAAAATAAAATCAAAGCTCTCATCAAACATCATTATGTGAGAAAAATCAAAGTTAGATGTTCTTTGCATGTAAAATAGACAGCTCCTAACCTAATACCTTATGAAAAATGAGAACATTCTATTTAAATGTGATACATCCTTTTCAGTTATCATAGTTACCAAACAACCATCTACCTCCACTGCATAAAAGTGCACAATTATTCATTTAATCAAACACACTGCATCTAAATAAAATAGGTGCCATAGCAACATTTACCGAAGTATGTGGGAAAATCCTTCAGTCTCTGTGCATAACCTATACGAAAATTAAAAATTCTTCTGATTTAACTCTCATCACTGAATATTCTTAAAAACATGTTTAATGTAGCATTCTTTACTGTCACTTTCAAACTTTTCTATTTTCAATAACTGAAAATTCTATCCATCAATTATCATTAATCTAGTCCCAAATCAATGGGGTGGATCAGGTATATACAGCCTCCACATTATTCACATAACATCTCAACCCATGCCCTATATGTTAAAGTGAACCATGGAATTTCCTGCTAATACATAAATTTTCTATTTCACTTTAAACACACTTAACTGTTTAATAAGACCAATACCTCCTTTCATACCACCTCCAAACACAGTTTCCAGTGGATCTGTTTAACAATCGTTCATATAACTATAACAGAAACATCCCTAGCACTTGGCAGATGTTATAATGAAGGAAATGTACGATGCTGGGCAATATCACTATCCGCTGTACCATGAAGACATGGACGTTTGTCACATTACTGAACCAAGGGTCATATATCTCTTGCTGTTGGTTTCAACGGAGCCTCAGGTGACTTGAGAGAGTACTTTGGCAATTTCTTGGGAGGTGTTATGGGAGAATGCTTTTGTGAGTCTCTTGAGAAACCCCACAAGTGACTACTTAGGTGACCTTTTGCATATTCCATACCTAAATCTGTAGCTGCTCACAAGGGAACAAGTTCATGATAGCCCAAGTAAGGTGGATTTAGAAGGGGATCTGGGATATACTTTCATAATACTTCAGTTTTGTAGCTGCATGACCAGCTTCTTACTTCTTTGGACAGTATTCTCTTTAGTATTTTTAAAAATAAAGGCCTGTAAATCAATTCCTATTCTGATTAAGTCAAAATGTAGCAATTCATGCTCATCTGGTTATAAAAGAGTCTTCCAGGATACAAAGAGATCTCATATACTTCTTCATGCATTTTGCCAATCACATGGTGGCATATGGTGTCTGGTATGACATATGCTCTAAAAAGACTACTGCACTATGATACTGTAACCCTTTCCTTTGACATTTCTCAAAACATTCATTAGTTTTCCATCTAATCAAACACTTTACACACTGAAGGCAAGAGCACCTCTTCTTAAAATCTGTTTTGCTAAAATGAGGCATAGTATTGTAAGTCATGTGTCTGATAGCTACTATACTTTTGAAAAATGAAGTTCAAAATTAAAAGTCTGCCTTAATATGTTATCTATTTTGTTTACCCAACCCATCCATCACTTTTTTGTATATTCTTTTGAAGTAAAGTTAACTGGCAGTAAGTCTTCCTCCAAGAACTGGTTATCCCTGATTTCTGTAAGCCTGTGGGACTTATGATGAGGTTCCGTAAAAGTAATTCCTTTTAAAAGTTTTGCACTATGTTCTCTAAATCCTACCAATGTAAATGATCAAGAATTCACGAAAACAGATAGTTAGATGAGTGGCTAGAAATCCTCCCTTCCTGTATTACTTTCCAAAAGAAGGAACAGAGTAAGGAGCCAAGTGAAGAATTTTTCTTTCTGAGGCTTTGTCATCTGTTCTTGATGTTACCTCACTCATGTGGGAAATGGTGAGCATGTGGAAGTGGACAGGGAGCTGTGGTTTCAGTGCATTACACATGACATCTAAAGACTGAGTATGAATGAATGTGGCCTTTTTTGTCTGTTTTCCTGGTGCTACCTTACTGAAGTGGGGAGTAGCGATGCTGTTTCCTGTGGGGTAGGGTGGCACTGGTAATGGATTGAAGGAGAGCAAGTATGAATATGTACATGTGCATATATGAACATGGCTGTGGTATCAGTGCATTACATTTGACAGCCAGAGAATGGATGTGGCCTTTCTTTCTTTGTTCCTTACATTACCTCTCTAACATGGGAAATATGAAAAAAAAATTATGATAAAGTATGCATTGTTTCCAACAGATGTACAGATTTCTTTAAGAAACCAGTAAACGTTGCTTGACTGCAAGGGCATGTCAGGCCAACAAAAGCTTCTACTTGCCAATCTGCTGGGTTATCTATATCTGCAGAATATTTTCAAGGATGAGGGTGGATGTGTTGGAAATTAAATGTTTGAGGACAATATGTGGAGTGAGGTGGTTTGATCAAGTAATGAAAGGGTAAGAGAAATGTGTGGTAATAAAAAGAGTGTGGTTGAGAGAGCAGAAGTGTGTGTGTTGAAATGGTTTGGTCACATGGAGAGAATGAGTGAGGAAAGACTGACAAAGAGGATATATGTGTCAGAGGTAGAGGGAACAAGGAGGAGTAGGAGACCCACTTGACCTAATTGGAGGTGGAAGGATGGAGTGAAAAAGATTTTGAGCGATCGGGGCCTGAACATACAGGAGGGTGAAAGGCATGCAAGGAATATTTTCAATTTCATATTTATGACTCATCATCAGCATTATGCTGTTTTCTCATTGAATTTTTCTCATACAAAAATATGCAAGTGCTCTCCTTGCATAAGTTCAAATTAAGAAAAAAGTAAACAATAAACACCTGTAATCATGAGTAACCCTACATATGTATTCTTGGTGGGAAATTCTACAACCAACACCTAAATTCAACAAGAAAATGGCATGTATGATACAAATCCAATATGTAAAAGAAGATCATAGCAAAGCCACAATATAGTTAATGCACTACAGTGAAAATGAACATGACACAAAAATGCAAAATATGCACTCTTTACATGCTAAAACTAAAATAAATAAAGTATTTCTATCTGCACTCAAAGAAGATTATCAAACGTTTGCACAAAATCACCCAATACATTACACACTTTATCTATAGTGTCCTCTTTCTTCAGTTGCCTCTCTGATGACCTGGGAGTGCTCCCTCCTGATGATGCAGCAATGCTTCCTTCTGCACCTGATGTGGGAATCAATGGTGGGGGGAGAGGAAGTTGAGGACCCTCCAAGGGTGGAGAAAGTGGGTCAGGGGGCAAAGAAAATGAGTGTCCTGTGTCACATGGTATATTTGGAATCCTACTACCCTGAATGGTAAATCCCGAGTAGGAGGACTGGGGAGGAGTATGTGATGGCTGAGTGTTACAGGCAGAGTTAATTACAGATGGACCAACTCCAACACCAGTAACAATCATTGACTTAGAAAATGAATGTTTAGGAGGTAGTGGAGGTGGTACTGATGGGGTGATGGGATGTATGAAGGGATTGGATACAGAAACTGTCAAGTCCAAAGCAGGTGATACATTGGCAGACGTATTCTTCAAACTATCACTTCCACATGGACCAAATGAATCCAAGAGATCAGGCAGGGATGACATCTTGGATAAAGGTGAATCATCAAGGAGGGATTTATTTTCAGGAGATTTTACTGCATCAATATCCCCATCATCTGATGCACCAAACTCAGTTTCTTCTCCAAGTGATACCAGTCCTGAGTCTAAATCTGACAAACCCTGAAGGAAAGACAAACTTTGCTGTGCTGCCAAGATATCTGGGCTTAAAGGGGCATCCGAAGGTCGAGAAGCATCAAGGCTACCATCTCCAGTCTTATTTTCTTGCATTACATGTAGCTTTCCACCCTCTGTAGTCTGCAGAATATCCACAATGCAAGAGATATCAAAATCTTGGTGTCAAAGAAAGAGTACATAATAAGATTCATATCAATGCCATTTGCAAAACATTGCCAAATGACCTATTCTTGAATAAATATTTCATCTGAAAGGAAAAATATATAATGTCTGCATTAATTCACTTTCCTTTAAAAGTAGAACAATGCACAATCAACAATTCACAATCATATTCTTAACTTCAATAATCCTGATATTTCACTTTCTCCATTTTGTGTATCTATTTATCTTTCCTTTTTTTCCTTCATACTTGATTGCCATTTCCTGCATATGTAAGGTAGTGCCACAAACTGATGAAGAAAGGCCACATATACTGACATCCATTCTCTAGCTGTCATGTGTAATGCACCATAGCTCCCTATCCACAGCCAGGCCCACCAAACCTTTCCATGGTTTACTCTGGATGCTTCACATGCCCTGATTTAGTCCAATGACAGCATATTAATCCCTGTAAACATCATTATTTTAATTCACTCTATCTCATGCATGCCTTTCGACCTAAATATCTTTTCACTCCATCCTTCCACCTCCAATTTGGTTTACCCGCTCACCTTGTTCCCTCCATTTCTGACTCACATATGTATCCTCTTTGTCAACTTTCCTCACTCATTCTCTCTAAATGTCCAAATCATTTTGGCACACCCTCTTCAGCTCT
This sequence comes from Panulirus ornatus, assembly GCF_036320965.1. Classification (NCBI taxonomy): domain Eukaryota; kingdom Metazoa; phylum Arthropoda; class Malacostraca; order Decapoda; family Palinuridae; genus Panulirus; species Panulirus ornatus. Next base: position 25,524,493 of record NC_092278.1, read on the forward strand.
CTCAACCATACTCTTTAGTACCACACCTGTCTCTTACCTCTGCATTACTTACTCAATCAAACCATCTCACACCATACATTGTACTCAAAACATTTCATCTTTAACACACCTAACCTCCACCACAGTCTTTTCTCAAAACATTTAATCTTTAACACACCCAACCTCCACCACAGTCTTATGTATAGCCCATGCATTTCATCCACAAAATAATATTGGGACTACTAATACCTTCAAACATGCCCATTTTTGCTCTCTCAGATAAGGATCTCTCTTTAAACACACTTTTCAGTGCCCCCAGAACCTTCCTCCCCTTACCCACCCTATGACACACTTCTATTCCATGGTTCTATTTGCTGCTATGTCTACTTCCAGGTATCTAAATCACTTCACTTTTGCCAATCTTTCTTTACTCAAACTCACACCCTAACAGACCTATCCCTCAATACTGATGAACATAATACCTTGCTTCTATTCTCATATACTCCCAATTGCCTCCTTTCATACACCCTTCCAAATTCAGTCTCCAAGTTCCACAGTTTCACACTCACATCTGTCACCAGCACTGTATCTGCAAACAATAACTGACTCACTTCCCAAGCCCTCTCATCCCTCACAGACTAAATACTCACCCCTCCCTCCAAGACTCTTGCATTTACCTCCCTCACCACTCCATCCATAAACACATTAAAGAAACATGGTGACATCACATAACCCTACCACAAACCACCCTTCACTTGGAACCATTCACTCTCCTCTCTTCCTACTTGTACACATGCTTTACACCCTTGAAAATACTCACTGCTTCTAGAGCTTTCCTCCTACACCATATATTCTTAAGACTTTCCAAAAAGGCATCTCTATCATCCCTATCATATGTTCTCTCCAGTCGTTTAATACACACACAAATCCATCAGTTTCTCTACATATTTCTCACACACATTCTTCATTGCAAACACCTAATCCAAATACCCTCTACCACTTCTAGACCACACTGTTCCTCCCCAATCTGATGCTCTCTACATGTTTTCAATCTATCAATCACTACCTTCCCATACAAAATTACTACATACACTCAACAAACTTATACAATGGCACTATACATGCATTCTGCCGATCCTCAGGAACCTCTTCACGATACATACATACATCAAAAATTCTAACAGGACAGTCATCTCCTTTTTAGTAAATTCAACTGCAGTACCATCCACTCTAATGCCTTGCCACATTTCATCCATCATAAGGCTTTCTCCTCTACTATCTTCATCAAACCACTCCCCAAGACTCTCTCACTTTGCATACCAGCCTGACCCAAACATCCTACATATGCCATTCTATCATCAAACTGTTCAATAGTCTTTCAAAATAATCTATCTCCTACTCACTTCATCACTACCTGTAAGCAGTTCCCCTTTTGCCCCCTTAACTGATGTTCCTATTTGTTCTCTTGTGTTTTACACATTACTTATATCCTTCCAAAACATGATCTTATTTTCCCTGAAGCTTATTGTTACTCACTCACCCTCTCATCTGCCCTCTTTTTCAACCCCTGCAACCTTCCTCTTGACCTCTTGCTGCTTTCTTTTATATATCCCCATTCATTGGCATTCATTCCCTATAAGTACCATCTAAATGCACTTCTTTTCTCTTTCCTTAGGCAACTTTACTACTTCATTCCACCATTCACTACCCTTTCCAATTTGCCCAGCTCCTACCACTCACATGCCACATGCATCTCTAATACATGCCAGCACTGCTTCACAAAGTACCTCCCATTTCTCACCTACTCCCCTTGCTTCATTTGTTCTCGCCTTATGCCATTCTACACTCAATCTATCCTGCTCACTTACTTTCATAATTCTTTTCCCTGATATTGTTTCCTTTATTCCTAAAACCTCTTTAAATCTTCACCCTTGTCTCCACAAGACGGTGATCAGACATCCCACCAGCTGCCCCTCTCAGCACATTTACATCCAAAAGTTTATCTTCTACACATGTATCTATTAATATGTAATCCAATAAAGACTGCTGACAATCACTGTACACCAGGTATTCCAAATCACCAAACCATTTTTGGCACAACTCCAAAAGCTGTTCACTTTTTCCATTCATAATAATACCTCCAATTGCTGTATCTCAACTTCACATTCAAATCACCAATCATCAATTAATATCCAGTCTCATGCAACAAAATGCTGACACACTCACTCAGTTGCTCCCAAAACACTTAACTATCATGACCTTTCTTCTCATGGCCAGGTGCATAAGCACTAATAATCACCCGTCTCTCACCATCCTCTTTCATCTTTACTCTCATCAGTCAAGAATTCTTTTTCTTACACTTTCACACTCTAATCACTCCTCTCACCAACCCCTGACTTTACTCATAGGACATTTCCAAACCATTTTTCCCCTTCACCCTTGAGCTTTATTACACTCAGAGCCTGAATCTCTCTCTCTCTCTCTCTCTCCTCTTTTCTTATCTTAGTTACATCCACACAAATCTAAACATACCATCCTGAGCCTTCAAGGAGGATGAGCACTCCCTGCCTAGCTCATTGTTCTGTTCCATCTTTTAGGAATTAAAATACAAGAAGGTCAGGGTTTCCAATCACCTCCTACCATCCCCTTTGGATGCCTTCTACGACATTCAGGAAATATGGGGGTAGAATTGTTTCTCCCCTACCTCAGGGATCTATCTACAAATCTTCATTTATGGTTTAGATGCCCTATATATATATATATATATATATATATATATATATATATATATATATATATATATATATATATATATATGGAGAAAAACTGGAGGAAGTGAAGTGTTTTAGATATCTGGGAGTGGATCTGGCAGCGGATGGAACCATGGAAGCGGAAGTGGATCATAGGGTGGGGGAGGGGGCGAAAATTTTTTTTTATACTTTGTCGCTGTCTCCCGCGTTTGCGAGGTAGTGCAAGGAAACAGACGAAAGAAATGGCCCAACCCACCCCCATACACATGTATATACATACGTCCACACACGCAAATATACATACCTACACAGCTTTCCATGGTTTACCCCAGACGTTTCACATGCCCTGATTCAATCCACTGACAGCACGTCAACCCCGATATACCACATCGCTCCAATTCACTCTATTCCTTGCCCTCCTTTCACCCTCCTGCATGTTCAGGCCCCGATCAAACAAAATCTTTTTCACTCCATCCCTCCACCTCCAATTTGGTCTCCCTCTTCTCCTCGTTCCCTCCACCTCCGACACATATATCCTCTTGGTCAATCTTTCCTCACTCATTCTCTCCATGTGCCCAAACCATTTCAAAACACCCTCTTCTGCTCTCTCAACCACGCTCTTTTTATTTCCACACATCTCTCTTACCCTTACGTTACTTACTCGATCAAACCACCTCACACCACACATTGTCCTCAAACATCTCATTTCCAGCACATCCATCCTCCTGCGCACAACTCTATCCATAGCCCACGCCTCGCAACCATACAACATTGTTGGAACCACTATTCCTTCAAGCATACCCATTTTTGCTTTCTGAGACAATGTTCTTGACTTCCACACATTCTTCAAGGCTCCCAGAATTTTCGCCCCCTCCCCCACCCTATGATCCACTTCCGCTTCCATGGTTCCATCCGCTGCCAGATCCACTCCCAGATATCTAAAACACTTCACTTCCTCCAGTTTTTCTCCATTCAAACTCACCTCCCAATTGACTTGACCCTCAACCCTACTGTACCTAATAACCTTGCTCTTATTCACATTTACTCTTAACTTTCTTCTTTCACACACTTTACCAAACTCAGTCACCAGCTTCTGCAGTTTCTCACATGAATCAGCCACCAGCGCTGTATCATCAGCGAACAACAACTGACTCACTTCCCAAGCTCTCTCATCCCCAACAGACTTCATACTTGCCCCTCTTTCCAAAACTCTTGCATTCACCTCCCTAACAACAACATCCATAAACAAATTAAACAACCATGGAGACATCACACACCCCTGCCGCAAACCTACATTCACTGAGAACCAATCACTTTCCTCTCTTCCTACATGTACACATGCCTTACATCCTCGATAAAAACTTTTCACTGCTTCCAACAACTTGCCTCCCACACCATATATTCTTAATACCTTCCACAGAGCATCTCTATCAACTCTATCATATGCCTTCTCCAGATCCATAAATGCTACATACAAATCCATTTGCTTTTCTAAGTATTTCTCACATACATTCTTCAAAGCAAACACCTGATCCACACATCCTCTACCACTTCTGAAACCACACTGCTCTTCCCCAATCTGATGCCCTGTACATGCCTTCACCCTCTCAATCAATACCCTCCCATATAATTTACCAGGAATACTCAACAAACTTATATATATATATATATATATATATATACCCCCTTTGCATGTTCCACATACTCTAACCCTTTACCACAATAGTAGGATCCTACATTAGTTCATAACCACCATTTCCTCATAAGCTCCTTGAATCCTAACCTTGTGCACTCTTATGCATCCATTTTGCATTCACTGTCCATATACATACACACAGTTAGGCCACCACATGAACACCTTTCTGGAACTCGTTGCTTCAAGAATGTGCTTCACAATGGAGTGGACACAAGATGGGCTCCTTTGGAGCAACAAGGTCCTTGATGAGATGATTCTTTTTTGTGCACTGTTGATGATAGAGCCTTGTTGAAAGTGATTTCTTCCTCATAACATGAGTAAATGCACATAGCATCCGAGCAAAATAGTTTTATTCATTGAACAAGATGAACAGTGAATGTTTCATGCTAGCCTTGCTACCAATGACTTAATCTAATATGTAGGTAGGTACTCTCTCCGACACACATTAAGAAAAAGTGTCATTGATCAGGGAACTGTTACCAGTACTACATGCCTGGGTATCAGGTGGATTAGTGATAGCTTCATAGTGAGCCAACACTCCAGTGGCAGTCAAGTTTCACTCCTTAAACCAAGATTGCTGCCTCAACCACATGTAGGCCGCAGGCTGGCATTCAATCCACAAATTTCTCCATCACAAATATAACACTTGAAAAACATGTGAGTTGTGTGTTGTCAATGTTTTGGAAGGAGGTGGACACTGAGAGGAATCGTGTGAGGAGAACAAGACAACAAATGAGAGCATCAGTAAAAAGGAACAGTCATAACAGACAAAGGAAAGGCAAAGAGGTGATGGAGTATTCTGAAGGACTGTTGTATGTATTTAAAGATGGGAAAGCAGATGTTGTATGTGGAGGTATGGAAAACTAGAGTCATGGCAAGTGGTTTGGAGAAAGGAAAAGAGGTGGAGAATACTTTGTGTAAGATGAACTGTGGCAAAGCATCTAAAGTGGATAGAACTGTCACTGCATTTCTCAAGAAAGAGAGTGACAGTAATGGTGATTGTTAAAGTAGGATTTTCAATGTAAGTATGGCTAATGGTGAGGTGCCTGAGGACTAGCAGAATGCCTGCACAGTGCCACAAAAGTTAATGTTAAAATTACAGAGGCAAATGTTTGTGGAGTGCACCTAGTTAGATGGATGGGAGTGGTGACTGAGAGGGTGGAGGCAAGTACAAAGCAACATACTGGGAGGGAACAATGTTGTTTGAGAAGTGAAGAAAAAAAATTTGTATGGGAAATACTTAAGAAAAATAGATTGATATGTATGTGGCATGGAGAAAGCATATGATAGGTAATAGATTTGCTTCATGGAAGTAGTTATGAACAGACAGTATGGGAGAAAGTTATGAAAAGTAACAAGTTTTTATCATGAGAGTAAGTCACGTGTGCATGGAAGAAGAGGAGGGTGACTGGTTATAGGTTATGTCACCAAAGCTGTTTAATCTGTTTATAGATAGGATGGTGAGGAAGTTGAATGCAAGGGTCTTGCAGAGAGGGATAGGCCTGCCATCTGTGGAGGTTGCATGGGTCTGAGAGGTTAGTAAGCTGCTGTTCACATGGATGTGGAGGTAAATATGAATGAGAAACTGCAGCAGCTGGTTTCTGAGTTTGGGAGAGCTTGAAAGGAGAAAGTTGAGATAATGTGTATAAAAGACAGCTTCAGCATTGGAGTGAACACATTGGATGGAATACAAGTATAAAGAGCAAGAACCTACAGGAAGTCGAGTGTTTTAGATACTTTTGAGCACATATGACAGTGAATGGAAACATGGGAGCTGATATAAGCCATAAGGTAAGTTAGGAGGCTAAGGTTCTGGGTGCACTGAGGAGTGTCTACAATGGCAAAGATGGCTATATTTGATGGCATAGTAGTCCCTATGGTGCTGTATGGATTCAAGGGTGGAAGTAGTTAGATGCGTTAGAGATGAAACGTTTGAGGACAACATGTGGTGCTAAGAAGGTTGACTGAATAAGAATCGATATGGTACAAGAGAGAAGTACAGCAATATGAAGAGTATATACAAGAAAGCAAAAGAGGGTGAGTTGAAATGGTTTGGAAATATGGCAAGATAAGTGAAACAAGCTGAGTAAGAGGGTATACATGTTGGAAGTTGAGGGAACAAGAAGAAGGAGGAAACTGAGGAGGTGGAGAGATGGAGGGAAAGATGCCTTGAGAGTTTGGGACCTGATCATGCAGGAGGGTGCAAGGAGCACATGGGATAAAGCAAGGTGGAACAATGTGATATATAGTGGGCAAAGAGATGCCATTGGGCTGAACCACTCCAAATGAAGTAGTAGTCATGGAAAGGTCTATGGGGCTTAAATGTGGATAGGAGGGCTCTGGTTTCAGATAATCTTACATGACAGCTAAAGAAAGCATGAGAGCAATTTAGGTCATTCTTCTGTTCCTGACACTACATCATAACACAAAGAATGGCAAATAAGTATGACAATATATCTAATTCACTTTAGACCTCAAGGATCATGGTTACCAGGACCTGTGGAACAAGGCTGTTTCAAGAGGTGAATACTAATCTGAGACACTTAGGGTTTCCATAAAAAGGCCCAGCTACAAGACAGAACATGAATGGATAATATCCTGTGGTGAGCGGTTAGCATTCCTGACCATGATGCATTCATGGGCCACCCACGGTCGAGCACATAGATTTGAATCCTGTTATGGCAGTCAGTCCACAGTCAACCCAGCTGTTCATCCACCCTTAGGGGTTGGTCAATAAGATGGGTACACATCATATTCTTTATCATACTTGATTGCCATTTCCCACATCAGGAAACAGACAAAGAAAGACCCATCCACTCTTATACACACATGTAAACATACACACACATACATGTACATATCAACATATACACATATACATGCACATACACAGACATATACATCTATGCACATGTACCTATTCCTACTTGCTTGCCTTCACCCATTCCCAGCACCACCTCATCCTACAAGAAACAGCATTCCCCATTCCCTGCATTAGTGAAGTAGAGCCAGAAAAACAAACAAAAAAAGGCCACATTCATTCACACTCAGTCTCTAGCTGTCATGTGTAACGCATCAAAACCATAGCTCCCTATCCACATCCAGGCCCCACAGACCTTTCCATGGTTTACTTCAGAGGTTTCACATGCCCTGGTTCAGTCCATTGACAACATGTCAACCATGGTATACCACATCATTCCAATTCACTTCATTCCTTGCATGCCTCTCACTCTCCTGCATGTTCAGGCCCCAATCACTCAAAATAATTTTCACAACATCCTTCCACCTCCAATTTGGTCTCCCGCTTCTCCTTGTTCCCTCCACCTCTGACACATATATCCTCTTTGTCAACCTTTCTTCACTCATTCTCTTCATATGTCCAAACCATTTCAACACAGCCCCTTCTGCTCTCTCAACCACTCTTTCTTTATTACTTACACAATCAAACCACCTCACACCACATATTGTCCTCAAAAATTTCATTTCCAACACATCCACCCTACTCTGTACAACCCCATCTATAGCCCATGCCTTGCAACCATATAATATTGCTGGAACTACTATTCCTTCAAACATACTCATTCTTGTTCTCCAAGCAAGGGGGAAGTAATAACAGGTAGTGATTAAAAGAGTATTTTGAAGGTTTGTTGAATGTGTTTGATGACAGAGTGGCAGATGTAGGGTGTTTTGGTCAGGGTGGTGTGCGAAGTGAGAGGGTCAGTGAGAATGGTTTGGTTAAGAGAGAAGAGGTAGAGAAAGCTTTGCAGAAGATGAAATCTAGTAAGGTGGCAGTCTGGATGGTACTGTTGATTGGTCGGGAAGGATATTCAATGTATGTATGGATCATGGTGAAGTGCCTGAGGATAGGCGGAATGCATGCATAGTGCCACTGTGCAAAAGCAAAGGGAATAAAGGTGAGTGTTCAAACTACATAGGCATAAGTTTGTTGAGTATTCCTGGGAAATTATATGGGAGAGTATTGATTGAGAGGGAGAAGGCATGTACAGAGCATCAGATTGGGGAAGAGCAGTGTGGTTTCAGAAGGGGTAGAGGATGTGTGGATCAGGTGTTTGCTCGAATAATATGTGTGAGAAATACTTAGATAAACAGATGGATTTGTATGTAGCATTTATGGATCTGGAGAAGGCATATGACAGGGTTGACAGATACTTTGTGGAAGGTCTTAAGAGTTTATGGTGTGGGAGGTGGGTTGCTAGAAGCAGTGAAAAGTTTTCACCAAGGATGTAAGGCATATGTATGAGTAGGAAGAGAGGAGAGTGATTGGTTCCCAGTGAAAGTCAGTTTGTGGCAGCGGTGTATGATGAACCCATGGTTGTTTAATTTGTTTATGGATAGGGTAGGTAGGGAGGCAAATGCAAGAGTTTTGGAGAGAGGGGCAAGTTTGCAGTACGTTGGGGATGAGAGGGCCTGAGAAGCAAGTCAGTTTTTGTTCACTGTTGATACACATCTAGTGGCTGATTTGAGTGAGGAACAGCAGAAGTTGGTGACTGAGTTTGGAAGAGTGTGTGAAAAGAGAAAGTCAAGAGTAAATATGAATAAGAGCAAGGTTATTAGGTTCAGTGGGGTTGAGGGACCAGTCAATTGAGATGTAAGTTTGAGTGGAGAAAAATCAGAGGAAGTAAAGTGTTTTAGATTCCCGCCCTACAGGAAACAGCATTGCCACCCCCTACTTCAGCATGGTAGCGCCAGGAAAACACACAAAAAAGGCCACATTCGTTCACACTCAGTCTCTAGTTGTCATGTGTAATGCACCAAAACTACAGCTCCCTATCCACATCCAGGCCCCACTGACCTTTCCATGGTTTACCCCAGACGTTTCACATGCCCTGGTTCAGTCCATCAACAGCACGTCAACCCTGGTATACCACATCGTTCCAATTCCCTCTATTCCTGACACACCTCTTATCCTCCTGTATGTTCAGGCCCCTATCACTCAAAATCTTTTTCACTCCATCCTTCCATCATTAATGGTATGGCTTTGACTAGGGGCTAAGCTGCCCATGCCATCTCAGCTAAAAAGAAAATCTAAAAACAATGCAAGTTACAATACATAACTTTCTACTTGGTCCCAGACAGATTACTCACCTGTGGTATGAGGGGAGGTGGCAGGAGTTCTGATGTTGGAACTTCCTCATCGATGTTAGCACGTCGAGGACGAATATTTAGTGGTGTTCGTTCAATGACTTCTGCGACTTTTTGGGACACGTTTTCCTGTGAGGTATGTCAGTGTAAGGACACAATGAACTTCTATGTACTACTCACTATTGTCCTCCATATGATTCCAGTTATCTACTGTTTCACAAATAACCCTAATTTACATCTGCTCAATCTTACAGATTCATCTTCTTTGCTCATTCATGCTAATAAGAATTTCTTCCAAAACATTTCCATATAAAAAAATGCAAGATGATAATTTGCTCTGTTTGAGAGCTTTCTTGGGTAAAAATTATGTATAAGTTAAATGTTCTAATATTACTAACAAACCAAGGATATTGCAGGCTTTCTACTCCTATACAGGCTGCAGTGAACATCAGATAGACAAGCCATTTTAGTGCTAATGACTGCATAACAATGAGATACACCTCATTTAGACATGATGATTTTTCAAGATTTTTCTAATATTCTTTTATTATGCTTTGATGCATTACACATAACAACAAAATAATGCATATGAATGGATGTGCATTACGCATGACAGCTAGAGACTTTACCGAGTGTGAACAATTGTGGCCTTTTTTGTCTGTTTTCCTGTTGCGACCACGATGAAGCAGGGGGAAGTGATGCTGTTCCCTGTAGGGCAGGGTAGCACCAGAAATGGATGAAAGCAAGCAAGTATGAATATGTCGATGTATATATGTGTATGTCTGTGTATCCATATTTTTTTATTATTATCTTGCTTTGTCGCTGTCTCCCGCATTTGCGAAGTAGCGCAAGGAGACAGACAAAAGAAATGGCCCAACCCACCCCTATACACATGTATATACAGACACGTCCACACACGCAAATATACATACCTATACATCTCAATGTACACATATATATACACACATATATACACATGTGCATAATTCATACTGTTTGCCTTTATTTATTCCCATCGCCACACATGGAATAACATCCCCCTACCCCCTCATGTGTGCGAGGTAGCGCTACGAAAAGACAACAAAGGCCCCATTCGTTCACACTCAGTCTCTAGCTGTCATGTAATAATGCGCAAAACCACAGCTCCCTTTCCACATCCAGGCCCCACAGAACTTTCCATGGTTTATCCCAGACGCTTCACATGCCCTGATTCAATCCATTGACAGCACGTCAACCCCGGTATACCACATCAATCCAATTCACTCTATTCCTTGCCCGCCTTTCACCCTCCTGCATGTTCAGGCCCCGATCACTCAAAATCTTTTTCACTCCATCTCTCCACCTCCAATTTGGTCTCCCACTTCTCCTCATTCCCTCCACCTCCGACACATATATCCTCTTGGTCAATCTTCCTCACTCATTCTTTCCATGCGCCCAAACCATTTCAAAACACCCTCTTCTGCTCTCTCAACCACGCTCTTTTTATTTCCACACATCTCTCTTACCCTTACATTACTTACTCGATCAAACCACCTCACACCACATATTGTCCTCAAACATCTCATTTCAAGCAGATCCACCATCCTGCGCACAACTCTATCCATAGCCCACGCCTCGCAACCATATAACATTGTTGGAACCACTATTCCTTCAAACATACCCATTTTTGCTTTCTGAGATAATGTTCTTGATTTCCACACATTCTTCAAGGCTCCCAGGATTTTTGCCCCCTCCCCCACACTATGATTCACTTCCTCTTCCATGGTTCCATCCGCTGCCAGATCCACTCCCAGATATCTAAAACAATTTACTTCCTCCAGTTTTTCTCCATTCAAACTTACCTCCCAATTGACTTGACCCTCAACCCTACTGTACCTAATAACCTTGCTCTTATTCACATTTACTCTTAACTTTCTTCTTTCACACACTTTACCAAACTCAGTCACCAGCTTCTGCAGTTTCTCACATGAATCAGCCACCAGCGCTGTATCATCAGCGAACAACAACTGACTCACTTCCCAAGCTCTCTCATCCACAACAGACTGCATACTTGTCCCTCTTTCCAAAACTCTTACATTCACCTCCCTAACAACCCCATCCATAAACAAATTAAACAACCATGGAGACATCACAAACCCATGCCACAAACCTACATTCACTGAGAACCAATCACTTTCCTCTCTTCCTACACGTACACATGCCTTACATCCTCAATAAAAACTTTTCACTGCTTCTACCAACTTGCCTCCCACACCATATATTCTTAGTACCTTCCACAGAGCATCTCTATCAACTCTTATCATATGCCTTCTTCAGATCCATAAATGCTACATACAAATCCATTTGCTTTTCTAAGTATTTCTCACATACATTCTTCAAAGCAAACACCTGATCCACACATCCTCTACCACTTCTGAAACCACACTGCTCCTCCCCAATGTGATGCTCTGTACATGCCTTCACCCTCTCAATCAATACCCTTCCATATAATTTACCAGGAATACTCAACAAACTTATACCTCTGTAATTTGAGCACTTACTCTTATCCCCTTTGCCTTTGTACATTGGCGCTATGCACACATTCCGCCAATCCTCAGGCACCTCACCATGAATCATACATACATTAAATAACCTTACCAACTAAGTCAACAATACAGTCACCCCCTTTTTTAATAAATTCCACTGCAATACCATCCAAACCTGCTGCCTTGCCGGCTTTCATTTTCCGCAAAGCTTTTACTACCTCTTCTCTGTTTACCAAATCATTTTCCCCAACCCTCTCACTTTGCACACCACCTCAACCAAAACACCCTATATCTGCCACTCTATCATCAAACACATTCAACAAACCTTCAAAATACTCACTCCATCTCCTTCTCACATCACCACTACTTGTTATCACCTCCCCATTAGCCCCCTTCACTGAAGTTCCCATTTGCTCCCTTGTCTTACGCACTTTATTTACCTCCTTCCAGAACATCTGTATGCATATGTATATGTGTATATGTTGATATGTATATGTATGTATATCCCTGGGGATTGGGGAGAAAGAATACTTCCCACGCATTCCTCACGTGTCTTAGAAGCCGACTAAAGGGGATGGGAGTGGGGGGGTAGAATCCCTCTCCTCCTTGTATTTTAACTTTCTAAAAGAGGAAATAAGAGTAGTCATGCGGGGAGTGCTCATACTCCTCAAAGGCTCAGATTGGGGTGTCTAAATGTGTGTGGATGTAACCAAGATGAGAAAAAAGGAGAGATAGGTGGTATGTTTGAGGAAAGGAACCTGGATGTTTTGGCTCTGAGTGAAACAAAACTCAAGGGTAAAGGAAAAGAGTGGTTTGGGAATGTTTTGGGAGTAAAGTCCGGGGTTGGTGAGAGGACAAGAGCAAGAGAAGGAGAAGCACTACTCCTGAAACAGGAGTTGTGGGAGTATGTGATGGAGTGTAAGAAAGTAAACTCTAGATTGATAAGGGTAAAACTGAAAGTGGATGGAGAGAGATGGGTGATCACTGGCGCCTATGCACCTGGGCGTGAGAAGAAAGATCATGAGAGGCAAGTGTTTTGGGAGCAGCTGAGTGAGTGTGTTAGTAGTTTTGATGCAAGAGACTGGGTTATAGTGATGGATGATTTGAATGCAAAGGTGAGTAATGTGGCAGTTGAGGGAACAATTGGTCTACATGGGGTGTTCAGTGTTGTAAATGGAAATGGTGAAGAGCTTGTAGATTTATGTGCTGAAAAAGGACTGGTGATTGGGAATACCTGGTTTAAAAAGATATATATATACGTATGTAAGTAGGAGAGTTGGCCAGAGAGCGTTACTGGATTACGTGTTAAGTGATAGGTGCATGAAAGAGAGACTTGTATGTTAATGTGCTGAGAGGTGCAACTGGAAGGATGTCTGATCATTATCTTGTGGAGGCGAAGGTGAAGATTTGTAGAGGTTTTCAGAAAAGAAGAGAGAATGTTGGGATGAAGAAAGTGGTGAGAGTAAGTGAGCTTGGGAAGGAGACTTGTGTGAGGAAGTACCATGAGACGCTGAGTGCAGAATGGAAAAAGGTAAGAGTAAAGGTCGTTAGGTGAGTGGGGGAGGAATGGGATGTATTTAGAGAAGCAATGATGGCTTGCACAAAAGATGCTTGTGGCATGAGAAGTGTGGAAGGTGGGCAAATTAGAAAGGGTAGTGAGTGGTGTGATGAAAAAGTAAAATTGTTAGTGAAAGAGAAGAGAGGCATTTGGACGATTTTTGCAGGGATATAATGCAAATGAGAGGGAGATGTATAAAAGAAAGAGGCAGGAGTTCAAGAGAAAGGTGCAAAGAAGGAAGGAGGTAAATAAAGGAAGGAGGTAAATAAAGTGCATAAGACAAGAGAACAAATGGGAACATTGGTGAAGGGGGCAACTGGGAGGTAATAACAAGAAGTGGTGATGTGAGGAGATGGAGTGAGTATTTTGAAGGTTTGTTGAATGTGTTAGATGACAGAGCGGCAGATATACAGTGTTTTGGTCAGGGTGGTGTGAGAAGTGGAAGGGTTAGGGAGAATGATTAGGTAAACAGAGAAGGGTAGTAAAAGCTTTGTGGAAGATGAAAGCTGGCAAGGGAGCGAGGTTGGATGGTATTGAAGTGAAATTTATTAAAAAAGGGGGTGACTGTATTGCTAACTGGTTGGTAAGGTTATTTAATGTATGTATGACTCATGGTGAGGTGCCTGAGGATTGGTGGAATGTATGAATACTGTCATTGTACAAAGGCAAAGGGGATAAGAGTAAGTGCTCAAATTACAGAGGTATAAGTTTGTTGAGTATTCCTGGGAAATTATATGGAAGGGTATTGATTGAGAGGGTGGAGGCATGTACAGAGCAACACATTGGGGAAGAGCAGTGTGGTTTCAGAAGTGGAAGAGGATGTGTGGATCAGGTGTTTGCTTTGAAGAATGTATGTGAGAAATACTTAGAAAAGCAAATGGATTTGTATGTAGCATTTATGGATATGGAGAAGGCATATGATAGAGTTGATAGAGATGCTCTGTGGAAGGTATTAAGAATATATGGTGTGGGGGCAAGTTGTTAGAAGCAGTGAAAAGTTTTTATCGAGGATGTAAGGCTTGTGTATATGTAGGAAGAGAGGAAAGTGATTGGTTCTCAGTGAATGTTGGTTTGTGGCAGGGGTGTGTGATGTCTCCATGGCTGTTTAATTTGTTTATGGATGGGGTTGTTAGGGAGGTGAATGCAAGAGTTTTGGAAAGAGGGACAAGTATGCAGTCTGTTGTGGATGAGAGAGCTTGGGAAGTGAGTCAGTTGTTGTTCGCTGATGATACAGCGCTGGTGGCTGATTCGTGTGAGAAACTGCAGATGCTGGTGACTGAGTTTGGTAAAATTTGTGAAAGAAGAAAGCTGAGAGTAAATGTGCATAAGAGCAAGGTTATTAGGTACAGTAGGGTTGAGGGACAAGTCAAATGAGATGTTTGAGGACAATATGTGGTGTGAGGTGGTTTGATCGAGTAAGTAATAATAGAGCAAGAGAGATGTGTGGTAATAAAAAGAGTATGGTTGAGAGAGCAGAAGAGGGTGTTTTAAATGGTTTGGTCACATGGAGAGAATGAGTGAGGAAAGATTGACCAAGAGGATATATGTGTCAGAGGTGGAGGGAACGAAAAGTGGGAGACCACATTGGAGGTGGAAAGATGGAGTGAAAAAGATTTTGAGTGATCAGGGCCTGAACATGCAGGAGGGTGAAAGGCATGCAAGGAATTGAGTGCATTGGAACGATGTGGTATACCGGGGTCGACGTGCTATCAATGGATTGAACCAGGGCGTGTGAAGCGTCTGGGGTAAACCATGGAAAGTTCTGTGGGGCCTGGATGTGGAAAAGGAGCTGTGGTTTCAGTGCATTATATATGACAGTTAGAGACTGAGTGTGAACGAATGTGGCCTTTGTTGTCTTTTGCTAGCACTGCCCCGTGCACATGTCGGAGGAGGGGGTTGTTATTTCATGTGTGGCGGGGTGGAGATAGGAATGAATAAAGGCAGACACTATGAATTGTATACATGTGCATATATGTAAATGTCTGGGTGTGTATATATATGTATATGTTGAGATGTATAGGTATGTATATTTGCGTGTGTGGACGTGTATGTATATACATGTGTATGTGGGTGGATTGGGTCATTCTTTCACTTGTTTCCTTGCACTACCTTGCTAATGCAGGAGACAGTGACAAAGCAAAATAAATAAATAAATAAGTTTGATGAGTATTCCTGGGAAACTATATAGGAGGGTATTGATTGAGAGGGTGAAGGCATGTACAGAGCATCAGATTCAGGAAAAGCAGAGTGGTTTCTGAAGTGGTAGAGGATGTGTGGATCAGGTGTTTGCTTTGAAGAATGTATGTGAGAAATACTTAGAAAAGCAAATGGATTTGTATGTACTATTTCTGGAAGGTGGAGAAGGCATATGATAAGAGTTTATAGAGATGCTCTGTGGAAAGTATTAAGAATATATGGTGTGGGAGGCAAGTTGTTAGAAGCAGTGAAAAGTTTTCATTGAGAATGTAAGGCATGAGTATGAGTAGGAAGAGAGGAAAGTGACTGGTTCTCAGTGAATGTCGGTTTGCGGCAGGGGTGCGTGATGTCTCCATGGTTGTTTAATTTGTTTATGGATGGGGTTGTTTATGGATGGGGCAAGCATGCAGTCTGTTGTGGATGAGAGGGCTTGGGAAGTGAGTCAGTTGTTGTTCGCTGATGGTACAGCGCTGGTGGCTGATTCGAGTGAGAAACTGCAGAAGCTGGTGATTGAGTTTGGTAAAGTGTGTAAAAGAAAAAAGCTGAGAGTAAATGTGAATAAGAGCAAGTTTATTCAGTACAGTAGGGTTGAGGGAGAAGTCAATTGGGAGGTAAGTTTGAATGGAGAAAAACTGGAAGAAGTGAAGTGTTTTAGATATCTGGGAGTGGATTTGGCAGCGGATGGAACCATGGAAGTGGAGGTGAGTCACAGGGTGGGGAGGGGGCGAAAGTTTTGGGAGCATTGGAAAATGTGTGGAAGGTGAGAACATTATCTCAGAAAGCAAAAATGGGTATGTTTGAAGAAATAGTGGTTCCAACAATGCTATATGGTTGCGAGGCATGGGCTATAGATAGAGTTGTGCGGCAGAGGGTGGATGTGTTGGAAATGAGATGTTTGAAGACAATATGTGGTGTGAGGTGGTTTGATCGAGTAAGTAATGAAAGGGTAAGATAGACGTGTGGTAACAAAAAGAGTGTGGTTGAGAAGAACAGAAGAGGGTGTTTTGAAATGGTTTGGTCACATGGAGAGAATGAATGAGGAAAGATTGACAAAGAAGATATATGTGACAGAGGTGGAGGGAACGAGGAGAAGTGGGAGACCACATTGGAGGTGGAAAGATGGAGTGAAAAAGATTATGAGCAATCAGGGCCTGAACATGCAGAAGGGTGAAAGGCGTGCAAAGAATAGAGTGAATTGGAACGATGTGGTTTAGTGGGGTCGATGTGATGTCAATGGATTGAACCAGGGCATGTGAAGTGTCTGGGGTAAACCCTGGAAAGTTTTGTGGGGCCTGGATGTGGAAAGGGAGCTAAGGTTTCGGTGCATTATACACGACAGCTAGAGACTGACTGTGAACAAATGTGGCCTATATTGTCTTTTCCTATCACTACCTCATGTGCATGCATGGGGAGGGGATGGTCATTTCATGTGTGGCAGGGTGGCGACGGGAATGAATAAGGGCAGACAGTATGAATTATGTACATGTGTAAATACATATAGGTCTGTGTATGTATATATATATATATATACATATGTATAGTGTTTTAGATATCTGGGAGTGGATCTGGCAGCGGATGGAACCATGGAAGCGGAAGTGGATCATAGGGTGGGGGAGGGGGCGAAAATCCTGGGAGCCTTGAAGAATGTGTGGAAGTCGAGAACATTATCTCGGAAAGCAAAAATGGGTATGTTTGAAGGAATAGTGGTTCCAACAATGTTGTATGGTTGCGAGGCGTGGGCTATGGATAGAGTTGTGCGCAGGAGGATGGATGTGCTGGAAATGAGATGTTTGAGGACAATGTGTGGTGTGAGGTGGTTTGATCGAGTAAGTAACGTAAGGGTAAGAGAGATGTGTGGAAATAAAAAGAGCGTGGTTGAGAGAGCAGAAGAGGGTGTTTTGAAATGGTTTGGGCACATGGAGAGAATGAGTGAGGAAAGATTGACCAAGAGGATATATGTGTCGGAGGTGGAGGGAACGAGAAGTTGAAGACCAAATTGGAGGTGGAAAGATGGAGTGAAAAAGATTTTGTGTGATCGGGGCCTGAACATGCAGGAGGGTGAAAGGAGGGCAAGGAATAGCGTGAATTGGATCGATGTGGTATACCGGGGTTGACGTGCTGTCAGTGGATTGAATCAGGGCATGTGAAGCATCTGGGGTAAACCATGGAAAGCTGTGTAGGTATGTATATTTGCATGTGTGGACGTATGTATATACATGTGTATGGGGGTGGGTTGGGCCATTTCTTTCGTCTGTTTCCTTGCGCTACCTCGCAAATGCGGGAGACAAAGAGAAAGAAAAAAAAAAAAGAAAAGAAAAAATGTATGTATACATTGAAATGTATAGGTACGTATATGTGCGTGTATGGAAGTGTATGTATTTGCATGTGTATGTTATGTGGGTGGGTTGGACCATTCTTTCGTCTGTTTCCTTGCACTACCTCGCTAACGCGGGAGACAACAACAAAGTAAAATAAAATAAATGTATATGTGCATGTGGTTCAGTGAGTGTGAGGAATGGGGTATATTAGGGAAGCAGAGATGGTATGTGCAAAAGATGCATGTGGTATGAGAAAGGTGGGAGGTGGGCAGATTAGAAAGGTTAGTGAGTGGTGGGATGAAAAAGAGAAGTTGTTAGTGAAAGAGAAAAGGGAGGCGTTTGGACGATACTTACAAGGAAGGAGAGCAAATAATTGGGAGATGCATAAAAGAAAGCGACAGAAGGCCAAGTGGAAGGTGCATGGGTTGAAAAAGAGGGCAAATGAGAGTTGGGGTGAGAGAGAATCATTAAACTTTACAGGAATAAAAAGATGTTTTGGAAGGAGGTAAATAACATGCGTAAGACCAGAGAGCAAATGGGAACATCGGTGAAGGGGGCAAGGGGGGATGTGATACCAGGTAGTGATAAAGTGAGGAGATGGAGCGAGTATTTTGAAGGTTTGTTGAATGTGTTTGATGACAGAGCAGCAGATGTAGGGGTTTTTGGTCAGAGTGATATGCGAAGTAAGAGGGTCAGGGAGAATGGTTTGGTTAAGAAAATGAAGAGGTGAGAAAAGCCTTATGGAAGATGAAATACGGCAAGGCGGCAGGTTTAGATGGTATTGCAGTAAAATCTATTAAGACAATGCAGTGAAAGCAGCAGTAGAGGAATTCATAGACAAAGACATGATTTACCAAGCAGACATAGATAAGCTAAAGTCTAATGATAAATTGCAAATAGCCACAAAAGACTAAACAGATAATTAATTTGATTTTGTAGGTATGATTTTTTTCCTTGTCTGGACACTACCTCTCTCATCATCCTTCACACCCTTTGTGCAACTAATGTATCTGCAACAGTCAACCAGTGATGAAGATATTTCACATATCTTTTCATCATTACTAAACCTTGAAATATGAGTGACTTGCAGAAAGTGACTCATGATATGGGAGAAGAATCTTCATTTTTTTTCTTTGCTTTCCATTGTCAAAAGAAAAATACATATAAAAGAAAAGAATGTGAATAAAAACACTAACATACCTTATATGGCTGTAGTATTGTGCTTATGTACATGTGTAAATCTCAAGGAGAGTTGGTGGAAGAAGGGTGGAGGTGGGTGTGGTCATTAAAATGTTGTTTCCCATTCTATAATGAAAGAAACAGAAGTGAAAGTGACAATTATGTACTTATTATTGGTCTAACCCACCTTTTGTGGTCATGGTACAGAGCTCATTTATGGACAAAGATCCTCTAGAGGGTTGGTGGAGGATGGGTGGTGGAGGTTGGACATTACCCATTGTTACAGTCTGAGGCATCATTGAGTCATGAACCATGCTGCCCAAGCATGGAAAGTGACCAATGCTAAATCTAGTAGCCATAAAAATGACAAATATTGGCATACTATGTCTCCTGCCACTCCCAATTTGGTGAACTTTTTATATTAAAGCCTCACAGCATTTAAGCATTAATTTCCTGAACTTAGAATCATCTAAAACAACCAATCATGGGAGAAAGAGAGAAAGAATCTGTTATCTAATGCCCTCAACAGACCAAAATCTTCATCAAAGCTTTTTTACCACACCCTTACCCTCACCAGTGCCACAACATCACCACTACCTGCCCCACACACCTGATTTCATTTATCTCAAGCCTGGGGAAGACAAATATGCTGGTGTATATATGTATACTTCTGTAAGCAAACAAAAACAGGCAAGACAAAGAAAAAATGGTGATGATAAAAATGAAAATGATGAAATGAGCTTTTTCTACAGAAAAATGGCACAGGTCATTCTCTTAAAGTACTGATAAGTATTACCTCTAAATCATTCATCTCCTGCATTAGTGAGTCTGACTCTGTAATGAGTCGATCCATGCGTGTCTGAAGGTCATCCAGAGACTTGAGGTTCTGTTGCATGATCCTCATTCCCTATAGAAAGCAAATAATATAAGTATTTTCTGTGAAAGTATTAAGAAATGTATATACTATTAATGCTTTTTACCAGATTCAAACATCATATTTTACAAACATTTTTCTCAAATATTTTGAGTTTGCTTGTAGAGTACGTGTTGTTCTTTACAGCATTCATAAGGTTGCTAAGTGTAATGCCCTAAATACAACATCCATACTCTATCTCAAAACCTTCAGTTGTGAAATGTAGTATAAATTATATGAGAAGGGATATGCATCCAACTGTAATCTGATGATGATATATGTACTGTGAATACAAAACCCAGCAAGAAATTTCCATGCTTGGCGTACAAATACAACATGATCACAAGCATGTAATCCTTGTGTTACCTGCCACTAGAGTGTTTAACAATCCTTAACTTTACATGGATAGTTTCTGTAAAAGCCCATGTTTAACCCAATCATGTCCATTATCAAGAATACCCAACACAAGATTTGCCAATCTGAGCACTGTTATTCATTCCCAAGTGAAACTGCAGCCACACCTTTGGTGTACATTAATATATTGGCTTTGCCTGAATTATGTAATCATAATATGTGCTACTGTCATTTGTGTACATGAAATAAGAAACAGCCAGCATCAGTGTCTAAGGACAGAGACATGTTATTTTACACAAGAGTGCTTGGAATTTCTCCTAAAATTTTGATGCAAGCCCAGTAAATGCCTCTAAAGGCATCACATAATCATTTGAAAGTTCTGCCTTAAAACTGCAGTAAAACAGGTTAAACTAAGTAATCAAAGCCAGAAGGTACTCACTAAACAAAATTATTTTCAAAATACACCATTAAAGATAACAACTGGGAAACTATACTATGTCTATCCTTGGAGTCCATAAAGCAGGACCACTGGTCAAAATTGGTTTGGATTTGTCACAGAACTTCAATAATCTTTGCAATATCCAAAAAGGCTTTGTGAACCAAGACACCCAACTCTGTTGAAGTAGGTATGAGAAAAATGACAGTAGAAGTATCAATGACCCACAGAACAGCCGACAAAACTTTCATTTACAGCAAAGGCAACCCCGAATCAATGTTAAGTCAATACAAACACTGTTGCATTTCCATTTTGAATAGAACCAACCTCAGCTTCAATCTTTAAATCACTTGAGCAAGATTCAGTAGCAAAATTTCATTACTCACCTAAAAGACCGAATTCACCAAGCCTTCAACTGGTTAAATGACTCGCACTGTAGTTCAGCATGCTTGGAAACTGATCACAGCAATTCAATGCACTTGGAAATTTATCACTGCATTTCAGCATGCGTGGAAACTTAAAAATTAGGTGTCAAAATAAAGTTTTGCTGAGGTAACCAATTTCATGATTAAAACTGAAGAGTAAGATATATATCAAGCATCACAGGTTAAAAACATGAGTGAGGTGAAGAGTAGACAAGTAAACTTTATGCCAGTTTCTTGAAGGGGTTACATGGATTCAACTGCAATTCAGCAACTGACTGTAGTTGTCCTGCCACCTCTCTCGGGATATTTGGTAGCCTGCTTCCGTAGGTGGTATACCAATATTTTCAATGTCAAGGCACCCATGTGATTACCATTTTATGATGATTCAACACAGAAATGGATATGGCACCAATTAGAAAAGTTATATGTTGACAACAAAGCTACTGGATCAATTTTTTTTTTTAAACTGGTGAATATAGCAAAGATGATATGCTACTTCATGCATTCTGAGATTAAAGGCCAGCCTGCCTCTCTTTTGTCATCTTTCTTACCTAAGTATCATACAAAGTCTTGTTATTCTACCACTGATGAACCCAAAGTCTGAGAGTTGGCTTTCCCCTATATCTCTAAGGTTTTTTTTTCATATTTGTTCAATGTTTCCCACATTAGTACTAGGAACAGGCACAGACAGGTTCAAAATTACAATTTTACAGTCAACTAGTTACCAAAGTCTTAGTTGCTTTCTGCTCTACACATTTTACACCAACTGAAAATTTGGTGGGAAAAACAAGAGCAAAATAATTACATGAACAACTTGTCAACTTACCTCACAGAGCCAAGTATCCCCTTCGAGAGCATTAGGGGGAAGAGCTACACCTGACATGTATCGCTGAAACTCATCTGTCGTCAACCCTAGACTCTCTGCGGTCAACTTTTCTATAAAGGCAACTGCACAACACTGAGGAATATACATGTTTTCCAATATATCTCCCCATATATATCTCATTTCTATAAAATATTTCATATAATCTTCCGTGCAAACTTCTACATCAATACAATCACTTTTATATCAAGTGCATGCATGCAAGAGCACAAACAGGTAATCACACACACATACACACATATGTAATAGGTGGCAGGCAAACATAAACCAAAGAAGTACTACCATCTGGGTATCAGAATTGTTAGTGCTGGAAGTGCAGTGGGTCAGCACTTTAATGCCTTTCAAGTACCTTTCCCAGTTCCATGTTGCTGTCTCTTCCTGTCTTACATTTGCATGGGTTATTGGCTTTAGCTGACAAACACAAGCTCTCATACGACACTTGACAACATGTAATTCACACAACTCTTTATTTTCAACCCTTAAGTTTTGTGCGGTGGCCACAATGCACTAATTAAGCCTAACAGCAAAATTTCATCAAAGGTTAAGTTAAAAATAATGGAGCCCCATGAGTTTAGAACTCACTCTCTTCATAGTGCATAAAAAGATTATTTACTCACTAACTTTATGAGTGAATTGCACAGTGGTATTGATAATCTAATACTCCAAAAATATTTCACTGAACCAGACATAATATATATACAGCAATGAGGGAAAAACCAGGATGGTACAGAATGCAGTCATATGTACACATGTCAAAAATGGTCAAGTTCTAGTAATGGGATTTCAACCATAAAGTGTCAGAAATTTGAATGAATGCATAAATGGGTTTGAAAACAAGAGAAAGGTGGTTGTAATGGGTGATCTGAATGCAAAGGTGGTAAAAGGTAGTATGTAATGAAACTGGCAAGCTAGTTGGTAAATGAAAAGTGCCTGAAGTACATGAGAATAAAAGTTATCTTGTGATGTTTGTGCTGAGTGGGGTTATTCCTTGCAAACCCTTTTTTTCATAAGATAATTAAAAGATATATGTGGATGTGAAATGATAGGAAAGAAGAACAAAAGTTTGAATGGCTTTCGCAGTGGAAAAAGATTGATAAATGTTGTGCTGGATGCTAAAGCTGTGAAAGGATTCTTTAGAGATTTTGACCATTCTGCATTTTCTGTGGAGGTGAGGATCAGGGATAAGTGGAGGTATGGTGTAAGGAAGAATGAAGAGGTAAATGAGTTGGAAAGTGACATGATGAATCAAAAAGAAGGCAAGGAGGATTATAAAAGAGGGGAACAGAAAATTTAGGTGAAAGTGCTGTAAATGCAGGGATGCAGTCATGCAAGATTTTTTCTTGAAGCTGTGACAGCACGGGCAATTGAGGCCTTAATCAAGGCCATCACACTAATACTTTATTCATTTATTTTCTTTTATCATACTTAGTCACTGTCTCCTGCATTAGCAAGGTAGCCCAAGGGCTAGATGAATGCTAGATGAATGCTTTATATACATTTATTAAACTCAATTGCCATTTCCCGCATCAGCAAGGTACCACCAGGAAACAGACGAAAAAAGACCCACCCACTCATATACACACATATATACATACACGTACATATACATATCTTCATATACACATTTACATACACAGACATATTTCATTTTATTTATCATACTTAATCGCCATCTCCTACATTAGCGAGGTAGCCCAAGGAAACAAACAAAAGAATGGCCCAACACACCCACATACACGTATATACATAAATGCCCACACACACACACATATACATACACATTTCAACATATACATACACATACTTATACATATATACACATGTACATATTCACATTCCCTGCCCTTATCCATTCCCATAGCAACCCTGCCACACATGAAATAGCATCCCCCCCTCCAGCAAAGCAGCGCCAGGAACTGGAGGGATGTCTGATCACTATCTTGTGGAGGTGAAGGTGAAAATTCATAGAGGCTTTCAGAAAAAGAGAAAGAATGTTGGAGAGAAGAAAGTGGTGAGAGTAAGTGAGCTTGGAAAGGAGACTTGTGTGAGGAAGTATCAGAAGAGATTCAGCATAGAATGGCAAAAGGTGAGAGCAAATGACGTGAGGGGAGTGGGTGAGGAATGGGATGTATAAAAACACACACAAATGATTAAGAGGGGGAACTCTATGGACATAAAAACTCTCTGTAATGTACCTATTGAGGGAAGGAGAGGATCTCAGGGAACTCTGTCAGAGTCCCTCACAAGGAAGCCAACCTACTGCCATCCACCTCTTAAGTGCAGATCAATATGTGAACTCTGGCTTAAGCTGAGATGTAAAAATCTGCATAGTAAACTATTGTTGGTGGATGTCCAAATAAAAGCTGCACTCCCTGTATCATAGCATATGGCATCTGAGTTAGAATGGACAAGAATAAATACTTACCAAATTTGTGAAAAAATATCCAGCTTCTCCACTCTGAAGAGTACTTTGCTGAGCAAAGTTTGTGATATAAGCAATGTTGCTGTGTAGAAGTGGTGGGTTGGCCTGTAATACACAGTAGATCAGAGCTGGTAGGAAGTCATCAGCTGATGCTGGAGCACCTCCTCTTGACTGCTTCAGAAGGTTAAGTACATGGTGACTAGATGAGACAAGACATTTCAGTTTATCAGATGGAACTCTCTTACTGTTCATTTCAATCAATTCTGGAAAAAAAAAGTTGAGCTGTGTGTACATGAAAAAAAAAGTTTGTCTTAAATCATTCAGGGTATTGGCCCTGGTGACCTCACCTACTTGGGATCTACGGTCTTGGGGTCTTCTTTAGACACCTTATGCTAGTGCCACGCACATTTATACTTTTTGATAAAAGACATTATTACTGTCACAGAAACACCAAAATGATCTTGAAAAATTTATCTACAATGGAGTAAATATTCATAAGAATAAATATTTCAATTTGTATGTTGTATCATGTGAAACTATAACTACTTAGAACAGTTTTAAACATGCATACATAAAGATTTACAACATGTCAAGTCATCTTAAAAAATTACATACACTTATACATGCAATTTACCAACAGTATGTTAGAGATACAAAAAAAGCCAGCATTACACAAAGTCATCACAACAAACTATACAAAATATTACAAATTACAGCCTAAAATGTGTGTGTAAACCTCATGAGGATAAAATCGAATCAAAGGTAAAATGATTACAAAACCCCTGAGGAAGTTGAATACACCAAAAATAACATTAGTAGATCTAAAGACAGTTAATGCCTAAAGTATGTTACTAAATTCATTAAGTTTAAAATCAACTTCTCAATACTTATTCATTTCCAGCATCAGCAAGGTAGTGCCAGGAACACATGAAGAAAGGCCCCAATCACTCACATCCATTCTCTAGCTGTCATTTGTAATGCACTGAAACTACTGCCCCCTACCCATAATCAGGCCCCATGAACCTTTCTGTGGTTTCTCCCATCTAATTCATGTGCCCTGGTTCAGTCCATTGACAAAACGTATCCCCTGTATACCAAAGCACTCCAATTCAATCTATGCCTTGCATGCATTTCACTCTCACAGAGACCCAATTTGGTATACCCCTTCTTCTTGTTCCCTCCATTTCTAACGTATATCCTATCTGTCAACCTCTCCTCTCATTCTCTACATATGTACAAATCATTTCAGCTCACCCTCATCAGCTTTCTCAACCATAATCTTTTTATTACCAAACCAAATTCTCTTATCATTTTATTACTCAATCAAACTCCTTCCATACACATGTCCTAAAACATTCAATTTCCAACACATCCACCCTTCTCACTTCCTACTGCATAGCCCGTAACTCACATCCGTACATCATCATTGGGACTTTTGTACCTCTGCCCTCCCAGATAATGACCTCTCTTTTTACACATTCCAAACTCTACTTAGATTCACCGTCATTTGGTCTTTTTATACAGGTGGCCTCAGTAAAGCTCTCTGTAAGGCTCTCAAAACAAGAGTTTATAGCATAAAAGTTTCAAACACGTTCTCACATGCAAAGAGTAGCACTCACGCACTGGGAAGGTGCCTAGTACTATACGATCAGCAGGAACAAGAACCTGGCTGAAATCTTAAAGATTAATTTTGGTTACATTCTGGAATTTACACAATATAGTATCTAGGCTTAACCCTGGAACCTAGCCAGGCTACATGGATGTCAATTGCTATACGTGAAGAGTGTCACATGAAGGCCCATGTTAAGCTAAATCTTCCATAAAACAATTCTTCCTACAACTTTAGAGAGAAATATGCATCTAGGAGTTCTCGCAACTATCAGAATCATATTCATGATAATTACCCCACTTTTTCCTCTATGCTGAAAACTTTAATGAACCACTGATGAGAATCTCCCATCACCTAAAAAACTTTTGTAAATACACCAATGACAAATATATAGTCATAGCTTCAAAAATTCACAAAAATTACACTATTTGTTACTTTGTATAATGGTTTAAATGGTGTGCAAGACATTTCTCATTCTACTTGTGAGCAGTGTGTGCATTTGTTTGCACTGACTTGTAAACTGGACCATTCTCAATACCCAGTACCCAATATCTTCTACAAAGGTTTGTATGGACTGCTCACATTGTCATCTATGAAGTGACCTTATGGTGTTCTAATGACATTTCTAAACTCTTTTGCATTTTTTCATCTAAAGTTATCATTCTCAACACAATTAAAATGAAGAAAAATATGAAGAAAGGAAAATGTCTAAGAAAATAATAATAAAAACATCATATACAGTGATATTGGCACCTCTTAAATTCAGTGTTTAATGTGTACTGGCACCTCTTAAATTCAGTATTTAATGTGCACAGTATCATAAAACAGTCATTTACAAACAAATATACAGTATATGAAAAATGAATTATGACAAAATAATACCACAATTCAAAAATCTTTGTAAACATTTATGCATGGCTAAGAGACAGCAGTAGCAACTGGGACCACCTTGGGTGTGGCTCCCTGGTTCCTTAGCGTTATACTGTAAATCTTCCCTAATATTTGTATCATTTTTTTGAATGCAGCATCTTCCCAAAAAAGGTGTTACCAACATAGAACACCCAACATACTTCCAACCTCACAGTATTATGTGAAACAAAGATTTTTTTTTCTATTATACTTAGTCGCTGTCTCCCGCATCAGAGGAAGCACAAGGAAACAGACGAAAGAATGGCCCAACCCACGCACATACATATGTATATACATAGACACCCACACATATATACCTATACATTTCAATGTATACATACATAAACATACACAGACATATACATATATACACATATACATATTCATACTTGCTGCCATTCCCATCGCCACCCTGCCACGCATGATATTACACCCCCATCCCCCCATGTGCACGTGAGGTAGTGCTAGGAAAAGACAATAAAGGCCACATTCATTCACACTCAGTCTCTAGCTGTCACGTGTAGTGCACCTGAAACCACACCTCCCTTTCCACATCCAGGTCTCACAAAACTTTCCATGGTTTACCCCAGATGCTTCACATGCCCTGGTTCAATCCACTGACAGCACTTTGACCCCAGTATACCACATCGTTCCAATTCACTCTATTCCTTGGACACCTTTCATCCTCCTATATGTTCAGGCCCCAATCGCTCAAAGTCTTTTTCACTCCATCTTTCCACCTCCAATTTGGTCTCCCACTTCTCCTCGTTCCCTCTACCACTGACAATTATATCCTCTTTGTCAATCTTTCCTCACTCATTCTCTCCATGTGACCAAACCATTTCAATACACTCTCTACTGCTCTCTCAACCATACTCTTTTTATTACCGGGCATCTCTCTTACCCTTTCATTACTTACTCGATCACACCACCTCACACCACATATTGTCCTCAAACATTTCATTTCCAACACATCCACCCTCCTCCACACAGCCCTATCTAAAAACAGTACCAAAGATAGTACAATACAAACAGTCCTTTCCATTCATTCTAAATGAACATGACCTCCAGGTCACTAAAGACAAATAATTTTTATTTAGCTCAACACCTACATTCTAACCTCAAAAAAAAATTGGGTTCTCAAAAATATAAAAACATAATCAAAGATGATGTGATGTGAGAAGGAGATGGAGTGAATATTTTGAAGGTTTGTTGAATGTGTTTGATGATAGAGTGGCAGATATAGGGTGTTTTGGTCGAGGTGGTGTGCAAAGTGAGAGGGTTAGGGAAAATGATTTGGTAAACAGAGAAGAGGTAGTAAAAGCTTTGCGGAAGATGAAAGCCGGCAAGGCAGCAGGTTTGGATGGTATTGCAGTGGAATTTATTAAAAAAGGGGGTGACTGTATTGTTGACTGGTTGGTAAGGTTATTTAATGTATGTATGACTTATGGTGAGGTGCCTGAGGATTGGCGGAATGCGTGCATAGTGCCATTGTACAAAGGCAAAGGGGATAAGAGTGAGTGCTCAAATTACAGAGGTATAAGTTTGTTGAGTATTCCTGGTAAATTATATGGGAGGGTATTGATTGAGAGGGTGAAGGCATGTACAGAGCATCAGATTGGGGAAGAGCAGTGTGGTTTCAGAAGTGGTAGAGGATGTGTGGATCAGGTGTTTGCTTTGAAGAATGTATGTGAGAAATACTTAGAAAAGCAAATGGATTTGTATGTAGCATTTATGGATCTGGAGAAGGCATATGATAGAGTTGATAGAGATGCTCTGTGGAAGGTATTAAGAATATATGGTGTGGGAGGCAAGTTGTTAGAAGCAGTGAAAAGTTTTTATCGAGGATGTAAGGCATGTGTACGTGTAGGAAGAGAGGAAAGTGATTGGTTCTCAGTGAATGTAGGTTTGCGGCAGGGGTGTGTGATGTCTCCATGGTTGTTTAATTTGTTTATGGATGGGGTTGTTAGGGAGGTGAATGCAAGAGTTTTGGAAAGAGGGGCAAGTATGAAGTCTGTTGGGGATGAGAGAGCTTGGGAAGTGAGTCAGTTGTTGTTCGCTGATGATACAGCGCTGGTGGCTGATTCATGTGAGAAACTGCAGAAGCTGGTGACTGAGTTTGGTAAAGTGTGTGAAAGAAGAAAGTTAAAAGTAAATGTGAATAAGAGCAAGGTTATTAGGTACAGTAGGGTTGAGGGTCAAGTCAATTGGGAGGTGAGTTTGAATGGAGAAAAACTGGAGGAAGTGAAGTGTTTTAGATATCTGGGAGTGGATCTGGCAGCGGATGGAACCATGGAAGCGGAAGTGGATCATAGGGTGGGGGAGGGGGCGAAAATTCTGGGAGCCTTGAAGAATGTGTGGAAGTCAAGAACATTATCTCGGAAAGCAAAAATGGGTATGTTTGAAGGAATAGTGGTTCCAACAATGTTGTATGGTTGCGAGGCGTGGGCTATGGATAGAGTGGTGCGCAGGAGGATGGATGTGCTGGAAATGAGATGTTTGAGGACAATGTGTGGTGTGAGGTGGTTTGATCGAGTAAGTAACGTAAGGGTAAGAGAGATGTGTGGAAATAAAAAGAGCGTGGTTGAGAGAGCAGAAGAGGGTGTTTTGAAATGGTTTGGGCACATGGAGAGAATGAGTGAGGAAAGATTGACCAAGAGGATATATGTGTCGGAGGTGGAGGGAACGAGGAGAAGAGGGAGACCAAATTGGAGGTGGAAAGATGGAGTGAAGAAGATTTTGAGTGATCGGGGCCTGAACATGCAGGAGGGTGAAAGGAGGGCAAGGAATAGAGTGAATTGGAACGATGTGGTATACCGGGGTTGACGTGCTGTCAGTGGATTGAATCAGGGCATGTGAAGCGTCTGGGGTAAACCATGGAAAGCTGTGTAGGTATGTATATTTGCGTGTGTGGACGTATGTATATACATGTGTATGGGGGTGGGTTGGGCCATTTCTTTCGTCTGTTTCCTTGCGCTACCTCGCAAACGCGGGAGACAGCGGCAAAAAAAAAAAAAAAAAAAATCAAAGAAATATACATTATGCTCCAGTATGTTATTCCAGCATGTATAAAAGCTAGTATTTTCAAAGTTGACATGAAAGGTCATGAAAATAAAAGATATATGGGTTTCAAATCAAATTTCTTTACAAATCATGCTTTAGAACTGACTGGCAAATCTGTAGGAAGGATGTGGAGAACAAAAATCCTTCAAGAACTTTTAATTCCTGGTGATAGGGGTGAAAGAATACTTCCCATGCATTCCCTATGTGTCGTACAAGGTGACTAAAGGGGAGTGGAGCGGGGGACTAGAAACCCTCCCCTCCTTGTATTTTAACTTTCTAAAAGGGGAAACAGAATTTGAAGGAGTCATGTGGGAAGTGCTCACCCTCCTTGAAGGCTCAGATTGGGGTGTCTAAATGTGTGTGGATGTAACCAGGATGAGAAAAAAGTAGAGACAGGTAGTATGTTTGAGGAAAGGAACCTGGATGTTTTGGCTCTGAGTGAAACAAAGCTCAAGGGTAAAGGGAAGAGTGGTTTGGAAATGTCTTGGGAGTAAAGTCAGAGGTTGGAGAAAGGACAAGAGCAAAGAAAGGAGTAGCACTACTCCTGAAACAGGAGTTGTGGGAGTATGCGATAGTGTAAGAAAGTAAACTCTAGATTGAAATGGGTAAAACTGAAATTAGATGGAGAGAGATGGGTGATTTTTGGTGCTTATGCACCTGGTCATGAGAAGAAAGATCATGAGAGGCAAGTGTTTTGGGAACAGCTGAGTGAGCGTGTTAGCTTCTTTGATGCATGAGACCGGGTTATAGTGATGGGTGATTTAAATGCAAAGGTGAGTAATGTGGCAGTTGAGGGAATAATTGGTGTACATGGAGTGTTCAGAGTTGTAAACGGAAATGGTGAAGAGTTTATAGATTTATGTGCTGAAAAAGGATTGGTGATTAGGATAACCTGGTTCAAAAAGAGATGTATACATAAGTATACGTATGAAAGTAGGAGAGATGGCCAGAAAGTGTTATTGGATTACGTGTTAATTGATAAGTGCATGAAAGAGAGACTTTTGGATGTTAATGTGCTGAGAGGGGCAATTGGAGGGATGTCTGATATTATCTTGTGGAGGCAAAGGTGAAGATTTGTATAGGTTTTCACAAAAGAAGAGAGAATGTTGAGGTGAAGAGAGTGGTGAGAGTAAGTGAGCTTGGAAAGGAGACTTGTGTGAGGAAGTACCAGGAGAGATTGAGTGCAGATTGGAAAAAGGTGAGAGCAAATGACGTGAGGGGGAGTGGAGGAGGAATGGGATGCCTTTAGGGAAGCATTGATGGCTTGCACAAAAGATGCTTGTGGCATGAGAAAGGTGGGAGGTGGGCAGATTAGAAAGGGTAGTGAGTGGTGGGATGAAGAAATAAAGATTGTCAGTGAAAGAGAAGAGAGAGGCATTCGGCCAATTTTTGTAAGGAAATAGTGCAAAGGACAGAGATGTTCAAAAGAAAGAGGCAGGAAATCAAAAGAAAGGTGCAAGAGGTGAAAAAGAGGGCAAATGAGAGTTGGGGTGAGAGAGTATCATTAAATTCTAGGGTGAATAAAAAGATGTTTTGGAGGGAGGTAAATAAAGAGCTTAAGACAAAAGAACAAATGGGAAGTGAAGGGGGCTAATGGGGAGGTAATAACAGATAATGGTGATGTGAGAAGGAGATGGAGTGAGTATTTTGAAGGTTTGTTGAATGTGTGTGATGATAAAGTGGCAGATATAGGGTGTTTCGGTCAAGGTGGTGTGCGAAGTAAGAAGATCAGGGAGAATGGTTTGGTAAACAGAGAAGAGGTAGTGAAAGCTTTGACGGAGATTAAAGCTAGCAAGGTGGCGGGTTTGGATGGTATTGTAGTGGAATTCATTAAAGAAGGGGGGACTTTGTTGTTAAATGGTTGGTAAAGATAATCATTGTATGTATGGATCATGGTGAAGTGCCTGAGGATTGGCGGAATGCATGCATAGTACCATTGTACAAAGGCAAAGGGGATAATGGTGTGTTCAAATTACAGAGGCATAAGTTTGTTGAGTATTCCTGGGAAATTATATGGGAGGGCATTGATTGAGAGGGTAAAGGCATGTACAGAGCATCACACTGAGGAAGAACAGTGTGGTTTCAGAAGTGGTAGAGGATGTGTGGATCAGGTGTTTCCTTCGAAGCAGGAGGGGGTGCCATTTCATGTGTGGTGGGGTGGCAATGGGAATGGATGAAGGCAGCAAGTATGAATATGTACATGTGGACATATGTATATGTCTGTGCATGTATATGTATACATTGAAATGTATAGGTATGTATATATGTGTGTGTGGGCATATATGTATGTACATGTGTATGTGGGTAGGTTGGGCCATTCTTTCGTCTGTCTTCTTGTGCCACCTCGCTAATGCTGGAGACAGCGACAAAGTACAATAAATGAATAAATAAATAATGACTTCTATGTGCAGACAAATGCCACTGGATCCAAGACCTGCAAAACTGATACTTACTGAACTTGATACACAGAACATACCAGTAATTACAAGATCCAATGTTTCCCTCACTTCACTTGATTCTTTCACTCCACATTCTAAATGTTGACTGCTTACCCACGCTAAGCTTCGAATTCTGATTAAAGAAATGAGAAATGAAAAAACATTACTAAAATAAGACAAAACTTGCATCTACAAAAACATCATATTCAAAGTTTCTTTTCTTTGGTGGTACACAGCCCCCATTTTAAGAGAATGGTTATATTAAACAAAACTATGCAATCAAGAATAAACTAACCGAGATTTTATGGGCAACTAAATGCCCTAATCATAACCATCTCACATACTTGCTCCCAACCCCATGAGTCCATTTTATCTTTAAAAAATTCCCTGGGCACTGAGGCAGCCAGCTACATCCACCAGGAACAACAATATGTCAAAAAGTGTCCTGATGTTGTTGTGTATCTATATGTGGAGAGTGCTGGGAATCTTGTGCATTAAGTGCTCAGAGTTTTCATTGAGGGTGTTACACTCATGGGTAAGAAGGGCCCTATGATGTGCTGAATCAGTGTTTGTAGTAATGTACGGATGGGTGATGTTCACAGAATAAACAGGAAGGTGTGACTGAAGTCTGTCTGGGGAGTGTGGTTTCAGATGGATGTATGTCCACCACGAGTTATGCTCTCCCACTTATGCTCTGGACATCATCCATCACTACAACACTGCAAACATTTCAACAAATCCTAAGACCCTTCATACTCATGCAACTACCATAAAGAAGACACCAAGCACTTGCTACTCAATTGCCCTCCACTCTTTACACATAGACACACACATCACAACACTTTTGACCTGCTGTCCTACTTGATGAATGATGCCAGCTGCTTGAGTGCTGCAGGAGCCTCATATGGATCAAATGGACTCTAAAGGAAGGAAATAGTAAATAAATAAGGGAGCTGAAGTTGGTGTGCTGAAGCGGTTTTGACACATGTAGAGAATAGGTGAGAAAAGGTTGACAAAGAACATCTATGAAAAAAATGGAGGGGACAGTGAGAAGACCAACTTGAAGATGAAGGGATGCAGTGAAACAGATTTTGAGTGCTAGAGGCCTTGAACATGCATGAAGGTGGAAAGCATACACACTATAAAGGTTAACTGGAACAATGTGGCACACAGGTAAGCATGCTGTCAGTGGACTGAACTAAGGCATATGAAGCAGCTTGGGAAAAACTAGAAATGTCTGTGGGGACTGGTAGTAGACAGGAAGATGTGGTTTCAGTGCTTTATACATGACAGCAAGAGATGATGTGACCAAATGAGGCCTTTTCTTCATCTGTTCCAGGAGCTATCTTGTTAATGCGGAAAACAGTGAAAAAGTATGAAAATAAATAAATCAAATATATCAAGGGTGTAAGGTGCGTGTGCAAGTAGGAATGATTCCAAGTAAATAAATAAATCTATAATTTGCCATTTCCTGCATTAGCGAAAAAGGTACAGCTCAGGAGCAGATGACTGAACCTTAGAGGAAAAACTCCACACTTTGCCCCTTTCTATGTTCCTTCTTTTGGTAAATAAAACTACAGGGAGCAATTTCCAGGCCCCACTCCCACCCCTTTTAGTTGCCTTCGAAGACACGCAGGAAACATGTGGGCAGTATTCTTTCTCCCCATCCCCAGAGCTCTTATATATATCTATATTCATCTTTTATTATCCCTGGGGATAGGGGAGAAAGAATTATCCCTGGGGAGAGGGGAGAAAGAATACTTCCCACGTATTCCCTGCGTGTCGTAGAAGGCGACTAAAAGGGGAGGGAGCGGGGGGCTGGAAATCCTCCCCTCTCAATTTTTTTTAATTTTCCAAAAGAAGGAACAGAGAAGGGGGCCAGGTGAGGATATTCCCTCAGTGGCCCAGTTCTCTGTTCTTAACGCTACCTCCTACCTCGCTAACGCGGGAAATGGCGAAGTTAGAAAAAAAAAAAAAAATCTTTTATTATACTTAACTGCTGTTTCTCACGTCACCGGGGTAGTGCCAAGAAACAGATGAAGAATGGCCCATCCACTTGTATATACATACATACACATAAATGCCCATACACGCACATTTATATATACATATATGCCCATACATGCACATATACATACATATAAATATCAACATATACATACACATACATAGACATATCCTGATATACACATATACATTTTCATACTTGCTTGCCTTCATCCATTCCTGTTGCCACCCCACCACACAGGAAATAACGTCACTAACATGAGGGGGAGGAGGTTGTTATTTCATGTGTGGCAAGGTGGCGATGGGAATGAATAAAGGCAGACAGTATGAATTATGTAAATGTGTATATATGTATATGTCTGTGTGTGTATATATATGTATACGTTGAGATGTATAGGCATGTATATTTGCGTGTGTGTACGTGTATATATATATACATGTGTATGGGGGAGGATTGGGCCATTCTTTTGTCAGTTTCCTTGCACTACCTCGCTAACGCGGGAGACAGCAACAAAGCAAAATAAATAAATAAAACTCCTACTTCAGCAAGGACGCGCCAGGAAAACAGACAAAATGGCCACATTTGTTCACACTCAGTTTCTAGCTGTCATGTGTAATGCACCAAAACCACAGCTCCCTATCCTTTCCATGGTTTACTCCAAACACTTCACATGCTCTAGTTCAGTCCACTGACAGCACGTCAAGTCAACTGGGATGTAAGTTTGAATGGAGAAAAATTGGAGCAAGTGAAGTGTTGTAGACATCTGGGAGTGGACTTAGCAGCGGATGTAACCATGGAAGCTGAAGTGAGTCACAGGGTGGAAAGGGGGCGAAGGTCCTGGGAGCATTGAAGAATGTGTGAAAGGAGACAACCCTAAAAATCAGCGACTCTCTTTCTACACATTCCTCAATACACCTAGGACCTTTGGCCCTTTAACCACCTTACAGCTCAAATGAACTCAAATTATTCCTTTTGCTCCCATATCCACTCTCTGGTAACTAAAACACTCCACTTTCTCCAGCTTCTTTCCAATGAAACTCACACCCCAAACAACTTGCTTTCACTCAGATTTACTCTCAACCTTTTCCTATCATACATACTTTCAAACTTAGGTGCCAGCTTCTGGAATTTCCCACTTGAATCTGCCATGAGCACCATTTTTGGATGGACTACTTACTTTTTGAATTCAAGCCTGAAATCTAATTATGCAGAAAAAAAACGTTAAGCATTCACCCTAAAGCAACAATATACAAAACATGGATGGTTTACATAGCACTGTCTTGTTCTTCCTAAGCTGAAATAAGGATCAAAACCTTTCATCTGAGCCTAAGTCAGATGAGGATAAAGGTATCAAAGTGAATGGGAAGGGCCCACAATTAATAATACAATACCAATACAGAAGAGGAATTCAATGGCAGGCCCCCCTCCCTCTTCTTAGTCACATCCTACGACAAACAAGAGATCATAAGTAGAATTCTTTCTGCCCCTATCCCCTGGGATTCACAAAAATTAATGTTTTAACAGCTACAAAATGACTTACCTGTTCTGAATTGCTAAATCCTTCTCTTCATTAACAGCATTGACAGCACTTATCAAAGCTTTATAGAGTAGTGTTGTCACATATCGTTCAGTCAATTCATTGATTCTATCAACTTGATCCTGGGTTAACTCTGAAAAAAAATATTGATTTTTAACATCAATGAAAAGATTTTTTCTATGTTCACTTTCAACATAATGTGTGGTTGAGAGAGCAGAAAAGGGTGTATTGAAATGGTTTGGTCACATAAGAGAGAATAAGTGAGGAAAGATTGACAAAGAGGATATATGTGTCGAGGTGGAGGAAACAATGAGAAGTGGGAGACCAAATTGGAGGTGGAAGGATGGAGTGAAAAAGATTTTGAGCGATTGGGGCCTGAACATGCAGAAGGGTAAAAGGCGTCCAAGGAATAGAGTGAATTGGAACGATGTGGTATACCAGGGTTGACGTGCTGTCAATGGATTGAACCAGGACATATGAAGCATCTGGGGTAAACCATGGAAAGTTTTGTGGGGCCTTGATGTGGAAAGGGACCTGTGGCTTTGGTGCATTACACATGACAGCTAGAGACTGAGTGTGAACGAATGTGGCCTTTGTTGTCTTTTTCTAGTGTTACCTCATGCGCACGCGGGGGGAGGGGGTGCCATTTCATGTGTGGCACGGTGGTGATGGGACTGGATGAGGGCAGCAAGTATGAATATGTACATGTGTATATATGTCTATGTATGTATACGCTGAAATGTATAGGGATGTAAATGTGCGTGTGTGGGCATTTATGTATATACATGAGTATGTGGGCGGGTTGGGCCATTCTTTCATCTGTTTCCTTGCACTACCTTGCTAACATGAGAGACAGCAACAAAGTATCATAGTATCATACATAATATTTTATTTATTATCCCTGGGGATAGGGGAGAAAGAATACTTCCCATGTATTCCCTGCGTGTCGTAGAAGGTGACTAAAAGGGGAGGGAGCGGGTGGTTGGAAATCCTCCCCTCTCGTTTTTTTTTAATTTTCCAAAAGAGGGAACAGAGAAAGGGGCCAGGTGAAAACATTCCCTCAAAGGCCCAGTCCTCTGTTCTTAATGCTACCTTGCTAACGCGGGAAATGGCGAATAGTATGAAAGAAAGAAAAAGAAAGATTTTATTTACATGGGAGCCCTAAATATATTTGATATTCTGTAGGTTGAAATCACTAAATTTTGTCAGAAAGATTCATATAAGCTTCATCTACCATAAAACATGACTTTCAACACTGCAACTTAACAACTTCAGTGACAACAGAGGAACTTTGCAAGTCAGTGCAAGTCTGCTCCTTAATTGTTAGATGACAGAGGAAATTTTCAACTCAGTGCAAGTTAGCTTCTGAATGGTAGATGATGTTGAGGCAAAATGATTATACAGAACAACTTTGTGTAGAAAACCACCTGTAGTTAATATTCTAAAATGTGAAACCACTATACCATGTCAAAAAGAGTGAAATAAACTTTTTCAGTTTCACAATACCTAAATCTTTATATATCATTCTTAATGGTAAAGAAACCTGTAAATGCAATATACCTAACACGAAAGAAGCATAAACATTTAAATCTATGTAGAACATTCACTAACCCTGATAGGCACTGTGCATGGTGACCATTTCATTCATAGTATTGTAGAAGTCATGAACTTGTTCACCAGACTCGTCCACAGACTGAAATTCCACACTGTGAAGCATTTTCTCAACAAAACTTCTTATTTGCTTTCCGATTCCCACATGCATATCCTTGTTGAGTGTCTGTGGATGTTGGAGAACTTCATATAATATTTCATTTTCTATCATATGCCTGAAATATTTTGAAAAAAAAAATCTCCAAACACTAAACATGCACACACTTCCTCAATACCTATAGCTTTCTTAAAATGCTCACAACCAAGTAAGCAGTACACAGAAGCCACCAAAGGAGTGAACCAAATTTTTGGATTCATAGGAAGTGACTTCAAATTCAAATATATGAAAATCATCCTTACTCTTTATAAGTCATAGGTTCATCCCCATCATAAATACTGTGTTAAAAAAGAAAAAAGAAAAAAAAGAAATGGAGAAAGTGCAGTGTTGGGCTACCAAGATGATTCCTGAGCTAGGAAAAAAATCCTATGAAAACTGACTAATCAATTTGGAAATATTTAGCTTAGAAACAAAAAAGGTTAAAAGGAGATCTAATACAAGTATTTAAAATCATCAAAGGCTTTGATAATCTTGATCTAAGAAATTACTTACGATCTGATTTGTCTGATTTCCCTCACAGTAATGGATACAAACTTGTTGGCAACTGTTTTACCTTGAATGGAGTGAAGAACTTTTCCTTCAACAAGATTGCTAATATATGAAATGAATTACCAATCAAGAGGGGTTGAAAGCAGTACTATAGTAACCTTAATAACTGTTTTGCCTAAAGTCCACAACTTATATCATTTGTGGCTCCACAGATACATTAATAGTTTGCATGTTACTCTCTCTGATCATTAATAAAGGAGCTTCTGATATCTTCCATTATCACAAACAGCTTCAAAAGCATCCAACAGCTGTTGCCGTTTGAATTCCTTTGTAAGTCCTCTCCCTGTTCACAACATAGTACCACACTGTTATTGTTTTTCTGTTTACATTAAAGCTAAACCCACTGACTGAAAGAAATGGCTTTTGAATGACACTAAAAATATATGGTGGTGAAGGATTACTACATACTACAAGACTGATATTTTGAAATCTGTAAAAACTAGAACTTACCAGTTATTCAGTGCTATTTAACATGATAAAGGTAACTAAAAACTTCAATTTACTTGCACAGAATTTTTCATTTTTGCTTTTTCAAGATATCAACACAAAACTAGTTAAAAATTATCAAATATTTCTACATTCTTTAACGAATTCATTAGTCTATCTATAGCAAAATGTTTTGTTTCATACTTGTTTGCCATTTCTGCATTAGCAAAATAGCATCAGGAGAGAAGAAAAGGACTTGTTTGCTGTTAACATTATTATCTAAAATTTTTCAAATACTTTTATTACATGATTCATACATGATCTAAAGACTCCCAAATTATTTGCATTCTGTTAGAACATGTTCCAAGATAATATTAAAATTCCAGTCACATATTGGAGCAAGTCTCCTATCTATCAAATGACCAAGGGTCAACAAGGTATGATCAATCCTTATTCAACAACAGTCTCTCAAAATGGCGATTCCTGTTGAAGAAGGAATGCCATACTCCAAGTCCCAACAATCAGGATATTTACATCTAACACAATTATATATTCTGCTCATAAAATCATTGAGGTAAAACTCACATATACAGATTGCTAGATATAGCTGCTTTTGCCTTAGCATCTGCTATGTCATTTTTTCATGGTTAATATCTACTGTCCAAGACACTAGTAGAATTCCATCACTTTAATGCTTTGAGTGGATTCTTATGAATATAATCTTGGAATTTTGGAACTAATGGACACACGGCATTGTGTTATACCATTTGAAGTCCACACTGAGAATCAAGAGTAAACTGTAAATTTCTTTTCTGGAGACTGTTCATGTAATCTAAGTGCAACATGAATACTAAACAGTTCCACAGTAAATATGGAAGATTTTCTTGGTAGTTTTTTGAAGAGGCTCTTCTTCAATAACTATGGCAAAACTTACACCTTCATCACATCATGAGCCATAAATAAATATCTTTATTCTATTTGCATAAATAGTATCATGCTGAGGGGATTTACAGCATGTTACTATAAAAGCAATGTTGCTTTTGGGTCCATTTATCCAGTTTCTGCAAAGTCTGATCTCAAGAACCTCTAAAGAGGGAACCAAGCAGGACCTACTTTTTGAAACAAATTTACTTTGCCATCATTCCCATTAACGACTTACTTTATTCTTACATTAGCCCTTTAACATGCCCAAAAGATCTTCAACACCTGAATCAACATCTACAAATGAAAATCTACAAACTGTAAATTCTTGCCACAATTTCAAGGATACATACAGAATATGGTTAAGGAAGGAAGCACCAATGGTGTCAAAAGCCTCCAAAGGACAATCACTTTCAGCTACCCTGGAGATACAAATATAGGAGAAAAACTAGAGAAAGTAGCTGAAAAAAAAGGATTTACTAGCTAGTACCTGAACACTTGAGAGAAAGTAGCTGAAAAAAAAGGATTTATTACCTAGTACCTGAACACTTGCAATCACCTTCAGTCAAAACATTCAACTCATAATAGGTAAATGAAAAAGTAAACTGTATCTTGAAAATACTTTCTCTATACAATTCCTTCCATAGGTTCCTACCTAATGCATGTGTTGATAATCATCTAAATGGTCATCAAAATGAGAGAAAAGAGCTGAAACTGATGGATATCTTGACTAGCCCCTGAATGCTCACAATCATTTCTAATTCAAAATATTCAGTTTATAATTTCTGAATAATAAGGTAATCTACATTTTTCATGTACTTTTTATACACAATTTTCTCCTTACACTTACACATTAATCAAAACCAATCTACATGTTCAGGAAAATATTGCAAAAAAAAAAAAAAATGCTGAAACAAGCACATTTCTTACTTAGTTCCTGAGCACTAGCAACTGCTGTTGCTTAAAAATAATTCATACAATTTTTTCTATTCATTTCTCTTCAGTAAATTCTTACCTAATGCCTGAATAAATAATTATCCATCTATCTTTCTACCTTCTTTTTTTCTTCTTTCAAACTATTCGCCATTTGCCGCATTAGCGAGGTAGCGTTAAGAACAGAGGACTGGGCCTTTGAGGGAATACCCTCACCCGGCCCAATTCTCTGTTCCTTCTTTTGGAAAATTGGAAAAAAAAAAAAAACGAGAGGGGAGGATTTCCAGCCCCCTGCTCCCTCCCCTTTTAGTCGCCTTCTACGACACGCAGGGAATACGTGGGAAGTATTCTTAATCCCCTATCCCCTATATTTTTTTATTTTTTTTTATTTTGCTTTGTCGCTGTCTCCCGCGTTTGCAAGGTAGCGCAAGGAAACAGACGAAAGAAATGGCCGAACCCACCCCCATACACATGTATATACACACACGTCCACACACGCAAATATACATACCTATACATCTCAATGTACACATATATATACACACACAGACACATGCATATATACCCATGCACACAATTCACACTCTGCCTTTATTCATTCGCATCGCCACCTCACCACACATGGAATACCATCCCCCTCCCCCCTCATGTGTGTGGGATAGCGCTAGGAAAAGACAAGAAAGGCCTCATTTGTTCACACTCAGTCTCTAGCTGTCATGCAATAATGCCCAAAACCACAGCTCCCTTTCCATATCCAAGCCCCACACAGCTTTCCATGGTTTACCCCAGACGCTTCACATGCCCTGATTCAATCCACTGACAGCACGTCCTTGCCCGCCTTTCACCCTCCTGCATGTTCAGGCCCCGATCACTCAAAATCTTTTTCACTCCATCTTTCCACCTCCAATTTGGTCTCCCACTTCTCCTCGTTCCCTCCACCTCCGACACATATATTCTCTTGGTCAATCTTTCCTCACTCATTCTCTCCATGTGCCCAAACCATTTCAAAACACCCTCTTCTGCTCTCTCAACCACGCTCTTTTTATTTCCACACATCTCTCTTACCCTTACATTACTTACTCGATCAAACCACCTCACACCACACATTGTCCTCAAACATCTCATTTCCAGCATATCCACCCTCCTGCGCACAACTCTATCCATAGCCCACGCCTCGCAACCATACAACATTGTTGGAGCCACTATTCCTTCAAACATACCCATTTTTGCTTTCCGAGATAATGTTCTCGACTTCCACACATTCTTCAAGGCTCCCAGGATTTTCGCCCCCTCCCCCACCCTATGATTCACTTCCGCTTCCATGGTTCCATCCGCTGCCAGATCCACTCCCAGATATCTAAAACACTTTACTTCCTCCAGTTTTTCTCCATTCAAACTTACCTCCCAATTGACTTGACCCTCAACCCTACTGTACCTAATAACCTTGCTCTTATTCACATTCACTCTTAACTTTCTTCTTTCACACACTTTACCAAACTCAGTCACCAGCTTCTGCAGTTTCTCACATGAATCAGCCACCAGCGCTCTATCATCAGCGAACAACAACTGACTCACTTCCCAAGCTCTCTCATCCACAACAGACTTCATTCTTGCCCCTCTTTCCAAAACTCTTGCATTCACCTCCCTAACAACCCCATCCATAAACAAATTAAACAACCATGGAGACATCACACACCCCTGCCGCAAACCTACATTCACTGAGAACCAATCACTTTCCTCTCTTCCTACACGTACACATGCCTTACATCCTCGATAAAAACTTTTCACTGCTTCTAACAACTTGCCTCCCACACCATATATTCTTAATACCTTCCACAGAGCATCTCTATCAACTCTATCATATGCCTTCTCCAGATCCATAAATGCTACATATATATCCATTTGCTTTTCTAAGTATTTCTCACATACATTCTTCAAAGCAAACACCTGATCCACACATCCTCTACCACTTCTGAAACCACACTCTCTTCCCCAATCTGATGCTCCGTACATGCCTTCACCCTCTCAATCAATACCCTCCCATATAATTTACCAGGAATACTCAACAAACTTATACCTCTGTAATTTGAGCACTCACTCTTATCCCCTTTGCCTTTGTACAATGGCACTATGCATGCATTCCGCCAATCCTCAGGCACCTCACCATGAGTCATACATACATTAAATAACCTTACCAACCAGTCAACAATACAGTCACCCCCTTTTTTAATAGATTCCACTGCAATACCATCCAAACATGCTGCCTTGCCGGCTTTCATCTTCCGCAAAGCTTTTACTACCTCTTCTCTGTTTACCAAATCATTTTCCCCAACCCTCTCACTTTGCACACCACCTCGACCAAGACACCCTATATCTGCCACTCTATCATCAAACACATTCAACAAACCTTCAAAATACTCACTCCATCTCCTTCTCACATCACCACTACTTGTTATCACCTCCCCATTAGCACCCTTCACTGAAGTTCCCATTTGCTCCCTTGTCTTACGCACTTTATTTACCTCCTTCCAGAACATCTTTTTATTCTCCCTAAAATTTAATGATACTCTCTCACCCCAACTCTCATTTGCCCTCTTTTTCACCTCTTGCACCTTTCTCTTGACCTCCCATTCCCCCTGGGTACTCCCATTAAGGGAGTGGTCACGGCAAGAGTCTCCACTTGTCCCTGTCCTTATATACCTCCCTTACATATATCATTCTACGAATTCTTTCCCTGTTTCTCTCTTTCCAGTACTCTTCCACTATGTCACAGATGGTCCTCTCACATTAATCCCTTTAATCATACACACTCTTTGAAAACTCCCCACCTTGAACTCTTTCTACATCCTTGTAAATTCCCCATCTTGCATTCTCTCCATTAGCCAAAATCACTTCAAAGTATTGTTTCACCCACTCCACCATTCCTTGCCTTACCAAATCTCTCATACATTCCCAAATTACTTTCTTCATTCCATCCAGTCACAGTAAAAGCAGCTTTCCTCAAATAACTCATTTCCACAACCTGGATTCTTGACAAGTTTTGGCTGCAGAGGTCAGGGTCAGGAGGATTACACTGTCCCTTAATCCTTTCTTCACATCCATACTTACATCTTTACCCTT
Source organism: Panulirus ornatus (assembly GCF_036320965.1). Lineage (NCBI taxonomy): Eukaryota > Metazoa > Arthropoda > Malacostraca > Decapoda > Palinuridae > Panulirus > Panulirus ornatus. The sequence goes on from NC_092278.1 coordinate 25,568,511, forward strand.
CATTATTCTATTAAGGGAACCAGTGACTCTTCTGCCCTGTACTGCTCTCTCCTTCACCTCTCCTTCCATATCACCAAACTAACTCAAGATAGCTCCAAAATACTTAAATTCTGTCACCTCTTACAGTCTTTCTCCCCCATAACTATAACAGTTCAGTACACTTTCTTCCATTGCTCTCTAAGGCATGCAAAATCTATATCTTCACTCCGCTTCCTTTTGAACACCATTACTTTACTTTCACTCGCATTCACCTCCAACTGCCTATGCTTACACACAGAATAAGACAAACTTACAACCTTCTTTAACTCCTCTTCACCATCAGCAAACAACACAGGGTCATCCAAAAGCAGGCTTTTAACTAACATCCATATAAATGTTAAAAAGCCATTGTGACATCACAAAGCCCTGCCTCACACCCACATGTATACAGAAAATTTTTGTTCAACTCTCCATCCACTCTTACACATATATTTGCTCCTCTATAGAAGTCAGCCTTCACATCATCCAACAGCTGTCCCACTTCCCCATATATCCTTAACATATCCATAAAGCATTCTACTCAACTCTATCATATGTTTTCTCCTAATCCATAAAAGCTGCATAAAGCTTCTTATCTTCCCTACCTCTACTAAAACCCTCTTTCCTCATTTTGCGTTCTGTCACTTTCATTACTCTATCAATTAGTATTCTTGCATGCACTTTTTCTGGTATTCTATCTATCTACCTGTCTATACCACCAATGCTCATTCTCTTTAAGAGCTCCCTCAAGGAGGTGGCCATGGCCTTTCACAGGCTACTAGCAGAGGGCAACTCTAGTGCAGTGTTTTCAAGGCTCCCACTGACTACTTCTACCTAATGTCCCAACCTACAACTTATACTTAATGCTCCCACCTAATGCTCCTTCTTATCATTTCTACCATAGGAAAATCAGAGTTACAAAGAAAAGAGTTCTGTGAGTTAAGTGCTATCAAGTGTTCTATATGACAATGAGAGGCTGTTTGTTTGTGGACAGAATGCCATAAGTCCTGGTACACTTAACAGACTCATTCCCCTATAACTGCTAAATATATCCTAGCACTTCTTCCTTTGGATAAAGGCATAATAATTGCTTTCAGCTAACCTCCAGGAACAACTGTCTGCTACCAAGCTAAGTTGCATATCAAATACATCCATTCTACCACACTTTTTCCTCCACACTTCAATATTTCAGTTGTAATTCCATCCACTCCAGGTACCTTTCCTACACTCAACCTCATTATCATGATTTCACCTTCCATCTTTCTATAGGCCCCAGCACTTGTATCCATTTCCTGCCATCTGCTGTGCCAATGCATGTAACAAATGCTGCCTCACCTTCACCAGTACTCATCAGTTCCTCAATTACTTTTTCCATCTTCCTACCAATTCTTCCTTTTGATTTAGCAACTCCCCTTCCTTATATCTCACATTTACATTTTAACTCTTATATCCACCTCTTTCCTTTTTTCACCCCTTTCCAGTCAAATTTCTTGATTTCCTTAAACTTTCTGCTCAACTTTTGTCCAAAATCTTCATATACTGTTTCTCAGCTTTCCTCTATCAGCCTCTTAACATTCTAATGAAACATCCTGTATTCTTCCTTCCTCCTTTGCTGAACTTCCACTGGTACATTTCTTTTGAGCAACACACAGCATATATAATCTCGGCCATCCACTATGCATTTCTACTTTTATTCTTATATCTCACATCCTTGTATCCATCTACTAATTTTCCATTCAATAACAGTCTTTCACTAAACTTTTTTTCATGTTGAAGAATTGAGACATGGACAAAACTCCACATAAAGGCTAGGCAGTAACTGAAATACAAAGAGAATAATGAATACACCCCATCCACATGACTTAATCCCCACATGTACTGACCTTTCATCTAAAGTATGTCACCCTTCTCTCATACTCCTCCTTGCATTCTTTCTGATTCATCTTCTCCCTTGTCAACACTTTTACCTTTTCTTTCTTCCTGATACCACATCTCCACAAGAACTGCAAAATGGTCAGTGAATGATACTAAATTTTCTTTCATATCTGATCACTGTTTCCTGCGTTAGCGAGGTAGTGCCAAGGACAGACAAAGAAAGGCCACACCCGCTAACATCCATTCTCTAGCTGTCATGTGTAATGCGCAGAAACCATAGCTCCCTACCCACAAATAGGCTCCACAGACCTTTCCACGGTTTACCCCAGATGCTTCACCATACCCTGGTTTAGTCCACTGACAGCACATCGACCCCAGTTTACCATATCGTTTCAGTTTGCTATATCCCATTCAAGCCTTTCACCATCCTGTCTGCTCAGGCCCTGAAAGCTCAATTCTTTTTCATTTTATCCTTCCAAGTCTGATTGGTCTCCCTTTTATCCTTGTTCCCTCCACTTCTGACATACATATTCTCTTTGTCAACATTTCCTCACTCATTTTCTCCTTATGTCCAAACCATTTCAGAACACTCTCTTCCACTCTCTCAACCACTCTCTTTTTATTACCACACATCTTTTGATATTTACTTGATCAAACCACCTCACACCTAATGTCCTCAAACATTTCATTTCCAACACATCATCCTCCTACGAACAGCCTTATCTACAGCACATGCCTCACATCCATATGACAGTGTTGGGACTACTAATCCTTCAAACATACACTTTTTTGCCCTTCCAGATAATGTTCTCTCTTTCCACACATTCTTCAGGACAACCAGGACCTTCATCCATCCTATGACTTACTTCTGCTTCCATGGTTCTGTTTGCTGCCATGTCCACTCCCAAGTATCTAAAACACTTCACTTACTCTAATTTTTCTCCATTCAAGCTCATCCCAACAAAGCTGTCCCATAACCTTACTAATCCTAATAACCTTGCTTTTATTCACATTCACCTCAACTTTTAATTTCATATTTTTTTGTACAAATTTCCATTCAGCAGGTTCTTACCTATTGCACAAACTAACAATCATCTACATTTTCAAGAGAATATTGGAGAAAATAAATGAAACAGACAGAAGTCTTCCCTAAAACCCCTAATGATCATATTCAGTTTTGGTTCAAAACATCCAACTTGAAATCAGTTAATGATAAAGCAATTTGCATTTCTCCTATATTTCTTCTCCACAATTCTCTTCAACAGGTTTTTACTTAAATCATACATGAATTCATAATTATCTACATAGAAAAAATCTGGAGAAAATCTTACCTTGAGAAAGTCTTTCAATTCTTGACCAACACACTGAGATTCAAAGCTAAGTTGACGGGTTGGCTTCCACTGTTCTTTGGTTGGATCTACAATATAATCTCACATATTAATATATTAAATATAAACAATGAGAGAATGTTATGGAGATATGTTAAGAACATAAGCAACAGGTTAAGAAAATGCAACAGAAAAATAAGAACTAAGTGCTTTAAATGTGATTTACACAGGGTGGCAACTGTGCATAATAGTTACCACTATTTTCCTGATGAGCAACATTACGGTAAGACTTCAAAAAAATTCCATGCTAAGAGTCATATCATCATTGAGATAGGAAGCAACTATTCCTTTATATACAGGTAACAACACTGCACCCATCTACTGATGCACCAAAGGCTTTATATTCCATGCATTCAGGCAGCTACATAACACATCTTCCCTGTCATATCAGCCAATGCAGATGCCAAAATTGACTTCACTTTCTTTCTTCATATTCAACTACTTCATTCTCAACTAATCTGAAACACTTCCAATATTTCCTCCCATCTCTACACTTTTTTTTTTTAACCATATACTTTCCTCACTTCAAAGAAGTGTCAGGAACAAACAAATGAGCCTTTAATGACAATAACTGCTTGGAGCTTTTATCTTTCCCCACTTTTACATTTATATTAAAAGATGGGAGGGTTTTCAGCCCCCAGCTCCCACCCATTAATCACCTCATACAACACAAAGAACAAACATGGGCAGTATTCTTATTCCCCAACTTCCAAGGAAAGGGAAGTATAGACATATCTTCACTCACACCACTACAACCTTTTTGAGATATCCCGTCAGTCACACACATACTGTGGCTTATATAAAACTCTAGTTTCTACTTTCCTCTTCTCACACTATTTTTCATTCATGTGATACTACAGCCTAAAACCCCATTCATACCTTTCAATCTTCAATGTCTACAACTGATTTTTCTAAAAACCTCAATCACCTTCTTTAACCTGTCTTCTGTATCCACAATTCTTCTTTAAAGTTTTAGAAAATCTGGCAAACCTAATCAAGTAAACCATCAATCTAAGGTACTAAATGGGAATGGGCTGTCTAATAACACCCACTGTCTGTTAAATCACAAAGTTTTGCACAAATACAAGTCAACAAAGTGAACAGTTTTCAATTCTATGAAAGCACATAATAATGAATCATTTATACAAAAAACAATACAATATAACCTATATTTCCATACATCTTCTGCTACTTAAAATATTCATTCTCTCTAACATCTATAATAGCTTTTAACCTTACTTGTTATTTAACCAAGTATTGGTTCCTTCTACGATTCAATGTACCCTTTGCAACATCTGCTTCACCAAACTTTCATAATTATGTACATGATTATTCAACTCTTTCATCCATTTTCCTTTCAAACTGCTTTGAAACTCATTTTGTGTCCCATCTATTGCCTTCTACTCTCATTCCAATAAAAACACCAAAACAATCTTAGTATCTGTCCATTATCTGGAATACAACCCCTTTTCTGTACTGCAGTACACATTTCATTCACCTTTAGTTTCCACTTCAGTTCATTTAAACAAAAGTAATTTTACATCTTTTCTGAACATATCACATGGAACAAATGGTTAAAATTTCAAATCAATGCACAATCCCTTTGCACCTGCTCATTACATAACCTCTCATAACACACCCTTGCTCTGAGATTTGCGGAAAATGGACTTCACGGCCTTAGTTCTCTTGTCTAACTGCAGTCTTCGCTTCTCTTCAAAGCGATCAAACTTGCGGCTCATCAAAGAGGTAGCAGTTGATGTAAGCTCTGACACATCACTCACTGAACGGCTCACCTTGCTGAAAATATATGCAATATGACATTAGCACCATGTAGACATTATAATTTAATAATGATTATATATCTGTCAAGTATAGATATGAATGAATTTAAAGGTTAACAATGATAACAAACAAATCACTGGATGAACCTCTAATATGATGTAACAGATCATCGTGATAATGATAACCACACAAACCAAGGTAATCTATCTTAAGCTCTATTTATTTCTATACTTGTTTGCCATTTCCTACACAAGTGAGGTAATGCCAGGAAAAGACATAGAAAAGCCACATCTGCTCACATCCATTCTCTAGCTGTCTTGTGTAATGTAACAAAACCACAGCTCTCTATCCACAGCCAAGCCCTACGGACCTTTCCGTCATTTCACCAAGCCACTTCATAAGCCCTGGTGCAGTCTACTGAGAGCACTTCGACCCTAACACATCACACCATTCAAATTCATTATCCCACACATGTGTTTCATCCTCTAACATATCCAGGCCCCAATCACTCCAAATCTTTTTCTCTCCCTCCCTCAGTCTTCAATTCAGTCTCATTGTCAACATCTCCAACTCATTCTCTCTAAACACCCTCTTCAGCTCTTTTATCCACACTGTTCTGATTATCAAACCTCTCTCTTGCCTTTTTATTAGTTACATGACCAAACCCTCTCACACCAAATACTGACTTCAAACATTTCATTTCCAACACATCTGCCTACCTCCACACATCCTCATCTACAGCCCATGCCTCACATCCATCCAACATTGATGGGACTAGTATACCTTTAACCATACCCATTTTTACCCTTCTTTCTTTCCATACACTTCTCAATGCTCCCAAAACCTTTGCCTCCTCACCCAACCTATGACTCACTTCCACTTCCTTGGTTCTTTTCACTGCCATGCTCACTCCCAGGTACCTAAAACACACTTCCTCTAAATTTTCTCCATTCAAACTCATACACCCAACTAACTTGTCCCTCTGCCCTCCTAAACGTAATAACCTTGCTTTTATTTACATTTACTCTCAACTCTCTCACACTTTCCCAGACTCAGTTGCCAACTTTGGCAGTTTCTCACATGAATCAGCCACCAGTGCTGTATCATCAGCAAACATGTGACTTACTTCTCAGGCCCTCTAATCTCCTACAGACAGCTTATTCAACCCTCTCTCCACGACTTTTGCATTTACTTTCCTGACCAACCCAGTCATAAACATAACAAACAGCCATGGTAACATCACAGACTCCTGCTGGAGACCAACCTTCATCTGGAACCTGGTCATACACATGCCTTATGTCCTTGATAAAAACTCACTGCTTTTACCAGTTTTCTTCCCACACAGTAAATTTGTAAGACCTTCCACAAGGCATTTCTTTCAACCAAATCAAATGCTTTCTCCTGATCCTTAAATGCCACATACAAATCCATCTGTTTCTTTAAACATTTCTCACATTCTTCAAGGTAAATGCATGATCCACACATCCTCTATCACTTCTGAAACTATAATGTTCCTCCCCAATTTGATGTTCTAAACATGTCTTCACCCTCTTAACCACCACTCTCCCTTACAACTTACCAGGAATGCTCAACAGACTTAAACCTCTGTAATTTGAACACTCACCTATGTATGCTTTGCCTATATACATTGGAACCATACATGTATTTCACCCATCCTCACCACGAAAACATGAATCCTAACTAACCAATCAACAAGTCATCCCCTTTCTTAATGAGTCCAACTGCAATGCCATCCTCATCAGCCGCCCTGCCACATTTCATCTTACACAAGGCATTCACCACCTCTTTCTTCACTAAACTGCCCTCCATGACTTTCATTTGACAAACCTCCCTAACTCAAAAACACCACATCCGCCATCTTAAAATCAAATGCATTCTACAATCCTTCAAAATACTCACTCCACCTCCTCCTCTCTTCATCACTATCTGTTACCACTTTCTCATTTTCCCCCTTCACTAACATTCCCATTTGTTCTCTTGTTTTTCTCATACTATTAACCTCCTTAAACATCATTTTTCCCTGAAGTTTACTGATACTCACTCAACCAAACTCTCATTTGCCCTTTATTTTAACCCCTGCACCATCCTCTAGACCTCATGCCATTTCCTCTTAAATATTTCCCAATCATTTAAACTCCATCCCTCTAAGTACCTTTCATAAAATCACTTCTTCCTATTTCACTAAAAACTTTATTTCATTACTCCACTCCTCATCACCCTTGCTAGACTCCCCACCTCCCACCTGCCACATGCTTCTCTTGCACATGCCAGCACTGCTTCCCTTCGCCCACTCCCCTATCAGTGTTTATTCTCATCTTTTACCATTCTACACTCAATCTCTCTTAGTATTTCTTCACACATATCTCTCTTCCAAGCTCACTCACTTTCACCACTCTCTTCTCACCCATATCATTTCCTCTTCTCCAAAAACCTCAACAAATATTCACCCTTGCCTCCACCAAGAAATGATCAGACATCACACCAGCTGCCCCTCTCAGCACATTCACATCCATGACCCTGTCTTTTACATACCTATCAATCACTATGTATTCCAATAATGTCTGTTGGCCATCTTTTCTATTTACCTATGTATACTAATGTGTCCCCCTTTTAAAACAGGTATAGTATTATCATTATACATAATCACTGTTTCCCGCATCAGTGGGGTAGCACTAGGAAACAGATGAAGAATGGACCATCCACTCATATACACATATATACATAAACGCCCACATACACACATATACATATCAACATATAAATACGTATACATACACATATGCAGACATTCTATACATACACATGTACATATTCACACTTGCTTGCCTTCATCCATTCCTGCTGTTGCCCTGCCCCACAGGTAAACAGCATCACTGTCCCTGCTTCAGTGAGGCAGCGTCAGGAATACAGACAAAAAGGTCACATTTGTTCACACCCAGTCTCTAGCGGTCATGTGTAATGCACTAAAACAACAGCTCCCTATCCACATTCAGGCCCCACAGACCTTTCCATGGTTTACCCCGGATGCTTCACATGCTCTGGTTCAGTCTATTGACAGCTCATCAACCCCAGTATACCACATTGTTCCAATTCACTCTATTCCTTGCACGCCTCTCACCCTCCTGTATGTTCAGGCCCCGATCGCTCAAAATGTTTTTCATCCCATCCTTCCACCTCCAATTTGGTCTCCCATTTCGCCTTGTTCCCTCCACCTCTGACACATATATCTTTATCATTTTGTAGGTAGTAGTTGGTAAAAAGCCAACAACTAGGGAGGTATATTACCAGTGCTACCCCCCTGGGTATCAGGAGGGTTAGAGGCATCTGGTTAGTGAGCCAGCACTTTAGTGGTTGTCAAGTTGCATTCCTCTGACCATATAGTTGTCTTTTCCTTCTGTCTCATTAACATGTAAACTACTGGCATTCTGACCACAAAGTTACACTCTCTCCTTGTCATATGCAATACTTGACAACACATGTGAAGCGTCTGGGGTAAACCATGGAAAGCTGTGTAGGTATGTATATTTGCGTGTGTGGACGTATGTATATACATGTGTATGGGGGGGGGGCATTTCTTTCATCCGTTTCCTTGCGCTACCTCGCAAACGCGGGAGACAGCGACAAAGTATAATAATAAGTATAATAATATATTTTCATACAGTGAGCATTATGTGCTAGCCCTCCCTTTTGGCAAAATGGTAGGAGCAGTAGATAGATGTAGTAGGTAGGAACATTTGGGCAGGATTATTAGGTAGAAACATTAGATAGAAGCAGTAGGCAGGAACATTAGATAGAAGAAAGTATTAGGAACATTTGATAGGAGCCCCTACAAAACTGCACTAGGCTTGCCCTCTGCCAGTGGCCTGTTATGGATGAGGCACTGAAGGATAAGAGGCAGCACTGGAGTTCTTTAGTTATGGAGACTTTGTTGTGGTGGCAACTGCTTTGAGGGAGTTCCAATTGAAATAAGCATCAGAGATACAGATAGATAGATATAATCATCATTTCAAATCATTCATGAAAGATGACAAGGAATGAATACAGGGCATTTGTTTCATACATGCCATCACTATTGAGATAGATGTTAAAAAACAAGCTTAGAAAAGGCAAAAGATAAGGTACAAATGTGAAGAATGGCACAATTACTGACTATTGTAATCTCAACAGTATGTATAAAACTTCACTTGCTATGCTTTGATCCATTACAAAAACTAATTCTACAGAAATTCACATCAGCAAACACCTGTTTATGCACCACTAAAACATGAGTTAACTTACTACGCACTTTAATAACATAAATGAATATTCAGAATGAACTTTCATATTCAAGACCTCAACATCTTATATGTCATAAATTCCATAAAATCTTAATTCTCATTAATAATGGATTCTATTTTTCTCTTCATGGTCAGTCCTACTACACACTATTAACTACATCAAGAGGATTTATCATCCAGTAATTCCTACATTCATTTAAAATCCTGTCATCCATGAGGCATCATTACTTTCATCTAATATGGCACACGTCAACTTTGCCACGCATCCTTTCTCTCCCTATCCATTATAGAAGTGTTGTGCCTTTATGATGTCTCTTGAACATGATATTTTTCGGAGCATTACTGCACACTTCATCAATTCTTTGTGGTATCTAACTTTATGCATTTTCATACATTCTAATTTGTAGTCCAAGAAATATGGGTCTACCTACTCTCTTCCTGGAATTCTGAAATTTTAAAACAAGTTCCTAGTAATAATGGTAATGGAGAAATGGTATATGGCATGCATAAATTGGGAAGAGGTGTTGCAAAAACATCCTTTCAGTACATAAAAGTCCTTATACGTGTGGTATAGGAACAAAAACATAAAGTATAACTGATATACTTTCAGTAGAAAATATGTGTAAGTGATGTAAAATCTAAGACATCAGGTGAGGCATTAAAATTACATGCAGCCACCTTGAGAATTCAAAACAAGTGGTCACCAGTCCAGGGCTCCTTTAAACCAGCTTAAACTTAATAATCATGTTGCTAGTGAAATACATAGTAACCTGGTCATGAGGATTTTTTTCTGTCACATCACACTCCTTGGTATATCTTAAGTCTCAAAGGGGAAGGAGAAGTAAAGATTCAGTATTTACAACCATCTTCTGAAGTGGGAAAATGGCATGTCAAAAATATATAAAAATCTCCATACTTTGACACACATTAGTTCTATTCCTGCCATAGCACAGCTCAACCAACAACATTCTGTAAATTACCGGTACTTTACTACATGAATATCCATGTCTGATCTGCTCCCCTTCACTGATAACACTCACTTAGTTATTCAAATGGTACATCAAATTACTTAATTCGCTAAATTCTAAGAACAAATTAATGATTGCATAAAAAAGTCAATACACTGTTAATGATCACCAGTGCCAAGAAATAACAGTATCCTATAAACACTAGTCCATATAATACATATTTTCAATTTTTAATTGCATGAATGAACAGCACTATAAACAGTATAAGGTTAGAGGATATCATCTGTGCCCCAACCATTGTTTGGTGATATAACTGCACTATGACTCGGATAATCAGATAAGAATCTATAACCTACTACTGATACACATAACAAAGGCAGAAAGAGCAACCACAGCCCCTTCATTATCTACTGCTAATAAAGGTACTGGAAATCTTTTTAACATTAACTAGTGGCACTTCCAAAAGTGCTCCATGCTAACTTTCAAAAGTGTTGCATGCTAACTTTGTATAAAAACTATCACTGGCCATCAGAAAATACTAAACACTAATTTTCAAGAAAAATTTACAGTTTTCAAACTAACTGCCTCTCCTTTTTTCTGTACCTTAGTTACATCCATGCACATTTAGATACCCCTGCCTGAGCCTTCAAGGAGGATGAGCACTCCCCTCTTGACTGCTTTTGTTCCCACCTTTAAAAACTGAAATACATGGAGAGGAAGGTTCCTGACCCCCACCCACCCACACTACCCTTTTAGTAATCCTCTGCAACAAGAAGATATGAAGGCAGTATCCTTCCTCCCATCCCCAGGGACAATTATAACAGAAACCATAGCCTACTAGCCACAATCAAGCCCCACAATCCAATTCTATAGTTCTCCTTGAACATTATGCACTATACCTTCAAGAAAAATGGCAGGAGTAACAGACAGAAGTAATAGGTAGGAATGTTTAAGCAAAGCATTAGATAAGAACATTCAATAAAAGTAGTTGGTAGTAATATAGGACAAGTGCATTAAGTAGTAAATAGGAACATTATGTAGGAGACCCTGCAAACACTGCACGAGAGTTGCCTTCTGCCATTGGCCTGTTATGGATGAAGCACTTAGGGGTAAGAAGTGGTATTGGATTTCACTAGTTATGGAGAAACTACTGTTATGGTCGCCACCCCGAGGGAGTTCCAGGTGGAAAGAGGCATCACAGAGATAGACAGATCCCTGATTATAGTAATCTGTTAATATGCTGCAGAACACAGAACATTTTTCTCTCTTAGCATTGGAACTAGATTTGGGACATGAGCTGTGTCCTCTATTGGAAAAGCACATAAAAAATATCAAAATCTTTACCATGGTTTCAACGTTTTGAACCACTTAACAATTTTTGGTTTATCTTTTGGCCTATTCTGCAGTATTACTGCAAACTTAATAGCTCTGTATCTTCCTTGCAGAGATTCTTTCAGATCTAGTGTACCATTCTTCATGCACTTAATTTGCTGATGGACAGAATCTTATACAACTTTCCCTTCTTTCTTAAAAAGAGGATACAAAGTTCTTTCAACTTTTCATCACTAAGAAAGCTGTGAGATTCACTTAAGAAAAAAGAAAATGCAATACATTGACTGTGTTGGGCATCTTTGGAGGCACTGTACTTAGAAATGTTAAAATGAGCCTTTCTGCTGCACAACAAAAATGAGAAATGCCATTGTCTTTTATAAACAAAAACACTTATCAAAGCCATAGCTCAACTCAAATATTTCATGCTCTACTTCTAAGACACGTTAAACAGTTTTACTAAAACTCCACATAAGTGAACAGCCACTAGAATATTGCTGATTCAGTCTTAAACAAGGCATAAGGGAATGTTTAATCAGCGACTTGTTTAAAATCCTCTTTTCACAAAAATTACAATGTCCCATACCCCACTGATTTTGCCAATTTTGATAACACCCAACCCAAACTTTTATGTAAGTCATCTGAACTAAACAAAATCCAGTGTACAATAAATTTTTGTGATCTCAAAATCTAATGAAAAATGTGTTTTTCCTGTGAAAAACAAGACATATACATCAGGATCTTCAACGGCTTTTCTTCAAACATAGAAGCCTCAAAATGTGTTAATAACACAACCTAACATAAGCCAACTAATTTTCACATTTCTCAACTTCCATTACATAAGAATGGGTCAATAACAATGGTGAAATGAAGCGATGGAAAAAGTGAAAAGGCAATAATAGCGGGTCTCCAAGTAAGTAACATAGTCAGTACCCCACCTGCGAATCTTCTGTGTTGGGTCAAACACTGTCTTTCGTTGATTTTTTTTCTGAATTCTTTCCTTGTAGCACTTGGAGCAGTGTCCATCCCATGCTGGGTTTCCATAATACCCACATCCTGTCTGGCACAACAATTCTGATTCATCAATATGGGGTCTTGCCCCTGTCCAGGCTGAGTTTGACATCACTAATCAGGCTGAAAATTAAAAAGAAAAAAATCAAACATATCCTTCTTTTTCTACATCCAAGATGTTATGGATGGAACCAAACTGTAGTACATCTTCAAAGTCCAAAAATCCAAGAAAAAGCAAGAAAAGTAAAACAAAAGTCTTAACAAAAGTACCCTGGACCAATCAATGCTTTAGCTAACAGTGTGCCATGTATAGAGAGAAAGATGGATGATAACATAAGCAGAGACAATAAGCTAAGCTAAAGATTACTTATATGAAGGGTAGCCTACCTATTTTCTCTCTTATTCACTCAGGTTTGGTTAGGTAGTTCAGCTACTTAAGTAAGATTAGACCGGTGCCAGTGTCAGTATACCTGGTAAATCATCAAAATCCTGTAGCTCCTAAATACAATCATTTAACTAGTATATTTACAAAGCAACCTTTTTTCTCCCCATACTCCAGCAAACATATTATGTAGTTATTTACTTACTCGTATATGTGATTTTTCAAATACTGTATGACAAACAAGTGGATACATATTTTTTCTGTCTTCATTTCTCTGCCAACTTTTTATATATTTCAAAAGATTCATACTGCAATCATATTCCAAACAATCCTCTAAACAACAATTTCAGCAACAAAAGATATTGGATTTATGGCTCCAATAATAAAAATATTATCTATTTATCTATTTTGCTTTGTCGCTGTCTCCCGCATTTGCGAGGTAGCGCAAGGAAACAGACGAAAGAAATGGCACAACCCACACCCATACACAATGTACATACACACACGCCCACACACGCAAATATACATACCTATACATCTCAAAGTACACATATATATACACACACAGACCCATACATATATACCCATGCACACAATTCACACTGCCTGCCCCTATTCATTCCCATCGCCACCTTGCCACACATGGAATACCATCCCCCTCCCCCCTCATGTGTGCAAGGTAGCACTAGGAAAAGACAACAAAGGCCCCATTCGTTCACACTCAGTCTCTAGTTGTCATGCAATAATGCCCGAAACCACAGCTCCCTTTCCACATCCAGGCCCCACACAACTTTCCATGGTTTACCCCAGACGCTTCACATGCCCTGATTCAATCCACTGACAGCACGTCAACCCCGGTATACCACATCGATCCAATTCACTCTATTCCTTGCCCGCCTTTCACCCTCCTGCATGTTCAGGCCCCGATCACTCAAAATCTTTTTCACTCCATCTTTCCACCTCCAATTTGGTCTCCCACTTCTCGTTCCCTCCACCTCCGACACATATATCCTCTTGGTCAATCTTTCCTCACTCATTCTCTCCATGTGCCCAAACCATTTCAAAACACCCTCTTCTGCTCTCTGAACCACGCTCTTTTTATTTCCACACCCATAATTCAATCACCATCAAAATCACTTCATTTATATGCAGCTCAGATGCACATTCATCATTGCCCACTCAGACTACAGAATGTTATTCATTTTTTTAATTCTTGCAAGCCATCAATCAATCTTTGAACGCATGCCAATGCACTTAACCAGAAGTCTTTCTCACATAAGAACAAATTTCAATGCATACAAAAGCTGCTCCAAAATCACCAAAGCAAACAAAATTGGTGCATTTGACAAAATGCTTTTCAATAATTTGAAGATTCACTTTATGATCCTCAGTGAATGAATTTTACTAATGCTTTTTACTACAACCAATTTTCAAGGTTTTCACACATTTTAAATGTGGCAAAAATTTCCCTCTTCATTTGTTATGTGCCTGTTAGCTAAAAACAGCAAATACATGGAATGTTTTTACTTTACCTTTCATTTTTCCACACCTATTTTGCCTCTCTGTAAAAAAACCTAACCTTTCCTTCTCCTTGGAAGCATGCCTTGGTGCAGCCCATCCCTAGATCACTCTAACACCCCTAACTACAGTCCCACTACTGTGCTCTCAGGTCTGCTATCGCAATCTTAGAAACTCTTCTTAATTCTCTTTAATGATCAGAATCCCATTCCCTTCTTTCTGAACACAAATATGTTCTATGTACACTGGTGATGTTCTCTTCTATACAACTCACCTCTGGTCCTCTTCTCTCAGGGATTTTGGTGTCTTTTTTGTCATGACCCTTGACATCTCCAAAGCATCTGAGAGGGTGTGGCATTAGATTCTGCTTTCTGAACTCCCTATTCACTTCTATGCTGATGATTCTTCTTTACACAATTAAACTTACTTGCCACTCCTCCTCCTTCTAATCCTCATTCTCTTTCTTAAACTGAACATATCTCTCTCTCAATTCAGACCTATGCAGCATCTTAAAATGGGGAAACAGGGACCTTGCTACATCTAATGGTGCAATTTTTCCCTATATCTTTAGAATCATTAGTTTTCCTCTGTTCATTTTCAAAACACCATAATTTAACCTTGTAAATACATAAAAATGTTGAGCAGAATCATACTCTTCACTTCATTCTAGTTAAAATCAATATAAAAAAGTCTGCTTCCCAAAATATAGTGGTGTTGTGTAGGTACTGTAATAATTTTTCTTGAGAGCTACCATTTCAAATACGCAGCAGTTTTTTTCACCTAATATGAAATATTGCTCCATGTGGGGTGGTTCTTTCTCCACCTGCTTATCAACCAGAGGGGAATCAAAAGCCTTCTGTCTTATTAATCCCCGAGCATCATTTCTCTTCAACCATCCCTTTCCGTATGCCACAAAGTTGCTGCTGCTCTCTCCGTTCTACAAGCATCATTTTTTTCTTTTATGCTCATACAATGTTTGCACCAGCCTCCACTCACAAGGCTTTGTAGACTGTTGGCTGATGCTTTCTAAAGTTTCTATATGGAGACTGGCCACTCAAGGACTGACCATTATATCCTCCTCTGAACAGTCTAAAACACCTAAGAGGGTCTAATTTATTTCTATTTTCTTTTTCTCTTATCTTATTCCCATAACCCTAGATGGCTTTTAACTGTGACTTGTTTCATCCATTACATGTTTTTCTTTATAAAAACTGCAATAACCAGCACTTATCTTGAAGTGGGAAGATGTAAACTGCCCCTAGTAAAATGATACAAAAAATCAAACGCTACAGTTTGAATTTGACTTATGAGCAGACCATAAAGTGAACACCAATCAACCTTACCAAGCCCCTAATGTGGACATTCTGCTGCTCAACCTTTGTACACCTTAATGTGACCCTAGCCTGCTTCACCATAACCTAAATGTGTTGTAAAGAAAAATAAACATTAAAATTAACAAGAGGCCAAATTAATGCTTCTCATCATCATTAGATTTGAATACTAAGTGATTTTCTTCTGCATTGCTACTACAGTGCTCAGAGAATGCAACTTATGTTGTAAGCATGATTTGCAGCATCAGATTGTCCTGAACCATCTTTTAATGAGGAGAGAGTAAGGATTACATACACAGCAAGGCAACTGTAAGGTTATTTGATGTAAAAGTATATAATTCACATGTAAAATATCTACAGAACCTATAAAACCTTACTCAGTGGCCAAAATGATAGCTGAAGCATACTGCCATTAAATCCAATAGATGCTAGGAATGCAGCATCCCCTCAAGTTCTCATTCATGATTGTGAGGATACATCTTGTCCAGAATACTGAACAATGAGATATATATGTGAGGTTTTTGAAGGGTCTGTTGATTATTGACAAACATGTTATACCTTTACTTTAATCAATATCAAATTTTCCTAGATTTACTTATATAGCCTTGTTTCATATTACTAAATGAAATATAATGGTCATCATCAAGCTCCACAACTGCTATTATATTCTTTAAACCCTACACTTGCATTACAGAACAGAATCACTCAATACACAAAGTTAATAGCTATACAGAGATAAACTAGACTTTTACTTGCAAAATACCTATTTGGTAGAACTTAAGTTGGTATCAGTTGTTGTCTAGATTCGCTTTTCATTACTATTGTTCTTGAATACTGGGTGACCTCTGCATCACTAGAGTGGAGCTTAAGAATATAATATCAATTGCAAAACTTGATTTAATGCATTTTGTTTCATTGAAAGATAATCAATAAGGCAATAATGGTTATATCACAGAAAATTTGGTTAAGTAATGTGTAAGTAGGTAATACTCTTGTAAAATATCAACAGAACCTTTTAGGACCTCATCTAACTACTTACACACCTGCACAGTGAAATGATACAAAACATCTGTCAATATACTGGCAGCACTCAATCATGGATGTCACTGTTGTACTTTTACTAGAATACTGAAAATCAAGATGAATTTTGCCTGCTACAAAGGTGAGACTGTTATAGGCTCGGTTGACTTTTCATTATCATATTATTTCTTTCACTTTTCCCTTATACTATACTATTACATTATCTTCTTCAATATCATTTGACAAAACATAAGGTAAAAGTCTAATTAACTCTGTATTACTAGTAGTTAGGATATTGAGCAATTCTGTTCTGCAGTACTAGTGTAGTGTTTTGAGAATTCAGTAACAAATGCAGAACATGATTCTAAGCATTATACTTTATTGAACAATATCTAGGTAATAATCATGAATATGCTGTATATCACAGAAAATGTGGGGTTAATTAATGTTTATGAAAGCAAAACACTTGTAAAACTCAAACAGATTTATGAGAGTGTCACTTAGTAGCCAAAATGTATGGCAGAAATTATTCATTCACTTATCATACTTTGTCACTGTCTCCCGCATTAGTGAGGTAGCGCAAGGAAACAGGCGAAAGAATAGCCCAACTCACCCAAATACGCGTTTATACATACATGTCCACACGCACATATACATCCCTATACATTTCAATGTATACATATATATACGTATATATTTATTTATATTTATTTATTTTGCTTTGTCGCTGTCTCCCGCGTCAGCGAGGTAGCGCAAGGAAACAGACGAAATAATGGCCCAACCCGCCCACATACACATGTATATACATACATGTCCACACACGCACACTATACATACCTATACATCTCAATGTACACATATATATACACACACAGACATATACATATATACACATGTACATAATTCATACTGTCTGCCTTTATTTGTTCCCATCGCCACCTCGCCACACATGGAATAACAACCCCCTCCCCCCTCATGTGTGCGAGGTAGCACTAGGAAAAACACCAAAGGCCCCATTCGTTCACAATCAGTCTCTAGCTGTCATGTAATAATGCACCGAAACCACAGCTCCCTTTCCACATCCAGGCCCCACAGAACTTTGCATGGTTTACCCCAGACGCTTCACATGCCCTGGTTCAATCCATTGACAGCACGTCGACCCCGGTATACCACATCGTTCCAATTCACTCTATTCCTTGCACGCCTTTCACCCTCCTGCATGTTCAGGCCCCGATCACTCAAAATCTTTTTCACTCCATCTTTCCACCTCCAATTTGGTCTCCCACTTCTCCTCATTCCCTCCACTTTGACGCATATATCCTCTTGGTCAATCTTTCCCCACTCATTCTCTGCATGTGACCAAACCATTTCAAAACACCCTCTTCTGCTCTCTCAACCACACTCTATTTATTTCCACACATCTCTCTCACCCTTACATTACTTACTCGATCAAACCACCTCACACCACACATTGTCCTCAAACATCTCATTTCCAGCACATCCACCCTCCTGCGCACAACTCTATCCATAGCCCACACCTCGCAACCATACAACATTGTTGGAACCACTATTCCTTCAAACATACCCATTTTTGCTTTCCGAGATAATGTTCTCGACTTCCACACATTCTTCAAGGCTCCCAGAATTTTCGCCCCCTCCCCCACCCTATGATTCACTTCCGCTTCCATGGTTCCATCCACTGCCAGATCCACTCCCAGATATCTAAAACACTTCACTTCCTCCAGCTTTTCTCCATTCAAACTTACCTCCCAATTGACTTGACCCTCAACCCTACTGTACCTAATAACCTTGCTCTTATTCACATTTACTCTTAACTTTCTTCTTTCACACACTTTACCAAACTCAGTCACCAGCTTCTGCAGTTTCTTACATGAATCAGCCACCAGCGCTGTATCATCAGCGAACAACAACCGACTCACTTCCCAAGCTCTCTCATCCACAACAGACTTCATACTTGCCCCTCTTTCCAAAACTCTTGCATTCACCTCCTTAACAACCCCATCCATAAACAAATTAAACAACCATGGAGACATCACACACCCCTGCCGCAAACCTACATTCACTGAGAACCAATCACTTTCCTCTCTTCCTACATGTACACATGCCTTACATCCTCGATAAAAACTTTTCACTGCTTCTAACAACTTGCCTCCCACACCATATATTCTTAGTACCTTCCACAGAGCATCTCTATTAACTCTATCATATGCCTTCTCCAGATCCATAAATGCTACATACAAATCCATTTGCTTCTTCAAAGCAAACACCTGATCTACACATCCTCTACCACTTCTGAAACCACACTACTCTTCCCCAATCTGATGCTCTGTACATGCCTTCACCCTCTCAATCAATACCCTCCCATATAATTTACCAGGAATACTCAACAAACTTATACCTCTGTAATTTGAGCACTCACTCTTATCCCCTTTGCCTTTGTACAATGGCACTATGCAAGCATTCCGCCAATCCTCAGGCACTTCACCATGAATCACACATACATTAAATAACCTTACCAACCAGTCAACAATACAGTCACCCCCTTTTTTAATAAATTCCACTGCAATGCCATCCACACCTGCTTCTTTGCCAGCTTTCATCTTCCATAAAGCTTTTACTACCTCTTCTCTATTTACCAAATCATTTTCCCTAACCCTCTCACTTTGCACACCACCTCGACCAAGACATCCCACATCTGCCACTCTATCATCAAACACATTCAACAAACCTTCAAAATACTCACTCCATCTCCTTCTCATATCACCACTACTTGTTATCACCTCCCCATTAGCCCCCTTCACTGAAGTTCCCATTTGCTCCATTGTCTTACGCACTTTATTTACCTCCTTCTAGAACATCTTTTTATTCTCCATGAAATTTAATGATACTCTCTCACCCCAACTCTCATTTGCCCTCTTTTTCACCTCTTGCACCTTTCTCTTGACCTCCTGCCTCTTTCTTTCATACCTCTCCCATTCATTTGCATTTTTTCCCTGCAAAAATCGTTCAAATGCCCCTCTCTTCTCTTTCACTAATAATCTTACTTCTTCATTACACCACTCACTACCTTTTCTAATCAACCCACCTCCCACACTTCTCATGCCACAAGCATTTTTTGCGCAAGCCATCACTGCTTCCCTAAATACATCCCATTCCTCACCCATTCCCCTTACCTCCTTTGTTCTCACCTTTTTCCATTCTGTACTCAGTCTCTCCTGGTACTTCCTCACACAAGTCTCCTTCCCAAGCTCACTTCCTCACACCACTCTCTTCACCCCAACATTCTCTCTTCTTTTCTGAAAACCCCACAAATCTTCACCTTTGCTTCCACAAGATAATGATCAGACATCCCTCCAGTTGCACCTCTCAGCACATTAACATCCAAAAGTCTCTCTTTCGCACGCCTGTCAATTAACACGTAATCCAATAACGCTCTCTGGCCATCTCTCCTACTTACATACTTATGTATATCTCGCTTTTTAAACCAGGTATTCCCAATCACCAGTCCTTTTTCAGCACATAAATCTACAAGCTCTTCACCATTTCCATTTACAACACTGAACACTCCATGTATGCCAATTATTCCCTCAACTGCCACATTACTGACCTTTGCATTCAAATCACCCATCACTATAACCTGATTTTGTGCATCAAAACCACTAACACACTCATTCAGCTGCTCCCAAAACACTTGCCTCTCATGATCTTTCTTCTCATGCCCAGGTGCATATGCACCAATAATCACCCATCTCTCTCCATCAACTTTCAGTTTTACCCATATCAATCTAGAATTTACTTTCTTACACTCTATCACATACTCCCACAACTCCTGATTCAGGAGTAGTGCTACTCCTTCCCTAGCTCTTGTCCTCTCACTAACCCCTGACTTTACTCCCAAGACATTCCCAAACCACTCTTCCCCTTTACCCTTTAGCTTCGTTTCACTCAGAGCCAAAACATCCAGGTTCCTTTCCTCAAACATACTACCTATCTCTCCTTTTTTCTCATCTTGGTTACATCCACACACATTTATACACCCCAATCTGAGCCTTCGAGGAGGATGAACACTCCTCGCGTGACTCCTTCTTCTGTTTCCCCTTTTAGAAAGTTAAAATACAAGGAGGGGAGGGTTTCTGGCCCCCCGCTCCCGTCCCCTTTAGTCGCCTTCTACGACACGTGAGGAATGCGTGGGAAGTATTCTTAATCCACTATCCCCAGGGAATATCCCCAGTTTTTATCGAGGATGTAAGGCATGTGTACGTGTAGGAAGAGAGGAAAGTGATTGGTTCTCAGTGAATGTAGGTTTGCGGCAGGGGTGTGTGATGTCTCCATGGTTGTTTAATTTGTTTATGGATGGGGTTGTTAGGGAGGTGAATGCAAGAGTTTTGGAAAGAGGGGCAAGTATGAAGTCTGTTGGGGATGAGAGAGCTTGGGAAGTGAGTCAGTTGTTGTTCGCTGATGATACAGCGCTGGTGGCTGATTCATGTGAGAAACTACAGAAGCTGGTGACTGAGTTTGGTAAAGTGTGTGAAAGAAGAAAGTTAAGAGTAAATGTGAATAAGAGCAAGGTTATTAGGTACAGTAGGGTTGAGGGTCAAGTCAATTGGGAGGTGAGTTTGAATGGAGAAAAACTGGAGGAAGTGAAGTGTTTTAGATATCTGGGAGTGGATCTGGCAGCGGATGGAACCATGGAAGTGGAAGTGGATCATAGGGTGGGGGAGGGGGCGAAAATTCTGGGAGCCTTGAAGAATGTGTGGAAGTCGAGAACATTATCTCGGAAAGCAAAAATGGGTATGTTTGAAGGAATAGTGGTTCCAACAATGTTGTATGGTTGCGAGGCGTGGACTATGGATAGAGTTGTGCGCAGGAGGATGGATGTGCTGGAAATGAGATGTTTGAGGACAATGTGTGGTGTGAGGTGGTTTGATCGAGTAAGTAACGTAAGGGTAAGAGAGATGTGTGTAAATAAAAAGAGCGTGGTTGAGAGAGCAGAAGAGGGTGTTTTGAAATGGTTTGGTCACATGCAGAGAATGAGTGAGGAAAGATTGACCAAGAGGTTATATGTGTCGGAGGTGGAGGGAACGAGGAGAAGAGGGAGACCAAATTGGAGGTGGAAAGATGGAGTGAAAAAGATTTTGTGTGATCGGGGCCTGAACATGCAGGAGGGTGAAAGGAGGGCAAGGAATAGAGTGAATTGGAGCGATGTGGTATACCGGGGTTGACGTGCTGTCAGTTGATTGAATCAAGGCATGTGCAGCATCTGGGGTAAACCATGGAAAGCTGTGTAGGTATGTATATTTGCGTGTGTGGACGTATGTATATACATGTGTATGGGGGTAGGTTGGGCCATTTCTTTCGTCTGTTTCCTTGCGCTACCTCGCAAATGCGGGAGACAGCGACAAAGCAAAAAAAAAAAAATATATATATATATATATTTTTTTTTTTATACTTTGTCGCTGTCTCCCGCGTTTGCGAGGTAGCGCAAGGAAACAGACGAAAGAAATGGCCCAACCCCCCCCATACACATGTATATACATACGTCCACACACGCACATATACATACCTACACAGCTTTCCATGGTTTACCCCAGACGCTTCACATGTCTTGATTCAATCCACTGACAGCACGTCAACCCCGGTATACCACATTGCTCCAATTCACTCTATTCCTTGCCCTCCTTTCACCCTCCTGCAAGTTCAGGCCCCGATCACACAAAATCTTTTTCACTCCATCTTTTCACCTCCAATTTGGTCTCCCTCTTCTCCTCGTTCCCTCCACCTCCGACACATATATCTTCTTGGTCAACCTTTCCTCACTCATTCTCTCCATGTGCCCTAACCATTTCAAAACACACTCTTCTGCTCTCTCAACCACGCTCTTTTTATTTCCACACATCTCTCTCACCCTTACGTTACTTACTCGATCAAACCACCCCACACCACACATTGTCCTCAGACATCTCATTTCCAGAACATCCATCCTCCTGCGCACAACTCTATCCATAGCCCACGCCTCGCAACCATACAACATTGTTGGAACCACTATTCCTTCAAACATACCCATTTTTGCTTTCCGAGATAATGTTCTCGACTTCCACACATTCTTCAAGGCTCCCAGAATTTTCGCCCCCTCCCCCACCCTATGGTCCAATTCTGCTTCCATGGTTCCATCCGCTGCCAGATCCACTCCCAGATATCTAAAACACTTCACTTCCTCCAGTTTTTCTCCATTCAAACTCACCTCCCAATTTACTTGACCCTCAACCCTACTGTACCTAATGACCTTGCTCTTATTCACATTTACTCTTAACTTTCTTCTTCCACACACTTTACCAAACTCTGTCACCAGCTTCTGCAGTTTCTCACATGAATCAGCCACCAGTGCTGTATCATCAGCGAACAACAACTGACTCACTTCCCAAGCTCTCTCATCCCCAACAGACTTCATACTTGCCCCTCTTTCCAAAACTCTTGCCTTTACCTCCCTAACAACCCCATCCATAAACAAATTAAACAACCATGGAGACATCACACACCCCTGCCGCAAACCTACATTCACTGAGAACCAATCACTTTCCTCTCTTCCTACACGTACACATGCCTTACATCCTCGATAAAAACTTTTCACTGCTTCTAACAACTTGCCTCCCACACCATATATTCTTAATACCTTCCACAGAGCATCTCTATCAACTCTATCATATGCCTTCTCCAGATCCATAAATGCTACATACAAATCCATTTGCTTTTCTAAGTATTTCTCACATACATTCTTCAAAGCAAACACCTGATCCACACATCCTCTACCACTTCTGAAACCACACTGCTCTTCCCCAATCTGATGCTCTGTACATGCCTTCACCCTCTCAATCAATACCCTCCCATACAATTTACCAGGAATACTCAACAAACTTATACCTCTGTAATTTGAGCACTCACTCTTATCCCCTTTTCCTTTGTACAATGGCACTATGCACACATTCCTCCAATCCTCAGGCACCTCACCATGAGTCATACATACATTAAATAACCTTACCAACCAGTCAACAATACAGTCACCCCCTTTTTTAATATATATATATATATATATATATATATATATTTTTTTTTTTTTTTTGTGTGTATATATATATATATATATATATATTTTTTTTTTTTTTTTTTTTTTATACTTTGTCGCTGTCTCCCGCGTATTGCGAGGTAGCGCAAGGAAACAGACGAAAGAAATGGCCCAACCCCCCCCATACACATGTACATACACACGTCCACACACACAAATATACATACCTACACAGCTTTCCATGGTTTACCCCGGACGCTTCACATGCCTTGATTCAATCCACTGACAGCACGTCAACCCCTGTATACCACATCGCTCCAATTCACTCTATTCCTTGCCCTCCTTTCACCCTCCTGCATGTTCAGGCCCCGATCACACAAAATCTTTTTCACTCCATCTTTCCACCTCCAATTTGGTCTCCCTCTTCTCCTCGTTCCCTCCACCTCCGACACATATATCCTCTTGGTCAATCTTTCCTCACTCATTCTCTCCATGTGCCCAAACCATTTTAAAACACTCTCTTCTGCTCTCTCAACCACGCTCTTTTTATTTCCACACCTCTCTCTTACCCTTACGTTACTTACTCGATCAAACCACCTCACACCACACATTGTCCTCAAACATCTCATTTCCAGCACATCCATCCTCCTGCGCACAACTCTATCCATAGTCTTGGAAAGAGGGGCAAGTATGAAGTCTGTTGGGGATGAGAGAGCTTGGGAAGTGAGTCAGTTGTTGTTCGCTGATGATACAGCGCTGGTGGCGGATTCATGTGAGAAACTGCAGAAGCTGGTGACGGAGTTTGGTAAAGTGTGTGGAAGAAGAAAGTTAAGAGTAAATGTGAATAAGAGCAAGGTTATTAGGTACAGTAGGGCTGAGGGTCAAGTCAATTGGGAGGTGAGTTTGAATGGTGAAAAACTGGAGGAAGTGAAGTGTTTTAGATATCTGGGAGTGGATCTGTCAGCGGATGGAACCATGGAAGCGGAAGTGGATCATAGGGTGGGGGAGGGGGCGAAAATTTTGGGAGCCTTGAAAAATGTGTGGAAGTCGAGAACATTATCCCGGAAAGCAAAAATGGGTATGTTTGAAGGAATAGTAGTTCCAACAATGTTGTATATATATATATATATATATATATATATATATATATATATACACACACACAGACATATACCTATATACTTTTCTTTCTTTCATACTATTCGCCATTTCCCGCATCAGCGAGGTAGCGTTGAGAACAGAGGACTGGGCCCTTGAGGGAATATCCTCACCTGGGCCCCTTCTCTGTTCCCCTTCTCTTTTGGAAAATTAAAAAAAAAAGTGAGAGGGGAGGATTTCCAGCCCCCCGCTCCCTCCCCTTTTAGTCGCCTTCTACGACACGCAGGGAATACGTGGGAAGTATTCTTCCTCCCCTATCCCCAGGGATAATATATATATATATATATATATATATATATATATATATATATATATATATATATATATATATATATGAATTGAGCCCACAAATAAGGTTGAAGAACTTACACAAAATACCCATGTAAGGGAGATAATCCATATATAAATCTGCATATTTGTAGCATGGATTCATGATATATGAAAGGGTATTTGCATTCAACATCCTACTGTGTTGAGGCAAAGAATCCGTAACACGCTCAATTTTTTTTTCCATTAAAAAAATAATAACTACACATTAATTCGCTAATCATGTATCACAAAGCTCATACATTATTTTGAAGTACATCAGGAATATTACCTAGGAAAGAACTATCATTATCTTAACAAATGAGAAAGCCAAAATTCAAAGTATAACACATAATCATTCATCCTTTATACAGCAAAATATTTTATTACTATAAAACTGCCACACAAAATATCAAGACACTTCCCATCCCTACCATAAATATGTCTATTATAAATTTCTTACACACATTGCAAAAAATGCTTTAGTTAAATTTTTCCCTTTTATGCTAAAGTATAGTATGGCCTTTTATATGAATCACTTGAACTTAACTTACATCTAGTATAATTATTCTATATACATGTGTACGAGAGTATGAGTACTCAAGTAAAAATTTGTAGCTAAATATACAGCTGAAGATTTTCATTCATTATGAAGGGAAAATACATGAAAATGTGCTTGACAGTATCATGTGCTCTACGATGAACTACCCAGTCACATGCTTATAATTAGTTCCTGCATGACACATGTGTCTATCTATCTATATATCTGATGCCAGTTCCTTTCAGGAACTCTCTCATGAGAGAGAGAGAGAGAGAGAGAGAGAGAACTTGTTGCCTTTATTCATTCCCATCACCACACCGCCACACGTGAAATAACAACCCCCTTCCCCCGCACGCGCAAGAAATAGCGCTAGGAAAAAACAACAGAGGCCACATTCGTTCACACTCAGTCTATAGCTGTCATGTATAATGCACCGAAATCACAGCTCCCTTTCAACATCCAAGCCCCACAAAATTTTCCATGGTTTACCCAAGACGCTTCACATTCCCTGGTTCAATCCATTGACAGCACGTCGACCCCGGTATACCACATCGTTTCAATTCACTCTATTCCTTGCACGCCTTTCACCCTCCTGCATGTTCAGCCCCTGATTGCTCAAAATTTTTTTTCTCTCCATCCTTCCACCTCCAATTTGGTGTCCCACTTCTCGTTCCCTCCACCTCTGACACATATATCCTCTGTCAATCTTTGGCAGAAATATGTCTGAAATTTACTAAACAATTTGGTTTTCGCAGGACAGCATTACTACTAATGTGTTATCTGTTAGCATTTAGGGCCATTTTCAAAATGCTTTACCATGGTTCTGACTGGTATATTCTGACGTTAGTATTGAATACTAAGAAAAATCTGAGCTACAAGAAAGGTTGGGTGAGGCTTTCAGAGGTTGTGTTCATCTTATACATGTGTATAACAAATCTTTACATTAATCTTCATTTTCCATGAAATACATACATCCCTATTTCATATTATTCAATAAAATAGAATGCTCCACATCAAGCTCCACAAATGTTTTTGCATTCTCAGAGGCAAGTCGCACTGAAGAACAAATTCACAAAATAAAAAGCTGATAACAATGCACAGCTAAACCAGATTTCTAAGAAATATAATACTCCAGTACACTCGGAATGCAGTACAAAATCACTCTACTTAAAGCTCACAGCAGTGCAGTGGGAAGTCAGAACATTTCTGGCAAGTTTTTGCATAAGCATGATAAGCAAAGGAAGGAATCCTAATTCTACTAAGTTCAGCAGGAATCTTCCAGAGCTCTTATCTGTCACTTTCCAGAAGTGCATGAAAAGTGTTAGTTGTAAACAATAAAATTTTACCCAACAAGCTTAGAACTGGTAAACCCAAACCCCCAAACCTTGGCCTACCTCAATGTTACCCATACATGCAAAATATTTCCCAAATACTGAGAGACATGTTTGGTAAATCTAGTAATAATATGATTGGTTACACTAATGCCAACATTAATGTACATGTTGGCATAACCAATATTTTCTCAATTTACAAGTTTTCGAGAAGGTAGCAGTAAAAGATACATAGGAAAACCCAATGACATTATTTCTGCCGATAATATTTCTGGTAAATGTGACATACTTAAATGTTTTAATATAATTTCTAAGAAACTTATTTTTGATACATGATTCTTGTACTCCTCTCATTCATAGAGGCAATTATCATTGTTAAACCCCACACAGTACAGTAAGGGAAAATTGTATGAGCATGACTTGGATACATGTTCAAGCAGAACATCATCTTACACTCCAGTACAAATAAAGTCTCCATCCCAACCCCAACCCATGGTAACAATAAAGCTCAGCTTCCTGAAAATTGTACACTGGCATAACTGTGAACTTTACAGCATTTTGCAACACCTCAGCTTTCCTTGACCTGGTATGGTTGTATCATGAAATAATTTAGCGTTCAAACTCTCGTTCTTCCCCAGAAAGTATTCCAAAGGTTGTCAATCACTTCCAGAGAGCTGACCTATTAACCATCTATCACAAGATGGCAGCGTAATATCCACTCACATAAAGCAGACACTTCAATGTTGTAACGTACAAGCCACCACTACAGATGACAATTATCTTGTTAGGACAGTTACTGTGTTGGCCAAGATGGTGTCAAGGTCAGGCTCGAGAAACAAATATTATTTGTGTACTGGTCGTCTTCACCAGGTAACCTCGTACCTCATCATCACTACCATTCCATCTTTACTAATATTAATTCACGTTTACCCAAAAGTTATTAGAGCAATACTATTTTGTTTAGATTGCACAAATCTTATGATTTTAACAAATTGAAATAACTCGCGTAGTACAGTTCCCACCGTACATTATATTGACCAACTTTATATTAGAGATATTTTGATGGTTGGAGAAAGGTTTCATTCAAAAATATTTGGTTATGGTCACGACATACATCTTTGCTCGCTAGAATTTTACGATAGATTTCAGGATGTCAGATAATAGTGTTCATCATATATTACCACATGTCCTTCCGTTCTTGAGTGAAGCTCTTCCTAAGTTTATATAAGTTTGTTTTGTGTTGAACCCAACCACAGATGGCTCACCTCTCGCTTAACATTATCATCTTTATTTAGGCCATTTAACTCGTCGACCACAAAAGTAAACCTTCTTATCACTGAACTAAGCATGTGTATTCATTTTAGCCCATTTACAAGAGACATTCCGTATAAATCGCATGCATTAATACCAAACAAAATCCAATACAAATAATTAATCCACATATACTAGCACGAAGCGTGAAGATCATTGAAAATTCAGACTAAATTGTTCTTCATTCCTAATAGTGGCAGAGTAAAGATGGGTTTGTTGTCAGGTTATGATTTTCAAATTCCTATGTAGACTAGAAGAAACGATTCATTACTTGATTCATTAGCGTGATATGTGAGTGGCATAATTCTCCATGATTAACAGGTTGGTGTGGGTTCTAAGCTCTGGTGGCCATGGTTTAGAAGGGAAGGGAACATCAGTAACATATATGACTCCTAAATCAACTGTATGTGCCGGAGAGTTAGATGGACTACTGAACAGTGAACCTAAATTATGAAACCCAGTTAAATACACCAGTAAACTGAGGAAAACATCATAGAGATGATGAAAATTTTCCTTGAAATCACAGTAAAATTATTGAGATGTTTTAGAATGTTCTTCAGGTAACTGCCTAGAAAAAGACACTATCAGGAAAGCTCAATATGAGGAAACATTCAGCCTTACATCCCGATCATAAGCACAGCAGTTCACACCTTGATAACGTAAGGCAATATCACCAGTTCTCGGGTTATGTGTCCCTTACCTGAAGAGTCTTGCTCTGTTCCTTGCCAGGTGAACAGAGTCTCTTTCCCCTGCCAAGTGGAACTGAGCCCAAGTCTGTCCCCCTGTGAAATGGAACTCTTTTGTTCCGTCCTCTTCCAGATGGTGAGGAATATCCTGGTTTTGTACTCTGCCAAATGGAACAAAGCCTAGATCTGTCCCCTGTCATGTAGTAAAAGTCCTGGTTTATACCCTGCCAGATAGGGCAGCATCCAAGTCTGTCCCCTGCCTGGTGGGACAGCATCCATGTCTGTCCCCTGCCAGGTGGGACAACATCCATGTCTGTCCCCTGCCAGATGGGACAGCATCCATATCTGTCCCCTGCCAGCTGGAGCAGGGTCCAGGTGTGTCCCCTGTCAAGTGTAGCAGAGTCCGGCTCTGTCTCCTGCTGGATGGAGCAGTTTTGATTTGTCCCCTGCCAGATGGAGCAGAGTCCTACTCTATCTCCTGCCAGATGAAGTAGAAGTCCTGGTTTATTCCATGCCAGGTGGGTCAAAATACCAGTGTCTTCCTTCCCATGTGAATCCTGCTCTGTCTCCTCCCAGCTGGAACAAAATCCAGGTCTGTCCTCTGCCAGGTCATGCAGAATTCGAGTCTTTTCCCAGCCAGGTGGAGCAGAGACCTGGTCTGTCCCCTTCTAGGTGGAGCAGAGTCCTTGTCTGCTATCTTCCAAGAGGACCAGAGTACTGGGCTGTTTCTTTGCAAGTGAAGCCGAGTCCTTGGCTTTCCCTCCCAGTTAAAAGAGTCCTGAGCTGTCCCCTCCCCGTTGAAGCCCTGGTCTTGTCTCTTCCTAGGTAGAGTGTAGTCTTGGTTAGTTCCTTCCCACATTGAACAGTCTCCTAGATGGAACAGTTCTACTCTGTCTCCTCCCATGTGGAGCTGATTCCTGGGCTGTCTGCAGAGTTGGGAGTATGATCGATAAAATATTTCGTTTGTAATCTGAACTGGAAATATTATGATATAACTCTAAAGACTTCATACCATACTAGTGCAGCAGAAAAAATAGTACAGTAATTTCATACCTCAACATAAATAAAACTTTATTGTGCCACACTAAACACTAAATATTAAGTGATCAAATTATATGGGAGTTTATCGAACTTGCTGACATTAAGGACAATATCATAAATAAAGAAGCATAAACATGAAAAAAAAAAATGTTGCAAGCACGTGGTAATTAGCTGATATCCAGAAGTTCTCCCAGTTGCCGCCAGAAACAATTGAAGTGATATTGGCATGGTTAACGATGGCTGCGCAGTGATCCAGCACATCAGTAGATGTCAAGTTGCACCCTTTTTTTCTACCTCACCCATGCATGGACTGCTGGTGTTCTATCCACAACCTCTCCGTGACACAAATAACTTTCGACAACTTTCACTTTTTGCCAGCCCCACTTTTTGGCATAATGATAGGAGCTATATATAGTAGTGGTAATTAGTTAAGGAGCAATAGATAGAAGCAGTAATTAGGAAGTTAGGAACTTTATGTAGAAACATTAGGTAGGAGCACGAGCTGGGAGCATTAGGTAGTAGTTGTGATGCTGGGCAGGAATATTAGGTAGACATAGGTAGAGGCAGTTGGTTGTAATGTTGGACAGAATATTAGGTAGGCACATTAGGTAAATGTAGTTGGTAGGACCAATAGGTAGGTGCCTTTGAAAACATTGCATTAGAGTTACCCTCTCCCAGTGACCTTTTAAGGGTGAGGCAATAAAGGCTATGAAGCAGCAGGAGTTCAGCAGTAATGGAGACTTTTGTCATGGCCGTTCCTTTAGGGAGTTCCCAATGGGAACAGGCATCAGAGATACAGATAAATACAGAGAAAATTTATCACTGTTAAAGTTACTCTCCAGAATCCTAATGTACGTAGCACTGATATGGAAGGGTAGAGAAATTTTTTTTTTGTGCCATACCATTTCTGGAAAAAATCACTATAAATTTCACAACATACTTGTCAAAAAAAAAAAATTATCAAGCTATACTACTCAGCCAGCCTTGGCAGTCTTCTCCTAAGTCAGAGAGTTATGACAAGTGGTCTCATGAAAAGAAGAGGTGGAGAAAGCCTTCTTTATGATGGAATGGGTGGGATTGCAGTTGAATTTCTCAAAGAGTAAATGACATTGTTGTTGGTCAGTCAGGATGTTTAAGGTATATATGGCTGAAACAGTGCCTTAGGGTTTGCTGAATGCCTATATATTGACACCTTATAGGGGGTGCAAATATAAATATACTAGTAAGGTGTATGGGTTGGTGGAGGATGTTGTGACATACACAGCGTCAGACTGGGAATGAACAGTGTAGCTTCAGGAGTGGTAGAGGATGTTTGGATTAGGTGCTTGCTTTGAAGAATCTATGTATAAAATACAAGAAACTGATGGGTTTTCGAGTGGCATTTATGGGTCTGGAAAAGCACGATATGGTTAATAGAAATGCTTTGTGGAAATTATCACAAATACATAGTAGAGTAGGAAAGTTACTAGAAGCAGGGAGGAGTTTTTATCAAGGGAGTAACATGTATGAGAGTAGGAAGAGAGGTGAGTGAGTGGTTTCAGGTGAAGTTGGGTCTGTGGTTATTTATGATTAGGGTGGTTAGGGAAGTAAATGGAAGGGTCTTAGAAAGGGGTAGGTCTGTAATCAGTTGAGTCAGTTGGTGTTTGATGATGCCATGACTCGGTTGGCATACTTGAAAGAGAAACTGCTGAAGCTGGTGTTTGCGTTTGGAGGAATGTGTGGTAGAAGAAATATGAGATTTGATGAGAATAAAAGTAAGAGAGAGAGAGAGAGAGAAGTTTGTTGGGGATTTTTTTTTTTTCTTTTTCAAGGCTCCAGTCAAGGACAAAAGTCCACATCAAGGCTAGGCCTTAATTGAAACATTGAGAGAATAATGAAATGGAAAAAGGAAAGACAAGGGAAAGTATTTATGAACTTTGGAGGTGAAAGACCTGTCTTGAAATGTGCCAGGTCATAGTTATTGAGAAAAACATGAGAAGGCAGAGAGTTCCAAAGCTTCGACAAGTAGGGAAAGAAGCAGGTATCAAAATGACCCACCTTTGAGATGTCAATGACCACACATTATCATGTGATGCAGCAGCTTGCCAAGTATTGTGCAGTCTACCTAGTGGTGGGAGCACACAAGCAGCCAGATCACGGTAGCTAAAACAAAGTAATACCTATAGAAAAGTGAACCAACATTGTGACATACAGCAGTGGGAGTCAAGTATGGAAGCTAGCCTGAAATTGTTTATGTCAGATTGCTTTTGACTCATCTCTATAAAGTAAGCATACAGAGCTAGAACCACCCCAAATGTGAGAGCTATACTCAACTCAAGGACAGATCAATCTCTTGTTTAAATGAATCAACTGTTCAGAAGAAAAGTCTCAACATATCAACAAGACACCCAGTTTCTTAGAGGCAGGCTCAGCTATTCCTGTAATGTGTTGTCTCCAAGAAAGTATGTTTGCTGAGTGAAGAGGTGGAATTACAGAACCATCAAAGGAGGGATGAGAGTTGTGAGTTTTCAATAGAGAGAGAGGTAGAAACTGGGTCTTGGAGGCATTATACTTAACAAGATTTTGTCTAACCTAAAGAGATATCCTATTCAAATCTGAGTTTATTGAGGAAGTTGTGTCAAGATGAGATGCAGATCAAATAAGAGAAGAGGGAGTTATTAACAAGTTGTGTCAAGACTACATGCAGATCAAATAAGAGAAGAGGGAGCAGAATTGAAGGATGTGGATGAATGCAGTGTTGTGTCAGTATATGAGTGTATTGGAATATTTGTGGGGGAGAGGAAATCATAGAAAAAATGGAGTAAAAGTTTAGGGGACAATACAGAACCTTGGGGGACACTGCTGTTGATAGAGAAAAGATGGGAGGCTGATCTATCAATAACCACAGATAGATTGGCTGGAGAGGAAGCTAGATATGAAGGAATAAAGTGAGGGAGAAACCCAAAAAAGAGGAACTTAGAGTTGAGACCCTGATACCACACCCTGTCAAAAGCCTTAGATATGTCAAGGGCAACTACACATGACTCCCCAAAATCTTTCAGGAATGATGACCAGACATATATAAGATAGGCGAGAATATCACCAGTGGATCTCACTTTACGGAAGCCATACTGGTGATTAGAGAGAAGACTGATTTTCAATGTGTTTAAGGATATGAGAGTTGAGGAGGGATTCAAAGACTTTGGAAATGGTAGATGTCAAAGTAATAAGACAATAGGGGTAAAAATGGTCACCCTTCTTAAAGATGAGATGTATTGATACATGTTTCCAAGATGGAAAAAATTATGGTTTTTAAGCAAAAACAGAACAAATGAGCAAGTGAAGGTGCAAGTCCAGAGGCACGCTCTTTCAGTACATGAGAATGGATGCCATCAGGACAAGCCATGCTTGAGTCCACAGAAAGAAGCACTTTTTGGACAGTCCAAAGAGATTATGGGAAGAGGCATAGGATTAGTAAGAGGAGCATCAGGGGGTGAAGGAATGTTAGAGTCATCCAAGGTGGAGTTAGATGAGAAATAGGAACCAAAGAGAGTTGTTTTGTCTATGGGAGAGACAGCTATAGTACCGTCAGAACAGAACAGTGAAGGAAAGGTAAAGCGACAGAAGGTTATTAGAGATGTCCTTAGCTAAAGACCAGAAAGTCCTGTCAGTGGATGATGGGGAAAGGTTATCACACTTCCTTTGAAAACAAGAATGCTTCATCTCACAGATAACATGCTTGCAGTGATTACAGACAATGATAGAAGCTGAATGGGAGCCAAAGGAGAGTTTTTTCAAGCCCGATATGCCCAATCCTTTGTCTGAATGGCCTCAGAGCAGGAACGTTTGAACCATGGATTAGGTGAAGAGGTTGTTTTGGAGGAAGATGGGATAAATGCCTCTGTTCCTGAAAGAATAACCTCTGCTATGCATTTGGTGGAGATAGAAGCATCACCACATGAGAGACAGTAATTTACCCTAGGAAAGTCAGAAAAGAAGTTATGTATGTTATATTAGTCAGCTTTGTTGAGGTGCCAGTAATGACGCTTAGAAGGGGCTGTCATTAGAATAGATACATTTATGAGAGTAAGATCAGATGAACCAATTGGGAGTGTTATTGTGTATTTACAGTGGGATGGTCTAGAGATGAAAAACAAATCCACAATATTAGGAGAGTGCTCACAGCAGTCAGGAATGTAGGTAGAGTGGAAGATACTTTGCTCTAAATCATTGAGAATAGAGAATGTGAGGGCTTTAATTGCTCCTCTATCTGTAAGGTTGGAATTCAAGGGAACGTAGAGGATGTGGAGTATGTTAGATGCCAGAAAGTGAATGTAGCAGTGGATATAATTATGAAAGCTGGAGTAACGCACATGGTGTGTGGGGATATAGGGTCTTGAGCACACTAAGAAGTGCTTGGAAAGAGATGTCAGTCTGAGAGGGCAAAAAATCTTCCCCTCTCATTTTTTAATTTTCCAAAAGAAGGAACAGAGAAGGGGGCCAAGTGAGGATTTCCCTTAAAGGCTCAGTCCTCTGCTCTTAACACTACCTCACTAGTGCGGGAAATGGCAAAGTATGAAAAAAAAAAAGAAAAAAGTCTCAATGGTGTGCTATGGATGCACGGCATGGTCTCTAGATTAAGAAGTTTGGAGGGAATTGGATTGGATGGATATGAAATGTGAGAACAATACGTGGTATGAGGAGGGTTGATAGGGTAAGAGATGTGTGGTAGTAAAGGGAGCAAGTTTGAGAGAACTGAAAAGGGTATGCTGAAATGGTTTGGACTTATGGAGAGGATGAGTTAAGGAAAGGCTGACCATATGTTGGTTGTGGAGGTAACAGGAAGAAGGGGAAACCAAAAGAAGTCAAAGGATGGAATGAAATAAGCTTTGAGTAATTGGGGTCTAGGTACAAAGGGTGTAAGGCATGCATGGGATAGTGAATTAGTGCAATGCAGTATGCAGAGCATTGACCCAGGGAACATAAAGAAGTCCAGAGAAATCACATAAATGTCTGTGGAGCTTAGCTGTGGTTAGGGTAGCTCTGGTCTCAGTGAATTATACATGGCAGAGAGTAGATGTGAGTGAATGAAAGCATTCTTCATCTTTTCCTGGTGCTACCTTACTGAATAGCAAATGGTGTGTGAGCAGAAAAAAAAATCACTGAAAGGGCATAATATGAATTGTGCAGTTAGAGGGTTTAAGGGCTATCATTAAAACAGTTGTGGGTTCCTGGCACAGGCAAACCTTGCAATATTTGTGAACTGCATTTTTCTGCCGATGTGAAGGACCCTATGCTTCCTTTGCCAATCTGAAGGATGTATAAATGCCAGATATCACTCCTAAATTGAACACACAGAAATGTCCATAAGACTCAGTTACTCACACATTACTGTGATGAAAAAATGCCACTCACTTCTCTCATCTTACGATGAGGTATAAACACATAAGTTTGTAGAGTATAACATTAAAGAAAAAGTAACTGTACAAGCACAGGGAAGTAAGAGTAAGGATCATATGATGGGGTAACTATGTGCACACTCGAATTAAATGGCAGTAGCAAATGAAAATTTAAATCCTTAGCAGTAGCATATGATGTCTAAATGGCTTATAGTGCTTGTCATTATTTCCAATACTGCTAAAACTCCACTGTCTATAGGAGATGATTTCATAGGAATCTACCATCCCAAGAGAGTTGAGTAAGGTTTCTGTATTGTTTAACAGAAACCTACGTATACTGGTATCCAGTACAGTGTTTCAATTTCAAATATTTCCTGCAACTGTAAATATATGGGGTATTATGAAAAAAAACTCAGTTTGCATGTTCTGTAATGTACTCTTAAATCAAAGATAATACTGTGGAGCATTTATAAAATTTCCAAATGAATACTAAATACTATTACTATAAACCTGAAGTACTTTACATACATGGTCTACATTCATGGTCATCTAAGGATGTGTGTAACAAAGTACCAAAATTTGCTTATGCTTTATGATAACACCATCAGGCAGTCATACCAGACTTCACATGGAAGTGGTTAAACTGTGAGCAGGAAGTCACCTTTGGTGAGGTCATATCAATGTCAACAATCATAAAGAAGTACAAACACTTCAAGTACCTTATCACTTCAAAATAGACCATCATTACTCTGCTCCTGTTGAGTACATCCACGAAGCTGTAGGAGTCTCATAAAAGGGACCCTAGAGCTATATCATAATAACAATCACGAAGCAAATTTTTACATCCAGTGTTTTATCATAAGTTTTCCGAGCTAAGAAACTGCATCAAATGATGATACAGTGAAAAATGAGAGAATGAAGATATGTTTTTGTAATAAAAAAAAAATTAGCAGCTGTATTGGAAAAAAAAAGTCATGTAGCTAATAACAATGCCACTGCCATATTTTTAACAATGGACAAAAAAAAAAATGGAAGAATTTTTAGGTGCTGTAATCTCACAGCACACACTATTTCAAAAATTAACTAACCTGTCTATCTTACATTCTCAAGGAGGTAATTGGGATACACTCTAGTAGTAACAAGAATGGGAGTAACATGAACATTAATAAAAATATAATTAATTTCAGTGATAATAGTTTTGCCAATGAAACAATTTCAGAATCTTACTATATATAAAGGCATCCACAAAACATCCATAAAATATAAATCTCATTCATGAAATATTCACTCATGAGAATTACTTAATTAACATGAACAAATCTGAAGTGATGATATTTATAACTAAACCACGTCAACATCTCAATGATCCAAATGCACTATGGCAAATGGCCCCAAGATAAGGGGCTCTAAAATATGAGATCATAGTCTCTAGTTCAGGCTCAATGGCAAAGCTGCACCAGAGAAATCTAAAAAAAAAAAAAAATATGTATTATAATTTTAGGTTTTCTTTCCCTGTTAGCAATGACTGGTTTTATTGCTGGTTCCTATGTCATTTGATGCTTCTGATACATGCAGTTCTAATGAAAAATATCATTTATAAAGTACTTCAAGGTACCATAAATGGGTTTAAAAAGATAAAATCTGATGTAAGTGCAGAAAACATGTGAAACATTTTATAATTCAAGATTCACCCTGCTTGAAAGTACAGATACATTTCTGAAAATATGTTTGATATGCAGAATCTCAGTAAGCAAAATCTGTTTTTCCATAGATGCGTATTAAAAAAATCCACTCTATTCTACTCCAGTAACACCCCAAGCCATTATTACCACCTTTTTCAGTAAGCATCCCTTAAATTTTGTCAATATCACCTGTGATAAGGTAGCAGTAAGTGAATAAGATTCTGGGAGTGATGTAGAAAACCCTTGTCCACTTTCATTGACCTCCCAGTAACCCTCACTAAACCCTATCCCACTCTACCTTAAGCCCTTATCACCATTTTTTTTTAATATCAAATCAATTACATCACAACAAAGTGTGGTATATTAGTGGTAAGCTTACTGTTTACGGTAGTCCATCCAAAATCACTACTCACAGACTGGAAAATTTTTTTGTCATAAACTTGGTTTTCAATTGCTCAACTTGCACTGTTCTGATTTATAAAAGATTTCCTATGTACATATATACACATGTACATAATTCATACTGCCTACCCTTACTCATTTCCGGTCGCCACCCCGCCACACATGAAATGACAACCCCCTCCCCCCCACATGTGTGTGAGGTAGCACTGGGAAAAGACAACAAAGGCCACATTTGTTCACACTCAGTCTTTAGCTGTCATGTATAATGCAACGAAACCACAGCTCCCTTCCACATCCAGGCCCCACAAAACTTTCCATGGTTTACCCCAGATGCTTCACATGCCCTGGTTCAATCCATTGACAGCACATCAACCCCGGTATACACTGTTCCAATTCACTCTATTCCTTGCACGCCTTTCACCCTCCTGCATGTTCAGGCCCTGATCACTCTAAATCTTTTTCACTCCATCTTTCCACCTCCAATTTGGTTTCCCACTTCTCGTTTCCTCCACCTCTTGCAACCTTATAACACTGTTGGAACTACTATTCCTTCAAACATACCCATTTTTGCTATCCGAGATAACATTCTCTCCTTCCACACATTCTTCATTGCTCCCAGAACCTTCACCCCCTTTCCTCACCCTGACTCACTTCTGCTTCCATGGTTCCATCCACTGCTAAATCCACTCCCAGACATCTAAAACTATTCATTTGCTCCAATTTTCCTCCATTTAAACTCAAATCCCAACTAACTTATCCCTCACTCTCAACTTTCTCATTTCACACACTTTTCCAAATTCGGTCATCAACCTCAGCAGTTTCTCACATGAATCAGCACTAGAGCTGTATTAGCAACAAACAACAAATGACTCACTTACCAGGCCCTCTCATCCACAACAGACTGTATACTCGTTCCTCTCTCTAAAACTCTTGCATTCACCTCCCTAACCACCCCATCCATAAACAAATTAAACAACCATGGGGACATCACACAACCCTGCAGCAGACCAACATTCACTGGGAACCAATCACTCTCTTCTCTTCCTACCTGTACTTATGCCTTACATCTTGGTAAAATCTTTTCACTACTTCTAGCAACTTACCTCCCACACCATATACTCTTTAAAACTTTCCACAAAGCATCTTTATCAACCCTATCGTATGCCTTCTCCAGATCCATAGATGCTACAGCCAAATCCATTTGTTTTTCTAAGAATTTCTCACATTCTTCACCACTTCTGAAACCACACTGCTCTTCTTCAATCTGATGATCTGTACATGCTTTCACCCTCTAAATCAATATCCTCCCATATAATTTCCCAGGAATACTCAACAAACTTATGCCTCTGTAGATTGAACACTCACCTTTATCCCCTTTGCCTTTGTACAATGGCACTATGCATGCATTCTGCCAATCCTTAGGCACTTCACCATGGTCCATACATACACTGAATATCCTAACCAACCAATCAACAACACAGTCACCCCCTTTTATAAGAAATTCCAATGCAATACCATCCAAACCTGCCGCCTTGCAGGATTTCATCTTCCACAAAGTTTTCACTACCTCTTCTCTCTTTACTAAACCACCCACAAACACACATATATATATTCCTACGAATCCACAGGGAAAATGAAACGTGTTATCGTGTTTCATTTTCCCCGTGGATTCATAGGAATATCTTGATCATGTGCAAAATTGTGATCCTTTCCAACACACACACACACACACATATATATATATATATATATATATATATATATATATATATATATATATATATATATATATATATATATATATATTTTTTTATTTTTTATTATACTTTGTCGCTGTCTCCCGCGTTTGCGAGGTAGCGCAAGGAAACAGACGAAAGAAATGGCCCACCCCCCCCCTATACACATGTATATACATACGTCCACACACGCAAATATACATACCTACACAGCTTTCCATGGTTTACCCCAGACGCTTCACATGCCCTGCTTCAATCCACTGACAGCACGTCAACCCCGGTATACCACATCGCTCCAATTCACTCTATTCCTTGCCCTCCTTTCACCCTCCTGCATGTTCAGGCCCCGATCACACAAAATCTTTTTCACTCCATCTTTCCACCTCCAATTTGGTCTCCCTCTTCTCCTTGTTCCCTCCACCTCCGACACATATATCCTCTTGGTCAATCTTTCCTCACTCATCCTCTCCATGTGCCCAAACCACTTCAAAACACCCTCTTCTGCTCTCTCAACCACGCTCTTTTTATTTCCACACATCTCTCTTACCCTTACGTTACTCACTCGATCAAACCACCTCACACCACACATTGTCCTCAAACATCTCATTTCCAGCACATCCATCCTCCTGCGCACAACTCTATCCATAGCCCACGCCTCGCAACCATACAACATTGTTGGAACCACTATTCCTTCAAACATACCCATTTTTGCTTTCCGAGATAATGTTCTCGACTTCCACACATTCTTCAAGGCCCCCAGGATTTTCGCCCCCTCCCCCACCCTATGATCCACTTCCGCTTCCATGGTTCCATCCGCTGCCAGATCCACTCCCAGATATCTAAAACACTTCACTTCCTCCAGTTTTTCTCCATTCAAACTCACCTCCCAATTGACTTGACCCTCAACCCTACTGTACCTAATAACCTTGCTCTTATTCACATTTACTCTTAACTCTCTTCTTCCACACACTTTTCCAAACTCAGTCACCAGCTTCTGCAGTTTCTCACATGAATCAGCCACCAGCGCTGTATCATCAGCGAACAACAACTGACTCACTTCCCAAGCTCTCTCATCCCCAACAGACTTCATACTTGCCCCTCTTTCCAAAACTCTTGCATTCACCTCCCTAACAACCCCATCCATAAACAAATTAAACAACCATGGAGACATCACACACCCCTGCCGCAAACCTACATTCACTGAGAACCAATCACTTTCCTCTCTTCCTACACGTACACATGCCTTACATCCTCGATAAAAACTTTTCACTGCTTCTAACAACTTGCCTCCCACACCATATATTCTTAATACCTTCCACAGAGCATCTCTATCAACTCTATCATATGCCTTCTCCAGATCCATAAATGCTACATACAAATCCATTTGCTTTTCTAAGTATTTCTCACATACATTCTTCAAAGCAAACACCTGATCCACACATCCTCTACCACTTCTGAAACCACACTGCTCTTCCCCAATCTGATGCTCTGTACATGCCTTCACCCTCTCAATCAATACCCTCCCATATAATTTACCAGGAATACTCAACAAACTTATACCTCTGTAATTTGAGCACTCACTCTTATCCCCTTTGCCTTTGTACAATGGCACTATGCACGCATTCTGCCAATCCTCAGGCACCTCACCATGAGTCATACATACATTAAATAACCTTACCAACCAGTCAACAATACAGTCACCCCCTTTTTTAATAAATTCCACTGCAATACCATCCAAACCTGCTGCCTTGCCGGCTTTCATCTACCACAAAGCTTTATATATATATATATATTTTTTTTTTGCCGCTGTCTCCCGCGTTTGCGAGGTAGCACAAGGAAACAGACGAAAGAAATGGCTCAACCCACCCCCATACACATGTATATACATACGTCCACACATGCAAATATACATACCTACACAGCTTTCCATGGTTTACCCCAGACGCTTCACATGCCCCGATTCAATCCACTGACAGCACGGCAACCCTGGTATAGCACATCGCTCCAATTCACTCTATTCCTTGCCCTCCTTTCACCCTCCTGCATGTTCAGGCCCCGATCACACAAAATTTTTTTCACTCCATCTTTCCACCTCCAATTTGGTCTCCCTCTTCTCCTCGTTCCCTCCACCTCCGACACATATATCCTCTTGGTCAATCTTTCCTCACTCATTCTCTCCATGTGCCCAAACCATTTCAAAACACCCTCTTCTGCTCTCTCAACCACGCTCTTTTTATTTCCACACATCTCTCTTACCCTTACGTTACTTACTCGATCAAACCACCTCACACCACACATTGTCCTCAAACATCTCATTTCCAGAACATCCATCCTCCTGCGCACAACTCTATCCATAGCCCACGCCTCGCAACCATACAACATTGTTGGAACCACTATTCCTTCAAACATACCCATTTTTGCTTTCCGAGATAATGTTCTCGACTTCCACACATTCTTCAAGGCTCCCAGAATTTTCGCCCCCTCCCCCACCCTATGATCCACTTCCGCTTCCATGGTTCCATCTGCTGCCAGATCCACTCCCAGATATCTAAAACACTTCACTTCCTCCAGTTTTTCTCCATTCAAACTCACCTCCCAATTGACTTGACCCTCATCCCTATTGTACCTAATAACCTTGCTCTTATTCACATTTACTCTTAACTTTCTTCTTTCACACACTTTACCAAACTCAAGTCACCACCTTCTGCAGTTTCTCACATGAATCAGCCACCAGCGCTCTCAATCAATACCCTCACATATGATTTACCAGGAATACTCAACAAACTTATACCTCTGTAATTTGAGCACTCACTCTTATCCCCTTTGCCTTTGTACAATGGCACTATGCAAGCATTCCGCCAATCCTCAGGCACCTTACCATGAATCATACATACATTAAATAACCTTACCAACCAGTCAACAATACAGTCACCCCCCTTTTTAATAACTTCCACTGCAATACCATCCAAACCCGCTGCCTTGCCGGCTTTCATCTTCCGCAAAGCTTTTACTACCTCTTCTCTGTTTACCAAATCATTTTCCCCAACCTTCTCACTTTGCACACCACCTTGACCAAAACACCCTATATCTGCCACTCTATCATCAAACACATTCAACAAACCTTCAAAATACTCCATCTCCTCACATCACCACTACTTGTTATCACCTCCCCATTAGCCCTCTTCACTGAAGTTCCCATTTGTTCCCTCGTCTTATGCACTTTATTTACCTCCTTCCAAAACATCTTTTTATTCTCCCTAAAATTTAATGATACTCTCTCACCCCAACTCTCATTTGCCCTCTTTTTCACCTCTTGCACCTTTCTCTTGACCTCCTGCCTCTTTCTTTTATACATCTCCCAGTCATTTGCATTATTTCCCTGCAAAAATCGTCCAAATGCCCCTCTCTTCTCTTTCACTAATAATCTTACTTCTTCATCTCACCACTCACTACCCTTTCTAATCTGCCCACCTCCCACGCT
This sequence comes from Panulirus ornatus, assembly GCF_036320965.1. Lineage (NCBI taxonomy): Eukaryota > Metazoa > Arthropoda > Malacostraca > Decapoda > Palinuridae > Panulirus > Panulirus ornatus. Next base: position 25,611,565 of record NC_092278.1, read on the forward strand.
TCTCATGCCACGAGCATCTTTTGCGCAAGCCATCACTGCTTCCCTAAATACATCCAATTCCTCCCCCACTCCCCTTACATTCTTTGTTCTCACCTTTTTCCATTCTGTACTCAGTCTCTCCTGGTACTTCCTCACACAAGTCTCCTTCCCAAGCTCACTTACGCTCACCACTCTTTTCACCCCAACATTCTCTCTTCTTTTCTGAAAACCTCTACAAATCTTCACCTTCGCCTCCACAAGATAATGATCAGACATCCCTCCAGTTGCACCTCTCAGTACATTAACATCCAAAAGTCTCTTTCGCGCGCCTATCAATTAACACGTAATCCAATAACGATATCTAGCCATCTCTCCTACTTACATACGTATACTTATATATATATATATATATATATATATATATATATATATATATATATATATATATATATATATATTTTTTTTTTTTTTTTTTTTTTTTTTTTATACTTTGTCGCTGTCTCCCGCGTTTGCGAGGTAGCGCAAGGAAACAGACGAAAGAAATGGCCCAACCCCCCCCATACACATGTACATACACACGTCCACACACACAAATATACATACCTACACAGCTTTCCATGGTTTACCCCGGACGCTTCAAATGCCTTGATTCAATCCACTGACAGCACGTCAACCCCTGTATACCACATCGCTCCAATTCACTCTATTCCTTGCCCTCCTTTCACCCTCCTGCATGTTCAGGCCCCGATCACACAAAATCTTTTTCACTCCATCTTTCCACCTCCAATTTGGTCTCCCTCTTCTCCTCGTTCCCTCCACCTCCGACACATATATCCTCTTGGTCAATCTTTCCTCACTCATTCTCTCCATGTGCCCAAACCATTTTAAAACACCCTCTTCTGCTCTCTCAACCACGCTCTTTTTATTTCCACACATCTCTCTTACCCTTACGTTACTTACTCGATCAAACCACCTCACACCACACATTATCCTCAAACATCTCATTTCCAGCACATCCATCCTCCTGCGCACAACTCTATCCATAGCCCACGCCTCGCAACCATACAACATTGTTGGAACTACTATTCCTTCAAACATACCCATTTTTGCTTTCCGGGACAATGTTCTCGACTTCCACACATTTTTCAAGGCTCCCAAAATTTTCGCCCCCTCCCCCACCCTATGATCCACTTCCGCTTCCATGGTTCCATCCGCTGACAGATCCACTCCCAGATATCTAAAACACTTCACTTCCTCCAGTTTTTCACCATTCAAACTCACCTCCCAATTGACTTGACCCTCAACCCTACTGTACCTAATAACCTTGCTCTTATTCACATTTACTCTTAACTTTCTTCTTCCACACACTTTACCAAACTCCGTCACCAGCTTCTGCAGTTTCTCACATGAATCCGCCACCAGCGCTGTATCATCAGCGAACAACAACTGACTCACTTCCCAAGCTCTCTGATCCCCAACAGACTTCATACTTGCCCCTCTTTCCAAGACTCTTGCATTTACCTCCCTAACAACCCCATCCATAAACAAATTAAACAACCATGGAGACATCACACACCCCTGCCGCAAACCTACATTCACTGAGAACCAATCACTTTCCTCTCTTCCTACACGTACACATGCCTTACATCCTCGATAAAAACTTTTCACTGCTTCTAACAACTTGCCTCCCACACCATATATTCTTAATACCTTCCACAGAGCATCTCTATCAACTCTATCATATGCCTTCTCCAGATCCATAAATGCTACATACAAATCCATTTGCTTTTCTAAGTATTTCTCACATACATTCTTCAAAGCAAACACCTGATCCACACATCCTCTACCACTTCTGAAACCACACTGCTCTTCCCCAATCTGATGCTCTGTACATGCCTTCACCCTCTCAATCAATACCCTCCCATATAATTTACCAGGAATACTCAACAAACTTATATATATATATATATATATATATATATATATATCTTTAAACCAGGTATTCCCAATCACCAATCCTTTTTCAGCACATAAATTTACAAGCTCTTCACCATTTCCATTTACAACACTGAACACCCCATGTACACCAATTATTCCCTCAACTGCCACATTACTCATCTTTGCATTCAAATCACCCATCACTATAACCCGGTCTCGTGCATCAAAACTAGTAACACACTCACTCAGCTGCTCCCAAAACACTTGCCTCTCATGATCTTTCTTCTTATGCCCAGGTGCATATGCACCAATAATCACCCATCTCTCTCCATCAACTTTCAGTTTTACCCATATCAATCTAGAGTTTACTTTCTTACACTCTATCACATACTCCCACCACTCCTGTTTCAGGAGTAGTGCTACTCCTTCCCTTGCTCTTGTCCTCTCACTAACCCCTGACTTTACTCCCGACATTCCCAAACCACTCTTCCCCTTTACCCTTTAGCTTCGTTTCACTCAGAGCCATAACATCCAGGTTCCTTTCCTCAAACATACTACCTATCTCTCCTCTTTTCTCATCTTGGTTACATCCACACACATTTAAACACCCCAATCTGAGCCTTCGAGGAGGATGAGCCCTCCCCGTGTGACTCCTTCTGTTTCCCCTTTTAGAAAGTTAAAGTACAAGGAGGGGAGGGTTTCCAGACCTCCGCTCCTTTAGTCGCCTTCTACGACATGTGAGGAATGCATGGGAAGTATTCTTTCTCCCCTATCCCCAGATATATATATATATATATATATATATATATATATATATATATATATATATATACTTTTTTTTTTTATACTAATCGCCATTTCCTGCATTAGTGAGGTAGCGTTAAGAACAGAGGATGAGGACTGGGCCTTTGAGGGAATATCCTCACCTGGCCCCCTTCACTGTTTCTTCTTTTGGAAAACAAAAGAGAGGGGAGGATTTCCAGCCTCCCGCTCCCTCCCCTTTTAGTCGCCTTCTACGACACGCAGGGAATACGTGGGAAGTATTCTATCTCCCCTATCCCCAGGGATATATATATATATATATATATATATACATATATATATATATATATATATATATATATATATATATATATATATATATATATATATATATACACACACGCATACACGTACATATACATACACACATATATACATATATATATATATATATATATAGATAGTGGTTCCAACAATGTTGTATGGTTGCGAGGCGTGGACTATGGATAGAGTTGTGCGCAGGAGGATGGATGTTCTGGAAATGAGATGTTTGAGGACAATGTGTGGTGTGAGGTGGTTTGATCGAGTAAGTAACGTAAGGGTAAGAGAGATGTGTGGAAATAAAAAGAGCGTGGTTGAGAGAGCAGAAGAGGGTGTTTTGAAATGGTTTGGTCACATGGAGAGAATGAGTGAGGAAAGATTGACCAAGAGGATACATGTGTCGGAGGTGGAGGGAACGAGGAGAAGAGGGAGACCAAATTGGAGGTGGAAAGATGGAGTGAAAAAGATTTTGTGTGATCGGGGCCTGAACATGCAGGAGGGTGAAAGGAGGGCAAGGAATAGAGTGAATTGGAGCGATGTGGTATACCGGGGTTGACTTGCTGTCAGTGGATTGAATCAGGGCATGTGAAGCATCTGGGGTAAACCATGGAAAGCTGTGTAGGTATGTATATTTGTGTGTGTGGACGTATGTATATACATGTGTATGGGGGTGGGTTGGGCCATTTCTTTCGTCTGTTTCCTTGCGCTACCTCGCAAACGCGGGAGACAGCGACAAAAAAAAAAAAAATATATATATATATATATATATATATATATATATATATATATATATATATTTATTCAATATTATACTTAATCGCCATTTCCTGCATCAGCAAGGTAGCGCCAGGAAACAAAGAATGGCCCATCCACTCATATACACATAAACATACATATACATATGCATACATAGCCATACACATATATACACATGTACATATACTTGCTTGCCTTCATCCATTCTCTGTGCCACACCACCTCAGGAAATAGCATTGCAAGGTAATGCCAGGGAAACAGACAAAAAAGGCCACATTCGTTCACATTCAGTCTCTAGCTGTCATGTGTAATGGACTGAAACCACAACTCCCCATTCATTCCTAATTAGTTTACATTGTTATTATTTCTACGTCTCTGTACTACTTGTTCCTCTACAACAATTGATCCAGCAATGATGTCATATACAATACGATTATGTTGGAATGAGAAGAATGTGAAGCAAATTGGGAAAAGAAAAGTGAGAGAAAAGTTCTTCACCACTGATCGAATGACCGCACGACACAACCTGTGAGAGAGAAAAAGATTAATCACATGATGCCTACTTATGTATCAAAATATGTATCAAACTATAACATATTTGGCTTCTTTAATGATATTCAGTAAGGTACCCTATTCAATTAAGGTAAAACAGCTAGAAGAGAATCTTCTACTTATGCATTATAGGACTACTTCCACTGCATTGTGAGGTAGCTATAGCATAGCTTTTGCAAAATACTAAATGCAACACATTTTATACACTCCTAAATACTCACATCCCTCACATACATTGTTCTAAGCTTTATCCTTTTACCTCATGTTTAGTCTTTTCCTATACCTAATCTTATTCAATTAACTCGCAAATATTCTCTTAATTTTTAGCTACACTTCAGTTATTTCCACATTCCTATAATAAACAAACTCACTCTACAATGCAGCTGACAGTGATTACACCTTTCCCATCTAGCTTTGTCTCTTCGATGTATATCAACTGACTGTTATATTTCTCTCTTGTCTCTCCCCTGATGATGTGATTATTACACGAAAGTGCACTTGGGAACCTTTCGTGTTTCATTTTCCGCGTGGACTCATAGGAATATCTTGATCATGCGCAAAAGAATACTTCCCACATATTCCCTGCGTGTCGTAGAAGGCGACTAAAAGGGGAGGGAGCGGGGGGCTGGAAATCCTCCCCTCTCGTTTTTTTTAATTTTCCAAAAGAAGGAACAGAGAATTGGGCCAGATGAGGGTATTCCCTCAAAGGCCCAGTCCTCTGTTCTTAACGCTACCTCGCTAATGCGGGAAATGGCGAATAGTTTGAAAGAAAAAGAAGAATATATATTATCATTATTATTATTATTTTGCTTTGTCGCTGTCTCCCGTGTTAGCGAGGTAGCGCAACAGAGGAAAGAATGGCCCAATCCACCCACATACACATGTATATACATACACGTCCACACATGCAAATATACATACCTATACATCTCAATGTATATGTATATACACACACACAGATATATACATATATACTTTTTTTTTTTTAAACCATTCGCCATTTCCCGCCTTAGCGAGGTAGCGTTAAGAACAGAGGACTGGGCCTTTGAGGGAATATCCTCACCTGGCCCCCTTCTCTGTTCCTTCTTTTGGAGAGAAAAAAAAAAAGAAAAAAAAAAAAAAAGAGAAGGGAGGAACGAAGGCCCCATTCGTTCATACTCAGTCTCTAGCTGTCATGTAATAATGCACCGAAACCACAGCTCCCTTTCCACATCCAAGACCAACAGAACTTTCCATGGTTTACCCCCAGATGCTTCACATGCCGTGGTTCAATCGATTGACAGCACTTCGACCCCAGTATACCACATCGTTCCAATTCACTCTATTCCTTGAACGCCTTTCACCCTCCTGCATGTTCAGGCCCTGATCACTCAAAATCTTTTTCACTCCATCTTTTCACCTCCAATTTGGTCTCCCACTTCTCGTTCCCTTCACCTCTGACACATATATCCTCTTGGTCAATCTTTCCTCACTCATTCTCTCCATGTGACCAAACCATTTCAAAACACCCTCTTCTGCTCTCTCAACCACACTCTTTTTATTATCACACATCTCTCTTACCCTATTATCACTTACTCGATCAAACCACCTCACACCACATATTGTCCTCAAACATCTCATTTTCAGCACATCCACCCTCCTGCGCACAACTCTATCCATAGCCCATGCCTCGCAACCATACAACATTGTTGGAACCACTATTCCTTCAAACATACCCATTTTTGCTTTCCGAGATAATGTTCTCGACTTCCACACATTCTTCAACGCTCCCAGAATTTTTGCCCCCTCCCCCACCCTATGATTCACTTCTGCTTCCATGGTTCCATCCGCTGCCAAATCCACTCCCAGATATCTAAAACACTTCACTTCCTCCAGTTTTTCTCCATTCAAACTTACCTCCCAAATGACTTGACCCTTAACCCTACTGTACCTAATAATCTTGCTCTTATTCACATTTACTCTCAGCTTTCTTCTTTCACACACTTTACCAAACTCAGTTACCAGCTTCTGCAGTTTCTCACATGAATCAGCCACTAGCGCTGTATCATCAGCGAACAACAACTGACTCACTTCCCAAGCTCTCTCATACTATTCGCCATTTCCCGCATTAGCAAGGTAGCATTAGGAACAGAGGACTGGGCATTTGAGGGAATATCCTCACCTGGACACCTTCTCTGTTCCTTCCTTTGGAAAATAATAAAAAAAAAAACGAGAGGGGAGGATTTCCAGCCACCCGCTCCCTCCCCTTTTAGTCGCCTTCTACGACACGCAGGGAATACGTGGGAAGTATTCTTTCTCCCCTATCCCCAGGGATAATATATATATATATATATATATATATATATATATATATATATATATATATATATATATATATATATATCTTTCTTTCTTTCATACTATTCGCCATTTCCCGCAATAGCGAGGTAGCGTTAAGAACAGAGGACTGGGCCTTTGAGGGAATATTCTCACCTGACCCACTTCTCTGTTACTTCTTTTGGAAAAAAAAAAAAAAAGAAAAATGAGAGTTAAGAGTAAATGTGAATAAGAGCAAGGTTATTAGGTACAGTAGGGTTGAGGGTCAAGTCAATTGGGAGGTAAGTTTGAATGGAGAAAAACTGGAGGAAGTGAATTGTTTTAGATATCTGGGAGTGGATCTGTCAGCGGATGGAACCATGGAAGCGGAAGTGGATCATAGGGTGGGGGAGGGGGCGAAAATTTTGGGAGCCTTGAAAAATGTGTGGAAGTCGAGAACATTATCTCGGAAAGCAAAAATGGGTATGTTTGAAGGAATAGTGGTTCCAACAATGTTGTATGGTTGCGAGGCGTGGGCTATGGATAGAGTTGTGCGCAGGAGGATGGATGTGCTGGAAATGAGATGTTTGAGGACAATGTGTGGTGTGAGGTGGTTTGATCGAGTAAGTAACGTAAGGGTAAGAGAGATGTGTGGAAATAAAAAGAGCGTGGTTGAGAGAGCAGAAGAGGGTGTTTTGAAATGGTTTGGGCACATGGAGAGAATGAGTGAGGAAAGATTGACCAAGAGGATATATGTGTCGGAGGTGGAGGGAACGAGGAGAAGAGGGAGACCAAATTGGAGGTGGAAAGATGGAGTGAAAAAGATTTTGTGTGATCGGGGCCTGAACATGCAGGAGGGTGTAAGGAGGGCAAGGAATAGAGTGAATTGGAGCGATGTGGTATACAGGGGTTGACGTGCTGTCAGTGGAGTGAATCAAGGCATGTGAGGCGTCTGGGGTGGACCATGGAAAGCTGTGTAGGTATGTATACACGTGTGTGGACATGTGTATGTACATGTGTATGGGGGGGGGGTTGGGCCATTTCTTTCGTCTGTTTCCTTGCGCTACCTCGCAGACGCGGGAGACAGCGACAAAGTATAAAAAAAAAAAAAAAAAAAAAAAAAATATATATATATATATATATATATATATATTTTTTTATACTAATCGCCATTTCCCGCATTAGTGAGGTAGCGTTAAGAACAGAGGATGAGGACTGGGCCTTTGAGGGAATATCCTCACCTGGCCCCCTTCACTGTTTCTTCTTTTGGAAAAAAAAAGAGGGGAGGATTTCCAGCCTCCCGCTCCCTCCCCTTTTAGTTGCCTTCTACGACACGCAGGGAATACGTGGGAAGTATTCTATCTCCCCTATCCCCAGGGATATATATATATATATATATATATATATATATATATATATATATATATATACACACATGTATACACGTACATATACATACACATACATATATAGACATGTACATATTCATACTTGCTCACCTTCATCCATTCCTGGCACCATCCCATCCCACACAAAACAGCATTGCTACCCCATGTCAGCAAGGTAGCTCCAAGATAGACAAAAAAAAAGGCCACATTTGCTCACACAGTCTCTAGCTGTCATGTGTAATGAATCGAAACCATAGCTCCCTCTCCATATCCTGGACCACAGACGTTTCCATGGTTTACCCTGAATGTTTCACATGCCCAAGTCCAGTCCATAGATAGCATGTTGACCCCAGTATACCACATTGTTCCAATTCACTCTATTTCATGCACACTTTTCACCCTCCTGCATGTTCAGGCCCTGATCGCTCAAAATCTTATTCACTACATCCTTCCACCTCCAATTTGGTCTCCCACTTCTTGTTCCCTCCATCTCTGACACATATCCTCTTTGTCAACCTATCCTCATTCCTTCTATACGTCCAAACCATTTCAATACACCCTCTTCTGCTCTCTTAACCACACTTTTTATTACCACACATCTCTCTTACCCTTTCATTACTTACTTGATCAAACCACCTTACACCACATATTGTCCTCAAACATTTAATTTCCAACACATCCACCCTCCTCCATACAATCCTATCTATATCAACACATAATTACAATTTCATCAATACTCTTCTGAAAAACAAGTGCATCACATGTGGAGAAAAAGCAAATTCATTTCTCCATCTCAGCCCTACCCCAAGTCTGTGGCAGGGTAGATCAAAGCCTGGTCTGCAGCAGTTGGTGCTACCCACTCACACCTTACGACTCGCAAGCCTACCACCTTTTTGCCTGGTGTAGCACCTCCTACCCCTCCAGAACCACGGTGTAGACAAAGAGCCTGTTGACAATGTATCAATACACATGTAAAATCTTTTAATACCTACTTGCCACTCCCTCTTTACTAAGGTAGTATCAGGAAGAAATGAACAATGAACATTTGCACTTATATAAATTTACAAGAAGTATTTATGATTCCCTTACTATAAGATAGAAAGTACCATTAACATGTCTCCTATGTTTCTTATGAGGTGACCAACAGGCATAGGAGACAGGGCTGGAAACCACCCCCTCATGTATACCACTTTCTGAGAACAGGAAAAGGAGGAGGCAAAGATGTAACCAGGAAGAAAAGGGGGGAAAGATAGGAGCTATGTTTGGAGAGAGAAACTTGGGTATTCTGGCTCAGAGCAAGAGCTGAAGGGTAGGGATGAAGTGGTTTGGGAATCCTCGGTGGTTAAAGACATAGTGAGAAGAAAATACCACAAGAAATGGTAGCTCCTTTGATGAAGAATGAGCTGGGGGATTATGGTAAAGAATGTAAGTAAGTGAGTTTCAGACATGCATAATAGAAAAAAAGATCATGAGTGGTGAGTAATCATAAGTGTGTTTCCTGTGAGTTATAAAGGGAGTGAAGAAGAAAGGACTGTATTTTGGGAGGAGCTAAGTTAGAGCTTTGGCAGTTTTGATGCAAGAGATCAAATCTTGATGGTAGCTTGGTGGCGTGGCATGGCATCCTTGGTGTAAATGGAGAACAGCTTCTCAAGTTGTGTGCTGGGAGAGGAATGGTGATAGAGAAAACATGGTTCAAAATAAGATGCAGCTGTAATCTTACATAGGTGAATGTGGTTGGTATCACTGGGAGTTATTGAATGCATAGGAGAGGCTGATGGATGTGGATGTACTGAAAGAGGTAAAAGGCGGAATGTCTAATTATATCTTGCTGGAGGCAAAAGTGAAATTTGGTGGTGGGTTCAGGAATCAGGAAATAACATATGTTTGACAAACTGTGAAAGAATATGAGCTTGGAAAGTGGCCTGTGTTTACATACCAGGAGAAACTACATACCTGGAGAAACTAAGTGAAGAATGGCAAGGGAGAACATAAATGGAAATACAAGAGTGGAAGAAAAGAGGAGTTTTTAGGGAGATGTTATTTCAGTGTGCAGGTGGTATGCTGAATATGAAAGGGCAGTGAATGATGAAATGAGGATCTTATACTGCTATGAAATGAGAAAAAGGAAATTTAACTTCACATCCTCTCCAAGAAGCTTCTTATCTACCGTCTTGTTATTTATTTATTTATCATACGCAGTTGCTGTTTCCTGTGTCAGCGAGGTAGCGCCAGGAAACGGACGAAGAATGGCCCATCCACTCATATACACATACATATACATAAATGCCCATATACATACATATACATACATAAAAACATATACACACACACACACACACACAGACATATACACATGTACATATTCCTACTCGCTTGCCTTCATTCATTTCTGGCTCTACTCCACCACACAGGAAACAACATCGCTACCTCCCACTTCAGTGAGGTAGTGCCAGGAAAACAGACAAAAAGGCCAGATTCGTTAACACTCAGTCTCTAGCTGTCATGTGTACTGCACCGAAATCACAGCTCCTTATCCACATCCAGGCCCCATAGACCTTTCTATGGTTTACCCCAGACACTTCACATGCCCTGGTTCAATCCATTGCCAGCACGTCATCCCTTGCCTCTCATGATCTTTCTTCTCATGCCCAGGTGCATAAGCACCAATAATCACCCCTCTCTCTCTATCCACTTTCAGTTTTACCCATATCAATCTAGAGTTTACTTTCTTACACTCTATCACATACTCCAACAACTCCTGTTTCAGGAGTAGTGCTACTCCTTCCTTTGCTCTCATCCTCTCACCAACACCTGACTTTACTCCCAAAACATTCCTTAACCACTCTTCCTGTTTACCCTTGAGCTTCGTCTCACTCAGAGCCAAAACATCCAGGTTCCTCTCCTCAAACATATTACCTATCTCTCCTTTTTTCTCATCTTGGTTACATCCACACACATTTAGAAACTCCAATCTGAGCCTTTGAGGAGTATAAGCACTCCCTGCGTGCCTCCTTCTTCTGTTTCCCCTTTTAGAATGTTAAAATACAAGGAAGGGAGGGTTTCCAGCCCCCCCCCCCCCCCCCCCTCCTGTCCCCTTTAGTCACCTCCTACAACACGTGGGGAATGCATGGGAAGTATTTCTTATTCATCATATTTCAAGAATTTCATGGGATCAAACACAAACAGCCCCCAAAACTTCCAGATTCCTCTCCTCAAACATACAACCTATCTCTCCTTTTTTCTCATCTTGGTTACATCCACACACATATAGAAACCCCAATCTGAGCCTTCGAGGAGGATGAGCACTTCCAGCATGACTCCTTCTTCTGTTTCCCCTTTTCAAAAAGTTAAAATACAAAGAAGGGAGGGTTTCTAGCCCCCCTGCTTCTGTCCCCTTTAGTCGCCTTCTACAACACGTGGGGAATATTTTTTTTTTTCATACTATTCGCCATTTCCCGCGATAGCGAGGTAGCATTAAGAACAGAGGACTGGGCCTTTGAGGGAATATCTTCACCTGGCCCCTTTCTCTGTTCCTTCTTTTGGAAAATTAAAAAAAAACGAGAGGGGAGGATTTCCAGCCCCCCGCTCCCTTCCCTTTTAGTCGCCTTCTACGACACGCAGGGAATACGTGGGAAGTATTCTTTCTCCCCTATCCCCAGGGATAACGTGGGGAATATGTGGGAAGTATTTCTTATTCATCATATTTCAAGAATTTCATGGGATCAAACACAAACTGCCCCAAAACATATATTTTACAATATACATGAAAGGTTGAGATTGTATGTGTGAATAAGTTCATTGTTCATTTGTTGCTCACACTACCTTGCTAAAACGAGGACAATAAAGTATAATGAAAATAATTATAATGTCTCTTGTGCATAAAAATATAACTTTAGGAGAAGCTGTATTCACATCTGAAATATCTTAAGTAACTGAGACCAAACACCTTATATTTGATTTAATACTGATAACATGTGCAGGTTACTATGCATTAACTAATGGTAAAGAGGCATTTAAAGTTAAACCATTATTTTTCCTCTATGAAAATCAATTTGATTGTAACTGCAAAAGAAGCTATGGGCAATGGACAGCTTAATCGTTCTTTAACTCTGCATAATCCAAAAAATGGCAGAAAAAATATACATAATATGAATACAGACACACTTTACTTGAGAAAGGCTATTCCTTCTTTAACTATTTATCATTTAAAACATATGGGAGTAAAAATGGCTACATTTCTATCATTCTAACTTGCTGACTACACTTACATATTAATTTTAATTGCACCTTATCACATTTCATAATTAAATTCATCCTTCCTTTCCATCACATAATGGGTAAAAGTGAATTTAGAACATTCTTTTTTTCATACATGCCATTCCCGCATTAGCGAGGTAGCATCAAGAACAGAGAACTGACCCTTGGAGGAAACAATCCTCACTTGTCCCCCTTCTACGTTCCTTCTTTTGAAAAAGTAAAAACTAGAGGGGAAGACTTCCAGCCCCTGCTCCCATCCCTTTTAGTCACCTTCTAAGGCATGCAGGGAATAAGGGGGAAAGTGAAAACTTTAAAGATTCTTTAAGCAAATGTCAAAAAATGTCCTCTAACCATGAAAGAAAATGTAACTACAAGGAACATAAAACACACTGAAACAACTACAAAACACTGCAAAAAAACAGAGTAAATTATCAACTTTTTGGCTGATCCCAGGAAGTAGTGGAGGTGAAGGCAGAGACATTTACAAAGCAAATCTCTGGATGTCCCGCTTGCTATTTCAAAGCAACTGCTGCAGACATCCCACTTGCTATTTCAAGGCTACTGTCACTGTCGCTGAGTTTACATTTTCCTTCCCAACACTTTATATTTGATCTATCAATTTACTGAAACCTAATACAATTTTCATATCATGTATTACAATGAAATCATAACACTTGAGTGAGAGAGGATAAGTTCACTATCACTTGGAACTTATTATCAAGGTCATTTTCTTTCATACAATTTAATGTATTACAATCCTTAGCAACTTATAGTTACCACAGCAAACCCTCAGGTGTGATTTAAAAAAGTTTAAATCAACAAATGGAACAATCACCCTCTGTGCAAGTCAACTGTCCAAAAAAGTTAAGTCGAGGCAGAGCTTTGTTAAGAGCTTTCATTAAATTTCAACTTAGCCACTGAAAACTAACCAATTAAATATTACAATGCAAATGCATGCCATTTTGGCCAATCATGAGAGGAAGTTCAAGCTGGTGGTGTCTAAGACATTTACCCCACTACACACTGGATGCAGGAAAAATGAACTGTGTGGTGCACAGCCACAAGAGTGTGAATTTTAACTCTGAATTATTGAAATTTGGGTAGTAAAAAGTACGTCTTGTAGGAACAAATTCAGACCTCGTGGAGCACTATAAACAAGGGTCAGGTGTATTGTCATCATATCTAGTGCAGGGACAGTACAGATTTTCAGTGTAATTTGTTCCATTCATCATAACCTATATTTTCATATCTTCCTTCTTCTCTCTGTCGATGCTCCACCTTTGCTAAGCAACTCTTTCATACAGGTTTGTATGTTGCTTTTCATAATACCTTAATTTGTTCCAGACCTTGATCTTAGTTCTTTGTTTCTCCATCCATAAGTGTTTGTTTCAGATGGGATGAAAATCTCAATGCCTACCCAATTTACACTTATGATACCTGTCATAAAAGTAATATACTTCTATCTCCTTTATCGCAGCAGGGTGCAGAAATTTGCATCTATTTCATAATATGTTCCATAAACTACAACTCACCTTTTATTAATAAAGATTTTAAGGTATGAAAACAACTCACCTCAAACACACAGGTGCCAATTCGATGAATAAGCTCCAACACCATGAGTTCTGATGTCATTTCCATTGCCTTTCTGAAGTCAGCCATGATATCTGTACGCAAGTTTTCAAAGTCAAACATTTCAACATCACTCCTGAGAAAACAAAATCTAATGTAGCTTTATATGCTCCAACTCAGTAAAATTATAATGCTCTTGCACAAGAACTTTAACAGAAAAAAATAGGATTTTTGGATGGGATGTGTTGAATGCAAACTGCTGTCAAAGTAAGATGATTTGTGTAAGACACTAGAGATGCATAATAGGAGTAGAACACCTGTGGTGAGTCTTGATTTGGACTAGATACATTTAATGTTATGTTAATCATAAAAAAAGAAGGAAAGTTGAGTTTGTTAAGGCTCTACGAGTGGGTCAATTTCAGCAATGCTTTCATAAAGGATGTGTGAGAGACAGGAATAGGAAAAAATATCAAAAGTACATAAGAGCATATATATGAGTATCATGGGAAGCAGCAATTAAGTATAATAATAATCAACATATATATACATATACACACACATACACAGACATACATATATATACATGTACATATTCTTACTTGTTTGTCTTTATCCATTCCCAGTACTACCCCGCCCCACAGGAAACACCATCGCCACCCCTTGTATCACCGAGGTAGTGCCAGGAAAACAGACAAAAAAAGGCCACATTTGTTCACACTGCCTCTAGCTGTCATGTGTAATGCACCAAAATCACATCTCCTTATCCACATCCAGGCCCCACAGATCTTTCCATGGTTTACCCAAGATGTTTCACATACCCTGGTTCAGTTCACTGACAGCATGTTGACCCTGGTATACCAAATTGTTCCAATTCACTCTATTCCTTGCCATAAAATATGGTGCTTTAATACCCTAATTTGTTGTTCCATTATCCTCAAAAAACTTGGGTTGACCTATATATAAGGCATATCATAAATTAATGATTTCTTGACCAGAAATCAAGGGTCGTCCTATACATGAGGTAGACTTATAGATAAGTATATACAGTATGTATGAAAAAAATATTTTATTAATTTTCTTTTCAAGGCTCTGGTCACAGAGAAAAGACCACATAAGGGCTAGGCCTTACTTGAGATATATAAAGGTTAATAAAAGGAAAACAGAAGAGACAAGGAATAGTATTTACCACTTTTGGAGAAAGTGAAATACCTGTCTTAAAATGTGAATTTCATGTTACTTTTATGTGAACTTTCAACACCTGAATAGGACTCCCAGTTTCTTACAGTCAGACTTGGCTATTTCCATAATGTGGGGTTTTCAAGATAGAGTGGATGTTACAGTAATATCAAGTACATTACTGGGGATAGGGGATTAAGAATACTTCCCACGTATTCCCTGCGTGTCGTAGAAGGCGACTAAAAGGGGAGGGAGCGGGGGGCTGGAAATCCTCCCCTCTCATTTTTTTTTTTTTTTTTAATTTTCCAAAAGAAGGAACAGAGGGGGCCAGGTGAGGATATTCCAAAAAAGGCCCAGTCCTCTGTTCTTAACGCTACCTCGTTAACACGGGAAATGGCGAATAGTTTAAAAAAAAAAAAAAAAAAAAAAAAAAAAATTACTGAGTCACGAGGTGGAATTACAGAATTGTCAAAGGAGAGAGGAAAGTTGTGAGGAACTTACTAAAGGGAGATTGGTAGAAACAAAGTACTGGAGACAATAAACTTAACCAAATTTTGTCTATCCCACTGAGATATTGTGTGGAAGTTTGAGATGATTGAGGAAGTTGTGTCAAGATGAGATGCAGATCATGTGAGGGAAGAGAGAAGAAAGAGCAGAGCTGAAGGATGTGGAAGAATACAGTGTTAAGTGGTCAGTGTATGAGTGCATTTGATTATATGTGAAGGAAAGGAAAGCTTTGGTAAGAAGGATAAAAAGTGTAATAGACAGGACAGAACCTAGTGGGACACCACTGTTGATGGAGAAAGTGGCAGAGGCTGATCCCATCAACAACTACTAAGACAGATTGGCCAGAGAGGAAGCTTGATATGAGGAAGCAAAGTTCAAGAGAGTAACCAAAAGAGGGGGACTTAAAGAGGAGACCCCAATATCTCATCCTGTCAATAGCTTTGGGTATGTTAAGGGCAACAACATAAGATTCCCTAAAATCTTTCAATGATGAAGACCAGACATTAGTAAGACAGGAAAGAGTATCACCCGTGAATCTCGCCTTATAGAAGCCAAACCAGTGATCAAAGAGAAGATGGTAAATTCGGGAAGTCTGAGGATACTGGAGTTTAGGATGGATTCAAAGACTTTGGAAATTCTATATGCCAAATCACTAAGGAAATAGTTAGAGGGGTTAGAACGGTCACCCTTCTTAGGAAAGGGATGTATTAATGCATGCTTCCAAGAACGATAAAACAGAACAGACAAGCAAGCTAGGTGCAAGTTCATAAGCAAACTCTCAGTACACAGGGATGGATGACACCAGGCCATAAGCCTTGCCTGTGTCCAGAGTGAAAAGTGTTTTTTGAGAGTTAGAAGAAAGATTATGGGAAGGAAAATACGATTAGTAAGAGGAGCATCAGGGGGTGAAAGAATGTTAAAGTCATCCAAGGAAGAATTAAAGGAGAGACTGTAACCTAAAAGAGTAGCTTTGCTAAGGGAGAGACAATTACAGTATCATCAGAATGGAAAAGTGATGGAAAGTTAAGCAACAGAAATTGTTTGTGACACCCTTAGCTAAAGACTAGATAGACCTAGCAGTGGATCATGAGGAGAGGTGGCAGCAGAAAAAGGCATACATGATACTGATAGGCAGATAAGGTACATTAATATATCAGTGTAAGCACAATGCAACTCAATGATATCATGATAGATAATCAACACTTAAAAGATTTCAAATGTGTTTTGGTTGTAACATTAGTCTCCAAAATACTGCTTAAACTGTAGTAAATTAGGTACTCAGATAATGTGGCTAGCACCAATGTTAATGTATAAGAAAAATTTCTTGTCAAATATACTCTGATGCATCTACAAATGTAGTGTGATAAAAGTCATTACTTGAAATTAATAAATATAAAAACAAACATACAGCAAATCAAAGGCATCCACTGCAGCCAATGTAACTGCCAGCTTAATTACAAACAAGAGTAGGAAGTCAATGGCCTCAGCAACAAGTCTCTTCCACAGAGGTGGGATTGTGTATTCCACACCTGTGGAGTAAATAAAAAAAATCATTAAAATTCTAATGAATACAGACATTTGCAAGTTTGCCATTTATAAAGAGTCAGTTTTGTGAAAAGCATCTTACAAAAGCATGCTTCTGAACTAAAATCCCCACTTGCCCTTTTCCTATGTAGTTCCTCTGTAAAGCTGTTAAGATCATATGGTTAGATGACTTTACACTCGCAGCATACATGACACTACTCAAGAAACAAAAAACATAAAATCTGGGATGTAAATGGGGATAAATAAGAGTGCAAACTGTGTAATTAGTTCATTAGCATGTACTCAGTTCCCAGAACCAATTTCCATTACTGGATACAAAACTACACCATGCAATCAAAACAATGACTCACTCAAAACAGAATTTCTGCACATCAACAGGAAATCCACCGACACCCTCTTACCCCTGATAGGCATGAATCTAACCAACATTCTTCTGTAACTTTGAAGGCTCACCCATTACGCTCAAGAGAACACCAACTATACCAGGTATCATACCCAACCATAATGAGTAACAAAACCAACCATGTATCACAACCAATCATAGGTAACATAAACAACCATGCCAGGTAACACATCCAACAATGTATCACAACCAATCATACTAGGTATCACAACCAACCTTACTCAGTAACATATCCAACCATGTATCACAACCAATCATACTGGGTATCAGAATGAACCAAACTGGGTGTCACAACCAACCATACCAGGTATAACAACCAACCACAATGGGTATCACAATAATTCATACTGGGTATTAGATTCAACCAAACTGGATATCACAACCAACCATAATAGGTATTACAACCAACCCTACCAGGTAACACAACCAACCATATTGGGTATCACAATCAATCATACTGGGAACTAGAATAAACCAAACTGGGTATCAAACCATCCTTACCAGGTATCCCAACTAACACTACCAGGTAACACAACCATAATCGGTATCACAACCGATCATAGTGGGTATCAGAATCAACCCTACCAGATAACACAACCATAATGGGTATCACAACCAATCATAGTGGGCATCAGAATCAACCAAACTGGGTATCAAAATCAACCATACCAGGTAAGACAACCCACCATAAGCGTATTACAACAAATCATACTAAGTATCACACTAATCCATACTAAGTATCACAACCAACAATGTTGGGTAAAACACCCAACCACACTAGGTCTCAAGCAACCATACCAATTATCAAATACAACCATACTGGGTATCACAACCATCAAAACTGGGTATCACAACCAACCATACCAGGTATCACAAACAACCATTCTGGGTATCACAACCAACCATACTGGGATCACAAGCAACTACACAAGATATCACAACCGACCATACTGGGATCACAAGCAACTACACAAGATATCACAACCAACCATACTGGGATCACAAGCAACTACACAAGATATCACAACCGACCATACCAGGTATTGCAGTAGGTATCACAACAAACCATAGTAGGTATCACAACCATGCTTGGTATAACAACCAACCATACTGGGTATCACAACTAACCATACTTGGTATAACAACCAACCACACTAGGTATCACATCCAACCATACTAGGTATCACAACCAACCATGATGGGTATCACAAACAAATATACTGGGTATCAAACACAACCATTCTGGGTATCACAAACAACCATATAAGGTATCACAACCAATCATACATGCACATAATTTCAGTCATACCAAACATCATACACAACACACTCATAATATTCACTCCTTACACCTCAAATCAATATAGAGGCCACAAATAAACACCCTTAGAAACACTTAGCAGCACCAGTTTAGGATTAAAAGAAAAGAATCCCTAAGTGTGCCCTCCAAAAAATTCATCTACTCCACCCTAAACTGTCTCATCTGCATGGTCTTCAATCATCGAAAACTAATATAACATAGCTGCAAACCACACACAAAAGAACTTTCAAAACAATGACTAGCTTCTTTGCAACCACAAACACTCAACACCTTCACAGACACAAAAATACTTCAAATACAATCTCACTTCAATATGCTCAGCACTCACTTTGCAGCAGCACTATGCTTCTCCAAACCCAAACTACTCCATAACTAATCACCAGTCCTTAGGCAGAAGTAAAAGGCTTACCTCTGCTTTATACTCACAGTTATCCCTCTCCCCAACAACAAAACAATGACAAAACATATACATAATCTTATGACTAAACCAGCACTAACCAACTGCCCTTCTAACCCATTCTCAAACTTCACCTGACATATATCCATCCGAAACTACAGTCCCAATGCATGTATGAGTTATAATTTCTTACCTGTGTTCTGGACACCACCCATCTCTTCAACATTTTAAACACTGATTCAACACAGCACAATATTCCCCATGCTCAAAATACAATTTTCAAAGAAAAGACACTAAACCCTTACTCCTCAAATGTCCTGCACTTTGAACATACAAACATCACTACACTTCTTGTCTGAAGGTCCCACCAAGTGGATGTGGTTTGCCTGCTAAGTGCTGTGGGAGCCCTACAAAAGATTCTGGGGCAGGATGGTAAGCTACATGGTTGACATTGGCAAGATAAGTAAATACATGACAAAAAAATCACACAGTCATGCTTAAAGCATGCAAAAAAACATAATGTGTCCTACAGGGAACAAGACAAAACTACTCAAAAACTGTTTTAATTACTCGCTATTTATGCCATTATGACACCGCATTATCACATCTCAGCCATCTACAATTTTAGTCATTAACCTTCAAGGGTCTTAGTATGGTGAGCCAACCTCTTCTGGGGAAGATGAGCTGAGTGTGCAAGGAGATGGAGGGCAGATGAGGATTCTAGAACAAATATATGCTTTTCAAAAACACAAAGCTGATAATTTGAATAAGACCTTCACTTGCCTTTTACCCATGCAGTTGCATTAAAAGTCTGTACTTCAAATATGAAAAAGCTCGACTTAGCACGAGAAAATCATTACAGTACCCAGTAGCAGAACAAGCACCTCCAGTTACTAATCCCTTGAACATAACCATGGAAGAGACTCTTCTCTTTCTGAGGTCTTAGCAAGGTATAACCCTTCCCATGGGAGCATCATTTAGCATTGACAAAAAGTGTTTAATTGTATTTCCAGAAGTACATGAAAAAATCCATCTTATGAAATATACCAATTCTTGCATCCTTCAGTAAGTTTCTAGTTGGCTGATCTTATCTGGTTCTCAAAACTCATCATAAATCTTTCCTTTAAACTATCCCTATTCTAAGTAAGGCTGTTTAATACCAAGCAGAACAAGGGACTGGGTTAGAGCTTAAATTATAAAACTTACTAAACACCCTGAGTACATACATCAGCCAAACTCCTAACAACACTCAAAATGTTAAATCATACAAAGAAAGGTAATGCAAATTTCTTAAATGCAACTCATCAATAGACCAACATCCTGAGAATCAATAGTTTGAATATGAAGAGTTCTCAAAGGAACAAATATGAGACAATCAAGATCCCAGCAACTGATGTTCATTAACCTTCAAACTAACTAGGATGTTTCTTTCCATATAGTACACTCTGTAGTCATTGATAAAAGTCTTCTTCAAGATGAGATATAACAAAAAAAGTTTTCTTCAAGAAGAGATACATTAAAAAAAAGTCTTCCTCAAGAAGAGATAAAAAAAAGTGTAAAACCCACTCTTACATTTGGGTAGGTTGTTGCAGCCTGGATGACATGAAGTGGTAAACAGATCTTAAGGGTGTGGGAAAAGGAGGAAAGTAAAGTCCCATAGATTCTCTGTACTTCTCTAACCAGTCTAGGAACCACAATTGATGTGATCTCAACAGAATCATCAGCTAAACCTGATCCAAAAGAGGGTCAATTTTGTTTGAAATCACTGAAAATTTTACCATGGATAAAACAGATCATGACAACACCAGTAATTCCAGCTGAAACTGAATTCATCTTAACATATATGCATGCAGATCTCAAGCAGGAAATCCATAAACTAGGAATTTGACATTAACAACTACAGCAAGCACATCCATCCCTAGAGTGAAACCTTGAAAAGACATGGAGAAATAGTGGAAGAGTACTAGAGGGAGAGAAGTGGTGGAAGAATGTATGGAATGGCATATGGGAGAGCTGCATGTAAAGACAGGGATAAGTGGAGACTCTTATGCTGTGGCCATCAACTTGATGGAAGTTCCTGGAGGGAACAGGCATGTGACACCTGCAAGATGTATGGGAAAGTGGTGATTGAGAGGGTGGAGGCACGTATAGAGCATCAGATTAGGGAGCAATAATGTGGTTTCAGAAGTGAAGTGGTGGAGGATAGTTAGATCATGTGATTGCTTTGAAGAAAGTTTTCTGAAATGATTTTGATATGAGAGATTGAATGGGGAGAGGTAGATAAAGAGGACTTATGTGATGGAAGTGGAGGTGACAGTGAGAAGGGGAGACCAAATTAGAAATGGAAGATGAAGTGAAAAATATTTTGAGTACTCAGGGCCTGAACATGGATGAGGGGAAATTCTTCCATAGAATAGTGAAATCGAGCAATGTGGTATATATGAGTCAACCTGCTGTCTGTGGACTGAACTAAGGCTGAAGCAGCTGGGGGAACCACGGAAAGGTCTATGGGGCCTGGTTATGGATAGGGAGCTGTGGTTTCAGTGCATTACAAGTGTTTAGAATGGACATCAGTGAATGAGGCACTTTTTTCATCCTTATCTGTTGCTATTTCACTAACATGGGAAACAGTGAGCAAGCATGTAAGTGAGAAAAAACATATGTATATTTATCTATCTATTTATCTATTTTGCTTTGTCGCTGTCTCCCACGTTAACGAGGTAGCACAAGGAAACAGACGAAAGAATGGCCCAACCCACCCACATACACATGTACATACATACACGTCCACACACGCAAATATACATACCTATACATCTCAATGTACACATATATATACACACACAGACATATACATATATACACATGTACAAAATTCATACTGTCTGCCTTTATTTATTCCCATCGCCACCTCGCCACACATAGAATAACAGCCCCCTCCCCCCTCATGTGTGCGAGGTAGCGCTAGGAAAAGACAACAAAGGCCCCAATCGTTCACACTCAGTCTCTAGCTGTCATGTAATAATGCACCGAAACCACAGCTCCCTTTCCACATCCAGGCCCCACACAACTTTCCATGGTGTACCCCAGACGCTTCACATGCCCTGGTTCAATCCACTGACAGCACGTCGACCCCGGTATACCACTTCATTCCAATTTACTCTATTCCTTGCACGCCTTTCACCCTCCTGCATGTTCAGGCCCCGATCACTCAAAATCTTTTTCACTCCATCTTTCCACCTCCAATTTGGCCTCCCACTTCTCCTCGATCCCTCCACCTCTGATACATATATCCTCTTGGTCAATCTTTCCTCACTCATTTTCTCCATGTGACCAAACCATTTCAAAACACCCTCTTCTGCTCTCTCAACCACACTCGTTTTATTTCTACATATATATACTTCCCACGTATTCCCTGAGTGTCACAGAAGGCGACTAAAAGGGAAGGGAGCAGGGGGATGGAAATCCTCCCCTCTCATTTTCCAAAAGAAGGAACAGAGAAGGGACCAGGTGAGGATATTCCCTCAAAGGCCCAGTCCTCTGTTCTTAATGCTACCTCACTATCGCGGGAAATGGCGAATAGTATGAGAGAGAGAGAGGGGGGGGGGGGGGAGAGAGAGAGAGAGAGAGAGAGAGAGAGAGAGAGAGAGAGAGAGAGAGATTGTTCCAAGGTACACTAAGGAGTATGAGGAAGGAGAGGTGAAGAAGGGTATGCTTGAAAGTATAGTGTATAGCAATGCTGTACATTCATGAGTAGAGCATGGAGGTGTTAGAAATGGAATAACTGAGAATGATGTGAAGTGCGAGATGAATAGACTAAGAAAGGAAAGACATTCTCAAAGAGACGGTGTGGTGGTAAGGATCGTGTGACTGAAAAGACATGATCAGGGTGTGCTGAAATATTTCTGGCATAAGGAAAGGATGGGCGTGAAGACAGGCTATCAAGATCTATGTGTCAAAAGTGGATGCAGCAAAAAGATGAGGGAGACTGAGAAGGAAACAGAAGGATGGAGTGAAGGAGGCTTTAAGGTATCAGGGCCTAAACATTTAGAAAGAGGTGTGTACTGGATACAATGAATTTGATCAATTTAAGTGTGTGGAGTGGAGTGATATGCTATTACTGGGCTGAACCAGGGACAATGAAGTTTAGATAAACCATGGAATGGTATACATATGGTGACTTCTAGTTGCTGATATATTTATTCATTTATAATACTTGATCGTTGTTTCCCGCGTCAGCGAGGAAGTGCCAGGAAACATACGAAGAATGGCTCATCCATAAATATATATACATACAGTGATAAGAAATGTCAAAACTGACTGGAATCTAGAAACAAGTGATCCAGACAAAACTACAAAATGGCTAATAAGAGAAAAGTACAAAAAGGCTAAAAAGAGACTTCCAGAGATATCAACAAACACCATAGCTACCGAAACCTAAATCATTTCATAATGTGGCTGATAAAAAGATATGGGATTAAAAAGAGCATTATACACACAATAAAGGATGATCCACCCCTATGCAAATGAAAATGAAGTTAACAATAACAGATAAATTAAAATCATATTGTGCTGATGTCATACAAACATATGGATTGAAAGAATGAAGGGAAGACTAAGAAAAATAAGTATTTTCTGTATTCCTTTGAATGTGTGCAGTAAGCGTGAAAAAGGAAGCTTTTTTAAAAGAAATAAAAAGTCAAAAGCCAAACTGCACTAATCAGAGGTGTACAACATACAGAGCTATCAGATGATACGAGGTAACCATGGTAAAATATACAGAACTGTCAGATGATACAAAGTAACCATCGTATGATAGAGTTAATATTCAGCAGTAATTAGCTTACATAAGTGGAAGCTTAAGTTTAAAGTTATGCCTTGTTTATTTCACATAAAGTGAAAACAGAGGAGATTAATACTTGTATTAATCAGACTAAATGGTCCACTGAGAAAAAGTACTGTCCTATTATCACACATGTCCAGGACTGAACACTAAAAGCTAAACCATGATATTCCTGTGATAGCCATTCAGAATATCAAAGGGAATGATTAATACCTCTTTGCTGCTGTTCTGGCTGCTGCTGTTGCTGAGTATTCCCTTGGTCTGGAGTAGGTGGTGCTGGTGTAGGTTCTGACTGTGAATGCTGCTGTTGAGTGGAAAGTAAGGCAGAAGCTTCTGCAGTAGGCCCAAGTCCACTTTGTGTAGCTGCCTAGAACATTTTGAAGAAATTTGGACTTAGCTGTATGCCGTGTGCAAAATGTGCAAGAATGATTCTTGTGCTATCCATGACTCAAAAAATAACCCTTACCACAAATAGATATCTAATCTTTTGTTATTCTTCTCTACCAATCTCTTCCTCAAAATCCCTAAAAGAATCCATTTCAATAAGTTCTCTCATGGTGATTTTTATATCCCATATAAATGCTTTACTTTGAATTGAGCCAGGTTTCTCCACTCATTCAAGTAAACACTGTCATCTGCAAGTTTACAAATCATTCCAAAGTTTAATCTCTCTGATGTTCTTCCTCATATTCTAATCCTTACTCTTCCATCAAATTTGCAACCCATATATTAAATACCTTGAACTCTCTCTAACCATAGTCTTCATCTAATACCACATCTCTAAATCACTACTGTCTCAACATCTGGATTCATACTTATCTTTTTTCTCTTTCATAAAACCTTTACAAGTAGATGTGACTGGTATCAACTCCTTCAAAAATATTTTTGTTATGTAATCAACAGGCCCTCTTATGGAGCTCTTAAAGCTTCAAGGCTGCACTACAACCAGTAGCTAGGAAATGACTTACTCTTTTGGAGTAAATGTTCATTTGTGAGACTGTACTCCTTTTCATTTACTGACAGTGGTATAACCTTGCCAAAGGTGAATTTCCACTCATGGTGTAACTTCTTGCAGGCAGAGTCCAGTAACATCATAAAATATTCTATACATAAACAGTAATTCTCTAATGATCTTCACTGCAACTTTACAACATCAGCTTAAGCTCCAAAAATTACAGTGAATTAATACAATGATTAATCATATCATATACAATGAAAGCATGAGTGCAAAGTAACTGTTTTTCCTCTAATCTTTATTACTTTTTCGATTAATCTATTCTTTTCATTTTATATTGGAGGCTCCAGTCATGGACAAAAGTCCACATCAAGGTTAGGCCTTAACTGAAATACAGAAAGGTTAATGAAAGGGAAAAAGAAGAGACAAAGGAAAGCATTTTAAAATTTTGAAAGAAGTGAAAAAACTGTCTTATAAACTGTACCAGATCACAGTTACTGGGAAAGACATGGAAGGGGTGAGAGTTACAAAGCTTCAAGGTGTTGGGAAGGAAACAGTTATCAACACAGCCCATCCATTTACCGACAGTGGTATAACCTCGCCAAAGGTGAATTTCCACTCATGGTGTAACATCTTACAGGCAGAGTCCAGTAACATCATAAAATATTCTATACATATACAGCAATTCTCTAATGATCTTTACTGCAACTTTATAATCCACTACATCAGCTTAAACTCCAAAAAATACAATGAATTAATATAATGATTAATATTATACATAATGAAAGCATGAGTGCGAAGTAACTGTTTTTCCTCTAATCTTTATTACATTTTTATTCTTTTCTTTTCTTTTTATATTGGAGGCTCCAGTCATGGACAAAAGTCCACATCAAGGTCGGGCCTCAACTAAAGTAGAGATAAGTTACTGAAAGGGAAAAAGAAGATACAAAGGAAAGCATTTCAAAATTTTGGAAGAAGTGAAAAACTGTCTTGGAAATTGTACCAGATCACAGTCATTGGTAAAGACATGGAAGGGGTGAGAGTTACAAAGCTTCAAGCTGTTGGGAAGGAAAGAGTTATCAAAACAGCCCACCCATGAGTTGCCAATGGCCATGCAGTAGTCATGTGACGTAGCATGGTCTACCTAATGGTGGGGGCACACAAGCAGCCAGCTCTTGGGATCAAATCCCAAAGTAACACTTATAAAGAGGAAAAGTGAACAAACACTGCAGCATAGGGCAAGCAAGTTAAGTTTTGAGGTTATCCTGGGAGAGTTTATAAGTCCATCCATTTTTGACTTAACTCTGTTAAGTAAGGATGCTGAATTAGAACCACTCCAGAAGTGAGAGCAGTACTCCATACAAGGACAGATCAGTCCTTCATATAAATGGAGGAACTGTTCAAAGGCTATGAAATTTTAACACCAAGACAGAGCTCCCACCAACATCATGTCGACCCCAATATACCATACCATTCCAATACATTTTCTCCCTTGCAAGCCTTTCACTCCCCAGCATGTTGAGCCCCTGATCACTCAAAATATTTTTCCCTCCATCCATCCATCTCCAATTTGTTCTTTCTGTTCTCTTTATTCCCTCCACTTATGGCTCATATAAATTCTTTATCATCCTTTCCCCACTCATTCATTCCATATGTCCAACCACACTCTTTTTATTATCACACATCTCTCTTTCACTCTTTCATAACTTACTCTATCAAACCACCTCACACCACATATTGCCCTCAAACATTTCATTTCCGACACATCCACCCTCCTCCACACATCCCAACCTATAGCCCATGCCTCGCATCCATATAATATTGGTGGACCTACTATTCCTTCAACCATACCCATTGCTGCCCTTCCAGATAATGTTCTCTCTATCCACACATTCTTCAACTCCCAGAACCTTCGCCCCTTCCCCAACCTATGACTCACTTTCATTTCCATGGTTCCATTCACAACCAAGTCCACTTCCAAATATTTAACACATCACTTCCTCCAATCTTCCTCCATTTAAACCTACAACCCAACTAACTTGTCCCTCAACCCTGCTGAACCTAATAACCTTGCTTTTATTCACATCTACTCATAACTTTCTCCTTTCACACACTTTTCCAAGCCCAGTCACCAACTTCTGCAGCTTCTGATTCAAATCAGCCACCAGTGTTCTATCATACGTAAACAACAACTGACACTTCCAAGGCCCTCTTACCCCCAACAGATTGTATGCTTGCCCCTCTCTCCAAAACTCTTGCATTTACATCCCTCACCACCCATTCACAAACAAATTAATCAACCATGGTGACATTACACACCCTCGCCACAGACTGACCTTCAATGGGAACCAATCACTCTCCTCTCTTCCTACTTGTACACATGCCTTATACCCTTGATAAAAACTTCCCACTCCTCCTAGTGGCTTATCTCCCACACTATATGTTCTTAAGAACTTCCAAAAAGCATCCCTATCACCCTATCATATGCCTTCTCCAGACCCATAAATGCCACACATAAATCCATCTTACCAACCCTACTATATGCCTTCTCCAGATCCATAAATGCCATAAACCAATCCATCTGTTTTTCTAAGTATTTCTCAGACACATTTTTCAAAGCAAACACCTGATCCACACATCCTCTACCACTTCTGAAACCACACTGCTCCTCCCTAATCTGATGCTCTGTACATGCCTTCACCCTCTCAATCAATACCCTCCCATATAAGTCTTCCAGGTGTACTCTACAAACTCATGCCTATACAGTTTGAACACTCACCTTTATCCCCTTTACATTTATACAATGGCACTACATATGCATTCCTCCAATCCTCAGGCACTTCACCATGATGCACACATACACTAAATATCCTTACCAACCAATCAAAAACACAGTTACCCTCTTTCTTCATAAGTTCAACTGCGATACCATCCAATCCCACTGCCTTGCCAGATTTCATCTCCCACAAGGCTTTCAACATCTCTTCTGTTTTCACCAAACCACTCTCCCTATCTTTCTCACTTCACATACCACCCCAAACCAAACACCCTACATCTACTATTCTATCATCAAACACATTTAACAATCCTTCCAAATACCCACATCATCTCGTCACTCCATCACTATCTGTTATCACTTCCCCTTTTGCCCCCTTCATCAAATGTTCCCATTTGTTCTCATATCTTTTGCACATTATTTATCTCCTTCTAAAACATCTTTCTGTTTTTCCATACATATTCTCCATTTCCCGCGTTAGCAAGGTAGCGTTAAGAACAGAGGGCTGAGCCTTAGAGGGGATATCCTCACTTGGCCCCCTTCTCTGTTCCTTCTTTTGGTAATCAAAAACAAGAGGGGAGGATTTCCAGCCCCCAACTCCCTCCCCTTTTAGTCACTTTCTTCAACATGCAGGGAATACATGGGAATTATTCTTTCTCCCCTATCCCCAGGGATAAAAACATCTTTTCATTCACCCCTAAAGTTTAACAATATTCTCTCATCCAAACTATCATTTGCCTTCTTTAATGCTCTCCGCACCTTCCTTCTGACTTGCTACTTTCTCTCACATATCTTCCAATCATTTGCACTCCTTCCTGGTAAGTACTGCCCAAATGCCTCTCTTTTCTCTTTCATTGGCACCTTTACTTCTTCATCCCACCACTCACTACCCTTTCTAATCTGCCCATTTCCCACCTTTCGCATGCCACATGCATCTCTTGCACATGACATCACTGCTTCCCTAAATAACTTCCATTCCTAATCCACTTCCATCATGTCATTTGCTCTCACCTTCTGACACTCTACACCCAATCTCTCCTGGTACTTCCTCCCACAAGTCTCCTTTCCAAGCTCACTTAATCTCACCACTCTCTTCTCCCCAACATTTTCTCTTCTTTTTTGAAAACCTCTACAAATCTTCACCTTCACTTACACAAGATAGTGATCAGACATCCCTCCAGATGCCCCTTTCAGCACATTAACATCCAAAAGTCTCTCTTTTACAAGCCTATCAATTAACAGGTAATCTAATAATGCCCTCTGACCATCTCTTCTACTCACATACATATAGTTATGTATATCTCTCTTTTTAAACCAGGCATTCCCAATCACCAGTCTTTTTTCAGCACACAAATCCAAAAGCTCTTCACCATTTCCATTCACAACACTGAATACCACATGTACACCAATTATACTCTCAACTACCACATTACTCACCTTCACATTTAAATCACCCATCACTAATATCTGATCCCATGAACCAAAGCTATTGACACAATCACTCAACTGCTCCATCCACTCACATCAATCTAGAATTTATTTTCTTACACTCTTTCATACACTCCCACAACTCTTGCTTCAGGAGTAGTAGTACTCCTTCCTTAGCTGTCATCCTCTCACTAACCCCTGACTTTACTCCCAAGACTTTTTCAAACCATTCTTCCCCTTTACCCTTGAGCTTCATTTCACTCAGAGCCAGAATTTCCAGGTTTCTTTCCTCAAACATACTTCCTACCTCTCCTTTCTTCTCATCTTGGTCACATATATTATTTCATTCATATTCATTTCTATTATACTCAATTGCTGTTTCCTGCGTCAACAAGGTATTGCAAGGAAGCAGATGAAGAATGGCCTAACCACTCATATACATATATATATACATAAATGCCCATACATGCACGTATACATACATACACATTGCAACATATACATACACAGACATATACATATATACACATGTACATATTCATACTTGTTGCCTTCATCCATTCCCATCGCCCCGCCACACATGAAACGGCATCCCCCCCTCCAGCGAGGGAGTGCCAGGAAAAGACAAAAAGGCCACATTCATTCACACTCAGTCTTTCCCTGTCATGTGTAATGCACCGAAACCACAGCTCCCTTTCCACATCCAGGCCCCACAGACCTTTCCATGGTTTACCCCAGATGTTTCACATGCCCTGGTTCAATTCACTGACAGCACATGGATCCCAGTATACAACATTATTCCAATTCACTTTATTCCTTGCACGCCTTTCACCCTCTTGTATGTTCAGGCTCCAATAGCTCAGTCTTTTTCACTCCATCCTTCCACCTCCAATTTGGTCTCCTGCTTCTCCTTGTTCCCTCCACCTCTGACACATACATCTTTTCTCACTCATTCTCTCTATGTGTCCAAACCATTTCAAAACACAATCTTCTGCTCTCTCAACCACACTCTTTTTATTACCACACATCTCTCTTACCCTTTCATTACTTACTCAATCAAACCACCTCACACCACATATTGTCCTCAAACATTTCATTTCCAAAACATCCAACCTCCTCTGCACAACCCTATCTATAGCCCGTGCCTCACAACCATATAACATTGCTGGGACCACTATTCCTTCAAACATACCCATTTTTGCTCTTCTAGATAATATTCTCACCTTCCACACATTCTTCAATGCCCCCAAAACCTTCATCCCCTCCCCCACCTTGCGACTCAAAGTTGCTTCTATGGTTCAATCCACTGCTAAGTTCACTCACAGATATCTGAAACATTTCACTTCCTCCAGTTTTTCTCCAATCAAACTTACCTCCCAATAAACTCGTCCCTCAACCCTACTAAACCTAAAAACCTTGCTCTTATTCACATTCACTCTCAACTTTCTTCTTTCACACACACTTTACCACTGATGATACAGTGCTGGTGGCTGATTCAGGTGAGAAACTACAGAAGCTGGTGACTGAGTTTGGTAGAGTGAGTGAAAGAAAAAAGCTGAGAGTAAATGCGAATGAGAGCAAGGTTATTAGGTACAGTGGGGTTGAAGGACAAGTCTATTGGGAGGTAAGTTTGAATGGAGAAAAACTGGAGGAAGTGAGGTGTTTTAGATATCTGGGAGTGGATGTGGCAGCGGATGGAACCATGGAAGTGGAAGTGAGTCACAGGGTGGGGATGGGGCGAAAGTTCTGGGAGCATTGAAAAATGTGTGGAAGGCAAGAACATTATCTCAGAAAGCAATGTTTGATATGTTTGAAGAAATAGTGGTTCCAACAATGTTATATGGTTGCAAGGCATGGGCTATAGATAGAGTTGGGTGGAGGAGGGTAGATGTGTTGGAAATGAGATGTTTGAGGACAATATGTAGTGTGAGGCAGTTTGATCGAGTAAGTAATGAAAGGGTAAGAGAGATGTGTGGTAATAAAAAGTGTGGTTGAGAGAGCAGAAGAGGGTGTTTTGAAATGGTTTGGTCACATGGAGAGAATGAGCGAGGAAAGATTGACAAAGGGGATATATGTGTCAGAGGTGGAGGGAACAAGGAGAAGTGGGAGACCAAATTGGAGGTGAAAAGATGGAGTGATAAAGATTTTGAGCGTTCGGGGCCTGAACATGCAGGAGGGTGAAAGGCGTGCAAGGAATAGAGTAAATTGGAATGATGTGGTATACCTGGGTCGACGTGCTGTCAATGGATTGAACCAGGGCATGTGAAGCGTATGGGGTAAACCATGGAAGTTTTGTGGGGCCTGGATGTGGAAAGGGAGCTGTGGTTTCGGTGCATTATACATGACAGCTAGAGACTGAGTGTGAACGAACGTGGCCTTTGTTGTCTTTTCCTAGCACTACCTCGCACGCATGTGAGGGAAGTGGGTTGACATTTCATGTGTGGCGGGCTGGCGACGGGAATGAATAAAGGCAGCAAGTATGAATTATGTACATGTGTATATATGTATATGTCTGTGTATGTACACATATGTATACGTTGAAATGTATAGGTATGTATGTGTGTGTGTGTGTTGACGTCTATGTATATACATGTGTATGTGGGTGGGTTGGGCCATTCTTTCTTCTGTTTCCTTGCGCTACCTCACTAATGCAGGAGACAGTGACAAAGTATAATAAATATAAAATAGAATGTTGTTGTTCGCTGATGATACAGCGCTGGTGGCTGATTCATGTGAGAAACTGCAGAAGCTGGTGACTGAGTTTGGTAAAGTGTGTGGAAGAAGAAAGTTAAGAGTAAATGTGAATAAGAGCAAGGTTATTAGGTACAGTAGGGTTGAGGGTCAAGTCAATTGGGAGGTGAGTTTGAATGGAGAAAAACTGGAGGAAGTGAAGTGTTTTAGATATCTGGGAGTGGATCTGTCAGCGGATGGAACCATGGAAGCGGAAGTGGATCATAGGGTGGGGGAGGGGGCGAAAATTTTGGGAGCCTTGAAAAATGTGTGGAAGTCGAGAACATTATCTCGGAAAGCAAAAATGGGTATGTTTGAAGGAATAGTGGTTCCAACAATGTTGTATGGTTGCGAGGCGTGGGCTATGGATAGAGTTGTGCGCAGGAGGATGGATGTGCTGGAAATGAGATGTTTGAGGACAATGTGTGGTGTGAGGTGGTTTGATCGAGTAAGTAACGTAAGGGTAAGAGAGATGTGTGGAAATAAAAAGAGCATGGTTGAGAGAGCAGAAGAGGGTGTTTTGAAATGGTTTGGGCACATGGAGAGAATGAGTGAGGAAAGATTGACCAAGAGGATATATGTGTCGGAGGTGGAGGGAACGAGGAGAAGAGGGAGACCAAACTGGAGGTGGAAAGATGGAGTGAAAAAGATTTTGTGTGATCGGGGCCTGAACATGCAGGAGGGTGAAAGGAGGGCAAGGAATAGAGTGAATTGGAGCGATGTGGTATACAGGGGTTGACGTGCTGTCAGTGGATTGAATCAAGGCATGTGAAGCGTCTGGGGTAAACCATGGAAAGCTGTGTAGGTATGTATATTTGCGTGTGTGGACGTGTGTATGTACATGTGTACATGTGTATGGGGGGGGGGGTTGGGCCATTTCTTTCGTCTGTTTCCTTGCGCTACCTCGCAAACGCGGGAGACAGCGACAAAGTATAAAAAAAAAAAAAAAAAAAATCTATTACACTTAGTCGCTGCTGTTGTTCTTTGATTCTCCAATAAATTCATCAATCTTTATGATCATCTGGTGACTTAGTGAGGTGTTAATGTGTTCGAAGTAAAATGAGAAATTCTTTTTTCTATTCTGCATTTAAGAAGTGATATTTTCTGAACTTATAAATCTTACAATTGTAAAGTTTATTACAAAATTTGGATTCTATAACTGTGAGTACTGTATCTGTAAATTGATGCAATACATCACAGGATCTGTGCACTCTTTTCTTTCAAAGAATCTCTGTTTTTCCCTACTAATAGTAAAGAATCTATATCATGGTTTGCTCATGCTCTCTACTTATGATTACTGTACCTGGGTCTGTAATGATGCCAGAAAGTATGGAAATGTGGCCATTACCCACTGCCATTGGTACAATTGATTCATCCATGTTCGCAGAGCAAGGGCATACTCCCCCGCAGTATGGTAGTCTCCTTCATACTCCTTTAGCAATGCTGGACGGTATTCTGATGATGAAAAATATGAGCATAAACATTATAGTATAACTGCTGTTGTCTGTATGGCTTTAGAGTGACATGTATACTAACCACTGCTCAATGAAGACTGCACATCACCCTCCTTTAAGCACAAAAACAATTTATTGTATAAGATTAAAGAATGAAATTAAAAAGGCAGATATCCAGTAGAGCCCTGAGCCAGTTCTTTTCCATTAATCAAAACACTACCATGATGAATTTCTTGAACATATTATAGCAGGAGCATAATACACTTCCACAATCTAATTATTCAGTTCTAGGATGACAAATATACAGCACAAACACAACAAAATATATGATTCATCAACAAGAATCTAACACAATGTAAGACTCTCATAACAGTGAAAGAGGAAAGATGAATGTAACAGTTCTGATATACAGTATATGGCCATGACTAAACATTGACATAACATATAGAGTTAAACAACATAAATGTATAGAAAAATACATTTCAATTTAAAAATATATTCAAATAGGTAGTACCTAGTAGGCAGCCAACGACTAGGGAGGTATATTACCAGTGCTACTCGCCTGGGTATCAGGAGGGTTAGTGACATCTGTTGAGTGGGCCAGCACTTTAGTGGTTGTCAAGTTGCACTCCTCTGACCCAGGTAGTTGTTTCTTTCTTTCTGCCTCACTAACAGGTGGACTACTAGCATTCTGTTCACAAATGTACAATTCCTCCTTGTTATATACAACACTTGACAATACTTAACTCACGCAACTCATTCTTCATAAATCTAGATTTTCCTGCAGTGAGCACTATGCCCTAGCCCTGCCTTTTGGCAAAATGGTAGGAGGAGTAGACAGAAATAGTAGGTAGGAAGATTTAGGCAAGAGTATTAGGTAGAAGTAGTAGATAGGAGCATTAGACAGAAGTAGTCTTTGGGAATATTAGGTAGGAGCCTGTGAAAGTACACTGAACTAGACTTGTCCTCTGCCAGTGGCCTGTTAAGGGTGAGGCACAAAAGCTATGAAGTGGCACTGGAGTTCTTTAGTTACAAAGACAGTTGCTGTGGCCACCCCTTAGAGAAAGTTCCAATTGGAACAAGCGTCAGAGATATAGGCAGATAGATAGTCAGTGACTAGGGAGGTATATTACCAGTACTAACCACTTGGGTATTGGGAGGGTTAGTGATGGCTGTGTAGCAAGCCAAACTTCAGTGACGGTCCAGTTGCACTCCTCCGACCCAGGTAGCTGTCTTTTCATTCTGCTTTTCCCATACGTTGACCAATAGCATCTGTCCACAATAATATCATTTCTCCTTGTCATAAATAACACATGACAAAACATTACTCACACAACTCATTTTTCATAATCCTAGATTTTCCTATGGTGAGCACTATGGGCTAGACCTACCTTTTGGCAAAATGGTAACAGCAACAGATTGAAGTGGTACATGGGGACACTTAGGCTAGGACATTAGGTTAAAACATATAAGGTATAAGTAGTAGGTAGAAATATTAGGCAGGAACATTAATTAGACACAGTCAAATTAGGTAGGAGCCTCTGCAAACACTGCACAAGAGTTGCTTTCTGCCAGTGGCCTGTTAAGGTGCGGTGCTGAAGCAGCTCTGGAGTCCACTAGTTATGTAGAATCTATTGCAGTGGCCACCCCCTTGAGGTAGTTTCAGGTGGGAACAGCCATCAGAGACAATGACTGAATGACAGACAGAATACATTCAATACATAATAAAAGACCCAGAAAAAGCTCACTCTTTTTGGCTCCAGTTGAAGAAGAATCTTCACCAGCTGTTACCATGGTGATGCGCCTGCAAGAAAAAATTTTGGTATGAAAATAATTTCCAATCACAAAAAAATATACTCTCTGAAAATTATGATGGTATTCATATACAGGACTCCCCTGTTTAATCCCAGAAAATGCTAAATAAGCTAGCTACATTTCTCTCAAAGATTTCCATTATACAAATTATGGTGAATTCCACAGTCAAAATTTAAAACCTACATATTACTCTAAAATTCTCACTACACTGTTTATACAACTAATTTGCACTGTTAATGAAGAGCTACACAGTAGCTACTTTACAGCAATGATAACATATTACATAAATAAACCTGCTGATGTGGTGTGTGTATTTAAGCCAGAGGGGGTGATGACAAGAGCAGCTGGATTTCATTTCATATTTCACTACTGAAGTTAATCACTGATACTACAGGGAGTCAGAAATAATACAGAGTTGATGATATAAATTATAAAAACAATGGTGTACAGACACTAGAACTAAGCCTACAGCTCTGGCAATGAAAGCTATTTTCTTCTTCACTTTAAGGTGTCAAAGAACATTCAGTTTCACTTCCAAACTACAGGCTGTACCTCCCTAACATGATGCTCTGTGGTCCAGCAACCATCTACGGTCAAGCACAGTTTAGAGATGCCACCATTAGTTCGTGGATCTGCCACCAGGGAGGCATTGTTAGCAGTGCTAAGGCACCAAAATCTGTTTACACTGCAGCTGAGCTAATTAACAGTCCTGTTAATTTCTTATAGCCCCAGAACAAGTGTATAATGCTGATGAATCTGCCATATTGTTGTCATATACCACAAAAAACCCTTGCCCAGGATACTGAGGATTCTCCATCTTGGGGTAAGCATTCCAAAGATAGGGTAACAATTCTTGGCTGCAGCAATGCTGCAGGCATACATAAAACCAAGCTGATGGTAATTAGTAAGTGTTTCCCCAAGGGCCTTACAAGGGCTCACTTTCTGTTTTCTGGCATTTTCTGTGGTCCAGCAATGGCCAAGTCCCAAGGTTGCCTGATTGAAGAGGTACAACCTGTATTGCACTCCTCTTGATCATTGTACTACTACAATTCTTAACACTCATGGCACATTTTGGAACTCACTTTGAATGGTATGAAGTACTGCAAAAGTTCAAAAGAAACCTAAATCAGGGCAAAATAAACTGATCTCATTGCTCACATGGACCACAGGCTGAAATGTGAAAATCACTAATAATAGCAAATTTACACCACTACATGGCAACTAGTGGCTTGCATGCAAGCCTCATGAAGAACTGGTGCTCCAAGAACATGCTTAGCTTGAAAATGTCACTACTATGTTAAGCAGTTATGTGATATAAGAACAGGTGATACTGTACCTTAAATAACTTATTTCCCTAATATCTTACAAAAATAATTCAAAAAGCAGAACATTTAGCAGGAATTACCTGTATCTATATCCAAATCAGCATCCCACACTCAAGCAGAATCTCCTGTAAATACAATTATCAACAGAAGTCTCCTAACATTCATCAATACAATGTCCATCATGAAATTTTATGAAAAACAATTCCAGGATGTGATACATTACATACCATGGAAACATAAGGAGTATGATGAACATTTGTCATACGTAGCATAAAAAATACAATTTGTCAGTTCCAGTCAGTTACGTTGATGAATAAGAACAATATGTCACCTATATCCACTTTATCTTGGAAACCCCACGTTACGGAAATAGCTAAGTCTGCCTCTAAGGAACTGGTACATGTGTTTGCAAGAATTTCATTTCTTGCAAACACTTGTTATGTTCATATAAAGGATTGATCCATCCTTGAGTCAAAATACTCCTCTCATATCTAAGGTAGTTCTAGCACTGCATCGTTACTGGACAGAGTCGAGTAGTCTAACTTATAAACTCTCCCATGCTAACTTCAAAACTTGACCCGCTTGTCCTAAGCTGCAATGTAGGTATATTTTTCTCTCTATCGGAATTCCTATGATTTTTGCTCCCAAGATCTTGCTACTTGTGTGCCTCTGAGCACTACCTAAACAATACAGTACTGAGCAAGCTTCTGTGTCACATGATTACTGTGTGGCCACTCGCAACTCCAGGGTGGGTCGTTTTCATGAGCGTTTCTTATCATACACCTTGAAACTTTGGAATTCTACCCTCTTGCATCTTTCCTAGTAACTATGACGTGGCATATTTTAAAATTGGTTTCTGACTTCCTCCAAAATCCAGTTTCCCTTGTCCCCCTTCTTTTTTTCCTTTCATTAATCTCCTTATACTTCAATTAAGGCCTGGCCTTGACATGGAAGGTTGTCCATGACTATAGCCTCCAACATAATTAAAAATAAAAAGTAAATTAACCTTACAGAAGTTGAATTGCTTCTTGGTCACACCAGAATAAAAAGAATTTCTTTTTTCATCTGACATGACGATATTTCTATGCAGCATTCACATGATCTTGAGAAGATAAGAACTCCCAAAAAAACTGCTCATCTTAAAGCAGTGGCACAAATTTGTTGACGTTTCATCAAACTTTCGTGGCCAGCAGCTCGACATCACTAAGCCTGGGAAGGTGAGTCCTGGCCTACAGCTCATTACCAGTAAGCTTACGATGATTGTGCTAACCTACATGTCAACACCAGACACCTATGATGATGGTGTTGACCTGAGGCTGGGCAACGCATTATATCCCCAATGAACATGTTAAATTTGGGTGTTATTGAAACCTTTCACTGTGATTCTAATTGAATCACCTTTTCTACAATTTCATTTACCTTTCTCTTCACTTACCTGACAGTATAAAAGTGAATAGTTATCTCCAGAAATGGACTAACCTCAACAACATGAACCCTTAAAACCAAAATAAACAAACGTCATCACATAAACACAACAGACGTATAACAAGAAAATATAATACTCCAAAACAATTGTGGCAATCTAATAAAATGATATACGAATAGAAAAATACATAAAATTAGGATCAGTTGACAGCAAAATTCACTCTTTTTTCTTTCATACATTTTCGCCATTTCCTGGGTAAGGGAAGGAGCGCCAGGAATATACGACAATATGGCCAGGTTGGATGACATGTATTGTCCAGTTCTCGTGTACAATATAACGCTATTGGTTAATACAACACCGTATTTCTTTCCTGTAGACACATAAAGCATACATGAAGGAAGGTGGAGCACGTTTTCCGTGCTTTCGTTGTTATAATGTTAAAATAATCAGTTAGTGTAGTTGGTGCTTTAGGCTTATATACAAGCAAGAGTAATATATTTAATTTTAGTGCCAAAGAGCCAGAAAATACATGGCGCATAAAATTAAAATGAAATAAAATACTTGAAAGTGACAATAAGCAAGTGAAATTCTTTCAATTAAAAAGCTAGACCGCCACACACATGTGAAGTTTGGTACATACGATTACTGCTTTATTAAAGTATTTAATTGGAACTGTAGAAACTAAATGCCCCATCATCACCAGTACCAGGGTAACCAACTCTCCCACCATCACCAGTACCAGGTTGTGTTTGGCTTTCACCTTCATCTTGTTAGCATTATTCAGTAGGCAACACACAATGGTCAGAGGTAATCATGATGGGCAGTAATGTCGTTAACCTAGTGACGTCAACTCACGCTCTCGGGTCGGCAACTTATTTCTCACCACTTATTTTGGTTCCCATTCTTGTCAAGTATTGTTTCATCATAACCAAGATATCACTGTTGCTATCAGTAGTGACTTAGATAATCTGATATAATAAATGTTGGAAATAAATATATAATAGCTGGAGTAAATGGCTGGAGGATCAGTGAACTTTAGTTCAGCCTCAGGAGCATCAGCCAAGGCGTTTGTATTAAGGTATGAATAAGGCTTTCATTATTTCTAGAGAAGTTCTTGCAGTGTCACCCATTTGACTTTGGATAGGAATGAATTCAACTTGCACTCCTTCCATCACTATGAATGACTAAATGCTAACACTCGACAAAAGAGCAACAAATCTGAACATGGCTTACACCTACACATGATGTTCACTCTCACCCTACAAACATCAACACAAAACAAACCAAGATATGAAATAATGATTTTGTAAATATTATCTGGTTTGATTAGTCCTTTGCCAGGATTTTTAGGGCAGTCAACTTCAACCTACATCCACAAAAAAAAAAAAAAAAAAATTCGTGCTTAGGATAATTCTAAGATCTTACTACACACACTTTAACTGTTGAGAGACAGCGGCAGCTTCTACTGTGTGTATGTGGCTCTGAGTCCTGTGTGTGTGTGGCTCTGAGTCCTGTATGTGTGGCTCTGAGTCCTGTGTGTGTGTGTGTGGCTCTGAGTCCTGTGTGTGTGGCTCTGAGTCCTGTGTGTGTGTGGCTCTGAGTCCCGAGTGTGTGGCTCTGAGTCCTGTGTATGTGGCTCTGAGTCCTGTGTGTGTGTGGCTCTGAGTCCTGTATGTGTGGCTCTGAGTCTTGTGTGTGTGTGTGTGTGGCTCTGAGTCGTGTGTGTGTGGCTCTGAGTCCTGTGTGTGTGTGGCTCTGAGTCCTGAGTCCTGTGTGTGTGGCTCTGAGTCCTGTGTGTGTGTGGCTCTGAGTCCTGAGTCCTGTGTGTGTGGCTCTGAGTCCTGTGTGTGTGGCTCTGAGTCCTGTGTATGTGGCTCTGAGTCCTGTGTATGTGGCTCTGAGTCCTGTGTGTGTGGCTCTGAGTCCTGTGTATGTGGCTCTGAGTCCTGTGTGTGTGGCTCTGAGTCCTGTGTGTGTGTGGCTTTGAGTCCTGTGTGTGTATGGCTCTGAGTCCTGTGTATGTGGCTCTGAGTCCTGTGTGTGTGTGGCTCTGAGTCCTGTGTGTGTGTGGCTCTGAGTCCTGTGTGTGGCTCTGAGTCCTGAGTGTGTGGCTCTGAGTCCTGTGTGTGTGGCTCTGAGTCCTGTGTATGTGGCTCTGAGTCCTGTGTATGTGGCTCTGCGTCCTGTGTATGTGGCTCCGAGTCCTGTGTGTGTGGTTCTGAGTCCTGTGTATGTGGCTCTGAGTCCTGTGTATATGGCTCTGAGTCCTGTGTGTGGGGCTCTGAGTCCTGTGTATGTGGCTGTGAGTCCTGTGTGTGTGGCTGTGAGTCCTGTGTGTGTGGCTGCGAGTCCTGTGTGTGTGGCTCTGAGACCTGAGTCCTGAGTCCTGTGTGTGTGGCTCTGAGTCCTGAGTGTGTGGCTCTGAGTCCTGAGTGTGTGGCTCTGAGTCCTGTGTGTGTGGCTCTGAGTCCTGAGTCCTGTGTGTGTGGCTGAGTCCTGTGTGTGTGGCTCTGAGTCCTGAGTCCTGTGTGTGTGGCTCTGAGTCCTGAGTGTGAGGCTGTGAGTCCTGTGTATGTGGCTGTGAGTCCTGTGTGTGTGGCTCTGAGTCCTGTGTGTGTGGCTGAGAGTCCTGAGTGTGTGGCTCCGAGTCCTGAGTCCTGTGTGTGTGGCTGTGAGTCCTGAGTGTGTGGCTGTGAGTCCTGATTCTAGTGTGTGTGGCTCTGAGACCTCCATGCTTTTGTAAGTAGTGAACTTTAACCCACCGACCTGTGTCGCCGCCACAGATATTCATATGGCCAATGGATTCTCTGTGTCTATAAGGAGTGGCTAAGACTTGAACTCTTGTCAATGATAGTCCGTTGTAAGATGTGTAACCTTGCTATGCCACAAGTGGCAAAGGTGTGCCCGCGTGTAACTAAACTGTGGCGTCTTTTAGGTGTGGGTGTTATGTAAAATGTAACGACCTACTTCATCCCAAATAAAATTGTCACAGATAATTAAAACTTTCTCTTGATTTAATGATCTTTGGTGAAGTATTTTGTTTCATGTTGAGGTAGTTCTTATATTTTCATCGTAACTATTCACATAAAGTATTGGCAACAAAACTTGTATGTCCCCCCATACATTTTCAAAGGCGATGTCAAACTAACATTTCATTACTTTTGTCTTCTTTCCTTTTATCTTGATTGCCATGTGCAGATGTATGATAATGAAATTAGCAAGGCTTCTGTAGTGTTCAGTCCATATTTTCGGTGCATTGTGTCTTGATCTCCACATGAGGCAAGGTTAAATTGTTGCAGGAAACATCGCCTTAGTCATGCTACCATGGCACTCAGTATGAGTTGTAGAAATCTCACATGTACCATTCACACATTTACTCGCTTCCATGCGAGAATTTGGGCTTTCTCCTCCTTAGAAAGGTGAAAGGTAATCATCTTGACGCATAGGTGGAAGAAAGACTGCACAGAAGTGAAATTCCTGAAATGAAGTGGCATCCTGGAAGAGTAAGAAAGTACATAATTCCCTTCAGACAGCCTGAGGAAACACCTAGATTAGGTTAGTTTCAGTGCCCAGCTGATGTTCAATGAATAGATTACCTGCTGTAGAACAGCACTGTATAGAAACGAGTTCATTAATCCTGTATAAGACAGAGCGTGGATAGTAAAGCAAAAGACACCTCTCCACTCCTATCTGTTGGGGAGGGGGGCAACTTCCTTGGATTACAACTTCCAGTTGCAATCCCAGCACTTTATTTTCTTATGTAATGGCATGGCATGGGCAGGTGAGGCCTTGATCAAGGCCATCCCATTAATGGTTTCAGAAGTGGTAGAGGATGTGTTGATCAAGTGTTTACTTTGAAGAATGGGTGCGAGAAATACTTAGAAAAACAAATGGATTTGTATGTAGCATTTATGGATCTAGAGAAGGCATACGATAGGGTTGATAGAGATGCTTTGTGGAAGGTTTTAAGAATTTATGGTGTGAGTGGTAAGTTGCTAGAAGCAGTGAAGTTTTTATCAAGGATGTAAGGTGAAGTTTGGTTTGCAGCAGGGTGTGTGATGTCCCCATGGTTGTTTAATTTGTTTATGGATGGGGTGGTTGGGAGGTAAATACAAGAGTTTTGGAGAGAGGGGCAAGTATGCAGTTAGTTGGGGATGAGAGGGCCTGGGAGGTGAGTCAGTTGCTGTTCGCCAATGATACAGCTTTAGTGGCTGATTTGTGTGAGAAACTGCAGAAATTGGTGACTAGAGTTTGGAAAAGTGTGTGAAAGGAGAAAGTTGAGAGTAAATATGAATAAGAGTATGGTTATTAGGTTCAGTAGGGTTGAGGGACAAGTTAATTGGGATGTAAGTTTGAATGGAGAAAAATTGGAGGAAGTGAAGTGTTTTAGATATCTGGGAGTGGACTTAGCAGTGGATGGAACCACAGAAGCAGTAGTGAGTCACAGGGTGGGGAGGGGGCAAAGGTTCTGGGAGTGTTGAAGAATGTGTGGGAGAGAACATGATCATGGAGAGCAAAAATGGGTATGTTTGAAGGAATAGTAGTTCCAACAATGTTATATGGTTGTGAGGCATGAGCTATAAATAGGGTTGTATGGAGGAGGGTGGATGTGTTGGAAATGAAATGTTTGAGGACAGCATGTGGTGTGAGGTGGTTTGATTAAGTAATTAAAGGGTAAGAGAGATGTGTGGAAATAAAAAGAGTATGTTTGAGAGAGCAGAAGAGGGTGTGTTGAAATAGTTTGGACATATGGAGAGAATGAGTGAGCAAAGATTGACAAAGAGGATATATGTGTCAGAGGTGGAGGGAACGAGAAGCGGGAGACCAAATTGGAGGTGGAACGATGGAGTGAAAAAGATTTTGAATGATCGGGGCTGAACATACAGGAGAGTGAGAGGCATGCAAGGAAGAGTGAATTGGAACATTGTGGTATACTGGGGTTGACATGTCAAAGGACTGACCCAGGGCAAGTGAAGCATCTGGGGTAAACCATGGAAAGGTTTGTGGGGCCTGGATGTGGATAGGGAGCTGTGGTTTTGGTGCATTACATATGACAGCCAGAGACTGAGTGTGAACGAATGTGGCCTTTTTTTGTCTTGTTTTCCAGGCGCTACCTTGCTGAAGCAGGGGTAGCGATGCTGTTTCCTGTTGGGTGGGGTAGACAGGAATGGATGAAGGTAAGCAAGTATGAATATGTCCTGAGTTGATAGAATTATTTATCCCCAGTTTAATAAGTAAAGGAAAATCCACATTATTGCTACCAACATAAGTAAGTTGAAGGCTGCTGGGAAAATGGTACAATTTTTTCTTACCAACATGACACAGGCAAAACATGCCCCAATCAAGGCTGTCTCAGGTGAAGGAAAAAAGTAATATGAAAAAGAAGAAACTAATCAGGGCTTTGCAGGTGTTCATAGACCTATTTTTCAAAGGAAGAAAGCTTATATGATGAAGAAAATACTAAGCTTTTTAGGTAACCCAGCATGAAATGCTATATGTGACCGAAATGAGAGAGGAAATATGATCAGTTTATCAAAAATAAAGCAAGTGGCAAAGGGAGGAAGGGAGGAAAATGGAGTTGAAGTTTAAAAAGTGAAATCATTAGCATAAAACTGAATAGGGTTAGAAGAAGAGAAATCATAAACTGAGATGTGAAAGAGAGCAAGTGATAGAGCCCTGAGGAACACCAATATTGATAGGATAGGAGGGGAAAGTCAAAGGCAACTACTGTGATGGAATGGTTAGAAAGGAATTTGTGCATTAAAGAACAGATAGATGTAGTGAAACAGAAGGCAATTTAGAAAGGAAAGATTCGTGCCTTTCCTTGTCAGATGCTTTGGAGATGTCAAGGGCTATGGAAAAAGTTTCACCAAACTCCCTTAAAGAGGAGGACCAGAGGTGAGTCACAAAGGAGGAAGATCAGTGGTAAACCTAGCACTGCAAAATCCTTACTGGTCTTCTGAAAGAAGGGAATGGGATTCTAAGTGTTTATGAGCTCAGAATTTCAGAGACTTTGGAGATAGCAGAAGTGAGAGCAATTGGGCAATAGTTGGGCAATAGTTCTTAGAAATTGGCTGAACGAAGACATGCTTCCACATGAAAGGGAAAGTTTGGGACTGTAGACAGAAGCAAAATAGGCAAGCAGGATTGATGCTAGTT
Source organism: Panulirus ornatus (assembly GCF_036320965.1). Taxonomy (NCBI): domain Eukaryota; kingdom Metazoa; phylum Arthropoda; class Malacostraca; order Decapoda; family Palinuridae; genus Panulirus; species Panulirus ornatus. The sequence goes on from NC_092278.1 coordinate 25,655,642, forward strand.
TAGAGGTACACACCCTTTGAACTCAAGGAATATACCACCTAAGTCATGTGCCTTGTCCACATGAAGCTGGGAGAGTTCTTGAAAGAGCCTGAGAGAGGGGAATATAGAAAGCATATATTCAGTGGGAGGAGATGAAGCAAGTTGTAGATTATTGGAAAAATAGTAGACATGAGCATGTTTCTTCTGTCACCCAATTAAGGTATGCAATATTTCTGTTTTTTGCCTTTACTTGGCCACTTAAAATTACAGGTATTGATCAACAGATCTCCGGTAAAATGACCTTTTGACTGTACTATGGTATTACTTGCTCATTTTTTTTTATGACAGGGAGCATACAGGACATTCAGTTACTGATATGGTGATTGCTTATCTGGCTTTGCAAAAAGAAGCTGAAGTGAATCATAGGGTGGGAGAGGGGGTGAAAGTTCTGGGAGCGTTGAAAAATGTGTGAAGTCAAGAAGGTTATCTTGGAAAGCAAAAATGGGTATGTTTGAAGGAATAGTGGTTCCAACAATGTTATATGGTTGCGAGGCGGGGGCTAAAGATAGAGTTGTGTGGAGGAGGGTGGATGTGCTGGAAATGAGATGTTTGAGGACAATATGTGGTGTGAGGTGGTTTGATTGAGTAAGTAATGAAAGGGTAAGAGAGACGTGTGGTAATAAAAGAGTGTGGTGGAGAGAGCAGAAGAGGGTGTTTTGAAATGGTTTGGTCACATGGAGAGAATGAGTGAGTAAAGATTGACATAGAGGATATATGTGTAAGAGGTGGAGGGAACGAGAAGTGGGAGACCAAATTGGAGGGGGAAAGATGGAGTGAAAAAGATTCAAGTGATCAGGGCCTGAACATGCAGGAGGGTGAAAGGCGTGCAGGGAATAGAGTGAATTGGAATGATGTGGTATACTGGGGTCGACGTGCTGTCAGTGGATTGAACCAGGGCATGTGAAGCATCTGGGGTAAACCATGGAAAGTTTTGTGGGGCCTGGATGTGGAAAGGGAGCTGTGGTTTTGGTGCATTATACATGACAGCTAGAGACTGAGTGTGAATGGATGTGGCCTTTGTTGTCTTTTCCTAGCGCTACCTTGCACACATGCAGGGGGGAGGGGGTTTTCATGTGTGGCGACAGTAATGAATAAAGGGAGCAAATATGAATTATGTACATGTGTATATATGTATATGTCTGTGTGTATATATATGTATACATTGAGATGTATAGGTATGTATATGTGTGTGTGTGTGTGTGTGTGTGGACATGTATGTATATACATGTGTATGTGGGTGGGTTGGGCCATTCTTTCGTCTGTTTCCTTGCGCTACCTCACTAACGCAGGAGACAGGCGACAAAGTATAATAAAAAAAAAAAAATAAAAATAATATATATACATATGTGTGTGTGTGTGTGTGCGTCTTTCCTCTTTTCTCTCTATTATATACGGAGTTTCTACTTATTCAGAGGTGGGTGACTAACACTCCTTCCCTACATATCTCCATTACCAGGCATGTTTCAGTCTAATGATCCAACAGCAACTTTCAATAAACCTAAAACAAAACTCTTGCTGGATTGGTTAGTCAACACTTTAACACACACTTCAATATGATTAGGATATAAAGAATTGCAATACACCAATTATCATATTTTTATAAACCAGTAAAATGAGTTACGCAAGTTCTTCTGTAAACTTGACAATGATTTTTTAAGAGGTACACCTGGAAATGCCACTCTTTTCCACAGAAGACCTTTTACCTTAACTAAATGTTAAATGTGACTGACAGACATACTTTATTTCCTTACATCTTGATGCAAAAATGTTCTAATAGGCATTATATAACAGTTTCAAAGTAATTGGCATAAAGATTAGTTAAGATGGCAGTAACAAAAAATACTGATAAACATTGTGACCCTACCGCTGACTAAGTAATTAGTCATGACCATATAACATAAAAATGTGGTCAAACACCAATTAGATAATGAAGCAGTTATTGTATATCAAAATGTTAGCAAATAGGATGTAGTTTGCATATAGATAATGCAAACAATACCTATGAAAAGATATGGAGAAGCATTACAGCCAGCATTAAAACTGGTTAAAAAACATTTATAAAGAAAATGTATAAAATACTGAAAGAAGAGTTTGTTCCTTAAAATGACTGGAACACAATAATGCAAAATGAGGAACTGCTTATATTTCAATATTCTTCTAAACAGTAGCATTTTCATATAAAATACTATCAATACTCAAAGAACATGGTAAATTCATATGTATGAAAAAATTTATCAGAAAAAATGTAATTATCAGCAATCCTTTCCCCTGAATATTACTCTTAAGTAGTTATGACAACTTGGACAGAAAATTTCACAGCAAACTACAACTGACATGATTAATGGAGAAAAACAATGTATTCTGCAACTTCATACACCCAACACTTCACACTCAACACAGGGTTGCATACTCCTGGATGAGAATAATTAAACTGATGAAAACCTTAGCATGAAAGTAAGTGGAACTATACATGCCACAATGACTATTACCTAAAGCCAAAAGGGAGTCATGCAAGAAGCTTAATGTAATTCGTGGTGTACTTATAGGGATCGTCACATGAAGGCCAGTAACACTTGTGGAGCAATGAAGTTCTTGTCAACTGTTATACAGCAATGTACCCAGAAGGCCAGTAACACTTGTGGAGTAACAAAGTTCTTGTCAACTGTTATACAGCAACGTACCCAGCACAAACTTTTTAAAAAAAATTTATGCTCAACTTACTTAAAAATTATGGTTAGACTCTTAGTCTTGGGAGTCTGCATCTCAGTAACAGAGAACTTTACAGCTACTTTTCAAGTGAGATTTAGGAGATAATAAATCCCCTAGGGATATGGGAAAAAGAATATTCCTTGAAGGCTCAGATTGGGCTGCATGAATGTGTGTGGATGTAACCAAGATGAGAAGAAAGGTAGCATGTTTGAGGAAAGAAATCTGGATGCTCTGGCTCTGAGTGAAACAAACCTCAAGGATAAAGTAGAGTTGTTTGGGAAAGTCTTAGGAGTAAAGTCAGGGGTTAGTGAGAGGACAAGAGTTAAGCAAGGAGTAGCAGGAGTTATGGGAGTATGTGAAAGACTGTAAGAAAGTAAATTCCAGATTGATGTGGGTAAAACTGAAAGATAGGTGATTATTATTCATCTGATCATGCGAAGAAAGATCATGAAAAGCAAGTGTTCTAGAAGCTGAGCGAGTGAGTCAGCAGCTTTGATGTACGAGACTGAGTTTTAGTGATGGGTGATTTAAATACAAAGGTGAGTAATGTGGCAGTTGAGGGTATAATTGGTGGACATGGGGTATTCTGTTTAGTGAATGGCAATGGTGAAGAGCTTGTGGATTTGTGTGCTGAAAGAATACCTGGTTTAAAAAGAGATATACATAAGTGAATAGGAGAGATGGTCAAAGGGCATTATTGGATAATGTGCTAATTGACTGCTGTGTAAAAGAGACTTTTGGATGCTAATGTGCTGAGAGGGGCAACTGGAAGGATGTCTGATCACTATCTTGTGAAGGTGAAAATTTGTACAGGTTTTCAAAAAAGAGAATGTTGGGGAGAAGAGAGTGGTGAGAGTAAGTGAGCTTGGAAAGGACACTTGTGTGTGGTAGCACCAGGAGAGACTGAATGTAGAATGGCAAAAAGTAAGGACAAATGATGTGAGGGGAGTAGGTGAGGAATGGGATGTATTAAGGGGAGAAGTGATGGCATGTGGCATGAGAAAGGTGGGAGGTGGGCAGATTAGAAAGGGTTGTGACATATGGGATGAAGAAGTAAAGTTGCTAGTGAAAGGGAAAAGAGAGGCATTTGGATGATATTTCCAAAGAAGGAGTGCAAATGGCTGGGAGATGTATAAAAGAAAGTGGCAGGAGGTCATGGGAAAAGTGCAAGGGCTGAAAAAGAGGGCAAATGAGAGTTGGAGTGAGAGAGTATAATTAAACTGTAGGGAGAATAAAAAGATGTTTTGGAAGGAGGTAAGTAAAGTGCGTAAGATAAGAGAACAAATGGGAACATCGGTGAAGGGGGCAAGTGGAGAAGTAATAACAGGTAGTGATGAAGTGAGACGGAGATGGAGTGAGTATTCTGAAGGCTTGTTGAATGGGTTTGATGATTGAGTGGCAGATATAGAGTGTCTTGGTCGGGGTGGTGTGCGAAGTGAGAGGGTCAGGAAGAATGGTTTGGTTAAGAGAGAAGAGGTAGTGAAAGCTTTGCGGAAGATGAAATTTGGCAAGGTGGCGGGTTTGGATGGTATTGCAGTAGAATTTAATAAGAAAGGGGGTGACTGTGTTGTTGTATGGTTAGTAAGGATATTCAATGTATGTATGGCTTATGGTAATGTGCCTGAGGATTGGCAGAATGCATGCTTAGTGCCACTGTACAAAGGCAAAGGGGATAAAGGTGTGTTCACAGTACAGGCATAAGTTTGTTGTGTATTCCTGGGAAATTATATGGGAGGGTATTGATTGAGAGGGTGAAGGCATGTACAGAGCATCAGATTGAGGAAGAACAGTTTGGTTTCAGAAGTGGTAGAGGATGTGTAGATCAGGTGTTTGCTTTGAAGAATGTGTGAGAGAAATACTTAGAAAAACAGATGGATTTGTATGTCATGGATCTGGAGAAGGCAAATGATAGGGTTGATAGAGATGCTTTTCGGAAGGTCTTAAGAGTATATGGTGTGGGAGGTAAGTTGCCAGAGGCAGTGAAAAGTTTTTACCAACGATGTAAGGCATGTATACGAGTAGGAAGAGGGGAGAGTGACTGGTTCCCAGCGAATGTCAGTCTGTGGCAGGGTGTGTGATGTCCCCATGGTGATTTAATTTGTTTATGGATGGGGTGGTTAAGGAGGTAAATGGAAGAGTTTTGGAGAGATGGTGAGTATGTAGTCTGTTGGGGACAAGAGGGCCTTGGAGGCGAGTCAGTTGTTGTTTGCTGATGATTCAGCTCTGGTGGCTGATTCAAGTAAGAAACTGCAGAGGTTGGTGCCCAAGTCTGGAAAAGCGTGTGAAAGGAGAAAGATGAGAGTAAACGTGAATAAGAGCAAGGTTATTAGGTTCAGTAGGGTTGAGGGACAAGTAAACTGGGGTGTAAGTTTGAATGGAGAAAAATTGGAGGAAGTAAGATGTATCTGATATCTGGAAATGGACTTAGCAATGAATGGAACCATGGAAGCGGAAGTGAGTCACAGGGTAGGGGAGGGGGTGAAGGTTCTGGGAGCAATGAAGAATGTGTAGATGGGGAGAATGTTATCTTGGAGAGCAAAAACGGGTATCTTTAAAGGAATAGTAGTTCCAACAATACTATATGGCTGCAAGGCATGGGCTATAGAATGGGTTGTACGGAGGAGAAAGGATGTGTTGGAAATGAAATATTTGAGGACAATATGTGGTGCGAGGTGGTTTGATCGAGAAAGTAATGAAAGGGTGAGAGATATGTGTGGAAATAAAAAAAGAGTGTGGTTAAGATGGAAGAAGCAGGTGTGTTGAAATAGTTTGGACATATGGAGAGAATGAGTGAAGAAAGATTGACAAAGAGGATATATGTGTCAGAGGTGGAGGGAATAAGGAGAAACAGATCAAATTGGAGGTGGAAAGACATAATGAAAAAGATTTTGAGCAATCAGGGCCTGAACATACAGGAGGGTGAAAGGGGTGCAAGGAATAGAGTGAATTGGAACAATGTGATATACCAGGGATGATGTGCTGTCAATGGACTGAACCAGGGCATGCGAAATGTTTGGGGTAAACCATGGAGAGGTCTGTGGGGCCTGGATGAGGATAGGGAGCTATGGTTTCTGTGCACTACACATGACAACTAGAGACTGAGTATGAACGAATGTGGCCTTTTTAGTCTGTTTTCCTGCCGCTACCTCACTGAAGCTGGAGGTAGCGATGCTGTTTCCTGTGAGGCAGGATAGCCCCTGGAAAGGATGAAGGCAAGCAAGTATGAATATGTACATATGTATATATGTATTATCCCTGGGGATAGGGGAGAAAGAATACTTTCCACGTATTCCCTGCGTGTCGTAGAAGGCAACTAAAAGGGAAGGGAGCGGGGGGCTGGAAATCCTCCCCTCTCTCTTTTTTTTTTCTAATTTTCCAAAAGAAGGAACAGAGAAGGGGGCCAGGTGAGGATATTCCCTCAAAGGTCCAGCCCTCTGTTCTTAACACTACCTCACTAATGTGGGAAATGGTGAATAGCATGAAAGAAAAAAAGAAAAATATATATGTATATACTGATGTGTGATTTCGGTGCATTATACATGACAACTAGATACTGAGTGTGAATGAATGTGGCCTTTGTTGTCTTTTCCTAGCGCTACCTTGTGCACATGCGGGGGAAGGGGGTTTTCATTTCATACGTGGCGGGGTGGCGATGGGAATGAATAAAGGCAGACAGTATGAATTATGTACATGTGTATATATGTATATGTCTGTGTGTGTATATATATGTATATGTTGAGATGTATAGATATGTATATGTGCTGTGTGTGGACGTGTATGTACATACATGTTTATGTGGGTGGGTTGGGCCATTCTTTCATCTGTTTCCTTGCGTTACCTCGCTAACGCGGGAGACAGCGACAAAGTACAATAAATAAAATAAACTGATTCGTATATGTATGTCTATGTGCGTTTATGTATATATATGTGTATATGTTTGGATGGGCCATTCTTCATCTGTTTCCTGGCGCTACCTTGTTGACGTGGGAAACGGCGATCAAGTATAATAAAAACAAATAAATAATAAAGAAGCCGTTATGGGTTTGTCTGCAACCTAAAAATACTGTCTATAAAATAATTACAAATTTGATCTTCCTTAATCAAGCATCATTTGCCAGAGCAAACCACTATAAAAAAGACAGTCATATAAACTATAATTCTTGCTCTCTTTTAAAGGAATGAAACCAACTACACAACTGTTCAGCCCCAGTTGTCTTCAGAACGACCAATCTTGTAGATGACTGAACTGAAGAATATGAAAATGTTCTGTAGGAAGACAGCAACTCCTGGCCACTGGAACTTGCTCTCTGTGAAAGAATGTATTTCTGATGAGAATTTTCGAAGCCTAAATGTATCAAGATGATATAACTTCTCTTCTCAATAGCTGCACTTGTCAGTTCATAAAGAACAAAAAACCTTATTGTTGTCACACAGAAGATTTAATTTTTGAAGCTGCATAATATATTCTTGCCATATCCCAGGGGAAAGTTCCTTGTGATAGTATAGGAAAAAAATCATGAACTAGCACAAAAAGCAACTTTGCAATATCCTACTGCAACCATATTCAGACACCTGAAAGTCTGTACACTTTTGCTAGGAAGGATATCCCTGGTGTTGAAACAGAATATTTTACTATGGAAGAGGTGTGGTCACTTGGAAAGGTGACTAAAGAACATAATTCCTGGAACACAGAGAATTTATTTCTTTCAGCCAACTGCTTTTACAAAGATAGTAAAGTAAATTTCTTGGGTCTTGAAGAATGAGAAAAATGTATTAAAGCAGAGGAAGCATCATGCAGTTCAATCACATCAAGGAGGAGTACTATGATACCTTGAAACCAGGAACAGTGAGAAGCTACAATTTTCATACCTACAAGGGCCAGCCTAGCAAATTCATAAAAACATCCTTGATTTGTATGACATTTATGAATCTAAAAGCATATGAAAGGATTGAGAGAGAGAGAGGTTTTCAGGAAGGTGTTATAGATTAATGGTGTCAGAGTAAAGTTACTGGAAAGGTGGAGTGCTATTGTGAAAGTACACATGTAAGCAACTTGGAAGAGAGGAAGGAGTGGTTCCAGATGAAGGTGGGTCAACAAGATTGGTCTGTGATATCACCTTGGCTATTTCAGGGGTGGGGGTAGGGGGGGGGGGGGGTTAATGCAAAGGTTTTGGAAAGGGGGGGGGGGTTAATGCAAAGGTTTTGGAAAAGGGAGGAGGGGTCATCGTCTAAAGTCTCTTGGGCACGGTTAGGTCTGGGATGTGAGATAGTTGCTGTCTGCTGATGATATGGCTCATGTGGTGTACTCAAGTAACTAAATCCAATGACTGGTGCTTGAGTTTTTTCAGTGTGTAAAGGGAGAAAGTTGAGGGTTAATGTGAATAAAAGTAAGGCAATGATGTTTACCAGGAGATACAGACAGGTTGGTTGGTATGAATCTGAATGGAGGAAGAAAAGTACTTAATATACTTAGGAGTGGGCATGACAGTAGATGGAACCATGGGAGCTGAAGTAATCCACAGAATGGGTGAGGAAGTTAAGGTCCTAAGTGCAATGAAGAGTGTGTGGAAAAGAGGTATTGCTGTCAGAGGAGGCAAAGACAGGTTGTATGGATGTGAGGCATGGGTCCTAGATAAGAAAAAAAAGCATGGAAGAAGGTGGATTGGTTGGAAATGAAATGTCTGAGGACATTAAGTGGCATGAAGAGGACTGATCTAGTAAGAAATGACTGGGTATGAGAAAGGTATGGCAGTAAGAAGAGTATGTTTGATATAGATGAAGAGGGTGTGCTGAGAGAGTTTGGGCATATGGATAGGATGAAAGAGGAGAGTATGATTAAGAAGGTACACATGTCAGAAGTGGTGGGAACAAGGATGAAATGGAAAGATGGAGAGAAAGATGCTTTGAGTTATTGTGCCCTGAACATGTAGGAAGGTGTGTGATATGCACAGAATACAGTAAAAAGAGCAATGTGGTGTCAATGGGCTGAACCAGGGCTTTTAAAATAGCCTGTGGGGTTTGGCTGTAGATAAGAGGATCTGCTTTCGGTGCATTATACATGACAGCAAGATATTTGATGGAAGACAATGAGGTAGTTTTTCATCTATTCCTGGTATTACAATGTTATGCAGGAAATGGTGATTTAGTATGTAAAAAAAAAATTTCCTTAACAGCCAGATATCTTAGTACCATACTAGAAATACCTAATAATTCTGACTGCTGTTGAATCAATGACACCATCAGGGAGGATTTGCATGCTGAACCAACAAACAACATTGTATGTAAATATGGTAATGAAAGAATGGACACGATGATCATAAGCAAAATCCTTTAGCCCTTATAGTGCTCCCATCATTTGGGATAAGATGATCATGCAGAATGCTATCCCTATATTACCTATGTTTTATTTTTCCAGCTGCTCTTTCAATTTGCATTTGCATTCTGTGGCAGTAACAAGATTTCAAATGTTGCCAGGAGCAATAATTCACATATAGAAATAGTGTTCAGTTACTCATACAAAACCATGGTGGGAAGATGTTGCTTGCTCACTTACCAGCATCACACTACACAATGTAAAAAATGGGGATTACATGAAATTCATATAATAATATCAGCCATTATATATGGATATATTTGGAGTCCAAGTGGAGTGATTTTAAAGACTGTTGATAGGATTTTGAAAACTATATCAGAGAAACACTTAACTCGAAACCTAGCAAAGGAATATGAAAGTGGAGCATGACACTATGGTTCACTGGGTACTTTAAGGCTTTAAATGGCAGTGACACACTAGGATATACCCTTCAACAGCTTCCACAGTCATCTGACAGGCATGCCATGGATGGCTCTAATAATCACATGAACATTTAACTTTTCCCCACCTTTTTTTGAATACCCAGAGACATAACTACCATTGCCAGGAAGGCAAAGGAAAATAATAATGCCTTCAATACCCCTTTTTTTTTTTTTTTTTTTTTTATACTTTGTCGCTGTCTCCCGCGTTTGCGAGGTAGCGCAAGGAAACAGACGAAAGAAATGGCCCAACCCCCCCCCCCCCATACACATGTACATACACACGTCCAGACACGCAAATATACATACCTACACAGCTTTCCATGGTTTACCCCAGACGCTTCACATGCCTTGCTTCAATCCACTGACAGCACGTCAACCCCTGTATACCACATGACTCCAATTCACTCTATTTCTTGCCCTCCTTTCACCCTCCTGCATGTTCAGGCCCCGATCACACAAAATCTTTTTCACTCCATCTTTCCACCTCCAATTTGGTCTCCCTCTTCTCCTCGTTCCCTCCACCTCCGACACATATATCCTCTTGGTCAATCTCTCCTCACTCATTCTCTCCATGTGCCCAAACCATTTCAAAACACCCTCTTCTGCTCTCTCGACCACGCTCTTTTTATTTCCACACATCTCTCTTACCCTTACGTTACTTACTCGATCAAACCACCTCACACCACACATTGTCCTCAAACATCTCATTTCCAGCACATCCATCCTCCTGCGCACATCTCTATCCATAGCCCACGCCTCGCAACCATACAGCATTGTTGGAACCACTATTCCCTCAAACATACCCATTTTTGCTTTCCGAGATAATGTTCTCGACTTCCACACATTTTTCAAGGCTCCCAAAATTTTCGCCCCCTCCCCCACCCTATGATCCACTTCCGCTTCCATGGTTCCATCCGCTGACAGATCCACTCCCAGATATCTAAAACACTTCACTTCCTCCAGTTTTTCTCCATTCAAACTCACCTCCCAATTGACTTGACCCTCACCCCTACTGTACCTAATAACCTTGCTCTTATTCACATTTACTCTCAACTTTCTTCTTCCACACACTTTACCAAACTCAGTCACCAGCTTCTGCAGTTTCTCACATGAATCAGCCACCAGCGCTGTATCATCAGCGAACAACAATTGACTCACTTCCCAAGCTCTCTCATCCCCAACAGACTTCATACTTGCCCCTCTTTCCAGGACTCTTGCATTCACCTCCTTTACAACCCCATCCATAAACAAATTAAACAACCATGGAGACATCACACACCCCTGCCGCAAACCTACATTCACTGAGAACCAATCACTTTCCTCTCTTCCTACACGTACACATGCCTTACATCCTCGATAAAAACTTTTCACTGCTTCTAACAACTTGCCTCCCACACCATATATTCTTAATACCTTCCACAGAGCATCTCTATCAACTCTATCATATGCCTTCTCCAGATCCATAAATGCTACATACAAATCCATTTGCTTTTCTAAGTATTTCTCACATACATTCTTCAAAGCAAACACCTGATCCACACATCCTCTACCACTTCTGAAACCGCACTGCTCTTCCCCAATCTGATGCTCTGTACATGCCTTCACCCTCTCAATCAATACCCTCCCATATAATTTACCAGGAATACTCAACAAACTTATACCTCTGTAATTTGAGCACTCACTCTTATCCCCTTTGCCTTTGTACAATGGCACTATGCACGCATTCCGCCAATCCTCAGGCACCTCACCATGAGTCATACATACATTAAATAACCCCTACAACCACCAATATAATTGGTGCAAGGCCATCTACCTTAAGGTTGTACTCAATGTAGACAAGAAGCCCTGTGGAAAACATATAAGTTCTTGGATGACATAAGTGATAAGGAGGCTCACTTTAGCATAAGATGGAATGGAAAGTGAAGAAGAATAACATGAGAAATGTAAAAAAATAAACGACTTGGTGAAACACCTTTGCACAATTATGTAAAAAGCAAAGAATTTATACAACAAATGTGCCTAATGTAAGCTTCCTGAAACTTCATTTAGTTAACAGATGGTAGGTAAAGAGCTAAAACATTTGGTTAACAGATGGTAAGTAAAGAGCTAAAACATTTGGTTAAAAGATGGTATGTAAAGTGCTAAATCATATGGTTAACAGATGTAAGAGCTAAAACTTTTGGTTAACAGATGATAAGTAAAGAGCTAAATATTTCAAAGAAAAACAAAGTATCATCCAGTAAATGTATTAGAAGAATGCCAACAAATTCTTTTGATTTTTTGCTAGTTTCCATGAGGAAAAGCTTCCTTCAAAAGGTCAAGCTGAAGGCTGCTTTCCTATCACCATGGACTTTAACACCAAGGTCATGAGTTGTCAACTAGTATCTTTATTCTGATGGCATGAATAGTACAATGCTGAAGAAATTTAATTCTACTTACATAAGTAATGTTGCTATTTTTTTTTTTCATCCAATACCTGTAAAAACTGATCTCAGGAACCTTCTAGGTAGGAAATAAGCAAATCCTAGTTCTCAAGCCAAGTTTAAAGTCAAAACTGTTTTCATAAATAGCAATGTTTATTCTTATATCAAATGGTTTACAAAACTCTGGAACTTAATCAAATACTTTAGTGCTCTCAGCAGTTAAAACATACTGACATGCACAGTTAGATGGTATATATTTAATCTCAACAGAGTAATTTAAGCCAAGTTCTTCATGTCTTAAATTCATGGGTGTTTTGCCAGAATCTTTGTACAGATTTTCAACTAAGAGGATTCAAACCTGTGTGGTGGGAACCCTCTCCACCATAATATACATCACTGATGGTACAAAAGCTTGTCCATGGAGTATACACAGCTAAATCTATTTTCATATCATTTATCTCTCATTCTGTAAAACAAAAATTTTTCATATCACTAGAAAAGACTGTTGACATGCAAAGAGAATTAAACTTAACTGTGAGTTGAGGAGATTAAACTCTTTAAGTGTTCTCTTCCTTTTTCTCTCATATCAGCCTAACTTCCTGACATCATTCCCCTTACCCATTCCTGCTATTCTTAACTCAAATACGAATATATAAGTATCAACATTCACAATGTTTCAGATAAGTGCTATAGGAGAGAAAATATTCATGGAAATCCGAATGCACTTTGCCTTACACTGATGTATGAAAAATATTACAAACCAAATCATCTACACAAAGAGAGCATAGCTTCTGGTGTCACTTTTAAAGATTCTAGTATAAGTCTGGGTAGTTATCTGGACAAATATCTCCTCCATGGAGATGAAAATCTACTGAGCATGAATCACCTACGATTTCCATTAACCTTGAAATTTTTAAGCTGTACTAGAGAAAGACTCACCGGGAATGACATAGCCACCAAAGAGAATCCAGCATGCAGCAATCAGAGATCCAATACTTAACACGAGTCCCAGGAACAGCCAGATGCGTGCTCCATATGGTCCCAAGCAACCATCTGTGTACAAATCTCCACGCAGCTGCCCACTGCTGACTGTGTTAACCCTGAGCAAAAGAAATAATCAATGAGGAATAAATAATGATAAACACATCACATTCTACATCAATTATAACTTACTTCACATAAACAAAGGGTGACTCCAATATTACCTCTAATACACTCATTAGTTTGGGCATTCCTTATACAGGAAGGCACTCATCCTTCAAGCATGTTTCCTCATACCATGAACAATACCTTTCTCACAGTGTCATTTTTCCTCATACCTAACCTTTTTATACACCTACTGACACTTACCTCATCCATATGAAAGGATCTTTACATGTATCATCATATGGGGAAAGTCTGGTCTACACATTCATGTCCCTCAAAAAAATTTTCCATTGTTGACTTCAATATGTAACTCAGTTTTAATCCAGTGATTCATTATACCATCATGCATTTGGTTTCAATCTCCACTACTTATTTTCTTTAAAATCTTTACTTTTATCCTTCTCAACATTTCCTGTATAAATTGGTGCAGTCACAACATCCATGCACACCCCTAAAAATTCAGCCACATTGCAAGTTCAAATACTTACAGCATGACTCACGGATGAATTTTGCTCTCAATCATCATGAACACTTGCCTCATTACCTGGTTTACTACTGACACCATGTGATATCACAACTCCTGTGCTATATTTTTCACACCAAAATCTCAGTGAATCTTAAGCAAATACAATATAATCATGCTAATAATCCAAATTCCCTTACATTGCTACTACATCATTATTGTAATCCCTTGTATTCTCTACACAATTTATTTACACCAATCTCTTTTGTCTCATTCAAAAATCATACAGTTCCAGTAATTCTAATCATTCCAATATATAAATTTCCAATGCTACTTCACTTCCCTTTCTAAACCACTGAATTCCAGTCCAAGACATCTTATAACTATGTATCTTGAAAGTCTATTTCACCCTATAATCTTCATACCTCTCTTTCCCATCTTTTCTGTATCACTAGCAGTAAGGTCTCATTAAAGAACTTCTGACTCTCAAGGAGTCCACATTTAATGCTACTAGAAGCAGTGGAACCTAATCTTGCAGGAGCTTTGGTAAATATGTTCTCATTAATACCAAGACTCTAAAAAAATGTACCCGGGGTAATTAAAAAATGGCTGGAACATAAGGAAAGAATGACTGAAAGGGTAATGTGTCAAATGAGAAAGTTATAAGGAAAAGCGGACAACTAAGGAGGAGGTGGAAGGATGGCGCGAGACATTTTGAGGATTTATGAGTTGAACATGCAGAGGTTGTGAGGCATAAAAGGAATTGAGTGAACTGGTGCGATGTGGTATACAGAGGAAGATGTTCTGTTAATGGACTGAACCAGAGAGCAGGGGGCTGGAAATCCTCTCCTCCAGTTTAACTTTTCCATTAGCGAGGTAGCGCAAGGAAACAGATGAAAGAATGGCCCAACCCACTCACATACGTGTATATACATAAATGCCCACACACACACACATATACAATCTATACACATGTACATATTCATATTGATAGTGAAAGAGAAGAGAGAGGCATTTGGATGATTTTTGCAGGGAAGTAGTGCGAATGACTGGGAGATGTATAAAAGAAAGAGGCAGGAGGTGAAGAGAAAAGTGCAAGAGGGGAAAAAGAGGGCAAATGAGAGTTGGGGTGAGAGCATCATTAAAGTTTAGGGAGACTAAAAAGATGTTTTGGAAGGAGGTAAATAAAGTGCACAAGACAAGAGAACAAATGGGAACATCAGTGAAGGGGGCTAATGGGGAGGTAATAACAAGTAGTGGTGAGGTGAGAAGGAGATGGAGTGAGTATTTTGAAGGTTTGTTGAATGTGTGTGACGATAGAGTGGCAGATATAGTGTGTTTTTGTCGAGGTGGTGTGCGAAGTTAGAGGGTAAGGGAGAATGGTTTGGTAAACAGAGAAGACACAGTGAAAGTTTTGCGGAAGATGAAAGCTGGCATGGTGGCGGGTTTGGATGGTGTTGCTGTAGAATTTATTAAAATAGGGGGTAACTGTGTTGTTGACTGGTTGGTAAGGATATTCAATATATGTATGGTTCACGATGAAGTGCCTGAGGATTGATGGAATGCATGCATATTGCCATTGAACAAAGGCATAGGGGATAAAGGTCAGTGTTCAAATTACAGAGGTATAAGTTTGTTGAGTATTCCTGGGAAATTATATGGGAGGGTATTGATTGAGAGGGTAAAGGCATGTACAGAGCATCAGATTGGGGAAGGGCAGTGTGGTTTCAGAAGTGGTAGAGGATGTGTGGATCAGGTGTTTGCTTTCAGGAATATGTGTTTAAAATACTTAGATAAACAAATGGACTTGTATGTAGTATTTATGGATTTGGAGAAGGCATATGATAGAGTTGATAGAGATGCTTTGTGGAAGGTATTAAGAGTATATATACATATATAAATATATATATATATATATATATATATATATATATATATATATATATATATATATATATATATATATATATATTTTTTTTAATTTTCCAAAAGAAGGAACAGAGAAGAGGGCCAGGTGAGGATATTCCCTCAAAGGCCCAGTCCTCTGTTCTTAACGCTACCTCGCTATTGCGGGAAATAGCGAATAGTATGAAAAAAAAAAAAAAAAAAAAATATTATCCCTGGGGATAGGGGAGAAAGAATACTTCCCACATATTCCCTGCGTGTCGTAGAAGGCGACTAAAAGGGGAGGGAGCGGGGGCTGGAAATCCTCCCCTCTCACTTTTTTTTTTTTTCTTTAATTTTCCAAAAGAGGGAACAGAGAAGGGGCCCAGGTGAGGATATTCCCTCAAGGGCCCAGTCCTCTGTTCTCAACGCTACCTCGCTAATGCGGGAAATGGCGAATAGTATGAAAGAAAAGAAAGAATATATATATATATATATATATATATATATATATATATATATATATATATATATTTTTTTTTTTTTATACTTTGTCGCTGTCTCCTGCGTTTGCGAGGTAGCGCAAGGAAACAGACGAAAGAAATGGCCCAACCCCCCCCCATACACATGTATATACATACGTCCACACACGCAAATATACATACCTACACAGCTTTCCATGGTTTACCCCAGACGCTTCACATGCCCTGCTTCAATCCACTGACAGCACGTCAACCCCGGTACACCACATCGCTCCAATTCACTCTATTCCTTGCCCTCCTTTCACCCTCCTGCATGTTCAGGCCCCGATCACACAAAATCTTTTTCACTCCATCTTTCCACCTCCAATTTGGTCTCCCTCTTCTCCTTGTTCCCTCCACCTCCGACACATATATCCTCTTGGTCAATCTTTCCTCACTCATCCTCTCCATGTGCCCAAACCACTTCAAAACACCCTCTTCTGCTCTCTCAACCACGCTCTTTTTATTTCCACACATCTCTCTTACCCTTACGTTACTCACTCGATCAAACCACCTCTCACCACACATTGTCCTCAAACATCTCATTTCCAGCACATCCATCCTCCTGCGCACAACTCTATCCATAGCCCACGCCTCGCAACCATACAACATTGTTGGAACCACTATTCCTTCAAACATACCCATTTTTGCTACCCGAGATAATGTTCTCGACTTCCACACATTCTTCAAGGCCCCCAGGATTTTCGCCCCCTCCCCCACCCTATGATCCACTTCCGCTTTCATGGTTCCATCCGCTGCCAGATCAACTCCCAGATATCTAAAACACTTCACTTCCTCCAGTTTTTCTCCATTCAAACTCACCTCCCAATTGACTTGACCCTCAACCCTACTGTACCTAATAACCTTGCTCTTATTCACATTTACTCTTAACTTTCTTCTTCCACACACTTTTCCAAACTCAGTCACCAGCTTCTGCAGTTTCTCACATGAATCAGCCACCAGCGCTGTATCATCAGCGAACAACAATTGACTCACTTCCCAAGCTCTCTCATCCCCAACAGACTTCATCCTTGCCCCTCTTTCCAAAACTCTTGCATTTACCTCCCTAACAACCCCATCCATAAACAAATTAAACAACCATGGAGACATCACACACCCCTGCCGCAAACCTACATTCACTGAGAACCAATCACTTTCCTCTCTTCCTACACGTACACATGCCTTACATCCTCGATAAAAACTTTTCACTGCTTCTAACAACTTTCCTCCCACACCATATATTCTTAATACCTTCCACAGAGCATCTCTATCAACTCTATCATATATATCATATATATATATATACACATCATACTTAATCATTGTTTTCCGCATCAGAGAGGTAGCACCAGGAAACAGACAAAGAATGGCCCATCCATTCATATACACATATACATACATAAACACCCATACACACATATATGCATACATATATACATATCAAAATATATACATACAAAGACATATACATATGTACATATTCATAATTGCTTGCCTTCATCCATTCCTGCACCACAAGAAGAAGCACTGCTACTCCCTGCTTCAGCTAGGTAGCGCCAGGAAAACAGACAAAAAAAAAGAAAGAAAAAAAAAAAAAAAAAAAAAAAGGCCGCACCGCATTCGTTCACACTCAGTCTCTAGCTGTCATGTGTAATGAACCAAAGCCACAGCTACCTATCCACATCCAGGCTCCACAGACCTTCATCCATTCCCGGCGCCGACCTGCCCCACAGGAAATAGCATTGCTACCCCTTTCTTGAAGGTTATAGTAAAGGTTCTATTAGCATGATAACAGTGATTTACATAAAATCTTAAGGTTGGCAGTGGAAGGAGAGAGAGGGGGGTATTATTAATGATATTTTGCTAAATTTTTACATCACAGTGGGCATGGTTTCCTTGCATTGGGATATGACAAGACTGTATTGTAATTAAACATTTGTTGCCTAAAATATTTTGACTACAAGGTTCTTTACAAGTCTGTTATATCCTGACTCACATTAGCATGGCAAGTGTGGCAATAACTCCACAAACATGATAAGCATGATTGAAGACTTCATTGCTAGGGTACTGAGCAGCTGCATCGATGATACACCACCAGCCAAGAGCAAACTGTGGAAGAATTGTATTGTATAATCATATTATTTCATCATTATGATATAATGAGAAAAAAAGCAATCATTACATATCAAGAAACACAACATAGTGTTTTACAACACTAGAATACTATGTGACTTTATTCTTTTAAAATCATCTGAATTACCCAACCTAACCTTATCTTAAAACAACATAACAGCAAAAAATTATGGAGAATTTAACAACCTGTTTACTAAATACATATCACATAACACTTACAATACTGAGAATTTCTTTTTTTCTGATATGAGTAATTGATAAAACAGTCACCAACTTTGTGTGAAAGAAGAAAGTTAAGAGTAAATGTGAATAAGAGCAAGGTTATTAGGTACAGTAGGGTTGAGGGTCAAGTCAATTGGGAGGTGAGTTTGAATGGAGAAAAACTGGAGGAAGTGAAGTGTTTTAGATATCTGGGAGTGGATCTGGCAGCGGATGGAACCATGGAAGCGGAAGTGGATCATAGGGTGGGGGAGGGGGTGAAAATTCTGGGAGCCTTGAAGAATGTGTGGAAGTCGAGAACATCATCTCAGAAAGCAAAAATGGGTATGTTTGAAGGAATAGTGGTTCCAACAATGTTGTATGGTTGCGAGGCGTGGGCTATGGATAGAGTTGTGCGCAGGAGGATGGATGTGCTGGAAATGAGATGTTTGAGGACAATGTGTGGTGTGAGGTGGTTTGATCGAGTAAGTAACGTAAGGGTAAGAGAGATGTGTGGAAATAAAAAGAGCGTGGTTGAGAGAGCAGAAGAGGGTGTTTTGAAATGGTTTGGGCACATGGAGAGAATGAGTGAGGAAAGATTGACCAAGAGGATATATGTGTCGGAGGTGGAGGGAACGAGGAGAAGAGGGAGACCAAATTGGAGGTGGAAAGATGGAGTGAAAAAGATTTTGTGTGATCGGGGCCTGAACATGCAGGAGGGTGAAAGGAGGGCAAGGAATAGAGTGAATTGGAGCGATGTGGTATACCGGGGTTGACGTGCTGTCAGTGGATTGAATCAAGGCATGTGAAGCGTCTGGGGTAAACCATGGAAAGCTGTGTAGGTATGTATATTTGCGTGTGTGGACGTATGTATATACATGAGTATGGGGGTGGGTTGGGCCATTTCCTTCGTCTGTTTCCTTGCGCTACCTCGCAAACGCGGGAGCCAGTGACAAAAAAAAAAAAAACTTTCTTTACGTGACAACTAAAAACCAGTGGAAATCTTTGCAGTATTTTAATGCTTCTGAGCGGTAAACTTTCATCTTCACCAGTACATATGAAGATAGCAAACGAAAATATACATCTGAAAAGATTTAACCAATAATACCCTTCTTTCACTTGATCATAACTATCAACATCTGAAAAGATTTAACCAATAATATCCTCCTTTCACTGTAGATTTTCCTTGATCACAACTATCATTATCACCTTATTCCATATTAAGAAACGATAAACACATTGCTAAGCATCACATTCTACCATTTAGTCTGTTCTCTAAACACATTACCAATGCTTCACAATTCAACCACTAACCAAAGTAATAACAAAAGTAAGCTAAAGTCTTGCCCAAGATACAACATTACAAATGTCTCTCCATAAATTTCTAATTCTTAGCATAAAATCAACTGACGTGAAGTTATTAAAAAAATATCATCATTTGAGAGATGAATTACATATTCTTGGACTGTATTTGAGTCCATATTTAGGCACTGATGAAAGTGACAGAAACATTAAATAACACAATGTTTAGTTCAGTTCTGCTTCGTTATTATTTTAGATATTAAGTAAATTTTCTGTACTGCTTTAATTGTCCTCAGAGAATAAACAAGCAGTAGCTGAAGATGATTTTCCCTATATAACCTGACCTTCACACACACCCACTCTCTCAGAATTACATGTAATACTGTAACACAATCATCCTAACCCAACACAACACAGTTGAGGAACATCAATTAATGTCGGTCTATTTCTATCATCATTCCGACTGTCAGCTGAGACTTTTAATTTTATTAAAATGTTACGTGAATTACCGAGTTTTCCATCAACAGATTCTAAAATATGCCTGATATACACAATCCTCACTACAATGAATTTAATAGACACTTCAGTAAACTGTGGTACTGTAAGTCCTGCTACCCCACTATAGGGTCATGTCTGGACACTACAGTACTATTTCATATGACAATCACCTGGTATACAAAGGTTACTCACTTGCCAAGTTAAACAACATCTTAACCTAAATGACAAGGGTTATTGTTGTACTCACCAGCGTCCCTGATACAACAGAGGCAATGAAATTCCTTCTCTCGCCAGGTTCCCAGTTTTCACACAAGGCCGCCATGTTTTCCGTAATGGGTACACAACAACCTGGCATAATGCTTAATAAAGCTGAGAATATATATATATATACATATATATAAATATATAGATATATATGTATATATATATAGACGTTTCTATCTTATCACGTGTGCAGGAATCAAGTTGATGACGACTGAGGCTTGTTGTTGTGAGGAGGCCAGTATGAGGTTAGCACAACACAACACCTGACTGACTGACTCACAACAACAACAACAACAACACATGAGTCAAGGTAAACATTTGGGTCACGTGACTCAACATATGAATTCTATATATGTGTACTGAAGTACATATATCTTATAATGATGACATAAACTCTAATAGAAAGGCATTTTTCTTGCATATAAAAGAAATTAATGAATTACTGTTTATCGTTGACAAATTATTCCTAAATGGAAATGTAATTCCAACATATTATCTATATCTACTATAAATACATAAACCTCAAGACACAGACACACACGCACAAATATATATGTTACTGACGGGGCTCTAGTGTTGTATGAAGAATATCATTGGTTGTAAATGTTCCCTACTTGACATCATTAATCAACTGTATTCTATATGAGTTATGTCCGCTTTATAAATTAGATTTAGATATTTTACAAACATGACAACATTACTGAAACAGAAACCAGGTCACGAGCCGAACACACCAACAGAGATAGCACAACACACACACACACACACACGAGAGAGAGAGAGAGCAACAAAGGTTGTACCTGAATTATGAGTCTTGAGTAACAGGTAAAAACTGCAGATCTTAAATTTTCCGACTTGAAGAGAATAGAGTGAAGGATAATCTGATGACAACAACCTCTAGATCTTTAAAACAGTTGACAGTGAATACTTCTTTGAGACATTTAGGGAAAACGCAACGGAGGACAATAAAAGAAATTAAGCAAGAAAACTTACGAAATGTGAAAAAAGTGCGCTTGGGATATAACATTCGATGAATGTAATGAAATAACTAAAAACAATAAACGAAGACCGTAAAAAGAAATCTTAGGGGTATGGTAGTATTATGTGCTCGTGGTATGAGCCACGTTAAGCGTTAACCCGAACAGTGCAAAAACATTATGAATCTATATAGTATTGAAAATAAAGAATGTTAATTTGACTTACAATGAGCACATTCCACTGCAAAGATTGAAAACCTCTCTGTTGTGTGGACCACAAATTAACCAGCTATTTAGTTTTTGAATATCAATTCTTCTCTCTCCCCCTTCCCCAGGGACAAACATGGTGACGACATGCTTAGTGGCTGTGTATTGTGTTTCGTATAGAATGTGTTTATTACATGTGATGCTTTAGTTTATCCTTGTTTCAGTGTGGAGAAAAAAGAAAATTGCTGCTCTTGATGTATACATGACACTGGTGTTATACCGTGAATGAGTTAAGTAAGAATGAGAATGACAAGCAGGATAACACAAGGTTACAACTTGGTGAGGTGGGTCACACCACCAACCTCAACATGACTGCAACCCAACGCTCATCACACTGAGCAACGAACACTGACCAAGTTGGAGGTCATCCAAAATGATGCCCTCACAGCCATGATTGGGGCGCCCCTGAGGACCTGCCCTGCAGGTGGGGAGCCAGCTGCCATCCCTTCCTGTATGGATGGCTCAAGCAGATGACAGCTGGTCTTGTGGCCAAGATTTGCTGATCACATCTCCATACATCTGTGAAGAGAAATGCCAGTTCCGACCTCCATTTTCCTTTTTTTTCCTATTGCCAGTTGTGAGTATAGGATGATAGGAAATTAACTACTAGGAGGGGAAGAGGATACTATGTACTACGTGTACATAATGAAGCAAATTGTTAATAAGAAATGTGTCATGTCATCAAGAGGAAGGCAACAGATCAGACTGCAGATAGCAAAGGCAGAAGTAAGGAAAGAACTTTAACATTTCGCAAATGTGATTCTATATATCGTTACTCCCAAACCTTAGTAGGATGCGTCATCACCCATGATGTTCACTCATCATCCAGCTCACCCGGCACTAGCATACTCACCATCCAGCTCACCCGGCACTAGCACACTCACCATCCAGCTCATCCGGCACTAGCTTACTCATCATCCAGCTCACCCGGCACTAGCATACTCATCATCCAGCTCACCCGGCACTAGCACACTCACCATCCAGCTCACCCGGCACTAGCACACTCACCATCCAGCTCACCCGGCACTAGCATACTCATCATCCAGCTCACCCGGCACTAGCACACTCACCATCCAGCTCACCCGGCACTAGCACACTCACCATCCAGCTCACCCGGCACTAGCATACTCATCATCCAGCTCACCCGGCACTAGCACACTCACCATCCAGCTCACCCGGCACTAGCACACTCACCATCCAGCTCACCCGGCACTAGCACACTCACCATCCAGCTCACCCGGCACTAGCACACTCACCATCCAGCTCACCCGGCACTAGCATACTCATCATCCAGCTCACCCGGCACTAGCTCACTCACCATCCAGCTCACCCGGCACTAGCACACTCACCATCCAGCTCACCCGGCACTAGCACACTCACCATCCAGCTCACCCGGCACTAGCACACTCACCATCCAGCTCACCCGGCACTAGCACACTCACCATCCAGCTCACCCGGCACTAGCACACTCACCCCGCCTACAAGTCTACTTTTCCCTCCTCGTGGAACCACCAGACACACGTGCCACCGGCCAACGCCATTCAACATAAGCAGGCGACCTCAAGCATTAGCAACATAGAGAAACACTCGTTTTGCCAACATAAACAGAGAGAGAGAGAGAGAGAGAGAGCCATTCCCAGCCTGACCATCATCAAGAGCGTGTGGTGAGCGAGCGTTCGCTGACTGCAGCGGTTGCTGTGGTCTGCACCACCAGGTGGGATGGAGCACACATTCTTCAACCATAATTACAGGTCGAGCCAGCTCGCAGACTCGAATCCCGACACATGCAGTCGATCCAGTCTACCCAGTTGCTTATCCTTTCCTAAGAGTCAGTCGATAGATTGGATACCTTGCTGAGGCGAGGTATTAAGAATATATGGTATGGGAGGCAAATTGTTAGAAGCAGTGAAAAGTTTTTATCGAGGATGTAAGGCACGAGGGCCAAGTATGCAGTCTGTTGTGGATGAGAGAGTTTGGGAAGTGTCAGTTGTTCGCTGATGATACAGCGCTGGTGACTCATTCGTGTGAGAAACTGCAGAAGCTGGTGACTGAGTTTGGTAAAGTGTGTGAAAGAAGAAAGCTGAGAGTAAATGTGAATAAGAGCAAGGTTATTAGGTACAGTAGGGTTGAGGGACAAGTCAATTGGGAGGTAAGTTTGAATGGAGAAAAACTGGAGGAAGTGAAGTGTTTTAGATATCTGGGAGTGGATTTGGCAGCGGATGGAACCATGGAAGCAGAAATGAGTCACAGAGTGGGGAAGGGGAGTTCTTGGAGAGCAAAATGGGTATGTTTAAAGGAATAGTGGTTCCAACAATGTTATATGGTTGCGTGGCGTGGGTTATAGATAGGGTTGTGTGGAGGAGGGTGGATGTGTTGTAAATGAGATGTTTGAGGACAACATGAGGTGAGGTGGTTTAATCGAGTAAGTCATGAAAGGGTAAGGGAGATGTGAGGAAATAAAAAGAGTGTAGTTGAGAGAGCAGAGAAGGGTGTATTGAAATGGTTTGGTCACATGGAGAGAATGATTGAGGAGACTGACAAAGAGGATATATGTGTCAGAGGTGAGGGAAGGAGAGTGGGAGACCAAACTGAAGGTGGAAGGATGGAAAAAGATTTTGAGCAATTGGGGCCTGAACATGCAAGAGGGTGAAAGGCATGCATGGAAGAGCGAATTGGAACGATGCGGTATACCGGAGTCGACTTGCTGTCAATGGATTGAACCAGGGAATGTGAAGCGTCTGGAGTAAACCATGGAAAGTTTTGTAGGGCCTGGATGTGGAAAGGGAGCTGTAGTTTCGGTGCATTATAAATGACAGTTAGAGACTGAGTATGAACGAATGTGGCCTTTGTTATCTTTTCCTAGCGCTACCTCGCGGGCTTGTGGGGGGAGGGGGGTTGTCATTTCATGTGTGGCGGGGTGGCGACTGGAATGAATAAAGGCAGCAAGTATGAATTATGTACGTGTATATATGTATATGTCTGTGTATACATGTACAAGTTGAAATGTATAGGTATGTATATGTGCGTGTGTGGAAGTGTATATATATACACGTGTGGGTGGGTTGGGCCATTCTTTCGTCTATTTCCTTGCACTACCTCACTAACGCGGGAGACAGCGACAAAGGATAATAAAAAGATATTGGAGTGGATTTGACAGCGGATGGAACCATGGAAGCAGAAGTGAATCATAGGGTGGGGGAGGGGCGAAAGTTATGAGAGCGTTGAAAATTGTGTGGAAGTCGAGAACGTTATCTTAGAAAGCAAAAATGGGTATGTTTGAAGGAATAGTGGTTCCAACAATGTTATATGGTTGCGAGGCATGGGCTATAGATAGAGTTGTGCGCAGGAGGGTGGATGTGCTGGAAATGAGATGTTTGAGGACAATATGTGGTGTGAGGTGTTTTGATCGAGTAAGTAATGTAAGGGTAAGAGAGAGGTGTGGAAATAAAAGGAGCATGGTTGAGAGAGCAGAAGAGGGTGTTTTGAAATGGTTTGGGCGCATGGAGAGAATGAGTGAGGAAAGATTGACCAAGAGGATATATGTGTCGGAGGTGGAGGGAACGAGAAGTGGGAGACCAAATTGGAGGTGGAAAGATGGAGTGAAAAAGATTTTTTTGGGTGACTGGGGCCTGAACATGCAGGAGGGTGAAAGGTCGGCAAGGAATAGAGTGAATTGCATCTATGTGGTATACCGGGATCGACGTGCTGTCAATGGATTGAATTAGGGCATGTGAAGCGTCTGAGGTAAACCATGGAAAGTTGTGTGGGGCCTTGATGTGGAAAGGGAGCTGTGGTTTCGGGCATTATTGCATGACAGCTGGAGACTGAGTGTAAGCAAGTGGGACCTTTGTTGTCTTTTCCTGGCGCTGCCTCGCGCACATGAGGAGGGAGGGGGATGTTATTCCAAGTGTGGCGGGTTGGCGATGGGGGTGAGTAGGGGCAGACAGTGTGAATTGTGTGCATGTGTATATATGTGTGTACGTTGGGATGTGTGGGTGTGTATGTTTGCGTGTGTGCGTGCATGTGTGTGGGGGTGGGTTGGGCCATTTCTTTCGTATGTTTCCTTGCACTACCTCGCAGGCACGGGACAGCAAAAAAAAAAAAAAAAAAAAAAAAAAAAAAAAAAAAAATATATATATATATATATATACATATATATATTTATCCCTTGGTATAGGAGAGAAAGAATACTTCCCACGTATTCCGTGTGTCATAGATGGCGACTAAAAGGGGAGGGAGCGGGTGGCTGGAAATCCTCTCCTTTTTTTTTTTTCCAAAAAGAAGGAACAGAGAAGGGGGCCAGGTGAGGATATTCCCTCTAAGGTCCAGTCCTCTGTTCTTAACGCTACCTCGCTAATGCGGGAAATGGCGAATAGTATGAAAGAAAAGATATATATATAGTTTGGTGAAGATAGATGTGGTGAAAGCCATATATGAAATGTGGCAAGGCTGCTGGTGTGGATTGTTACAGATGATTATTTCTAAAAAGGGGACAACTGTTGGTTTATTAGTTCAGATTTTCAATGTTTGTATGGATAGTTGCGAGGTCCCTGAGGATTGTCGGACTGCATGTAGTGTCATTTTATATCGGCAAGTTGGTACATGTGTTTTCAAATTCTAGAAATTTGAGTATTCCTGGTAAACTATATGGGAGGGTATTGATTGAGAGGGTGAAGGCATGTACAGAGCATCAGACTAGGAAGGAGCAGTGTGGTTTCAGGGATAGTAGAGGATGTGGATCAGGTGTCTGCTTGTGTCAAAAGTACTTAAAGAAACTGAAGGATATGTGTGTGACATTTATGGATTTGGAGAAAACATAAGGTTGATAGAGATGCCTTGTGGAAGTTCTTATGAATATATGGGAAGGGAAGAAAGCAGCTAGGAGTGAGTTTTTAGGTTTTAAGGCCTGTGTATGAGCACAAAGAAAAGGGGGGGGGGGGTACTTGTTGCAAGAACTTGCAAGTCTGCAGCAAAGGTAAACCATGAAAACGTGTGGCCTCAATCTGGCCTTTTCTCGTTTCCAGTTGCGACCTGTTTTGTGAGGCAGGGTGGCATTGGTAGTGGTCGAGCATGAACAAGTATGAATATTCACATGTGTACATATGTACGTGTATGTATGAGTGGACGAGTCTTTCTTCAGCTGTTTCTTGATGAAGAGAGAGAGAGTGATAGAGGGGAAAGGTACATCATGCTGGACAAGTGGTAGAGGGGAAGGGGTATATTTTGGTAGGTAGGTGGTTGAGGGGAAGGAGTATGTTCTGGCAAGCAGGTGGTAGAGGTGAAGGGGTATATTCTGGTAGGCAGGTGTTAGAGAGGAAGGTGTACATTCTGTTAGGAAGGTGGTAGAAGGGAAGGGGTGTATTCTGGTAGGCAGGTGGTAGAGAGGAGGTATATTCTGATAGGCAGGTGGTAGAGAAGCAATATATTTCAGCAGGCAGGTGGAAGAAGGGAAGGGGTGTATTCTGGCAAGCAGGTGATAGAAGGGATGGTGTATATTCCAGTAGGCAGTTAGTAGAGAAGGGGTATATTCTAGTAGGCAGGTAATAGAGAGGAAGGTGAACATTCTGATAGGCAGGTGGTAGAGGAAGGGGTATATTCTGGCAGGATGGTGGTAAGGGGGAAGGGGTATATTCTGGTGGGCAGGTGGTAGAGTAGAAAGGCTATATTCTGTTAGGCAGGTGGAAGGAGTATCTAAATCTCTGATGAGCAATCCAACTGAAACAACCTCAAGTGGGTGGCCATGGCAAGTCTCAGTAACTAAAGAACTAAAGTTCTGCCTTTCATTCTTTAGTGCCTCACCCTTAATAGGGCAATGATAAGAGGGCAAGTCTAATGCAGTGTTCACAGAGGCTCCTACCTAATAATCCTAATGACCACCTCTTTCTAATGGTCCTACTTGCTACTTCTATCTACAGCTCCTACCATTTTGCCAAGTCAGGGGTAGTCCATAGTGCTCACCAACAGTTAAATCTAGTTATGAAGGATGAGCTGCACAAGTTGTGTTACATATGACATAGGGGTATATTCTAGTAGGTAGGTGGTAGAGGGGAAAGGGTATATTCTGCTAGGCAGGTGGTAAAAGAGAATGGGTGGATGTTGATTTCATTGCAGTAAGTCTTGTGGTGTCCTTGTTCTATACTGTTTACTTAATAAGATGGAGCTTTTGGGTGTTTTCTTTAATGTGGGTTGTGTTTGCCATGAAGGGAAAGTAATTTTTTAACTTTAATGCACACCTATAACCTTATTTTCCTTTTATTACAGTGTTTTGCAAATTAAGGGGTGCAAGGTTAAGGCCCTATGCCAAAAATTAAAATTTCTATCTCCAGGAGATTGATACTAGTCTAATTAATCAGCATTCTTTGCCAACAATATTACTTGTGAAAAAACTTGGGTAACGATGAACATACAAAAACTCAGACATGTTCTTAACATTCAATCCTGAAGACTACAAAATGCATAATAATGGTATAAAGACTATGCATGATCTCAGTGTAACAATGCAATCAACTGATACCTTTGTAAGAATATTGCCCAATGTTTTTTTAAGCAGCATGCTATACTAATTGGTCTACCATGTACAGCACATACTCTTAGCACTTACTTCAACCTACAGTAATTAAATTCTAAATGTAATGTTTCCATCTCAACTAAATGAATCCATCTCGGAGATGTGTCAGCACCAAAAAACTCGGAAACTTACCAATTATGTTCAGAAAAACAAGTAAGGAAATAATAATAATAAAAAAAATCCTCGTACATTTATTGAGGCCACAAACTTAGGCCAGGCCAGCAAGTTCCAGCTGCACCTTCTTCCATGCTACAAGAGGCCCATGCTCTGGACGGTACTGCACAGTGACACCATCAGGAAACAGGCGGCCAGCAGCCATCAGCTCTTCGTATTCCTCACGTTCCCATTTGGTGAAGCCCCACTTGCGGGAAACATGAATCTGAGCATAAATAATTTTTGGTTAGTACTATACAATTTGGTCTCAGCTCAAAAAAAATCAACCCTCTAATAACATTACATTTTACTTCCTTCCAGTACTCTACACACCATAACATAAATTTCACCAATATTACAGAACACAGCCTCTGGCCTTTCATTTGTCAATATCTTGTACACCAAAATATTTATGGACAGAAAACAAACCTAATTCATACAGTAGCACATACACATATCCATTTTTTCATACTTGTTTGCAGTTTCCTGTGTTAGTGAGGAAGTATCATGAATAGATGAAGAAAAGGCCTCATTCCCATACATCCATTCTCTCATCCAAGGTTTCTTCCAGCTGCTTCATATGCCCTGGTTCAGTCCACTGACAGCACATCACTATCCACGTACATCACTCTAATTAAATCTATCCCATGCATGCTTCACATATGTACATACATAGCCATATTTACACATCCATTCTTTAACTGCAATGCTTATTGCACCAAAACCAGCAGGTAGCCTCCAAGAACAAGCACCACTAGATACTCAGTCACTTACTTGTCCACTTCCTATGCCCTGGTACAGCCAACTGGCTGGAAGTTGCCCCACATTCCAAATCATTAAAATTCATTCTATTACATGCATGACTCTGATCCTCTAAATGTTCAGGTTACAATACTCTAAAGCCTAATACGCAAGACTACAGGGATTTTACAACTACCTTCTGACGTCCTGGGTACTTGAATTTTGCACGCCGGAGTGCCTCAATTACATGAACCTTATGGCGGTCATGAGACCGTACTGACATAATTGGCTGACCAATATGCACACGTGCAACAGTGCCTTGGGGCTTTCCAAAGGCACCACGCATTCCAGTCTGCAATCTGAAAATATGATAAACTTGTAAATACATTTTCAGCACTTTAGCTGATCACATCACATCACACTGAAACCTTCACATTAGCTACAGTGCCCACCAATGGGGCCCTACTCGCACAGAAGCATGTGTACATATACAAGTTCTTCCATGTGTAATTAGTATACTTATCACATTCAAAAATAATTCACTAACATCAGTCTGCCTCTAGGAGCCCCTCTTGAATCCAACACTATAAAATCTAGCAAAGGTATGAAGACAATGCAAAATGGGCTTAAAAGATACCTTACCTATCAGCACCAGCACATGACAACATTTTGTTGATGCGGATCACATGGAAGGGGTGAAGTCGTACACGGACATGGAATTGGTCCTTACCACAGTTCTTAACAAGGTACTGTGGAGCAACATATCAAAATCAGATGGAGACAACAAATCTTAAAAAAATTTGATAAAAAAAACTACTTGTATGTTCCAAGATTCCTTAGGTTAATCACACATGCAATCAGCCTTACACAAACCTTGGCTTTGCTTTACCCACAATCAACCACATTACAGACAATGAAGTGCTGTGTAATGTCGGCTTATTTAGTGGGGTAGAACTCCAGGAAAAATTCTCCTGGAATAGTTTGAATGTCAGTAACTAAATAATTAATAAAATCCAAAGTTATGGCAATCCTCACTTCATTACCTTTTTCTGATGTATCACATTTTTCTGCAAACCACAAGACCTCAAAAAATAAAATTACAATGTGTTTATACACTAGAATCTCATGGTATGTCTTGCATATGATAGGGGTGCTTGAATAGCCAACCTTTTAAAGACATTCTTTTACTGCTTTGCCTTAAGAATCATTCCTTCCTTCCTTTCATACATATTCACCATTTCCTGCATTAGCAAGGTAGTGGTAAGTACAGAGGACTGAGCCTTAGATGGAATATTCTCACTTGGCCCCCTTCGTTCCTTCTTTTGGAAAATTATATTTTTGAGAGAGAGAGAGAGAGAGAGAGAGAGAGAGAGAGAGAGAGAGGAGAGAGAGAGAGAGAGAGGCATGCACAGTATCACACATTCTTGCTGTCATGCCCAATGCACCAAAACTACAGACCATCTACAAACTGGCCTTACATAACTTTCTCTTGTTTCCACCCAGCAGCTTCATAAGCCCTGGTTCTGTCTACTGACAGCAAGTAGCCCCTTGTATACCACATGTTTACTTAATCACATGCATACCCTTCACTCTTGCATTCAAAATCTTTTTCCACTCCATCTTTCCCTCTCCAATTTGGTTTCCCCCTTTCTCTTTGTCCCCTCCACTTCTGACACATATATCCACTTTGTCCACCTCTCCTCTCCTTACTCACTTTCTCCATACAGCCAAACCATTTTAACATACCCTTTTCAGCTCTCCAAGTCACACTTTTCTTATCACATGACTTTTCTCTTACCCTTTTATTATCTACTCAATCAAACCACCTCAAATTACATATTGTTCTCAAACATTAAATTTCCAAAGGACCAACCCTCCTCTGCTCATACTTATCCTCATGCTCTGCATCCATACAAAATTATTAGGACAGCTATACCTTCAAGCATATCCATTTATCTGCCCTCCTATAAATTGACCTCTCATTCCGCATTCCTCAAGGTTCCCACAACCTTAGCCCTCTCCACCCATCTTGTGACTCACTTCTGCTTCCATGGTTCCATTTGCCACCACATCCACTACCATATATCAAAAACACTTTACTTCCTCCAAATTTTCAGCATGCAAACTCACATACCAACTAACTTGTTACCTTATCTATCTTTCTGATGCCTGTTCCAATTGGAACTCCCTCAAAGAGGTGGCTATGGCAACAGTCTCTCCATAAGTGAAGAACTCCAGTGCTGTTTCTTAGCCTTTAAGGCTTCACCCTTAACCCCAATATGATATTCTGTATATGCCTACACCCTCTTAATCACCACTCTCCCATACAACTTACCAGGCACACTAGTTGAGGAAAGTTTCACGCAGTGTTTACAGAGGCTCCTAGCTAATGTTCCTAATGACTACTTCTATCTAATGTTTGTGGACAGAATGGACCTGTCCCCATGTTAGTGGGGCAGAAAGAAAATGACAGCTACCTGGGTCAGAGAAGTGCAACTTGACAACCACCAAAGTGCTGGCTCACTAAGAAAGTGTCACTAACCCTCCTGATACCCAGGCAGGTAGTGCAGGTGATACACTGAATATACCTCCCCGGTTGCTGGCTGCCCTGCTAAACCTAATAACCTTATACACCTTTACCCTTAACTTCCTCCTTTCATACACTTCCCTAAACTTAAACACCAACTTCTGCAATTTCTCACTCAAATCTGCCACCAGTGCTGTCAACAACAACCAACTCACTTTCAAAGCCCCCCCTCATCCCTATCAGATGGCACACTCACCCCTCTCACCAAGACCCTTACATTTACCTCCCTCACCAACCCATCCATACCTGGAACAGCTTACCTTCCTCTCTTTCTATTCGCACACATGAATTACACTCTTGATAAAAACTAACTGCTTCTAGGAGCTTTACTCCTACACCAAATATTCTTAAGACCTTCCAAAAGGTCATATAAATCTTTGTTTCTCTAAGTATTACTAACATACATTCTTTAAAGTGCGTAAGACAAGGGAGCAAATGGGAACTTCAGTGAAGGGCGCAAATGGGGAGGTGATAACAAGTAGTGGTGATGTGAGAAGGAGATGGAGAGAGTATTTTGAAGGTTTGTTGAATGTGTTTGATGATAAGAGTGGCAGATATAGGGTGTTTTGGTCGAGGTGGTGTGCAAAGTGAGAGGGTTAAGGAAAATGATTTGGTAAACAGAGAAGAGGTAGTGAAAGCTTTGCGGAAGATGAAAGCCAGCAAGGCAGCAGGTTTGGATGGTATTGCAGTGGAATTTATTAAAAAAGGGGGTGACTGTATTGTTGACTGGTTGGTAAGGTTATTTAATGTATGTATGACTCATGGTGAGGTGCCTGAGGATTGGCGGAATGTGTGCATAGTGCCATTGTACAAAGGCAAAGGGGATAAGAGTGAGTGCTCAAATTACAGAGGTATAAGTTTGTTGAGTATTCCTGGTAAATTATATGGGAGGGTATTGATTGTGAGGGTGAAGGCATGTACAGAGCATCAGATTGGGGAAGAGCAGTGTGGTTTCAGAAGTGGTAGAGGATGTGTGGATCAGGTGTTTGCTTTGAAGAATGTATGTGAGAAATACTTAGAAAAGCAAATAGATTTGTATGTAGCATTTATGGATCTGGAGAAGGCATATGATAGAGTTGATAGAGATGCTCTGTGGAAGGTATTAAGAATATATGGTGTAGGAGGAAAGTTGTTAGAAGCAGTGAAAAGTTTTTATCGAGGATGTAAGGCATGTGTACGTGTAGGAAGAGAGGAAAGTGATTGGTTCTCAGTGAATGTAGGTTTGCGGCAGGGGTGTGTGATGTCTCCATGGTTGTTTAATTTGTTTATGGATGGGGTTGTTAGGGAGGTAAATGCAAGAGTTTTGGAAAGAGGGGCAAGTATGAAGTCTGTTGGGGATGAGAGAGCTTGGGAAGTGAGTCAGTTGTTGTTCGCTGATGATACAGCGCTGGTGGCTGATTCATGTGAGAAACTGCAGAAGATGGTGACTGAGTTTGGTAAAGTGTGTGGAAGAAGAAAGTTAAGAGTAAATGTGAATAAGAGCAAGGTTATTAGGTACAGTAGGGTTGAGGGTCAAGTCAATTGGGAGGTGAGTTTGAATGGAGAAAAACTGGAAGTGAAGTGTTTTAGATATCTGGGAGTGGATCTGGCAGCGGATGGAACCATGGAAGCGGAAGTGCATCATAGGGTGGGGGAGGGGGCGAAAATTCTGGGGGCCTTGAAGAATGTGTGGAAGTCGAGAACATTATCTCGGAAAGCAAAAATGGGTATGTTTGAAGGAATAGTGGTTCCAACAATGTTGTATGGTTGCGAGGTGTGGGCTATGGATAGAGTTGTGCGCAGGAGGATGGATGTGCTGGAAATGAGATGTTTGAGGACAATGTGTGGTGTGAGGTGGTTTGATCGAGTGAGTAACGTAAGGGTAAGAGAGATGTGTGGAAATAAAAAGAGCATGGTTGAGAGAGCAGAAGAGGGTGTTTTGAAGTGGTTTGGGCACATGGAGAGGATGAGTGAGGAAAGATTGCCCAAGAGGATATATGTGTCGGAGGTGGAGGGAACGAGGAGAAGAGGGAGACCAAATTGGAGGTGGAAAGATGGAGTGAAAAAGATTTTGTGTGATCGGGGCCTGAACATGCAGGAGGGTGAAAGGAGGGCAAGGAATAGAGTGAATTGGAGCGATGTGGTATACCGGGGGTTGACGTGCTGTCAGTGGATTGAATCAAGGCATGTGAAGCGTCTGGGGTAAACCATGGAAAGCTGTGTAGGTATGTATATTTGCGTGTGTGGACGTATGTATATACATGTGTATGGGGGGGGTTGGGCCATTTCTTTCGTCTGTTTCCTTGCGCTACCTCGCAAACGCGGGAGACAGCGACAAAGTACAATAAAAAAAAATAAATAATTCTTTAAAGTAAACAAGATACATACATCCTCTGATATCTCTCTCTCCTAAAACCATCTTGTACTCCCCAATATGATATTCTGTATATGCCTACACCCTCTTAATCACCACTCTCCCATACAACTTACCAGGTACACTTACACTCTATATCTCTATAGGTTGAACACTCAACTTTGCCCACCTTGCCTTTTGTACTATGGCACTCACTATACATGCATTCTGCCAATCCTCAAGCCTCTCACAACAATCCATACATACACTGAAACTCCTAACCAACCAATTAACTACACAGTTACCTCCTTTCTTATGAAATTCAAATGCAATACCATCCACCTTGCCACATTTCATATTATGCAAGGCTTTCACTATCTCTCAACCAAACCACTTTCCCTGACTCTTGCACTGCATACCTCCCCAACCTGAACACAATCTCCCACCTAAAAAAACATACTCATTTACTTATTCATTTATTATACTTTGTCGCTGTCTCCAGCGTTAGCAAGGTAGCACAAGGAAACATGAAAGAATGGCCCAACCCATCCACAAACATGTATAATACATAAACACACATATACATACCTATTCATTTCAACGTATACATACATATACACATGTACATATTCATATATGCTGCCTTCATCCATTCCCGCTGCCACCCCGCCACACATGAAATGGCACCACCCTTCCCCCGTGTGCGCAAGGTAGCGCTAGGAAAAGACGACAAAGGCCACATTCATTCACACTCAAGTCTCTAGCTGTCATGTGTGATGCACCGAAACCACAGCCCCCTTTCCACATCCAGGCCCTATTAAACTTTCCATGGTTTACCCCAGATGCTTCACATGAGAGGGTCAGGAAGAATGGTTTGGTGAACAGAGAAGAGGTAAAGAAAGCATTGTGGAATATGAATGCCGGCAAGAAGGCGGGTTTGGATGGATGAAGACAGCAAGCATGAATATGTACATGGGTGTTTATGTATATGTATGTATACGATGAAATGTATAGGCATGTATATGTGCATGTGTGGGCTTTTATGTATATGCATGTGTATCTGGGTGGGTTGGACCATTCTTTTGTCTGTTTCCTTGTGCTACCATGCTAACACAGGAGGCAGCGACTGAGTTTGGTAAAGTGTGAGAGAGAAGAAAGTTGAGAGTAAATATGAATAAGAGCAAGGTTATCAGGTACAGTAGGGTTGAGGGTGAAGTCGACTGGGAGGTAAGTTTGAATGGAGAAAAACTGGAGGAAGTGAAGTGTTTTAGATATCTGGGAATGGATTTGGCAGCGGATGGAACCATGGAAGCGGAAATGAATCATAGGGTGGGGGAGGGGGCGAAAATTCTGGAAGCGTTGAAGAATGTGTGGAAGTCGAGAACATTATCTCGGAAAGCAAAAATGGGTATGTTTGAAGGAACAGTAGTTCCAACAATGTTGTATGGTTGCAAGGCGCAGGCTATGGATAGAGTTGTGCGCAGGAGGGTGGATGTGCTGGAAATGAGATGTTTGAGGACAATATGTGGCGTGAGGTGGTTTGATCGAGTAAGTAGTAATAGGGTAAGAGAGATGTGTGGTAATAAAAAGTGTGTGGTTGAGAGAGCAGAAGAGGGTGTTTTGAATGGTTTGGTCACACGGAGAGAATGAGTGAGGAAAGACTGACCAAGAGGATATATGTGTCATAGGTGGAGGGAACGAGGAGAAGTGGGAGACCAATTTGGAGGTGGAAAGATGGAGTGAAAAAGATTTTGAGTGATCGGGGCCTGAACATGCAGGAGGGTGAAAGGCGTGCAAGGAATAGAGCGAATTGGATCGATGTGGTATACCAGGGTCGACGTGCTGTCAATGGATTGAATCAGGGCATGTGAAGCGTCTGGGGTAAACCATGGAAAGTTGTGAGGGGCCTGGATGTGGTAAGGGACCTGTGGTTTCGGGCATTATTGCATGACAGCTGGAGACTTAGTGTAAGCGAATGGGGCCTTTGTTGTCTTTTCCTGGCGCTGCCTCATGCACATGGGGGGAGGGGGATGTTATTCTGTGTGTGGCGGGGTGGCGATGGGGGTGAGTAGGGGCAGACAGTGTGAATTGTGTGCATGTGCGTATATGTGTGTGTCTGCGTGTATATATGTGTGTACATTGGGATGTGTGGGTGTGTATGTTTGCGTGTGTGGACGTGTGTGTGTGTGCATGTGTGGGGGTGGGTTGGGCCATTTCTTTCATCTGTTTCCTTGCGCTACCTCGCAGGCGCGGGAGACAGTGACAAAGTAAAAATAAATAAAGTAAACACACATATATATACACATATATATGACAGAAAAAAAATCCATCTCAAATCATCACTCCCTGTTAACACTTTCTCATTTCCCCTTTGCTGATGTTCCAATGTAGTCTCTTATTTTTACATCATTAACCTTCCAAACCATTTGATTTTTAAGTTAACTGACACTTGCTCAACCCCACTTTTATTTGCACTCTTTTTCAAGCTCTAAACCTTCCTCTTGACCACCTGCTGCTTTTGTATATCTCAATATTTGCACTCATCCCCTGTGGGTAATGCCCCTACACCTCTCTCTTTGATTTTAATAGTGACTTTATCATGCCAGTATTCACTACCCTTTCTTATCTGTGCACAGCCCACTTTCTGGCTATATCCTAGATCTTAAAATTCCTTCAAGCATTTTCTATTCCTTTTTTATCCATGAAAAATTCTAGCAATCAAGTAAACCATGCATAACATAACCATTTCATTACCTAGACCAGTCCAAAAACCCTGATGGTGCAACACAATACTTCATACCTTGTTGGCGCAAATACGGCCCGCTTCTAAGGCTTCAGAGGAGAGCTGTTCATATTCATCTGAAACCAAGTGTACACACAATGGCATCTCACGGACATCAGCCTTCTTTCTGCCCAAGTCAAAAATGCGGATTTTTGGGTCAGGCACACCACGGCAGAACCGTGATTTAGGATATGGTTTATTCTTGCAGTAACGGTAACTGAAAATTGGGTGTATGTCAAAGATGTATCTTCTCAATAAGTTAAAAATAAGAATGGCTAGTAAATTCACATGACACTACAACATTTATTTCTACAACTGTTCCATCAAAATACATACATTGTCTGTCTATCAACATATAAATATGTATACATATCCCTATATCATAAATTACATGGTTGATAAACTAAGCATGTGTTTACTGGCTGGCTCACTTCATGTCAAAAAGTACTCTAATACCCAAAAGCACCAACATCATACCCCAACGTTCAGTAAGTCCTCACTTAATTTCTACCACTCTTTCTCTTTATTTCACAAGACTCTATTAGCACTTCTTTACAGCAAATTCCTAAACCTGCCTCTGAGCAGAAGGGGAGAGACTAGCTAGGTACTGGCCTGAAAAACCAATCAATCATACAAGCAAGGCTTGCTCTTGCACAGAAAAGCAATATACTCTGATGTATGTTAGCACTTAGAGAAAAACAAATTAATCAATCTTTTTGAATAATTCATTACCTATGAGAAAAGAAATTTGCTGTCAGGGATGGTTCATTTCATTGGTGTTATAGAACCACTTGCTAGTGATAATACCAAAAGTGACGAGTTACCTTCAGCAAGGAAATGTCACTGTCAACCCTCAGAAAGTAGTAGTCTTGTCATAGAACTTCTTGCTTCACCTCTACACCATGGGAGCCCCATAAAAGGGGTCCTGAGGTTGAGTAACAATGGTGCATTTTATATCTAAATGTCTAACACTTTGTTGAAAGATACAGATCTAAGCTACAGGTAAGCAAATAAAAGCTTGACCAAATACCATTTCATGCAAGCTGGAGGAATGCATGAGCAATTACACGGCTTGGGTAATAGTATAATGGCCCCAACTTCAAAGACTCCTGATAACTTAAGGCTGGTAGTCAAAAGTTCATCCTGCAGACAGGATGCAGCCCATCAAATGCTTTCCACTTATCTTCAGAGTACTTATATTCCACTCAACTTCAAAGATGAACCCCCCCCTTGTATCCAACCACTTATTCTAAAACCTTTAACAGTCTTTCTATTCCATTTAAACACCTCATTCACAGATGACTGCATCCCTACATTTACTGCCCTTTCATCTAAACTTTTTGTCACCCTTCTTGAACACTCCTTGCACCCTTTCCGATTCATTTTTTTGCTTGCCAACACTTTTTCCTGCCTACTCTTCCTTACACCATACTTCTTCCTGATCCTCACCTACACAAGATCTGCAAAACGATCAGGATCTCCTGAGAATCCACTCACAACTCTACCATCCAGCACAACCTTTGATCCACTGCCACAGTCAATCAAACCCTTTTGTCCTTCGCATTCATCATTTCTCATCCATGCATATTTGTGGATCATCTTGGACTGAAAATAGGTACTTGCAATGAATAAAAAGCTCTCAGCACAGTCATCCATAAGATGGCCTCCATTCTAATTTACTATAGGCACAACTTATTTACCAACCATATCACTATTCCATTACATCACACCTTTGCATTCATATCGCTCACTACAACCAACTTCCCTCAAACCTATCAATAGTATGCAGTCATTTGAATTTCCACATAAACGCTCCATTCAATTCTTATCCCACAGTCTTTATGCTCACAGGCACATATGCATATATCCATGCATGCCAATTCCAATCTTTCCTTTTACTCACACTTTTCTTGATCCACTCCATCCATGCTCTGTAGCACCCTCCCCTATCCTCAGTGACAGGACAACTGCACAGCCTTCTTTCCCTCTTACAATTTTCATTCATTCCTTCCCAAACCACTCCAATACACTCTGCTCAAAAATATGGGTTTCACCAGTCCTTAGCATCTCCAAACTATACTTCAAAATTCCTTCACAAGTTCCCTCCTTTTACTTACACCAGTCATCCAATCCATTAACATTCAAATCTCTCAACCCTTTTACTCCCCAGCATAAGAGGTAGACTCCAGTGCTGCTTCTTAGCCTTTGGTGCCTCATCCTTGACAGGCCACTGGCAGAAGGCACCTACAGTGGTGTTTACCAAAAGCAGCCGAGTTCTCATATTGTCCAAAAATACTAAAACCTAAGAACACCTCAAGTGTTTGAATAAAAAATTATTGCCCTTATAAAGTTAAGCAAAACATCTCCCCCTTTAATTCCATCCCAAAGGATGTACCAATAAGGTCAACAGGAGAAAGTGGGGCAAGACTTGTATACTTCATAAAAGTTGTGTTCCCTTGAGGCACAGAAATTTAAGCTTTCCTGATATTTCAGTAACTACTATAGTAGCAGCAACACCTAATCTCAATGGTTATACTACTACTACAGCTCTCATACTGTTGACTTAATGTTTGCATATTTCTCTGTAATTTTACTGAATAAACAATTTTTTTCAAAGTATAACATTCCTAGTTTTAATCCTGAAGTGTTCATTCTAGGTTTGTATTACAAAGGTCTTTCTCCCTAAACCCCTAACTTCCCATAGCTCATGTACCTTTCAAACTATGGGGTCATCCAGAAATGCAACCCTTAAGATTTGAAAGGCACCTCTACACATCAGGCTTGATCTTGTAACAAATTAATTAATGCCAGATTAGATGTGAATAGCACTGGTTTAACAAGAGCGATTGATCACTGGAATAGCTTGCTAGATGCAATAGTTGGGGCTGGAACCTTCAACTGTCTTAAGAATAGATAAGATAGATAAGAGTTGTGGGGTGGCTATACGAAGGACCCGCCTAGTAAGGGACAGTAGGCCATAAAGTGCAGTATCAATGTTCTCAACTTCCTTGTGATAGAGTACACAAACTGCCCCGTCTCTCCTTCCATTTAAATAAACGAATTCCGTACAACATGCGTTATTCCCTAAGATGCCTCTCAACTGTAACTACCTTCTGTTAACTTACCAAACTAATGCTTTCCTGTCCCTTCCCCACGATATAACATTCTCCTTCCTTCATTCGTCATAAACAATTTCTAATACAAAAATATCAAAATCTGTAATTGAAAACCAAAAGCTACCGTCCCTACCCGACACCACATTATTTTGCTACATATGTACACTATAAGACGACGAAAACTATAGACCACATTTTTAACACTCACCAACGGGCTGGACGGCGCCCCATGTTGCCGTCTGAAATGCGAAAATATATTATTATAACCAAAATTACACTACAGGAGATGAAATATGACAGTACGTACATATATTTGACACAAACAGACGGTGGAAGGGAAGGAGGATGACAAAGATCTAGCTAGATGAAACAACATTTAACGTACACACCTTTACCCTACGACTACTAGATCCGTAAAGACATGTTTAATATTGGCTTGTTGTTGTTATGACGCTAACTCGTTTGCCGTTGAAAGGTAAAATTAAGTTTTTATAAATATTAGATTTTAATAATCATATGTGAAACTCTTATCAAATTTGAGACAAAAATTATTTTCATGATTTATGTTAATTAAGTTGAATCATACTATTTTCTTTTGAGATCACTTGTTAAATTATATATATTTCTGAGCATTAGATTTGTAAGCATGGTCGTTATTAAGGTGAGACATTTGATATATATATATATATATATATATATATATATATATATATATATATATATATATATATATATATATATATATATATATATATATATATATATCTTAACTTAGATTCATACGTAACTAATAATTTAGTAATTTTCTATCTGGTGTGCAAGCATGCAAGCATGCGATTAATTCAGGTCATTTGGGTAAACATAATCATATTGCATTAACTAAAAAATCCTTCAAATTATCCAAATCAACCATTAACAACAAATCCGTGTATATATATATATATATATATATATATATATATATATATATATATATATATATATATATTTTTTTTTTTTTTTCATACTATTCGCCATTTCCCGCGTTAGCGAGGTAGCATTATGAACAGAGGACTGAGCCTTTAAGGAAATATCCTCACTTGGCCCCCTTCTCTGTTCCTTTCTTTTGGAAAATTAAAAATGAGAGGGGAGGATTTCCAGCCCCCCGCTCCCTACCCTTTCAGTCGCCGTCTATGACATGCAGGGATTACATGGGAAGTAGAGGATGTGTGGATCAGGTGTTTGCTTTAAAGAATGTATGTGAGAAATACTTAAAAAAGCAAATGGATTTGTATGTAGCATTTATGGATCTGGAGAAGGCATATGATAGAGTTGATAGAGATGCTCTGTGGAAGGTATTAAGAATATTTATTTATTTTATCACACTTTGTCGCTGTCTTCCGCACCAGCAAGGCAGCACAAGGAAACAGACGAAAGAATGGCCCAACCCACCCACATACACATGTATACACACACACATCCACACACACACACACATACATACTACATCTCAACATACACATACATATATACACACACAGACACATACATATACACACATATACACAATTCACACCGTCTGCCCTTATTCATCTCCGTCACCACCCCGCCACACATGAAATGACAACCCCCCCCCCCCCCCCGCATGTGCGCGAGGCAGCACCATGAAAAGACAACAAAGGCCACATTCGCTCACACTCAGTCTGTAGCTGTCATGCATAATGAACTGAAACCACAGCTTCCCTTCCACATCCAAGCCCCAAAAAACTTTCCATGGTTCACCCCAGATGCTCCACATGCCCCAGCTCAATCCATTGACAGCCCATGCCTCGCAGCCATATAACATTGTTGGAACCACTATTCCTTCAAACATACCCATTTTTGCTTTTCGAGATAACATTCTAGCCTTTCACACATTCTCCAACGCTCCCAAAACTTTCGCCCCCTCCCCATCCTGTGACTCACTTCCGCTTCCATGGCTCCATCCGCTGCCAGATCCACTCCCAGATATCTAAAACACTTCACTTCCTCCAGTTTTCTCCATTCAAACTTACCTCCCAACTGACTTGTCCCTCAACCCTACTGTACCTATTTTTTTTTTTTTTTTTTTTTATACTTTGTCGCTGTCTCCCGCGTTTGCGAGGTAGCGCAAGGAAACAGACGAAAGAAATGGCCCAACCCCCCCCCCCCCCCATACACATGTACATACACACGTCCACACACGCAAATATACATACCTACACAGCTTTCCATGGTTTACCCCAGACGCTTCACATGCCTTGCTTCAATCCACTGACAGCACGTCAACCCCTGTATACCACATGACTCCAATTCACTCTATTTCTTGCCCTCCTTTCACCCTCCTGCATGTTCAGGCCCCGATCACACAAAATCCTTTTCACTCCATCTTTCCACCTCCAATTTGGTCTCCCTCTTCTCCTTGTTCCCTCCACCTCCGACACATATATCCTCTTGGTCAATCTCTCCTCACTCATTCTCTCCATGTGCCCAAACCATTTCAAAACACCCTCTTCTGCTCTCTCAACCACGCTCTTTTTATTTCCACACATCTCTCTTACCCTTACGTTACTTACGCGATCAAACCACCTCACACCACACATTGTCCTCAAACATCTCATTTCCAGCACATCCATCCTCCTGCGCACATCTCTATCCATAGCCCACGCCTCGCAACCATACAACATTGTTGGAACCACTATTCCCTCAAACATACCCATTTTTGCTTTCCGAGATAATGTTCTCGACTTCCACACATTTTTCAAGGCTCCCAAAATTTTCGCCCCCTCCCGGCAAGGCAGCAGGTTTGGATGGTATTGCAGTGGAATTTATTAAGAAAGGGGGTGACTGTATTGTTGACTGGTTGGTAAGGTTATTTAATGTATGTATGACTCATGGTACCTCTCAGCACATTAACATCCAAAAGTCTCTCTTTCGCACGCCTGTCAATTAACACGTAATCCAATAACGCTCTCTGGCCATCTCTCCTACTTACATAAGTATACTTATGTATATCTCGCTTTTTAAACCAGGTATTCCCAATCATCAGTCCTTTTTCAGCACATAAATCTACAAGCTCTTCACCATTTCCATTTACAACACTGAACACCCCATGCATACCAATTATTCCCTCAACTGCCACATTACTCACCTTTGCATTCAAATCACCCATCACTATAACCCGGTCTCGTGCATCAAAACCGCTAACACACTCATTCAGCTGCTCCCAAAACACTTGCCTCTCATGATCTTTCTTCTCATGCCCAGGTGCATATGCACCAATAATCACCCACCTCTCTCCATCAACTTTCAATTTTACCCATATTAATCGAGAATTTACTTTCTTACATTCTATCACATACTCCCACAACTCCTGTTTAAGGAGTATTGCTACTCCTTCCCTTGCTCTTGTCCTCTCACTAACCCCTGACTTCACTCCCCAGACATTTCCAAACCACTCTTCCCCTTTACCCTTGAGCTTCGTTTCACTCAGAGCCAAAACATCCAGGTTCCTTTCCTCA
This sequence comes from Panulirus ornatus, assembly GCF_036320965.1. Taxonomy (NCBI): domain Eukaryota; kingdom Metazoa; phylum Arthropoda; class Malacostraca; order Decapoda; family Palinuridae; genus Panulirus; species Panulirus ornatus. Next base: position 25,699,058 of record NC_092278.1, read on the forward strand.
AACATACTACCTATCTCTCCTTTTTTCACATCTTGGTTACATCCACACACATTTAGGCACCCCACTCTGAGCCTTCGAGGAGGATGATCACTCCCCGCGTGACTCCTTCTTCTGTTTCCCATTTTAGAGGTGCAACTGGAGGGATGTCTGATCATTATCTTGTGGAGGCTAAGGTGAAGATTAGTATGGGTTTTCAGAAAAGAGGAGTGAATGTTGGGGTGAAGAAGGTGGTGAGAGTAAGTGAGCTTGGGAAGGAGACCTGTGTGGGGAAGTACCAGGAGAGACTGTGTACAGAATGGAAAAAGGTGAGAACAATGGAAGTAAGGGGAGTGGGGGAGGAATGGGATGTATTTAGGGAATCAGTGATGGATTGCGCAAAAGATGCTTGTGGCATGAGAAGAGTGGGAGGTGGGCTGTTTAGAAAGGGTAGTGAGTGGTGGGATGAAGAAGTAAGAGTATTAGTGAAAGAGAAGAGAGAGGCATTTGGACGATTTTTGCAGGGAAAAAATGCAATTGAGTGGGAGAAGTATAAAAGAAAGAGACAGGAGGTCAAGAGAAAGGTGCAAGAGGTGAAAAAAAGGGCAAATGAGAGTTGGGGTGAGAGACTATCAGTAAATTTTAGGGAGAATAAAAAGATGTTCTGGAAGGAGGTAAATAGGGTGCGTAAGACAAGGGAGCAAATGGGAACTTCAGTGAAGGGCGTAAATGGGGAGGTGATAACAAGTAGTGGTGATGTGAGAAGGAGATGGAATGAGTATTTTGAAGGTTTGTTGAATGTGTCTGATGACAGAGTGGCAGATATAGGGTGTTTTGGTCGAGGTGGTGTGCAAAGTGAGAGGGTTAGGGAAAATGATTTGGTAAACAGAGAAGAGGTAGTAAAAGCTTTGCGGAAGATGAAAGCCGGCAAGGCAGCAGGTTTGGATGGTATTGCAGTGGAATTTATTAAAAAAGGGGGTGACTGTATTGTTGACTGGTTGGTAAGGTTATTTAATGTATGTATGACTCATGGTGAGGTGCCTGAGGATTGGCGGAATGCGTGCATAGTGCCATTGTACAAAGGCAAAGGGGATAAGAGTGAGTGCTCAAATTACAGAGGTATAAGTTTGTTGAGTATTCCTGGTAAATTATATGGGAGGGTATTGATTGAGAGGGTGAAGGCATGTACAGAGCATCAGATTGGGGAAGAGCAGTGCGGTTTCAGAAGTGGTAGAGGATGTGTGGATCAGGTGTTTGCTTTGAAGAATGTATGTGAGAAATACTTAGAAAAGCAAATGGATTTGTATGTAGCATTTATGGATCTGGAGAAGGCATATGATAGAGTTGATAGAGATGCTCTGTGGAAGGTATTAAGAATATATGGTGTGGGAGGCAAGTTGTTAGAAGCAGTGAAAAGTTTTTATCGAGGATGTAAGGCATGTGTACGTGTAGGAAGAGAGGAAAGTGATTGGTTCTCAGTGAATGTAGGTTTGCGGCAGGGGTGTGTGATGTCTCCATGGTTATTTAATTTGTTTATGGATGGGGTTGTTAGGGAGGTAAATGCAAGAGTCCTGGAAAGAGGGGCAAGTATGAAGTCTGTTGGGGATGAGAGAGCCTGGGAAGTGAGTCAGTTGTTGTTCGCTGATGATACAGCGCTGGTGGCTGATTCATGTGAGAAACTGCAGAAGCTGGTGACTGAGTTTGGTAAAGTGTGTGGAAGAAGAAAGTTAAGAGTAAATGTGAATAAGAGCAAGGTTATTAGGTACAGTAGGGTTGAGGGTCAAGTCAATTGGGAGGTAAGTTTGAATGGAGAAAAACTGGAGGAAGTGAAGTGTTTTAGATATCTGGGAGTGGATCTGTCAGCGGATGGAACCATGGAAGCAGAAGTGGATCATAGGGTGGGGGAGGGGGCGAAAATTTTGGGAGCCTTGAAAAATGTGTGGAAGTCGAGAACATTATCTCGGAAAGCAAAAATGGGTATGTTTGAAGGAATAGTGGTTCCAACAATGTTGTATGGTTGCGAGGCGTGGGCTATGGATAGAGTTGTGCGCAGGAGGATGGATGTGCTGGAAATGAGATGTTTGAGGACAATGTGTGGTGTGAGGTGGTTTGATCGAGTAAGTAACGTAAGGGTAAGAGAGATGTGTGGAAATAAAAAGAGCGTGGTTGAGAGAGCAGAAGAGGGTGTTTTGAAATGGTTTGGGCACATGGAGAGAATGAGTGAGGAAAGATTGACCAAGAGGATATATGTGTCGGAGGTGGAGGGAACGAGGAGAAGAGGGAGACCAAATTGGAGGTGGAAAGATGGAGTGAAAAAGATTTTGTGTGATCGGGGCCTGAACATGCAGGAGGGTGTAAGGAGGGCAAGGAATAGAGTGAATTGGAGCGATGTGGTATACAGGGGTTGACGTGCTGTCAGTGGAGTGAATCAAGGCATGTGAGGCGTCTGGGGTGGACCATGGAAAGCTGTGTAGGTATGTATACACGTGTGTGGACATGTGTATGTACATGTGTATGGGGGGGGGGGGGTTGGGCCATTTCTTTCGTCTGTTTCCTTGCGCTACCTCGCAGACGCGGGAGACAGCGACAAAGTATAAAAAAAAAAAAAAAAAAAAAAAAAAAAAAAAAAAATGACTCATGGTGAGGTGCCTGAGGATTGGCGGAATGCGTGCGTAGTGCCATTGTACAAAGGCAAAGGGGATAAGAGTGAGTGCTCAAATTACAGAGGTATAAGTTTGTTGAGTACTCCTGGTAAATTATATGGGAGGGTATTGATTGAGAGGGTGAAGGCATGTACAGAGCATCAGATTGGGGAAGAGCAGTGCGGTTTCAGAAGTGGTAGAGGATGTGTGGACCAGGTGTTTGCTTTGAAGAATGTATGTGAGAAATACTTAGAAAAGCAAATGGATTTGTATGTAGCATTTATGGATCTGGAGAAGGCATATGATAGAGTTGATAGAGATGCTCTGTGGAAGGTATTAAGAATATATGGTGTGGGAGGCAAGTTGTTAGAAGCAGTGAAAAGTTTTTATCGAGGATGTAAGGCATGTGTACGTGTAGGAAGAGAGGAAAGTGATTGGTTCTCAGTGAATGTAGGTTTGCGGCAGGGGTGTGTGATGTCTCCATGGTTGTTTAATTTGTTTATGGATGGGGTTGTAAGGGAGGTAAATGCAAGAGTCCTGGAAAGAGGGGCAAGTATGAAGTCTGTTGGGGATGAGAGAGCTTGGGAAGTGAGTCAGTTGTTGTTCGCTGATGATACAGCGCTGGTGGCTGATTCATGTGAGAAACTGCAGAAGCTGGTGACTGAGTTTGGTAAAGTGTGTGGAAGAAGAAAGTTGAGAGTAAATGTGAATAAGAGCAAGGTTATTAGGTACAGTAGGGGTGAGGGTCAAGTCAATTGGGAGGTGAGTTTGAATGGAGAAAAACTGGAGGAAGTGAAGTGTTTTAGATATCTGGGAGTGGATCTGTCAGCGGATGGAACCATGGAAGCGGAAGTGGATATATATATATATATATATATATATATATATATATATATATATATATATATATATATATATATATATATATATATATATATATATCCCAAGGAATAAAGGAGAAAAAAATTACTACGTGCATATTTCCCACGTATCGTAGAAGGCAAGTAAAAGTGGTGGGACCGGGTTTTCCAAAAGAGGAAATCCAAAATGGGATTTTTCCCTTTGATTCAGTCATGTCTGCTCTTGAAGCTACCGCGCTAATACGGGAAATGGCAAATTTAATTCATCACGCGCTCATTTGTGATCTTTATATATATATATATATATATATATATATATAATGTGTTGAATGTGTTTGATGATAGAGTGGCAGATATAGGGTGTTTTGGTCGAGGTGGTGTGCAAAGTCAGAGGGTTAGGGAAAATGATTTGGTAAACAGAGAAGAGGTAGTGAAAGCTTTGCGGAAGATGAAAGCCGGCAAGGCAGCAGGTTTGGATGGTATTGCAGTGGAATTTATTAAAAAAGGGGGTGACTGTATTGTTGACTGGTTGGTAAGGTTATTTAATGTATGTATGACTCATGGTGAGGTGCCTGAGGATTGGCGGAATGCGTGCATAGTGCCATTGTACAAAGGCAAAGGGGATAAGAGTGAGTGCTCAAATTACAGAGGTATAAGTTTGTTGAGTATTCCTGGTAAATTATATGGGAGGGTATTGATTGAGAGGGTGAAGGCATGTACAGAGCATTAGATTGGGGAAGAGCAGTGTGGTTTCAGAAGTGGTAGAGGATGTGTGGATCAGGTGTTTGCTTTGAAGAATGTAAGTGAGAAATACTTAGAAAAGCAAATGGATTTGTATGTAGCATTTATGGATCTGGAGAAGGCATATGATAGAGTTGATAGAGATGCTCTGTGGAAGGTATTAAGAATATATGGTGTGGGAGGAAAGTTGTTAGAAGCAGTGAAAAGTTTTTATCGAGGATGTAAGGCATGTGTACGTGTAGGAAGAGAGGAAAGTGATTGGTTCTCAGTGAATGTAGGTTTGCGGCAGGGGTGTGTGATGTCTCCATGGTTGTTTAATTTGTTTATGGATGGGGTTGTTAGGGAGGTAAATGCAAGAGTTTTGGAAAGAGGGGCAAGTATGAAGTCTGTTGGGGATGAGAGAGCTTGGGAAGTGAGTCAGTTGTTGTTCGCTGATGATACAGCGCTGGTGGCTGATTCATGTGAGAAACTGCAGAAGCTGGTGACTGAGTTTGGTAAAGTGTGTGGAAGAAGAAAGTTAAGAGTAAATGTGAATAAGAGCAAGGTTATTAGGTACAGTAGAGTTGAGGGTCAAGTCAATTGGGAGGTGAGTTTGAATGGAGAAAAACTGGAGGAAGTGAAGTGTTTTAGATATCTGGGAGTGGATCTGGCAGCGGATGGAACCATGGAAGCGGAAGTGGATCATAGGGTGGGGGAGGGGGCGAAAATTCTGGGGGCCTTGAAGAATGTGTGGAAGTCGAGAATATTATCTCGGAAAGCAAAAATGGGTATGTTTGAAGGAATAGTGGTTCCAACAATGTTGTATGGTTGCGAGGCGTGGGCTATGGATAGAGTTGTGCGCAGGAGGATGGATGTGCTGGAAATGAGATGTTTGAGGACAATGTGTGGTGTGAGGTGGTTTGATCGAGTGAGTAACGTAAGGGTAAGAGAGATGTGTGGAAATATAAAGAGCGTGGTTGAGAGAGCAGAAGAGGGTGTTTTGAAGTGGTTTGGGCACATGGAGAGGATGAGTGAGGAAAGATTGACCAAGAGGATATATGTGTCGGAGGTGGAGGGAACGAGGAGAAGAGGGAGACCAAATTGGAGGTGGAAAGATGGAGTGAAAAAGATTTTGTGTGATCGGGGCCTGAACATGCAGGAGGGTGAAAGGAGGGCAAGGAATAGAGTGAATTGGAGCGATGTGGTATACCGGGGTTGACGTGCTGTCAGTGGATTGAATCAAGGCATGTGAAGCGTCTGGGGTAAGCTATGGAAGGCTGTGTAGGTATGTATATTTGCGTGTGTGGACGTATGTATATACATGTGTATGGGGGGGGCGGTTGGGCCATTTCTTTCGTCTGTTTCCTTGCGCTACCTCGCAAACGCGGGAGACAGCGACAAAGTATAATAAAAAAAAAATAATATATATATATATATATATATATATATATATATATATATATATATATATATATATATATATATCTTTTCTTTTTCTTTTATACCATTCACCATTTCCCGCTTTAGCGAGGTAGCGTTAAGAACACAGGACTGGGCCTTTAAGGGAACATCCTCACCTGGCCCCCTTCTCTCTTCCTTCTTTTGGAAAATAAAAAAAAAAAACGAGAGGGAAGGATTCCAGCCACCCTCTCCCTCCCCTTTTAGTCGCCTTCTATGACACGTAGGGAATACGTGGGAAGTATTCTTTCTCTCCTATCCCCAGGGATAGGGTGAGAGGTGTGCAAGGAATAGAGTGAATTGGAACAATGTGGTATACTGGGGTCAACATTCTGTCAATGGACTGAACCAGGGCATGTGAAACGTCTGAGGTAAATCATTGAAAGGTCTGCGGGGCTTCGATGTGGATAAGGAATTGTGGTTTTGTTGCATTACACATGACAGGTAGAGACTGAGTGTGAGTGAATGTGGCCATTTTTGTCTTTTCCTGGAACTACCTCGCTGAAGCAGGTGGTAGTGATGCTGTTTCCTGTGGGGCAGGATGGCACCAGGAATGGATGAAGGCAAGCAAGTATGAATACGTACATATATGTATGTCTGTGTATATGTATATGTATCTATGTATATGTTGATATGTATATGTATGTATATGTGCATGTATGGGCATTTATGTATCTATATGTGTATATGAGTAGACGGGCCATTCTTCATGTTTCCTGGCGCTGATTTGGGAATCAGCAATCATGTATAATAATGATATACTAGTCTTTTCATACATATTCATCATTTCTTTCAATAGAGAGGTAGCATTAAGAACAGAGGACTGAGGGGAAAATCAGTCAGCTGATATACAAAAAAGAGACGTAGCTAGGAAGCCATTTGGTAAATATGGACAATCACATGTTTACCAAATGGTGTCCTAGCTACATCTCTTCGTTGTATATCAACTGACTTATATTTCTCTCTTGTGTCTCCACTGATGATGTGATTATTACACGAAAATGCACTTGGGAACTTATCATGTTCCATTTACCCCATGGACTCATGGGGAAAATTGAAAGCGAGAGGGGAGGATTTCCAGCCCCGACTCCCTACCCTTTTAGTCGCCTTCTGCGACATGCAGGGAATGCGTGGGAGGTGTTCTTTCTCTCTTATCCCCAGGGATATATATATATATATATATATATATATATATATATATATATATATATATATATATATATATATATATATATATCAGCATAGTTGAAAGTACAAGGAAAAGGGGTAGACTGTGCAAGAGTTGGATATTTGTAGAGAGAAAATCAAACAAGGCAAGGAATGATTTAGGTGGTGGCAATGGAATGATTTGGGACTCATTGGAATGGGATAATCTGTCAGTCTTCTGGAGAGGAAGAATATTGAGATCTGGTCTCAGTTGACATATCAACTTTATGTGCAAAGTAAAATATGGGAAGTGCTTGTTAGGTGGTTTGATCGAGTAAGTAATGAAAGGGTAAGAGAGATGTGTGGTAATAAAAAGAGTGTGGTTGAGAAAGCAGAAGAGGGTGTTTGGAAATGGTTTTGTCACATGGAGAGAATGAATGAGGAAAGATTGACAAAGAGGATATATGTGTCAGAGTTGGAGGGAACGAGGAGAAGTGGGAGACCAAATTGGAGGTGGAAAGATGGAGTGAAAAAAATTTTGGGCGATCTGGGCCTGAACATGCAGGAGGGTGAAAGGTGTGCAAGGAATAGAGTAAATTGGAAGGATGTGGTATACCGATGTGGAAAGGGAGCTGTGGTTTCGGTGCATTATATATGACAGCTAGAGACCGAGTGTGAACGAATGTGGCCTTTGTTGTCTTTTCCTAGCACTATCTTGTGCACATGCAGGGGGAGGGGGCTGTCATTTCATGTGTGGTGGGGTGGTGACGGGAATGAATAAGGGCAGACTATGAATTATGTACATGTTTATATATGTATATGTCTGAGTGTGTATATAAATGTATACGTTGAGATGTTTAGGTATGTATATGTGTGCATGTGGATGTGTATGTGTATACATGTGTATGTGGGCGGGTTGGGCCATTCTTTCATCTGTTTCCTTGCGCTACCTCGCTAACGTGAGAGACAGCGACAAAGTATAAATAAATAAAGTAAAAAATAGATAAATATATATATATATATATATATATATATATATATATATATATATATATATATATATTTTTTTTTTTTTTATACTTTGTCGCTGTCTCCCGCGTTTGCGAGGTAGCGCAAGGAAACAGACGAAAGAAATGGCCCAACCCCCCCCCATACACATGTATATACATACGTCCACACACGCAAATATACATACCTACACAGCTTTCCATGGTTTACCCCAGACGCTTCACATGCCTTGATTCAATCCACTGACAGCACGTCAACCCCGGTATACCACATCGCTCCAATTCACTCTATTCCTTGCCCTCCTTTCACCCTCCTGCATGTTCAGGCCCCGATCACACAAAATCTTTTTCACTCCATCTTTCCACCTCCAATTTGGTCTCCCTCTTCTCCTTGTTCCCTCCACCTCCGACACATATATCCTCTTGGTCAATCTTTCCTCACTCATCCTCTCCATGTGCCAAAACCACTTCAAAACACCCTCTTCTGCTCTCTCAACCACGCTCTTTTTATTTCCACACATCTCTCTTACCCTTACGTTACTCACTCGATCAAACCACCTCACACCACACATTGTCCTCAAACATCTCATTTCCAGCACATCCATCCTCCTGCGCACAACTCTATCCATAGCCCATGCCTCGCAACCATACAACATTGTTGGAACCACTATTCCTTCAAACATACCCATTTTTGCTTTCCGAGATAATGTTCTCGACTTCCACACATTCTTCAAGGCCCCCAGGATTTTCGCCCCCTCCCCCACCCTATGATCCACTTCCACTTCCATGGTTCCATCCGCTGCCAGATCCACTCCCAGATATCTAAAACACTTCACTTCCTCCAGTTTTTCTCCATTCAAACTCACCTCCCAATTGACTTGACCCTCAACCCTACTGTACCTAATAACCTTGCTCTTATTCACATTTACTCTTAACTTTCTTCTTCCACACACTTTTCCAAACTCAGTCACCAGCTTCTGCAGTTTCTCACATGAATCAGCCACCAGTGCTGTATCATCAGCGAACAACAACTGACTCACTTCCCAAGCTCTCTCATCCCCAACAGACTTCATACTTGCCCCTCTTTCCAAAACTCTTGCATTCACCTCCCTAACAACCCCATCCATAAACAAATTAAACAACCATGGAGACATCACACACCCCTGCCGCAAACCTACATTCACTGAGAACCAATCACTTTCCTCTCTTCCTACACGTACACATGCCTTACATCCTCGATAAAAACTTTTCACTGCTTCTAACAACTTTCCTCCCACACCATATATTCTTAATACCTTCCACAGAGCATCTCTATCAACTCTATCATATGTCTTCTCCAGATCCATAAATGCTACATACAAATCCATTTGCTTTTCTAAGTATTTCTCACATACATTCTTCAAAGCAAACACCTGATCCACACATCCTCTACCACTTCTGAAACCACACTGCTCTTCCCCAATCTGATGCTCTGTACATGCCTTCACCCTCTCAATCAATACCCTCCCATATAATTTACCAGGAATACTCAACAAACTTATACCTCTGTAATTTGAGCACTCACTCTTATCCCCTTTGCCTTTGTACAATGGCACTATGCACGCATTCCGCCAATCCTCAGGCACCTCACCATGAGTCATACATACATTAAATAACCTATATATATATATATATATGTATATATATATATATATATATATATATATATATATGTTCGGAAACAACCGATAGACCCCGTTGCTCACCATAGTGAGACGAAGGGTATTCGAGTACTTAGTATTTCGAATAGTTGTTTCATATATGTGTATATATATATATATATATATATATATATATATATATATATATATATATATATATATATATATATATATATATTAGGCTCGGTAAAATTCTATCAGCTGGCTATGTGCGCCTGTTGGGAAATAACCAGTATAGACCCCGTTGCTCACCATTGTGAGACGAAGGGTATTCGAGTACTTAGTATTCAAATAGTCGTTTCCTGTTAGCCAGGCCCATAGCCTAGCGGATAGCATTCCTACCTCTTGTACAGGGGTCCTGGGTTTGATCCTGGCTGTTGGAGGTTTGTATGTTCTATGAAGGTGCGCATTTCTATGCACTTTATTCGTATATATTTTTTTATTTATTTATTTATAGAAATCTCCCGCGTTTGTGAGGTAGCGCAAGGAAACAGACGAAAGAAATGGCCCAACCCACCCCCATACACATGTATATACATACACGTCCACACACGCAAATATACATACCAATATATCTCAGTGTACACATATATATACATACACAGACACATACATATATACACATGCACATAATTCACACTGTCTGCCTTTATTCATTCCCATCGCCACCTCGCCACACATGGAACAACATCCCCCTCCCCCCTCATGTGTGCGAGGTAGCGCTAGGAAAAGACAACAAAGGCCCGATTCGTTCACACTCAGTCTCTAGCTGTCATGCAATAATGCCCGAAACCACAGCTCCCTTTCCACATCCAGGCCCCACAGAACTTTCCATGGTTTACCCCAGACGCTTCACATGCCCTGATTCACTCCATTGACAGCATGTTGACCCCGGTATACCACATTGATCCAATTCACTCTATTCCTTGCACACACTTACCACGTATATAAATATTTATCAGTTTCTTTATATTATCATCATACTTTGTTGCTGTCTCCCGGATTAGCAAGATAGCACAAGGAAACAGATGAAAGAATGGCCTAACCCACTCACATACGCATGTATATACATACACACCCACACGCACACATATACATACTTATACATTTCAATGTATACATACTTATACATACACAGACATATATACATATATCCACATGTACACATTCCTACTTGCTGCCTTCATCCATTCCTGTTGCCACCCTGCCACACATGAAATGGCACCCCCCTTCCCCTGCATGCATGCAAGGTAGTGCTAGGAAAGGACAACAAAGGCCACATTTGTTCACACTCATTCTCCAGTTGTCATGAGTAATGCACTGAAACTCAGCTCCCTTTCCACATCCAGGCCCCACAAAACTTTCCCTTGTTTACCCCAGACACTTCACATGCCCTGGCTCAATCCATTGACAGCAAGATGACCCTGGAATACCACATCGTTCCATTTCACTCTATTCCTTGCACACCTTTCACCCTCCTGCATGTTCAGGCCCTGATCACTAAAATCTTTTTCACTCCATCTTTCCACCTCCAATTTGGTCTCCCACTTCTCCTCATTCCCTCCACCTCGGACACATATATCCTCTTTGTCAATCTAAAAAGAGGCAACTAAAAGGGAAGGGAGCGGGGGGCTGGAAATCCTCCCCTCACTTTTTTTTTTTTTTTAATTTTCCAAAAGAAGGAACAGAGAAGGGGGCCTGGTGAGGATATTCCCTCAAAGGCCCAGTCCTCTGTTCTTAATGCTACCTCACTAATGCGGGGAATGGCGAATAGTATGAAAGAAAATTTATATATATATATATTCCACGCATGTTGTAGAAGGAAACTAAATGGGTTGTAAGTGGGCAGCTGGAACCCCCACTCTTGTATTTCAATTTCTTGATAAATGAATGGATAAAGGAGCCAAGCAGGGAGTGCTCATCCTCCTCAAAGGCTCAGGATGGGTTTTCTGAATGTATGTAGATGTAAACAAGATGAGAAGAGAGGGCAGAGTATCTGTTACCATTTCTCTCCATCTGAAACTGAAGATACATATGTCCATAGTACAGTTATGCATGGGTGCTGGTGGCATAGAGATCCACTTGGGGTGCCATTCTTCCTGTATAGACATTTCTATTAACATTGTGTCTGATCTCAGTAGGACTTCTATTTAGATATAGCATACTTCCTGGAGATAGGAGACTTTAAAAGAAAGGCCTTTGATCATAGTTAAGGAAAGAATCTTTTCCAATACTTCTAAGAGAGGCAGGGATTGTGCAAGAACTTCTGTTCCATGGGTAGCAAACACCCACTGCAGTGTCCACTTGAAATAAAATTCCACGTTTTGGATTAAGGACATTCTAGGTGATGGAAAGTCATGGGACCAGCAACTCTTTCACTGATAAGATGGGAAAAGGTTTTTCAACAAATTGATCTTAAAGCTAAAGACATACTATCAGCAATAAATTGAATAAAAATGAGTAAAATGGTAAGCCCTATTAAGTTTTATCTGATGACAATGGAGTAGAAAAATGAAGTAATTACGCCCGTGACTGACCTTTTTAAAAAGTTACTTGCTATAGGAAAAGTTCCAGATGAACAGATGTTTGCCAGTGTAATACCAATACTAAAAAAAGGTAATAAGTCACTTCCTGGAAATCATCATCCAATCAGCTTAATGTTTGTAGCTGGAAAACTTAAGGAAACCATCATTTCAGAGAGAATTGTAAACCATTTAGAGGACAACCACTTGATAAACGACTGTCCACACGGATTTTGACAAAATTGCTAATGTCTGACAAAACTGCTTGATTTCTTTTATGAAATTATCAACATGTATGATGAAAGTTTCCCACAAACGAAATATCTGTTAAACACTTTGATGGTTACGCCATTCCAACAACCTATCTAACCACTGAGAAGTGCAAACATTTCCAACCTGTCACAAACCACAAACCCATGGTAGTGGCACCTAACTTGTTTTGAGTCCACTCTCGACCTATCAGAGTCTACCACAGTGATGAAGTCACTAACCCACTTACTCCAGGGGAATGATTTTTCCAAGAGCTCAGAAGCTCCAGATCACTTGGATCAACCCAAAGATGGATACCACTAGTAAAGAGAACAGTTTCTCAAAAAGAGAGAGGAGAAGGAAGGGCAAGATAGGAAAACCGTGAAATTGATTGCAGGATACCTCCTAGGAGGGAATAGTTTTATTAGACATCAAAAACAACATTTCTCTCAAATGTTAGTTTTTCTTGCAAGCAATGAGGGCATACCTCCATGGAGGAGGAGGAGGAGGAGGAAAAACCTTCAGGTAGGAACAAAAGACTCAAAAGTGGAAAAAAATACTTTCTAAAGGTGATTCAGAGGCATAACAGAAAGACCTCCTCTGTTGATTTCCTCCAATGTTGGGTTTGTAAGACAGGATAAGGTAATAGTCACCCGCTTCATATCCTGGGTTAAAATATTAAGACCAGGTTGACACAGTGTGATGAGACTTCTTAGCACTCTTGTGGGCACATAACAAACATGCATTATCCAGAATACTGATGATGGCACAAACTGGATGTAAAAATGTGTCAGAAGCTTTTAAAATTTGCTGAAAATCCATTTTCTAGTCTACTGTTATCTATTTCTGTGTCCACTAGCAAGTTTTCTGGTTTAAAGTGAAGCCAATCTTTCCTAATCATTATCTGGCCAAATACTGTCTTTCAAGTTCATTGAGTGCACTCTCTGTGAAAAGCAAGGCCAAATAATCATTCAGTAGATACGAAAGAAAAAGAAAACAAGTACAAAATGAAAAACAACAAGAGACAGAAAACTATCTAAATGATCTGATTTTTCATAGAATAATTGTAAGGTATGCAGATGAGCGGTAGCCTCAAGCAAAAGCAAGAATACAATGAGATGGTCGTCTGAAGGGATTCTCAAAACCTTTGCGTGAAGTGTTAAGATAGAAATGTTATTTATTTAGGTTCCAGAGCCCAGAACTTTAGAGTCTGGCTTCTATGAAAAGGTGAAGGTGATCTTGAATAAAACCTGAGAAATCAACTGATGTTTGAGACATAATTATTGAGTTTCTGGCACTAAGGTTGTTTGTTTCATTTGGAGTTTACCAGAGTCACTAAAACACCTGAAAAACAATTGGTCAGCAAAGAACATTTTCAAGATGGAAAAATGTACACTCATTTGCAATAATTCTAGATACAAATAAAATGTGTTACAACTACCACCATGAACTGATGGTTCTAGGATATCCATGTCAACTCATATTATGAATGGGCTCATCGATGAAAGAACTGGGACATATAGGCTTAAGTACAAGGACTGTCATGGCTTTAGATGCACTGTTGCTTAGAATTGAATAAGGGCTCTCTACAGGGATATGAATGCTGTTTTCGGATATTCTCCAAAAATCTCTAATTTAACTGAATGCTCTGTCAGTGAGGAAAGGGTTTCATGTAATACAAAAACATATGCAGTGACTTTAAGCAAGCCCCAGGATGATATGAAGAAAGGGGTGAGGAACTAAACAACCCAAAGATCAAAGGTCTCCAGCTCCCATTTGACTTGGAAAATCTTGTGAAAACACAGTTGAGAATAAAGAGTTCTCTCTTTACCTTATACATCAGACTCCTCTAGAGATCGTCCTAGATGGATTGAACGTTCTCATACATAAACATTCTTTTGAAATCCCAAAAGACAAGTCTGGTCCTCTGTCATAAACAAATATCTATATCCTATAAGCATGACTTAAGTATACTTACAGAATACCATACTCATTAGAAACTTTAAAAAGATATCAGTTCATGAAAAAATTATGACTAATAAAAGATGTCCTGTCTACATTTAAACAAAGAAAATTCTGAGCTGCTGGGAGGATAAGTCCCCTAGAGAGAGCAGTTTTGTTATATCATCACTGTGGCAAACTCTGATAAGTTGAAAGCAGGCCTGAAACAAGTGAGCTGCTGTGACTAAAAGTTAGTGATCAGTTATGGGTTGATAATGTTTGTGTTAACCTTACCATTTAGATGAGGTACTAGAATGTCCTGACCCTAAAAGTACACAAGGGATATCTCATTGCCCACATGTCAAATCAACACAGGAGAAAAAATATATTCTTATTTGAATTGCATCCAAACGTGTCCCTGAGAGAATCTTAAAAGTTAGTCCATCATTATTGTGTATAGAAAATAAAAGCTGGAAATCATGGCAGTAACCATTAAGTATCAGGGTTTTTCAGAAAGAGACTGATATTGAAATCTTTTACTGACAAACACAAGGAGTCCGAACACTACAAAACAGTTCATTGTTAAAATCTTGTACAGGTAATTACTGTGCAAATACAGAAATGAGCTAAAGAACAGAAAATAAATAATAATTGAAAGAACATGTACAGTATACAGTATTTATGCAAAAATATACAGAGATATTTGTAATCATTTGTTAAATAAAAATAGTTAGTAACTATAAGTAATAAGATTGTGAACATAAAAAATGCAATTACATTAGTGCATGTACAAAAATGCAGGAATACAAAAAAAGTAAAAAAAAAAATCTGTAGCTGGTATCGAATGAAATGACAATTGTACCAGACTAGCCAGAAAAGTGAACTGGCTCTTGAAGCTAGGTGAGAGTGAACCTGAATAACAAGGCTCTTGTTGTTCATGAGACATGTCACATGTTGGTGTGCCTCTTCTAATCATGGCACCACTAAAAAACACACCTTCAATCACAAACACTTCACTTGTTTAAGATTTCTTAGGTAGATGACATAGGTTCCTGTGCCCATTAATATAAATTACATATATCTTCTATTGATATTAACTTCATAATTTCAGCAAAACTTTTAGCAGAATGTCACACATAAAACAGGGAATAATAAACAGTTTATGTTAGCGAACTAAATGCTTTTCATCCAATAAGTATTATCGTGCAGTACGAAGCCTCCTGTCAGCATCATCATAAATATCACTGTTGATTACATGTCCAATGACTCTAAATACACTAAATGGTTGAATAGTTTCTCTGTAAAGTATCTTTTAATCCTCATCAAGAGATATGGATAACTGTTTTTGATTGCCATCAAGGTGTAAAAAGAGAAAAATTATCAGTTCTCATTCACTTACAGTCTACTATGGGAGACTGGGAAGGCTTGGAAGATTGAAAAGTTCTGCAAATTGCTGTGCATGCTTAAACTTGACATGTCTGATGACTGGGTCCTTTCTGGATGCTCGATATGGACAAAAGGGACACTGAAATGGCTTTTCTCCTGTGTGAATTAACAAATGACGGTCTCTCTTGTATCGGTCCGTGAAGAGACGAAAGCAGTGTGGACACTGTTGGTTATCTGTGTTGAACTTCCAATTGATTGGGAGATCCTGCAAAGGTAAGATTTATAGATAACAAGTTGAAATATAGACCATCAAAAATACATTTATATATTAGAATAGACTTTGCATTACATATCACTATGTGTGTGTGTCAAGGAAGGGTTCACGCTTTTTTTTTTTGTCACTTTTGTATAAATTCTGATCACAATATTTTATGCCAATCAATCACATCACAAACAACTCACCTTAGTGACAAATATTCTGCATAACCCTCTAAAGTCAATATTCCTAACTGTCAGAACAATGCAGTTTCTACTCAACAGAACTTGGAAAAATTAAATATATACATGCAGCTCTAACCACAGCTAAGGTAATGTAGCACCCCTAAGGAAAAGATCAACTACTGTGTTCACAACTATGTATTAAAAAAAATAAATACCTTTGATATAGCCTTGAATACTGTACACATTATTGCATATTTGCAAATTTTTTCATAAAAAAGAAACTTTGATTGAAGGAAACTGCAGACTAAAGGAATACTGCAACTTCACTTCCCAAATCTGTTTTCCCTTTTTAATTTGCTGTGCACATTACAATAATCCTCAGACTTCTCACACTCATACTCCTATTGTATAATACTGGCATCTGCTTTCTGTGAGTACAACAAAACTCAGGAAATGTTTTGAGAACAGCTGCTGGGCAATCTTCAGCTTTTATTTGTAATGGTCTATGACCCAAATTTTGTGACAGCTTTTGGCTTTGCAATCCAGCTGTGGATATGAGAAATGATGCACATGACGAATATATATTAGATAGTCATTTATGATAGTTTTTAATAAGTCTTCATCAGAAATTTCAGCATGTTAATAATCTTATTCAGAAATAAAAAATCTTATACTATTTTGATAATTCAAAAAGATAATCTGTCTATTTCAGATAACAAATCTTAACCTAACAGATCTACATCATCATCTTGTGAGTTTACAACATTAGTGAGTATCATGAGTATTTCAACAAACCTTTGAACTGTATATATTTCATGGGTGGAAAAATGAATTTGAGACTTACTGAGAAATAACTCTCTGAACACAGTAAGTCAGGTGAATAGTTGGACTGTCACTGATTATGCAGAAAGCATCATAAAACCCCTCATATGCAAGGAGCAAGCATGATTTAGGGATGAGAAAGTGTGGACAGGTCAGCCTACTTTTTTACATTTTTGGCAGTTTGCATAGACTGTTATGTAAGAAAAAGCATCCTACATTTATGGACTTGGAGCAAGTGAACAATAAAGTGAATAGAATTGGATTTGGGAAAGTCATGGCTCTGTGGGAAGCAAGGAAAAATGATGTGATGAATACCATTAAAAAGTTTCTGCAGAGTTGATAATGCATGTCACTTGTATCAGAATAGATGCAAAACAAATATAGAATAATACAAGAAAAAAGCATTGGAGTGAGACAATGCAAGATCCAACCTACCGATGGCATCACAGAATGTTCAATGAACCTGTTTTTTCATGATAATATTGAACGTATTACTAAAGATAATGAGGTACATGTAATGAAGAACAATATTGGTTATTCATTTGGGTTGCAAATGTAAATAAGAACAAAGTTCTCATACTCAGAGGAGGGAGATCCATTTTTGAATATCAGTTTGGATTATGCAAAAGTTGTTACAAATGGACCTTATTTTCTTTTCATACTTATTCATCATTTTCTGCCGTAGCAAAGTAATACTAGAAGCAGTTGAGCAACAATCTCATTTGCTTACATCTATTTTCCAACTATCATGTAGGAGATTTCAAAACACTGGCATCTAAATGGGGAGAATCCCTTTCCAGTAGCTCCAAGCATGGACTATCTAAATTTGCTTGATAGTACCAAATCCAATTAGTCGAGAAACCTATTCATCATGAAAATAGATTTAGTTCTTACTACAAATGAGGATCTCATTAATAATGTTGAAGTTTGAGAAAAGTTTAGTACATGTGATTTCCGACAAATTACTTTTGAGGTTGCTTTTAACACTGCATGTAAGGTTGGTCAAAATGACAGTTGGAAAAAATACCCAATCTTAAATGTAAAAATTTTAATGATCTTCGCGTTGCTCTTGATAGGAAAACCTGGGATGATATAATCAATGATAATGACATGAACATAGCTTGGAAAAGCTTCAGAAAACCCTTCAAGGCAACAGTGGCAATATATGTACCAATTTGCAGAAGATGGTCAGCTTCTAAAACAAAACAAAGATGGTGAAATGGTGAAATAAAAAAGTGCTCGCTGTCTAAGAAAATAGCTCATAAGAAACTCAGAGAATCCAATAATTAACATGATAGAGTAATGTATGTAAATCTGCAAAGAGAAAATAAGAAATATACAAAATGTCAATATGAATCCTATATTGCTGAAAATAGCAAAAGAAACCCTAAGGAATTGTACAGTTATGTTAGGAGCAAGAGAGTCATTACACAGTCAAGAGGTCCATCAATTATGGGAAACAGTGATTTGGTTCAAGACACAACCCTTGTCCCAATTCCAGTTTCACTGATTAGAGAGGGGAACATTCTTCAACAAATTGACATAAAAGCCAAGGATATACTTTCAGCAATAAATGGAATGAAAATAAAACAGCAGGTCCTGTTAAGTCTTATCCAAGAACAATGAAAGAGGACAAGAATAAGATAGGTAAGCTCTTGGCTGCCCTTTTTACTAAGTCACTTGCTACAGGAAGTCCCATATAAATGGAAGTTTGCCAATGTAACACCGATATTCAAAAAGGTGATAAGAAAACTTATGGAAACCAAAATTCGAGATAGAATTGTGAATCATTTAAATGAATCATTTAAATGATTCTGTTCATGGTTTTCAATGAAAATGCTTGTTTGACAAGTCTGCTTGATTTCCTTTATAATACATTCAACATATATGACAAAATTAAAGCAGTAGATACTATCTATTTGAACTTTCAAAAAGCTTTCAATGAGGTTCCATATCAAAGATTGCTAATAAAAAGTAAGTCACATGGCATTGATGGGGTTGTACTTCAGTGGATGGGAGACTGGTAAACTGGCTGTAAACAAAGAGTAGTGATTATTGGTCAAGCCTATTAACACTTAGATGCAACAAGTGGAATGCCACAAGGATCAGTCTTGGGACTGGTTCTCTTCCTCATATACATCAATGATATAGATAATGGGATGCATTGCAAGATATCAAAAATAGCTGATGATACAAAGCTGGAAAATAAATCTACAAATGAACTCGAACATCTAAAGCTTCAAACTGATATAGACACACCAATGAAGGGCTCATGAGTGGTGAATGAATCTTAATATCGACAACTGCAAAGTTTTACATATTGGCAGCAAAAACAAAAAGGTAAGCTAAAGTACGAATTCTGAGGAACTGCAAAAGGTAAAGGAGGAAAAAGACTTGGATGTACTAATCTGTGGTGATCTAAAACCAAGTAAGCAGTGGACAAAAGCAGTGAAAAGAGCTAACAAAATTCTTGGTTTAATTGGTAAAGCCTTCAAATTTAAGTTCAGAAAAATTATCCTTACTCTTTAAAATTCATTGGTATGTCCTTATTTTGAATATTATAGTTGGTTTTGGTCACCCTACCTGAAAAAAGACAAACAGAATGAGGAGAGTACAGCTTCAAGCTACCAAGATGATTCCTGGACTGAGAAACAAATCCTATAAGATGAGATTAAACAACTTGAATATATTTAGCTTAAAAATAAGAAGGTTAAGAGGTGATCAAATACAAGTATTCAAAATTATCAAAGGATTTGACAATCTTGATCTGTCAATTCACCTGAAACTTGATTAGTCTGATTTTACTCATGGTAATGGATGCAAACTTATGGGCAAACGATTTACTTCAAAAGAGACAAGTACTTTTTTCTTCAACAAGATTGTTAAGATATGGAATGATTTGCCATGTAGAGCAGTTGAAAGCAGTGCTATTGATATGTTTATGAATACACTTGATAAATACTTCACTTCAAGTCCACAACTTTCATTATGTGCAGGTTATTTTATTTGAATTATCTGTATGCCTTCTAGCTTTTACCATACTATTCTGTGAGTTTCTGATATCTTCCAAAATTACAAACAACCTTGAAAGGACCCAATGGTCTGTTGCTGTTTGAATTCCTTTGTATGTGTAATGCACTGAGACCAGAGCCCATCATACACAGCCAAACTCCAGAGATAATACTGTAGTTTCCCATCCATTTCATATGCCTTAGTTTAGCCCACTGGCAACACATCACCCCATTACATACATCACTCCTATTCATTGCATCCCATGCATGCCTCTCACCCGTATGAATGTTCAGGCCATGATACATCAGAGCCTCTTTCACTGTCCCCACATCTCCATCTCAGTTTCCTCTTCTTCCTTGTTCCCGTCACTTCTGACATAATTTCTCTTAGTCAGTCTTTCTTCATTCATCCTCTCCATATGTCCAAACCATTTCAGCACACCCTGGCCAGACCTTTCAGTCAGGCTGCACTTACTACCACACCTAGCTCTTACATTGTCATTCCTTACATAATAAATCAATCTTACGCCAAATACTGTCCTCAGGCATTTCATTTCCAAATGCCCAATTTTTGCTATTCTTTAGCATTCAAGAGCCCAGGACTCACATCCATACAGCTCTTTTAGGGCTCAAATATCTTCAAACATACCCATCTTTGCTCTTACCTTTCCTTCCACAAACTCCTCAGTGAACCTATGACTTTAGTATCCTCTTTCACTCTGTGAATTACTTCAGCCCCCATGGTTCCATCTACTACCAAATCCACTTTCAGGTACCTAAAACACTCTATCCATCTCATCCTGGTTCTTCCCATTCAAACTCAAGTAATCCTGTCTCACCCCACTGATACACCACATAACCTCACTTTCAGTCACATTAACTCTAAACATCCTGTATTCACACAACCCTAAACTCAAGACAACACCTTTGGAAGTATCTCTCTTGAGTGCCATATCATTTGAAAATAGCAAATAGCTCACTTCCTAAGCCCCTCAGCCTCAGCATACTGTAGATCTCTGAACTGCAAGATCCTCACACTTTCCTTCCGCACCACTCCATGCGTGAACAGAGCAAAGAGCCATGGTGACATCACACACCCTTGACGCAGACCTATCTTCACTTGGAACCACTTCTTCCAGCCTCTTCCTCCTCACACACATCTTACTCACCTGATAAAAACTCTTCACTGCATTTAGTAGCTTTCCTCTAACACACTATATTTCCTTTCTTCTTTCTTTCACATTTTCATGTTTCCCAAATGAGCAAAGTAGTGTCTAGAACAGGTGAATGAGTCTAAAAGGGAAAAAGATCCTCATTTGGCTCTTTCCCCTGTTCCTTCATTTGGAAAGTAATATAGAAGGGGAGAGTTTCCAGCCCTTCTTAGTTAATTTCTGTGACGTATAAAAGATATGTGGGCAGCATTCTTTGTCCCCTATCCCCAGAGATTAGCATATATTTCTAAAAAATAAATTTTTTGGTATGTTCTGTCTAACATTAAAAAATTTGAAAGATAGTCATATTAATCCATGTATGAAATACTATATGTAGAAGATGAAACATGGACTTCATAAGAGGTACAGGATACATTTGCTTTTAGAGCAAGTAATATTTTTGCAAAATCAAGGGTAGTTATTTCAACCAATATATCTTTTGATACCCAAAGGAAAAGCTTTTCCATCAAAAGGTTTGTCTGTCAAGACTGGTGGAAAGGAGAATAAATGAACATAAATTACCCTACTATGGTAGATTGTCCTCTGTATTTTTCTTTTTATGTTGAAGGCTCCAGTCATGGATAAAAGTCCACATCAAGGCTGGGCCTTAATTGAAATATAGAGATGATTACGAAACAGAAAAAGAAAAGACAAAGGAAAGTATTTATGAACATTTGAGAAAGTGAAACCCTGTCTTTTGAAATGTGCCAGGTCATAGTTATTGGGAAAGAGATGAGGGGGAAGAGAGTTCCTCAAGTATTTTTAAAGTATTATGCAGTTAGCCTTTTCACATGATGTTCTTCCTTAGACTATCTGTAAATCAAACTTTTATTTGTTCTAAGTATTCTAAACAAGGTGGGGAATATACCAATTCACATAATCATTTATGCCTCTCTCTACCTCTACCATGCATGCTATTCCTAGATTCAGAGCCTCTTACAAAATCATCATCATCCATTTTGACTAGCACTACTTCCATATCATTCAGTGCTGAGGTTCCTACAACACAAAAAATTTGGTGAACATTTCTGCATCCTGCATATTGCCATTATGTTACAGAAGCAGTCACAACACATCTCAACCATCTGTCTACTGTATTTCTTTTCTATGGGCTTTCATCTTTCAATGCTTTCTTCACACACACATCTTTCCAGGTTCCTCCCTCGATATGCTACTCTAACATAAGCATGTTGTTCCCTTGATATAAAACTCACACACATCTCCATAGGTTTCTCCAATAATAAACTTTCTTCCCGTGTATCTACAGATCCATCCCTCTCACACACACATTACTGGTTCATCTCTAAGTACATACCATTTACATACATTTTCACATGTTCTTCCCTCTAAAGATGAAAATTTAGTTTAATAAAAATTCTCATTGGACTTACTAAACATGGAAGTGTAGTTAGAATAGCCTTTATTTACATTTTACTTACATGATTATACATAATTTCACGTATTTCTCCTACACCACAGATAAACTTTAAGCTACATAACTAATTTAGAAAATAATGACAAACAAAGATTATATAACATATTGGATTGATTCAGCTTTTCTTCTGCTTCACAATTATAGGCAGCAGGCTGTCTTGGTAAGTTAGTTCAATTATAAATTACTACAGAAACCTTAAGTTGATAACAGGACTATATATACAAAAAGTAGACTGTTCTTAAAAATTGATGAGTTTGCACTGACACCCACTTTTTTACTTCATAGTATTTACCCCCTGAAATATATAATAAAAGAATTAGTACAGAGGCAGCTTCATTCACTAATGTATAATACTACACCACTTTTAGGAATAAAAGCATAGTTGAGTCTGAGTAAAGAATGCATTAGCTCCTCAGATTTGTCTTTCCAACTATAAAATAATGGTAAAGCATTAGAAAAAGTTTGTTAGAAGATATCTAAACTTGGCAAAGTCATATCTAATAGTCTTTACCAGTGTTTTCCCATACTTTCCTTGGTCAAGGAGCCATGTAAGCATCATGTAATATTTTCTGGAACTTTGATCTTCCTGATCCATTCTTTCTTCTTTCAGAGAGACGAAAGGAGAGAGAGAGTGTGTGTGTGTATGTAAAGAAAAAAATTGTAGCAACTTTTAATCCAAGCTCAAGTTAAAGAGCTTTTAAAAATCATGAACTGCTGGGCTTCCATGATTCTTTATAATTGTCACAAAATGCTGGTGAACCTTCAAAGGATGCTTAAGGAATCCTTTTGCTCTGAGAAATCCAAGTCTCTGGTCCACACCATTAGCCACCTCTGTTTTAGAAATGAACTCTGAACTCTACAGTACATTCATCTCTATATTCTTGTATGAAAGATCCTCAAGCATTGCAATGGCTGACCATTTCCACACTTTCATAAGTAAAAAATCTAACATATGTATTTGAAGCTGCATGTATCTTATTTTTCCGGTCTTTTACTTTTCATGTGTACCTCACTATGAACTCTTGCTGAGATAATGCTGTTCTCATTTCAAACTTTTGTAGGCTTTAGTGCAAGCAGGTAGTACCTTCCTAGAACCAACTTACACTCTCCATGTCAGAAATGCTGGCCTTGCTTTCTGTCTCATCAAGATAGGACTACCAGGCTAGTCCTACCACCTTCTTCTTACAAGCACCATACACCTACTCAAACCTTGCTTATCACTATTACTCTTTTTTTTTCCCACATAGGTACTCTTCCCCAGTTTCTGTCCACTCAAACAGTTATAAATATCATCATGACAAAGTCCATCAAATCTATGGCCCCTAGTGCCCGGCATCATGGGGTGCTAAGAATCTCGGGATTTCTGCCTGACTCTACTACCAATGAGAGGGAGGGCTCTGACAGTAGTAGTACCGGCTCCTCCCATGACCTTTCCCTCTCTGTTAGATCTTCCTGTTTTTCTATTCTCTATACCACCATTCATGGTCTCTCTAGAAACCTCTTTTCAGGTGAACACGATCTGTTTAGTATCTCCTAATATCTTACTTCTCTCTGAGACACAGTTGTCTAATGATGTTCTCACTAGTCCTTTTTCATATCTATCAATAACCTCCACTCATGATTCTGGCCCAAAGATGGTGTTTGTGCTTATTCCAATATCAACACACCTCTTGCATTCCTCACAAACCATGAGTCCCCAAACTTTGAGGTTATGTGGCTAAAGGTCTGTCTCCCTACTACCAAACCCTTCCTCTTTTTGTTTACTGCTCTCCTAATTCTAAAAATCTTATATCTTTCTTTGCTTATCTAAACTCCTGCCATGAGACTGACATTCTCTCACCCACAAACTGAGATCCTCCACCTCAGGGATTTCAACGTTCACCAACATTCCTCCATGCTTTGTGCACTCTCCATTTTCAATGATTTTGAGCAAATTATCTCCCACACTACCCATATTCCTGACTGCTGTGACTACTGTCCTGATATTCTGGATTTGTTTTTCACCTCTAATCCTTCCCACTGTAAATACATAATCCTACCCTCAATTGGTTCATCTGATCACACTCTTATTATATTTATTATCTTTATTTATATATTTTGCTTTGTTGCTGTCTCCCGTGTTTGCGAGGTAGCGCAAGGAAACAGACGAAAGAAATGGCCCAACCCACCCCCATACACATGTATATACATACACGTCCACACACGCAAATATACATACCTATACATCTCAATGTACACATATATATACACACACAGACACATACATATATACCCATGCACACAATTCACCCTGTCTGCCTTTATTCATTCCCATCGCCACCTTGCCACACATGGAATACCATCCCCCTCCCCCTCATGTCTGCGAGGTAGCGCTAAGAAAAGACAACAAAGGCCCCATTCGTTCACACTCAGTCTCCAGCTGTCATGCAATAATGCGCAAAACCACAGTTCCCTTTCCACATCCAGGCCCCACACAACTTTCCATGGTTTACCCCAGATGCTTCACATGCCCTGATTCAATCCACTGACAGCACATCAACCCCGGTATACCACATCGATCCAAGTCACTCTATTCCTTGCCCGCCTTTCACCCTCCTGCATGTTCATGCCCCAATCACTCAAAATCTTTTTCACTCCATCTTTCCACCTCCAATTTGGTCTCCCACTTCTCCTCGTTCCCTCCACCTCCGACACATATATCCTCTTGATCAATCTTTCCTCACTCATTCTCTCCATGTGCCCAAACCATTTCAAAACACCCTCTTCTGCTCTCTCAACCACGCTCTTTTTATTTCCACACATCTCTCTCACCCTTACATTACTTACTCGATCAAACCACCTCACACCACACATTGTCCTCAAACATCTCATTTCCAGCATATCCACCCTCCTGCGCACAACTCTATCCATAGCCCATGCTTCGCAACCATACAACATTGTTGGAACCACTGTTCCTTCAAACATACCCATTTTTGCTTTCCGAGATAATGTTCTCGACTTCCACACATTCTTCAAGGCTCCCAGGATTTTCGCCCCCTCCCCCACCCTATGATTCACTTCCGCTTCCATGGTTCCATCCGCTGCCAGATCCACTCCCAGATATCTAAAACACTTTACTTCCTCCAGTTTTTCTCCATTCAAACTTACCTCCCAATTGACTTGACTCTCAACTCTACTGTACCTAATAACCTTGCTCTTATTCACATTTACTCTTAACTTTCTTCTTTCACACACTTTACCAAACTTAGTCACCAGCTTCTGCAGTTTCTCACATGAATCAGCCACCAGCACTGTATCATCAGCGAACAACTGTCTCACTTCCCAAGCTCTCTCATCCACAACAGACTTCATACTTGCCCCTCTTTCCAACACTCTTGCATTCACCTCCCTAACAACCCCATCCATAAACAAATTAAACAACCATGGAGACATCACACACCCCTGCTGCAAACCTTCATTCACTGAGAACCACACTGAGAACCAATCACTTTCCTCTCTTCCTACACGTACACATGCCTTACATCCTCGATAAAAACTTTTCACTGCTTCTAACAACTTGCCTCCCACACCATATATTCTTAATACCTTCCACAGAGCATCTCTATCAACTCTATCATATCACTATTCTGTACATGCCTTCACCCTCTCAATCAATACCCTCCCATATAATTTACCAGGAATACTCAACAAACTTATACCTCTGTAATTTTAGCACTCACTCTTATCCCCTTTGCCTTTGTACAATGGCACTATGCACGCATTCCGCCAATCCTCAGGCACCTCCCTCTCGAGCAGCCCCTTCTAAGCAAAAATACTGGCACCTCAACAAAGCTGACTGGAATAACTCACATAACTTTTTTTCCGACTTTCCTTGGGTAAATTGCTGTATCTAGTGTGGTGATGCTCCAGTCTCCACTTGGGAAAAAAAAAAAAAAAAAAAAAAAAAAAAAAAAAAGGCCACATTTGTTCACACTCTGTCTCTAGCTGTCACATATAATGCACTGAAACCACAGCTCCCTATCCACATCAAGGTCCTACAGACCTTTCCATGGTTTACCCCATATGCTTCACATGCCCTGCTGGTTCAGTCCTCTGAGAGCATGTCAACCCTGGTATACCACACAGTTCCATTTCACTCTATTCCTTGTACGCCTCTCACCCTCCAGTATGTTAAGGCCCCGATCACTCAAAATCTTTTTCACTCCCTCCTTCCACCTCCAATTTGGTCTCCCACTTCTTGTTCCCTCAACCTCTGACACACATATATCCTCTTTGTCAATCTTTCCTCACTCATTCTCTCCATATGTCCAAACCATTTCAGCACACCCTCTTCTGCTCTCTCAATCACACTTTTTATTTCTCCACATCTCTCTTACCCTTACATTACCTACTCAATCAAACCTCACACCACATATTGTCTTTAAACATTTCTTTTCCAACACACCCACCCTCCTCTGTACAACCCTATCTACAGCCCATGCATCGCGACTATATAATATTGTTGGAAGTACTATTCCTTCAAACATACCCATTTTTACTCTCCACGATGAAATTCTCTCCTTCTACACATTCTTCATTGCTCTCAGAACCTTCGCCCCCTCCCCCACCCTGTGACTCACTTCTGCTTCTATGATTCCATTTGCTGCTAAGTCTACTCTCAGATATCTAAAACACTTCACTTCCTCCAATTCTTCTCCATCCAAACTTACATCCCTACTAACCTGTCCCTCAACCCTACTGAACCTGAAAACCTTGCTCTATTCACATTTACTATCAATTTCTCCTTTCACACATTTCTCCAAACTCAGTCACCAACTTCTGCAATTTCTCACTCGAATCAGCCACCAGAGCTGTATGACCAGCAAACAACAACTGACACTTCCCAGGCCCTCTCACCCCCAACAGACTGCAACTTGACCCTCTCTCCAAAACTCATAAATTCACCTCTTTAATCATACCATCCATAAACAAATTAAACAACCATGGGCACATCACACACCCCTGCTGCAGACCGATCTTCAATGGAAACCAATCACTCTCCTTTCTTCCTACTCATACACGTGCCTTAAATCCTTGGTAAAAACTTTGCTTCTAGCAGCTTACCTCTGACACCATAAACTCTTAAGACCTTCCACAAAGCATCTCTAACAACCCTATCATATGCCTTCTCCAGATCCAAAAATGCTTCATACAAATCCATCTGTTTTTCTAAGTATTTCTCACACACATTCTTCAGTGCAAACACCTGATCCACACACATCCTCTACCACTTCTGAAACCACAATGCTCTCCCCCAATCTGATGCTCTGTACATGCCTTCACCCTCTCAATCAATACCCTCCCATACAATTTCCCAGGAATACTCCACAAACTTATACCTGTATAGTCTGAGCACTCACCTTTACACCTTTTGCCTTTGTACACTGGCACTATGCATGCTTTCTGCCAATCCTCAGGCACTTCATCATGATCCATACATGCAATGAATATCCTTACCAACCAATCAACAACACAGTCACCCCCTTTCTTAATAAATTCTACTGCAATACCATCCAAACCTGCCGCCTTGCCAGATTTCATCTTCTGCAAAGCTTTCACTACATCTCTCTTAACTGAGATGTAAGCAAAACGAGGAAAAGGGGGTGCATAGATGGATTGTGGTGGTGAGGTGTGGTGGGTGGTGGCATGTTAGTTTGCAGATGGTGGTGTGCTGTTTGCTTAAAGTGAAGAGGAGTTGCAGAAGGCTGTAAGTGTGTTTTATGATGTGTGTAAGTTTAGGTGATTGAAGGTAAATGCAAGTAAAAGTAAAGTAATGGCATTTGAAAGGAAACAGAGTGGAAGTATAGATTTTGAAAAGCTATACAGAATGAATGAAGAAAATGTACTACTGGAAGAGGTGAGAGAATTAAGTATTTAGGAGTTGTCTTAGGGAAATTTGGTGACAAGGAAGGAGAGATAAGGAAGAAAGCAGTACAAAGTAGAAGAGTCATTGAGTTCTTTAATAGAATAGTAAAGGGAAGGGGTGTAAGTACCTAAGTGAAAAGAGGATAAGGGACAGCATAGTCCTCCCAACCCTGACCTATGCAGCCAAAACATGGACATGGAATGAGTCTCAGAGGTAAAGAATTCAGGCTGTGAAAATCAACTATTTGAGAGAAGCATGAGGCATGACTAGATGGAATGAAGAAAGAAATGAGGGGGTGTATGAGAGATGTGGTATGGTGGGAAATGCTAAGGGTGGTCTGGGCATGTAGAAAAAATGCAAGATAGGGGAGTTTGATAGGACAGTGTATGGCAGTACAGTTAAAAAGGTTGGTGTAAGAGGAAGACCACCTGTTACATGAAGAAACAAATTGGAAGAACACTGGAGGGAAAGAAATTGTGGAAGAATGTGTTGAATAGTGTACACTAGAAAGGCATGTAAGGACAGGGATGAATGGAGACTCATTTGCCAAGGCCACCCCCTCGATGGGAGGTCCTGGAAGGAATGGGCATCAGAGATATAGGCAGACAGATAGAGACTGAAAGGTAAACATTTGGGGAAAGGGGATTCTGTGAATGAAGCAAGTTAACAGAGATGAATGTGATGTGTCAGGACAATTATATCTGGTAAGAATTTTCCTTGAAGTATTTATTTATTTATTTATTTATTTTGCTTTGTCGCTGTCTCCCGCGTTAGCGAGGTAGCGCAAGGAAACAGGCGAAAGAATGGCCCAACCCACCCACATACACATGTATATACATACACGTCCACACATGCAAATATACATACCTATACATCTTAACGTATACATATATATATATACACACACAGACATATACATATATACACATGTACATAATTCATACTGTCTGCCTTTATTCAGTCCCATCGCCAGCATGCGCACATGAAAGAACAAACTTCTCCCCCCTCATGTGCACGAGGTAGCGCTAGGGAAAGACAACAAAGGCCACATTCGTTCACACTCAGTCTCTAGTTGTCATGTAATAATGCACCGAAACCACAGCTCTCTTTCCACATCCAGGCCCCACACAACTTACCATGGTTTACCCCAGACACTTCACATGCACTGGTTCAATCCACTGACAGCACGTCAACCCCAGTATACCACATCGTTCCAATTCACTCTATTCCTCACAAGCCTTTCACCCTCCTGCATGTTCAGGCCCCGATCACTCAAAATCTTTTTCACTCCATCTTTCCATCTCCAATTTGGTCTTCCACTTCTCCTCGTTCCTTCTACCTCTGACACATATATCCTCTTGGTCAATCTTTCCTCACTCATTCTCTCCGTGTGACCAAACCATTTCAAAACACCCTCTTCTGCTCTCTCAACCACACTCTTTTTATTACCACACATCTCTCTTACCCTATTATTACTTACTTGATCAAACCACCTCACACCACATATTGTCCTCAAACATCTCATTTCCAGCACATTCACCCTCCTCCGCACAACTCTATCCACAGCCCATGCCTTGCAACCATATAACATTGTTGGAACCACTATTCCTTCAAACATACCTATTTTTGTTCTTGACTTCCACACATTCTTCAAGGCTCCCAGAATTTTCGCCCCCTCCCCCACCCTATGATTCACTTCTGCTTCCATGGTTCCATCCGCTGCCAAATTCACTCCCAGATATCTAAAACACTTCACTTCCTCCAATTTTTCTCCATTCAAACTTACCTCCCAATTGACTTGTCCCTCAACCCTACTGTACCTAATAACCTTGCTCTTATTCACATTTACTCTCAGCTTTCTTCACACACTTTAACAAACTCAGTCACCAGCTTCTGCAGTTTCTCACATGAATCAGCCACCAGTGGTGTATCATCAGCGAACAACAACTGACTCACTTCCCAAGCTCTCTCATCCACGACTGACTGCACACTTGCCCCTCTTTCCAACACTCTTGCATTCACCTCCCTAACAACCCCATCCATAAACAAATTAAACAACCATGGAAACACACACCCCTGCCGCAAACCTACAATCACTGAGAACCAATCACTTTCCTCTCTTCCTACACGTACACATGCCTTACATCCTCGATAAAAACTTTTCACTGCTTCTAACAACTTGCCTCCCACACCATATATTCTTAATACCTTCCACAGAGCATCTCTATCACCTCTATCATATGCCTTCTCCAGATCCATAAATGCTACATACAAATCCATTTGCTTTTCTAAGTATTTCTCACATACATTCTTCAAAGCAAACACCTGATCCACACATCCTCTACCACTTCTGAGACCACACTGCTCTTCCCCAATCTGATGCTCTGTACATGCCTTCACCCTCTCAATCAATACCCTCCCATATAATTTCCCAGGAATACTCAACAAACTTATACCTCTGTAATTTGAGCACTCATTTTTATCCCCTTTGCCTTTGTACAATGGCACTATGCAAGCATTCTGCCAATCCTTAGGCACCTCACCATGAGTCATACATACATTAAATAACCTTACCAACCAGTCAACAATACAGTCACCCCCTTTTTTAATAAATTCCACTGCAATACCATCCAAACCTGCTGCCTTGCCGGCTTTCATCTTCCGCAAAGCTTTTACTACCTCTTTTCTGTTTTCAAATCATTTTCCCTAACCCTCTCACTTTGCACACCACCTCAGCCAAAACACCCTATATCTGCCACTGTATCATCAAACAAATTCAACAAACCTTCAAAATACTCACTCCATCTCCCCACATCACCACTACTCGTTATCACCTCCCCATTAGCCCCCTTCACTGAAGTTCCCATTTGTTCCCTTGTCTTACGCACTTTATTTACCTCCTTCTAGAACATCTTTCTATTCTCCCCAAAATTTAATGATACTCTCTCACCCCAACTCTCATTTGCCTTCTTTTTCATCTCTTGCACCTTTCTCTTGACCTCCTGCCTCTTTCTTTTATACATCTCCCACTCATTTGCATTATTTTCCTGCAAAAATTGTCCAAATGCCTCTCTCTTCTATTTCACTAATAATCTCATTTCTTCATCCCACCACTCACAACCCATTCTAATCTGCCCACCTCCCACACTTCTCATTCCACAAGCATCTTTTGCACAAGCCATCACTGCTTCCCTAAATACATCCCATTCCTCCCCCGCTTCCCTTACATCCTTTGTTCTTGCTTTTTCCATTCTGTACTCAGTCTCTCCTGGTACTTCCTCACACAAGTCTCCTTCCCAAGCTCACTTACTCTTACCACTCTTTTCACCCCAACATTCTCTCTTCTTTTCTGAAAACCTCTACAAATCTTCACCTTCGCCTCCACAAGATAATGATCAGACATCCTCCAGTTGCACCTCTCAGCATATTAACATCCAAAAGTCTCTCTTTCGCGTGCTTATCAGTTAACACGTAATCCAATAACGCTCTCTGGCCATCTGACCATCTCTCCTATTTACATACGTATACTTATGTATATCTCTTTCTAAACCAGGTATTTCCAATCACCAGTCCTTTTTCAGCACATAAATCTACAAGCTCTTCACCATTTCCATTTACAACACTGAACACCCCATGTACACCAATTATTCCCTCAACTGCCACATTACTCACCTTTGCATTCAAATCACCTATCATTATAACCTGGTCTCGTGCATCAAAACTACTAACACACTCATTCAGCTGCTCCCAAAACACTTGCCTCTCATGATCTTTCTTCTCATGCCCAGGTGCATATGCACCAATAATCACCCATCTCTCTCCATCAACTTTCAGTTCTACCCATAACAATCTAGAGTTTATTTTCTTACACTCTATCACATACTCCCACCACTCCTATTTCAGGAGTAGTGCTACTCCTTCCCTTGCTCATGTCCTCTCACTAACCCCTGATTTTACTCCCAAGGAATTCCCAAACCACTCTTCCCCTTTACCCTTGAGCTTCGTTTCACTCAGAGCCAAAACATCCAGGTTCCTTTACTCAAACATATTACCTATCTCTCCTTTTTTCTCATCTTGGTTACATCCACACACATTTAGACATCCCAATCTGAGCTTTTGAGGAGGATGAGCACTCCCCACATGACTCACTCTGTTTCCCCCTTTAGAAAGTTAAAATACAAGGAGGGGAGGGTTTCCAGCCCCTTGCTCCCGTTCCCTTTAGTCGCTTTCTACGACACGTGAGGAATGCGTGGGAAGTATTCTTTCTCCCCATCCTCTTGAAGTAACTATCCCATATTGGACAAAACCACATCATCAACAAAAAGACTCACAATCAGATTCTCTCCTAAACGGCATGAGTTGCACTCCTTGAGTTATCTATAAAAATAAGAGTACAAGTGCATTATATCATCAAAATAATTTCCAAGAATGTCAAACATGTAACATGTACATGAACAGTGTATTTCACAATATAATTTGTAAGGTCAGTATGTATGGCAAACAAATGAAAGTTGTGGATGAGTTTAAATATTTGGGAGTAAGATTAGTATGGATGTTAGAGGGAAAGTTCATGACAAGAGCAGAGTCATGCAAGGAGAAAAGTGGAGGTGCAATGAGAGCCCTTGGGTAAATGGGGAAAATTTGAGTGTAGAATGTGCAAAAAGCTTGCACGAGAGTAATTGTCACAACACTGATGAATGGCTGTGAAACCTAGTCTATACTCAAGTGGTTATATGTCAAAACAATAAAAAGATAGGAGCAGTGATGGATAACTTACATAGTATAAGTTGAATTAGGTATATCAATAAAATGAAGGAGGATGATGTGAGGTTATGTGATGAGAAGTCAGTAGAAAAGTACATGAGTGAAAATCATTTAGGATGCTAAGGCATACAGAACTTACTGGAAGATGTACAGCAGTATATTAGAAGGTACAAGAAGAGGTAAAATGCAGAAGAGATGGATAAATGTAATGAGACAAATGATTACGTCAACAGATATTTCAGGTCAAGATGATAAAGTATTGACAGGGGATGCATTGCAAATAGTTGGTGTATGGAGTTGGTATGACAGAAAATGTTTTTCTCGTTTGAAGAATTTATTTGCTGCATAGAGTGAAAAAGTAACAATCACTGTTGAAAGTGTGAAAGCCTATCTTTCAATTAAACAAACTGGCCATGAGTTGAAAATATGTGCACGTGATGTAGCTGAGACTGGGATTTCAGTGATGATGATAGAAAGGTAAACAGATATCATTCTTACAAAATAGTATGAGATAAGTTGGATTAATATATGTCAAATTAAGACTAAAAGAATCTGAAAAGACAGGTTATGATATAACAGCCTATAAACAAATAACAAAAAGAATTACACTTAAAACATAAAAACCTACTTTTTAACTGATATTCAATATTATGTCTCATCTTCAAAGCAAACTGACCATACAAGATCTCCCTAAGCACTGCTCTTGAATATATATTTTCAAACATACAAGACTATACAATACTTTTACAGTATCAGTGTAGGGAATGAACAGAATAAGCTATGTGCTAAAATTGTGATACTGAGAGTATACAATAGTTTAAAAATTATATAACAGAGAATGTTCATCTGATTGTAAACCATGATCATACAACTTCTTTCTTATACTGTGCAAATGTAGCACCCAGTAATTACCAAATGCCTACTGTTCAGAATAATATATATATATTTATTTATTATTTATTCACACTATTCGCCATTTCCCGCATTAGCAAGGTAGCATTAAGAACAGAGGACTGGTCCTTTGAGGGAATATCCTCACCTGGCCCCCTTCTCTGTTCTTTCTTTTGGAAAATTAAAAAAAACTGAGAGGGGAGGATTTCCAGCCCCCCGCTCCCTTCCCTTTTAGTCGCCTTCTACGACATGCAGGGAATACGTGGGAAGTATTCTTTCTCCCCTATCCCCAGGGAATATATATATATATATATATATATATATATATATATATATATATATATATTATTATTATTATACTTTGTCGCTGTCTCCCGCGTTTGCGAGGTAGCGCAAGGAAACAGACGAAAGAAATGGCCCAACCCACCCCCATACACATGTATATACATACGTCCACACACGCAAATATACATACCTACACAGCTTTCCATGGTTTACCCCAGATGCTTCACATGCCCTGATTCAACCCACTGACAGCACGTCAACCCCGGTATACCACATTGATCCAATTCACTCTATTCCTTGCCCTCCTTTCACCCTCCTGCATGTTCAGTCCCCGATCACACAAAATCTTTTTCACTCCATCTTTCCACCTCCAATTTGGTCTCCCACTTCTCCTCGTTCCCTCCACCTCCGACACATATATCCTCTCGGTCAATCTTTCCTCACTCATTCTCTCCATGTGCCCAAACCATTTCAAAACACCCTCTTCTGCTCTCTCAACCACGCTCTTTTTATTTCCACACATCTCTCTTA
This sequence comes from Panulirus ornatus, assembly GCF_036320965.1. Taxonomy (NCBI): domain Eukaryota; kingdom Metazoa; phylum Arthropoda; class Malacostraca; order Decapoda; family Palinuridae; genus Panulirus; species Panulirus ornatus. The sequence continues at coordinate 25,733,961 of NC_092278.1, forward strand.
CCCTTACGTTACTTACTCGATCAAACCACCTCACACCACACATTGTCCTCAAACATCTCATTTCCAGCACATCCATCCTCCTGCGCACAACTCTATCCATAGCCCACGCCTCACAACCATACAACATTGTTGGAACCACTATTCCTTCAAACATACCCATTTTTGCTTTCCGAGATAATGTTCTCGACTTCCACACATTCTTCAAGGCTCCCAGAATTTTCGCCCCCTCCCCCACCCTATGATCCACTTCTGCTTCCATGGTTCCATCCGCTGCCAGATCCACTCCCAGATATCTAAAACACTTTACTTCCTCCAGTTTTTCTCCATTCAAACTTACCTCCCAATTGACTTGACCCTCAACCCTACTGTGCCTAATAACCTTGCTCTTATTCACATTTACTCTTAACTTTCTTCTTTCACACACTTTACCAAACTCAGTCACCAGCTTCTGCAGTTTCTCACATGAATCAGCCACCAGCGCTGTATCATCAGCGAACAACAACTGACTCACTTCCCAAGCTCTCTCATCCCCAACAGACTTCATACTTGCCCCTCTTTCCAAAACTCTTGCATTCACCTCCCTAACAACCCCATCCATAAACAAATTAAACAACCATGGAGACATCATACACCCCTGCCGCAAACCTACATTCACTGAGAACCAATCACTTTCCTCTCTTCCTACACGTACACATGCCTTACATCCTCGATAAAAACTTTTCACGGCTTCTAACAACTTGCCTCCCACACCATATATTCTTAATACTTTCCACTGAGCATCTCTATCAACTCTATCATATGCCTTCTCCAGATCCATAAATGCTACATACAAATCCATTTGCTTTTCTAAGTATTCTCACATACATTCTTCAAAGCAAACACCTGATCCACACATCCTCTACCACTTCTGAAACCACACTGCTCTTCCCCAATCTGATGCTCTGTACATATATTTATTTATTTTATATTTATTTATTTATTTTGCTTTTTCGCTGTCTCCCACGTTTTTGAAGTAGCGCAAGGAAACAGACGAAAGAAATGGCCCAACCCCCCCCATACACATGTATATACATACACATCCACACACGCAAATATACATACCTATACATCTCGATGTACACATATATATACACACACAGACACATACATATATACCCATGCACACAATTCACACTGTCTGCCTTTATTCATTCCCATTGCCACCTCGCCACACATGGAATACCATCCCCCTCCCCCCTCATGTGTGTGAGGTAGCGCTAGGAAAAGACAACAAAGGCCCCATTCTTTCACACTCAGTCTCTAGCTGTCATGCAATAATGCCCGAAACCACAGCTCCCTTTCCACACCCAGGCCCCACACAACTTTCCATGGTTTACCCCAGACGCTTCACATGCCCTGATTCAATCCACTGACAGCACGTCAACCCCGGTATACCACATCGATCCAATTCACTCTATTCCTTGCCCTCCTTTCACCCTCTGCATGTTCAGGCCCTGATCACTCAAAATCTTTTTCACTCCATCTTTCCTCCTCCAATTTGGTCTCCCACTTCTCGTTCCCTCCATCTCTGACACATATATCCTCTTGGTCAATCTTTCCTCACTCATTCTCTCCATGTGACCAAACCATTTCTGCTCTCTCAACCCCACTCTTTTTACCACCACACATCTCTCTTACCCTTTCATTACTTACTCGATCAAACCACTTCACACCACATTGTCCTTAAACATCTCATTTCCAGCACCTCCACCCTCCTCCCCACAATTCTATCTATAGCCCACGCCTCGCAACCATATAACATTGTTGGAACCACTATTCCTTCAAACATACCCATTTTTGCTTTCCAAGATACCTTTCTCAACTTCCACACATTTTTCAATGCTTCCAGAACTTTCGCCCCCTCCCCCACCCTATGATTCACTTCTGCTTCTTACTGGTTCCATCCGCTGCCAAATCCACTCCCAGATATCTAAAACACTTCACTTCCTCCAGTTTTTCTCCATTTAAACTTACCTCTATTTGACATTTGAAGTCTACAACTGAAAACCGTCTAAGAGACACATTGACACTCAGTTGCCCATGCCATCTCAGTTAACATAAAAGAAGTGACTGCAGTGGCAGAATTAAACTTAGCATTTTGACCTTCTGCATTAGTAACATAAATAAATTCTTCTTCAGCTGCAGGTAATACATACATCAGCTCTCATGTAAATCAGATTATGGGGAAAATGTTTATGCAAGAGTAACCACAATACAGTCTTACTAAACTGTTCAATAATATAAAACTCATCTAACTTCCTCTTGTAGTACCCACATATTTCCTTTAATTTTCTTTTGCTACACAGTATGCATACACATGGAGTTTGAATTCAATCATTTGTGCATATAAGTAACCCATTCTTGCTATATGTTCAGGACCTGTGATGGTAAATGAGGTGTCTCCATACCTCACAGATGTAAATAAAAGTTGATGATATATGAAATAAAGATATGTGATACAAAATATTTTTAATCTTAACAGAACACAGTTTCTGCTTGCCTGATAGATGTCCTCTGACTACTACGTTCCAGCAAGAAACATTCAGTGGGTGTGTCATAATAGTTGAAAAAAGTAAATTATTTCATAAAAAACATCAAAATCATCCTAGCATAAACTTTTGAAGATATAAAGAACATACAAATCAATAATTCACTGAGAACATTTATATAACAGAGTGCAGGAAGAAATTTGTTCACATTGTCTTTCAGGTCTCACTATAGATATATCTTAATCAAAAGTTTTTGGTTTTACCATGAATATTAAGAATCAACCTGTTTGATGAAAGCAGTGTGATTCTGAATTTGATTTTGGAGGATTTGTAGAATTCTATAGATTATGTTTTCAAATTGTATTTAAACATATTATCTTCAAATCAAACTACAGATGAATAGTTGAGGAAACAGATAATTCTGAGACAGATAAAAGAGATCAAGCTGTGATACACCCTCAAGTCTATACAATCCTATGTACTTATACCAGTGAATTCTTCTCCTGGTTCAACTGAGCCCATTTTTCCTTTTGAGGGTTTTTCATTAACAATGCTTGTGATGGAAAAAAGCTAAAATATCTTTCAATTATTTCAAGTATGATGAAAGCAAACTTGGAATGTGCTATACTGCATTTGAAGAAACAAAACTCCTAGCAACATCATCATTACGCAAAAGCTATATCATCTATTGCTGACAATTCCTCACTTAGGTGGTAAAGGTGGGCTGGCATAAAAAAGGTATAAATACTGGTATCCTTTCTCCTATCTTCTTGCCCTAACAGTCCTTTCTATGAGGTTCCTGCAGTGCTCTGAAAGCCAGCCACACTCACCGGGCAAGACCACTGTTCATAATGTGCAAGGACGTGAGTGTGTGAATGTGGAAGAGTGCAGGGCAACTGAGTAATAACTTATCACTGTCTACATTGTCATAAGATCACAGTGGGCATGAGGAGTCTTATGATATGATGTAAAAGTGTTTGTAATGTATGAGCAATGGGTGGTGTCGAGAAAGCAAATGGGAGAAGATACTAGTTAAATGTATGGGAAGTGGAGTTTCTCATGGGTGTGTCTGGCAAGAGGGCATTTTAAGACTTGGTTTGGAGGGGTATTGTTGAGTGCTTGTTGGGTTATTTCAGCATGTATATGCTTCATTTTTTTTTGTTTTGGATGAGAGAGGATCTGAGTATAGGTTTCTGAAGCATAAGGCAAGGGCCAATTTTTAATTTCTACTTGTAGGCTTTTGGTTGGTTATGGAGTAGTTTGGATGAAAAGGAGTCCAGTGCTGTTACTGCTGTTACAAAGAAGTTAGTGCCCAACATAATGAGGTGAGATTGTACTGAGAAAATCTCTGATTCACTGGGTGGTTGATGAGATCTTGCAATTGATAAGCAGCCACTAATTGTTCTTAGTGCTCCGTTCTGTGTGGTTTATAGCTTTATTATATTTGCTTTAGTCAGGGTGAGTGACAAAACAGGTGAGGCACAATTCAGGGTGGAACAGATAAATAGGGATTATTATTCTCATCCAAATCTGGTACCAACATGTTCTGAGGAGGCTTGATTCTTTTTTTGGGGGGGATTTGTGCTGATGTTTGTGGTGTGGAAAGTGAATGCCACAGGTGTGGAAAGTGAACGTGTGTGTGTGCGTGTGTGTGTGTATGTGTGTGTGTGTGTTATATGTGATGCATAGAGGAGTTGGAGTTATGTTGAGTAGAGGCTTTTAGCCAATCAGGTGACAGGAGGTTGCAGGTTGTATATGTGTCTGTCTGAGGTTAAAAGAGTGACTGAAGATTTCTGTGAAGATGCCCACATTCTGTTTTTGGTGAGCTGTTACTGCAATTATGTGATGCAGTGTTGCATGACTGATGCTGACTGCATAGCGTTAAGGTGCTGTGATGTGACTGTAAAATTGTCTGCACATAGTACCTTTTGTAGACTGTAGGAGGTGATGGAAGGTATACTTAGTTATAGGACTTCTCACCCCAGGAGTCCCTTCTATTCTTATGGAACTCCCACAGCAATCAAGAAACTGGCCTCATCCACTGGATGGGACCATAGGTCATAAAGGAGGATGAGGGGCACCTGAGCAGTTAGTGTTCAGTGTTTTTATTGTTGTTGTTGTTGAATCATGGGCATGAAGAGTACTGGAATGTGTTGAATTTGTGTTTGTAGTAATGTGGGGATGGGTGATGTCCAGAGCATAGACAGGAAAGTGTGATCTATCTTTGTCTAGGGAGTAAGGTTTTAGGTGGATGTATGTCTGTCTCATGGGGTGGTTTTTAAAACTGAGTTGGGAGGGTGGCTGATTACTGCTTGTTAAGGCATTTTAGCATGTATGTATTTTGTCAGTGTTATATGTGGTGGAGGTTGGGGTATCTATGAGTAGAGGTTTCTGAAGAGTGCAGTAGGGGTGAACTTTTGTTCTTTATATTTCTGCTTTGGGTTTGGTGGGCAGTTTTAAGAGTGGTTTGGTTGGGGCTATATAATGCTGGTGCAAAAAACAGTGCTGAACATGTTTAGGTGGTACTGTATTAGGAGGATCTTTCTTTCACAATATAAGTGTTGAATATTTGTGGTTGCCAAGTAGCCACTGATTGCTCTGACTGCTCTATTTTGTGAGGCTTATGGCTTTGTTCTATTTGCTTTTGATGTGGTGGATGTGGTGAAGACAAGGCAGGTGAGGCATAGCTCAGAGTGAAGAAGATGAAATGTTTGTAGAAGATGGGAAGGGATTTTTTTTGTCATGAGTGTTTCATATATGATGTCTAGAATGGATGGTGTTTTGTTCAGTGAGGTGATTGTCTATTCTTGGTGGCTGGATAGTGTGAGCTGGATTCATGTGTGTCAGCATTTAAAAATAACTGAAAATTTTGTGGTGAGCCACTGTTCCAACTGTGTAATGCATTGCTGCATGTTTGTTGCTGTTACTGTGATGTCTGGCAGTGAGGTCATGTAGGCAGAGACTGAGAAGGGTTGGAGAAAGAACTGCTCCCTGAGATAATCCACTGTAACTTGAGCACTTTACAGGAGAAGCAATTGTGGAAGAACCTTCCATGAAAAACCAGTTATGCTACTGGCCAGCAATTCTTTTTGTCATTGTTGTGGATGGTTCTGTCAATTATCTTTTGTATGAGAATGTTGTACAACAGTGTCAAACACTTTGTTGATGTATAATGCTGCTAGGTTGTTGTTGGCTGAAGGCATCTAGGAAATCTTATGTCAGCGTGTAGAGTGGTAGTGGAGTGGATGGGTCTGAAGCCTTATTGTGTACTGGAGAGTTGCATGGGCCAGTAGGAGGTAGGGAACCTGGCTGGTTTGGATAGTTTTAGGATTAATATTCTTTCTATCTACATCTCTGATGCCCATTTCCTTTAAGAACTCCCATCAAGGAGGAAGCTACAACTAAAGTCTCCACCTATCCCTGTCCTTATGTGCCTCCCTCACATACACCATTCCATGCAATCCTCCACCATTTCTCTCCCTCCAATATTCTTCCATTCTATTTCCCCATGTCACAGGAAGTCTACTTCTTATACCATTCCCTTTAATCATGCTATCATACACTCTCCATGTAAACTCCCAGTCTTGCATATTTCCACATGCCCAACCCACCTCAAAGTATTACATTTCACCAACTCTACCACTCCACAATTCATTCCCAGCCATACCAAATCTCTCATACATCCCCTCATTTATTCATTCATTCCATTAAGTCATACCAGATGCTCCTCTCAAATAGCTAATTTCTATAGCCTAGATGCTTGACCTCTGTGACTTATCCCATGTCCATGTTTTGGTTGTATATGTCAGGGTCGGGAGGACTATGCTGTCCCTTAATCCTTTCTTCACTTTCATACTCACACCTCTACCCTTCATTATTCCATTATGGGACCCAATGATTCTCTCCTTCCATACCACCAAACCCTATAGAATGAGAGAACAAAGTGTACTAAACTGTGTTATAGATATGGGGGATAAAAGAATGGAATAGATGACACAATTTAACAATTTGGGAGCTATCTCAGGTAAGTCTGGTGATGTGGAAGGATTGGCATTATCTTGGCAAATAATACTGATCCCCCAGATGTTGGTGATTTTCTTGTGTAGACAGGAGTGGTTGAAGATATCTTTAAGTCCTGCATTTTAACTGGGCCAAAAGTTTTATGTGATAGTCTGATATCATGTCAGGGCATGTCTCAGGTGAATTCTTGTACCAGTGGGAGCGAAAGGTAGATGGGCAGATTGTTTCTGGATTAATTTTGAGTATGCTTTTTATGACTTTCCAGTTTAGGTGTAAGGCCAGTTTGTGGCTGACTTTTTAGTGGTGTCTCATGAATATGTTTTTTGTTCTTTGGGATAAAGGATTTCATTGGAAAAGGTGGGGGATAACCTTGTGCCAGAGTCGCAAGCTGTTTTCTTTTTTCTTCACTGTTTTGAGGAAGGCGTGTCTGACAACAAGTTATTCTTCTACGATTAGGCTAGTGATGGCATTCAACTGAGTTTGGATTTGTCTCTCTGACTTTTGTTAAATGTGAGTGGTTTTGTTTGAGCTAGTTTCTATGTGTTATGGGGTGTGTAATACATTCAGAACACAGACTTAACCAAGACAGAATGTTTGCATCACTACAAAAGTCTACCATCACAGCTTTAACTTGAGACTAAATCCATCCTACACCATACTGTCATCCTGAAGCGTCAACCACTTCCACCTGCCAAAACTCAAACTATACTGGACATAATATGTGTCAAATATATGAGGCATTTCAGCTTAGAATGTGACAAGTAAGAAAAGTAAAATACCATACAAGACAGTTAAAGTTTAGCAATTTTAAAATAAGTACAACTCTTGAACTCATAAAAGTATTCTAATTAATTCTAGCTTATGACATCTTAATGAGAGCATATGGTAAATTCTTTAGTTGTAATTTTGAGTACATTAATAAAATGAGCAAATCAAAATCTTACTCCAGTAAAAGCATATAAAAAAGAAATAAGATAGTCAGAGTGATGATGTTGGTGGGAGGAGAAGTGGATATTTCATGGTACTAAAATGAGTCACAGCATTGTAATCTACCTAAGCAATGAGGTGAAATTACACTTCTTTTTGGTGGGAAAGTTAACTGTACTATTTTTCCCAGAACTAGATGTCTCAGAGAGAGGGAAGTTCAATGATCATACTGGTATAATAAACAAACTTATAACCACTTGTCACTTGTCTAGTTCTCATCCAGAGTGTCTCACCTGAAATTCAATCCCCACACCACAAACATCAACACAAAGGCCATAAACAAAATAAATATCCCCAGAACACTTATTAGTACCAGATTTGGACAAGAAGTAGAATCCTTAAATATCTTCTACAAACAAGTCATCTACTCCACTAGACTACACTTCCCTTGCCTAGTCATTGACTCTGTACAAAGTAAATATAACATAGCTGCAAACCACACGAAACTGGACTTTCAGAACATAGAGTAGCTGCTTAGCAGCCACAAACAATTAAAACGTGTATAAGGAAACAAAAATCTTCCAAAGACAACTCTTGGCACTCAGACTCCTCTCATCCCAACCACTCCATAACCAACCATCAACTCCAAAGCAGAAATAAAAAACTGAGTCCAGCCTCACATTTCAATACTTATAGATCCCTCTCCCTTAAATAAACAACTATAAAAAACATACTTACTAATACAACAAGACAAGAACTAAACAACTGCCCTCTCAAACAAATCTTAATTTCCATTTCTCCACACATATCCGAAACTAAGCTCCTCTGACATGGACAAATTGCATGGTATCATTTGTGTTCTGAACACCTTTCATCTCTCCAGCATTACAAAGACAGCTTCATTATATATATCATAAGACCTGCCATGCCCAAGATGGAACTTAACACACTGGGGATACAGAACACTTCTTAAATGCCCTGTGCTTACCCCACAAAGACATACACATATCACTAAACTTAATGACCTGTGCTCCTGCCTGGAGGATGTGGAAGGCTTCCTGTGCACTTTATATATTCTATATATATATTAGTTATTTGCACAGTAATAATACACTGTTTCATCAAAAATAAGAATTCAAGTTGCATGCATAAGGTTTTTAGAGAATGGCTACCATGAGGAATCATCAGATCCTCTCCATCTTGTGATTTTGCACTTTCTCAAACTGATCATTCCTTATCTTCCAGCATCTAACATTAATTCACATACACTTTTCTAGTTCACCTGATATGTATTTCTTGCTTTCACAGGTAGGCCAATATGAAAATCTTGATGTCTTTTGTCTTGACTGATTTAAAATCCACAAAAATTTAAACCTCCCTCTTAAATCATAACTGTTTGTACCAAAAATAAACAAAATGGATGTTAGTCTCAATAAGTTAATACAAATGATACTCAATCTGTCAACTTTTACACCATAATTCTTTTATCAGAAACAATCAAAATGGATATCAGTCTCAACAGATTGATAAAATGATACTGAACCAATCACATCAAAAGAATACTGAATGCAAAATACATAAAGTGCCAACTTCATTAACATGTTTAGGATAATTCAGGATAATTTAAGAAAATGAAGCATACAATTGCCAACCCTAAACTGTATAGTGAAGTTCCTATAGTCATTCTGTGCTTTGTCTCTTTGGGCTCCTTCCTACTATGAACTATTACACAATTGTGCCCTGGACTGGAGGAGTAAATTTCTGTCTCACTCCTGTTTCACACTCCTTATCGATTTATAAAATTTCTTATTTACACAAATAATTCTTAAAGTGAATGCAAATAATTCTAGAATCATTTTTTTTACTGACTCCAAATTCAGGTTAGCATATCCAGTGGTTTCTGCACATCACAATGTGCTGTTATATGTCTCTTTAGATTTCAATGTTACTGTGACTAGTATTTTGCAATCTTGTTAACCATAAAAACTTCCTTCAACAATATAATTCACATTACTTTGAATATCATTCAAAAAGAAAGCTGCATTACTGTTTTTGTCTGATACATTAAACAATATAGCATGCATTAAGTCCCATTTTAAATTCATCCAGATCAAGTCCACTATATATTTTCATATCCACTCTTATCTCAAGCTGCAATAATGAACAATAAAGGGACAACCATCCACCCTTCTCTAGAATATTGCCCTTAAAAGTGACTGTTTGTACACATCTACCAATGCAATCCCAAACTTTCATTCAGGTGGTGAAACAGTTGATACATCAGGCCCCACTTCAGCCGACCCTATCATTGCTACTTGTATAATACTTGGATTGTGTGAGCAGGACATGGTGACTGAACCTTCAGAATGGGTAGGCAAAATTAATGATCCTTCTGTACGTGGTGGTTGAGGGGCATGTAACTTCATGTGCCTGGCTACATGGTATTTATAAGCCGAGCGATAGTCACAGTTGGGGCACTCATACGGCTTCTCTCCGGTATGGGTCCGAAGATGGCGCTTGAGGATGGATTGGAACATGAAGGACTGAGGACAGTACGGGCAATGGTGTTGTGCGACGGCCTCCCGTGGGAAGAAGCCCCCCGGCCCTCCGTTTGACCCCTAGAATGAGAACAGCAAACTGTCAGAAAACGTCTGGCACTTCTAGTAGATCTAATGAATTTCCCTCTTCCTATACAGATTATCTATGTAATTTCCATAATATGCCTATACAGATCAGTAAGATGAACAGTTATAAAATCCAGTATATAATTTACTAAACTCTTTCAAGGAAGGTGTGAAAAATGAATGAAGCTAACCTTTTGATGTGAAAGTTTATATTTCGGAAATCTTTGGTCATATGAGGCTAAGTTATCACGAGCATCTGAAGCCCTTTCTTAATTCTACAGAATATCTTTCCCATGAATATTCTATGCACTTTCAAAACTCAAATAAGCAATTTCTTCTAACATTATTCATAAGAATACCGAGATAACAACTAAACTTCTACAACTCAAAGAAAACTCGAAGTAGTTTCCCTACATAAGAAGTGGGGAATTCAAGTTACACTATAAAAGTGCTAACATTGCTGTATTCACTTGTGACATTTCCTACATTCCCTATGTGGGTTAAGTGAATACACTTATGGGACCAGGCACATTTAAGTATGCTGGCTCAAACTTCTTTTATCTCTTTTTTCTGTTAAAAGCCTCAATCATGGAAATGGGCCTTAATGAAATTTGGCCTAAAATTGTTTTTTTCTTAAAGGACTAAAGAAACAGGTAATAATGGAATAGGAAAAATAATTAATTTTTTTTTTGGAAAAAGTGGGAACCTGCCTTTTTAAAAGGATTAGTTCCTGAATGTTAGGAAAGACAGTAAAGGAGATCCAAAAAATATCATGGTAAGGCAGGAAATTGACATCACAAATGTACAGCTTTGCACTGTAAAGAGCCACATAGTAATCAAGTGATGTAATAGTTTGAATATTAAGTGGTATGGCTCATGCCAGGGCCACACTAGCAATCACCTCTCTGAGCTCAAAGTAATATCTATACATGAGAAAGTCAGTATGTGACACATGGATCAAATTTTAAAGTCATACTAGGAGGGCTTATAAGCCAGATTGCCATAGTCTTATACATCAAGTAAGTATCTACTGTTCAAGTGTCTCCGTGAAAGCAGTATTCCATATGAGGATAAATCAATCCTTTGTATATAATTGCAGCAACTGCAAACAAGAGAATTCTTGACATTTGAATAGGACTCCTAATTTCTTAGCAGCAGACTTTGGTATCTCTGAAAAGTAAAGTTTCTAAGACAAATTTGATTTTATGGTAATTCTAACTATCATCATAACATTTTTTCTGCCTCAAAAACTAAACATCACACAAATACCTGAGACTGCCTCCAGTACATTTATTGTCTTGAGTTGTTCAACCAAAGGGCAATCAAAGGAATTAAAAAACTGAGGAATTTTAGAAAGTACAATGACAAGAAATTGGATTATAAGTTGCATTTACTCCACTGGAAAATACTGTTCAAACCTAAGTTTAAAATAGAACTTAAAATGAAAACATGAAGATTTGAAAGAAGTGAAGGAGTGTACATATTTATATTTGCTTGCCTTCATCCATTCCTGGCATGGGCAGAGGAAACAGCATCGCTAACCCTTGCTTCAGCATGGTGGCACCAGGAAAACAGACAAAAAAGGCCACATTTGTTCACACTCTGTCTCTAGTTGTCATGTGTAATACACCGAAAACAACAGCCCCCTATCCACATCCAGGCACCACAGACCTTTCCATGATTTATCCCAGACGTTTCACATGCCCTGGTTCAGTCCACTGATAGCACGTTGACCCCGGTATACCACATCATTCCAATTCACTCTATTCCTTGCACACCTCTCACCCTCCTGCATGTTCAGCCCCCGATCGCTCAAAATCTTTTTCACTCCATCCTTCCACCTCCAATTTGGTCTCCTGCTTTTTCTTGTTCCCTCCACCTCTGACACACATATCCTCTTTGTCAATCTTTCCTCACTCATTCTCTTCATATGTCCAAACCATTTCAACACACCCTCTTCTGCTCTCTCAACCACACTCTTTTTATTTCCACACATCTCTCCTACCCTTTCATTTCTTACTCGATCAAACCACCTCACATCACATACCATCCTTAAACTTTTCATTTTCAACACATCCACCCTCCTCAATACAAACCTATCAATAGCCCATGCCTCGCAACCATGTAATATAGTTGGAACTACTATTCCTTCAAGCATAACCATTTTCATTCTCTGAGAAAACATTCTCTCTTTCCACACATTCTTCATCGCTACCAGAACCTTCGCCCCCTCCCTCACCCTATGACTCTCTTTAGCTTCCATGGTTCCATTTACTGCTAAGTCCACTCCCAGATATCTAAAACACTTCACTTCCTCCAATTTTTCTTCATTCAAACTCACATCCCAACTAACTTGTCCCTCAACCCTGCTGAATTTTCTCCTTTCACACACTTTTCCACACTCAGTCACCAACTTCTGCAGTTTCTCACTTGAATCAGCCACTGGTGCTGTATCATCGGAAAACAACAACTAACTTCTCAGGCCCTCTTATTCCCAACAGACCGCATACTTACCCCACTCTCTAAAACGCTTGCATTTACCTCCCTAACCACCCCATCCATAAACAAATGAAAATACCATGGTGACATCACACCTTTCAAACATGAATGGCTATTGGAGTAACAGCAAATCTATTATAAAATTACAGATGTGAAATACGAAGAACTTTTACAGATATGAGCTTAATCTTCTCTCATGTCTTTTGCCACATTCAAAGAAAAAAAATCAGAAACATTACAAGTATACTGATACCTGGACTTTTCTTTTTAATAAATAACATTGCCTCGACAAAATAAACACTCCCTGATCATGGCAATCTTGGATCTTAACTTTCCTCTTTTATTGTTTGTAATGATAATCAATTGGTGAAAATTCTTCCATTTCTATGTGTGTTACTGAACCAGTGCCAACCATCCACAGCCAAGCATCACAGGCTATTCCATTATATACCTCGCCCACTTCAGATGCTCCAGTTCAGTTCACTGATACTTTGTTGTCCCTCACCATGTCAATCTCTCTTCATTCTACTTCATGCACACCTCTTTACCTCCTGAATGTTCTAACTCTATTCCTTAAAAAGCTTTCTTCACTCCATCCTTCTGTTTCTTCTGTCTTACCTTCCCCCTTCCTCCTTTAACTAATCTCTCAGTACTACCACATATATTCAGCATGTCATGAAGAGTGAATAAGAAGGGTGGGAGTGGGATATTGGCTATCCTTCCATTATGTGTTATCACTTTCTAAAGAAAAAAAGAAACAAAGAGCCAAAGCAAATATTTTTTCTTTGAAGGTTCAGTGATTTGTAATTGCCTAAATGAAGTGGGAGTGTTTATACAGAGGGATGTCAATGTGATGGAATTTGCTAAGATAAAGTATCATTATTCTAACAGATACCCTGCAAAGCCATCCTGATGAAAAATGGGAAAAAGCATTTAAGGCAGAAATGGATAAACTTTATCTATGAGGCTACATTTTGTAGTGATATATGTGGAAGAAACATATGCTTCATTAATGATCAATATCACACCTATGAATGATTCATATCCAACACAACAAATTAATAACCTGCTGAAAATTAAATGCTTTCATAATCAAATTCAAACTTGACACAATATCCCAAAACTTAGCTAAACTACAACTTTGGCACATTGAGTGATGGCTCATTTCTTATTTTACCAACTATTTCATCACTTATGATAATTATTCTAATAAAATGAATATCTGTGAAATGTCCTTGATATGCTAACTCATATCTGTAATGCACTAAATGAAAGGAATGATGTTTGGTGTCAAATAATGAATTTGCTGGGTCTGTGATCCACCAATGGTACAAACAAAGTCTCAATATGAAGCCTTTGAAATTATTTTAACATTTTCACACACAAGGGGATTATCCCTCCTGATATCCCCAAGATTGGGGTTGGGTTGAGGGAGCAAAATATATACGTTAGGGACTGGCTTTTACTCATTAAGTCAACAAACTGAAAGAATATGTCTTTGAACGCACAAAAAAAAATTATGATATTAATATAGATTACCAAAATATCTAGTACAAATCCAGTCAAGTAACAAAGACCATGAATATGCCATATGTGCAAGTTTTTGTGAGACGTAATGGAGGTAGGTGCAAATGCCCCCTCTCGCTCCTTTCAGAAGGCACCCATGTGTAAATTTTTAGTCATTACCATTTTGTGATGCTCTTCTTTTCCTCACATTTTTCAGCGTGCTTTTACTAAAAAATTACTGATCTGCAATATTATATACACCTAATAATGAATCTCATACCATCATCACCATTACAGTGAATTCAAAGAAATGTACACTACTGCTAGTTTCATGGAATATTTATCAGTTTCTCATTGACATCCTCTATTTATCTAGCAATTCTTTTATACTGCTCAGGTATATTACCAATAATCTGGCCAAAGGTCCAGGTATATATACCCATGTCAAAGATCCTTGGTTTTTGTATATATACCCAGATTTTATTGTACTTTTCTTACATTTGAGAATGTGACAATCACAAAATGTTCTGTTATTGTACACCTAAGAAAAATTACTAAACAGATTTCCACCTGAGTCTGGTTCTACCCCTGCTATCAACTTTGGCCAGCTTATAGGTAATCCGCTTGAGCAATACAAGAGAATAGTTAGACATGCCAAGAGGATCAGTAAGAAACTGATGAATGCTGAATTAGCATTGATATTCAATGAAACATGTTTGAGAGATGATCGGCCTAGATACCCAAATACTGCCAAAGTGTAAATGTTTATCATGATGATCAATTTTTGAAGCAGTCTTTGGTCTTGCATTTTGATTCAGATGCTTCTGTTCAAAAATGGTTGTTCTATAATATCATATATACCAAACAGTATCCAGACATAACCATAAAAAGCCCAGTTTATTGATTGCCACCAAAATTACCTATATTAATTTTCATTTTCACAATTTCTGGCAAAACAGAATATTCCTTTTTGACTTTTTGTCAAACAGGTTTGCTGTATCCTGCACTGACAAGGTAAAGCTCCCGCCCAATCTCCAGCTAACGTGTACTGCACTGAAACTACAGTTCTGTATCCACAACCAGGCACCACAAAACCTTCCAAGGTTTCCTGCAGTTGCTTCTCATGCCCTAGTTCAGTCCATTAACAGAATATCAACCTCTGTACACAACATCGCTTAAATTCACTATATCCCATGCATGCCTTTCATCCTCCTACATGTTCAGGCCCCGATCACTCAAAACCTTTTTTCACTCCATCCTTCCATATCCAATTTGGTCTCCTTGTCTCCTCCACTTACATTCCTCTTTCTCAATCTCTCCTTACTTATTCGCTCAATACATCCATACCATTTCAGCACACCCTCTTTAGATCTCTCAACCAAGCTCTTCTTACTAATATGCATCTCTCTTACCCTTTTATCACTTAACTGATCAAACCATCTCATACCATATATCACCCTCAAACATTTAATTTCCGACACATTCACCTATTTCTACATATCCTAACCTATTGCTCATGCCTCATGTCCATACTAAATTGTTAGGAATACTTTGTCTTCAAACACATCCATTTTTAATCCCAGCTAACAACCTCTCTTTCTACACATTCCTAATTTTCAAGAACCTTCACCCCCTCAACCAAAGATCACTTCTGCTTCCATAGTTCCATTTGCTGTCAAGTCCACTCCCAAGCATCTTATAAACCTCTCTTGCTCCATATTTTCTCCACTCAAGCTTATACCTCAACTAACCTGTCCTTTTTACCTAACTTTCTAATACGGAGCCAACAACCAGAGAGCTACATTACCAGTACTACCTGTTTGAGTATCAGGAGAGCGAGTGACATCTAGTTAATGAGCCATCACTTTAGTGGTTGTCAAGTTGCACTCTTCTGACCCAGGTAGTCTTCTTTCTGCTTCACCAACACATGGATCATTGGCATTCTGTCCACAAACATACAATCTCTCCTTGTCATATGTAACACTTGACAACACTTAACTGATGCAGCTCAATCTTTGTTACTCTAGATTTGCCTGTGGTGAGCACTATGCATTAGCCCTGCCTTTTGGCAAAATGGTAGGAGCTGTAAATAGAAGCAGTAGGTAAGAACATTTAGGTAGGAGCATTAGGTAGTAGTAGGTAGGAGCATTAGACATACGCAGGCATTAGGAACATTAGGCAGAAGCCTCTGAAAACACTGCAATAGATTGCTCTCTGCCAGTGGCCTGTTAAGGGTTAAGCACTAAAGGCTTATAAGCAGCACTAGAATTCTTTAGTTATGGAGACTCTGTTGCCATGGCCACCCCTCTGAGGGAGATATAGACAGATAGCAAAAGGCTGGTGTGCACTTCAATTCATAAAACATGCCTATAGTCCAATAAAGGATTTGTAGCAAATTTTCAAAGATCATGTCCTGTATGCACCAGTCTAAGAATTCTAAAGGATGTGTAATAACCTATTTGTAGTGTAAGGGATAGTGTTATACTCATGGGGCCCCATCTCTTGAACATTCTTTACTGACATACAACTTCTATGCTGTCAGCATTAAACATGTCCTTAATCATTCTATTCCATTAATCCACCACCCTTATACTTTAAAAGAACTTCTACATATCTTCTTTCAAAAGTTGCTCACTTAATTTTATGTAATGTCTTCTGGCTGCTCCATCCCTACATCTCTTGAAGAGCTGTTCACTGTTCATATCACTGATGTTTTAAAAACTTAAAAGAGGTTATAAACAGGTCAACCTTTACTCTTCTCTCTTCCAAGGTTGGGAAATTTGAAGCCTTCAGTCTTTCCTTGTTACTCAGTTCTCTTAATTTTGGTACCATCTTTGCAACCCTCCACTGGACCTAATCTATCAGTTCTTTGCGGTTCTTTAGGTGGTGACCAATCTTGAGAAGTATATTTTGGTTTTAGCCTTACATATGCCATGTACAGCTTACAAAATATTTCTTTATGTACACACTTGAAAGCTGTTTTGATAGTTGACATAAAACAATTTGTCTTCTTTACTATTCTCCTAATATGGGAGTCTGGTGGTAGGTTAGGGACAATGCAGACTCCTAAGTCCTTTCTACATACAGAATCTTGAAGCTTATTTCATGCCAGATAATAATCATATTGAGACCTTATTTCACTTTGTCCCAAGCTAATTCAGATATCTATGTGCAAGTGCTAAAATTGTACTGGATAATGAAGAACAAACATAGATAAAGCTATCTGTTCACCTGTTGGTACAATTGACACAGGCATTATCCACTAGTCAAGTTTGTTAAACAAAAGAGCAATGCTTGGTTTCTCCTGGCAAATGACACATATCATTATCACCATTACTGTGATCATCATACAAGGCAGTAGTTGGTCAGCAGCCAATGACCAGGGAGGTATATTACAAATAATACCCATCTGGGTACTGAGAGGGTTAGTAACATCTGTGTAGTGAGCTAGCCCTTCAGTGGTTGTCAAACTGCACTCCTTCGACCCGGGTAGCTGTCTTTTTTTCTGCCTCACCCACATGCTGACTACTAGCAGTCTGTCCACAAACATATAATCTTTCTTTGTCATATACATAACACTTGACAACACTTAACTCACACAGCTCATTCTATATAACTTGATTTTCCTAAGGTTAGTACTATGCGCCAGCCCTGCTTTTGGCAAAATGTTACAAGCAATAGATAGAAGAAATAGGTAGGAACACTTAGGGAGGAGCACTAGGTAGAAACATCAGGAAGTGGTAGTAAGCAGAAACATCAGAGGAGCATTAGGTTGTATCAGTCAGTAGAAACACTAGGCATGAGCATTAGGTAGTAGTAAGTGAGAACATTAAGTAGGAGCCTCTGCAAACACTGCATTGGAGTTGCTCTCTACCAGTGGCCTGTTGTGGGTGAGGCACTAAAGGATAAGAAACAGCACTAGAGTTCCCTGTTTATGGAAACTCTACTGCTGTGGCCGCCCCACTGGGGAAGTTCCAGGTAGGAACAGGTGTCAGAATTCCAGATACTACCCATCCCCCACATATGTCTGAGTTCCTTTCTGACTGACCGGTCAAATCTCGAAATGGACGTATGTAAGCATGGAATGTAGAATTAATATACCTGAATAACACTCTTTTATCCTACTCAATTTCTATCATGATAATCTGGTTTTGTATCAACAAGCTTTATTACATAATTCTGCAGATTCTTTTTATCTTTTACTTAAGATTCTTTAGTCACATTTCATAATCTTCACTTTCTACATTACGCAAGATCTACCATGATTGTCTCATTTTTGTTTAACCAGTTTTATGAATTGAAATTTTTTAAAATCACTCTACAGTTTATTAAACAAAACTCTCGTTTATTTTCCACTTTTTCACCAGCTCAATCATTAGCACTTGCTGCTTCATCTGTGACTCAAACATTGTGCAAGCTTTATCTTCTTTTATGTATATACATGTGTACATAGGCGGGTTGGGCCATTCCTCGTCTGTTTCCTTGCGCTACCTTGCTGATGCGGGGACGGCTACTAAGTATAATAAATAAATAAAATAAATGGTGTGGGAGGCAAGTTGTTAGAAGCAGTGAAAAGTTTTTATCGAGGATGTAAGGCATGTGTACGTGTAGGAAGAGAGGAAAGTGATTGGTTCTCAGTGAATGTAGGTTTGCGGCAGGGGTGTGTGATGTCTCCATGGTTGTTTAATTTGTTTATGGATGGGGTTGTTAGGGAGGTAAATGCAAGAGTTTTGGAAAGAGGGGCAAGTATGAAGTCTGTTGGGGATGAGAGAGCTTGGGAAGTGAGTCAGTTGTTGTTCGCTGATGATACAGCGCTGGTGGCGGATTCATGTGAGAAACTGCAGAAGCTGGTGACGGAGTTTGGTAAAGTGTGTGGAAGAAGAAAGTTAAGAGTAAATGTGAATAAGAGCAAGGTTATTAGGTACAGTAGGGTTGAGGGTCAAGTCAATTGGGAGGTGAGTTTGAATGGTGAAAAACTGGAGGAAGTGAAGTGTTTTAGATATCTGGGAGTGGATCTGTCAGCGGATGGAACCATGGAAGCGGAAGTGGATCATAGGGTGGGGGAGGGGGCGAAAATTTTGGGAGCCTTGAAAAATGTGTGGAAGTCGAGAACATTATCTCGGAAAGCAAAAATGGGTATGTTTGAAGGAATAGTAGTTCCAACAATGTTGTATGGTTGCGAGGCGTGGGCTATGGATAGAGTTGTGCGCAGGAGGATGGATGTGCTGGAAATGAGATGTTTGAGGACAATGTGTGGTGTGAGGTGGTTTGATCGAGTAAGTAACGTAAGGGTAAGAGAGATGTGTGGAAATAAAAAGAGCGTGGTTGAGAGAGCAGAAGAGGGTGTTTTGAAATGGTTTGGGCACATGGAGAGAATGAGTGAGGAAAGATTGACCAAGAGGATATATGTGTCGGAGGTGGAGGGAACGAGGAGAAGAGGGAGACCAAATTGGAGGTGGAAAGATGGAGTGAAAAGGATTTTGTGTGATCGGGGCCTGAACATGCAGGAGGGTGAAAGGAGGGCAAGGAATAGAGTGAATTGGAGCGATGTGGTATACCGGGGTTGACGTGCTGTCAGTGGATTGAATCAAGGCATGTGAAGCGTCCGGGGTAAACCATGGAAAGCTGTGTAGGTATGTATATTTGCGTGTGTGGACGTGTGTATGTACATGTGTATGGGGGGGGTTGGGCCATTTCTTTCGTCTGTTTCCTTGCGCTACCTCGCAAACGCGGGAGACAGCGACAAAGTATAAAAAAAAAAAAAAAAAAAAAAAAAAAAAAAAAAATAAATCTATTGAGAGTTGGGGTGAGAGAGTATCATTAAATTTTAGGGAGAATAAAAAGATGTTCTGGAAGGAGGTAAATAAAGTGCGTAAGACAAGGAAGCAAATGGGAACTTCAGTGAAGGGTGCTAATGGGGAGGTGATAACAAGTAGTGGTGATGTGAGAAGGAGATGGAGTGAGTATTTTGAAGGTTTGTTGAATGTGTTTGATGATAGAGTGGCAGATATAGGGTGTCTTGGTCGAGGTGGTGTGCAAAGTGAGAGGGTTGGGGAAAATGATTTGGTAAACAGAGAAGAGGTAGTAAAAGCTTTGCGGAAGATGAAAGCCGGCAAGGCAGCAGGTTTGGATGGTATTGCAGTGGAATTTATTAAAAAAGGGGGTGACTGTATTGTTGACTGGTTGGTAAGGTTATTTAATGTATGTATGACTCATGGTGAGGTGCCTGAGGATTGGCGGAATGCGTGCATAGTGCCATTGTACAAAGGCAAAGGGGATAACAGTGAGTGCTCAAATTACAGAGGTATAAGTTTGTTGAGTATTCCTGGTAAATTATATGGTAGGGTATTGATTGAGAGGGTGAAGGCATGTACAGAGCATCAGATTGGGGAAGAGCAGTGTGGTTTCAGAAGTGGTAGAGGATGTGTGGATCAGGTGTTTGCTTTGAAGAATGTATGTGAGAAATACTTAGAAAAGCAAATGGATTTGTATGTAGCATTTATGGATCTGGAGAAGGCATATGATAGAGTTGCTAGAGATGCTCTGTGGAAGGTATTAAGAATATATGGTGTGGGTGGCAAGTTGTTAGAAGCAGTGAAAAGTTTTTATCGAGGATGTAAGGCATGTGTACGTGTAGGAAGAGAGGAAAGTGATTGGTTCTCAGTGAATGTAGGTTTGCGGCAGGGGTGTGTGATGTCTCCATGGTTGTTTAATTTGTTTATGGATGGGGTTGTTAGGGAGGTGAATGCAAGAGTTTTGGAAAGAGGGGCAAGTATGAAGTCTGTTGTGGATGAGAGAGCTTGGGAAGTGAGTCAGTTGTTGTTCGCTGATGATACAGCGCTGGTGGCTGATTCATGTGAGAAACTGCAGAAGCTGGTGACTGAGTTTGGTAAAGTGTGTGAAAGAAGAAAGTTAAGAGTAAATGTGAATAAGAGCAAGGTTATTAGGTACAGTAGGGTTGAGGGTCAAGTCAATTGGGAGGTAAGTTTGAATGGAGAAAAACTGGAGGAAGTAAAGTGTTTTAGATATCTGGGAGTGGATCTGGCAGCGGATGGAACCATGGAAGCGGAAGTGAATCATAGGGTGGGGGAGGGGGCGAAAATCCTGGGAGCCTTGAAGAATATGTGGAAGTCGAGAACATTATCTCGGAAAGCAAAAATGGGTATGTTTGAAGGAATAGTGGTTCCAACAATGTTGTATGGTTGCGAGGCGTGGGCTATGGATAGAGTTGTGCGCAGGAGGATGGATGTGATGGAAATGAGATGTTTGAGGACAATGTGTGGTGTGAGGTGGTTTGATCGAGTAAGTAATGTAAGGGTAATAGAGATGTGTGGAAATAAAAAGAGCGTGGTTGAGAGAGCAGAAGAGGGTGTTTTGAAATGGTTTGGGCACATGGAGAGAATGAGTGAGGAAAGATTGACCAAGAGGATATATGTGTCGGAGGTGGAGGGAACGAAGAGAAGTGGGAGACCAAATTGGAGGTGGAAAGATGGAGTGAAAAAGATTTTGTGTGAACGGGGCCTGAACATGCAGGAGGGTGAAAGGAGGGCAAGGAATAGAGTGAATTGGATCGATGTGGTATACCGGGGTTGACGTGCTGTCAGTGGAGTAAATCAGGGCATGTGAAGCGTCTGGGGTAAACCATGGAAAGCTGTGTGGGGCCTGGATGTGGAAAGGGAGCTGTGGTTTCGGGCATTATTGCATGACAGCTAGAGACTGAGTGCGAACGAATGAGGCCTTTGTTGTCTTTTCCTAGCGCTACCTGGCACACATGAGGGGGGAGGGGGATGGTATTCCATGTGTGGCGAGGTGGCGATGGGAATGAATAAAGGCAGACAGTATGAATTGTGTGCATGGGTATATAAGTATGTGTCTGTGTGTGTATATATATGTGTACATTGAGATGTATAGGTATGTATATTTGCGTGTGTGGACGTGTGTGTATATACATGTGTATGGGGTTGGGTTCGGCCATTTCTTTCGTCTGTTTCCTTGCGCTACCTCGCAAACGCGGGAGACAGCGACAAAGCAAAATAAAAAAAAATAAATAAAAAAAAATCTATTGAACCAACCATGACTGGCTGTGAAGTTCTCGATGTAATCCTTGCCTGCTCACTCCTTTAAAGGCTCAAAAAGACTTCTAGCATTCACCTGCATGGTTAGTAAACTTAGTGGTACCAGCTTTTGAGTTTGATCTTCCATCCACAGTATCAACAATTTTTCCATTTCATGGTTGGGCCCTTGTTGTTGCTTTGTTATCATAGACTCATCCTTGCCAAACCTCTCACTGCTTCATGTATTTTTTCTTCCCTTTTATATTAAGGAGACCATTAAATGGGACAACTGCAGATCATGTGCAGTCACATTAACCTTTTTACCTCCTTCATTTTCAATTCCAATTCCTTGGCTTCTAGCAAGATCTATCATGTGATTCTTTTTTCCTCTTGCTTGTCATCTTCTTTGGGGTTTAATACAGAAATGGTTTAACCCAGCACAAAAATTCTTTAAATTCATTTAATAACATGCACTTACTGAATAGTAACTGAGAACGAAAATTGAGAGAGATGCTGTGATGTACACAATGCCACAATATTGTGTGAGTCACTATTGTGTGCAAGCAACCATTAGCACTAGTGGACGTACGATCAAGCTTAATTTCTAAACTTACATATATCTTTCAATTTATATTTTTTTCTGGTTGTATGTACAGATGGTCATAAGTCACATAGGTCATTATCAGGGGATAGACAGTATAGCAATATGATTTTATGATCATCATATAAACCATCAATACATAAACAAATACAAAAATGGAGATTTGATTAAACAACTATAAGGAACATTATATTTATCTGTTAGATAAGGTTAAACAAAGAAATATAACTTCTTTCTAAATAATTTATACAAAATTATAAGGATAAGGCCTTACATAAAATATGATTTGGTATGTGTAGACAACTGAGTCTGATAAGTCTTTCTGTTCCTAGAGACAAACATCAAGAATATAGACATAATGCTCTACTTTGCATGATGAATATTATTTACAAGACCAAATGCATAGGCTATGGAACGGTAAGAAACATCCTCTCCATAAAACTTTTTAGCATGTAGTTTGTCTGATCAGTAACACTACTGCAAATTCCTTAAATGGCAGAATAATCCTGAGATCTCACTCAAGTTCACCTTCACACACACTATCCTGTACTCTATATTTTGATGCATTAAAAAATACTGATAAACCCGATACTATAAAGTACCCATACCTGGGCATTTGGTGAGAATGGATGGGAGAAATGTGATTAATAAGAGTGAATTTACAGAGAAAGCTAGAGCTGAGAGACAGCAAGAAAGCACAAGTGTGTGAAATGAAAGTGAGTACAGATGAGTGTGTGAAGCACCATCTGAAGTGTCTCCAGAACTTTCAATAGGATCTTATCTTGAGTAAATGTGAAGGTCTATAGAAATGTGGCAATCTTGACTTTTCACATCGTAAAGAAAAACACAGATTTCAACAGTTCCAAATGAAGATAGACCATGAATATCTTAAATCTATTCATATCATATTACATAAGCTCTTTAATCTTCTACAGAAGAAACCCATGTTCAGTCACTTCAAAATATGAAGTCTGTTAGAAATTCATCAAATGGTTCCCAAAATGTGTTTATAATTCAAGGAAAAAAAGCTTCTTCCTGGTGCTTGGTTAATTTGGCAATATCAATAATAATGCAACTCCTTGATCAACACTGCCTAAGTGTGCGAGACTCCATACTTTACATTTACAACAGAATTCATATTCATTAATAATTTTCCAACAATTAATATCTCTAAAGTGTAAGCTTTTGAATACCTCTTTCCAAAAATCTACAGCATCATTTCACTCCCATTATTGACTTGCCAATGCCGTAAACTTAAACAGTCATTTTTGTTTGTTCTGACTTCACCTTTTAACTACACCAATGAAAAACTAGACAACTGAAGTAGCTTAATTCAAATCACATTCTTCCAGTCATCCACTACAGCTGGGGTTCCTAAAGTTTCCATTCAGTGGGGTCACTTTAGAGGGGTAGTCTTAATCAGTGTATTCTGTTATTACTTTAACTTTCAATACTGAATAAACTGGTTAACAACAAACAGTCTACAAATCTGTGTACAACATGCCTATGAACCAACGTAAGGAAAGTCAAAACTGCAATATAATTTCAAACACATTCATAAGGAAAGTCAAAACTGCAATATGATTTTAAACACATTCAAACTTTTGAGAAAATGCTGAAGGGAACCATGTATGCGGATATTCATATATCTCTGTATAAACCTCTCCAATACTTATATCACCAAAGAATGCCTTGACTTGTGCAGTATCTTGTAAGTTGACAATTTCCAACAACATTACATCAAAGCAATGTCTATGTTATAATTACATGCTTGTGAAATATAAACTCTAAAAAACACTGAAAGGATTCTTTGAAAAACTAAATCTGAGTACAGTATCTGAAGATACTTTTCAGGATGCAGAACTCATAAGTGCACTTAATCCATCACCCATGAACTCCTCAGATGCTGCAAAATCAATACCACAACCTTTCTTCAGTTGCTTTTGAAGGGGCTCAATTTTGATCAAAGGCTGTACAACCTCCAAAAAAGTAAAAACAAAGATACATTTGCTTTGAAACCTCAAATTCAGTTCACTAGAAAAACAAGAGATGTCAAGTCAGAATGGTATAAACCCCAAAACACTGACAGTCAGTCAGTTAATAAAACTTAAGCTTTTTTCACTGAGAAGTTAAAAATCTATCCCTTTCACAAATGGAAAAACCATGTATCAGGGTGGTACCTATGTTCAGCTACAAAGTTGCTGTGAAGTAGAATGGCATCTAATTTGGTTTCAAATTCTTTTAAAAATACTTTAAACAAACTGTCAGTGATTCTGACCCCTAGATTTGATCCAATTAACATGCCTCACACAAAAGTCGTCAAATCTACTAACCTGGGTAACAATAGATTTTTCTTTCACTTTCACCATAACCTTCTATTCCTCTTATACTTATGCCCTAGTCTCAGCCCCAATTATGGATGGGATTCCATCTGTCAAGGAATCAACAAGACATGTCCACTAGGTGTTGTTTCCGTCAAGTGTATAGTTCACTGCAGTCACATCTATTCCTCTGGGTTAGCTCTTTAGGCTCTCAAGCAAAATGAGCCCTTCATGTATCTGCAAACCCTGTGTTACTTCATGCATGAAAATGATAACCTTTATAGTGTCAACAAAGCTACTCTCATCTAAGGCAAATGAGTATCCTAAAAACTGGTCAGCAATATCTGAAACATGTACATTATGACTGTTACCAATGGCCTAAACCCAATGTGACGGGGTCATTGTACTCAACAAAAAATGTTTATTCTATTTATTGTATCTATTTGCTATTTCACTGTGTTCTTTTCTTTGGGGAATGAGGCTAATTCCTTTCAACTGGGAAATTTTGCATAATTTTTCATTGAATTAGGAAAATAAAAGTATTCTTTAAACTACAGCCTTAAGCTGTTTTATTACAGTTTCCTGTACCGACAATTTCATTCCTGTAAAGAATGCTTGCTCTTACGATATATATCTAATTTACTATATCTAAAGAACAATTTTTTCCTCAATTTTTGTAGTAATAATTGTAACTGATATTATAAATCTTTTACGAAATTTCACATAAGCCTTTTTGGGTATGAGATTGGAAATGAGACATCATTTTGCAATGGGAATGGGATAAAATTTTGGCTATAAAAAAGTGGCAATAAGGAAAAGCTTCACAGTGGCAACAACATAGCACTTTAGGAACCCCTGCACAATAGTAACTGAGTAACCCATGTTGAACTTCTTCAGACACTACACTCATTACAAACAAATTCCACAATTTTAGTCTGTCATACTCTGCCTTTTTTCATACATATTACTCTACCATAACTCAAATTTCTACATAAAATTTTTCATAACTTCTTCAGCCATATATTATAAAATCTTCCATAACACTTTTTATATATAAATCTAGATACGGACTTTTCAAGTTTAAATGACATTAATTACCAAAATGTGTATCAAAACCATTGAATTAAGAAGCTCCAAAGGGGATAAAATGTGCAAGTACCAAACATAAGACAACCAAGGAACATAGATTCATAAATTAAAAGTACATCTAACTTGAGTGAATCTTCTAGGATACTTCCCAATTCACACAATATAACAAGTCTTCTTGAATTTCAGTATGAAAAACAAATTATAGTTAGCATTCCCATGTGACTACACAGCATCTAGACCTCAAGATATCTAATTTGCTCACTTATTAATCAAAGACCTTCATTTTGTCTGAGATTCTCTGGAATTTTGAACACCTGCTCACTTGATCATTTCACGATTTTCATTGATTTACTATAGAATTCCAATTCTGGATCAACTAACATCTGCTCTGTAAGACATTCACTGTACTACTTTAGGTATGTAATAATCAGATATCATTGTCATACAAACTCCAAATATTTTGTTCTTTGCTAATCCAAAACTGGTGTTTTACCGAGTATGATTACCGTACTGTAATGCAACTATTCTCATGAGCCTAACATTTCCGATAGGAGTTTCACTTCATAGAGAATAAGTACTAAATATCCTATCTTATTAAGCTTGACAACAAACTGATGTTCCATTCCATTATGGATGTCTACTGCAAATATAATTTCAATATGCCTGCCAAATGAATTTCATTTCTGTGTGGATAAATCTTCAGTATAACTGATTTTTCTTTCATCTAAATATGATTGAACATTTGTTCTGTTTCACTGTGGATGACAACCTCATATAATGTTTTTCATTCCTAACTACTCCAAAAGTGTGTTTCATTAACTGTGGACAACTCCAAATTAAAAGTTAAAATGTCTACTCCAAATATGGTGTTTTAGTTCACTGTGGCTGACTGCTCCATATCTGATGTCTCATTTTTGCGTGTCTAACAACAGAGTGTTTCGTGCTGGCACGGAAGTCACAGATTGAACAAAAGTATGGCTTCTCTCCAGTATGTATACGTAGGTGCCGCAGCCACTTGCTCTCATACTGATCCACTCGTGGGCAATACGGGCAGCGGTAGAGGCCACTTTGATCAGGTACACCACCCTATAATGGAACAAATCGTATCAGATGTGTCAAATGTTTGAGACGTGAGCAGAGTTAGAGCCCATATTTATCACATGACTACAGTTCAAATTTAGTGAACATGGCAAATTCTATATAACTCACAAACTTAATCAGATGTGCCTTATGTCTGGTACGTGAGCAGTGTTAGAAAACACACCTTATCAGCACAAGCAGTTCAAATTAATGAGCATGTCAAACTAACTTTCTATGTAACACAGGTGCCTTCGATTGACATATCAAGTAAAATGAAATCAAAATAACTGAACCCCATTTGAAACTGAAACAACTAAGCCCTCACTAGCATCAGTCATATTCCCTCTCCAGAGCTGAACAGCTGCATAACAAAAAACATGACATGTCTGAGCTTCAAATTCTGATCACACCTCATTCACCCTTACATACAAACACAGAAAAGAATGGAAATATGTAACTCCCTTCAAGCAGCATCAGCTACTATGTAAGACTTGTTTTTTCCAAAGGATTTGGTCAATCAAACTAAAACATTTGCTCTAAATTTCTGGGAAAGGGAGGCATTTTGCATGCTTGCCAACGCTGACAATGATTATAAATAAAATGGGCCTGGTGGTTAGCAAGTCTCCCAGTGTCTTTCATTATATAAGATTAACAACTTTAAGTGTCACATAATACTGCACTGATGAGCTTATCACTCTCATCTAATCTAAATTTTTATGTGGAATGGAGTAACTCCAGCACCAATATATGTAATAAAATTTCACCAACAAGGTGGATCTCTTTCTGTGCACTTAATACGCTTCCAAAAGAACAGCTTACACAAAAAGTATTCTTTGCACAAATAATTTTCCGTACCCACAATAATGTCTGGCATAACACCAGAATACAAGTAAATTTACTGGTTTGTCATTATCATCACTGCTGTGAGAAAATGAATGCTAACATCCATCTAAGCTTCAACTATTTTTTGAAGATACATTCTCACACGAGAGATAACTTAACATGAAAGAGAGGCCACACGTAGCAGAATAATTTCCTACAAAATATGCCTGGCTTTGGGTTCATATCAACCTTTACAACTATGACTGTCATGGATACTCCTGTACAAAACCAGTATCATACCATCAATACCACCTATCCAATAACCTGTTTCATTCCAATTACTGATTTCATTGTGAAAAATGGCAGCATTTGTTATAAAATTCCCATATTTTTTTGGGTAGCTACCAGAATGTCTTAAAAATAGAAGACAAATTACAATAGAGTTAACCTACTGAATAATTCAAGATCTACCAAAAACTGTACGCATACGAGTTTATTCACCAGATGTCAGTCTAACTGCAAAAATCCTATTCATAGGAGCAATAAATAATTCCACCCATTAGCTTGGGTCCATCCGAGAAAATGGTCTACAGTGCCACACCCTCCACAGAATGCCTGAACTTGTCATGTCGCACAACAGCATGTTTGGTAGTTGCTCGGTAAGGGCACTTGGCACACTGATAGGGTTTTTCCCCTGTGTGAGTCCGCAGGTGTCGCCGCCACTTGCTCTTGTCGGAGTCAATGCGCGGGCAGTAGACGCAGCGGTAGCACAACCGCCCCTGCTCGTCGCGTATGACCGGCCCCTCTGTCATCACCAGACCCTAAAACACAAGGGGAAACAGTTACTACTGACCAGTTATTCTGAGAGGCTGCCTTACTTCCAACATAGAAGCTGTTCAATATCATAATCAGCCAGGTTGATGTATGCGTTAACAAGCAAGAGCAGTCTGAATCCTGATATAATCCGAAATGTCTTGTGGTTGCCAGCAATGACGAATAAAATCAAGAGCACAAAATACTCACTGACAGAATCATACTAGCAATATGCTTGTTAATCTTTTACCTTGGTTATATATTGAGTGACCAGAACTGGGGTTTCTGTATTTCTCATAAAACTGTTTACAAATTGTCCAATCTACCCATATTTTAACTGCTTCGAACTTTATGTGACCAGATTTAAGATGATCAAAAAAGTCAATCAGTCTCAAAGCCTTACATATGGCTAAATTCAATATTCTTTGCTGGTTGTGTAAAAAATCAGTGGTCTATAAAAGTTACGAGAGACTTATTGGCTTGTATAAACCAAGAAATTGCTTGTATATGTACAAGCTTTGAAAATTATTCGCCATGTGTTGCTAATGAAACAAGTATTCATGGCTTGCATATGCGTAAGCAATGAGACATCATCAAGGCTTGAGTGAGCATTAGCAATAAATCAGTTCTTCCATCCTTTGATCTGTGAAGCCTGCACGTCTAATATGTTTGAATACAGTCCAAGAGGACTGAATTAACAATGGTATATTTATTTTCATTCAATAACAATTAGCACTGTAAAATCCCAAATGAAGAGAAAAAAATTAAGCCACTTTATAAAACCTCATTTCACGGTCACTTTGGAACAGCTTCTGCTTGAAAGCAATGATCACATCTGTAAGCAGCGAGCTAATTTCCTTTAAAACTGATTTACGCCACAGCATAATTAAGAAAATCTGAAGATGTTAGGAATACTGATTAGTGATTCATTAACTTTGCAAAGTACTAATTCATTAATAACACAAGTGAGAAGTCAAGTTCGTGTCAAGTTACAGGAATCTTCTTTAGAAAAAATATGAAGATTTGTTATTTCACTCTGTATACAGAAAATAATGAAGTAATCAAATCATGAAATTCTGGGTAACACAAAACTCTTGTTCTTGTCATGACTAAATTATGCGTAAACACATCACAACTTCTAAATGCCTTTATTTTTTTGATATGATGAAAGCTCAAAAGCCATGCTCTTCCTTTTTAATGAATCAGTAGCAACCCTTAGTTATATTATTACTTTTTTCTGAATTCCATCAATCTCTAAAGCCCTTAGACTGAATAAGGCTGAAGCCAATGTCAGCCCCATACTGTCAATGGAATCATGTCATGAAAGCACTGGCATCGCAATAAACTTATGTATACATGTGTGGGTAATCAGTTCAAGAAATGTTTGACAATACTATCTCTATCTCAGAGAGTTACACTAAGTTTGGGTCTGCTGATGACAAAGGTACTTATACATCACTGCTTTTCAACAATAAGAGATTCACTTGATTACAAATAAAACAAACATGAAGAGCGCCAAAATGCAAAAAACTATGGCTTATTTCTACACCTTACCTTGAATATACCTTACGATGGTTTGAAAGGTTCTTCTACTTCCACAGCTTAGTCTATGACCAAGCTGCTTTGTTGATCCTTTGCTTAATCAGGCTGTTGGAAGCTATGTCCTGTAGGCATTGAGAATCCACTATACCTTGGCAAATTTAACAGAGTCTGTAGATACTTGTCCAGAGCCTTTTTAAATTTCTACAGAACAGTCCATAGTACAGAAATTCTAATGATTGCCAGGAATGTGTTCAACAAGTTGGGCCCCAGAAGTTAACACAATTTCCTCTTACTGTCCTTACAAATTCTTTTGACTTCATTGGTAACATTATAAAAAGACTCCTATGCCTGTCATATTAACTGGGAACTATTTTCAAGTATACATAACTGAATGAGAATTTCTTAACACTCAATGTGACCAAAACGTCTCCCCATATTTTCATAGTGTTCCAGTGGTAAGAGATCACAATAACCAAATCTACCATCAGCCGAAATTGAATGACACAATGTTAAAAGCAACATTTTCAGTCATGAATCTCTGACTAATCAACACTTGTGGAATATATTCATCTGCTCCTCATCCCCCTAAAAAGGGCTGCATATTCAAAACTTCAGTTACTTCATGGAAAAACAAGCTAGTGACTTATACAAATGTAAGACTGAAGATATAAATCTCTTCAACACAAGTTATTTTTCAGAAGACTGTGCATGCATAATGTCCTCGTGCTATGAATGCTAGAAACAGCATTTCTGATGTATCGGGTGATAACTTTCTTTTGTTAATGATCACAATATCTAAAGTTTTGATAATAAAGTAATTTCTCATAATCAGTTGGTTAACATTTAATGACAAGTTAAAGTCATGTATGGGACCATAAGGTATGCCAGAACACTGTGGCATTTAGCACTTACCCTTGAACTCTGGACTGCAGATTTTTGGATGTCTTGCCATAACTGTGCCTTCGTAAAAAACACAATCTCAGGAAAATGTATCATATGGGTTATTGCAATATAGAAACAAACCCAAAAAATAAATACAAGCCATTTTTTCCTCAATTCATACAATGTGGCAACAGCTACAATGTACCTACTGCGGATGGAGCACTTACAAAGTCTGAGCTAGGTGAGCTTTAAAACTTATGTCTCCATGGTTGTTTAATTTGTTTATGGATGGGGTTGTTAGGGAGGTGAATGCAAGAGTTTTGGAAAGAGGGGCAAGTATGAAGTCTGTTGGGGATGAGAAAGCTTGGGAAGTGAATCAGTTGTTGTTCACTGATGATACAGCGCTGGTGGCTGATTCATGTGAGAAACTGCAGAAGCTGGTGACTGAGTTTGGTAAAGTGTGTGAAAGAAGAAAGTTAAGAGTAAATGTGAATAAGAGCAAGGTTATTAGGTACAGTAGGGTTGAGGGTCAAGTCAATTGGGAGGTGAGTTTGAATGGAGAAAAACTGGAGGAAGTGAAGTGTTTTAGATATCTGGGAGTGGATCTGGCAGCGGATGGAACCATGGAAGCGGAAGTGGATCATAGGGTGGGGGAGGGGGCGAAAATTCTGGGAGCCTTGAAGAATGTGTGGAAGTTGAGAACATTATCTCAGAAAGCAAAAATGGGTATGTTTGAAGGAATGGTGGTTCCAACAATGTTGTATGGTTGCGAGGCGTGGGCTATGGATAGAGTTGTGCGCAGGAGGATGGATGTGCTGGAAATGAGATGTTTGAGGACAATGTGTGGTGTGAGGTGGTTTGATCGAGTAAGTAACGTAAGGGTAAGAGAGATGTGTGGAAATAAAAAGAGCGTGGTTGAGAGAGCAGAAGAGGGTGTTTTGAAATGGTTTGGGCACATGGAGAGAATGAGTGAGGAAAGATTGACCAAGAGGATATATGTGTCAGAGGTGGAGGGAACGAGGAGAAGAGGGAGACCAAATTGGAGGTGGAAAGATGGAGTGAAAAAGATTTTGTGTGATCGGGGCCTGAACATGCAGGAGGGTGAAAGGAGGGCAAGGAATAGAGTGAATTGGAGCGATGTGGTATACCGGGGTTGACGTGCTGTCAGTGGATGGAATCAAGGCATTTGAAGCGTCTGGGGTAAACCATGGAAAGCTGTGTAGGTATGTGTATTTGCATGTGTGGACGTGTGTATATACATGTGTATGGGGGTGGGTTGGGCCATTTCTTTCGTCTGTTTCCTTGCGCTACCTCGCAAATGCGGGAGACAGCGGCAAAAAAAAAAAAAAAAAAAAAAAAAAAAAAAAAAAAAAAAAAATGTATGCTCCAAAGAACCATCAGCTAGTTGAAGTGGTCGATACATATTCAGAATCTGAACCACAATCTCATGATGTGAAAGGAAAAGTACAGCAGGCAGGCAAGCTATCAGTACTATGCATGTTCATGCTAGCATGGGTATGGCCAATACATCTCCATAAACTGAACCACAATCTCATGTTGTGAAAGGAAAAGTACAGGAGGGCAAACTAACAGTCCTATGCATGTTAATTCTAGTGTAGGTATGTCTGTAGCATAGATAGTGTACTAACCATTTATTCTTCTAACACCCAGTACAGTGGGTCATGGTTTCCTATAGTACTTACTCTCTTTCTCACAGCAGATGATTTTAATTAGGAAACAGGATACTGACTAAAAATTACTTGTCTCTGAAGGCAAACACCCTAAAAAAAAAAGTAACATTTTGTCTTACAAAATATCCATCATATACCATTGAAAAAAATACCCCCCCCCCAAAAAAAAAAAAAATCCATCATATATCACTGAAGAAATTACCAAAGAAAAGTAGTATCAATCCTCTACATTAATATTGGAGAGTGTAGATGGGTGTGGCAGAGTATACTGTGTGCCCTAGGCGGTGGTACAGATCCTCTTTACTCATAAATCTTATGATGCTTAAGGGTTTTTCTTAAGTCTGATTTCATTCTACAGACACTTAAACATACTACAGAACACATTATGTGGTATTTTACCTGGTGTAATTCTATATATTCCATACTTACTATCTCAATATTTCTGACATGCATGTATTTTTTTTGTTTATATTTATCATTTATATATTCATTTATCAGTACCACACACAAATTTATGTGAGTCGATGAGAAAATATCATAAAAAATCTACAAATTAATACAGGAGGTTGTTTCTTTTACAGTAAATATTTTCACATTAGTGACTGTACATTGCACTTTCTGAAATGACAACAAAATGTCTTTGATGGTTCAAGGGTTCTCTTACTTGTGATATATCTTCATATCAGCGAAGAATTTAAATGATGGCATGAAGGTCTCAAGCCTAAACTCTGGCTTGGTACACTTTACTACAACCAGTCAAAGACTTGGTCAAGTGCAAAGAAAGTATTAAGCATTAATCCTTGCATTACAACTGTCACAGCAGCTGCTGGCATCTGGGAGACAAACTTTGCAACAGTTTCAGGCCAAATCTTCTCATCTTTGAAGAATCTCCTGTTTTCTTTACTTCCTTAAAGCATGTATATGTACTACACATTTCCCCAGCTCCAACTAACATGAAAGAATACCAATGAGGCTTAATCACCCAGAGAATTGACATCAAGTGCTCCCCCAACCCAGGAACCCACCCTACTATACAGCATAAACAAGATTATATGCATTTCAGTGATGAAAACAACCAGTTACATATTTAGACATGTCTGGGAACTCTGAAGTGATTCTGAATATATCAGATGGATTGTCAATCTCTATGCACAGGAAGTTGCAGAAAGGATCAAATGTCTCAGCTGTTGAGTAAATACTCAGATTACAAGATGGTAGTTCATAAAGATTTACATATCTTTTAGTCTGTTTTCCTGGCACTACCTCGCTGAAGCGGGGGGTAGCTACGCTATTTCCTGAGTGGTAGGGTACCAAAAGGACTGGATGAAGGTAAGCAAGTATGAATATGTACACGTGTATATATGTATATGTCTGTGTGTGTGTACGTATATGTGCGTGTATGGGCGTTTATGTATATAATGTGTATATGACTGGATGGGCCATTCTTCTGTTTCCTGGCGCTACCTTACTGATGCAGGAAACAGCGACTGAGAGTAAGAATAAAAAATCTTTGGAGTCTACCAAAGTTTAAATATCTATTGGGCACTATGTTTAAATGGCTTGTAGGTCGTAATTTTTATATTAAAAAATATTGCTAAAAATTTACACTATGGGAGACAACTTTTAAGAAATCCACTATCCCGGAAGGGTTAAACATACAAAATCAATACCTAAACCCTCCCTTTGGTGATTTTGAATGTTATCACTGTCACTATGACACTGACTTCTGAACTATAACCCCTAAATTAATAGGAACCAACTTCAAAACAGATGACCTAACTGTTATGATGAGGAAGCCATTTTCAAGATCTGGGTCTATATGATGCTCACCTTTCATCAATCAATCTATCCATCTATCTATGTACATATCTGATGCCCGTTCCATACATATCTAATGCCCATTCCCTCCACAAACTCCCATCAAGGGGGTGGCCATAGCAAAAGAGTCTCCACTTATCACTGATCTATGTGATTCCCTCTAATATACCATTCCAAGCATTCTTCCACCATTTCTCTCCCTCCAGTATTCTTCCACTCTATTTGCTCATGTCATTGGTGGGCTTCCTCTCATTCCAGCCCCTTTAATTGTACTATCATACACTCTCCTTGCAAACTTCCAGTCTTGCATTCTTCCCAAATGCCCAAACCACCTCAAAGTATTATGTTTCACTAACTCTACAATTCATTCCCTTTGCATTCCCTGCCATACCACATCTATCATACATCCTTTCATTTCCTTATTCATTCCATATGCTCCTCTCAAATAGTTCATTTCCACAGCCTGGATTCTTGACTTTTGTGATTCATTCCATGTCCATGTTTTGATTGCATAGGTCAAGGTTGGGGGAACTATGCTGTCCTTTAATCCTCTCTTCACTTCCGTATTTCTACCTTTACCCTTAATTATTTTATTGTGGGAGCCAATGACCCTTCTACCCTGTACTGCTCTCTACCTTATCCCTCCTTTCATATCACCAACCTAACTCAAGACAACTCCTAAATACTTAAATTCTCTTACGTCTTCCAGTCTTTCTACCCCCTATATCCAAAGCACAGTTTAGTAAACTTTCTTTTTCACTCTATTTGGTTTCACAAAATCTATACTTTCACTCTGTTTCCTTTCAACACCATTACTTTACTTTTAGCTGCATTTACCAGCAATCACATACACTTACACTCATCATAAAACACACACAAAATCTTCTGCAACTCCTCTTCACTCTCAACAGAAACATTATCACTGCAAACAGGCTTGCCACCAGCTACCATTTCTCTGTCACACTCCATCTCTGCATCCCCTTTCCCTGGTTTTGCTTTCATATAGCTTATCATTCATCCACATATATGTCAAAAAGCCATAGTGACATCAATAAGCCCAGCCTCAAACTCGCATGTGCACTAAAACTTTTGCTCAACTCTCCATCCACTCTTACACATGAATTTGCTTCTATACAGAAGGCTTTCACACCATTCAACAGTTGTAACCCTACCCCATATATCCTTAAAACATCCCAAAAGCATTCCACCTGACTTCGTCATGCACTTTCTCCAGATCCAACTTCTTACCTTTTGATATATACTTTTCCATGGTCATCTTTACCACAAAAATCTTATCCACACATACCCTACCTTTCCTAAAAATCCAATGCTACTCACTTAGCATTCAATCACTTCCATCATTCTAGTTATTCTTCCATACACTTTTCTTGATATACTTAAAAGACATTCCTTTACAACTGCTACATACATCCTTAGCAACTTTTCTTTGAATAAAGAAACAATAATAACTTTCACCCAGTCCTCAGGCACAACAGTGTTTCCAAGCTAAATTACATAGCAGATGCATCCACTCTACCACACTTTTCCACCATACCTCAGCATTTCATCTGTAATCAAATCCACTCCTGGTGCCTTTCTTACCTTCAACCTCTTTATTGCCCTTCTTAACTCCCTTTATGTAATAGGCCCTTGCACTTGTATCCTATTCCCTCCATCCTCCATACCCATGCATGTAACAACTGCTGCCTCCACTTCTCCCACATTCATCAGTTCCTCAAAATACTCTTTCCATCTTCCTTTTACTTCCTCCTTTTGATTCAGCAACTCTCCTTCCTTCCTTCTCACATTAACATTTCCATTCTTACGTCCACCTCCATCCTTTTTCATCTCCTTCCAGTTTAATTTCTTATTATTCCGAAGCTTATCACTCAACTTTCTTCCAAAATCTTCATCTCCTCTTTCTTTGCTTTCTTCTATCAGCTTCTTAACATTCCACTTACATATTTCATATTCTTCCCTCATCCTTGGGTGACCTTCCACTGGTACATTCCTACTAAGAAATCTACCATATGCCTTGTTCTTCTCCACAGCATTTCTAATCTCTTCTGTCCACCATGCACTGCCCTTTTCATTCCCATATCTCATGACCTTGTATATAACTACTAATTCTACAACCTTTAATAGTATTTCTCTACACATTTTAAACACCTCATTCACACTGACTGCATTGTTACATTCACTGCACTTTCACCTAAGCTTTCAGTTACCTTCCTTTCATACTCCTCCATGCATTTTTTCCGGTTCATCTTCTCACTTGCCAACACTTTTACTCCTCCATTCTTCTTTACACCATACCTTCAATTCTTCCTGATCCTTATCCCCACAATGAAAGCAAAATGCTCAGTCTCCAAAGAATCCTATCACAACTCTACCATCTAGCATGGCCTTTCTCAATTTTTCATCCACTGCCACATAATCAATCACAGCCTTTTGCTTTTCTCTTCCATCATTCCTCATCAATGTATAGCTGTGGATCATCTTGTGCTGAAAAAAGATGCTTGTAAGGAATAAACCCCTCTCAGCACAAATATCCACAAGATAACTTCCATTCTCATTTACTTAGGCATTCTATTTACCAACTATCTTGCCAATTTTATCACATCTCACTTTTGCATTCATATCACTCATTAAAACTATATTTCTCTAATTCTCTAAACCATCTACATAGTTATTCAAATTTCTCAAGAAATGCTTAATTTCATCCGTACCTCGTACTGTCTTCATATTCACAGGTGCATGTACACATACCCATAAATACTTTAAAATTCCAATCTTTACTTTCACTCACACTATTCTTGATCCATTCCATCCATGCTCTGTAACACCCTAACACACTCTTGGTGATAGCAGAATTGCACATTCGTCTTTCCCTTCCCTTCTAATTTTCATTAATTCCTATCAATATCACTCCTCCTTCCGTGGCCTCCCATTATCCGCATTCATCATTTCCATTTTCACTCCATACACCCTGTCCAAGGATATGGGTCTCCCTAATCCCCAGCAAATTCAATCTATAACCTTTAAACTTCTCCACAAGCTCCCTCCTTTTACTCTCATCAATCATTCCCTTTACATTCAGCGCCATTACCCTCAATCCCTTATCTCTTTTACTCCTCAGCATAACTGGTAGACTCCAGTGCTGCTTCTTAGCCTTTTGTGCCTTATGCTTGACAGGCCACTGGCAATGGGCAACTCCAGTGCAGTGTTTCCAGAGGCAGCAAGGCTCCAAAATTGTCTAAATAACTTAAAAGTTCCAGCACACCTCAGGTGTTTGGATGATTCAAAAAAGATTGCCTTAATGGAGTTGGACAATGCCTTCCCCTTCAATTCCACCCCTATGGGTGTAGTAATGAGGTCACCAAGAGAAAGCTGTGTGAGACATGAATACCCTAAAAAACTAGAGTATCCCCTTGAAGTACTGAAACTTGAAAACTTTCACCAATTTTATGTCAGTTCACAGTAGAAGCACCTCCTAACCTTATTGGTTACAGTACTGCCACTGTGCAGAAAACTGCAATGATAAGTGATCTATGATGTTTCACAACTGCAGGTAAAAAACTATTCAGATTAACCCATTCACAAAGTTGGCCTGCAGTGCAAATCTCACTCTCTCAATAGCTGATGACAATATATATACTCCAAGCAGACAATATAGACACCAAGCAAATTTCAACTCCGCTCTACAGTCGAGTGAGACTCAGTCTACCTGGGGTTGAATGCACAAAAAGCATCAAGCCCACCTGTTGTTCCTAGGATGAATTAGAGTGTTAAGCAAGTCTGCTGCTTCCCACAATATTTACAGCCAATTCTCTCTCTCTCTCTTACAATGTCATTCCTTACTCGATCAACCCTCCCCACATCATGTACTGTCTTAAGGAATTTCATTTCCAACACATTCACCTTCTTCAAATCTTTTTACATTTAAGGCCCAATTCTCACCCATACAACACTGTCAGGACCATTCTATTACCAAACATACTCACCTTCTCGCTCACATCACAGTGACCTTTCTTCCATACTCTCCTCAATGCACCCAAGACCTTTGCCCCCATCAACCACTCTGTGGTTCACTCCATCTCCAACATTCACTATTTCCCTGCAAATATCGTCCAAATGCCTCTCTTCTCTTTCACTAATAATCTTACCCCTTCATCCCACTACTCACTACCCTTTCTAATCTGCCCACCACCCACGCTTCTCATACCACAAGGATCT
The DNA here is from genome assembly GCF_036320965.1 of Panulirus ornatus. Taxonomy (NCBI): domain Eukaryota; kingdom Metazoa; phylum Arthropoda; class Malacostraca; order Decapoda; family Palinuridae; genus Panulirus; species Panulirus ornatus. The sequence continues at coordinate 25,773,014 of NC_092278.1, forward strand.
TTTGCGCAAGCCATCACTGCTTCCTTAAAAACATCCCATTCCTCACCCACTCCCCTTGTGTACTTTGCTCTCACCTTTTTCCATTCTGCACTCAGTCTGTCCTGGTACTTCCTCACACAAGTCTCCTTCCCAAGCTCACTTACTCTCACCACTCTCTTCCCCCCAACATTTTCTCTTCTTTTCTGAAAACTTCTACAAATCTTCACCTTTGCCACTACAAGATAAAAAAACAGTTATGTATGCTATTTCCTGTAGGACAAGTTAGCACAAGAAATGGACAAAGGCACGCAAAAATGAATATGTATATGTGTATATGAGTGGATGGTCCATTCCATTCTTCTGTTTCCTGGCACTACCTCACTGACATGGGAAACAGCAATCAAGTATGATAACATATAAAATAAGTATTTTCTTTTAATACTTGATGGTTGTTTCCTGCATTAGTGTAGTGCCACGAACAAGTGAAGGAAGGCTATATTCACGCATATCCATTCTCAAGCAGTCATGAGCAATGCACCAAAACCACAGCTCCCGATTCACATCCAGGTCCCACAGACCTTTCTATGGTTTACCCCTGACGTTTCACACACCCTGGTTCACTCCATTAACAGCAAACAGACCCTGGTATAGAAGATGACTAAAATGGGAGGGAGTGGGGGCTGGAAATCCTCCCCTCTCATTTTTTCACTGAGAGAGAGAGAGAGAGAGAGAGAGAGAGAGAGAGAGAGAGAGAGAGAGAGAGAGAGAGAGAGAGAGAGAGAGAGAGAGAGAGGGGGGGGGGGGGGGGGGGGGGAGTGAGGATAATCCCTCCGAAGCTCAGTCCTTTGTTCTTAATGCTACCCTGCTAACACAGGAAATGGCGAGTGTGAAAAAAATTATATAACATACATACACACACACATATATATATTTTTTTATTTATTTTGCTTGTGGCTGTCTCCCGCGTTTGCGAGGTAGCGCAAGGAAACAGACGAAAGAAATGGCCCAAACCACCCCCATACACAATGTATATACATACACGTCCACACACGCAAATATACATACCCATACATCTTAATGTACACATATATATACACACACAGACATATACATACATACACATGCACACAATTCACACTGTCTGCTTTTATTCATTCCCATCGCCACCTTGCCACACATGGAATAACATCCCCCTCATGTGTGCGAGATAGCGCTAGGAAAAGACAACAAAGGCCCCATTCGTTCACACTCTAGCTGTCATGCAATAATGCCCGAAACCACAGCTCCCTTTCCACATCCAGGCCCCACAAAACTTTCCATGGTTTACACCAAATGCTTCACATGCTCTTGTTCAATCCATTGACAGCACGTCGACCCCGGTATATCACATCATTCCAATTCACTCTATTCCTTGCACGCCTTTCACCCTCCTGCATGTTCAGGCCCCGATCACTCAAAATCTTTTTCACTCCATCTTTCCACCTCTAATTTGATCTCCCACTTCTCGTTCCCTCCACCTCTGACACATATATCCTCTTGGTCAATCTTTCCTCACTCATTCTCTCCATATATATATACATATATATATATATATATATATATATATATATATATATATATATATATATATATATATATATATATATATATGTATGTATGGTTGCGAGGCGTGGGCTATGGATAGAGATGTGCGCAGGAGGATGGATGTGCTGGAAATGAGATGTTTGAGGACAATGTGTGGTGTGAGGTGGTTTGATCGAGTAAGTAACGTAAGGGTAAGAGAGATGTGTGGAAATAAAAAGAGCGTGGTTGAGAGAGCAGAAGAGGGTGTTTTGAAATGGTTTGGGCACATGGAGAGAATGAGTGAGGAAAGATTGACCAAGAGGATATATGTGTCGGAGGTGGAGGGAACGAGGAGAAGAGGGAGACCAAATTGGAGGTGGAAAGATGGAGTGAAAAAGATTTTGTGTGATCGGGGCCTGAACATGCAGGAGGGTGAAAGGAGGGCAAGGAATAGAGTGAATTGGAGCGATGTGGTATACAGGGGTTGACGTGCTGTCAGTGGATTGAATCAAGGCATGTGAAGCGTCTGGGGTAAACCATGGAAGGCTGTGTAGGTATGTATATTTGCGTGTGTGGACGTATGTACATGTGTATGGGGGGGGGGGGGGGGGGGTTGGGCCATTTCTTTCGTCTGTTTCCTTGCGCTACCTCGCAAACGCGGGAGACAGCGACAAAGTATGAAAAAAAAAAAAAAAAATATATATATATATATATATATATATATATATATATTTATCTATCCCTGGGGATAGGGGAGAAAGAATACTTCCCACATTCCCTGCGTGTTGTAGAAGGTGACTAAAAGGGAAGGGAGCGGGGGCTGGAAATCCTCTCCTCTCTTTTTTTTTTTTTTTTTTTAATTTTCCAAAAGAAGGAACAGAGAAGGGGGCCAGGTGAGGATATTCCCTCAAAGGCCAGTCCTCTGTTCTTAACGCTACCTCGCTAACGCGGGAAATGACGAATAGTAAGAAAGAAAGATATATATATATATATATATATATGGAGAAAAACTGGAGGAAGTAAAGTGTTTTAGATATCTGGGAGTGGATCTGGCAGCGGATGGAACCATGGAAGCGGAAGTGGATCATAGGGTGGGGGAGGGGGCGAAAATTCTGGGAGCCTTGAAGAATGTGTGGAAGTCGAGAACATTATCTCGGAAAGCAAAAATGGGTATGTTTGAAGGAATAGTGGTTCCAACAATGTTGTATGGTTGTGAGGCGTGGGCTATGGATAGAGTTGTGTGCAGGAGGATGGATGTGATGGAAATGAGATGTTTGAGGACAATGTGTGGTGTGAGGTGGTTTGATCGAGTAAGTAACGTAAGGGTAAGAGAGGTGTGTGGAAATAAAAAGAGCGTGGTTAAGAGAGCAGAAGAGGGTGTTTTGAAATGGTTTGGGCACATGGAGAGAATGAGTGAGGAAAGATTGACCAAGAGGATATATGTGTCGGAGGTGGAGGGAACGAGGAGAAGTGGGAGACCAAATTGGAGGTGGAAGGATGAAGTGAAAAAGATTTTGTGTGATCGGGGCCTGAATATGCAGGAGGGTGAAAGGAGGGCAAGGAATAGAGTGAATTGGATCGATTTGGTATACCAGGGTTGACGTGCTGTCAGTGGATTGAATCAGGGCATGTGAAGCGTCTGGGGTAAACCATGGAAAGCTGTGTAGGTATGTATATTTGCGTGTGTGGACGTATGAATATACATGTGTATAGGGGTGGGTTGGACCATTTCTTTCATCTGTTTCCTTGCACTACCTCGCAAATGCATGAGACAGCAGCAAAGAAAAAAAAAAAAAGAATTATATATATATATATATATATATATATATATATATATATATATATATATATATATATATATATATATATGTGAATAAGAGCAAGGTTATTAGGTACAGTAGGGTTGAGGGTCAAGTCAATTGGGAGGTGAGTTTGAATGGAGAAAAACTGGAGGAAGTGAAGTGTTTTAGATATCTGGGAGTGGATCTGGCAGCAGATTTAACCATGGAAGCGGAAGTGGATCATAGGGTGGGGGAGGGGGCGAAAATTCTGGGGGCCTTGAAGAATGTGTGGAAGTCAAGAACATTATCTCGGAAAGCAAAAATGGGTATGTTTGAAGGAATAGTGGTTCCAACAATGTTGTATGGTTGCGAGGCGTGGGCTATGGATAGAGTTGTGCGCAGGAGGATGGATGTGCTGGAAATGAGATGTTTGAGGACAATGTGTGGTGTGAGGTGGTTTGGTTAGTGAGTGAGTAACGTAAGGGTAAGAGAGATGTGTGGAAATAAAAAGAGTGTGGTTGAGAGAGCAGAAGAGGGTGTTTTGAAGTGGTTTGGGCACATGGAGAGAATGAGTGAGGAAAGATTGACCAAGAGGATATATGTGTCGGAGGTGGAGGGAACGAGGAGAAGAGGGAGACCAAATTGGAGGTGGAAAGATGGAGTGAAAAAGATTTTGTGTGATCGGGGCCTGAACATGCAGGAGGGTGAAAGGAGGGCAAGGAATAGAGTGAATTGGAGCGATGTGGTATACCGGGGTTGACGTGCTGTCAGTGGATTGAATCAAGGCATGTGAAGCGTCTGGGGTAAACCATGGAAAGCTGTGTAGGTATGTATATTTGCGTGTGTGGACGTATGTATATACATGTGTATGGGGGGGTTGGGCCATTTCTTTCGTCTGTTTCCTTGCGCTACCTCGCAAACGCGGGAGACAGCGACAAAGTATAATAAAAATAAATAAAAATAATATATATATATATATATATATATTATACTTGTTTGCCATTTCCCACATTACTTAGGTATTTCCAGTTATATAAGATAAAAGCCTCATTTGCTCACAACCATTCTCTAGCTGTCATGCATAATGTTTGAAAACCACAGTCCCTAGTGCACAATCAGTGAGCACAGCCAGGCCTAACAGACCTTTCTGTGATTTACCCCAACTAATTCATATGACTTGGTTCAGTTCATTGACAGCACATACAACACTGCTCCGATCACTCTCCTGTGCACACCTTTCACCCTACTGCATGTTCAAACCCCAAGCACTCAAAATCTATTCCATACCATTCTTCCATCTCCAATTAGGTCTCCCCCTTCACCTTGTTCCCCTCCACTTCAGATATGTATACCCTTTTTCATTCTCTCCACATGAGAACTTGCTATCACAGCCATGATCTGAAGTGACTAGACAGGTCACATGCTGGTTGGCATTCATGGAAACTAAACCAGAGCATCTTCATTTCAGGCTACTGAAAAGTTCCAATGGCCAATGGCAAATTTCATTTAACAGTTGCAGTAACTTTCTTGCAATCTACTGACTTGAATGAACACTCATCCATTCATCATGTTATTGCTTTACGAACTTGACACCCTACATTATTTTCTCAATAAATCACCTTCTCAAGGACTATTTTCAATGAAATCTATGTTCTAAACAAAATATTTTTGTCCTGGGTGTTAAAACATTTGTCAACTAGAATCAACCTTACCAAGTGACCATCCTCCCTTTTCGTTTAGCTGCATTTTGTGTTCAAGTACGCACCAACCAAACTCTTTACACACGTAATTCTTATGAAACCTTTGCATTATATACTTTTACTGGCAATCAGCAACATCTTACATTCCGCTGTAAAATGTATAATGAGCACAATATTTCTACACTTACAACATGGTGTTTCAGGATGGATCTTCAAAAGAATCATAAATCTTTGCATTGTTTTCCTGATGATCTAATATCTATTGTATTCTTTTCCATATCTCTACTTATAGTTTCCCTTAACATATCTTCAAGTGCATTTACTACACATCAATGCTTAAAAACACTTCTTACTTAGATCTGACCTTTAAGAACATCACTCCCCTTCCAGTTTTCAGAAGTCTCATACCTTCTGTTTTTCTTTAATCACATAGAGGTATATTTGAAACTACCAAACATCCAGTGCAGCTGAATTTAGCAATTCATACTAGTCCAAGAAATCAGTGACTGACATACTTGATAAAAGCATATCTATACTTCTTTGTAATTCTCTAGCTTCCATGAATTTCCTGATATGTAAACTATGGAAATTAAAACAGATGACCTCATACCATATATTATTTATTTATGAACAGAAACATGTAAAGAATGCATGTGATAATTCAGCGTACTCTTGCGTGATGTTCTGAAATTACAATACTGACAGAGAAAAGGCTTCTCTCCTGTGTGAATCATAACATGTCTGGTCAGAGTTCCCCGGTGATTAAACAATCGCCCACAGAACATGCACTCATATTGACGTTCATTTGTGTTTTGAGCTCTCTGAGGATCATAGTGACGGTCGATGTTGGGCACACCACTAAAGCCTTGACTAGATAATTGCTGACTTTCCCCGCTCGGTCCCTCCACCATGTGGATCAAAGATGGTATCGGGTCCTGCAAACAAAGAAACACCCAACTACAATTCGGCCATACAGAGGTAGTTTGTTATTTTTGTATATATTAACTCTATAAGTAGTGTAATGGCTAAAATCTTGGTGTTCTGGTGGGGAGTAGAGTGAATTTATTTAATTGAATGAAAGTCTTTATCTTCATCAAGAAAACACTGCTGACTCCGAATAAACTTATGGGACTGTTAGTGGCTGAAAAATGATTGCAACTATCTTAAATATGAAACATTATATCTCAAAATTTTGGCGTGTTGTCCATCAAAATTTACCGTCAGATATAAAAATATTGCCTCAAAATTCACACTATTCACTTATTTTTAATTTCATGTACTTCATATGTTGAAAAAAAAGAAAAGGTGATTCCTAACAGGTACGATTTTTTTAAAACTACAAATACCCACAAAGGTTTCTTTGTCTTTACGAAACTTCTCAAATGTAACATTGCGAAACCAAGAAACACCCAAAGTCCGACACCTGCAAGGGTACTTATTTTCAGTGAAACCCCAATAATTCAACTTTTGAGCAAATATCTTTTGCTGACTTAATCTACTGAGTGTAAAAGATGATCACATAAAAAGCTACTTATGAGAAGCAAGCAACTCAATTAACTGCTTATGCAGTAATCAAAGCTTTGTAAATGCCTGGGAGCATAAACTCCAACCTCTTCACCAAGCTCCTTGTTTGATGCTCCCAAGCCTGGGATGAGTTTTAGTCATCCACCAAGCACATACACATAACTCCTGCAATGAATGGAGTGCAAGGTCCACTTCCTGCATCTCCTTTGGCTGCAACCTCATCACAGAAAGAGGACATGCATGCATACTAATCTTTAACCTCAAGAGGGGTAAGTCCCAATCCAAGCATTTCAACTACATAATAACCTTTTGCAACCTTAGTCACATGCAGATTTTGGTATTGGAAATAATTAAGAACTTTTGGTGAGTACAGTAAACATTACATTTGCAATGCTGCTTAAAGTTGCATAAACTTGTGTTGGGAAAAGAAAGCTCTATATGTTAAGCTATAACTTTTTTGTTCTTATGTCAGGTGCCTTTGGCATAACAGATATCCAAACCAAGAATATTCTAAAATCCAGGAATGCCAAACCTCAAGGTTACCCAACTTGGAAGGCGTGTGATTCGCGATTGCTTTTCATTATAACATAAAAAGTGGTTTCAAGTACATAAATGGTCATTTTGCACTTTTCTCTCCATCATACTGGTGATATATTCTCAGATTCATTCTGAAAATTTCCACTTCCTTTAACTACCAATTATGATATATCACTTTGTACCTCACTGAAGTGCATATACAAAAACTGCTAATTGACTTACACCAAAAGTATCAGACCAACAAAGCTTGATTTAGTCTTATACATTTGGACAGCACTAAGAACCTTACCAAAATGACCAAAATCAACCCATTTCTAGCTTAATAAGTGGACAACTGTTAAAAGATCCAAAGAAATCAGAATGAACCCTGTAAACAATGAACTCAAGAAAGCTGTGATAATAATAGAGAATTATCATGTAACTCTCCTGCTGAATGCAGGGTTATAGTTGCTTCTAAGCCTTCTTTGTACAAAAAGTAATTCTTCACACAACTGTACCTATCTCTTCAAAATTTTCCCTTATAAAATGATAACTAATAATTGGAGAAAATAATCATTTATTTATAATATTACATGCATAGAGTCAAACATCCCAAGGCAAGCAAACAAATTTCTCGTGTGTATTGATTTGTGATGAGTTGAGCCTGATATATGCTCCACCACTACAGTCTACGAATTCAGACTGAGTCATATGATTCAGAACCTCCTTATGCAACTCAACAGACTCATCACATATTACTGATAAGTGATTGCTAACAATTCTCTAACAAGTGGAATATATCCATTATATCCTGGCAATGTGTTTTAGTGTGCCTCATTTTTCCAGTTTCCTTTACTTTTAAAGAAATACCGATGAATTTTTTTGGTTCAGCTATTCCACATGAGTAGCTGGTGGTATTAAAACAAATGAAATTGAGAGAACCATCAGCATCTGAATCAAAGCAAAATTTTGGAGTAGCTTTAAGTCAACCAGACATAGGCGCTCCCAGCAGCAGTCATGGACTAACACCAGTTACCTTAAAAAAGGTTAAAGAGCATTACTTAACTTTCATAGGTACATTTGTAATCAAATTTAGCTGATATGAATGGTATAACCTCATGTTTTGAAATCCCACCTTCATTTCTTGAACTTCTAGGCCATAATAATCTTTCAAAGCTGCAAATCCACAGGTTTGGTGAGCAAAACATAAGAGGATGAATAAAAGTACAGTGTTACTGAGGGCCTTCTTACTCAACAGAATACCTCTTGGAGTCTTTAAGGATCTTCATCCCCACAGCATGGGCTGGCCCAAGCTGCTGGATTGGGTTGTTGGTTGAAAAAGCTATTGAAATCTGCAGCCCTCAAGCCCAAATAGCATCCACAGCCTACTGGTCTGGTACATTTTGTAGGTCCTTGTCCACTGTATTCTAGAACTTCTCTGGCATGCATCCCATGCTGTTTCCACCTTTGTGCAAAGAAATGATGTGTATCAGTTTCATACTCATGGGAATGATGTTAGAGTCTAGACTTTTTCTCCAAAGGGTATTCAGTGTATGTGCTCGAGGTGTCTTGCATTTCTTTATGAAGCCTGAGTTCCACGAATCTAGGCCTGGATCTGAGTACATAGGAGTGTTCTCAATGGCTCTCTCGAAATCTTATGTTTAGAAGGTGATATGTTATGTGTATTTTAGGAATACTGCTTTGGAAGAAGTCTATTGGGGCATTTGTTTTCAATGTTGTTTTCAGCTCGCTGAATACTGATTCATATTGCCTTTTTAGAATCTCATAATTTCTAGGCAGTCATTTGTAAAGTTGCCTTCTTCTGTTTTGGGTGGGCCACTGGAGTTTGTGGGCATTGATTTGCTTATCACATTTGAGTGGAAATACTTTGGATTATTTCTTATTTCATTTATGGCTCTTCTTCTTTCTCCTGTTTCATATGACATTTCAAGCTTAAGGTCTATGTCCAATAATTCACTTGATAGGTTTACTTTCCTTTGTTGAGTGGGCTGTGGCTTCTTAAAAGATCTGCTACTCTTTTTTGCCTCCTGTAGAGTGCTTGTCTTTCTCATTCTAACTTGAGAGCTTTTTGCTTTCATGCTGGTATATGTCTGCTGCATGTTTGGAGTTCCAAAGTGGTCATTTTATTTACATATTCCTCCTCTGTTTTGGTACTCAGCATGGTTTCCCATTGTGTCAAAGACGTCTCATTCAAAACATCCTCCTAATTCATCTGTTTACCATTAAAACAAATCATTGAAAACATCTACTTTTTTTCCTGTTCTGACTAGGCAGTTTTCCATCCAAAGTTGTTTTTACTTCAATTAGGTTGTGTTCCAAGCATAGGATGTTTGAATTGGTAAAATCAAATAATAGGTCCACATTATTTGTAAAGGGCAAAGGGGATAAGAGTGAGTGCTCAAATTACAGAGGTATAAGTTTGTTGAGTATTCCTGGTAAATTATATGGGAGGGTATTGACTGAGAGGGTGAAGGCATGTACAGAGCATCAGATTGGGGAAGAGCAGTGTGGTTTCAGAAGTGGTAGAGGATGTGTGGATCAGGTGTTTGCTTTGAAGAATGTATGTGAGAAATACTTAGAAAAGCAAATGGATTTGTATGTAGCATTTATGGATCTGGAGAAGGCATATGATAGAGTTGATAGAGATGCTCTGTGGAAGGTATTAAGAATATATGGTGTGGGAGGCAAGTTGTTAGAAGCAGTGAAAAGTTTTTATCGAGGATGTAAGGCATGTGTACGTGTAGGAAGAGAGGAAAGTGATTGGTTCTCAGTGAATGTAGGATTGCGGCAGGGGTGTGTGATGTCTCCATGGTTGTTTAATTTGTTTATGGATGGGGTTGTTAGGGAGGTGAATGCAAGAGTTTTGGAAAGAGGGGCAAGTATGAAGTCTGTTGGGGATGAGAGAGCTTGGGAAGTGAGTCAGTTGTTGTTCGCTGATGATACAGCGCTGGTGGCTGATTCATGTGAGAAACTGCAGAAGCTGGTGACTGAGTTTGGTAAAGTGTGTGAAAGAAGAAAGTTAAGAGTAAATGTGAATAAGAGCAAGGTTATTAGGTACAGTAGGGTTGAGGGTCAAGTCAATTGGGAGGTGAGTTTGAATGGAGAAAAACTGGAGGAAGTGAAGTGTTTTAGATATCTGGGAGTGGATCTGGCAGCGGATGGAACCATGGAAGCGGAAGTGGATCATAGGGTGGGGGAGGGGGCGAAAATTCTGGGAGCCTTGAAGAATGTGTGGAAGTCGAGAACATTATCTCGGAAAGCAAAAATGGGTATGTTTGAAGGAATAGTGGTTCCAACAATGTTGTATGGTTGCGAGGCGTGGGCTTTGGATAGAGCTGTGCGCAGGAGGATGGATGTGCTGGAAATGCGATGTTTGAGGACAATGTGTGGTGTGAGGTGGTTTGATCGAGTAAGTAACGTAAGGGTAAGAGAGATGTGTGGAAATAAAAAGAGCGTGGTTGAGAGAGCAGAAGAGGGTGTTTTGAAATGGTTTGGGCACATGGAGAGAATGAGTGAGGAAAGATTGACCAAGAGGATATATGTGTCGGAGGTGGAGGGAACGAGGAAAAGAGGGAGACCAAAGTGGAGGTGGAAAGATGGAGTGAAAAAGATTTTGTGTGATCGGGGCCTGAACATGCAGGAGGGTGAAAGGAGGGCAAGGAATAGAGTGAATTGGAGCAATGTGGTATACCGGGGTTGACGTGCTGTCAGTGGACTGAATCAGGGCATGTGAAGCGTCTGGGGTAAACCATGGAAAGCTGTGTAGGTATGTAAATTTGCGTGTGTGGACGTATGTATATACATGTGTATGGGGGTGGGTTGGGCCATTTCTTTCGTCTGTTTCCTTGCGCTACCTCGCAAACGCGGGAGACAGCGGCAAAAAAAAAAATTATTTGTAAAGATTCAGTCCAGAAAGTTATTTCCTTGGGTTGGTTTTGTCATTTTGTTGGCTGAAGGAGAACTCTTTACTTAGTCTGAATAACTTTTCCTATGGTAGCTGTTCATCCAAGCTGCTTTAAGTCAGTAATTTCTGCTACAATGTTATTTTCTGCCAATCTCCACCTTAATATGTGAAAGGCTGAAATTTTCTAGGACAAGCATATTTGGGACTGGGTTTCCAAGGAGGTCGAGACATGATTCTATGTTTCTTATTCATTCCGTAAATTAAAGAGGCTATGTATCGCATGGGGGAAAAGTTTTGAGTTTTCAATCTTGATAACAGGTGCTTCTACTACATCATTTGAGTTCAGAAGCTCAGTTGTTATAAGTGTATTTTCTATTTACAATCCAACTCCTCCTCATGATCTAGTCCTGTTGCATCGGTACAGATTGTCTAAATTTAGGATCAACATCTCACTATTTACATGGTTTCCTGTGTGTTTCAGTGAAGGCCACAAATACTGCATTTAACTCATTTAGCAAGCCATTTATAAATGGGATTTTATTTGTTCTTTTTTCTTCTTCATACTATTCGCCATTCCCCGCATTAGCGAGGTAGCGTTAAGAACAGAGGACTGGGCCTTGGAGGAAATATCCTCACCTGGCCCCTTTCTCTGTCCCTTCTTTTGGAAAATTAAAAATAAAAAGAAGGAACAGAGAAAGGGGCCAGGTGAGGATATTCCCTCTATACAACTTTAATTCTGTATGCTTGCATATATGAAGGATGTAACATGGCTTGTCTCTATATTGTTTTGGGGGTTAATATGCTCTAATCTGCTGAATTTGGCTAAGAGCTCTTAGTTCCCTCACCATTCTGAAGAAGGAAGCCAGTGTTATTTCCACCTTTGGTAGTTCTTCCCTGCCTCTATTTGGCCCTTTGTCTGTCACTAAAAAAGACTGAGTATTATCATAGGCACATGGGATAGTCTCATTGTCTTTGATATGTGGTGGTTCTCACAGTGCTCATTCATGTCCTAAACGCTTAACCTTTGGTGAATGTTTGCAGAATTCTGATTGCCAGAATCTGCATCCTACCCTAAAATGATATTCAAATATCTTTGGTCAGTTCAAAGATTTTCTTGGGTGTTTAAAGTTACATTTTTCCCAATACAGTGAGCCAGTTCGGCCATACATACTATAAAATTTCTGTTCATGTACTGCCTACAGACTCTGACCATCCCTCAGATTAGCTGTTCATTTACAGCATCGCATCTCAACCTCTCTCTGTCTGAGGCAAGGCCTAGAGAGTGTTCTGGCTTCAATATATTTTTCTCCACAACTCTTTCCATACATGAGTCAGCTTTAAAGTCCCTTTCTGCACCTACAACTGTTTTAGACAATTCCTGGCCTCCACATTCTCCTTCCCCTTCCATTCCTGAGTCAGTGTCCCAGTCTCTCTCTGCAAATTTGTTTGTGCTTGCCATTTCCTGGCTTCCACTTACTTCTTCTTCCATGTCTAGATATGCATCTCTGTCACCTTGTGTTCATGTCTAAGGTTGAAGTTTCCTGAACTCCACTCTGAATATGAATTTCCACAGGACTCTCCCTCTGTGCCTGTCAGGGTCTACTCTGTATACTAGAACACTCTCCACTAAAGCATTTTTCATATCTGAGTTTTCATCTGAGCCTACGATGGGAAAGATGTGTGACTTTTTCCACTTCATGCAAGGTGAGGGTAGTGCCTCTGAAAACTTTTCCTTATCTGCTCCAGATTCCTATTCAATACTGTATTTTCAAAAGTAATAAGATATGTGTAAGCAGTACATAACTAACATACACTATCTGCCTGCCTGTAAAGCACTTCCAACAGTTTTCTTATCATATTATAGTTAATGCTAACAAAATCAATGTGACAGGTTCTCTTTCAAGATGAACGAACAATTCTTTGTTGACAATTTTGGGTATTCTAGCACTTTAATAATTCTCAGTAATTTTTTCCCCTGCTTACACCTTAAGCGGTAAAACAAGGAGAGAGAAGTTACTTGAAGAAAAAAAAGCTGTATTTCATAAGTGGATGGAAAAGAGTGCAGTTTTGCTGATGACCATGTCTCAAAGGAGCTCATCTTACCCTTATCTCACATAAAGCACAGCTTCAAAGCTGCAAAAATCCAACAAAGGGATTTTAGGGTTAATCAATATGATGATGATAATAATAATAATAATAATAATAATAATAATAATAATAATAATAATAATAGAGTTGTGCGCAGGAGGGTGGATGTGCTGGAAATGAGATGTTTGAGGACAATGTGTGGTGTGAGGTGGTTTGATCGAGTAAGTAATGTAAGGGTAAGAGAGATGTGTGGAAATAAAAAGAGTGTGGTTGAGAGAGGAGAAGAGGGTGTTTTGAAATGGTTTGGGCACATGGAGAGAATGAGTGAGGAAAGATTGACCAAGAGGATATATGTGTCAGAGGTGGAGGGAACGAGGAGAAGTGGGAGACCAAATTGGAGGTGGAAAGATGGAGTGAAAAAGATTTTGAGTGATTGGGGCCTGAACATGCAGGAGGGTGAAAGGCGGGCAAGGAATAGAGTGAATTGGATCGATGTGATATACCGGGGTTGACGTGCTGTCAGTGGATTGAATCAGGGCATGTGAAGCATCTGGGGTAAACCATGGAAAGTTGTGTGGGGCCTGGATGTGGAAAGGGAGCTGTGGTTTCGGGCATTATTGCATGACAGCTAGAGACTGAGTGTGAACGAATGGGGCCTTTGTTGTCTTTTCCTAGTGCTACCTCGCACACATGAGGGGGGAGGGGGATGATAGTCCATGTGTGGCAAGGTGGCGATGGGAATGAATAAAGGCAGACAGTGTGAATTGTGTGCATGGGTATATATGTATGTCTGTGTGTGTATATATATGTGTACATTGAGATGTATTTTTTTTTTTATTATACTTTGTCGCTGTCTCCTGCGTTTGCGAGGTAGCGCAAGGAAACAGACGAAAGAAATGGCCCAACCCCCCCCCATACACATGTATATACATACGTCCACACACGCAAATATACATACCTACACAGCTTTCCATGGTTTACCCCAGACGCTTCACATGCCTTGATTCAATCCACTGACAGCACGTCAACCCCGGTATACCACATCGCTCCAATTCACTCTATTCCTTGCCCTCCTTTCACCCTCCTGCATGTTCAGGCCCCGATCACACAAAATCTTTTTCACTCCATCTTTCCACCTCCAATTTGGTCTCCCTCTTCTCCTCGTTCCCTCCACCTCCGACACATATATCCTCTTGGTCAATCTTTCCTCACTCATTCTCTCCATGTGCCCAAACCACTTCAAAACACCCTCTTCTGCTCTCTCAACCACGCTCTTTTTATTTCCACACATCTCTCTTACCCTTACGTTACTCACTCGATCAAACCACCTCACACCATACATTGTCCTCAAACATCTCATTTCCAGCACATCCATCCTCCTGCGCACAACTCTATCCATAGCCCACGCCTCGCAACCATACAACATTGTTGGAACCACTATTCCTTCAAACATACCCATTTTTGAGATGTATAGGTATGTATATTTGCGTGTGTGGACGTGTATGTATATACATGTGTATGGGGGTGGGTTGGACCATTTCTTTCATCTGTTTCCTTGCGCTACCTCGCAGACGCGGGAAACAGCGACAAAGCAAAATATAAATAAATAAAATAATAATAACAATAATAATAATAATAATATTATTATTTATTACGCTTTGTCGCTGTCTTCCGCGTTAGCGAGGTGGTGCAAGGAAACAGACGAAAGAATGGCCCAACCCACCCACATACACATGTACATACATACACTTCCACACATGCACATATACATACATATACATCTCAACGTATACATATATATACACACACAGACATAGACATATATACACATGTACATAATTCATACTGTCTACCTTTATTCATTTCCATCGTCATCCCGCCACACATGAAATAACAACCCCCTCCCCCCTCATGTGTGCGAGGTAGCGCTAGGAAAAGACAACAAAGGCCACATTTGCTCACACTCAGTCTCTAGCTGTCATGTAATAACGCACTGAAACCACAGCTCCCTTTCCACATCCAGGCCCCACAGAACTTTCCATGGTTTACCCCAAACGCTTCACATGCCTTGGTTCAATCTATTGACAGCATGTTGACCCTGGTATACCACATCGTTCCAATTCACTCTATTCCTTGCACTCCTTTCATCCTCCTGCATGTTTAGGCCCCAATCACTCAAAATCTTTAATCATTCCATCCTTCCACCTCCAATAAGGTCTCCCACTTCTCCTCGTTCCCTCCACCTCTGACACATATATCCTCTTGGTCAATTTTTCCTCACTCATTCTCTCCATGTGACCAAACCATTTCAAAACACCCTCTTCTGCTCTCAACCACACTCTTTACTACCACACATCTCTCTTATCCTATTACTACTTAATTGATCAAACCACCTCACACCACATATTGTCCTCAAACATCTCATTTCCAGCACATCCACCCTCCTCCACACAACTCTATCCATAGCCCACGCCTCGCATCCATATAACATTGTTGGAACCACTATTCCTTCAAAAATACCCATTTTTGCTTTCTGAGATAATGTTCTCGACTTCCACACATTCTTCAATGCTCCCAGAACTTTCGCCCCCTCCCACACACTATGATTCACTTCCGCTTCCATGGTTCCATCCGCTGCCAAATCCACACCCAGATATCTAAAACACTTCACTTCCTCCAGTTTTTCTCCATTCAAACTTACCTCCCAATTAACTTGACCCTCAACCCTACTGAACCTAATAACCTTGCTCTTATTAACAATTACTCTCAACTTTCTTCTTTCACACACTTTACCAAACTCAGTCACCAGCTTCTGCAGTTTCTCACATGAATCAGCCACCAGCGTTGTATCATCAGCGAACAACAACTGACTCACTTCCCAAGCTCTTTCATTCACAACACACTGCATACTTACCCCTCTTTCCAAAACTCTTGCATTCACCTCCCTAACAACCCCATCCATAAACAAATTAAACAACCATGGGAACATCACACACCCCTGCCGCAAACCTACATTCACTGAGAACCAATCACTTTCCTCTCTTCCTACACGTACACATGCCTTACATCCTCGATAAAAACTTTTCACTGCTTCTAACAACTTTCCTCCCACACCATATATTCTTCATACCTTCCACAGAGCATCTCTATCATATGCCTTCTCCAGATCCATAAATGCTACATACAAATCCATTTGCTTTTCTAAGTATTTCTCACATACATTCTTCAAAGTAAACACCTGATCCACACATCCTCTACCATTTCTGAAACCACACTGCTCTTCCCCAATCTGATGCTCTGTATATGCCTTCACCCTCTCAATCAATACCCTCCCATATAATTTACCAGGAATACTCAACAAACTTATACCTCTGTAATTTGAGCACTCACTTTTATCCCCTTTGCCTTTGTACAATGGCACTATGCAAGCATTCCACCAATCCTCAGGCACCTCATCATGAGTCATACATACATTAAATAACCTTACCAACCAGTCAACAATACAGTCACCCCCTTTTTTAATAAATTCTACTGCAATACCATCCAAACCCGCCGCCTTGCTGGCTTTCATCTTCCGCAAAGCTTTTACTACCTCTTCTCTGTTTACCAAATCATTTTCCCTAACCCTCTCACTTTGCACATCACCTCGACCAAAACACCCTATATCTGCCACTTTATCATCAAACACATTCAACAAACCTTCAAAATACTCACTCCATCTCCTTCTCACATCACCACTACTTGTTATCACCTCCCCATTAGCCACCTTCATTGAAGTTCCCATTTGTTCCCTTGTCTTACGCACTTTATTTACCTCCTTCAAACATCTTTTCATTCTCCCTAAAATTTAATGACACTCTCTCACCCCAACTCTCATTTGCCCTCTTTTTCACCTCTTGCACCTTTCTCTTGACCTCCTGCCTCTTCCTTTCATACATCTCCCACTCATTTGCCTTATTTCCCTGCAAAAATCGTCCAAATGCCTCTCTTCTCTTTCAGTAATACTCTTACTTCTTCATCTCACCACTCACCACCCTTTCTAATCTGCCCACCTCCCACGCTTCTCATGCCACAAGCATCTTTTGCGCAAGCCATCAGTGCTTCCCTAAATACATCCCATTCCTCCCACTCCCCTTACCTCCTTTGTTCTCACCTTTCTCCATTTTGTACTCAGTCTCTCCTGGTACTTCCTCACACAAGTCTCCTTCCCAAGCTCACTTACTCTCACCACTCTTTTCACCCCAACATTCTCTTCTTTTCTGAAAACCTCTACAAATTTTCACCTTCGCCTCCACAAGATAATGATCAGACATCCCCCCCAGTTGCACCTCTCAGCACATGAACATCCAAAAGCCTCTCTTTCGTGCGCCTATCAATTAACACATAATCCAATAACGCTCTCTGGCCATCTCTCCTACTTACATATGTATACTTACGTATATCTCTCTTTTAAACCAGGTATCCCAATCATCAGTCCTTTTTCAGCACATAAATCTACAAGCTCTTCGCCATTTCCATTTACAACACTGAACACCCCATGTACACCAATTATTCCCTCAAATGCCACATTACTCACCTTTGCATTCAAATCACCCATCACTATAACCCGGTCTCGTGCATCAAAACTACTAACACATTCACTCAGCTGCTCCCAAAACACTTGCCTCTCATGATCTTTCTTCTCATGCCCAGGTGCATATGCACCAACAATCACCCATCTCTTTCCATCCACTTTCAGTTTTACCCATATCAATCTAGAGTTTACTTTCTTACACTCTATCACATATTCCTACCACTCCTGTTTCAGGAGTAGTGCTACTCCTTCCCTTGCTCTTGTCCTCACTAACCCCTGACTTTACTCCCAAGACATTCCCAAACCACTCTTTCTCTTTACCCTTGAGCTTCGTTTCACTCAGAGCCAAAACATCCAGGTTCCTTTCCTCAAACATACTACCTAACTCTCCTTTTTTCTCATCTTGGTTACATCCACAAACATTTAGACACACCAATCTGAGCCTTCGAGGAGGATGAGCACTCCCCGCATGACTCCTTCCTCGTTTACCCTTTTAGAAAGTTAAAATACAAGGAGGGGAGGGTTTCCAGCCCCCCACTCCCATCCCCTTTAGTCGCCTTCTACGACACGTGAGGAATGTGTGGAAAGTATTCTTCCTCCCCTATCCCCAGGGGATAATAATAATAATAATAATAATAATAATAATAATAATAATAATAATAATAATAATAATGGAAGTAAGGGGAGTGGGGGAGGAATGGGATGTATTTAGGGAATCAGTGATGGATTGCGCAAAAGATGCTTGTGGCATGAGAAGAGTGGGAGGTGGGTTGATTAGAAAGGGTAGTGAGTGGTGGGTTGAAGAAGTAAGATTATTAGTGAAAGAGAGGAGAGAGGCATTTGGACGATTTTTGCAGGGAAAAAATGCAACTGAGTGGGAGATGTATAAAAGAAAGAGACAGGAGGTCAAGAGAAAGGTGCAAGAGGTGAAAAAGAGGGCAAATGAGAGTTGGGGTGAGAGCGTATCATTAAATTTTAGGGAGAATAAAAAGATGTTCTGGAAGGAGGTAAATAAAGTGCGTAAGACAAGGGAGCAAATGGGAACTTTAGTGAAGGGCGCAAATGGGGAGGTGATAACAAGTAGTGGTGATGTGAGAAGGAGATGGAGTGAGTATTTTGAAGGTTTGTTGAATGTGTTTGATGATAGAGTGGCAGATATAGGGTGTTTTGGTCGAGGTGGTGTGCAAAGTGAGAGGGTTAGGGAAAATGATTTGGTAAACAGAGAAGAGGTAGTGAAAGCTTTGCGGAAGATGAAAGCCGGCAAGGCAGCAGGTTTGGATGGTATTGCAGTGGAATTTATTAAAAAAGGGGGTGACTGTATTGTTGACTGGTTGGTAAGGTTATTTAATGTATGTATGACTCATGGTGAGGTGCCTGAGGATTGGCGGAATGCGTGCATAGTGCCATTGTACAAAGGCAAAGGGGATAAGAGTGAGTGCTCAAATTACAGAGGTATAAGTTTGTTGAGTATTCCTGGTAAATTATATGGGAGGGTATTGATTGAGAGGGTGAAGGCATGTACAGAGCATCAGATTGGGGAAGAGCAGTGTGGTTTCAGAAGTGGTAGAGGATGTGTGGATCAGGTGTTTGCTTTGAAGAATGTATGTGAGAAATACTTAGAAAAGCAAATGGATTTGTATGTAGCATTTATGGATCTGGAGAAGGCATATGATAGAGTTGATAGAGATGCTCTGTGGAAGGTATTAAGAATATATGGTGTGGGAGGAAAGTTGTTAGAAGCAGTGAAAAGTTTTTATCGAGGATGTAAGGCATGTGTACGTGTAGGAAGAGAGGAAAGTGATTGGTTCTCAGTGAATGTAGGTTTGCGGCAGGGGTGTGTGATGTCTCCATGGTTGTTTAATTTGTTTATGGATGGGGTTGTTAGGGAGGTAAATGCAAGGGTTTTGGAAAGAGGGGCAAGTATGAAGTCTGTTGGGGATGAGAGAGCTTGGGAAGTGAGTCAGTTGTTGTTCGCTGATGATACAGCGCTGGTGGCTGATTCATGTGAGAAACTGCAGAAGCTGGTGAATGAGTTTGGAAAAGTGTGTGGAAGAAGAAAGTTAAGAGTAAATGTGAATAAGAGCAAGGTTATTAGGTACAGTAGGGTTGAGGGTCAAGTCAATTGGGAGGTGAGTTTGAATGGAGAAAAACTGGAGGAAGTGAAGTGTTTTAGATATCTGGGAGTGGATCTGGCAGCGGATGGAACCATGGAAGCGGAAGTGGATCATAGGGTGGGGGAGGGGGCGAAAATCCTGGGGGCCTTGAAGAATGTGTGGAAGTCGAGAGCATTATCTCGGAAAGCAGAAATGGGTATGTTTGAAGGAATAGTGGTTCCAACAATGTTGTATGGTTGCGAGGCGTGGGCTAAGGATAGAGTTGTGCGCGGGAGGATGGATGTGCTGGAAATGAGATGTTTGAGGACAATGTGTGGTGTGAGGTGGTTTGATCGAGTGAGTAACGTAAGGGTAAGAGAGATGTGTGGAAATAAAAAGAGCGTGGTTGAGAGAGCAGAAGAGGGTGTTTTGAAATGGTTTGGGCACGTGGAGAGGATGAGTGAGGAAAGATTGACCAAGAGGATATATGTGTCGGAGGTGGAGGGAACAAGGAGAAGAGGGAGACCAAATTGGAGGTGGAAAGATGGAGTGAAAAAGATTTTGTGTGATCGGGGCCTGAACATGCAGGAGGGTGAAAGGAGGGCAAGGAATAGAGTGAATTGGAGCGATGTGGTATACCGGGGTTGACGTGCTGTCAGTGGATTGAAGCAAGGCATGTGAAGCGTCTGGGATAAACCATGGAAAGCTGTGTAGGTATGTATATTTGCGTGTGTGGACGTATGTATATACATGTGTATGGGGGGGGGTTGGGCCATTTCTTTCGTCTGTTTCCTTGCGCTACCTCGCAAACGCGGGAGACAGCGACAAAGTATAATAAAAAAAAAATAAATAAAGTTTGTTGAGTATTCCTGTTAAATTATATGGGAGGGTATTGATTGAGAGGGTGAAGGCATGTACAGAGCATCAGATTGGGGAAGAGCAGTGTGGTTTCAGAAGTGGTAGAGGATGTGTGGATCAGGTGTTTGCTTTGAAGAATGTATGTGAGAAATACTTAGAAAAGCAAATGGATTTGTATGTAGCATTTATGGATCTGGAGAAGGCATATGATAGAGTTGATAGAGATGCTCTGTGGAAGGTATTAAGAATATATGGTGTGGGAGGCAAGTTGTTAGAAGCAGTGAAAAGTTTTTATCGTGGATGTAAGGCATGTGTACGTGTAGGAAGAGAGGAAAGTGATTGGTTCTCAGTGAATGTAGGTTTGCGGCAGGGGTGTGTGATGTCTCCATGGTTGTTTAATTTGTTTATGGATGGGGTTGTTAGGGAGGTGAATGCAAGAGTTTTGGAAAGAGGGGCAAGTATGAAGTCTGTTGGGATGAGAGAGCTTGGGAAGTGAGTCAGTTGTTCGCTGATGATACAGCGCTGGTGGCTGATTCATGTGAGAAACTGCAGAAGCTGGTGACTGAGTTTGGTAAAGTGTGTGAAAGAAGAAAGTTAAGAGTAAATGTGAATAAGAGCAAGGTTATTAGGTACAGTAGGGTTGAGGGTCAAGTCAATTGGGAGGTAAGTCTGAATGGAGAAAAACTGGAGGAAGTAAAGTGTTTTAGATATCTGGGAGTGGATTTGGCAGCGGATGGAACCATGGAAGTGGAAGTGGATCATAGGGTGGGGGAGGGGGCGAAAATCCTGGGAGCCTTGAAGAATGTGTGGAAGTCGAGAACATTATCTCGGAAAGCAAAAATGGGTATGTTTGAAGGAATAGTGGTTCCAACAATGTTGTATGGTTGCGAGGCGTGGGCTATGGATAGAGTTGTGCGCAGGAGGATGGATGTGCTGGAAATGAGATGTTTGAGGACAATGTGTGGTGTGAGGTGGTTTGATCGAGTAAGTAACGTAAGGGTAAGAGAGATGAGTGGAAATAAAAAGAGCGTGGTTGAGAGAGCAGAAGAGGGTGTTTTGAAATGGTTTGGGCACATGGAGAGAATGAGTGAGGAAAGATTGACCAAGAGGATATATGTGTCGGAGGTGGAGGGAACGAGGAGAAGTGGGAGACCAAATTGGAGGTGGAAAGATGGAGTGAAAAAGATTTTGTGTGATCGGGGCCTGAACATGCAGAAGGGTGAAAGGAGGGCAAGGAATAGAGTGAATTGGATCGATGTGGTATACCGGGGTTGACGTGCTGTCAGTGGATTGAATCAGGGCATGTGAAGCGTCTAGGGTAAACCATGGAAAGCTGTGTAGGTATGTATATTTGCCTGTGTGGACGTATGTATATACATGTGTATGGGGGTGGGTTGGGCCATTTCTTTCGTCTGTTTCCTTGCGCTACCTCGCAAACGCGGGAGACAGCGACAAAGCAAAAAAAAAAAAATAATAATAATAATAATTCTTTCTTTCATTCAAACTATTCGCCATTCCCGCGTTAGCGAGGTAACGTTAAGAACAGAGAACTGGGCCTTTGAGGGAATATCCTCACCTAGCCCCTTCTCTGTTCCTTCTTTTAGAAAATTAAAAAAAAAAAAAAAAAAAAATAATGAGGGGGAGGATTTCCAGCCCCCTGTTCCCAATAATAATAATAATAATAATAAATGAAAAAAATTAATAGTAATATTAAAATAACAATAATGATAATAATATGGAGAGAATGAGTGAGGTAAGATTGACGAAGCGGATATATGTGTCACAGGTGGAGGGAACAAGGAAAGTCAGAGACCAAATTAGAGGTGAGAGGATGGAGTGAAAAAAACTGAAAATCGGGGCCTGAACATAAAGGAGGATGAGAGGCCTACAAGGAATAGAGTAAATTAGAACGATGTGGTGTACTGGTGTGATGTGCTGTCAATGGACTGAACCAAGGCATGTGAAGCATGCACCAAAACCACAGCTCCCTTTCCATATCCAGGCTATACAGACTTTACATGGTTTACCCAATGCTTCACATGCCCTGGTTCAATCCATTGATAGTACGTCCAGCCCGGCTTAACACATCATTCAAATTCACTCTATTCCATGCATGCCTTTCACTCTCCTGTATGTTCAGGCCCTGGTCATTCAAAATCTTTTTCACTCCATCCTTCCACCTCCAAACTTTGGTCTCCTGCTTCTCCTTGTTCCCTCCACCTCTGACACATATATCCTCTTTGTCAATCTTTCCTCATTCATTCTCTCCATGTGTCCAAATACTTTCAACACACCCTCTTCTGCTCTCTCAACCACACTCTTTTTATTCCCACACATCTCTCTCAACCTTTCATTACTTAATAATAATAATAATAATAATAATAATAATAATAATAATAATAATAATAATAATAATAACAATAATAACAATAATAATAACAACTATATTATATTATATATAATACTTTGTTGCTGTCTCCCGCGTTAGTGAGGTAGCGCAAGGAAACAGACGAAAGAATGGTCCAACCCACCCACATACACATGTATATACATACATGTCCACACATGCACATATACATACCTATACATTTCAACATATACATACATATATACATACACAGACATACACATGTACATAATTCATACTTGCTGTCCTTATTCATTCCTGCCACCCCGCCACGCATGAAATGACAACCCCCTCCCCATGCATGCACACAAGGTAGGGCTAGGAAAAGACAACAAAGGCTGCATTCCTTCACACTCAGTCTCTACCTGTCATGTATAATAATAATAATAAGAAAGGTGGGAGGTGGGCAGATCAGAAAGGGTAATGAGTGGTGGGATGAAGTGTGGTGGGATAAAGAAGTGTGGTGAAATGAAGAAGTGTAGTGGGATGAAGAAGTGTAGTGGGATGAAGAAGTAAAATTGTTAGTGAAAGAGAAGAGAGAGGCATTTGGACGATTTTTGCAGGGAAGGAGTGCAGATGACTGGGAGATGTATAAAAGAAAGAGGCAAGAGGTCAAGAGAAAGATGCAAGAGTTCATGTGAAAAAGAGGCCAAATGAGAGATGGAGTGCGTGAATCACGTGAAAAAGAGGGCAAATGAGAAATGGAGTGAGAGAATCACATGAAAAAGAGAGCAAATGAGAGATGGAGTGAGAGAATATCATTAAATTCTAGGGAGAATAAAAAGATGTTTCAGAAGGAGGTAAATAAAGTGCGTAAGACAAGAGAACAAATGGGAACATCAGTGAAAGGGGGCTAATGGGGAGGCAATAACAAGTAGTGGTGAAGTAAAAATATGGAGTGAGTATTTTGAAGGTTTGTTTCATGATAGAGTAGCAGATATAGGGTGTTTTGGTTGAGGTGGTGTTCGAAGTGAGAGGGTCAGGGAGAATGGTTTGATAAACAGAGAAGAGGTAGTGAAAGCTTTGCGGAAGATGAAAGTCGGCAAGGTGGCGGGTTTGGGTGGTACTGCAGTGGAATTTATTAAAAAAAGGGGGTGACTGTTGTTGACTGGTTGGTAAGGATATTCAATGTACGTATGGTTCATGGTGAAGTTAGCGGAATGCATGCATAGTGCCACTGTATAAAGGCAAAGGGGATAAAGGTGAGTGTTCAAATTACAGAGGTATAAGTTTGTTGAGTATTCCTGGTAAATTATATGGGAGGGTACTGATTGAGAGGGTAAAGGCATGTATAGAGCATCAGATTGGGGAAGAACAGTGTGGTTTCAGAAATGGTAGAGGATGTGTGGATCAGGTGTTTGCTTTGAAGAATGTATGAGAGAAATACCTAGAAAAACAAATGGATTTGCATGTAGCATTTATGGAGAAGGCATATAACAGAGTTGATAGAGATGCTTTGTGGAAGGTATTAAGAGTATATGGTGAGGGAGGTACGCTGCTAGAAGCAAAGTTTTTTATCAAGGATGTAAGGCATGGGTACAAGTAGGAATAGAGGAAAGTGATTGGTTCTCAGTGAATGTCGGTTTGAGGCAGGGATGATTGATGTCTCCATGGTTGTTTAATTTGTTTATGGATAGGGTGGTTAGGGAGGTGAATGCAAGAGTTTTGGAGAGAGGGGCAGGTATGCAGTCTGTTGCAGATGAGAGAGCTTGGGAAGTGAGTCAGTTGTTGTTCACTGATGGTAGAGTGCTGGTTACTTATTTGCAGAAGTTGGTGACTGAGTTTGGTAAAGTATGCGAAAGAAGAAAGCTGAGAGTAAATGTGAATAAGAGCAAGGTTATTACGTTCAGTAGGGTAGAGGGACAAGTTAATTAGAAGGTAAGTTTAAATAGAGAAAAACTGAAGGAAGTGAAGTGTTTAGATATCCGGGAGTCAAAATAGCAGCGAATGGAACCATGGAAGCGGAAGTGAGTCACAGGGTGAGGGAGGGGCCGAAGGTTCTGGGAGCGTTGAAGAATGTGTGGAAGGCAAAAACATTACCTTGGAGCAAAAATGGGTATGTTCCAACAATGTTATATCGTTGCGAGGTGTGAGCTATAGATAGGGTTGTGCGGAGAAGGGTAGACGTGTTGGAAATGAAATGTATGAGGACAATATGCGGAGTGAGGTGGTTTGATCGAGTAAGTAATGAAAGGGTAAGAGAGATGTGTGGAAATAAAAAGTGTGGTTGAGAGAGCAGAAGAGGGTGTACTGAAATGGTTTGGTCACATGGAGAGAATGAGTGAGGAAAAATTGACAAAGAGGATATATATGTAAGACGTAGAGGGAACGAGGAGTAGTGAGAGACCAAATTGGAGGTGGAAGGATGGAGTGAAAAAGATTTTGAGCGATTGGGGCCTGAACATAAAGGAGGGTGAAAAGCATGCAAGGAATAGAGTGAATTGGAACGATATGATATACCAGGGTTGACATGCTGTCAATGGATTGAACCAGGGTATGTGAAGCATGTGGGGTAAACCATGAAAGTTTTGTGGGGCCTGGATGTGGAAAGGGAGCTGTGATTTTGGCCATTACACATGACAGTTAGAGACCGAGTGTAAACGAATGTGGCCTTAGCTGTCTTTTCCTAGTGCTACCTCAAGCATGGGGGGAAGGCGGGGGATGATGATTTCATGTATGGCGGGGTGGTAATCGGAATGGATTAAGGCAGCAAGTATGAATATGTACATGTGTATGTATATGTTGAAATGGGTAGGTATGTATATATGTTTGTGTGTGTGTGTGTGTGTGTGTGTGTGTGTGTGTGTGTGTGTGTGTGTGTGTGTGTGTGTGTGTGTGTGTGGGCATTTTTATGTATATACATATGTATGCAGGTGGGTTGGGCCATTCTTTTGTCTGTTTCCTTGCGCTACCTCACTAACGAGGGAGGCAGCAATTAAGTATAATAAATGATAATATTAATATTTCTCTTTACACAATTTCCTTTCCTGCCCTAGTGAAGTAACATCAGAAACAAATGAAGACTGGCCTCACTTGCAGCAATGAAATCAATAATAATAAAAATAACATTTTTGTGTTATAGTACAAATACTACTGATAATAAGGGGCAGGGATATAATAGCGGACATACAGAATTTTTTTTCTTTACATTTCTTTGAGTCAATTACAGCAATAATTTTGGCTCTAATGCTATCCTGAGCCATAGTTTATGAGGAGAAAACTTTGTAAGAAACACACAGAAACCTAACAGTGATGTGACTGAGTGTATATACTTAACATTACATCTCATGAAGTTAATGCTAATACTTACATCTATTCACATGTGTGTTTCAGTACAAGATGCACCTTTATTCCTGAACATAACAAATACATTTTCCAGTCAAACTATTTATGCCACACCTGTATTGGGTCATGTCATGTCATGAAATAAGAAACTTGAGCTGATGAAAAATAGGGGAACACTGCCACAACATACCAATGTTTACTGTTCTTGTGCACAATACTGGTAGACAGTATAACTACATAAGAAATGTTACTATCAATTTGCAACTATGCAAGATGCTGCCTATATGCTTAAATATCCATCAAACATAAACATTTCTTTGCTAAGGACAAATGCATAAGAGCCCATTATAGCAATGCCATTTACCTTAAGCAACCATTTTGTATCTTAAGCTACACAGTCTGTTTCCACATGTTTCCATTTTAATCTAGTTTTTACTTAAAATTTGTTGAACAAAGACCCAGAAACACACGAGGGTTAACTATGTTCTCACTGATCTCTCTCCATCATGTTTTTAAGAATAATTTTCCCAGCCTTAAATTCTCCTTTTTCTATGAACCTGACCCACATACAAAGCAATTCTAACCCACCCCATCCACAGAAAACTGAAAAACCACTACAAATGTACATATCTTGTAAAAACTATTTCATCTTTCAAACATTCCCATGTCAGCAAGGTCGTACCCGGAACAGATGAAGAAATGGACTCATTCACTAACATCCATTCTCTTGGTGTCAAAGAGTATGCATCAGACCCACAGCCCTCTATCCATAGCCAGACCCCACTAATTCTTTCAAGGTTTCCCTTGGCTGCTTCAAATGCCCTAGTTCAGTCCAGTGACAGCATGCTCCCCCCCTAGTTACCATATCAATCCAATTCAATCCCTCCCATGTACATTTTTCACCCTCCTGCATGTTCACGCCCTGAACACTCAAAACCTTTCAACTCCATCCTTTCCTCTCCAACTGGGTCTCCCCTTCCTGTCTTCTCAACTTCTAACAAATATTTTCTTTCCGTCAACATCTTGTTCACTCTCTCCATACGGCCAAACCATTTCATCACACCTTCTATGGCTCTTTCAACAATATTGTTCTTATTACCAAAATTCTCTTCTACCTTATTCCTTCTTAATCACCCCTGCTCACACTAAATATTGTCCTCAAACTGTCTGATTTTCAAAACATGCACCTCCATCCTTATATACTCATCTATAGCCCAAGCCTCAAATACATACAACAGCACTGGGACTACTACTCCTTCAAACATGCCCATCTTCACCTTCCCAGTTAGTGATCTTTATTTCCAGAGATTTCTTAATTCTCCCAGAACCTTTGCCCCTCATCCTCCCCAAAACTCACTTCAGCTCCTAGGTGCCATTCTCTGTCATATCCATTCCAAGGTAACTAGAACTCTTTAAATCCTCCAAGTTTTCTCCATTCAACCTCACTCGCCAACTAAACTGTCTCTTACAGTGCTTATATATTTATTATACTTTGTCGCTGTCTCCCGCGTTTGCGAGGTAGCGCAAGGAAACAGACGAAAGAAATGGCCCAACCCCCCCATACACATGTATATACATACGTCCACACACGCAAATATACATACCTACACAGCTTTCCATGGTTTACCCCAGACGCTTCACATGCCTTGATTCAATCCACTGACAGCACGTCAACCCCGGTATACCACATCGCTCCAATTCACTCTATTCCTTGCCCTCCTTTCACCCTCCTGCATGTTCAGGCCCCGATCACACAAAATCTTTTTCACTCCATCTTTCCACCTCCAATTTGGTCTCCCTCTTCTCCTCGTTCCCTCCACCTCCGACACATATATCCTCTTGGTCAATCTTTCCTCACTCATTCTCTCCATGTGCCCAAACCACTTCAAAACACCCTCTTCTGCTCTCTCAACCACGCTCTTTTTATTTCCACACATCTCTCTTACCCTTACGTTACTCACTCGATCAAACCACCTCACACCACACATTGTCCTCAAACATCTCATTTCCAGCACATCCATCCTCCTGCGCACAACTCTGTCCATAGCCCACGCCTCGCAACCATACAACATTGTTGGAACCACTATTCCTTCAAACATACCCATTTTTGCTTTCCGAGATAATGTTCTCGACTTCCACACATTCTTACAGTGCTATACCTAACATTTCTACCCAACTCAGAAACAAATTTCTTCAATTTCCCACTCATATCTGCCACCAGCACCATGCCATCAGCAAACAATACGTGAATCACCTCCCACGCATCCTCATCCTAGCTAGACTGCAAACCTACCTCTTAGGAACATTTCTTTCATACTTGTTCACCATGTTGGCGAGGTAGTGCCAAGAACAGACGAAGAAATGACCTTATTTGCTCACTTCCAATTTCTAGCTCTCATGTTTATTGTACTGAAACCATGACCCCTATACACACACAACCAGGTGGTCACAAGTGATCTTCCTCTCACAACAACCCCTTTAACTGTTTTATGAAACTCTTTCCTGGTAAAGTCCTTATCTTGCATTCTTTCCGCATGCCCATACTAACTCAAAATATTCCATTTCACCCATTCTTCCACTCCACAATTACTTCCCTTAACATTCCCTGTGATATCAAATCATATCAGGTCTCTCACACACCCACAACAACCTCCTCACACAATATAGAGCTCTCTTGAACTTCTCTACCATACTTCCCATGGTGTTTCTGATGATACGAGGCAGGGAGTTGAGGAGTCTTGGGCCCTAACTATTAAAGGTATTCTCTATTTTTGTGCATATGACACTTTTGGATTTGAGCGGTAGTATTTCATAAAGTCTTCCAAGTCTACTGCGCCTCTAAGATGTCATCATCATTGCAAGTTGGGAACCATACCTTCTTGAATTTTCCATGAATAGAAAATCCAGGGAGTATAGCCTCTTGAGATTTCAGCCATTTCCAGTAACTTACTTCCTTTGGCATTTCAATATGGACTGTGAAAGGTCTCTGAACACTTTCTAATTCTGCAATTTTGCCTGCCTTGAAGGGTGACCTCTGAACAGAAATATTCAATTTGTGAAAGAATTAACACCTTGAAACAATGTAGTCACTGGTATTTCTTCTCTTGTCTTGAAAGTCCATGGGATCTGGCCCACCATCCTTCAGCAGGAGACAATCATTGTTTTGTTGTGTTTGCTGAGGTACACTCATTATACATTATTATTCCAAGATCTTTCACATTATTCAACTGGCTTATGATAGTGTCTGTATCTCTCCAGTGATCTGTATTGCTTTTGATTTCTTCGTTTAACTTTCTTTGCAGCTTTTCAGCATCCTCTACTGATGTAATTTTCATTCTTATTCTTGCATCATTTAGCAAAGAATGACAGAAACTGTGGCTTCCACTTGTGTCAATGTCAGATATAAGAATGTGGAACAAGAGAGGTCTAGTACAATTCCTTGGGGGACTGAGCTTTATACTATGGAGGCACTGGAGATGGCTTGGCTTACAACAATATGTCGTGATCTGTTTGTTAAATAGTTGTACTTCAGTTGTATATCAACCTCCCAATTCTTCCAGTTATTACCATCTTTCACATCTGATGTGCTATTAAACCATGGTCACATTTGTAAAAGTCTGAGTAAATCATGTCAGCATTCTTTTGTTTTTCAGAGCAGCAAAAACATCAGATCCTTATGAATTGTCAGCTTCCCTTTCCCAAAAACGAAAATTAATGGCTGAGTATTGATGAAGAGACTAAACTGAAACTTGCAAACTGAAGCCTGATTAGCATGCAAAATTAGAAAAGTCTGTGCAGATCAACAAAAAACTTGTCAAGCTTTTTCACCCCTTGATCAAATGAGGCCTAAGCTCCTAAGTTTAGAGATCTTTAATGCTCATTATAGTTAAAACGGGTTCACCTATTCCAAACCTCATATTTCCAAGTCTTCCTCTTAAGTGTATACTATCAGGGTATGACACATCACATTCTGACCAATATACCCACGAAGAAACACACTAAACAACCACAATGGCAATCACCTCAGTTAAAGATACTAAGATTCAATAAAAACACACTGCTAAACCTTTCCAAAAGACTATTGGAAACAAATGAATGTTTAATCTAATGAAATTTCAATTCTACTACAAAGGAAATAATAAGAAGTATATCTAAGAATAATGAATGGTTTCATATTGTCTCTTAAACCTGGAGATGAAAAAATTAATGATGACTTTCCTTATAACTTGAGGCTGTGGTACTCTCTCCCCTTTCATGTCTTTTCCAACAAGTATGACCTGGCACATTTTAAAAGATGGGCTTTTAACTTCCTCCAAATTTTGTAAATACCCACCTTTGTCTCTTCTTTTTGCCTTTCATTAACCTTTCTGTATTTAAGTTAAGGTCCAGACTTGATGTGGGCTTCTGTTAAGAAAATAAAAAAAGTCCTGAAACCTAATGCAGATCACCTTTCAAAACTGTGCATTAATTCAGTTAAAATACTAAACCAATGATAGGTTAGTAACACTAAAGTCATATTGCTATAACTGGAGCATATATATATATATATATATATATATATATATATATATATATATATATATATATATATATATTTTTTTTTTTTTTTTTTTTTTTTCATACTATTCGCTATTTCCCGCGATAGCGAGGTAGCGTTAAGAACAGAGGACTGGGCCTTTGAGGGAATATCCTCACCTGGCCCTCTTCTCTGTTCCTTCTTTTGGAAAAAAAAAAAAAAAAAAAAAAAACGAGAGGGGAGGATTTCCAGCCCCCCGCTCCCTTCCCTTTTAGTCGCCTTCTACGACACGCAGGGAATACGTGGGAAGTATTCTTTCTCCCCTATCCCCAGGGAAATATATATATATATATATACATACACACACACATATATATATATATATATATATATATATATTTTTTTTTTCTCTCCATACTATTCGCCATTTCCCGCATTAGCGAGGTAGCGCTAAGAACAGAGGACTGGGCCTTTATATATATATATATATATATATATATATATATATATGCAAACGCGGGAGACAGCGACAAAGTATAAAAAAAAAAAAAAGTATATTTGCGGAAGATGAAAGCCGGCAGGGCGGCGGGTTTGGGTGGTGTTGCAGTGGAATTTGTTGAGGGGGGGGGGGGGGGGGGGGTGGCTGTATTGTTGAGTGGTTGGTAGGGTTATTTGGTGTATGTGTGACTCATGGTGGGGTGCCTGAGGGTTGGCGGAGTGCGTGCATGGTGCCGTTGTGCAGGGGCGGGGGGGATGGGGGTGGGTGCTCAAATTGCAGGGGTGTGGGATTGTTGAGTATTCCTGGTAAGTTGTGTGGGAGGGTGTTGATTGGGGGGGTGGGGGCATGTGCGGAGCGTCGGATTGGGGAGGAGCGGTGTGGTTTCGGGGGTGGTGGGGGGTGTGTGGATCGGGTGTTTGCTTTGGGGGGTGTATGTGAGAGGTACTTGGGGGGGCGGGTGGATTTGTATGTAGCGTTTGTGGATCTGGAGAAGGCATGGGGTGGAGTTGATGGAGATGCTCTGTGGAGGGTGTTGGGAGTATATGGTGTGGGAGGCAAGTTGTTGGGGGCGGTGAGGGGTTTCTGTCGAGGATGTGGGGCGTGTGTGCGTGTGGGGGGGGGGGGGGGTGATTGGTTCTCGGTGGGTGTGAGTTTGCGGCGGGGGTGTGTGATGTCTCCGTGGTTGTTTGGTTTGTTTGTGGATGGGGTTGTTGGGGAGGTGAGTGCAAGAGTTTTTGGGGGGGGGGGGGGGGCGGTGTGGAGTCTGTTGGGGGTGGGGGAGCTTGGGGGGTGGGTCGGTTGTTGTTCGCTGATGATGCGGCGCTGGTGGCTGGTTCGTGTGAGGGGCTGCAGGGGCTGGTGGCTGAGTTTGGTGGGGTGTGTGGGAGAGGAGGGTTAAGAGTGGGTGTGAATGGGAGCAGGGTAGTTGGGCACAGTGGGGTTGAGGGTCGGGTCGGTTGGGTGGTGGGTTTGAGTGGAGAAAGGCTGGAGGAGGTGGAGTGTTTTGGATGTCTGGGGGTGGATCTTGCAGCGGATGGAGCCGTGGGGGCGGAGGTGGATCGTGGGGTGGGGGAGGGGGGTGAGGATCCTGGAAGCCTTGAAGAGTGTGTGGAGGTCGAGAACGTTGTCTCGGAGAGCGGGAATGGGTGTGTTTGGGGGAGTGGTGGTTCCGGCGGTGTTGTGTGGTTGCGAGGCGTGGGCCGTGGATGGAGTTGTGCGCGGGAGGATGGATGTGCTGGAGGTGAGATGTTTGGGGACGGTGTGTGGTGTGGGGTGGTTTGATCGAGTGGGTGGCGTGGGGGTGGGAGAGATGTGTGGAGATGGGGGGAGCGTGGTTGAGAGAGCAGAGGGGGGTGTGTTGAGGTGGTTTGGGCGCATGGAGGGGGTGGGTGGGGAGGGGTCGACCGGGGGGATGTGTGTGTCGGAGGTGGAGGGAGCGAGGAGAGGTGGGAGACCGGGTTGGGGGTGGAGGGATGGAGTGGGGGGGATTTTGTGTGGTCGGGGCCTGGGCGTGCGGGGGGGTGGGGGGGGGGGAGTGGGGTGGGTTGGAGCGGTGTGGTGTGCCGGGGTTGGCGTGCTGTCGGTGGATTGAGTCGGGGCGTGTGGGGCGTCTGGGGTGAGCCATGGAGGGCTGTGTGGGTATGTGTGTTTGCGTGTGTGGAGGTGTGTGTGTGCATGTGTATTGGGGTGGGTTGGGCCGTTTCTTTCGTCTGTTTCCTTGCGCTGCCTCGCAGGCGCGGGAGACAGCGACAAAGCAAAAAATATATATATATATATAGGGGATAGGGGAGAAAGAATACTTCCCACGTATTCCCTGCGTGTCGTAGAAGGCGACTAAAAGGGGAGGGAGCGGGGGGCTGGAAATCCTCCCCTCTCGTTTTTTTTTTTTGATTTTCCAAAAGAAGGAACAGAGAACGAGGCCAGGTGAGGATATTCCCTCAGAGGCCCAGTCCTCTGTTCTTAACGCTACCTTGCTAACGCGGGAAATGGCGAATAGTATGAAAGAAAGAAAAGAAAATATATATATATATATATATATATATATATATATATATATATATATATATATATATATATATATATATATATATTTTTTTTTTTTTTTTTTTTTTTTTTTTCTTTTTTCAGAAGTGGTAGAGGATGTGTGGATCAGGTGTTTGCTTTGAAGAATGTATGTGAGAAATACTTAGAAAAGCAAATGGATTTGTATGTAGCATTTATGGATCTGGAGAAGGCATATGATAGAGTTGATAGAGATGCTCTGTGGAAGGTATTAAGAATATATGGTGTGGGAGGCAAGTTGTTAGAAGCAGTGAAAAGTTTTTATCGAGGATGTAAGGCATGTGTACGTGTAGGAAGAGAGGAAAGTGATTGGTTCTCAGTGAATGTAGGTTTGCGGCAGGGGTGTGTGATGTCTCCATGGTTGTTTAATTTGTTTATGGATGGGGTTGTTAGGGAGGTAAAGGCAAGAGTTTTGGAAAGAGGGGCAAGTATGAAGTCTGTTGGGGATGAGAGAGCTTGGGAAGTGAGTCAGTTGTTGTTCGCTGATGATACAGCGCTGGTGGCTGATTCATGTGAGAAACTGCAGAAGCTGGTGACGGAGTTTGATAAAGTGTGTGGAAGAAGAAAGTTAAGAGTAAATGTGAATAAGAGCAAGGTTATTAGGTACAGTAGGGTTGAGGGTCAAGTAAATTGGGAGGTGAGTTTGAATGGAGAAAAACTGGAGGAAGTGAAGTGTTTTAGATATCTGGGAGTGGATCTGGCAGCGGATGGAACCATGGAAGCAGAAGTGGACCATAGGGTGGGGGAGGGGGCGAAAATTCTGGGAGCCTTGAAGAATGTGTGGAAGTCGAGAACATTATCTCGGAAAGCAAAAATGGCTATGTTTGAAGGAATAGTGGTTCCAACAATGTTGTATGGTTGCGAGGCGTGGGCTATGGATAGAGTTGTGCGCAGGAGGATGGATGTGCTGGAAATGAGATGTCTGAGGACAATGTGTGGTGTGAGGTGGTTTGATCGAGTAAGTAACGTAAGGGTGAGAGAGATGTGTGGAAATAAAAAGAGCGTGGTTGAGAGAGCAGAAGAGGGTGTTTTGAAATGGTTTGGGCACATGGAGAGAATGAGTGAGGAAAGGTTGACCAAGAGGATATATGTGTCGGAGGTGGAGGGAACGAGGAGAAGAGGGAGACCAAATTGGAGGTGGAAAGATGGAGTGAAAAAGATTTTGTGTGATCGGGGCCTGAACTTGCAGGAGGGTGAAAGGAGGGCAAGGAATAGAGTGAATTGGAGCAATGTGGTATACCGGGGTTGACGTGCTGTCAGTGGATTGAATCAAGACATGTGAAGCGTCTGGGGTAAACCATGGAAAGCTGTGTAGGTATGTATATTTGCGTGTGTGGACGTATGTATATACATGTGTATGGGGGGGTTGGGCCATTTCTTTCGTCTGTTTCCTTGCGCTACCTCGCAAACCCGGGAGACAGCGACAAAGTATAAAAAAAAAAAAATATATATATATTATTATATTATTTTTATTATACTTTGTCGCTGTCTCCCGCGTTTGCGAGGTAGCGCAAGGAAACAGACGAAAGAAATGGCCTAACCCCCCCCCATACACATGTATATACATACGTCCACACACGCAAATATACATACCTACACAGCTTTCCATGGTTTACCCAAGACGCTTCACATGCCCTGCTTCAATCCACTGACAGCACGTCAACCCCGGTATACCACATCGCTCCAATTCACTCTATTCCTTGCCCTCCTTTCACCCTCCTGCATGTTCAGGCCCCGATCACACAAAATCTTTTTCACTCCATCTTTCCACCTCCAATTTGGTCTCCCTCTTCTCCTTGTTCCCTCCACCTCCGACACATATATCCTCTTGGTCAATCTTTCCTCACTCATCCTCTCCATGTGCCCAAACCACTTCAAAACACCCTCTTCTGCTCTCTCAACCACGCTCTTTTTATTTCCACACATCTCTCTTACCCTTACGTTACTCACTCGATCAAACCACCTCACACCACACATTGTCCTCAAACATCTCATTTCCAGCACATCCATCCTCCTGCGCACAACTCTATCCATAGCCCACGCCTCGCAACCATACAACATTGTTGGAACCTCTATTCCTTCAAACATACCCATTTTGCTTTCCGAGATAATGTTCTCGACTTCCACACATTCTTCAAGGCCCCCAGAATTTTCGCCCCTTCCCCCACCCTATGATCCACTTCCGCTTCCATGGTTCCATCCGCTGCCAGATCCACTCCCAGATATCTAAAACACTTCACTTCCTCCAGTTTTTCTCCATTCAAACTACCTCCCAATTAACTTGACCCTCAACCCTACTGTACCTGATAACCTTGCTCTTATTCACATTTACTCTTAACTTTCTTCTTTCACACACTTTACCAAACTCAGTCACCAGCTTCTGCAGTTTCTCACATGAATCAGCCACCAGCGCTGTATCATCAGCGAACAACAACTGACTCACTTCCCAAGCTCTCTCATCTCCAACAGACTTCATACTTGCCCCTCTTTCCAAAACTCTTGCATTCACCTCCCTAACAACCCAATCCATAAACAAATTAAACAACCATGGGGACATCACACACCCCTGCCGCAAACCTACATTCACTGAGAACCAATCGCTTTCCTCTCTTCCTACACATACACATGCCTTACATCCTCGATAAAAACTTTTCACTGCTTCTAACAACTTGCCTCCCACACCATATATTCTTAGTACCTTCCACAGAGCATCTCTATCAACTCTATAATATGCCTTCTCCAGATCCATAAATGCTACATACAAATCCATTTGCTTTTCTAAGTATATATATATATGAGAGAGAGAGAGAGAGAGAGAGAGAGAGAGAGAGAGAGGAGAGAGAGAGAGAGAGAGAGGAGAGGGAGGGAGGGGGAGGGAGGGGGGGGAGGGAGAGAGGAGGGAGGGGGAGGAGAGAGGGAGGAGAGAGAGAAGAGAGAGAGAGAGAGAGAGAGAGAGAGAGAGAGAGAGAGAGAGAGAGAGAGAGGAGAGAGAGAGAGAGAGAGAGAGAGAGAGAGAGAGAGGGGGGGGGGGGGGGGGGGATTTCAAATCTGTTAAAATTCATGATAAGGCAGAAGACACTGAGCAAAAAGAACACCAATGAGCAACAAAGGTAAAACAAGCAAAGTGGTTATAAAATCAGTATCAAGAGTTCAAGACTTCAATCTGCTACTGACAAGTACAGTGGGTACAGATGAATACGCTAGCTTAAGTGGATAAGATAAACCTATGCATGGTGTATCAAACTGAGAAGCCTACATTTAGCAAGTATTATGTAATACAGACAAAAACAACAAATAGTCTAATACACTCCCTCTCAGCACAGTACCAATAGGTAATAACCATGATTTTTTTTTCTACTTTGGAGACAGACATAACAAAATACAAGCTAAGATGTAAATCTAAATCTATAATCCACCTAAGGGGATGTATATGTGAATGTTACCATACAACTTCCACAGTTAACTCCTTAAGTGAAGGCTGACAAGTTAACTCACTAAGCATTTAGGCAAAAATGATAAGTGCACCAAAGTTGCCACCTGTAGCATAGTAAGCTCATTTCTAAGGAGCTCTTAGTGGTCTGTCATGTAAAAGAAAGGTGGCCACTCTACATGACAGACTTGCTTCCCATTCAACAAATATCTATGCTAACATATCAAACAAACAAACAAAAAAAGAAGATTCTAAGATTCAGTTAAGGATAATTTCTTTTAATACTTAGTAGCTGTTTCCCACGTTAGTGAGGTAACACCAGGAACAGACAAAGAAAGGCCACATTCACTCACATCTATTCTCTAGAAATCATGTATAATGCACCAAAATAAAATCTGAAACATTTGTTACCTCAAAAGTGACTAGAGTCTCAAGTTAAACAAGAAACTCCCTCAACA
Organism: Panulirus ornatus; assembly: GCF_036320965.1. Lineage (NCBI taxonomy): Eukaryota > Metazoa > Arthropoda > Malacostraca > Decapoda > Palinuridae > Panulirus > Panulirus ornatus. Next base: position 25,810,270 of record NC_092278.1, read on the forward strand.
ATGCCTTTCTATATCACATGCTACAGTCACAAACAGATATCACCATCAAAACCAGGCCTTGAAAAAAAAGTAAGATCAGAAGTCAAATAAAAGAGAACAGGTATGGTGTATGTCTAAAATATATAATGCCTACTATTCAAAGTTCTTCAAGTATGAAATGTTACCAAATGTAGTTAAAACTATTTTTGGCATGTCTAATTCCCCAGGTATTTCCTCCACAGTCCACTTGCTAAGTCTCCTATCTACAAATGATAACGACATTCAAACTCCTCTGCCATCCCTTTCACACACAAAAAGTCAAATTCTCAATGGCATAAGCTTTACATAAAAGAAAATATTTGCCAAGCTTTTGTCATCAGTAATTCTGCATTAACATATTTCTTCCTTCAATGAAAAGACGTTATAACAAAACTGACTTTTAAAACACAAAACTGAAAATGATGCCAATCAAGGCAAACTATCCTCAACAGTAAGCTAGCACCATTAAAGGAGATTATAAGCAGCATAACAGTAACTACACTACCATCCATAAAAACAATACATGAAATGAGTTCTTGTATCCCCTAATGCACAGATCAAATCTTTATTAAATGACTACCAGTTAATGACACTAAGATTTCAATTTCCAAAGCAGGATTACATTAAGAAGGACTTACCTGATGTGCCTAATTAACTTCAAGTTACTACCATCCATGATATATTTCCAAAAAAGCTGCCTCATTGGTCTACAGTTCATCTCATTTCTACAAATCCTTCCTTTGCAATTCTAATACTAATGAAATTAGTTATACTTTATGAGATTCACTTCCAATTCTTATACAGTTCCTGTTGTGTATGTCAGAGGTGATGAGAGGATCAGCTATCATAGCTGGAGACTTCAGCTTATTTTTTCAAAGCTGTGTTCTTTCAAGCAAAAGAATGTTATGACCAGTTTCTAGAAATGTTTCAACTACTTCATGAATGATTTCCAGTCAGTATGTAACAATACTAACAGTGTACCTAGCACAATACATTTAAGCCATTTATTTATTTATTTATTATACTTTGTCGCTGTCTCCCGCGTTTGCGAGGTAGCGCAAGGAAACAGACGAAAGAAATGGCCCAACCCCCCCATACACATGTATATACATACGTCCACACACGCAAATATACATACCTACACAGCTTTCCATGGTTTACCCCAGACGCTTCACATGCCTTGATTCAATCCACTGACAGCACGTCAACCCCGGTATACCACATCGCTCCAATTCACTCTATTCCTTGCCCTCCTTTCACCCTCCTGCATGTTCAGGCCCCGATCACACAAAATCTTTTTCACTCCATCTTTCCACCTCCAATTGGTCTCCCTCTTCTCCTCGTTCCCTCCACCTCCGACACATATATCCTCTTGGTCAATCTTTCCTCACTCATTCTCTCCATGTGCCCAAACCACTTCAAAACACCCTCTTCTGCTCTCTCAACCACGCTCTTTTTATTTCCACACATCTCTCTTACCCTTACGTTACTCACTCGATCAAACCACCTCACACCACACATTGTCCTCAAACATCTCATTTCCAGCACATCCATCCTCCTGCGCACAACTCTGTCCATAGCCCACGCCTCGCAACCATACAACATTGTTGGAACCACTATTCCTTCAAACATACCCATTTTTGCTTTCCGAGATAATGTTCTCGACTTCCACACATTCTTACAGTGCTATACCTAACATTTCTACCCAACTCAGAAACAAATTTCTTCAATTTCCCACTCATATCTGCCACCAGCACCATGCCATCAGCAAACAATACGTGAATCACCTCCCACGCATCCTCATCCTAGCTAGACTGCAAACCTACCTCTTAGGAACATTTCTTTCATACTTGTTCACCATGTTGGCGAGGTAGTGCCAAGAACAGACGAAGAAATGACCTTATTTGCTCACTTCCAATTTCTAGCTCTCATGTTTATTGTACTGAAACCATGACCCCTATACACACACAACCAGGTGGTCACAAGTGATCTTCCTCTCACAACAACCCCTTTAACTGTTTTATGAAACTCTTTCCTGGTAAAGTCCTTATCTTGCATTCTTTCCGCATGCCCATACTAACTCAAAATATTCCATTTCACCCATTCTTCCACTCCACAATTACTTCCCTTAACATTCCCTGTGATATCAAATCATATCAGGTCTCTCACACACCCACAACAACCTCCTCACACAATATAGAGCTCTCTTGAACTTCTCTACCATACTTCCCATGGTGTTTCTGATGATACGAGGCAGGGAGTTGAGGAGTCTTGGGCCCTAACTATTAAAGGTATTCTCTATTTTTGTGCATATGACACTTTTGGATTTGAGCGGTAGTATTTCATAAAGTCTTCCAAGTCTACTGCGCCTCTAAGATGTCATCATCATTGCAAGTTGGGAACCATACCTTCTTGAATTTTCCATGAATAGAAAATCCAGGGAGTATAGCCTCTTGAGATTTCAGCCATTTCCAGTAACTTACTTCCTTTGGCATTTCAATATGGACTGTGAAAGGTCTCTGAACACTTTCTAATTCTGCAATTTTGCCTGCCTTGAAGGGTGACCTCTGAACAGAAATATTCAATTTGTGAAAGAATTAACACCTTGAAACAATGTAGTCACTGGTATTTCTTCTCTTGTCTTGAAAGTCCATGGGATCTGGCCCACCATCCTTCAGCAGGAGACAATCATTGTTTTGTTGTGTTTGCTGAGGTACACTCATTATACATTATTATTCCAAGATCTTTCACATTATTCAACTGGCTTATGATAGTGTCTGTATCTCTCCAGTGATCTGTATTGCTTTTGATTTCTTCGTTTAACTTTCTTTGCAGCTTTTCAGCATCCTCTACTGATGTAATTTTCATTCTTATTCTTGCATCATTTAGCAAAGAATGACAGAAACTGTGGCTTCCACTTGTGTCAATGTCAGATATAAGAATGTGGAACAAGAGAGGTCTAGTACAATTCCTTGGGGGACTGAGCTTTATACTATGGAGGCACTGGAGATGGCTTGGCTTACAACAATATGTCGTGATCTGTTTGTTAAATAGTTGTACTTCAGTTGTATATCAACCTCCCAATTCTTCCAGTTATTACCATCTTTCACATCTGATGTGCTATTAAACCATGGTCACATTTGTAAAAGTCTGAGTAAATCATGTCAGCATTCTTTTGTTTTTCAGAGCAGCAAAAACATCAGATCCTTATGAATTGTCAGCTTCCCTTTCCCAAAAACGAAAATTAATGGCTGAGTATTGATGAAGAGACTAAACTGAAACTTGCAAACTGAAGCCTGATTAGCATGCAAAATTAGAAAAGTCTGTGCAGATCAACAAAAAACTTGTCAAGCTTTTTCACCCCTTGATCAAATGAGGCCTAAGCTCCTAAGTTTAGAGATCTTTAATGCTCATTATAGTTAAAACGGGTTCACCTATTCCAAACCTCATATTTCCAAGTCTTCCTCTTAAGTGTATACTATCAGGGTATGACACATCACATTCTGACCAATATACCCACGAAGAAACACACTAAACAACCACAATGGCAATCACCTCAGTTAAAGATACTAAGATTCAATAAAAACACACTGCTAAACCTTTCCAAAAGACTATTGGAAACAAATGAATGTTTAATCTAATGAAATTTCAATTCTACTACAAAGGAAATAATAAGAAGTATATCTAAGAATAATGAATGGTTTCATATTGTCTCTTAAACCTGGAGATGAAAAAATTAATGATGACTTTCCTTATAACTTGAGGCTGTGGTACTCTCTCCCCTTTCATGTCTTTTCCAACAAGTATGACCTGGCACATTTTAAAAGATGGGCTTTTAACTTCCTCCAAATTTTGTAAATACCCACCTTTGTCTCTTCTTTTTGCCTTTCATTAACCTTTCTGTATTTAAGTTAAGGTCCAGACTTGATGTGGGCTTCTGTTAAGAAAATAAAAAAAGTCCTGAAACCTAATGCAGATCACCTTTCAAAACTGTGCATTAATTCAGTTAAAATACTAAACCAATGATAGGTTAGTAACACTAAAGTCATATTGCTATAACTGGAGCATATATATATATATATATATATATATATATATATATATATATTTTTTTTTTTTTTTTTTTTTTCATACTATTCGCTATTTCCCGCGATAGCGAGGTAGCGTTAAGAACAGAGGACTGGGCCTTTGAGGGAATATCCTCACCTGGCCCTCTTCTCTGTTCCTTCTTTTGGAAAAAAAAAAAAAAAAAAAAAAAAACGAGAGGGGAGGATTTCCAGCCCCCCGCTCCCTTCCCTTTTAGTCGCCTTCTACGACACGCAGGGAATACGTGGGAAGTATTCTTTCTCCCCTATCCCCAGGGAAATATATATATATATATATACATACACACACATATATATATATATATATATATATATATATATTTTTTTTTTCTCTCCATACTATTCGCCATTTCCCGCATTAGCGAGGTAGCGCTAAGAACAGAGGACTGGGCCTTTATATATATATATATATATATATATATATATATATATATATATATATATGCAAATGCGGGAGACAGCGACAAAGTATAAAAAAAAAAAAAAGTATATTTGCGGAAGATGAAAGCCGGCAGGGCGGCGGGTTTGGGTGGTGTTGCAGTGGAATTTGTTGAGGGGGGGGGGGGGGGGGGTGGCTGTATTGTTGAGTGGTTGGTAGGGTTATTTGGTGTATGTGTGACTCATGGTGGGGTGCCTGAGGGTTGGCGGAGTGCGTGCATGGTGCCGTTGTGCAGGGGCGGGGGGGATGGGGGTGGGTGCTCAAATTGAAGGGGTGTGGGATTGTTGAGTATTCCTGGTAAGTTGTGTGGGAGGGTGTTGATTGGGGGGGTGGGGGCATGTGCGGAGCGTCGGATTGGGGAGGAGCGGTGTGGTTTCGGGGGTGGTGGGGGGTGTGTGGATCGGGTGTTTGCTTTGGGGGGTGTATGTGAGAGGTACTTGGGGGGGCGGGTGGATTTGTATGTAGCGTTTGTGGATCTGGAGAAGGCATGGGGTGGAGTTGATGGAGATGCTCTGTGGAGGGTGTTGGGAGTATATGGTGTGGGAGGCAAGTTGTTGGGGGCGGTGAGGGGTTTCTGTCGAGGATGTGGGGCGTGTGTGCGTGTGGGGGGGGGGGGGGGGTGATTGGTTCTCGGTGGGTGTGGGTTTGCGGCGGGGGTGTGTGATGTCTCCGTGGTTGTTTGGTTTGTTTGTGGATGGGGTTGTTGGGGAGGTGAGTGCAAGAGTTTTGGGGGGGGGGGGGCGGGTGTGGAGTCTGTTGGGGGTGGGGGAGCTTGGGGGGTGGGTCGGTTGTTGTTCGCTGATGATGCGGCGCTGGTGGCTGGTTCGTGTGAGGGGCTGCAGGGGCTGGTGGCTGAGTTTGGTGGGGTGTGTGGGAGAGGAGGGTTAAGAGTGGGTGTGAATGGGAGCAGGGTAGTTGGGCACAGTGGGGTTGAGGGTCGGGTCGGTTGGGTGGTGGGTTTGAGTGGAGAAAGGCTGGAGGAGGTGGAGTGTTTTGGATGTCTGGGGGTGGATCTTGCAGCGGATGGAGCCGTGGGGGCGGAGGTGGATCGTGGGGTGGGGGAGGGGGTGAGGATCCTGGAAGCCTTGAAGAGTGTGTGGAGGTCGAGAACGTTGTCTCGGAGAGCGGGAATGGGTGTGTTTGGGGGAGTGGTGGTTCCGGCGGTGTTGTGTGGTTGCGAGGCGTGGGCCGTGGATGGAGTTGTGCGCGGGAGGATGGATGTGCTGGAGGTGAGATGTTTGGGGACGGTGTGTGGTGTGGGGTGGTTTGATCGAGTGGGTGGCGTGGGGGTGGGAGAGATGTGTGGAGATGGGGGGGAGCGTGGTTGAGAGAGCAGAGGGGGGTGTGTTGAGGTGGTTTGGGCGCATGGAGGGGGTGGGTGGGGAGGGGTCGACCGGGGGGATGTGTGTGTCGGAGGTGGAGGGAGCGAGGAGAGGTGGGAGACCGGGTTGGGGGTGGAGGGATGGAGTGGGGGGGATTTTGTGTGGTCGGGGCCTGGGCGTGCGGGGGGGTGGGGGGGGGGAGTGGGGTGGGTTGGAGCGGTGTGGTGTGCCGGGGTTGGCGTGCTGTCGGTGGATTGAGTCGGGGCGTGTGGGGCGTCTGGGGTGAGCCATGGAGGGCTGTGTGGGTATGTGTGTTTGCGTGTGTGGAGGTGTGTGTGTGCATGTGTATTGGGGTGGGTTGGGCCGTTTCTTTCGTCTGTTTCCTTGCGCTGCCTCGCAGGCGCGGGAGACAGCGACAAAGCAAAAAATATATATATATATATAGGGGATAGGGGAGAAAGAATACTTCCCACGTATTCCCTGCGTGTCGTAGAAGGCGACTAAAAGGGGAGGGAGCGGGGGGCTGGAAATCCTCCCCTCTCGTTTTTTTTTTTTTGATTTTCCAAAAGAAGGAACAGAGAACGAGGCCAGGTGAGGATATTCCCTCAGAGGCCCAGTCCTCTGTTCTTAACGCTACCTTGCTAACGCGGGAAATGGCGAATAGTATGAAAGAAAGAAAAGAAAATATATATATATATATATATATATATATATATATATATATATATATATATATATATATATATATATATATATATATTTTTTTTTTTTTTTTTTTTTTTTCTTTTTTCCAGAAGTGGTAGAGGATGTGTGGATCAGGTGTTTGCTTTGAAGAATGTATGTGAGAAATACTTAGAAAAGCAAATGGATTTGTATGTAGCATTTATGGATCTGGAGAAGGCATATGATAGAGTTGATAGAGATGCTCTGTGGAAGGTATTAAGAATATATGGTGTGGGAGGCAAGTTGTTAGAAGCAGTGAAAAGTTTTTATCGAGGATGTAAGGCATGTGTACGTGTAGGAAGAGAGGAAAGTGATTGGTTCTCAGTGAATGTAGGTTTGCGGCAGGGGTGTGTGATGTCTCCATGGTTGTTTAATTTGTTTATGGATGGGGTTGTTAGGGAGGTAAAGGCAAGAGTTTTGGAAAGAGGGGCAAGTATGAAGTCTGTTGGGGATGAGAGAGCTTGGGAAGTGAGTCAGTTGTTGTTCGCTGATGATACAGCGCTGGTGGCTGATTCATGTGAGAAACTGCAGAAGCTGGTGACGGAGTTTGATAAAGTGTGTGGAAGAAGAAAGTTAAGAGTAAATGTGAATAAGAGCAAGGTTATTAGGTACAGTAGGGTTGAGGGTCAAGTAAATTGGGAGGTGAGTTTGAATGGAGAAAAACTGGAGGAAGTGAAGTGTTTTAGATATCTGGGAGTGGATCTGGCAGCGGATGGAACCATGGAAGCAGAAGTGGACCATAGGGTGGGGGAGGGGGCGAAAATTCTGGGAGCCTTGAAGAATGTGTGGAAGTCGAGAACATTATCTCGGAAAGCAAAAATGGCTATGTTTGAAGGAATAGTGGTTCCAACAATGTTGTATGGTTGCGAGGCGTGGGCTATGGATAGAGTTGTGCGCAGGAGGATGGATGTGCTGGAAATGAGATGTCTGAGGACAATGTGTGGTGTGAGGTGGTTTGATCGAGTAAGTAACGTAAGGGTGAGAGAGATGTGTGGAAATAAAAAGAGCGTGGTTGAGAGAGCAGAAGAGGGTGTTTTGAAATGGTTTGGGCACATGGAGAGAATGAGTGAGGAAAGGTTGACCAAGAGGATATATGTGTCGGAGGTGGAGGGAACGAGGAGAAGAGGGAGACCAAATTGGAGGTGGAAAGATGGAGTGAAAAAGATTTTGTGTGATCGGGGCCTGAACTTGCAGGAGGGTGAAAGGAGGGCAAGGAATAGAGTGAATTGGAGCAATGTGGTATACCGGGGTTGACGTGCTGTCAGTGGATTGAATCAAGACATGTGAAGCGTCTGGGGTAAACCATGGAAAGCTGTGTAGGTATGTATATTTGCGTGTGTGGACGTATGTATATACATGTGTATGGGGGGGGTTGGGCCATTTCTTTCGTCTGTTTCCTTGCGCTACCTCGCAAACGCGGGAGACAGCGACAAAGTATAAAAAAAAAAAATATATATATATTATTATATTATTTTTATTATACTTTGTCGCTGTCTCCCGCGTTTGCGAGGTAGCGCAAGGAAACAGACGAAAGAAATGGCCTAACCCCCCCCCCATACACATGTATATACATACGTCCACACACGCAAATATACATACCTACACAGCTTTCCATGGTTTACCCAAGACGCTTCACATGCCCTGCTTCAATCCACTGACAGCACGTCAACCCCGGTATACCACATCGCTCCAATTCACTCTATTCCTTGCCCTCCTTTCACCCTCCTGCATGTTCAGGCCCCGATCACACAAAATCTTTTTCACTCCATCTTTCCACCTCCAATTTGGTCTCCCTCTTCTCCTTGTTCCCTCCACCTCCGACACATATATCCTCTTGGTCAATCTTTCCTCACTCATCCTCTCCATGTGCCCAAACCACTTCAAAACACCCTCTTCTGCTCTCTCAACCACGCTCTTTTTATTTCCACACATCTCTCTTACCCTTACGTTACTCACTCGATCAAACCACCTCACACCACACATTGTCCTCAAACATCTCATTTCCAGCACATCCATCCTCCTGCGCACAACTCTATCCATAGCCCACGCCTCGCAACCATACAACATTGTTGGAACCTCTATTCCTTCAAACATACCCATTTTTGCTTTCCGAGATAATGTTCTCGACTTCCACACATTCTTCAAGGCCCCCAGAATTTTCGCCCCTTCCCCCACCCTATGATCCACTTCCGCTTCCATGGTTCCATCCGCTGCCAGATCCACTCCCAGATATCTAAAACACTTCACTTCCTCCAGTTTTTCTCCATTCAAACTTACCTCCCAATTAACTTGACCCTCAACCCTACTGTACCTGATAACCTTGCTCTTATTCACATTTACTCTTAACTTTCTTCTTTCACACACTTTACCAAACTCAGTCACCAGCTTCTGCAGTTTCTCACATGAATCAGCCACCAGCGCTGTATCATCAGCGAACAACAACTGACTCACTTCCCAAGCTCTCTCATCTCCAACAGACTTCATACTTGCCCCTCTTTCCAAAACTCTTGCATTCACCTCCCTAACAACCCAATCCATAAACAAATTAAACAACCATGGGGACATCACACACCCCTGCCGCAAACCTACATTCACTGAGAACCAATCGCTTTCCTCTCTTCCTACACATACACATGCCTTACATCCTCGATAAAAACTTTTCACTGCTTCTAACAACTTGCCTCCCACACCATATATTCTTAGTACCTTCCACAGAGCATCTCTATCAACTCTATAATATGCCTTCTCCAGATCCATAAATGCTACATACAAATCCATTTGCTTTTCTAAGTATATATATATATGAGAGAGAGAGAGAGAGAGAGAGAGAGAGAGAGAGAGAGAGAGAGAGAGAGAGAGAGAGAGAGAGAGAGGGAGGGGAGGGAGGGGGAGGGGGAGGGAGAGGGAGGGAGGGGGAGGGAGAGGGAGGGAGGGAGAGAGAGAGAAAGAGAGAGAGAGAGAGAGAGAGAGAGAGAGAGAGAGAGAGAGAGAGAGAGAGAGAGAGAGAGAGAGAGAGAGAGAGGGGGGGGGGGGGGGGATTTCAAATCTGTTAAAATTCATGATAAGGCAGAAGACACTGAGCAAAAGAACACCAATGAGCAACAAAGGTAAAACAAGCAAAGTGGTTATAAAATCAGTATCAAGAGTTCAAGACTTCAATCTGCTACTGACAAGTACAGTGGGTACAGATGAATACGCTAGCTTAAGTGGATAAGATAAACCTATGCATGGTGTATCAAACTGAGAAGCCTACATTTAGCAAGTATTATGTAATACAGACAAAAACAACAAATAGTCTAATACACTCCCTCTCAGCACAGTACCAATAGGTAATAACAATGATTTTTTTTTCTACTTTGGAGACAGACATAACAAAATACAAGCTAAAGATGTAAATCTAAATCTATAATCCACCTAAGGGGATGTATATGTGAATGTTACCATACAACTTCCACAGTTAACTCCTTAAGTGAAGCTGACAAGTTAACTCACTAAGCATTTAGGCATAAATGATAAGTGCACCAAAGTTGCCACCTGTAGCATAGTAAGCTCATTTCTAAGGAGCTCTTAGTGGTCTGTCATGTAAAAGAAAGGTGGCCACTCTACATGACAGACTTGCTTCCCATTCAACAAATATCTATGCTAACATATCAAACAAACAAACAAAAAAAGAAGATTCTAAGATTCAGTTAAGGATAATTTCTTTTAATACTTAGTAGCTGTTTCCCACGTTAGTGAGGTAACACCAGGAACAGACAAAGAAAGGCCACATTCACTCACATCTATTCTCTAGAAATCATGTATAATGCACCAAAATAAAATCTGAAACATTTGTTACCTCAAAAGTGACTAGAGTCTCAAGTTAAACAAGAAACTCCCTCAACAATGCCTTTCTATATCACATGCTACAGTCACAAACAGATATCACCATCAAAACCAGGCCTTGAAAAAAAAGTAAGATCAGAAGTCAAATAAAAGAGAACAGGTATGGTGTATGTCTAAAATATATAATGCCTACTATTCAAAGTTCTTCAAGTACGAAATGTTACCAAATGTAGTTAAAACTATTTTTGGCATGTCTAATTCCCCAGGTATTTCCTCCACAGTCCACTTGCTAAGTCTCCTATCTACAAATGATAACGACATTCAAACTCCTCTGCCATCCCTTTCACACACAAAAAGTCAAATTCTCAATGGCATAAGCTTTACATAAAAGAAATATTTGCCAAGCTTTTGTCATCAGTAATTCTGCATTAACATATTTCTTCCTTCAATGAAAAGACGTTATAACAAAACTGACTTTTAAAACACAAAACTGAAAATGATGCCAATCAAGACAAACTATCCTCAACAGTAAGCTAGCACCATTAAAGGAGATTATAAGCAGCATAACAGTAACTACACTACCATCCATAAAAACAATACATGAAAATGAGTTCTTGTATCCCCTAATGCACAGATCAAATCTTTATTAAATGACTACCAGTTAATGACACTAAGATTTCAAATTTCCAAAGCAGGATTACATTAAGAAGGACTTACCTGATGTGCCTAATTAACTTCAAGTTACTACCATCCATGATATATTTCCAAAAAAGCTGCCTCATTGGTCTACAGTTCATCTCATTTCTACAAATCCTTTCCTTTGCAATTCTAATACTAATGAAATTAGTTATACTTTATGAGATTCACTTCCAATTCTTATACAGTTCCTGTTGTGTATGTCAGAGGTGATGAGAGGATCAGCTATCATAGCTGGAGACTTCAGCTTATTTTTTCAAAGCTGTGTTCTTTCAAGCAAAAGAATGTTATGACCAGTTTCTAGAAATGTTTCAACTACTTCATGAATGATTTCCAGTCAGTATGTAACAATACTAACAGTGTACCTAGCACAATACATTTAAGCCATTTATTTATTTATTTATTATACTTTGTCGCTGTCTCCCGCGTTTGCGAGGTAGCGCAAGGAAACAGACGAAAGAAATGGCCCAACCCCCCCATACACATGTATATACATACGTCCACACACGCAAATATACATACCTACACAGCTTTCCATGGTTTACCCCAGACGCTTCACATGCCTTGATTCAATCCACTGACAGCACGTCAACCCCGGTATACCACATCGCTCCAATTCACTCTATTCCTTGCCCTCCTTTCACCCTCCTGCATGTTCAGGCCCCGATCACACAAAATCTTTTTCACTCCATCTTTCCACCTCCAATTTGGTCTCCCTCTTCTCCTCGTTCCCTCCACCTCCGACACATATATCCTCTTGGTCAATCTTTCCTCACTCATTCTCTCCATGTGCCCAAACCACTTCAAAACACCCTCTTCTGCTCTCTCAACCACGCTCTTTTTATTTCCACACATCTCTCTTACCCTTACGTTACTCACTCGATCAAACCACCTCACACCACACATTGTCCGCAAACATCTCATTTCCAGCACATCCATCCTCCTGCGCACAACTCTATCCATAGCCCACGCCTCGCAACCATACATATTTTGATCAACAATTTTCTTTGAATAAATAAAACCCATCATTATTTAACACAATTCAACAAACCGAAATCTAAGCAGTCTACTTTTGAGTGTATCTTTTCCTTTAATAGGGAGTACAGAGTTCCCTTATTATGCACAGGATATGCATTCTTTGAAAAATACGCTCACAGCAAATCCATGCATTAAGAACCTAATGGTATAGTCTATGGGAATGTTTTCCCCTATTCACTTAAAAAAAATAAAAAAATGAAACAAAAAGTTGCATCCTTCCCCTACCATCCAAAGGTGATATGCTATTGAAAAACTGTAAGTAGATCGAATCTACACATACTGAGCCTAATAACACTTAGGGATGAACTTTTTCACAATACCTAAAACCCTCATGTGAAATGCCTGGGGTAAACCATGGAAAGGTCTATGGGCCCTGGATGTGGATAGGGAGCTGTGGTTTTTGTGCATTACACAAGACAGCTAGAGACTAAGTATGAACAAATGTGGCCTCTTTTTGTCTTTTCCTGGCACTACCTTGCTGAAGCAGGGGGAAGCAATGCTGTTTCCTGTGAGGCGAGGTAGTGCCAGGAACGGATAAAGGCACGCAAGTATGAATAAGTACATTTGTATATATGTATGTCTATGTATGTGTATGTATATGTGCATATTCTATCTTTTTTATTATACTTTATCACTGTCTCCCACGTTAGCGAGGTAGTGCAAGGAAACAGGTGAAAGAATGGCCCAACCCACCCACATACACATGTATATACATAAACATCCACACACGCACATATACATACCTATACATTTCAACTTATACATACATATACATACACAGACATATACATATATGCACATGCACATATTCATACATGCTGCCTTCATCCATTCCTGCCGCCATCCCGCCACATATAAAATGACACTTCCCTCCCCCTGCATGCTTGAAAAGGTACCGCTAGGAAAAGACAACAAAGGCCACAATCATTCACATTCAGTTTCTAGCTGTAATGTGTAATGCACCAAAACCACAGCTCCCTTTCCACATACAGGTCCCAAACTTTCCATGGTTTACCCCAGATGCTTCACATGCCCTGATTCAATCCACTGATAGCACGCTGGTCCCGGTATACCACATCGTTCCAATTCACTCTATTCCTTGCACGCTTTTCACTCTCCTGTATGTTCAGGCCCCAATGGCTAAAAATCTTTTTCACTCAATCCTTCCACCTCCAATTTGGTCTCCCACTTCTCATTCCCTCCACCTCCGACACATATATCCTCTTTGTCAATCTATCCTTCCTCATTCGCTCCATGTGACCAACCCATTTCAATACACCCTCTTCTGATCTCTCAACCACACTCTTTTTATTACCACAACTCTCTCTTACCCTTTCATTACTTACTCGATCAAACCACCTCAAACCACATATTGTCCTAAAACATTTCATTTCTAACACATCCACCCTCCTCCGCACAACCTTAGCCACAGCCCATGCCTCCCAACCATATTACATTGTTGGAACCACTATTCCTTCAAACATACCCACTTTTGCTCTCCAAGATAACGTTCTTACCTTCCACAAATTCTTCAACATTCCCAGAACCTTCACCCCCTCCCCCACCCTGTGACTCACTTCCGCTTCCATGGTTCCATCCGCTGCTAATTCCACTCCCAGATATCTAAAACACTTCACTTCCTCCAGTTTTTCTCCATTCAAACTTACTTCCCAATTAACTTGTCCCTCAACCCTAGTGAACCTAATGACCTTGCTCTTATTCACATTTAATATCAGATTTCTTCTTTCACACAATTTACCAAACTCAGTCACCAGTTTCTGCAGTTTCTCACCAAAATCAGCCATCAGTGCTGTATCATCAGCAAACGAAAATTGACTCACTTTCCAAGCCCTCTCATCCACAACAGACTGCATACTTGTCCCTCCTTCCAAAACTCTTGTATTCACCTCCCTAACAACCCCATCCATACGCAAATTAAACTACCATGGAGACATCTCACACCCCTGCCGCAAACCAACATTCACTGGGAACCAATCACTTTCCTCTTTTCCTATTCATACACATAACTTACATCCTCAATAAAAACTTTTCACTGCTTCTAGCAACGTACCTCCCACACCATATCCTCTCAATACCTTCCACAAAGCATCTCTATCAACTCTATCATAAGCTTTCTCCAGATCCATAAATACTACATACAAATCCATCTGTTTTTCTAAGTATTTCTCACATAGATTCTTCAAAACAAACACCTCATCCACACATCCTCTACCACTTCTGAAACCACACTGCTCTTCCCCAATCATATGCTCTGTCCACGCCTTTACCCTCTCAATCAATACCCTCCCAAATGATTTCCCAGGAATACTCAAACTTATACTTCCATAATTTGAACACTCACCTTTATCCCCTTTACCTTTGAACAAGGCACTATGCATGCATTCTGCTATTCCTCAGGCACTTCATCATGAGCCATACATACATTGAATATCCTTACCAACCAGTCAACAACACAGTCACCCCCTTTTTTAATAAATTCCACTGCAATACCATCCAAACCCGCCGCCTTGCTGGCTTTCATCTTCCGTAATGCTTTCGCTACCTCTTCTCTGTTCACCAAACCATTCTCCCTGACCCTCTCACTTTGCACACCACCTCAACAAAAACACCCTATATCTGCCACTCTATCATTCAACAAACCTTCAAAATACTCACTCCATCTCCTTCTCACTTCACCACTACTTGTTATTACCTTCCCATTAGTCCATATCACCGATGCTCCCATTCGTTCTTGCCTTACACACTTTATTTACCACCTTCCAAAACATCTTTTTATTCTCCCTAAAATCTAATGATAATCTCTCACCCCAACTCTCATTTGCCATCTTTTTCACCTCTTGCACCTATCTCTTGACCTTCGCCTCTTTCTTTTATACATCTCCCACTCATTCACACTACTTCCCTGCAAAAATTGTCCAAATGCCTCTCTCTTCTCTTTCACTAACACCCTTACTTCATCCTATCACTCACTACCCTTTCTCATCTTCCCACCTCCCACCTTTTTCATGCCACAAACATCTTTTGTGCAAGCCATCACTGCTTCCCTAAATACATCCCATTCCTCCTCCACTCCCCTTACGTCATTTGCTTGCACCTTTTTCCATTCTGCACTCAATCTCTCCTGGTACTTCCTCACACAAGTCTCCTTTCCAAGCTTACTCTCACCACTCTCTTTACCCCAACATTCTCTCTTCTTTTCTGAAAACCTCTACAACTCTTCACCTTCGCCTCCACAAGACAATGATCAGACATCCCTCCCACTGCCCCTCTCAGTACATTAACATCCAAAAGTCTCTCTCTCACACGCTTATCAATTAACCCGTAATCCAGTAATGCTCTCTGGCCATCTCTCCTACTTACATATGTATACTTATGTATATCTCTCTCTTAAACCAGGTATTCCAATCACCAGTCCTTTTTCAGCACACAAATCTACAAGCTCTTCACTATTTCCTTTACAACAATGAATACCCCATCCACACCAATTATACCCTCAACTACCACATTACTCACCTTGCAATCAAATCACCCATCACTATAACCTGGTCTTGTGCATCAAAGCTGCTAACACACTCACTCAGCCACTCCCAAAACACGTGCCTCTCTTGATCTTTTTTCTCATGAACAGGTGCATAGGAACTAATAATCACTCATCCATCTCCATCCACTTTCAATTTTACCCATATCAATCTAGTTTACTTTCTTACACTCTATCACATACTCCCACAACTCCTGCTTCAGGAGTAGTGATATTCTCTCCTTTGCTCTTGTCCTCTCACCAACCACTGACTTTACTCCCAAGACATTCCCAAACCACTCTTCCCCTTTACCCTTGAGCTTTGTTTCACTCGGAGTCAAAACATCCAGGTTCCTTTCCTCAAACATACTACCTATCTCTCCTTTTTTCTCATCTTTGTTACATTCATGCACATTTAGACCCCAATCTGAGCCTTCGAGAAGGATGAGCACTCCCTGTGGGAAGTATTCATTCTCCCCTATCCCCAGGGATATATATATATATATCCCTGGGGTTGTTTGGGAGAGAAATGCAAGAGTTTTGGAGAGAGGAGCAAGTATGCAGTCTGTTGTAGATGAGAAGGCTTGGGAAGTGAGTAAGTTGTTGTTCGCTGATGATACAGCGCTGGTGGCTGATTCGGGTGAGAACCTGCAGAGGCTGGTGACTGAGTTTGGTTTAGTGTGTGAAAGAAGAAAGCCAAGAGTAAATGTGAATAAGAGCAACGTTATCTAATAGGTTCAGTAGGGTTGAGGGACAAGGAAATTGGGAGATTTTGAATGAAGAAAAACTGAAGAAAGTGAAGTGTTTTAGATGTCTGAGAATGGATTTGGCAGCAGATGGAACCATGGAAGCGAAAGTGAGTCACAGGGTGGGGGAGGGGGTGAAGGTTCCAGGAGTGTCGAAGAATGTGTGGAAGGCAAGAAAGTTATCTTGGAGAGCAAAACTGGGTGTGCTTGAAAGAACAGTGGTTCCAACAATGTTTTATGGTTGTGAGGCATATATCCCTGAGGTAGTGAAGTAAGAATTCTACCTGAAATCCTTGTGTGTTGTAAAAAGCGACTAAAGGGGGCAGGAACAGAGGGGCTGGAAACCCTGCTCTTCTTGTATTTCAATTTCTAAGAGTGGAAACAGAAAAAGGAGCTAGGTGGGAAGTTCTCATCCTCCTCAAAGGCTCAGATTGGGGTGTTTGAATGTGTGCAGATGTAACCAAGATTAGAATTGAGAAGATGGGTAATATGTATGAGAAAAGGAACCTGGATGTTCTGACTTTAATTGAAACGAAGCTCAGAGGTAATGGGAAGAATGGTTTGATAATGTCATAGAAAAAAGGTCTGGGGTTGACACGAGAAGAGCCAAGGAAGGAGTAGCACTGCAACTGAGGAAGGAGTTGTGTGAGTCTGTGACAGGATGTATGGAAGTAAATTCTAGATTGATGTGGGTAAAGCTGAAAGTGGATGGCAAGAGATGGGTGATTACTGGTGCTTACGCATCTGGCTACGAGCTGAAAGATCATGAAAGGCAAGTGTTTTGGTGCATAAGACTGTGAATTAGTGATGGGCAATTTAAATGCGAAGTAACTTAGCAGTTGAGGGGTGTGATTTAAATGCGAAGATAAGTAATTCAAATGCAAAATAACTAAGCAGGTGAGGGGTGTGATTTAAATGCGAAGATAAGTAATGTTGCAGTTGAGGGTGTAATTGGTTCAAAAGAGGTATTCAGTGTTATGAATGGAAATGGTGAAGAGCATGTGGAAATGAGTGCATAAAAAAAGACTGGTGATTGGGAATGCCTGGTTTAAAAAGAAAGAGATACACAAGTATATGTATGTGAGTAGGAGAGATGGTTAAGACATTATTAGATTAAGTGTTAATTGATAAGACATGCAAAAGAGAGATCTTTGAATGTGAAAGTTCTGAAAGGGGCAGCTGGTGGGATGTCTGATTACCATCTTGTGGAGGCGAGAGCGAAGATTTGTAAAGGTTTTTGAAAAAGAGAAAACAATGTTGGGGAAGAGAGTGGTGAGAGTAAGTGACCTTGGAATGAGACGTGAAAATATACCAGCAGAGATTGAGTGTAGATTGGCAAAAGGTGAGAGTAAACATAGTGAAAAGAAAAGGTAAGGAATGGAAGGTATTTAGGGAAGCAGTGATGCATGTGGCATGGGAAAGGTGGAAGGAGGGCACATTAGAAAGGGAAATGAGTGGTAGGATGAAGAAGTTGCTAGAAGAGAAAAGGGGGATTTTTGGCTGGTACTTACAGGTACAGAGTACAAATGATTGGGAGATGTACAAGAGAAGGTGGCAAAAGGTAAAGAGGAAGATGCAGGGGGTAGAAAAAGAGGCCAAATGAGAGTTGGGGGGAGAGAGTATCATTAAACTTTTGGAAGAATAAAAAGATGTTTTCGAAGGACATAAATTATGTGCAAAAGGCAAGAGAGCAAGTGAAAACATTGGTGAAGGGGGAAAATGAGGAAGCGATAACAAGTCTTTTTGCGTGCCGTTTAGTGACCCACTTGAATCTTAGTGAAATCCCTGAATCTTAGTAACAGATATAGGTATATCATCTATGGTAGATAGCTTAGATATTAGGAGAGCAACCATTGAAATGAAGTTGGAGGATACTTCCACCTTCCAAACTGTGAGGAAAACTTGTTGCTGCATTACCTAACAACATCATAGCAATGAACTCTCCACTGACAGGAAGTTTAGCATACTAGACAATGAAGTACAGGATGATCATGGCATCATCCTAGTCAGGGACTCCAAAGTGAGATATCAGGACCAGTTCTATGTGGTGTGTAGAAATAGGAGGAACTGTTGTTACCAAGAGGCTAGGATTGAACAAGTCCTACATAATGTCTCAAACAATCCTGAAGATGTGATTTTTGTCTTTCAGGTGGGGATGAACAAAGTAGTTAATGGGAGACAGAAAGAAATATTAGCGGAGGACAGGGAACTTATCAGCATGTTTAAGAAAGTCATAGGAAGCTTATAATATCAGGATTACTGCCAAGGTATGACATCAATTCCTGCACCCTCAGCAGAATGCTGGGGATATACAGAAGAATCGAAGCTCTCTGTGGAGAGGAAAATAGTGTGTTCAGTATAGAACTGTGGGACCATTTTAGTCATGTGAAATCTCTGTACATGAGGGATGTTCTTCACTTAAATGGAATAGGAAAAGCCCACTTTGGTAAAGAATTAGATGAGAGCATTATGCCTTTTTTCTGAAAGAGATAAGCTATTCAGGAGAGCAAATTACAGTCGAGCTAATGAAGGAACTAGGAGAATGAGGGAGGGTGAGGGGGTAGCTGTGGAAGGTGAGTCGCTGTGGTGGGAATGTGAATGTGAAAGGGATCTGAGGAACAAGGCGTCCAGTTTGACTACAATAAGGGTAGCAGGAGAGACTGGATGGGACCTTGGTGGTAGGGATCCTTAGAGATTAGCAGTAACGTCACAGGCAGAGGAATTAGCAATGAAAGGTTAGGGAGGGTTGTTTGGGAACAACTCAGCAGTATGAGCAGCAGGGTAGCACAGCTACAGGTCAACTCTCAGGCAACTTTTAGGGCCAAGGCCAGTTGGGTCCAGTATGGGGAGGGTCAGAGTAAGGTGGTGAACCCAAAACAGATGGAGAACCATATCTCTCCCACAGCTGGGGGGGAGAGAGAGAGAGAGAGAGAGAGAGAGAGAGAGAGAGAGAGAGAGAGAGAGAGAGAGAGAGAGAGAGAGAGAGAGAGAGAGAGAGAGAATCAACTCTAAGGGGGATAAGTTTAACATACGAAATGCCAGGAGCATCACTACAAAACACAATGAACTTATATCCTATGAAGTTACTGAAAGACTGAACATTATTGCAATCTCAGAAATGTGGGTAATCTCTGTGAATAAACACTTAAGTCCTGAGTTAGTAATATCTGGATACGAACCATTTAAGAAAGATTTCTTACACAGGATAGGCGGAGTTTTGATCTGTGGTGATGACAATCTACATGCTATTAAGATAAGCAAAGTAGACACACACACTTATGACTCTCTTTATACTGACATTGCCAACAAGTCAAAAAGTAAACTACATCTCGGTGTTATTTACAGACCTCCTAAGCAAAATGAATACAACAATAAGATGCTGTACAATGAAATCAAAACTACAGTAAACAGTAAAGAGGTTATAATAGTAGGGGCAGCCCAAACATAAACAGGAACACGTTAACAGGTGACTGAAAGAGGGAACGAGACTAACGGAACTCATTAAAGATGCTTTTCTGGAACAGTTAATAAAAAGAAACTAGAGGTAAAAACATTCTAGACCTTCTCCTCACCAGTGATACAAACTTAAATCAATTCTTGCGAAGTAAGCAAGAGTTTGTCAAACGGCAATCACAATTTGACTAGATTAGAGATAAATCTAGAATCTGAAATAAATAACAAACTCTTGATCCTAAATCAGTGGTGAGCAAATTTTGAAAACATTAGACATGAAATTCACACTACCAATTGGACAAATCTTCTTGATGTTCACACAACAGAGGAAACGTGGAATAATTCTACAAACACACTACTCGAGATTGAAAATGCACATATTCCACAAATTGCAAAGAGAACTTGCAATATTTCAAAACAATAATGGATGAATAGAATTCATTCATTTTTATTATACAGGTTGTATCTCTAATTCAACACTCTGTGGTCAGTAACTCGCATGTTCTGGCACATTTTGAATCTGCTGCCATTAATCTATGGATCTGCTGTTAGCAGCACTGAGGTGCTAAAAACTGTTTAAACTGCAGCTGAGCTAATCAAGTCCTGTAAATTTCATGCATTCAGTTTTTTGCAGAAAATGAAAGCCAGAAAAGTTTAAAGTTTTGGAAAACTTTGAAAGGAGCCATGAGAACAGAATCAGACAGTGCACTTATAAAGTGGTTTAAGCTCCCACATAATGAAGGTGTAAGCATTTCTGGGGGGATGTTCATCAAGCAGGCCTAAGTTTTTCATGAAGAACTGAAGCTAAACTTCTCTCATCCTTCTTTCATACTATTCGCCATTTCCGGCATTAGCGAGGTAGCATTAAGAACAGAGGACTGGGCCTTTGAGGGAATATCCTCACCCGGCCCCCTTCTCTGTTCCTTCTTTTGGAAAATAAAAAAAAAAAAAAGAGAGAGAGAGAGAGAGGAGAGGATTTCCAGCCCCCAGCTCCCTTCCCTTTTAGTCACCTATGACACGCAGGGAATAAGTGGGAAGTATTCTTTCTCCCCTATCCCCAGGGAGAACTGAGGCTAAACTATGACTGAATATTTGCATGGATGGTTACACAAGTTGAAGTGGAGACATGGAATTTCAGTACATAGTGAATGCGGTGAAAAGCATAGTGCTGACATGGAAGCTTGTAGTGTAAGACTGTATTAAAAGAATCTATAAAAACTCCAATTCTCTATCAAAACAACCAACAGCAATATGTACAGAGTGGGAGAGTGTATGAACCGGCTACCCAACTGGGACTGACGCAGTGCTTTCGTTACATTATCTACTCATCACAAAGCTGCGACAATGTCTGTGGATGAACGTGCATAGTTAATGGCAGCAGAAAACTTAGCCCCAGAAAAGTGTATAATGCTGACAAATCTGCCCTGTATTGACATCATATGCCATGAGAAACCCTTGCCCAAGATACTGAGTCTCCATCTAGAGGTACTTCTAATGTAATCTGATGTAACAATAAAAACCTTGTTCGGAAGCATTAATGGTTGTATCATTTGCTGTTTTAAGCTTTTTTCTATCCTTGATAACACAGCAATAAGTATGTAGAATGAGCTGGCAAGACTAGGGGTTGGGTATTTGTTTACAAAGAGGGTTCCCTTAGGGGTCAAGTTCTGTTTTCCTGCATTTTCTGTGGTCTGGGAATGGCCAGGTCCCAAGGTTACCAAATTAAAGATGTTCAACATGTAACTGATCACCAATTCCCGCATCAACGAGGGAGCACCAGGAAACAGATGAAGGGAGACCCATCATCTCATATGTACATACATGCCCATACATGTACATATACAAACATACATATGCATACACAGACATATATCTGTGAACACATGTACATATTCATACTCGCTTGCCTTCATCCATTCTCAGCGCCACCCCACATTCGTTCACATTCAGTCTCTAGTTGTCATGTGTAATGCACACAAACCACAACTCCCTATACACATCCAGGCCCCACAGAACTTTTCATGGTTTACCCAACACATCTCACATGCCCAGGTTCAGTCCATAGACTGTGTGTCAACCCTGGTATAACATGTCGTTCCAATTCATTCTATTCCTTGTGGGCCTCTCACCCTCCTGCATGTTCAGGTCCTGCTGGCTCAAAATCTTTTTCCTTCCTTGCACCTCCATTTGCTCTCCTGATTCTCCTTGTTCCCTCAACCTTTCCTCACTCATTCTCTCCATATGTCGAAACCATTTCAACACACCCTCTTCAGCTCTCTCGACCACATTCTTTTCATTATCACACATCTCTCTTACCCTTTCATTACTTACCTGATCAAACCACCTCATACCACATATTGTCTTCAAACATTTCTAATTTCCAACACATCTACCCTCCTCCGTACAACTCGATCTATGGCCCATCCCTTGCAACCACATGATATTGTTGAAACTACTACTATTCCTTCAAACATACCCATTTTTGCACACCAAGGTAACATTCTCTCTTTCCATACATTCTTCATCTCTCCCAGAACTTTTGCCCCTTTCCCCACCCTATGACTCGCTTCCATTTCCATGGTTCCATTCGCTGTTAAGTGAACTCTCAGATATCAAAAACACTTCATTTCCTCCAATTTTTCTCCATTCAAACTCACATCCCAACTAAATTGTCCCACAACCCTGCCTAACCTAATAACCTTGCTCTTACTCACATTCACTCTCAACTTTCTCACACTTTTCCAAACTCAGTCACCAACTTTTGCAGTTTCTCATTTGAATCAGTCATTAGTACTGTATCATCAGCGAATAACAACCAACACACTTCCCAAGCCCTCTCATCCCCAACAGACTGCATACTCGCCCTTCTCTCCAAAACTCATGCATTTACCTCCCTAACCATCTTATCCATAAGCAAATTAAACAACCATGGAGACATCACACACACCCCTGCTGCAGACCAACTTTCACTGGGAACCAATCACTCTTCTCTCATCCTACTTGTGCACATGCCTTACACCCATGATAAAAACTTCTCACTGCTTTTAGCAACTTACCTCCCACACCATATACTCTTAAGACCTTCCACAAAGCATCTCTATCAACCCTGTCATATGCCTTTTACAGATCCATAAAGGCCACATACAAATCCATCTGTTTCTCTCAGTATTTCTTACACATATTCTTCAAACACCAGATCCACACATCCTCTACCACTTCTGAAACCACACCACTCCTCCCCAGTCTAATGCTCTGTACATGCCTTCACTCTAATCAATACTCTTCTATACAAATTTTCAGGAATACTCAACAAATTTTTGCCTCTGTAGTTTGAACACTCATCTTTATCCCCTTTGCCATTGTACAACGGCACTATACATGCATTCCACCAATCCTCAGGCACTTCACATCCATACATACACTGAATATCCTTACCAATCAAACAACAACACAGTCACCACCTTTCTTAATAAAGTCAACAGCAATACCATCCAAACCTGCTGCCATGCCTGAATTCATCTTCCACAAGGGTTTCACCACCTCTTCTCTCTTCACCAAACTACTCTCTCCAACTTTCTCACTTTGCACACCTCCCTGACCAAAACACCCTACATCTGCCACTCTATCATCAAACACATTCTACAAACCTTCAAAATACTCACTCCATCAGTACCTGTTATCATTGCCCCCTTCACCAATGTTCCCATTTCTTCTCTTGCCTTTCGCACATTATTTACCTCCGAAAACATCTTTTTATTCTCCCTTAAGTTCAATACTCACTTACCCCAACTCTCATTGGCCCTCTTTTTCAACTCTTGCACCCTCCTCTTGACCTCATGCTACTTTCTCTTAAACATCTGGTCATTTGCACTCATTCCTTGCAAGTAGCATCCAAACACCTCTCTCTTCTCTTTCACGAACAACTTTCTTTACTTCTTCATCCCACCACTCACCATCCTTTCCAATCTACCCACCTCCCACCTTTCTCATGCCACATGCATCTCTTGCATATGCCATCACTACTTACCTAAATACATCCCATTCCTCACCCACTCTCCTCATGTACGTGTAGGATGAGAGGAAAGTGATTGGTTTTCAGTGAATGTAGGTTCGCAGCAGGGGTGTGTGATGTCTCCATGGTTGTTTAATTTGTTTATGGATGGGGTTGTTAGGGAGGTGAATGCAAGAGTTTTGGAAAGAGGGGCAAGTATGAAGTCTGTTGTGGATGAGAGAGCTTGGGAAGTGAGTCAGTTGTTGTTCACTGATGATACAACGCTGGTGGCTGATTCATGGGAGAAACTGCAGAAGCTGGTGACTGAGTTTGGTAAAGTGTGTGAAAGAAGAAAGTTAAGAGTAAATGTGAATAAGAGCAAGGTTATTAGGTAAAGTAGGGTTGAGGGTCAAGTCAATTGGGAGGTAAGTTTGAATGGAGAAAAACTGGAGGAAGTAAAGTGTTTTAGATATCTGGGAGTGGATCTGGTAGCGGATGGAACCATGGAAGCGGAAGTGAATCATAGGGTGGGGGAGGGGGCGAAAATCCTGGGAGCCTTGGAGAATGTGTGGAAGTCGAGAACATTATCTCGGAAAGCAAAAATGGGTATGTTTGAAGGAATAGTGGTTCCAACAATGTTGTATGGTTGTGAGGCGTGGGCTATGGATAGAGTTGTGCGCAGGAGGGTGGATGTGCTGGAAATGAGATGTTTGAGGACAATGTGTGGTGTGAGGTGGTTTGATCGAGTAAGTAATGTCAGGGTAAGAGAGATGTGTGGAAATAAAAAGAGCATGGTTGAGAGAGCAGAAGAGGGTGTTTTGAAATGGTTTGGGCACATGGAGGGAATGAGTGAGGAAAGATTGACCAAGAGGATATATGTGTCGGAGGTGGAGGGAACGAGGAGAAGTGGGAGACCAAATTGGAGGTGGAAAGATGGAGTGAAAAAGATTTTGTGTGATCGGGGCCTGAACATGCAGGAGGGTGAAAGGAGGGCAAGGAATAGAGTGAATTGGATTGATGTGGTATACCGGGGTTGACGTGCTGTCAGTGGATTGAATCAGGGCATGTGAAGCGTCTGGGGTAAACCATGGAAAGTTGTGTGGGGCCTGGATGTGGAAAGGGAGCTGTGGTTTCGGGCATTATTGCACGACAGCTAGAGACTGAGCGTGAACGAATGGGGCCTTTGTTGTCTTTTCCTAGTGCTACCTCGCACACATGAGGGGGGAGGGGGATGGTAGTCCATGTGTGGCGAGGTGGCGATGGGAATGAATAAAGGCAGACAGTGTGAATTGTGTGCATGGG
This sequence comes from Panulirus ornatus, assembly GCF_036320965.1. Taxonomy (NCBI): domain Eukaryota; kingdom Metazoa; phylum Arthropoda; class Malacostraca; order Decapoda; family Palinuridae; genus Panulirus; species Panulirus ornatus. The sequence continues at coordinate 25,835,467 of NC_092278.1, forward strand.
TATATATGTATGTGTCTGTAAGTGTATATATATGTGTACATTGAGATGTATAGGTATGTATATTTGCGAGTGTGGACGTGTATGTATATACATTGTGTATGGGGGTGGGTTGGGCCATTTCTTTCGTCCGTTTCCTTGCGCTACCTCGCAAACGCGGGAGACAGCGACAAAAAAAAAAAAAAATTAATCTTTTATTTTGCTTTGTCGCTGTCTCCCACGTTAGCGAGGTAGCGTAAGGAAACAGATGAAAGAAATGGCCCAACCCACCCACATACACATGTATATACATACACGTCCACACATGCAAATATACATACCTATACATCTCAACATATACATATATATATACACACAGACATACAATATAAACATGTACATAATTCATACTGTCTGCCTTTATTCATTCCCATCGCCACCCCGCCACACATGAAATAACAGCCTCCTCCCCCAAAATGTGTTCGAGGTAGCGCTAGGAAAAGACAACAAAGGCCACATTCATCCACACTCAGTCTCTAGCTATCATATATAATGCACCGAAACCACAGCTCCCTTTCCACATCCAGGCCCCACACAACTTTCCATGGTTTACCCCAGACGCTTCACATGCCTTGGTTCAATCCATTGACAGCACATCGACCCCGGTATACCACATCGTTCCAATTCACTCTATTCCTTGCATGCCTTTCATCCTCCTGCATGTTCAGGCCCTGATCACTCAAAATCTTTTTCACTCCATCTTTCCACCTCCAATTAGGTCTCCCACTTGTCCTCGTTCCCTCCACCTCTGACACATATATCTTCTCGGTCAATCTTTCCTCACTCATCCTCTCCATGTGACCATTTTAAAACACCCTCTTCTGCTCTCTCAACCACACTCTTTATATTACCACACATCCCTCTTACCCTTTCATTGCTTACTTGATCAAACCACTTCACATCACATATTGTCCTCAAACATCTCATTTCCAGCACATCCACCCTCCTCCGCACAACTCTATCTATAGCCCACGCCTCACAACCATATAACATAGTTGGAACCACTATTCCTTCAAACATACCCATTTTTGCTTTCAAAGATAATGTTCTTGCCTTCCACACATTCTTCGACGCTCCCAGAACTCTGGCCCCTCGCCCACCCTGTGACTCACTTCCGCTTCCATCCGCTGCCAAATCCACTCCTAGATATCTAAAACACTTCACTTCCTCCAGTTTTTCTCCATTCAAACTTACCTCCCAATTGACTTGTCCCTCAGCCCTGCTGTACCTAATAACCTTGCTCTGATCCACATTTACTCTCAGCTTTCCTCTTTCACACACTTTACCAATATCGGTCACCAGCTTCTGCAGTTTCTCATCTGAATCAGCCACCAGCGCTGTATCATCAGCGAACAACAACTGACTCACTTCCTAAGCCCTCTCATCCACAACAGACTGCATACTTGCCCCTCTCTCCAAAACTCGTGCATTTACCTCCCTAACAACCCTATCCATAATCAAATTAGAAAACCATGGGGACATCACACACCCATGCCACAGACTGACATTCAATGGGAACCAATCACTCTCCTCTCTTCCTACCTGCACACATGCCTTACATTCTTGGTAAAAACTTTTCACTGCTTCTAACAACTTACCTATCACACCATATGCTCTTAATATCTTCCACTGATACCTGGTCTTCCACCCCAAAATTGCTGACACCTTGATCACTCAGATGCTCCCAAAACACTTGCCTCTTGATGTCTTTCTTCTCATGACCAGGTGCATAAGCACCAATAATCACCCATCTCTCTCCATTCACCTTCAGTTTTACCCACATCAATCTAGAATTTACTTCCTTACACTCTATCACACAGTCCCACAACGCATGTTTTAGGAGTAGTGCTACTCCTTCCTTAGCTCTTGTCCTTTCACCAAACCCTGACTTTACTCCTAAGACTTTTACAAACCATTCTTCCCCTTTACCCTTGAGCTTCATTTCACTCAGAGTCAGAATATCCACATTTCCTTCCTCAAGTATATTACCTATCTCTCCTTTCTTCTCAACTTGGTTATATCCACCAACATTCAGACCTTCCACTGACTATGGATGACAAGGAAATGGATACCACACAAAATCATTCCTTTAACTCCATATTCATCCTTGAAGAAATGTCTCAAATACCGCAACCAATGAAAACATTTCAAGGATTTGATGAAGAAGAGCTGAAGGTTACAGAAATAAAGAGCTCTGAAGTACTTAAATACTTGGACCAATTAAATCCTAACAAATCCAACACCCCCCACGATAACTTAGCTCCACTTAAAGTCCCCATACTTAATATTTTCTAAAAGAAGCTTCATGTTATACGATTCCTTCATGTTAGCTGTGTGTGCCAGAGGAACGGGGGAACTAATTTCCACTGTGGAGTACAACTGCTTTCAAGCTTACTTTTGATGACTTAATAAACAAGCACCACTCATCTGCATTATATCTGTTGCCAAATACCTCCATAACAGAATGAACATCATTGCAAAACACCAAATCATCTTCAAGGGAGAAAAATTCTTTGAAAACGACATGGTGATCATGATAAAAACAAACTTTAGTTTCATTCTGGAGAAGATTCCAGACCTTTATCCTGGAACCCTAAAGTTCAGCTTGCTTCTTTGACAAATTTAAATCATGGATGAGATTATTAAGATCTCCTTGACTCAGCAGATGAGGTTCACTTGCAGAACTGCTTGCTTCAAATGCTGGATCCATATTGTTCTCTACTTGGTCTACTTTCTCATCACCAAACTCATCATCACTCAGTGTCATGCTTCTTGGAGGCTCTGGCACAGGTAATTCCTGACTGTGAGGTATTGGCCTCATAGCAGTTGGTAAATTAGGATACTTAACAGTATGCTTGGATCTTGATGTTATACCATTTATATTTGTCCGGCAGAGGTAGAAATCCGAAGCATGATCTTTGGGTTCTCTCCAAACCATTAGAATGGCAAAAGGAATATGGCATGAACCTTTTGCTCAGGCTGTGAGAAACCTGACATAAGTGACAAAACAAATATGGGGGGGGGGGGGGGGGGGGGGGGACTTTTATCCTGGTCATCCACTTTAAAACCAAAGTAATGCTCATATCATTTTTTATCGAGGGGTGTGAAAGAACATTTTTGCAATATGAATGTCAATTCACTACAGATGTAACAGAAAGAATTCACACACAGTATTTCAGCATTATAATGGTGGATAGGGTGTCAGCACAATACTTGAATACACAAAAGCTCAATCTGTCAACTGAGTGGAAAAAACTATTTACACACTGAGTTCTAGCCTACAACTAACAGAGAACTGCTTGCTACCTTGGAGTGGGCACTCTCTGAATGTCCCAACATTTCCAGTCATGTTTCTGCAGGCCCCTGGTGACTCATTTATCTAGGCTTGTGCTTTCAAAAAGAAGCTATTGCACTTCACAATGAAAATAGCTGCGTTTGTTAAACATATTGTTTTAAATGTTCCATAGAGCACTGGTACATATATAGTGTATTTAATGATATGCAAGTATGCTGGAACAAGAAACCTATAGGTGACAGAGAAATTCTGAAAACATATTTGGATTCAGCGAGCAAAAATTCATAAGAAACAGATATTATTTCACATGACAAAATCTTTGTTGACCAGTGTTATGGCATAAAAAAGAACACTGTGTATGCGTGAAACTATGTTTACTGAGCCTATGCATCTTGGAGGGAAGGTATATCACTTCATAATTTATCATCATTTAATTCTTATTTGTAAGCATCCATCTGTTTCAGGGAATATACTTATGTACCTAACGCTCTGTCCATTTTCTTGCGGTGACAGATTCCCCATAATCGCACCATTCTATTAAAAGTCTGATTGTATCTTCAAAAAGCAATGAATATGCTTGAGTTCTTGTGATGAACCTCTCCAACAGACAATATATTTGTGACTCAGAAATGCATGTACTTTTCTTGGAAGGAACTGAAATTTTTCTGCTAAATCTCTACTCAGATATCATTTAACTCCTGATTCCATTATTCTACCATCTTTTAAATGGAGTAGAAACTAAAATAATAGAAAGTTGATATCTCTTAATTAGGTATTCATAGCAATAACTGATTCAATGCCAACATCACAAGCACTCAAGGTAATTCTCAAGAAGGGACACAAGAACTCCAATTTACCAAAAGCATTAAGCCAAGACTCACCGACTGGTTGGAGAGTGCTGACGCTCCCTCTGGTGTAACTTCTCCCAACAGGTGAGAGGGATACATGCTTCCCCCTACACCACTACGGTTATTGCTCCCATCTTCCCCACTGACTTCAGAGCTGCTATCACGCCCCTGGGGAATAAACAAAATGGATTTCATCATTATTTAGTCAATTGAATGATGCTTAAAATGAAGTTATTGCTAAATTAAAGAATGAAATTACATTTGGCCTTCCTACATAGGAAAAGGGTTTTCCAGAATATCCTTTGCAGACTGAGGTAAGTCCTCTTTGTGAAAAGTAAGCATAATTTCTGTCAGTTTTCTTAAACCATTCTACACCATATGCCCACAAACAGATACCTAAAAAAATTTTGTACAATGAGGTCTTGTCCATAAAATGAGTATTCTTTCACTTATTACTCAGTTTTTCATTGACCACAGATCATTCATATGCGAGTAAACTGTCCTTATTACCACAACGAAAATATACAGGATAGCGATTACCTCTTCCATGTTAGCAAAATAGCATTAGCAAAAAATGCACAAAGTCATCTTTTTCACACAATCACACTCTATCTATCATATACAACGTACCAAAACCACAGCATAGCCAGCACAACCAAGCCCTACATCCTACTTCATGGTTTACTTTGATAGCTTCATGTGTCTTGTTTAAGCCCAATGAAGCCAGTCAAATCATCATATACAATGACTGATCTAATTGATTTCATTCCTAAAGTAATTACAATAACAATACTAATAACTTACAAGCACATATGCGGATGGAGCGCAAATGATTTGGGGATGTATAAGAGAATGTGGCAAGAGGTCATGAGGACAGTGCAGGGTTGAAAAAGGGGACAGATGACAGTTAGGGTGGGCAAGCATCAGTAAACTTTAGGGAGAATAAGATATTTTGGAAGGAAGTTAATAATGTGTGAAAAACAAGAAATCAAACAGGAACATCAGTGAAGGGAGCAAAAGGGAAAGTGGTGACAGGCAATGATGACATGAGAAGATGGAGTGAGTTTTGATGGACTATTGAATCTGTTTGATGATTGGGTAACAGATGTAGGGTGTTTGGGTTGGGGTGGTATGCAGAGTATGGAGAGTGGTTTGGTGAAAAAAGGTGATGGGGAAGCCTTACATAAGATGATATGTGGCAAGGCAGCTGGAGTGGATGGTATTGCTGTTGAATATAAGACGAATGTGGGTGACTGTGTTGTTGACTGATTAATTAAGATTTTGTATGTATGGATCATGGTGAGGTGCCTGAGAACTGGCAGAATGCATGTACAATGTCAATGTCTAAAGACAAGGGAGATAAAGGGTGAGTGTTCAAACTAGAGGTATAAGTTTGTTGTGTATACCTGGTAAGGTGTAAGAGAGAGGATTGATTGAAAGGGTGAAGGCATGTACAGCCATCAGATTAGGGAGGAAAGGTGTGGTTTCAGAAATGGTTGAGGATGTAAGGATCAGGTGTCTGCTTTAAAGATTGTGTGTAAGAAATACAGAGAAGCATGAATCTGGAGAAAAAATATGACTGGGTTGAAAGAGATGCCTTGTGGAAGGTCTTAAAATATATGGTTGGGAAGAATGCCTTTCCTTGTCAGTTTTTGGCGCTACCTTGCAAATGTGGGAAACAAATGGTGATCAAGTAAGAAAAAATATTATTAATATCAACGGACTGAACCAGGGCATGTGAAATGTCTGGGGTAAACCATGGAAAGGTGTGGGGCCTGGATGCTGATAGGGACCTGTGGTTTTTGTGCATTACACATGACAGCTAGAGAATGAATGTGAATGAATGTGGTCTTTTTTTTCTGTTTTCCTGGTGCTGCCTCACTCAAGGAGGGGGTAGTGATGCTATTTCCTGTGGGGTGGGGCAGCGCCAAAAATGGATGAAGATAAGAAAGTATGAATATGTACATGTGTACATAGGTGCATGTCTGTATATGTAATGTATATGTATGTATATGTATGTATATATCATCAATGGCTGTGGTTTCAGAGCATTACACATGACAGCTAGAGACTGAGTGTGAATGAATGTGGCCTTTGTTGTTTTTTCCTAGCGCTACCTCGAGCACATGCAGGGGGAGGGGGGTGCCATTTCATGTGTGGCGGGGTGGCGACACGAATGGCTGAAGGTAGCAAGTATGAATATGTACATGTGTATATATGTATTTGTCTGTGTATGTATAAGTATGTATACTTTGAAATGTATAGGTATGTATATGTGCATGTGTGGGCATGTATGTATCTACATGTGTATGTGGGTGGGTTGGGCCATTCTTTTGTCTGTTTCCTTGCGCTACCTCACTAATGTGGGAGACAGCGACAAAGTATAATATAATAAAATATATATATATATATATATATATATATATATATATATATATATATATAGGGTGGGGGAGGGGGCGAAAATTTTGGGAGCCTTGAAAAATGTGTGGAAGTCGAGAACATTATCCCGGAAAGCAAAAATGGGTATGTTTGAAGGAATAGTGGTTCCAACAATGTTGTATGGTTGCGAGGCGTGGGCTATGGATAGAGTTGTGCGCAGGAGGATGGATGTGCTGGAAATGAGATGTTTGAGGACAATGTGTGGTGTGAGGTGGTTTGATCGAGTAAGTAACGTAAGGGTAAGAGAGATGTGTGGAAATAAAAAGAGCGTGGTTGAGAGAGCAGAAGAGGGTGTTTTGAAATGGTTTGGGAACATGGAGAGAATGAGTGAGGAAAGATTGACCAAGAGGATATATGTGTCGGAGGTGGAGGGAACGAGGAGAAGAGGGAGACCAAATTGGAGGTGGAAAGATGGAGTGAAAAGGATTTTGTGTGATCAGGGCCTGAACATGCAGGAGGGTGAAAGGAGGGCAAGAAATAGAGCGAATTGGAGTGATGTGGTATACAGGGGTTGACGTGCTGTCAGTGGATTGAATCAAGGCATGTGAAGCGTCCGGGGTAAACCATGGAAAGCTGTGTAGGTATGTATATTTGCGTGTGTGGACGTGTGTATGTACATGTGTATGGGGGGGGTTGGGCCATTTCTTTCGTCTGTTTCCTTGCGCTATCTCGCAAACGCGGGAGACAGCGACAAAGTATAAAAAAAAAAAAAAAATATATATATATATATATATATATATATATATATATATATATATATATATATATATATTTTTTTTTTTTTTCAAACTATTCGCCATTTCCCGCGTTCGCGAGGTAGCGTTAAGAACAGAGAACTGGGCCATTGAGGGAATATCCTCACCTGGCCCCCTTCTCTGTTTCTTCTTTTGGAAAAAAAAAAAAAAAAAAAAAAAAAAAAAAAAAAAAATTTGAGAGGGGAGGATTTCCAGCCCCCTGCTCCCTTCCCTTTTAGTCGCCTTCTACGACACGCAGGGAATACGTGGGAAGTATTCTTTCTCCCCTATCCCCGGGATATATATATATATATATATATGTGCATGTATGGGTGTTTATGTATACATATGTATATATGAGTGCATAGGCCATTCTTCGTCTGTTTCCTGGCACTACCTACCTTCCCCAACAGACTTCATACTTGCCCCTCTTTCCAAAACTCTTGCATTTACCTCCCTAACAACCCCATCCATAAACAAATTAAACAACCATGGAGACATCACACACCCATGCCGCAAACCTACATTCACTGAGAACCAATCACTTTCCTCTCTTCCTACACGTACACATGCCTTACATCCTCGATAAAAACTTTTCACTGCTTCTAACAACTTGCCTCCCACACCATATATTCTTAATACCTTCCACAGAGCATCTCTATCAACTCTATCATATGCCTTCTCCAGATCCATAAATGCTACATACAAATTCATTTGCTTTTCTAAGTATTTCTCACATACATTCTTCAAAGCAATCACCTGATCCACATATCCTCTACCACTTCTGAAACCACACTGCTCTTCCCCAATCTGATGCTCTGTACATGCCTTCACCCTCTCACTCAATACCCTACCATATAATTTACCAGGAATACTCAACAAACTTATACCTCTGTAATTTCAGCACTCACTTTTATCCCCTTTGCCTTTGTACAATGGCACTATGCAAGCATTCCTCCAATCCTCAGGCACCTCACCATGAGACATACATACATTAAATAAACTTACCAATCAGTCAACAATACAGTCACGCCCTTTTTAATAAATTCCACTGCAATGCCATCCAAACCCGCTGCCTTGCTGACTTTCATCTTCCGCAAAGCTTTTACTACCTCTTCTCTGTTTACCAAATCATTCTCCCTAACCCTCTCACTTTGCACACCACCTCAACCAAAACACCCTATATCTGCCACTCTATCTTCAAACACATTCAACAAACCTTCAAAATACTCACTCCATCTCCTTCTCACATCACCACTACTTGTTATCATCTCCCCATTAGCCCCCTTCACTGAAGTTCCCATTTGTTCCCTTGTCTTACGCACTTTATTTACCTCCTTCCAAAACATCTTTTTATTCTCCCTAAAATTTAATGATATTCTCTCACCCCAACTCTCATTTGCCCTCTTTTTCACTTCTTGCACCTTTCTCTTGACCTCCTGCCTCTTCCTTTTATACATCTCCCACTCATTTGCATTATTTCCCTGCAAAAATCATCCAAATGCCTCTCTCTTCTCTTTCACTAATAATCTTACTTCTTCACCCCACCACTCACTACCCTTTCTAATCTGCCCACCTCCCACGCTTCTCATGCCACAAGCATCTTTTGCGCAAGCCATCACTGCTTTCCTAAATATATCCCATTCCTCCCTCACTCCCCTTATCTCCTTTGTTCTCACCTCTTTCCATTCTGTATCAAGTCTCTCCTGGTACTTCCTCACACAAGTCTCCTTCCCAAGCTCACTTACTCTCACCACTCTCTTCACCCCAACATTCTCTCTTCTTTTCTGAAAACTATTACAAATCTTCTCCTTCGCCTCCACAAGATAGTGATCAGATATCCCTCCAGTTGCACCTCTCAGCACATTAACATCCAAAAGTCTCTTTCGCACGCCTATCAATCAACACGTAATCCAATAACGCCGTCTGGCCATCTCTCCTACTTACATACGTATACTTGTGTATATCTCTCTTTTGAAACCAGGTATTCCCAATCACCAGTCCTTTTTCAGCACATAAATCTACAAGCTCTTCACCATTTCCATTTACAACACTGAACACCCCATGTGCACCAATTATTCCCTCAACTGCCACATTACTCACCTTTGCATTCAAATCACCCATCACTATAACCCGGTCTCATGCATCAAAACTACTAACACACTCACTCAGATGCTCCCAAAACACTTGCCTCTCATGATCTTTCTTCTCATGCCCACGTGCATATGCACCAACAATCACCCATCTCTCTCCATCCACTTTCAGTTTTACCCATATCAATCTAGAGTTTATTTCTTACACTCTATCACATACTCCTACCAATCCTGTTTCAGGAGTGGTGCTACTCCTTTCCTTGCTCTTGTCCTCTCACTAACCCCTGACTTTACTCCTAAGACAAAATATATTTACCTTTTTATTTGTCATACTTTGTCGCTGTCTCCCTGGGGATAGGGAAGAAAGAATACATCCCACGTATTCCCTGTGTGTCGTAGAAGGTGACTATAAGGGGAGGGAGCGAGAGGCTGGAAATCCTCCCTTCTTGTTTTTATTCTTTTAATTTTCCAAAAGAAGGAACAGAGAAGGAGGCCAGGTGAGGACATTCCCTCAGAGGCCCAGTCCTCTGTTCTTAACGCTACCTTGCTAACGCGGGAAATGGCGAATAGTTTGAAATATATATTTTTATTATTATTTTGCTTTGTCGCTGTCTCCCGCGTTTGCGAAGTAGCACAAGGAAACAGACAAAAGAAATGGCCCAACCCACCCCCCTACACATGTATATACATACATGTCCACACATGCAAATATACATACCCATACATCTCAATGTACACATGTATATACACACACAGACACATACATATATACACATGCACACAATTCACACTGTCTGCCTTTATTCATTCCCATCGCCACCTCGCCACACATGGAATAACATCCCCCTCCCCCCTCATGTGTGCCAGGTAGCGCTAGGAAAAGACAACAAAGGCCCCATTCGTTCACAGTCTCTAGCTGTCATGCAATAATGCCCGAAACCACAGCTCCCTTTCCACATCCAGGCCCCACACAACTTTCCATGGTTTACCCCAGATGCTTCACATGCCCTGATTCAATCCATTGACAGCACATCAACCCCGGTATACCACATCGATCCAATTCACTATATTCCTTGCCCGCCTTTCACCCTCCTGCTTGTTCAGGCCCCGATCACTCAAAATATTTTTCACTCCATCTTTCCATCTCCAATTTGGTCTCCCACTTCTCCTCGTTCCCTCCACCTCCGACACATATATCCTCTTGGTCAATCTTTCCTCACTCATTCTCTCCATGTGCCCAATCCATTTCAAAACACCCTCTTCTGCACTCTCAACCACGCTCTTTTTATTTCCACACATCTCTCTTATCCTTACATTACTTACTCGATCAAACCACCTCACACCACATATTGTCCTCAAACATCTCATTTCCAGCACATCCACCCTCCTGCGCACAACTCTATCCATAGCCCACGCCTCGCAACCACACAACGTTGTTGGAACCACTATTCCTTCAAACATACCCATTTTTGCTTTCCGAGATAATGTTCTCGACTTCCAAACATTCTTCAAGGCTCCCAGGATTTTCGCCCCCTCCCCCACCCTATGATTCACTTCCGCTTCCATGGTTCCATCCACTGCTAGACCCACTCCCAGATATCTAAAACACTTTACTTCCTCCAGTTTTTCTCCATTCAAACTTACCTCCCAATTGACTTGACCCTCAACCCAACTGTACCTAATACCCTTGCTCTTATTCACATTTACTCTTAACTTTCTTCGTTCACACACTTTACCAAACTCAGTCACCAGGTTCTGCAGTTTCTCACATGAATCAGCCACCAGCGCTGTATCATCAGCGAACAACAACTGACTCACTTCCCAAGCTCTCTCATCCACAACAGACTGCATACTTGCCTCTCTTTTGAAAACTCTTGCATTCACCTCCCTTACATCGAGGATGTAAGGCATGTGTACGTGTAGGAAGAGAGGAAAGTGATTGGTTCTCAGTGAATGTAGGTTTGCGGCAGGGGTGTGTGATGTCTCCATGGTTGTTTAATTTGTTTATGGATGGGGTTGTTAGGGAGGTGAATGCAAGAGTTTTGGAAAGAGGGGCAAGTATGAAGTCTGTTGGGGATGAGAGAGCTTGGGAAGTGAGTCAGTTGTTGTTCGCTGATGATACAGCGCTGGTGGCTGATTCATGTGAGAAACTGCAGAAGCTGGTGACTGAGTTTGGTAAAGTGTGTGAAAGAAGAAAGTTAAGAGTAAATGTGAATAAGAGCAAGGTTATTAGGTACAGTAGGGTTGAGGGTCAAGTCAATTGGGAGGTGAGTTTGAATGGAGAAAAACTGGAGGAAGTGAAGTGTTTTAGATATCTGGGAGTGGATCTGGCAGCGGATGGAAACATGGAAGCGGAAGTGGATCATAGGGTGGGGAGGGGGCGAAAATTCTGGGAGCCTTGAAGAATGTGTGGAAGTCGAGAACATCATCTCGGAAAGCAAAAATGGGTATGTTTGAAGGAATAGTGGTTCCAACAATGTTGTATGGTTGCGAGGCATGGACTATGGATAGAGTTGTGCACAGGAGGATGGATGTGCTGGAAATGAGATGTTTGAGGACAATGTGTGGTGTGAGGTGGTTTGATCGAGTAAGTAACGTAAGGGTAAGAGAGATGTGTGGAAATAAAAAGAGCGTGGTTGAGAGAGCAGAAGAGGGTGTTTTGAAATGGTTTGGTCACATGGAGAGAATGAGTGAGGAAAGATTGACCAAGAGGATATATGTGTCGGAGGTGGAGGGAACGAGGAGAAGAGGGAGACCAAATTGGAGGTGGAAAGATGGAGTGAAAAAGATTTTGTGTGATCGGGGCCTGAACATGCAGGAGGGTGAAAGGAGGGCAAAGAATAGAGTGAATTGGAGCGATGTGGTATACCGGGGTTGACGTGCTGTCAGTGGATTGAATCAAGGCATGTGTATGGGGGTGGGTTGGGCCATTTCTTTCGTCTGTTTCCTTGCGCTACCTCGCAAACGCGGGAGACAGCGACCAAGTATATATATATATTTTCCCATTTGTTCCCATTTGCTCCCTTGTCTTACGCACTTTATTTACCTCCTTCCAGAACATCTTTTTATTCTCCCTAAAATTTAATGATACTCTCTCACCCCAACTCTCATTTGCCCTTTTTTTCACCTCTTGCACCTTTCTCTTGACCTCCTGTCTCTTTCTTTAATACATCTCCCACTCAATTGCATTTTTTCCCTGCAAAAATCGTCCAAATGCCTCTCTCTTCTCTTTCACTAATACTCTTACTTCTTCATCCCACCACTCACTACCCTTTCTAATCAACCCACCTCCCACTCTTCTCATGCCACAAGCATCTTTTGCGCAATCCATCACTGATTCCCTAAATACATCCCATTCCTCCCCCACTCCCCTTGCTTCCATTGTTCTCACCTTTTTCCATTCTGTACTCAGTCTCTCCTGGTACTTCCTCACGCAGGTCTCCTTCTCAAGCTCACTTACTCTCACCACCCTCTTCACCCCAACATTCACTCTTCTTTTCTGAAAACCCATACAAATCTTCACCTTAGCCTCCACAAGATAATGATCAGACATCCCTCCAGTTGCACCTCTCAGCACATTAACATCCAAAAGTCTCTCTTTCGCACGCCTGTCCATTAACACGTAATCCAATAACGCTCTCTGGCCATCTCTCCTACTTACATAAGTATACTTATGTATATCTCGCTTTTTAAACCAGGTATTCCCAATCATCAGTCCTTTTTCAGCACATAAATCTACAAGCTCTTCACCATTTCCATTTACAACACTGAACACCCAATGTATACCAATTATTCCCTCAACTGCCACATTACTCACCTTTGCATTCAAATCATCCATTATTTACTATACATAATCGCCATTAAGTATGCTACCATAATCTATATGTCTGGTCTAAACATTTTGACATTTACTATATGTTTTGCCTTTGATGTGTTTTGATATTGTCAGTAGTGGTACAAAATGTGAACATATCAACCCTGGATAAGGGGGAACTGTTGAAAAAATATGACCAAGGTACATCAGAGCAGCAACTGTCTGAGATATGGAGTGAACAGTAATTAACTATTAGTACAGTACACAGAGCTCTAAATTTGTGGGACCCTGTCTCCTGAACTTTCCATGCCATCCATCAAGTAGCCTTTTAAACCTCTGTTAACTGCCAGCATTCACTTCCTCATTAGTTAGTTTATTTCAACCATCCATAACCTTAACACAGTGCATGTGCTTCTTTACGTCCCTTCTAACAAGCATTTTACTAAGCTTATTTTTCAAGGACTGGTTACTCTACTGTATCTATTGAAAATTTTTTACCTAAATGCTTTATAGCCCTCAGCCTCTATTCATAGCCAAACTACTTTAATCAAGGTACCATCTCATTTGCTCTTCTCTTTACTGTCACAATAAAATCATTGCACTTCCTTAGGTACTGTGATCAGACTTGAGGCATAATCATGTGTTGGTCTGATATAAAGAGTCAACAATTTTACTAACACGTCCACATATTTGAATAAGTTCCTATATTTGCCTGCACACAGTCTGCCTCTTTAACAATTCCGATTTGAAGCTCAAGTGATAAGAAAAATTAGGCACAATGTTAACACCTACATCTCTCACATGCACATCCCTGTACTCTATTTCCATTAGGTAATAAACACCAAGACCTTTCTTCTTTCACTCTGTTCCATCTTCATCACCTTGTGCTTACTTGGAATAAATCTCACCATTTACTTATCTGACTAAATTTGGAGTTTGTCCAGGACCCCCCTTTTGGCTGATGCAATCAGCATTATCATTTTTTTCCTTCCTGATCTTGGCATTATCCATAAACATAGAATAAAGAAGCAGAAAAAAATAATTCTGAGGTTTTAAGCTCATAGTGAATCAAAGAAATGAATGTGTTCATATGACTATGAAAGATGGTTGAAGTCCAAAACTCAATCAGGAAATGATTCAGTCAATTAAGCTACTGTAGACAGAAACAGTGGTGTCAGTACATCAGGAGAAATTATCGTGGAGCAGGACAAGATATTTCACAGAGAAAATTCAGGCTAAGTGCAATTATACCCAGGGCTGGCTTTAGATATTCAAACAGTTTTGGCATAAATCCATTTGCTACGAATGGAAAGAAGCATTCAGTAGACACAGAGGTGGCTGACAAATATGTTACTGAGTTTGCAAAATTACTGCCTGATGAAAAGTTTAGTCCCAAGCAGGTATACAAGTTGATGAAACAGCACTATACTAGTATCGTATGCAAGGAAAGACACAAGATGCAAAGAATGAAAATGCATCAACAGGGTTTAAAGGTTCAAAGGACTGAGTATCAATCCTAGGACATTCAAATGCAGCAGGTATGCATAAATGGATGTGGTTGGTCATAGGTGTGAATCTACGCCCTAGATAAGTGAAAGGAGTTAAAAAGTACCCAGTGATTCACTGTGCCAATAGAATGGTTGGATTACTACTCAAGTTACCTTAGAGTGGTTTCAAAATTCTCCTACATCAGAAACCAGAGTTCACTGTATGTCTGCTGGGTTAGACCTCAATTGCAAAATCCTTTTACTGTTATATAATCATTCAGTCTACCACAGCGCACATGAACTTGTAAAGAACAATGTTGAAGCAGTAAGTTTGCACTAAAATGAACATCATCCTACCAAACACAATATCAATGAGTATTGCACCCAGTAAACACTACACAGTTTATGAAAAAATTATCATATACTGTAAATGCTACCTGGTGAAGTATGGGGGGTTTTCACCCTCCACAGCCTGGGCTTGGCATAGGTGCTGGAATGGGTCACAGGCTGACCAAGCTGTTGGAAGCCACAATCCTAAGGCCCACATAGCCTTGCTAGTCCGGTGCGCTTTGAAGGTACTTGTCCAATGCAATCTTGAACTTCTACACGGAGCATCCCACCGTTTCTGGGAACCATACCTTTTAGGATTTTCCAATTAAAGATGATGATATACCTTTCCTGTCTGCACTCCAAGGAGTATAGCCTCAGGCACCTCAGATGTTCCCAGTAATTCAGTTCCTTTACCACATCAATATGGGCTGTGAAAGATCTCTGAATACTTTCTAATTCTGTTTGAACTCAACAATATTCAATTTGTGAAAGAAATAGTACCTTGAATAATATCATCACTAGTTTTCTTCCCTTGTCTTGATGAAGACAATGGAGGCCAGAACACTTCTACCACAGAGTGAGTGCAAAAAGAGACTTTCACACAGACTCAAATATGGAAGAAGTTGGGAGGAAAAAAGTGGAAGCCAGAAAACTCTCTCAAGGTTGGCCACAGACACAGAGGATAAGATATGATGCAGTAAATGAAAGACAAAATTGAGGGATGGACAAAGTTTGTAGATACTACATAAAAGACAAATTGCATGTATGGAATGACTGGCATATCATTTTATTTTCATTTTATTATGCTTTGTCGCTGTCTCCCGTGCTAGAGAGGTAGCGCAAGGAAACAGACGAAAGAATGGCCCAACCCACCCACATACACATGTACATACATACACGTCCACACACGCAAATATACATACCTATACATCTCAACGTATACATATATATACACACACAGACATATACATATATACACATGTACATAATTCATAGTCTGCCTTTATTCATTCACCTAGCCACACATGAAATAATGACCCCCTCCCCCCAATGTGTGCGAGGTAGCGCTAGGAAAAGACAACAGGCCACATTCGTTCACACTCAGTCTCTAGCTGTCGTGTAATAATGCCCGAAACCACAGCTCACTTTCCACATCCAGGCCCCACAGAACTTTCCATGGTTTACCCCAGACACTTCACATGCCCTGGTTCAATCCATTAACAGCACATCAACCCCGGTATACCACATTGTTCCGATTCACTCTATTCCTTGCACGCCTTTCACCCTCCCGCATGTTCAGGACCCGATCATTCAAAATCTTTTTCACTCCATCTTTCCACCTCCAATTTGGTCTCCCACTTCTCGTTCCCTCCACCTCTGATACATATATCCTCTTGGTCCATCTTTCCTCACTCATTCTCTCCATGTGACCAAACCACTTCAAAACACCATCTTCTGCTCTCTCAACCACACTCTTTTTATTACCACACATCTCTCTTACCCTATTATTATTTACTCGATCAAACCACCTCACACCACATATTGTTCTCAAACATCTCATTTCCAGCACATCCACCCTCCTGCGCACAACTCTATCCATAGCCCACACCTTGCAACCATACAACATTGTTGGAACCACTATTGCTTCAAACATACCCATTTTTGATTTCCGAGATAATGTTCTCGACTTCCACACGTTCTTCAACGCTCCCAGAATTTTTGCCCCCTCCCCCACCCTATGATTCACTTCCGCTTCCATGGTTCCATCCACTGCCAAATCCACTCCCAGATATCTAAAACATTTCACTTCCTCCAGTTTTTCTCCATTCAAACTTACCTTCCAATTGACTTGACCCTCAACCCTACTGTACCTAATAACCTTGCTCTTATTCACATTTACTCTCAACTTTCTTCTTTCACACACTTTACCAAACTCAGTCACCAGGTTCTGTAGTTTCTCACATGAATCAGAGTGCTGTTTCATCAGCAAACAACAACTGACTCACTTCCCAAGCTCTCTCATCCACAACAGACTGCATACTTGCCCCTCTTTCCAAAACTCTTGCATTCACCTCCCTAACAACCCCATCCATAAACAAATCAAATGTATACTTATGTATATCTCTCTTTTTAAACCAGGTATTCCCAATCACCAGTCCTTTTTCAGCACATAAATCTACAAACTCTTCATCATTTCCATTTACAACACTGAACACCCCATGTACACCAATTATTCCCTCAACTGCCACATTACTCACCTTTTGCATTCAAATCACCCATCACTATAACCCAGTCTCGTGCATCAAAATTACTAACACACTCACTCAGCTGCTTCCAAAACACTTGCCTCTAATGATCTTTCTTCTCATGCCCAGGTACATATGTACCAATAATCACCCATCTCTATCCATCCACTTTCAGTTTTACTCATATCAATCTAGAGTTTACTTTCTTACACTCTATCACATACTCCCACCACTCCTGTTTCAGTAGTGCTACTCCTTCCCTTGCACTTGTCCTCTCACTAACCCCTGACTTTACTCCCAAGTCATTCCCAAACCACTCTTTCCCTTTACCCTTGAGCTTCGTTTCACTCAGAGCCAAAACATCCAGGTTCCTTTCCTCAAACATACTACCTATCTCTCCTTTTTTCTCATCTTGGTTACATCCACACACATTAGACACCCGAATCTGAGCCTTCGAGGAGGATGAGCACTCCTCGCGTAACTCCTTCTGTTTCCCCTTTTAGAAAGTTAAAATACAAGAAGGGGAGGGTTTCCAGCCCCCCTCTCCCGTTCCCTTTAGTTGCCTTCTACGACACGTGAGGAATGCGTGGGAAGTATTCTTTCTCCCCTATCCCTTGAAAAAATAAGTGTTCCAACTGAATGAAGAAAGATCAGTGATGTTATGGGGAAGGATGCAGATTTTAACACACAGAATTGTGTAAACAATCACTTGAGATTAAGCACTACTTGAACAAGTACTGTGAGAAGCAACACATATCAGGGGCAATGAGACATATCCCTCATGCCCATCAAAATATGGGTTCATATTTAGTAAAGGGCCAAACAGAGGCAGGGATGAACTACCTAAGGAGGATAAGATTCTGGTTTTCCCCTTCAGAATGGCGAGGGAACTGAAAGCTCTCTGATAAATTCAGAAGAGGGCATATCAACCCTGCAAAACACCATAGAGACAAGCCATGCAATATCCTTCATACATACCAACATAAGGGTATGAAATTACACAGAACAAATAAAATCCCATTCATAAGTGGCTTGTTAATCAGGTCAAATGCAGTATTTGTGGCCTTCACTGTTACACACACAAAAGAACTTATGAATAATGAGGTGTGGATCCCAAATTATAACCTGTACTGATGTGACAAGGCTAATGGATCATGTGGAATTGGGTTGTATATCATAGATAATTATAATAATTGAACTGAACTCCTCAAATGATGTTGCAGAAACACTCATTGACAAAATGAAAAACCTAAATGTGGTCATCATATTAATCTGTACATCACCAAATGCAAAGCCTCTTGAATCTAAATAACAAATAAGAAACAGAATCATTTCTCAACCTCTTTGAAAACACAATCCCAAATATACTTGCCTTAGGAGACTAAAACCTACCACACATTAAAAGGACACATTAAAAGGAGACAGGCAGGAAATAACATCATTGGGGAAAATACTGACAATGGCAACAACTCAGATGAACAGCTGCAAAAACATTATTCAGACAATGTGAAATGTTTTCCCTAAGCCAACGAATAACAAAACCAACCAGAGAAAATAACATCCTGGACTTAATCTTCACAAATAATTTGGACTTAATATTTGATATTACCATCACAAACACCATATTCTGATCACAACCTCATTGAAACGAAAAAAAGCTTGGATTGGATGCTAAACTGCCTTGTCAGGACACACAAAACTGTGGTGTTTTCAGCAATTTATATACACGGATAAACTGGGAGGATGTGATCAATTATGTCAGTGACAGACACAATGGGAAACCCTGCTGAGCTCCAAAATAGAATGTGTATAAGACATGACCACTTTGGTACTCCAAACATGCAACAGACATATCCCAAAGAGAAGAAAGGACAAAAGGTCAAGGTTAGAGCAGGAAAGACAAGCACACTGCAAGAGAAAAAGAACTGCAGATCTACTAAAGTACCTACAGTTCAACCTGCAAAGGACAGAAAACCCAACAAGTCAATTATCATATACAGATCATAAACTAAAAATGCCATATGAAATGCAGAAAAAGAAAAAGCCATAGGTGAAGTAAGAATATTATTCATCTATTTTGCTTTGTCACTGTCTCCCGCATTTGCGAGGTAGTGCAAGGAAACAGACGAAAGAAATGGCCGAACCCACCCCCATACACAATGTATATACATACACGTCCACACACGCAAAATACATACCTATACATCTCAAAGTACACATATATATACACACACAGACACATACATATATACCCATGCACACAATTCACACTATCTGCCTTTATTCATTCCCATCGCCACCTCGCCACACATGGAATACCATCCCCCTCCCCCCTCATGTGTGTGAGGTAGCACTAGGAAAAGACAACAAAAGCCCCATTCGTTCACACTCAGTCTCCAGCTGTCATGCAATAATGCCCGAAACCACAGCTCCCTTTCCACATCCAGCCCCACACAACTTACCCCAGACGCTTCACATGCCTTGATTCAATCCACTGACAGCACATCAACCCCGGTATACCACATCGATCCAATTCACTCTATTCCTTGCCCGCCTTTCACCCTCCTGCAAGTTCAGGCCCCGACCACACAAAATCTTTTTCACTCCATCTTTCCACCTCCAATTTGGTCTCCCACTTCTCCTCGCTCCCTCCACCTCCGACACATATATCCTCTTGGTCAATCTTTCCTCCCTCATTCTCTCCATGTGGCCAAACCATTTCAAAACACCCTCTTCTGCTCTCTCAACCACGCTCTTTTTATTTCCACACATCTCTCTTACCATTACATTACATACTCGATCAAACCACCTCACACCACACATTGTCCTCAAACATCTCATTTCCAGCACATCCACCCTCCTGCGCACAACTCTATCCATAGCCCACGCCTTGCAACCATACAACATTGTTGGAACCACTATTCCTTCAAACATACCCATTTTTGCTTTCCGAGATAATGTTCTCGACTTCCACACATTCTTCAAGGCTCCCAGGATTTTCGCCCCCTCCCCCACCCTATGATTCACTTCTGCTTCCATGGTTCCATCCGCTGCCAGATCCACTCCCAGATATCTAAAACACTTTACTTCCTCCAGTTTTTCTCCATTCAAACTTACCTCCCAATTGACTTGACCCTCAACCCCACTGTACCTAATAACCTTGCTCTTATTCACATTTACTCTTAACTTTCTTCTTTCACACACTTTACCAAACTCAGTCA
Source organism: Panulirus ornatus (assembly GCF_036320965.1). Taxonomy (NCBI): domain Eukaryota; kingdom Metazoa; phylum Arthropoda; class Malacostraca; order Decapoda; family Palinuridae; genus Panulirus; species Panulirus ornatus. The sequence continues at coordinate 25,856,013 of NC_092278.1, forward strand.
CCAGCTTCTGCAGTTTCTCACATGAATCAGCCACCAGCGCTGTATCATCAGCGAACAACAACTGACTCACTTCCCAAGCTCTCTCATCCACAACAGACTTCATACTTGCCCCTCTTTCCAAAACTCTTGCATTCACCTCCCTAACAATCCAATCCATAAACAAATTAAACAACCATGGAGACATCACACACCCATGCCGCAAACCTACATTCACTGAGAACCAATCACTTTCCTCTCTTCCTACACGTACACATGCCTTACATCCTCGATAAAAACTTTTCACTGCTTCTAACAACTTGCCTCCCACACCATATATTCTTAGTACCTTCCACAGAGCATCTCTATCAACTCTATCATATGCCTTCTCCAGATCCATAAATGCTACATACAAATCCATTTGCTTTTCTAAGTATTTCTCACATACATTCTTCAAAGCAAACACCTGATCCACACATCCTCTACCACTTCTGAAACCACACTGCTCTTCCCCAATCTGATGCTCTGTACATGCCTTCACCCTCTCAATCAATACCCTCCCATATAATTTACCAGGAATACTCAACAAACTTATACCTCTGTAATTTGAGCACTCACTCTTATCCCCTTTGCCTTTGTACAATGGCACTATGCACGCATTCCGCCAATCCTCAGGCACCTCACCATGAGTCATACATACATTAAATAACCTTACCAACCAGTCAACCCCCTTTTTTAATAAATTCCACTGCAATACCATCCAAACCTGCTGCCTTGCCAGCTTTCATCTTCCGCAAAGCTTTTACTACCTCTTCTCTGTTTACCAAATCATTTTCCCTAACCCTCTCACTTTGCACACCACCTCGACCAAAACACCTTATATCTGCCACTCTATCATCAAACACATTCAACAACCCTTCAAAATACTCACTCCATCTCCTTCTCACATCACCACTACTTGTTATCACCTCCCCATTTGCGCCCTTCACTGAAGTTCCCATTTGCTCCCTTGTCTTACGCACTTTATTTAACTCCATCCAGAACATCTTTTTTTTTTTTTTTTTTTTTTTTTTTTTTTTTTTTTTTTTAATACTTTGTCGCTGTCTCCCGCGTTTGCGAGGTAGCGCAAGGAAACAGACGAAAGAAATGGCCCAACCCCCCCCCCCATACACATGTACATACACACGTCCAGACACGCAAATATACATACCTACACAGCTTTCCATGGTTCACCCCAGACGCCCCACACGCCCTGCCCCAACCCACCGACAGCACGTCAACCCCTGTATACCACATGACTCCAATTCACTCTATTTCTTGCCCTCCTTTCACCCTCCTGCATGTTCAGGCCCCGATCACACAAAATCTTTTTCACTCCATCTTTCCACCTCCAATTTGGTCTCCCTCTTCTCCTCGTTCCCTCCACCTCCGACACATATATCCTCTTGGTCAATCTCTCCTCACTCATTCTCTCCATGTGCCCAAACCATTTCAAAACACCCTCTTCTGCTCTCTCGACCACGCTCTTTTTATTTCCACACATCTCTCTTACCCTTACGTTACTTACTCGATCAAACCACCTCACACCACACATTGTCCTCAAACATCTCATTTCCAGCACATCCATCCTCCTGCGCACATCTCTATCCATAGCCCACGCCTCGCAACCATACAGCATTGTTGGAACCACTATTCCCTCAAACATACCCATTTTTGCTTTCCGAGATAATGTTCTCGACTTCCACACATTTTTCAAGGCTCCCAAAATTTTCGCCCCCTCCCCCACCCTATGATCCACTTCCGCTTCCATGGTTCCATCCGCTGACAGATCCACTCCCAGATATCTAAAACACTTCACTTCCTCCAGTTTTTCTCCATTCAAACTCACCTCCCAATTGACTTGACCCTCACCCCTACTGTACCTAATAACCTTGCTCTTATTCACATTTACTCTCAACTTTCTTCTTCCACACACTTTACCAAACTCAGTCACCAGCTTCTGCAGTTTCTCACATGAATCAGCCACCAGCGCTGTATCATCAGCGAACAACAATTGACTCACTTCCCAAGCTCTCTCATCCCCAACAGACTTCATACTTGCCCCTCTTTCCAGGACTCTTGCATTTACCTCCTTTACAACCCCATCCATAAACAAATTAAACAACCATGGAGACATCACACACCCCTGCCGCAAACCTACATTCACTGAGAACCAATCACTTTCCTCTCTTCCTACACGTACACATGCCTTACATCCTCGATAAAAACTTTTCACTGCTTCTAACACCTTGCCTCCCACACCATATATTCTTAATACCTTCCACAGAGCATCTCTATCAAATTTTTATTCTCCCTAAAATTTAATGATACTCTCTCACCCTAACTCTCATTTGCCCTCTCTTTCACCTCTTGCACCTTTCTCTTGACCTCCTGTCTCTTTCTTTTACACATCTCCCACTCAATTGCATTTTTTCCCTGCAAAAATCGTCCAAATGCCTCTCTCTTCTCTTTCACTAATAATCTTACTTCTTCATCCCACCACTCATCACTACTCTTTCTAATCAACCCACCTCCGACGCTTCTCATGGCACAAGCATTTTTTGCGCAATCCATCACTGATTCCCTAAATACATCCCATTCCTCCCTCACTCCCCTTACTTCCATTGTTCTCACCTTTTTCCATTCTGTACTCAGTCTCTCCTGGTACTTCCTCACACAAGTCTCCTTCCCAAGCTCACTTACTCTCACCACCCTCTTCACCCCAACATTCACTCTTCTTTTCTGAAAACCCATACAAATCTTCACCTTAGCCTCCACAAGATAATGATCAGACATCCCTCCAGTTGCACCTCTCAGCACATTAACATCCAAATATCTCTCTTTCGCGCGCCTGTCAATTAACACGTAATCCAATAACGCTCTCTGGCCATCTCTCCTACTTACATACGTATACTTATGTATATCTCGCTTTTTAAACCAGGTATTCCCAATCACCAGTCCTTTTTCAGCACATAAATCTACAAGCTCTTCACCATTTCCATTTACAACAGTGAACACCCCATGTATATCAATTATTCCCTCAACTGCCACATTACTCACCTTTGCATTCAAATCACCCATCACTATCACCCAGTCTCGTGCATGAAAACCACTAACACACTCATTTAGCTGCTCCCAAAACACTTGCCTCTCATGATCTTTCTTCTCATGCCCAGGTGCATATGCACCAATAATCACCCATCTCTCTCCATCAACTTTCAGTTTTACCCATATCAATCGAGAATTTCCTTTCTTACATTCTATCACATACTCCAACAACTCCTGTTTCAGGAGTACTGCTACTCCTTCCCTTGCTCTTCTCCTCTCACTAACCCCTGACTTTACTCCCAAGACATTCCCAAACCACTCTTCCCCTTTACCCTTGAGCTTCGTTTCACTCAGAGCCAAAACATCCAGGTTCCTTTCCCCAAACATACTACCTATCTCTCCTTTTTTCACATCTTCGTTACATCCACACACATTTAGACACCCCAATCTGAGTCTATGAGGAGGATGAGCACTCCTCGCATGACTCCTTCTGTTTCCCATCTTTAAAAAAGTTAAAATTACAAGGAGGGGAGGATTTCTATGTTGAAGGTTCCAGCCATGGACAGAAGTCCACACCAAGGCCATGCCTTAACTGAAAGAACAGAATTATGAAGTGGGAAAAGAAAAGACAAGGGAAATATACAAAATGCAAATCCAAGACCACAAACTCTATTGGATCACTCAAAACACAAGATGATAACTATGCAGTTTCTGCTAAGAGATGAGTGAGATTCTAAAACGGCAATATGAATCAGTATTCAGCGAGCAAATAACATTAAAAATATAAATGACCCAACAAACTTCTTCCTGAACAGTAATTCCCATGTGTAAACATAGCAGATAACACTTTCATGACAAAAGATTTCAAGAGGGCCATTGAGATTATGCCCATGCATTTAGCCCAAGACCTGGACTCATGGAACTCAATCTTCACAGAAATGCAAGACACCCCTATATGTGCACTAAATACCCTCTAAAGAAAGTCTAGATTCTTGCATCATTCCTGAGAGTCTAAAAGTGACCCATATCACCCAATTTCACAAAGGTGGAAGCAAAGTTGTCCTAAAAAACTATCAAACGATAGCATTAACATTGTACAAAATTAAAATCTTAGAAAGTGCCCTATGGGGCAAACTGACTGAATTTATGGAAGAGAACAAGCTCCATAACCCAAGACAACATGGTTTTAGGGCAGGAAAATGGGGCCCCTCTAAGTTGCTTAATAATTATGATAGGACAGTTGAAGCTCTGGAAAACAAGAAAAATGCTGACAGATTTACATGAACTCTCAAAATCATTTAACAAAGGAGACTATGGTGTCATTGCACATAAAATGTGAAAGATGGGAATAACTGGAAAAGATTGGAGATGGATATACAACTTTTTAACAAGATGGTCACAAGACATAGTTGTAAACTTTGCCATCTCCAGTGCCTCCATAGGAAAAAGCTCATTCCCCGGTTAACTGTACTTATACCCCTCCTGTTCCTTAATCTTATATCTGACTGGCAAAAACATGAGCCAGAATTTTGTTTAATCCTTTGAAAATGATACAAGAATAAGTATGAAAATCACATCAATGGACGATGCTGAAAGGCTACAAAGAAACATGAATGAGTTTCCGACAAAGTATCTGAGAGCAACAAGCTTTCCAATGCAAATAAATTTCAGCTCCCCTGGTATGGAGAAAATGAAGAATCAAAACCAACACAGGTACCAAACAAACAAAGGCACTATCATAACCCAGATGAATAATGTGAAAGCCCTTGGAGTAATAATGTCTACTGACCCAACCTTCAGTGAACAAAAACAATGGTTGCATCATGCAGAAAGATGGCAGGCTGGATCTTATGGACCTTCAAGAAAAGGAAAGAAAACCCAATGATATCATTCAAAGTACTAATTCTTTCACAAACTGAATATTGTCAATGATATGTTCTAACATCATCCTACAAGGTGGGTGAAACTGGATTTAGAAAGTGTCCAGAGATGCTTCACAGCCCATAGGAATGCAGTAATGGGACTAAATTACCAGGAATGACTGAAATCACCAAGGGTATACTCCCTAGAGCACAAACAGGAGAGGTATATTATCATCTACACATGGAAACCCTAAAAAGTATGACTTCAAACTTACATTTGGCAATAACATCCTACTGGCATGACAGGCAAGGAAGGATTTGTAAAATACTAGCTCTAAAATCCAAAGGTACAATATGCACAATAAGAGAGAACACCTTAAACATCTGGGGCCCAAGACTCTTCAACACCTTCCCATCTACCATTAGAAACAGTATGGGATGCACAGTAAAGAAGCTCTATAGTACAGAGGACAAGTACCTACACAGTGCATCATACCAGCCTGGCTGTGGGGGATATGTGGGCCTGATGGCTGTGGCTTTCAACTTCTTGGTTGACCAACAACCCAATCCAGCAGCCTGGGCTAGGCCCAGGCTGCGGAGTTGAACATCCCTAAAGACTCCTTGAGGTATCTACAGGATTGGCAGGATCCAGCCTACCATCTTTCTGCATGAGACAACCACAATTTTGTTGTGTTCACTAAAGTTAGGTCATTAGACATTACTCCAAGATCTCTCATATTATTCAACTGATTTATGATAGTGTCTGTGTCTGTCCAGTATTCTATGTTGCTTTTTATTTCCTCATTTTCCTCATAATGGAGGAGTTAAAACTAATCCCCAATGAAATGCACCACATTCTCAGGTACCCAGTTAAAAACTTCTTTTATGTCTCTTTGTAGCCTTTTGTAGCCTTTCTACTGATGTGATTTTCAGGCTTATCTTAGTATGATCAGCAAAGAATGAAATGAAACTGTGGCTCATGTTTCTGCCGATATCAGACATAACAATGAGGAACAGGAGTGTAAGTTCAATGCCATGGAGGACTAAGCTTTTACTGTAAAGGCACCACAGATGCCTGGTCTACACATTGTGATGTATTAGTTAAAAAGTTTGTCTATCCACCTCCCAATTCTTCTGGTTATTTCCATCAGCAGTTTAAGTGCTATGACACCACGGTCACAACTGTCAAATGCTTTTGCACAGTTTGTGTACTCACATTATCATTTCTTTATTTTCTAGAGCTCATAATGGTCAAGCAACTGAGAAAGGCAAGATCTTCCTGCCCTATTGCAATGTTGTCTTGGGTTATGTAGCTTGCTCACCTCCATAAGTTCAGTCTTACAACTCTTGCTAAGATCTTAATGATGTGCAATGCTATGGTATCAGTCGATAATTTATGGGACTACTTTGCTTACACCTCTGTGGAGTGGGGCAAGGTGGGTCAGTGTCAGACTCTCAGGAATGTTATAATGATACTGGTACACCTGTTCAGACACTTATCAAGGAAAATATCATGAAAAATGTTCTATGTCTTACTGTAAGTGTATGGCAAATGGTTAACTCTCCAACACTGAAAATTAGATGACATGAACTGTGGCTAGCATTAATGTCTCAGCCTGACCCAGATAAAGACTGTGATGCAGAATTTTCTGGTTTTACCATCTTTATGGAAACAGAAATTGTCCAAGAACTGCTCAATTATGCCAAATGTTCTGCAGCTACTGTGGCCAAGATGACGAATGAAAAAACTCCAAAAATGGATGGGAATAGACCTAAACAAGCCTAATAATTAACATCTGATATAAAAATCATAGATACAGCTGTAAATCCCAATTAAAATAATGGAATTGAGGAAGACACAAAAATGAAAGTGACATGGCTGAAAAAATTTCACTTGATAGGTTGATCCAGTTTGCCAGTGTGATGGTTACAGGATTAGAGCAACAGAGCATTATAACCAATTAGGAAATCATGAAAATATAAATTTAGAGATAAACTGAACAAGACTCAAAATATATAAAACAACTTCAGCAGCCAGATATGTTTGAAAAAATAACAACGAAACATCATGCATAACCCTCTCAAAGCTAAAAATCCACTAGAATAAACATCTGCTACCCATATGAACCACTCCCAACTCCAGTTAAGACTACAGTCTCACCAAAGAACTAACACATACCTCATGGAATCTTCAGAGGTTTTCACCCACACAGCCTTAGCTGGACCCGGGCTACTGGACTGGGTTGCTGGGTGACCAGCCTGTGGGAAGATGCAGCCCCCAGGGTCACATAGCTTGGCTGGTCTGGTACACCTTTGTTGGTAGTTCTCCAATACACTCATGAACTTCTCTAACATGCATCCCATGCTGTTTCTGATGACAGATGGCAAGATGTGAAAGAGTATTGGGCATTGGATGTTTAGGATGTTCTCCCATTTTGTGCATATTGCACCTCTGAATTTCAGAGGTAGTATTCTTTATATAAAGTCTTCCATGCTGTAGGATATCATTTTCTAATGTAAATTGGAAATCATACCCTCAAGGATTTTCCAGGTACTGATGATAATATACCTCTCCCATCTGCACTCCAGGAAGTACAGCCACGGTGATTTCACTAATCCCCGTAATTTAGTTCCTTTACCACATTCATAAGGGCTGTGATAGATCTCTGGATATTTACTAAATCCACAATTTCACATGAATTGTTGGGTGACATTAGATTAAAATGATATTCAATTTGTAAAAGAATTAGTCTTGAATAATATCATCATTGGTTTTTCTTCCCTTATCTTGAAGGTCTGCTGGATCCAGCCTTCCATCCTTTTTGCATGAAGCAACTGTTGTTTTATTGTGTTTGCTGAATGTTAGGTCATGAGACATTATCATTCTAAGGTCTTTCACATTATGCATGTGGTTTATGATTGTGCCTGCTCTGTCCAGTATACTGAGCTGTTTTTGATTTCTTCATTTTCTCCATACTGGAGGAGTTGAAATCTATCTCCGCTGAAAAGCATGTTGTTCTCAGTTGTCCGGTTAAAAACTGTTTAGATCACCTGGCAACCTTTTGGCATCACACACTGATGTGAATTTCATACTTATTCTTGTCCTAAATTTTTTCGTTTAGTGACAATTGTATTGGAAGATCTTTCTTTTTAGCCGAAACGACCAACCCCTAAGGGCAGATGAAGAGCTGGGTTTTGACCATGGACCAATTACCGCAACAAGGATTCGAACCTATTTGCTCGACCCTAGGCAGCCCATAAGTGCGTCATGGTCAAAAATGCTATAATCATGATATAATTGGTATTTCAGAATTTTAGCAAGATATTAGAAATAGAGATTTCCTCACAAAATATGTCATTTCTGGGTACACTATAGTGAACAATGATTGGGGAAATAAAATAGGTGTTGGTGTCTTGCTCTTTGTTACAGCATATCTAAATTCTGTGTTGAAAAATTTTCCTATAGATAAAAATCAAAGATAAGTCTCTAAGTTGTTGTTCGCTGATGATACAGCGCTCGTGGCTGATTCATGTGAGAAACTGCAGAAGCTGGTGACTGAGTTTGGTAAAGTGTGTGAAAGAAGAAAGTTAAGAGTAAATGTGAATAAGAGCAAGGTTATTAGGTACAGTAGGGTTGAGGGTCAAGTCAATTGGGAGGTGAGTTTGAATGGAGAAAAACTGGAGGAAGTAAAGTGTTTTAGATATCTGGGAGTGGATCTGGCAGCGGATGGAACCATGGAAGCGGAAGTGGATCATAGGATGGGGGAGGGGGCGAAAATTCTGGGAGCCTTGAAGAATGTGTGGAAGTCAAGAACATTATCTCGGAGAGCAAAAATGGGTATGTTTGAAGGAATAGTGGTTCCAACAATGTTGTATGGTTGCGAGGCGTGGGCTATGGATAGAGTGGTGTGCAGGAGGATGGATGTGCTGGAAATGAGATGTTTGAGGACAATGTGTGGTGTGAGGTGGTTTGATCGAGTAAGTAACGTAAGGGTAAGAAAGACGTGAGGAAATAAAAAGAGCGTGGTTGAGAGAGCAGAAGAGGGTGTTTTGAAATGGTTTGGGCACATGGAGAGAATGAGTGAGGAAAGATTGACCAAGAGGATATATGTGTCGGAGGTGGAGGGAACGAGGAGAAGAGGGAGACCAAATTGGAGGTGGAAAGATGGAGTGAAAAAGATTTTGTGTGATCGGGGACTGAACATGCAGGAGGGTGAAAGGAGGGCAAGGAATAGAGTGAATTGGAGCGATGTGGTATACCGGGGTTGACGTGCTGTCAGTGGATTGAATCAGGGCATGTGAAGCGTCTGGGGTAAACCATGGAAAGCTGTGTAGGTATGTATATTTGTGTGTGTGGACGTATGTATATACATGTGTATGGGGGTGGGTTGGGCCATTTCTTTCGTCTGTTTCCTTGCGCTACCTCGCAAACGCGGGAGACAGCGGGGGGGGGGGAAAAAAAAAAAAAAGTCTCTAAAGAAAATAACAGTGGGATTAGTTTATAGGCACCCAGCACAGACACCAGGGAAAGATGAAAGATTATGATAAGATGGCAGAAATTAGCAATGAAATTTATTCCATCACAATAAAATTTGACATACCATTATCTAAGTTGTTAGAATCCATTTCTAGTGGTTCAGGCATGATAGTGCCCATATACAATAAGATGATAAACCTTCATGTACGAAAATATGCTAGATTTAGTTCCCATTACACATGAGGATCTTGTTAACAATGTTGAAGTCAGAGAAAATTTTTGTATAAGTAATCACAAGTGAATTACTTTTGAGTTAATTGTCAATATTGTCTGTAATGCTGGTCAACATGGAAAAAAAAAAAGTTTGTTCACTCCTGTAAATTCAGTCAGCTCACCTCTTAGAACTCTTTTGAAGATTTTAATGATGAGTGATGATAAAGCTATCAGTTAACAGTATTTTTCACCTATGAGGAATGGGGTGATGTGAATCAGTTTCAGATTCTTGAGAATTATGCCAGAATCAAGACTTTGACTCAAGAGAATATTTCATGCATGTGCTTTAGTAAAAGACTTGCATTTCATTATGAACATTGAATTCCAAGAGTCCAGGCCTGGGTCTGAGTAGATGGGTAAGCTCTAATTGGCCCTCTAGAAATCTTGGGCTGAGGTGGTGATATGAAGTATCTCTGAACACTTTCAACCCTACAATTTCACCCACCTTGTAAGTTGATGTCAGTAGATAGTAGCATTCTATTCATGAGAGTATCAGCACCTTGGAGGGCAAAATACCTTTTGCTGAAGGTCCATATGATCCACCCTACAGTCTTTTTGGAAGAGGTACAGCTGTTCGACATTATGACTTTGAGGCCTTTCACACTGTTCAGTCATGATATGATGCCTGTGTCTGTCTGTTATTTTTCTTAATTACTTCATTCTCTCAACACTGAAGGAGTTGGAAAGTTACCCCAATGAAAAACGTTTCCAGTGGAAGACTTTATCTATGTCACACTAGTTTCTCAGTCTTTGACGGACAGAATTTTCATACTAATTTTAGTATCACCTATAAAAGATGGCATGAAAGTGTTTCATGTCTGTGTCATATCAGTTACAAGAACGAGGAACAGAAGGGGTGCCAATACAGTTCCTTGGGGGACTAACCTATTTACTATTGAGACATTGGAAATATCCTGATTTACAAGTGTAGTCATCGGTTAGTTAAGAAGGTATATAACCATCTAATTTTTCCAATTGTTTTCAAGGTTCTCACTTTATGTATTTACAACGTCTTCATTCAATATGTGCCATTCATTCTACACTATAAATTAGAGTACTTGACATTTTTTCCTAAAGTTTCTTGCGCAATTTTATGTTATGCACTCCAGTTGCTTTAACTCAACATCTCTTGAAGAACTGTCCACTGAGTGCATCATCAAACTGTTTTAAAAACTTGTAAGATTGCAATCGGATTACCTATCCCTCTTCTTTTCCAAGGAGGGCAAATTTAAGGCATCTGGCCTTTCCCTGAAACTCAGCTTTCTAAATTCTAGTTTCATCTTTGTTGCACTGCTTGGATCTTCTCTACTGGCTATTTGTGCTTCTATGGGTGCAGTGTCCAAACCTGAAAAGCATATTTCAATTTTGGCATTATGTATGATGTGAACATCTTGCTGAATATTTCCTTGTCCTTAATCATCTTGTTTTAGCCCTTTAGCACCTCTATAATCCTATCACCATGGTTAAGAAGCTGAGAGAGGTGAGATCCTCCCAGACATTTCATCCTGGGATATGTTGATTATTATACTCCATAAAATATGTTAATCTACAACTAAGACCGTCTTAGAAAATGGGCATTGTTAATTCTACCAACTGGCAGTTTTTTGTACTGCCTTGCTGCCTCCTTTGTGGAGCAGGACAATGTAAAGAAAACTCTTGGGATGATACCAATCCTGACATTTTTCCACAGGATGCTCAGTGCTTGTGCTAGGGGCGTTTTGCATTTTTTTTTATAAAGACAGCTCCAGGAGTCTAGTTCTTGGGAAGAGAGCATGGGCATATTCATAATGGCCTTCTTGAAATACTAGGACAGGTTGGAATATCCATTATGTGCAACATAAGGGAAATTACTGTTTAGGAAGATGCTGGTTGGGCTGTATAGCTTTTTAAGACATCTTTTGGCTCTGAGACCATCCATTCATATTGCCTTTTTAGCATTTCACCTCAAAATTAATTGTTCAGTGGTAGTCTCCATAATAAGCACTTACAATGTCCAACAGACAATTTACTGCCATTTTTCCCATACTTGTTTGCCATTTCCAGAATAAGCAATGAAGTGCTAGGAAGACAAAGAAAGGCCTCACTCACATCCACTCTCTAGCAGGGATGTGTAATGCAATGATCCCACAGCCCTCTATCCACAACCAGGCCTTACACACTTTTCCTATTCAAAATATTAGCTGGTTGTTCAAAATAGGCAAACAAAATATGGCATTCACATGACTTCTAGCTGTAATATTTTTCGAAATTTTGATGAATGTCTGGTATGAAGAAGAAAAACCCAAATGTATTACTGGAACTAGAGAATAAACACAAACCAAAACTTTCAGGGCTCTCTATTTACCTTCACAACTGGCTGATATGGGTACCACAGACAGGAGATTATTATACCAACAAGTCTTCATGAGATGACTAACAGCATTTAAAGGATAAGGTAACAGTATGTTTTTGTATATATAAGGAGGGGGGTAATACCATCCTGACAGGGGAGCATTAAAATGATGCCAAGAACCACCTTAAATTCTCCATGTCAGGAATGCTGGTCTTACTTTCTGTTACTTTCTGCCTCATCAAAAGGGAACTACTGGGCTAGTCCTGCCATCTTCTTACAAGTACCATACACCTCACTTCTTCATAATTATTCTCTTGAAACCTCCTGTCTACACAAGCTTTCCAAAGTACAAAAATTCTATGGCCCCTAGCTCCTTGCATCAGTAAGTGTCAAGAATCTCTGGGTTTCCTCCTGACTCTACAGCAAATGAGAAGGAAGGCTCAGGCAGAAGTGGTACCAGCTCCTTCTATGGGCTTTCCCTCTCTCATAGACATTCCTCTTTTTCTGTTCACTATACCACCAATGATGGTTTCCCTTATAACATCTCTTCTACTGAACACCATCAGTCTAGTATCTCTCCTAATATTAGGTCCAAAAACACTTCTCTTTCCTAATTGTTAATCTTACTTCTCTCTGATACCCAGTTGTCTAATGATATTCTTACTAGCACCTTTTGCATAGCCATCAATAATTTACACTACAATTCCAATTCAAAGGCAGAGTCTGTGCTTATTCCAACACTAACACACCTGCTGCAAGCCTTGAGAATATTGGGTCCCCACACTTTGATGTTATGTGGCTCAAGGTCTGTCTCCCAACTAAAGCACTTTTCCTCTATCTCTCTCCTAATTCTATAAATTTCATACCTCTTGATTCTACAAATTTTACACCTTTCTTCAGCTACCTAAACTCCTGCCATGAGGCTGTAGCATTTTGCACCCGCAGGCCAAGATTCTATACTCGGGCCTTCAAAGTTCACCACAGGGAATAACTGAATTCTTCCCTTATAAATGGTGGGGAGACTGAGGCCCCCACATTCTCCGTTCTCAATAATCTAGAGAAAATTACCTCCCACCCTATCCATATTTCTGACCACATTGATCACTCTCCTAAAATTCTGGATCTGTTTTTCACCTCTAACCCATCCTGCTGTAACTTAATACTCTCACCCCTATTGGTTCATCTAATCACACTCTCATATATGTATCTAATTTAATGGCTCCTAGCCTATAGCAGCCCCCTCTGAGCATTAATATTGGTACCTCAACAAAGTTGACTAGAATAACTACAAAAATTCTTTTCTGATTTTCCTCGGGTAAATCAATTTCTCTTATGTGGTGTGCCTTCTGTCTATGCCAAACACACAGCAGAGTTTATTGTTGCAGGAATGGAAGCATTTATCCCATCTTCCTCCAAGATGATCTCTTCTAATCCATGGTTCAACCATTCCTACTTTGAGGCAATTCAGGCAAAGGATCTGGCATATTGGATTTGGAAAAACTCTCCTTCCTCCAACTCCCATTCAGTTTTTATTACTGCCCATAATCATTGCAAGAATGTTATCAATAAGGCAAAGCATTCCTTTGTTCAATGGAAGCACTAACCTCTCCTTGTCATCCACTGATTGGTCTTTCTGGTCTTTAACTAAGGGCAATGCTAACAACTTTTGTCACTCTTACCATTCCTTCATTTTTCCATTCTGACAGTACTACTGCTGTCTCTCTCACAAACAAAGCAACTTTCTTCGGTTCCTGTTTCTCCTCCAATTTCAAACTGGATGACTCAAACACTTCTTAACCACCTGATGCTCCTCTTACCAATTCTATGCCCCTTCCTGTAAGTTCTTTTTGGACTGTCCGAAAAGTGCTTTTCTCTCTACACACAAGCATGGCTTATGGTCTGATGGCATCCACCTCCATTTGTTGAAAGACTGCACCTCTAAACTTGTACCTGTGCTTGCTCATCTGTTCCATTTCTGTTTAAAAACCAGAACTTTTCCTTCTTGTTGGAAGAAAGTGTTGGGACATCCAATCACCACAAAAGGCAACCGTTCTAACTCCTCCAGCTATTGTCCTGTTGCTTTGAATTCTACCATTTCCAAAGTCTTTAAATCCCTCCTCAATTTCCATATCTTCACAGATCTTGGATCTCAGTCTTCTCTCTTATTACCAGTAGGGCTTCCATAAGGTGAGATCCAATAGTGATATCCTTTCCTATCTTCCTAATGTCTGGTCATCATCCCTCAAAGTTTTTGGGGAATCCTGTGTAGTTGCCCTTGACATGTACTAAGCTTATGACAGGGTGTGGCACTGAGATTTCATTTCTAAGCTCCCCTCTTCTGGCTTCCCTTCCTCACTTTGCTTCCTCTCTGGCCGACCTGTTTCCATGGTTGTCGATGGATCATCCTCCCCACCTTTCTAAATCAACAGCAGTGTTCTCAAGGTTCTATCCTGTCCCCTAAACATTTCATCCTTTTCATCAACTATTTCCTCTCTTTCACAAAGGACCACATGCACTCACACACTAACGACTAAACAATACATTCCTCAGCAATCTTCAGTTCTGCTCCTTCTTCTCCTACTTGATCTACATATCATCTCAACACAACTTCCAATAAACTCAGACTTGGACAGCATATCTCAGTGGGGTAGACGAATTCTGGTTAAGTTTAATGCCTACAAGACCCAGTTTCTATCCATCTTTCTATCAAAGACTCTTCATATTTTCTTTCCTCCTTTGATGGTTCTGTAATTCCACCACTAGACTCAAAAAACATATTTGGTATTACTATAACATCCACTCTTTTTTGGAAACTCTACATTACAGAAATAGCTAAGCCTGCTTCTAAGAAACTGGAAGTCCTGTTTAGATATAAATATTTCTTTTCTTCTGAAAAGGTGCTCCATTTGTGCAAAAGGCTGAATGAAGTACTGCTCTTAAACCTGAGGTGGTTCTAGTTCTCCATCCTTACTTGACAGAGTCGAGTCAAAAGTGGTCCAACTCGTAAACTCTCCCAGGCCAACTTCGAAACTTGACTTGCTTGCCCTATGCTGCAATATTGGTTCGCTTTCCCTCTTCTACAGGTTTAACTTTGGGTTTTTGCTCCCAAGATGTTTGCTTGTGTCCCCCCACCACTAGCTAGACCATGCAGTACTCGACATGCTGTTGCATCACACGATGACTGTGTGGCTGTTGGTAACACAAGGGTAGGCCATTTCTTTATTCCCTATGCCTCAAAGCTTTGGAACTCTCTACCCTCTCATTTATTTCCCACTAACCATGACCTGGCACATTGTAAATGGCATGTTTTTCACTTCCTCCAAAATTCATAAATAATTTCCTTTGTCTCTTCTTTTTCCCTTGAAGAATGTGTGGAAGTCGAGAACATTATCTCGGAAAGCAAAAATGGCTATGTTTGAAGGAATAGTGGTTCCAACAATGTTGTATGGTTGCGAGGCGTGGGCTATGGATAGAGTTGGGCGCAGGAGGATGGATGTGCTGGAAATGAGATGTTTGAGGACAATGTGTGGTGTGAGGTGGTTTGATCGAGTAAGTAACGTAAGGGTAAGAGAGATGTGTGGAAATAAAAAGAGCGTGGTTGAGAGAGCAGAAGAGGGTGTTTTGAAATGGTTTGGGCACATGGAGAGAATGAGTGAGGAAAGATTGACCAAGAGGATATATGTGTCGGAGGTGGAGGGAACGAGGAGAAGAGGGAGACCAAATTGGAGGTGGAAAGATGGAGTGAAAAAGATTTTGTGTGATCGGGGCCTGAACATGCAGGAGGGTGAAAGGAGGGCAAGGAATAGAGTGAATTGGAGCGATGTGGTATACCGGGGTTGACGTGCTGTCAGTGGATTGAATCAAGGCATGTGAAGCGTCTGGGGTAAACCATGGAAAGCTGCGTAAGTATGTATATTTGCGTGTGTGGACGTATGTATATACATGTGTATGGGGGTGGGTTGGGCCATTTCTTTCGTCTGTTTCCTTGCGCTACCTTGCAAACGCGGGAGACAGCGGAAAAAAAAAAAAAAAAAATCCTCTCCATATTTCATTTAAGGCCTGGCCTTGATGTGGACTTATGTCTGTGACTGAAGGAAAAATGCAGCTATGCTGTCTTTCTTCCAAAGAGATGAAAATCAAAATTACAATATTCAGACATCTTATTGTCTAATTCTACTGAGAATGAACCAATGAAAACTCATACAACCTACACCATTAATGATATCATCATTTGAGTGATAAAATGCTATGCAGGCACTCCATTACTTAACAAAAAGAAACAGTTAAAATTATCTACAGTTAATGCAAGACTTACCGTTGGTCTGTGTAGTCCAGAGGGTCCAGCCTGATGAGCTTGCTGAAACATGTGATGGGCAAGGTTCTCTTCCACAGACAAAAAATGTGAAAAGTCCCCTCCACCCCCTGATGTTTCATTCACTGGTTCACTGCGAATCTCTGATATTTCACTTTTTAGCCCCCCATTTTCTAATTCTTCATTAATATCACAATGTTCTGTTTTGATTTCTGGTGCACTATGTGAATATGGTTCTACCTCTTGTGATGTTTGTGAATCATGTTGAATCCGAGGCTCAGGATGACTACGGGAGTCATGAGCCCGCATATCATGTTGGATTCGAGATTCGTGGTGCATACGAGCTTCATGTATTCGACTGGGTGACATGTCCTGTTCTGGCTGCAAATGAAGATTATCTGTGCGTTGAACAACAGGAGCTTCATGAGCAGCAAGGTGAGCAGCTTCCTCATCTGACTGAGGCACAACACATTTATTAACACTTTCCTCACCCTCACCATCTCCATGAATAACCTCTGTCCTCTGAAGTGCATAGGGCACTAAATCATCTGTGGGAGGTGCATGTGTACCTCTATCCCCACTGTGTGACCCTGTACTGCCCCGATCAGTTTCTCTTATGTCTCGCTCCTGCCTGCGTCGTTTGGCAGGACGTTCTCCAATAGTTTGTGTTTCAGGTCTTTGAGGCTGTGTTGGGTCTTCATCTGGAACTGCTAACCCTTTAATTCTTAAGCACTCAGCAGCTTTGATGAGGCCTGGAAGGTCTGTCTGCTGCACATCAACCTCTCCTAAGTACATATAATCCAAGAGGGCTTCTAATTCATGACCCTTAATATCTTTAAGTACAATCACTGGTTTTTGGCACTGAGTATGTTCAAACACTTCACTAAAAAAATCACTGCACGCCATAAGCACCAAACGATGAACAGCAAAGAACTTCGAACCACATGCTAGAGTAACATCTGTATAACATCCCTGAAAAGAAAAAAAGTTAAACAGTACATTAAGAATGACGACAAAATTCTTTGTATAATCATTAAGTTTATCAAAACAAATATTCCATGGGTAACAGAGACATTTGCAGTAACCTTTACCATATATACTGTTCATTAAAGATGGAGAGGAAACCTTAGATTACATTCTATCATAGCTAAGGTGATGAAAAAGAAAATGCAACAATAAAAGATGAAAAGCTATTTGTAACTAGTGTGTCATACTTCAACCTGACAATTATGGGCATCCCAATATGTATATTACTACATGTACCACTGACAATTAGAGGTAAGAACATCTCAGAGATGCAAAGACATAAGAGGTTCTGATAAAGATTTGTAAATGCAACCCTACTATATCAATGAGTAAAAGCAAATCAGAGAATATCGTATTCAAAAATCACAAATATGCATACAAAATAAAGTACAGGTACACCACCAATATTCCAGCACTCTTGGTTCCAAAGCCTTGCCGAATAAACCATTTTGCCTGACCAGCCATGGTCACCTAATAATAATTCATCAACACACCTCTAACCCACTAATTATACATCTCCCATGTATCTAAAGTATAACATGGACTGCTAGAAATTTAAACATATATTAAATGTAAATTAAACAAATATATGAAATACATTATACACCTGCTCAGGACTGAGGTGCTCATCAGCTAGGAGTTTTGCAAATTCATCCACATACTTGGCAGCTCCTTTGTGGTTTGCAGACCGCTTTTCTCTGCACACTTTATTCATGGAAATTCCATGATGTTTCTTGAATCTTTGAATCCATCCATCACTACAGTCACACTCGTGTTGTACTTTAAGTTCAATATGGAACAACTTAGCCCAGTCCATTATCATGCGACCTGGCAAGTCCACTCCATCACTCTGACGCTGTCAAAACCATTCCATCATCACTTGATCATGCTCAGTACTCTTACCATCTTCCATAATTTTTCTAATCATCAATTGCTTCTTGGAATCGCTGTCTGCAAATAATTTCAATATTTTCTCCCTTTGCATCTTTATATCATAAACAGTTGATGAACAAATACTGTAGATGTCACACAGCTTATGCAACGAAACACCACAGTCCATTTTTTTCAACAGTTCTACTTTATCTTGGATTGACATGGATTGATGTTTACATTTGACACTACGACTGACACTCATATGTCTTACAACCCATAGTTTGGGTTAAATTTAAGCAAAAGAATCTCAAAGAATTGCAGTGTCACCACCAACAAGTGCAGTGTAAAGAATGTAAATAAGTGTGCTCTACACTCAATGCCATCTGTAGCCGCCCAGTAAACTAGTCTGGTGGCTGTGGTAATTTCAAGTTCCCTCACGTAATTTTGTCCAGACTAAAGGAGGTGCCAAACCATCAAGTGCCGGAAAATCGGCGGTGCACTTGTATAACACAGATTATATACTGTCCTATATGATAGAGATAAGAGGGTGTGCTGAAATGGTTTGGACATAAGGAGAGAAAATGAGTGCAGAAGGGATGACCAAAACAGTATTCATGTCAAAAGTGGAAGAAACAATGAAAAGGCAGAAACTAACTAGAAAGAAGGTGGAATGATGGAGTGAAAGATGTTGTGAAAGTTCGGGGCCTCAACATTTAAGAGGGTGCCAGGCATGCAAGGGATGGAGCAAATCAATATGATGTGGTTTCCAGGGGATGGCTGGAACAAAACATATGAAGCAGTTGGAGAGACCATGGAAAGGGCTGTGGATAGAGGCCACCAGCTTGAGTACAATGTACATGACAGCTAGATAGTGAGTTAATAATGTCATTCCTTTGTCTGTTCCTGGCAATACCTTGCTTATGCCAGAAATGGCAAATACATATGAAATATAAAAAAAATTATGTGTATACAGGAAACCCTCATTTAATAGACCCCAATATAACAGATTTCAAATTTAACAGACCAAACAAATAATTACTAATAATTCTAAAAATGTTTATCTATTATCTATTATACTTAATCACTGTTTCCTGCGTCAGTGAGGTAGTGCCAGGAAACAGACGAAGAATAGCCCATCCACTCATAGACACAAATATATACATAAACGCCCCTACATGCACATATACATACATATACATATCAACATATATACATACATATACATATCAACATATACACATACACAGACATATACACTTATACATACATATACAGATATGAACATATTCATACTTGCTAGACACCAACTTCCGCAGTTTCTTACTTGAATCAGCCACCAGTAGTGTATCGTCAGCGAACAGCAACTGACTCACTTCTGAGGCTCTTGCATCCTAAACAGTGCATACTCACCCCTCTCCAAAACTCTTGCATTTACCTCCCTAACCACACCATCAATAAACAAGCAAACATGGAGACATCATATACCCCTGCTGCAGACTGGCCTTCACTGGGAACCTGTCGTGCACACAAGCCTTACATCCTTGACAAAAAACTTTTCAGTGCTTCTAGCAGCTTACTTCCCACTCTATATACTCTTAATACCTTCCACAAAGCATCTCTATCAACCCTATCATATGCCTTCTCTAGATCCATAAATGCAACATACAAATCCATCTGATTTTTAAATATCTCTCACACACATTCTTCAAAGCAAACACCTGATCCACACATCCTCTACCACTTCTGAAACCACACTGTTGCTCCCCATTCTGATGCTCTGTACATGCCTTCAACCTCTCAGTTAATACCTTCCCATACAATTCCCCAAGAATACTCAACAAACTTCGCTTCTGTAGTTTAAACATTCACCTTTATCCCCTTTGCATTTGTACAATGGCAGTATACATGCATTCTGCCAATTCTCAGGCACTTCACCAAGATCCATACATACAATGAATATCTATAACAACCAATCAACAACAAAGTCACCCCTTTTCTGAATAAATTCAACAGCAATACCATCCAAACCCAGATTTCATCATCCATAAGGCTTTCACGACCTCTTCTCTCTTAACCAAACAATTCCCCTTGACCCTCTCACTTCACACACCATCCCGACCAAAACACCCTACATCTGCCACTCTATCATCAAACACATTCAATAAACCTTCAAAATACTCACTCCATCTCCCTCTCATGTCATCACCAGCTGTTATCACTTCCACCCTTGACCCCTTCACCAATGTTCCCATTTGTTCTCATCTTTCGTGCATTATTTATCTTCTTCCAAAACATCTTTTCATTCTCTCTAAAGTTTAATGATACTCTCTCACCCAAACACTCATTTGCCCTCTTTTTCAACCCTTGCACCTTCCTCTTGACCTCCTACTGCATTCTTTTATACATCTCCCAGTCACTGGCACTCCTTCCTTGTAAGTATCATCCAAGCACCTCTCTTTTCTCTTTCACTAACAACTTTACTTTTTCATCCCACTACTCGCTACCCTTTCTAATTTGCCAACCTTCCACCTTTCTCATGCCACATGCATCCTTTGCACATGCCATCACTGCTTCCTTAGATACATCCCATTCTTCACCCACTCCCCTCATGTCATATGCTCTCACCTTTTGCCATTCTACACTTAATCTCTTCTAGTACTTCCTCACGCAAATCTTTACTCTCACCACTCTTCTTTCTTGAAAACCTCTACAAATCTTCACCCTCACCTCCAAAGACAGAGATCAAACATCCCTCCAGCTGCCAGCTGCCCCTCTCAGCATATTTATATCTAAAAGTCTCCCTTTTACGTGCTTATCAATTAACATGTAATCTAATAATGCACTTCGGCTATCTCTTCTAGTCACACATATACTTATGTATATCTCTCTTTTTAAACCAGATATTCCCAATCACCAGTCTTTTTTCAGCACACAAATCCAAAAGCTCTTCACCATTTCCATTCACAACACAGAATACCCTATGTACACCAATCATACCCTCAACTGCCACATTACCCACCTTCGCATTTAAATCAACCATCACTAATACCTAGTCTCATGCATCAAAGCTGCTGACACTCATTCAGCTGCTCCCAAAACACTTGCCTATCTCTTGGCTATCTCTTCTAGTCACACATATACTTATGTATATCTCTCTTTTTAAACCAGATATTCCCAATCACCAGTCTTTTTTCAGCACACAAATCCAAAAGCTCTTCACCATTTCCATTCACAACACAGAATACCCTATGTACACCAATCATACCCTCAACTGCCACATTACCCACCTTCGCATTTAAATCAACCATCACTAATACCTAGTCTCATGCATCAAAGCTGCTGACACTCATTCAGCTGCTCCCAAAACACTTGCCTCTCATGGTCTTTCTTCTCATGACCTGGTGCATAAGCACCAATAATTACCCATCTCTCTCCATCCACTTTCAGTTTTACCCACATCAATCTTGAATCTACTTTCCTACACTCCGTCACACACTCCCACAACTCCTTCAGTAGTGTTACTCCTTCCTTAGCTCTTGTTCTCTTACCAAACCCTGGCTTTGCTCCCAAGACTTTTCCAAAACATTCTTCCCCATTACCCTTGACCTTTGTTTCATTTAGAGCCAAAACATCCACATTCTTTCCTCAAACACATTACCTATCTCTCCTCTCTTCTAATCTTGGTTACATTCACACACATTCAGACACCCAATCTGAGTCTATGAGGAGGATAAGCACTTCCCACTTGACTGGGCATAGGGAAGAAAGAATAATTCCCACCTATTCCCTGCGTGTTGTAGAAGGCGACTAAAAGGGGTAGGAGGGAAGGGCTGGAAATCCTCCCCTCCAGTTTTACTTTTCCAAAAGAAAGAACAGAAAAGTGGGCCAAGTGAGGATTTCCCCTCAGAGGCTCAGTCCTCTGTTCTTGACACTGCCTTGCTGACACTGTCTTGAACTGGCCCTTAGCCACTCTCCTGCACAACCCTATCTTCTTTTTGAGGCTTTTAAAATGTTCCTCTTGCACTCTGAATGAGATACAGAAGGCTTCAAGGAGCTGTCAGTTAATTGCTGATGATGCCTGAAAGGGGCCCCTGTCCACAGTAGTAATCCTGAATGCACAAACCATATAAATGTGCAAGACAAAAACATAAAACCATGCCAGAAAGCACATGGGAAATGGTAAACAATCACTAGCACCACAAAACATTGGATAGTGAGAACACTAATCTCTGTGGCGCAGTGTGTGCACAATTTTAAATATCTTTAAGTATCTTTTACAAAAAAAATTTCAGATAATCAAAACTTGAAAAATACAATGTTTTGAACATTTCATTGTCTCAAATCATGGATAACAGAGGTTTCACTGTATATAGATGAGCACTTATTCATGCATTTGGTAAGAACCTATGACTACAACTAATTTTTTCCATCAAATTTCTGAATATGTAAATGTTATTCATTTTTTTGAGTTTACAGATACTTTATAGATAGTATCTGGTTAATCAATGGAGGCCTCTGTTCCCTAACCCTGCACTGAACGTTGTACAACTGAGATTCACACAATTTTTCAGTCACTCTGGCATAAAATACATAGACAGTAATGTACAGGCGAACTTTTGGGGATAGGACTCTGGTAAACAAATATTTCTTCATCATCTTCCTGCAATACCTTTGCTGAGCATTCTGAGATGTTTACATAGTCAAGATTACAGGTTTTCAAGATCAGCATTACACTGACAGGAAAAAGGATGATACATGATACTGACTGCAGATATTACAAAGGATAACCATAAATCAGTTATCTTAATGCAAAATTAAAAGCGTCAATTCAGATTACAAATAATGAAAAAACCCTTACAGTACTTTGAAAGTCTTAGTCCTTGTGACATATACTATGGAAATAATGGAGACACCAAAAGATAAAATAAAAGCCAGTACTCAGTTCCTACATAGTCACTGTTACATGTCAACAACACAAGAGTAATGAAGAAAAAAAATTGAGATCAAGAGACACCAAAGATGCTTGTTAGCTAATGTAAACAGAAGATAGAATAATGTTAACAAAAACTGATGGAAGTGATGGTAAGTATACTCTTCTCATTGTTAATGTTAAAAAAGTGACCCTGAAGGTAATAAATATCTTTTTCATACTTGATCACCGTTACCCACATTAGCAAGGTAGTGCAAGGAAAAGATGAAGAAAGGCCACATCTCCTCACACCAATTCTCTAGTTGTCATGTTCAATGCACTGAAACTACAGTTCCCTATCCACAACCAGGCCCCAGAGACCTTTCCATGGTTTGCCCCAGATGCTTCACATGCCCTGGTTCAAACAACTGACAGCACATCAACCCCAATATATCACATGATTCTAATTCACTATCCCTTGTATGTCTTTCACTCTCCTGCATGTTCAAGCCCCAACCACTAAATATGTTTTTCACTCCATCCTTCCATCTCCAATTTGGTCTCTGCCTTTTCCCTTTCCACTCCACTTCTGACACACATCCTCTTTGTCAATCTCTCCTCACTCATTCTCTCCACATGCCTAAACCATTTCAGCACACCCTCTTCAGCTCTCTCAACCGCACTCTTCTTATTACGACACCAATCTCTTAACCTTTTATTACTTACTCAAGCCACTTTACACCACATATTTTAAAATATTTTCTCTATATATTTGTTATTTTCTATGAATGTGTTTAAAGGAATTTTGCTGAATAACAAACATATATCAATCAGGAAATTTACTGTGCTTAAATCATGTGCGGCAAAAATGGATAATTTGGTAAAGTTTACTTGACTTGCTCAAGATCAATCATATGCACTAATAATGAGTCTATGACTGCTGAATATGAAACAGCACAAGAAAATTATTCAGCTTCTAAGCTCTTATCCTTTATCCATGCTAATTATAGTAGAAAAACCACCTTCCTCAATCCATCACATCATACATACTTTTTCTTCAATATTAAGCACCATTTTCTCTTCTTAACTGCTGATGAAGAACTTGTATAAATGCTTGCATTTTTGTTCATCACTGTAAAGGGGATGATCTAATTTTGCTGCTATATTGAAAACCAAGACCAGAGGAAAATTATGCAGTGATTTCCTTGGTGCATGGATCACAACAAACAAAGGTACTGCCTGATGGCTAGCTAGTAATTTTTGTGGTTTCTTTTATTATAAAGTTGAAGTATCTTTCTTTGGGGTTTTGAAGGGAGGTTTGAAGGAGCAAAGCATTTCACATTTCAAGAAGTCAATGAAGTAAATTTTTGGATCTGAAAAACTTGAGCATCATATTCTTCAATTCCATAAACTTCTGACTTCAACAAGAAAGCATCAAGAACACAAGGATCATGTCCTCCTTTGTATAAATCCAATCTCTCGCTGTCTCATATTATGTACCTGAACCAAAGCCTACCATTCAGTTAAAACTCTCAATATAAGTGGTTTTCCATGACCACTTAATATTTCCTGGTTCCGCTCGCTGATATCATAACTCCTCCCAATATACCACATCAATCCAATTCATTCTACTTCAAGCATGCATCTCATCCTTCTGAATATCAATACCCATGTATTCCCAAACTCACTCCTTCCACTTTCTGGGCATCCACCATCCCCATCACTCCACTTCTAAGAAGCAGATCCTATCAGTCAGTTTTTCTTCACTTGTCCTATCATTATGTTTGATCTATTTCAACACACCCTGGTCAGTTCTTTCAATCACATTGACCTTACTAACATACTCTCTCTTACACTGTTATTCTTACATGATCAACCCACCTCACACTACATACTGTTCCCAGGGATTTTAATTCTAACCCATCCAACCTCTTCTGTTCTTCAGCATTCACAAGGCCTCAAGACATATCTGAACAGTGCTGGGACTACTATACCTACAAACATAACCAGCTTTACTTTACTTTACCTCCCCTTCCACACAATGTACTCAGGACCTCAACTGAAGAGGAAGTGGTAAAATGGTTTAAATATATAGAGAGAATGAGCAAGGAAAGCTTGACAAAGAGGATATATGTTTCAGAAGTAGAGGAAACAATTTGAACAAGGAGACCAAATTTGGAGATGAAGTGAAAAATATTTAGAGCAATCAGGACCTGAACATACAGGAGGTTGAAAGGCATGTATAAAGTGAACTGAAACAATATGGTGTACAGGGCTTGACATGCTGTCAATGACCTGAACCAGGGAATGTGAAGTGTTCTGGGTAGGGAGCCTTGGTTTTGATGCATTACGCATGACAGTTAAAGAATGGATGTTAGTGGATGTGGCCTTCCTTTAACTGTTCCCAGCACTACCTCACCAATGCAGGAAACAGTGACCAAGTACAAAAAAAATATACTGTCACACATACACATTCGCCATTTCCTGCATCAGCGATGTATATTATCATAATCATTATTATACTTCGTCGCTGTCTCCCGCGTTAGTGCAAAGAAACAGATGAAAGAATGGCCCAACCCACCCATATACACATGTATATACATACACGTCCACACACAGCACATATACAAATCTATACATCTCAACGTATACATATATATACACACACATACACATATATACACGTGTACATAATTCACGTGAAGTGAATGCAAGAGTTTTGGAAAGATGGGCAAGTATGAAGTCTGTTGTGGATGAGGGAGCTTGGGAAGTGAGTCAGTTGTTGTTCGCTGATGATACAGCGCTGGTGGCTGATTCATGTGAGAAACAGCAGAAGCTGGTGACTGAGTTTGGTAAAGTGTGTGAAAGAAGAAAGTTAAGAGTAAATGTGAATAAGAGCAAGGTTATTAGGTACAGTAGGGTTGAGGGACAAGTCAATTGGGAGGTAAGTTTGAATGGAGAAAAACTGGAAGAAGTAAAGTGTTTTAGATATCTGGGAGTGGATCTGGCAGCGGATGGAACCATGAAAGCAGAAGTGAATCATAGGGTGGGGGAGGGGGCGAAAATCCTGGGAGCCTTGAAGAATGTGTGGAAGTCGAGAACATTATCTCGGAAAGCAAAAATGGGTATGTTTGAAGGAATAGTGGTTCCAACAATGTTGTATGGTTGCGAGGCGTGGGCTATGGATAGAGTTGTGCGCAGGAGGGTGGATGTGCTGGAAATGAGATGTTTGAGGACAATGTGTGGTGTGAGGTGGTTTGATCGAGTAAGTAATGTAAGGGTAAGAGAGATGTGTGGAAAAAAAAAGGGCGTGGTTGAGAGAGCAGAAGAGGGTGTTTTGAAATGGTTTGGGCACATGGAGAGAATGAGTGAGGAAAGACTGACCAAGAGGATATATGGAGGTGGAGGGAATGAGGAGAAGTGGGAGACCAAATTGGAGGTGGAAAGATGGAGTGAAAAAGATTTTGTGTGATCGGGGCCAGAACATGCAGGAGGGTGAAAGGAGGGCAAGGAATAGAGTGAATTGGATCGATGTGGTATACCTGGGTTGACATGCTGTCAGTGGATTGAATCAGGGTATGTGAAGCGTCTGGGGTAAACCATGGAAAGTTGTGTGGGGCCTGGATGTGGAAAGGGAGCTGTGGTTTCGGGCATTATTGCATGACAGCTAGAGACTGAGTGTGAACGAATGGGGCCTTTGTTGTCTTTTCCTAGTGCTACCTCGCACACATGAGGGGGGAGGGGGATGGTATTCCATGTGTGGCGAGGTGGCGATTGGAATGAATAAAGGCAGACAGTGTGAATTGTGTGCATGGGTATATATGTATGTGTCTGTGTGTGTATATATATGTGTACATTGAGATGTATAGGTATGTATATTTGCGTGTGTGGACGTGTATGGTTATAAATTGTGTATGGGGGTGGGTTGGGCCATTTCTTTCGTCTGTTTCCTTGCGCTACCTCGCAAACGCGGGAGACAGCGACAAAGCAAAATAATTAAATAAACATAATTCATGGTCTGCCCTTATTCATTCCCGTCGCCACCCCGCCACACATGAAATGAAAACCCCCTCCTGCATTTGTGCACGAAGTAGCGCTAGGAAAAGACAACAAAGGCCACATTCATTCACGCTCATCTCTACCTATCTCTCTCTCTCTCTCTCTCTCTCTCTCTCTCTATATATATATATATAGAGGGGAGGATTTCCAGCCTTCCACTCCCTTCCCTTTTAGTCGCCTTCTATGACACGCAGGGAATACGTGGGAAGTATTCTTTCTCCCCTATCCCCAGGGATAATATATATATATATATATATATATATATATATATTATATTTTTATTTTGCTTTGTCGCTGTCTCCCGCGTTTGCAAGGTAGCGCAAGGAAACAGACGAAAGAAATGGCCCAACCCACCCCCATACACATGTATATACATACACGTCCACACACGCAAATATACATACCTATACATCTCAATGTACACATGTATATACACACACAGACACATACATATATACCCATGCACACAATTCACACTGTCTGCCTTTATTCATTCCCATCGCCACCTCGCCACACATGGAATACCATCCCCCTCCCCCCTCATGTGTGCGAGGAAAAGACAACAAAGGCCCCATTTGTTCACACTCAGTCTCTAGCTGTCATGCAATAATGCCCGAAACCACAGCTCCCTTTCCACATCCATGCCCCACAAAACTTTCCATGGTTTATATACAGTGAAATGGGAAGATTTAAGCATTCCAGCTTTAACACAGTTTGATGCCTATAGCGTTCTACAGACTAATTCAGACTAAAGCATCAAAAACTATTCTTCATTCAAAGCACAACTAATGTTACTATGGTTAAACTGATAGTAGCAGCATAGTCTAACCTTTTCCCGGAGGATTCGCAGAAGATGGAAAAATGCAGGTTTGTGGTTATTCCACTTTAGAGAGAGAAGATCCTCCCCCATTCTGATTTTGCTAATAAAGCTCACAACCTGTAAAAGAAAAAAAAGTTATACAGAGCATTAATATAATTTTTTTTTACATTCTTTTTCACCGTATTTCACATTAGCAAGAAAGTGTCAAGATCATATGAAGTAAGGCAGCATTTGCTTGCATCCATTCTCCACATTTCATTTAGAATGCACCAAAACCACAGCCCCCTATCCACTACCAGGCTCTATGGACCTTTTTATGGTTCCCCTGCCTGCTTCGCACCCTGGTTCAGTCCATTAACAGTACATCACCCCCTGCAAACTACCTTGTTCCAATTTACTCTTTCCTGTGAATGCCTTTCACCCTCCAGCAAATTCAGGCCATGATCACTCAAAATCTTTTTCAATTCATTCTTCTCTCTTCAATTTCCTCTCTCTTTTCTCCTTGCCCTCCACTTACGATACATGTATCCTGTTTGTTAACCTCACATTCATCATTCTCTCCATATAT
Organism: Panulirus ornatus; assembly: GCF_036320965.1. NCBI lineage: Eukaryota > Metazoa > Arthropoda > Malacostraca > Decapoda > Palinuridae > Panulirus > Panulirus ornatus. The sequence continues at coordinate 25,884,587 of NC_092278.1, forward strand.
CTAAACCATTTCAGCACACCCTCTTCAGTTATTTAGGAGAGCAAAAAAGGGGGATGTTCCAAAGATCATGTATGGATACGAGGCACAGACTACAGATAAAGGAAGTGCACGGAAGGATGGATGTATTAGAAATATATTTGAGGAAAATATGTGGTGTGAGGTGGTTTGGTCGAGTAAGTAATAAAAGGATAACAAGAGGTGTAGTAATAAGAAATGTGGTTCAGAGACCTGAAAAGGGTGAGCTGAAATGGTAGAGACACATGGAAAGACAGTGGAGAAAGGTTAACAAAGAAGATATATGAGTCACAATTGGTGGGGACAAGTAAAAGGGGGAGACCAAATTGGAGATAGAGGGCTGGCATGAAAAAGTTTTTAAGTGATCAGTGGCCTAAACATGCAGGAGGGTGAAAGGTGTGGGATGCAGTGCTAAACAGAGGATGTTGTGTTGTCAATGGACTGAACCAGGGTATATGATGTGGCTAGAAGAAACCATGAAAAAGTCTGTGGGGCCTTAATGTGGAAAGGGGGCCTTTTTGTTGGTGCATTGCACATGACAGTTGAGGAATGTCGTGAACAAGAATGTGAGAGAACACAGCCTCTCTGTATATTCATGGCACTACCTTGCTAACATGGGAAACAAATATTTATATATTGGAGAAAGAATACTTCCCACGCATTCGTCACGTGTCGTAGAAAGCGACTAAAGGGGACGGGAGAGGGGGGCTGGAAACCCTCCCCTCCTTGTATTTTAACTTTCTGAAAGGGGAAACAGAAGAAGGAGTCACGCGGGGAGTGCTCATCCTCCTCAAAGACTCAGATTGGGGTGTTTAAATGTATGTGGATGTAACCAAGATGAGAAAAAAAAGGAGAGATACGTAGTATGTTCGAGGAAAGGAACCTGGATGTTTTGGCTCTGAGTGAAACGAAGCTCAAGGGTAAAGGGGAAGAGTGGTTTGGGAATGTCTTGGGAGTAAAGTCAGGGGTTAGTGAGAGGACAAGAGCAAGGGAAGAAGTAGCACTACTCTTGAAACAGGAATGGTGGGAGTATGTGATAGAGTGTAAGTAAACTCTAGATTGATATGGGTAAAACTGAAAGTGGATGGAGAGAGATGGGTGATTATTGGTGCATATGCACCTGGGCATGAGAAGAAAGATCATGAGAGGCAAGTGTTTTGGAAGCAGCTGAGTGAGTGTGTTAGTAGTTTTCATGTACGAGACCGGGTTATAGTGATGGGTGATTTGAATGCAAAGGTGAGTAATGTGGCAGTTGAGGGAATAATTGGTGTACAAGGGGTGTTCAGTGTTGTAAATGTATATGGTGAAGAGCTTGTAGATTTATGTGCTGAAAAAGGACTGGTGATTAGGAATACCTGGTTTAAAATGTGAGATATACATAAGTATATGTATGTAAGTAGGAGAGATGGCCAGAGAGCATTACTGGATTACGTGTTAATTGACAGGCACGCAAAAGAGAGATTTTTGGATGTTCATGTGCTGAGAGGTGCAACTGGAGGGATGTCTCATCATTATCTTGTGGAGGCGAAGGTGAAAATTTGTAGAGGTTTTCAGAAAAGAAGAATGTTGGGGTGAAAAGAGTGGTGAGAGTAAGTGAGCTTGGGAAGGAGACTTGTGTGAGGAAGCACCAAGAGACTGAGTACAGAATGGAAAAAGGTGAGAACTAAGGACATAAGGGGAGTGGGGGAGGAATGGGATGTATTTAGGGAAGCAGTAATGGCTTGTGCAAGAGATGCTTGTGGCATGAGAAGCGTGGGAGGTGGGTAGTTTGGGGTAGTGAGTGGTGGGATGAAGAAGTAAGTCTATTAGTGAAAGACAAGAGAGAGAGGCATTTGGATGGTTTTTGCAGGGAAATAATGCAAATGACTGGGATATGTATAAAAGAAAGAGGCAGGAGGTCAAGAGAAAGGTGCAAGAGGTGAGAAAGAGGGCAAATGAGAGTTGGGGTGAGAGAGTATCATTAAATTCTAGGGAGAATAAAAAGATGTTTTGGAAGGAGGTAAATAAAGTGCGTAAGACAAGGGAACAAATGGGAACTTCAGTGAAGGGGGCTAATGGGGAGGTGATAACAAGTAGTGGTGATGTGAGAAGGAGATGGAGTGAGTATTTTGAAGGTTTGTCGAATGTGTTTGATGGCAGATATAGGGTGTTTTGGTCGAGGTGGTATGCAAAGTGAGAGGGTTAGGGAAAACGGTTTCGTAAACAGAGAAGAGGTAGTAAAAGCTTTACGGAAGATGAAAGCCGGCAAGGCAGCGGGTTTGGATGGTATTGCAGTAGAATTTATTAAAAAAGGGGTGACTGTATTGTTGACTGGTTAGTAAGGTTATTTAATGTATGTATGATTCATGGTGAGGTGCCTGAGGATTGGCGGAATGCTTGCATAGTGCCATTGTACAAAGGCAAAGGGGATAAAAGTGAGTGTTCAAATTACAGAGGTATAAGTTTGTTGAGTATTCCTGGGAAATTATATTGGAGGGTATTGATGGAAAGGGTGAGGGCATGTACAGAGCATCAAATTGGGGAAGAGCAGTGTGGTTTCAGAAGTGGTAGAGGATGCGCGGATCAGGTGTTTGCTTTGAAGAAGGTATGTGAGGAATACTTAGAAAAGCAAATAGATTTGTATGTACCATTTATGGATCTGGAGAAGGCATATGATACAGTTGATAGAGATGGTCTGTGGAAGTTATTAAGAATATATGGTGTGGGAGGCAAGTTGTTAAAAGAAGTGAAAAGTGTTTATTGAGGATGTAAGACATGTGTACGTGTTGGAAGAGAGGAAAGTGATTGGTTCTCAGTGAATGTAGGTTTGCGGCAGGGGTGAGTGATGTCTCCATGGTTGTTTAATTTGTTTATGGATGGGGTTGTTAGGGAGGTGAATGCAAGAGTTTTGGAAAGAGGGGCAAGTATGCAGTCTGGTGTGGATGAGAAAGCTTGGGAAGTGAATCAGTTGTTGTTCACTGATGATACAGCGCTGGTGGCTGATTCGTGTGAGAAACTGCAGAAGCTGGTGATTGAGTTTGGTAAAGTAAGTGAAAGAAGAAAGCTGAGAGTAAATGTGAATAAGAGCAAGGTTATTAGGTACAGTAGGGTTGAGGGACAAGTCAACTGGGAGGTACGTTTGAATGGAGAAAAACTGGAGGAAGCGAAGTGTTTTAGATATCTGGGAGTGGATTTGGCAGCAGATGGAACCGTGGAAGTGAATCATAGGGTGGGGGAGGGGGAGAAAGTTCTGGGAGCGTTGAAGAATGTGTGGAAGTCAAGAACATTATCTCGGAAAGCAAGAATGGGTATGTTTAAAGGAATAGTGGTTCCAACAATGTTATATGGTTGCGAGGTGTGGGCTATGGATAGAGTTGTGCGCAGGAGGGTGGATGTGCCAGAAATGAGATGTTTGAGGACAATATGTGGTGTGAGATGGTTTGATCGAGTAAGTAATAATAGGGTAAGAGAGATGTGTGGTAATAAAAAGAGTGTGGTTGAGAGAGCAGAAGAAGATGTTTTGAAATGGTTTGGTCACATGAAGAGAATGAGTGAGGAAAGATTGACAAAGAGGATATATGTGGAAGACAACAAAGGCCATATTCGCTCACACTGTCTCTAGCTGTCATGTAATAATGCACCGAAACCAAAGCTCCCTTTCTACATCCAAGCCCCACAGAACTTTCCATGGTTTACCCCAGACACTTCATATGCCCTGGTTCAATCCATTGACAGCACGTCGACCCCGATATATCATACTGTTCCAGTTCACTTTATTCCTTGCACGCCTTTCACCCTCCTGCATGTTCAGGCCCCGATCACTCAAAATCTTTTTCACTCCACCTTTCCACCTCCAATTTGGTCTCCCACTTCTCCTCATTCCCTCCACCTCTGACACATATATCCTCTTGGTCCATCTTTCCTCACTCATTCTCTCCATGTGACCAAACCATTTCAATGCACCCTCTTCTGCTCTCTCAACCACACTCTTTTCATTACCACACATCTCTCTTACCCTATTATTATTTACTTGATCAAACCATCTCACACCACATATTGCTCTCAAACATCTCATTTCCAGCACATCCACCCTCCTCCGCCCAGCTCTATCCATAGCCCACGCCTCGCAACCATATAACGTTGTTGGAACCACTATTCCCTCAAACATATTCACTTTTGCTTTCCGAGATAATGTTCTCGACTTCCACACATTCTTCAAGGCTCCCAGAACTTTTGCCCCCTCCCCCACCCTATAATTCACTTCCGCTTCCATGGTTCCATCCACTGCCAAATCCACTCCCAGATATCTAAAACACTTCACTTCCTCCAGTTTTTCTCCATTCAAACTTACCTCCCAATTGACTTGTCCCTCAACCTTACTGTACCTAATAACCTTGCTCTTATTCACATTTACTCTCAGCTTTCTTCTTTCACTTACTTTACTAAACTCAGTCACCAGCTTCTGCAGTTTCTCACATGAATCTTCCACCATCGCTGTATCATCCAATAACGTATACTTATGTATATCTCGCTTTTTAAACCAGGTATTCCCAATCACCAGTCCTTTTTCAGCACATAAATCTACAAGCTCTTCACAATTTCCATTTACAACACTGAACACCCCATGTACACAAATTATTTCCTCAACTGCCACATTACTCACCTTTGCATTCAAATCACCCATCACTATAACCCAGTCTCGTGCATCAAAACTACTAACACACTCACTCAGCTGCTCCCAAAACACTTGCCTCTCATGATCTTTCTTCTCATGCCCAGGTGCATATGCACCAATAATCACCCTTCTCTCTTCATCCACTTTCAGTTTTACCCATATCAATCTAGAGTTTACTTTCTTACACTCTATCACATACTCCCACCACTCCTGTTTCAGGAGTAGTGCTACTCCTTCCCTTGCTCTTGTCCTCTCACTAACCTTTGACTTTACTCCCAAGACATTCCCAAACCACTCTTCCCCTTTACCCTTGAACTTTGTTTCACTAAGAGCCAAAACATCCAGGTTCCTTTCCTCAAACATACTACGTATTTCTCCTTTTTTCTCATCTTGGTTACATCCACACACATTTAGACACCCTAATCTGAGCCTTTGAGGAGGATGAGCACTCCCTGCATGACTCCTTCTGTTTCCCCTTTTAGAAAGTTAAAATATATATATATATATATATATATATATATATATATATATATATATATATATATATATATATATATATATATATTATCCCTGGAGATAGGGGAGAAAGAATACTTCCCACGTATTCCCTGCGTGTCGTAGAAGGCGACTAAAAGGGGAGGGAGCGGGTGGCTGGAAATCCTCCCCTCTCGTTTTTTTTTTAATTTTCCAAAAGAAGGAACAGAGAAGGGGGCCAGGTGAGGATATTCCCTCTAAGGCCCAGTCCTCTGTTCTTAACGCTACCTCGCTGATGCGGGAAATGGCGAATAGTATAAAAAAAAAAAATATATATATATATATATATATATATACATATATATATATTATCCCTGGGGATAGGGGAGAAAGAACTTCCCACGTATTCCCTGCGTGTCGTAGAAGGCGACTAAAAGGGAAGGGAGCGGGTGGCTGGAAATCCTCCCCTCTCGTTTTTCTTTTTTTTTTTTTCCAAAAGAAGGAGGAGAGAAGGGGGTCAGGTGAGGATATTCCCTCAAAGGCCCAGTCCTCTGTTCTTAACGCTACCTCGCTATCGCGGGAAATGGCGAATAGTATGAAAAAAATATATATATATATATATATATATATATATATATATATATATATATATATATATATATATATATATATATATATATATATATATATATATATATATTATATATATATATATATATATATATATATATATATATATATATATATATATATATATTATATAACGCCATTTCTCTAAGTAGTGACTCTATTATTACTTACACAAGTCATTTCATTTTTGATATGCATTTGTGATTATAAAATGACTTATTTTTCATAAAGCATTATCTAATCTCATATCATCCCTATCTCTAGCCCTACCACTAATCAGTTTTTCAATGATAAAGGAGAAGCTATATGAGTGATAAAGGAAAATCTCTTAAATCAATCTTTACAAGGGTATCCATTCCACAAGCTTAGAGATCATTAACCTTGAAAATGCCCAGCTTTCAGCAACATTACCAAAATAAGGTAAATCTTTGCTGACAGATAAGGTTCTCATGGGATATCTTGATTTTTAGTTTCTCCTACTTTAATTATAACCCCACTTTTTCTGTGATCTTTGTAGCCCTCAATACTGTAGCCATATCTAATATCATATAAAGAGATGCTAGAACTCATACAAACCCATTGATACCATCATTTGTATACACTGGAAACAAAATCACTAAATAGCATGGCTATAGTAAGACTAAACCATCTGATCACTAGACTACCAGTTCATAAAATCACTAAATCTCTAAAGTTAACTATGATGCAGAACTAAACTACATTTATACCACATTACCATAGTTTGCTCAACTCCTACAGTATACAATATACTACAACATACTCTCACATGAATATGGTTAATATCTGGAAGCTAATAATGGCCACAATTGCCTATCAAAATCCAAGAAAAAAGTACAGCAGCATAACAGCTATAATAGCAATATAATTGTCAATCGACTCACCTTCTGAACGTGGAGTAATGCAGTGACCCCTTCTCACTACAACCCCCGTCATCCACCAGCAGGAAAGCTGGGGAAAATTGGATGTGGGTGTAATGGACTGCCAACCCCAGCAAGGTAGTGCCAAGTACCCGCATCTCCAGAACCTGGATGCGGGTTACTCTTTCATTCACAACCACTCATTTGCGTTATACTTCTGTGGCTCTTTGTAATTACTAACCCTCCATCCCTCTACTTGTAACTGTTCTTATCATCTACAGTGGAAGAAACTATGGAAGGCACTGTAGTGAGACCAATACCTACATCTCAAGAGAAGAGATGCGGGTGATTCTCCATGTCTTTCTTATTGTACGAACGTTCTATGATTCATTTAAGGATATTAAATTGAAACAGTACATACCTAAGAACACTGCGACTGGTTTATCATGCGTCGAACCCTCCGGTAAGGGAAAAGCGAACACACACAACAGAAACTACAACAAATTTCTCCCTAGCGTCCGGAACAGAATACATGCAAGCGTCTGTATGTCAGTACAACACAATAACTACATACAAATCCAAACGATATCTACAAATAACTACAACCAAAATATCTATATACTGGCATTAGACACGGATGAAATACAAGAAGTAGTTTTTAAGTTATAAAAAGAATAGGTAAAGGATCACAAACACTTAGACAAGCTTAAGTCAGAAGCAAGGAGGCGAACACTAGCGTGCTACAGGAACGCCATCTACAGTTAAGAGACAAAGCTAAAACCACAAAGACCCGCTATCTTTGAAATATAGGTCAGCTAACCACAGCTAGGCAGGGAAGCTAACACTGAATTCTGGTCAGCTAACCATGGTCAGATAGGGGAGCTAACCCTCAAGTCTGGTCAGCTAACCATGATCAGGTAGGAGAGCTAACACTGAAGTCTGCTCAGCTAACCATAGACAGGTAGGAGAGCTAACACTGGAGTCTTGTCAGCTAAGCACAGCCAGGCAGGAAAGCTAACACTGAATTCTGGTCAGCTAACCATGGTCAGGTAGGGGAGCTAACCCTGAAGTCTGGTCAGCTAACCACAGACAGGTAGGAGAGCTAACACTGGAGTCTGTTCAGCCGCCGTTTACTGGGATAGTAGGGCAACTACCAAAGGGAAATCCCCAGGACTGAAGCACAGCGGCAGTCTCTATCGTCTGACTGCAGTCCTCTGCTTCCTTCGGGCGGCAGACTGTGCGACCAAAGCCGAAGCGTCTACCCTTGTCACGGGTTTTCGCCTCGTGGTACCCGTCACGCGTAACCCGTTCCTTAGGAATAGCGTACCAGCCTCTGTTGGTATGTCGGGTACCAGCTTCAGTCATGAGGGAACGGCCGACGACAGGTTCACCCTCTTGCCCACATTGTGGGAAGACCTTCGCCAGCTTTCGGGGCCGTAGGGTCCACGAGAGGCAGGCACATACCAACTCCTTTCACCAGGAGTTGGCTACCAGGCACGTTCTGTCCAAGGCTCGATGGGCTGACGAGAAGGGGGAGCTCCTCGCCAGGGCTGAGGCTGGGATGGCAGCTGGTCCCTCGCTAGTTGCCGGGCAGGGCCTGAACCAGCGGTTGCAGGAGATTGTTCCTTCTAGGACGGTCGAAGCGATCAAAGGTCTCCTACGCAAAGCGTCGCATAAGACCAGGGTTCAGGAACTGATCTCGAACTCAAACCTCCTCCAGGAAACTGGTGAGAGCGAGGTGTTGGATGGTGCGCCGATTGAGAGGCGTATCCCAGCCACAATAGGAAGCAACACGCGGAGTGGCACCCCGGAGGAAGCACCACGTACAAGGATGTACGTGTGTGCGGAACCCACTGGTGAGAATACTCCCACAGTTTTAACTGTCCCAGCTGCTCCGCGGGTCCCCCAACCTCAATCAATTGCTTCTTTTGTGGCGGAGACTGTCGCTTATCTCGACGCATTATTACTCGTCACCACAAGTCTATCGTGGGGCGAGGACGTCCTAAATGGAGCCCTCGACCATCTGCGTCAGGGTGACAGCCTCGCCGCAACCAGGGCAGTTGCAGAGCACGCAGCACAAATGCTAAGCTTCTGTAGCTCGCCCGAATCGTGGCGGCGGAGGTGGTTCAAAGCAGTCAGCGAACTCTGGCCGCGTACGCCGCGCGGAAGAGGCTCCTTTGCGTGGAAACCGGCTTAGAAGAGAGCAATACCGCAAAGTACAGAGACTCTATCGTGAGAATAGATCTTTGGCCGCTGGACAAGTTCTCAAAGGCGACTGGGAGGTACCGCCAACTTCGGTTGGGCCGGAACGCCTCAATCCCTTTTGGGGGGCTCTCCTCTTTCGACCATCTGAGCCAGATGGACGAGCCATCACCGATTATGACCCAGTACGTGAACAACTAGCGGAGATTATAACTGTAGACGAGGTAACACACCACCTCAAAGCCACCAAAACATCTGCCCCTGGACCTGATGGAATGTTAACTCGATTGCTGAAGTCCATTCCTCCGAGGGTTCTGGCCAAAATGTTCAACCTCTGAATAGCTACGTCTGCGTTACCAGAGCCATTGAAGGCTAAGAGAGCGGTGCTGATACCTAAGGTACCCAACCCCACCGGACCCAAGGACTACAGGCCTATCACCATCTCCTGTGCCGTAATCCACCTGCTCCACAAAATCTTGAGCAGCCGCATCTCGAGCCTCGTCCAGATCGATGAAGCTCAAAAGGCATTCGTCCCAATAGACGGATGCCTTGAGAACCTCACGATCTTGGATGCGATCGTCGGTCGTGCGCGGGGGGCACACGCCCACGGTGTGCACCTGGCATTCCTCGACATGGCCAAAGCATTCGATAGTGTTAACCATAACACTATCGAGCGGGCCATGTCGCAGGAGGGCATCCCAGCCCTCATCAGGACATACATTATGTCGACGTATGACCGAGCCTTCACTAACATCGAAGGCAGCGACGGGATGTCGGATAAAATAAATATGACTCGTGGGGTCAAACAGGGGGACCCATTATCACCGATTCTCTTCAATCTTGTGATTAACGAGGGAATCGCAAGGGTGAAGGAGACCAGTGTAGGGGTTAAGTTGGGTGACCAAAAAGTATCGGCATTGGCGTTTGCCGATGATTTGGTCCTGGTAGCGTAGACGCCCACTGGCCTGCGGCAGGCAATGAACGGGATGGCCGGGACCCTCGTGGGGGGGGGGGGGGGGGGGCATTAAGTCAATCCAGGGAAGTGTCGTACTCTCAGCATGGAGGTCGACGGCAAGCGTAAGACTTGGTACGTCAATAAGAACAGGACGTTCCAAGTCTTGGGCAGCGCTGTCTGATCCATGAATGCTGAGGACGAATACAAGTACCTCGGGATCCTTGTCGGGGCCGGGGGTCGGCTTAAGTCCTACGGGGCTCTGCAAGAAGAGGGGCTCCGAAACATCACCAGAGCCCCTCTAAAACCTCAACAGCGGATTGCGTTGCTTGTGGAGCATCTGATGCCCAAGCTTATGCATCGGCTGGTGTTGGGGGAAGCATATAAGACAGTTAGCACGTATGGACAGGCAAGTGTGAGTGGCGGTCCGTCGCTGGCTGCGCCTAGCCCATGACGTGCCCTGTGCATACTTCCACTTGGCAACTGGAGATGGTGGGCTGGGTATACCAGACTTTGTTTCAACCGTCCGGCTAAATAAACAAGCGCGGTTCTAGAAACTACTTACCTCGACCGACCCAGTGATTCAGGCGGGTGTCCGGGAGCCTGCAGTGTTGAGCAAGCTGCACCGCTGGTCTGGACCCGCATGCACTGCTGGTCGACAGGCGGGTAGTAAATCCGAACGTCAGCAGGTATGGAGGGCCAACCTGGTCAGCACCGTCGACGGTGCGGCTCTCGCTCCATCTGCCGCTGTGCCTCAGGTGCTCGAGCAGATTGGTGAATAGCGGGAACCGTTTCCTGTCCGGTGCTGACTATGTGAAGGCGTCCAAGTGCGGATAGACGCGTTACCCACCCCTGCCAGGGCGTCCAGAGGCCGGCCCGAGATCAAGGGCCTCTGTGACACCTGTCAGAAGCCAGGTACGCTCGGGCACATCGCACAGATGTGCCCCCGTACTCACGGCGGGAGGGTAAAGAGGCACGACAACATCTGTGCCTATTTGGCCGGGCGACTGAGACAAAGGGGTTATGAGCCGCGCATTCCGATTGTGGGGTCCTTTCGGAAGCTGGTCATCGTGGCTTCCAAAGGCACAGAGGCCTATGCACAGGTCTCTGGGGTTCACTTTCCGCTTTCAGCTGCACACCAACATAAGTGCAGCTACTACGGTACCCCGGAAGTCTTACAAGGCGTACGGGAATATACCGGGAAAGATACCGTGCACGTAACATCGGCCACCTTAAGTTGGCGTGGTGCATGGTGTCAAGAAAGCGTGAGTGCTCTCAGAGGGTTAGGGCTGACATACCGGGACCTTGAGGTGTGCACGGTCAAAGCCCTAACCTGGACTCACTCCCTTTACAGGATGTGGTCCAAGAGCACAGGTTAATAATCGGAGCCTGCCTTGTACATGTGGTGTCGGCCACCGGGCAGGCGGAAGGTCATCTCCCCTTTGTTGGCTTGGGGTGTGCGGGATTAGGCTGTTCTCCTGTAGGTTGTCGGGCGGGGTGGTGGACGCCTTGGCAGGGTTGGCCATTGCTCCCGTGCCACAGGCCGCACTGGAAGGTGAGCGGTGCTGGAAGGTCGCTGTGTTTAAGTCGGCAATGTAAATGTATGCGAACCATCATCTAACTGCCCTCTCCTAACTTATTTCTAACTATGCTGTCAGCAATCTGATCCTCAATCTTCCTCTTATAGTGTCTATACACTTTTTCCCAATTAACAACTTCTTTCACTATCAACATGTAGATAGGTCGCTTTGCCGACAAACATCCTAGCACAGCACCTGTAGATAGACCTTCCCCACCTCACACTACCAACTGGCAATAAAAGAAAAAAAGAAAAAATAGGGGAGCTGACACGAGTCTGGCCAGCTGACTATTACTACACAGGAAAGCTGACACTGGAGTCTAGTCGGACAACTCCAGCCAGGTAGAGAAGCGAATTAACGTTCACTAATACTTTTCCATTCGTATTAGTAATAGTGCTCACTTATATGATAGTTTTGATCCTTAATTATAGTTTTGAGTCACTATGAAGTTATATTTATATTTCTCTAGTTCAGTTGCAGTTTTATTGATTATTTGTTACCGTGTGCCATCCATCATTTTGAATGTTATGAGGACCATATTGGAAAAGTGTCTTTATATACCTTATGTGCCATCTTCGCTGAAATATCTATGAATGCACACCATGTAATATCTGTATATGTACACTTTATATATATATATATATATATATATATATATATATATATATATATATATATATATATATTTTTTTTTTTTTTTTTTTTTTTCAAACTATTCGCCATTTCCCGCGTTAGCGAGGTAGCGTTAAGAACAGAGAACTGGGCCACTGAGGGAATATCCTCACCTGGCCCCCCTCTCTGTTCCTTCTTTTGGAAAATTAGAAAAAATTGAGAGGGGAGGATTTCCAGCCCCCCGCTCCCTCCCCTTTTAGTCGCCTTCTACGACACGCAGGGAATACGTGGGAAGTATTCTTTCTCCCCTATCCCCAGGGATATATATATATATATATATATATATATATATATATATATATATATATATATATATATATATATATATATGTTGGAAAGGATCACAATTTTGCACGTGATCAAGATATTCCTATTAGTCCACGGGGAAAAATAAAACATGAAAAGTTCCCAAGTGCACTTTCGTGAAATAATCACATCATCAGGGGAGACACAAGAGAGGAATATAACAGTCAGTTGATATACATCGAAGAGACGAAGCTAGGACGCCATTTGGTAGCGGATGGAACCATGGAAGCGGAAGTGTCACATGGTGGGGGAAGGGGCGAAGGTTCTGGGAGCGTTGAAGAATATGTGGAAGGCGAGAACATCATCTCAGAAAGCAAAAATGGGTATATTTGAAAGAATTTTGGTTCCAACAATGTTATATGGTTGCGAGGCATGGGCTATAGATAGGGTTGTGCGGAGGGTGGATGTGTTGGAAATGAAATGTTTGAGAACAATATGTGGTGTAAGGTGGTTTGATCGAGTAAGTAATGGAAGGGTAAGTGAGATGTGTGGTAATAATGAATGTGGTTGACAGCAGAAGAGGATGTATTGAAATGGTTTGGTCACATGGAGAAAATGAGTGAGGAAAGATTGACCAAGAGGATATATGTGTCAGAGGTGGAGGGAACGAGAAGTGGGAGACCAAATTGGAGGTGGAAAGATGGAGTGAAAAAGATTTTGAGTAATCGGGGCCTGAACATGCAGGAGGGTGAAAGGAGGGCAAGGAATAGAGTGAATTGGATCGATGTGGTATACCGGGGTCGACGTGCTGTCAATGGATTGAACCAGGGCATGTGAAGCGTCTGGGGTAAACCATGGAAAGCTGTGTAGGTATGTATATTTGCGTGTGTGAACGTGTATGTATATACATGTGTATGGGGGTGGGTTGGGCCATTTCTTTTCGTCTGTTTCCTTGCGCTACCTCGCAAACGCGGGAGACAGTGACAAAGCAAAATAAATAAATAAATAAATAAATTAAATGTATATTTTCGTAATATATATATATATATATATATATATATATATATATATATTATCCCTGGGGATAGGGGAGAAAGAATACTTCCCACGTATTCCCAGCGCGTCGTAGAAGGCGACTAAAAGGGAAGGGAGCGGGGGGCTGGAAATCCTCCCCTCTCATTTTTTTATTTTAATTTTCCAAAAGAAGGAACAGAGAAGGGGGCCAGGTGAGGGTATTCCCTCAAAGGCCCAGTCCTCTGTTCTTAACGCTACCTCGCTATCGCGGGAAATGGCGAATAGTATAATATATATATATATATATATATATATATATATATATATATGGTAGGTTATTTAATGTATGTATGACTCACGGTGAGGTGCCTGAGGATTGGCGGAATGCGTGCATAGTGCCATTGTACAAAGGCAAAGGGAATAAGAGTGAGTGCTCAAATTACAGAGGTATAAGTTTGTTGAGTATTCCTGGTAAATTATATGGGAGGGTATTGATTGAGAGGGTGAAGGCATGTACAGAGCATCAGACTGGGGAAGAGCAGTGTGGTTTCAGAAGTGGTAGAGGATGTGTGGATCAGGTGTTTGCTTTGAAGAATGTGTGTGAGAAATACTTAGAAAAGCAAATGGATTTGTATGTAGGATTTATGGATCTGGAGAAGGCATATGATAGAGTTGATAGAGATGCTCTGTGGAAGGTATTAAGAATATATGGTGTGGGAGGCAAGTTGCTAGAAGCAGTGAAAAGTTTTTATTGAGGATGTAAGGCATGTGTACGTGTAGGAAGAGAGGAAAGTGATTGGTTCTCAGTGAATGTAGGTTTGCGGCAGGGGTGTGTGATGTCTCCATGGTTGTTTAATTTGTTTATGGATGGGGTTGTTAGGGAGGTGAATGCAAGAGTTTTGGAAAGAGGGGCAAGTATGAAGTCTGTTGGGGATGAGAGAGCTTGGGAAGTGAGTCAGTTGTTGTTCGCTGATGATACAGCGCTGGTGGCTGATTCATGTGAGAAACTGCAGAAGCTGGTGACTGAGTTTGGTAAAGTGTGTGAAAGAAGAAAGTTAAAAGTAAATGTGAATAAGAGCAAGGTTATTAGGTACAGTAGGGTTGAGGGTCAAGTCAATTGGGAGGTGAGTTTGAATGGAGAAAAACTGGAAGAAGTGAAGTGTTTTAGATATCTGGGAGTGGATCTGGCAGCGGATGGAACCATGGAAGCGGAAGTGGATCATAGGGTGGGGGAGGGGGCGAAAATTCTGGGAGCCTTGAAGAATGTGTGGAAGTCGAGAACATTATCTCGGAAAGCAAAAATGGGTATGTTTGAAGGAATAGTGGTTCCAACAATGTTGTATGGTTGCGAGGCGTGGGCTATGGATATAGTTGTGCGCAGGAGGATGGATGTGCTGGAAATGAGATGTTTGAGGACAATGTGTGGTGTGAGGTGGTTTGATCGAGTAAGTAACGTAAGGGTAAGAGAGACGTGTGGAAATAAAAAGAGCCTGGTTGAGAGAGCAGAAGAGGGTGTTTTGAAATGGTTTGGGCACATGGAGAGAATGAGTGAGGAAAGATTGACCAAAAGGATATATGTGTCAGAGGTGGAGGGGACGAGGAGAAGAGGGAGACCAAATTGGAGGTGGAAAGATGGAGTGAAAAAAATCTTGTGTGATCGGGGCCTGAACATGCAGGAGGGTGAAAGGAGGGCAAGGAATAGAGTGAATTGGAGCGATGTGGTATACCGGGGTTGACGTGCTGTCAGTGGATTGAATCGGGGCATGTGAAGCGTCTGGGGTAAACCATGGAAAGCTGTGTAGGTATGTATATTTGCGTGTGTGGACGTATGTATATACATGTGTATGGGGGTGGGTTGGGCAATTTCTTTCGTCTGTTTCCTTGCGCTACCTCGCAAATGCGGGAGACAGCGGCAAAAAAAAAAAAAAAAAAAAAAAAAAAAAAAAAAAAAAAAAAAATATATATATATATATATATATATATATATATATTTATATTTTATTTATTTTGCTTTGTCGCTGTCTCCCGCGTTTGCGAGGTAGCGCAAGGAAACAGACGAAAGAAAATGGCCCAACCCACCCCCATACACATGTATATACATACACGTCCACACACGCAAATATACATACCTATACATCTCAATGTACACATATATATACACACACAGACACACATATATACCCATGCACACAATTCACAGTCTGCCTTTATTCATTCCCATCGTCAACTCGCCACACATGGAATACCATCACCCTCCCCACTCATGTGTGCGAGGTAGCGCTAGGAAAAGACAACAAGGGCCCCATTCGTTCACACTCAGTCCCCAGCTGTCATGCAATAATGCCCGAAACCATAGCTCCCTTTCCACATCCAGGCCCCACACAACTTTCCATGGTTTACCCCAGACGCTTCACATGCCCTGATTCAATCCACTGACAGCACGTCAACCCCGGTATACCACATCGATCCACTTCACTCTATTCCTTGCCCTCCTTTCACCCTCCTGCATGTTCAGGCCCCGATCACTCAAAATCTTTTTCACTCCATCTTTCCACCTCCAATTTGGTCTCCCACTTCTCGTTCCCTCCACCTCCGACACATATATCCTCTTGGTCAATCTCTCCTCACTCATTCTCTCCATGTGCCCAAACCATTTCAAAACACCCTCTTCTGCTCTCTCAACCACGCTCTTTTTATTTCCACACATCTCTCTTACCCTTACATTACTTACTCGATCAAACCACCTCACAACACACATTGTCCTCAAACATCTCATTTCCAGCACATCCACCCTCCTGCGCACAACTCTATCCATAGCCCACGCCTCGCAACCATACAACATTGTTGGAACAACTATTCCTTCAAACATACCCATTTTTGCTTTCCGAGATAATGTTCTCGACTTCCAAACATTCTTCAAGGCTCCCAGGATTTTCGCCTCCTCCCCCACCCTATGATTCACTTCCACTTCCATGGTTCCATCCGCTGCCAGATCCACTCCCAGATATCTAAAACACTTTACTTCCTCCAGTTTTTCTCCATTCAAACTTACCTCCCAATTGACTTGACCCTCAACCCTACTTTACCTAATAACCTTGCTCTTATTCACATTTACTCTTAACTTTCTTCTTTCACACACTTTACCAAACTCAGTCACCAGCTTCTGCAGTTTCCCACATGAATCAGCCACCAGCGCTGTATCATCAGCGAACAACAACTGACTCACTTCCCAAGCTCTCTCATCCACAACAGACTTCATACTTGCCCCTCTTTCCAAAACTCTTGCATTCACCTCCCTAACAACCCCATCCATAAACAAAATTAAACAACCATGGAGACATCACACACCCCTGCCGCAAACCTACATTCACTGAGAACCAATCACTTTCCTCTCTTCCTACACGTACACATGCCTTACATCCTCAATAAAAACTTTTCACTGCTTCTAGCAACTTGCCTCCCACACTATATATTCTTAATACCTTCCACAGAGCATCTCTATCAACTCTATCATATGCCTTCTCCAGATCCATAAATGCTACACACAAATCCATTTGCTTTTCTAAATATTTCTCACATACATTCTTCAAAGCAAACACCTGATCCACACATCCTCTACCACTTCTGAAACCACACTGCTCTTCCCCAATCTGATGCTCTGTACATGCCTTCACCCTCTCAATCAATACCCTCCCATATAATTTACCAGGAATACTTAACAAACTTATACCTCTGGCAAGTGTTTTGGGAGCAGCTGAATGAGTGTTAGTGGTTTTGATGTACGAGACCGGGTTATAGTGATGGGTGATTTGAATGGAAAGGTGAGTAATGAGGCAGTTGAGGGAATAATTGGTATACATGGGTTGTTCAGTGTTGTAAATGGAAATGGTGAAGAGCTTGTAGATTTATGTGCTGAAAAAGGACTGGTGATTGGGAAAACCTGGTTTAAAAAGTGAGATATACATAAGTATACGTAAGTAGGAGAGATGGCCAGAGAGCGTTATTGGCACACGAGAGACTTTTGGAAGTTAATGAGCTGAGAGGTGCTACTGGAGGGATGTCTGATCATTATCTTGTGGAGGGGAAGGTGAAGATTTGTCGGGGTTTTCAGAAAAGAAGAGAGAATGTTGAGGTGAAGAGAGTGACGAGAGTAAGTGAGCTTGGGAAGGAGACTTGTGGGAGGAAGTACCAGGAGAGACTGAGTACAGAATGGAAAAAGGTGAGGACAAAGGATGTAAGGGGAGTGGGGGAGGAATGGGATGTATTTAGGGAAGCAGTGATGCTTTGCGCAAAAGATGCTTGTGGCATGAGAAGTGTGGGAGGTGGGCAGATTAGAAAGGGTAGTGAGTGGTTGGATGAAGAAGTAAGATTATTAGTGAAAGAGAAGCGAGAGGCATTTGGGCAATTTTTGCAGGGAAATAATGCAAATGAGTGGGGGATGTATAAAAGAAAGAGGCAGGAAGTCAAGAGAAAGGTGCAACAGGTGAAAAAGAGGGCAAATGAGAGTTGGGGTGAGAGAGTATCATTAAATTTTAGAGAGAATAAAAAGATGTTTTGGAAGGAGGTAAATAAAGTGCGTAAGACAAGGGAGCAAATGGGAACTTCGGTGAGGGGGCTAATGGGGAGGTGATAACAAGTAGTGGTGATGTGAGAAGGAGATGGAGTGAGTATTTTGAAGGTTTGTTGAATGTGTTTGATGATAGAGTGGCAATGTAGGGTGTTATGGTCGAGGTGGTGTGCAAAGTGAGAGGGTTAGGGAAAATGATTTGGTAAACAGAGAAGAGGTAGTAAAAGCTTTGCGGAAGATGAAAGCCGGTAAGGTAGCGGGTTTGGATGGTATTGCTGTGGAATTTATTAAAAAAGGGGGTGACTGTATTGTTGACTGGTTGGTAAGGTTATTTAATGTATGTATGATTCATGGTGAGGTGCCTGAGGATTGGCGGAATGCATGCATAGTGCCATTGTACAAAGGCAAAGAGGATAAGAGTGAGTGCTCAAATTACAGAGGTATAAGTTTGTTGAGTGTTCCTGGTAAATTATATGGGAGGGTATTGATTGAGAGGGTGAAGGCATGTACAGAGCATCAGACTGTGGAAGAGTAGTGTGGTTTCAGAAGTGGTAGAGGATGTGTGGATCAGGTGTTGCTTTGAAGAATGTATGTGAGAAATATTTAGAAAAGCAAATGGATTTGTATGTAGCATTTATGGATCAGGAGAAGGCATATGATAGAGTTGATAGAGATGCTCTGTGGAAGGTACTAAGAATATATGGTGTGGGAGGCAAGTTGTTAGAAGCAGTGAAAAGTTTTTATAGAGGATGTAAGGCATGTGTACGTGTAGGAAGAGAGGAAAGTGATTGGTTTTCAGTGAATGTAGGTTTGTGGCAGGGGTGTGTGATGTCTCCATGGTTGTTTAATTTGTTTATGGATGGGGTTGTTAGGGAGGTGAATGCAAGAGTTTTGGAAAGAGGGGCAAGTATGCAGTCTGTTGGGGATGAGAGATCTTGGGAAGTGAGTCAGTTGTTGTTCACTGATGATACAGCACTGGTGGCTGATTCATGTGAGAAACTGCAGAAGCTGGTGACTGAGTTTGGTAAAGTGTGTGAAAGAAGAAAGTTAAGAGTAAATGTGAATAAGAGCAAGGTTATTAGGTACAGTAGGGTTGAGGGTCAAGTCAATTGGGAGGTAAGTTTTGAATGGAGAAAAACTGGAGGAAGTGAAGTGTTTTAGATATCTGGGAGTGGATCAGGCAGCGGATGGAACCATGGAAGCGGAAGTGAATCATAGGGTGGGGGAGGGGGTGAAAATCCTGGGAGCCTTGAAGAATGTGTGGAAGTCGAGAACATTATCTCGGAAAGCAAAAATGGGTATGTTTGAAGGAATAGTGGTTCCAACAATGTTGTATGGTTGCGAGGCGTGGGCTATGGATAGAGTTGTGCGCAGGAGGGTGGATGTGCTGGAAATGAGATGTTTGAGGACAATATGTGGTGTGAGGTGGTTTGATCAAGTAAGTAATGTAAGGGTAAGAGATATGTGTGGAAATAAAAAGAGTGTGGTTGAGAAAGCAGAAGAGGGTGTTTTGAAATGGTTTGGGCACATGGAGAGAATGAGTGAGGAAAGATTGACCAAGAGGATATATGTGTCGGAGGTGGAGGGAACGAGAAGTGAGAGACCAAATTGGAGGTGGAAAGATGGAGTGAAAAAGATTTTGAGTAATCGGGGCCTGAACATGCAGGAGGGTGAAAGGCGGGCAAGGAATAGAGTGAATTGGATCGATGTGGTATACCGGGGTCGACGTTCTGTCAATGGATTGAATCAGGGCATGTGAAGCGTCTGGGGTAAACCATGGAAAGTTGTGTGGGGCCTGGATGTGGAAAGGGAGCTGTGGTTTCGGGCATTATTACATGACAGCTAGAGACTCAGTGTGAACGAATGGGGCCTTTGCTGTCTTTTCCTAGTGCTACCTTGCACACATGAGGGGGGAGGGGGATGTTATTCCATGTGTGGCGAGGCGGCGATGGGAATAAATAAAGGCAGTCAGTATGAATTATGTTCATGTGTATATATGTATATGTCTATGTGTGTATATATATATGTACACTGAGGTGTATAGGTATGTATATTTGTGTGTGTGGACGTGTATGTATATACATGTGTTGGGGGTGGGTTGGGCCATTTCTTTCGTCTGTTTCCTTGCGCTACCTCGCAAACGCGGGAGACAGTGACAAAGCAAAATAAATATAAATAATATTTTTTTTTTTATTATACTTTGTCGCTGTCTCCCGCGTTTGCGAGGTAGCGCAAGGAAACAGACGAAAGAAATGGCCCAACCCCCCCCCATACACATGTATATACATACGTCCACACACGCAAATATACATACCTACACAGCTTTCCATGGTTTACCCCAGACGCTTCACATGCCTTGATTCAATCCACTGACAGCACGTCAACCCCGGTATACCACATCGCTCCAATTCACTCTATTCCTTGCCCTCCTTTCACCCTCCTGCATGTTCAGGCCCCGATCACACAAAATCTTTTTCACTCCATCTTTCCACATCCAATTTGGTCTCCCTCTTCTCCTCGTTCCCTCCACCTCCGACACATATATCCTCTTGGTCAATCTTTCCTCACTCATTCTCTCCATGTGCCCAAACCACTTCAAAACACCCTCTTCTGCTCTCTCAACCACGCTCTTTTTATTTCCACACATCTCTCTTACCCTTACGTTACTCACTCGATCAAACCACCTCACACCACACATTGTCCTCAAACATCTCATTTCCAGCACATCCATCCTCCTGCGCACATCTCTATCCATAGCCCACGCCTTGCAACCATACAACATTGTTGGAACCACTATTCCTTCAAACATACCCATTTTTGCTTTCCAAGATAATGTTCTCGACTTCCACACATTCTTCAAGGCCCCCAGAATTTTCGCCCCCTCCCCCACCCTATGATCCACTTCCGCTTCCATGGTTCCATCCGCTGCCAGATCCACTCCCAGATATCTAAAACACTTCACTTCCTCCAGTTTTTCTCCACTCAAACTCACCTCCCAATTGACTTGACCCTCAACCCTACTGTACCTAATAACCTTGCTCTTATTCACATTTACTCTTAACTTTCTTCTTCCACACACTTTACCAAACTCAGTCACCAGCTTCTGCAGTTTCTCACATGAATCAGCCACCAGCGCTGTATCATCAGCGAACAACAACTGACTCACTTCCCAAGATCTCTCATCCCCAACTGACTTCATACTTGCCCCTCTTTCCAAAACTCCTGCATTTACCTCCCTAACAACCCCATCCATAAACAAATTAAACAACCTTGGAGACATCACACACCCCTGCCGCAAACCTACATTCACTGAGAACCAATCACTTTCCTCTCTTCCTACACGTACACGTGCCTTACATCCTCGATAAAAACTTTTCACTGCTTCTAACAACTTTCCTCCCACACCATATATTCTTAATACCTTCCACAGAGCATCTCTATCAACTCTATCATATGCCTTCTCCAGATCCTTAAATGCTACATACAAATCCATTTGCTTTTCTAAGTATTTCTCACATACATTCTTCAAAGCAAACACCTGATCTACACATCCTCTACCACTTCTGAAACCAC
Organism: Panulirus ornatus; assembly: GCF_036320965.1. Taxonomy (NCBI): domain Eukaryota; kingdom Metazoa; phylum Arthropoda; class Malacostraca; order Decapoda; family Palinuridae; genus Panulirus; species Panulirus ornatus. Next base: position 25,906,044 of record NC_092278.1, read on the forward strand.
ACTGCTCTTCCCCAATCTGATGCTCTGTACATGCCTTCACCCTCTCAATCAATACCCTCCCATATAATTTACCAGGAATACTCAACAAACTTATACCTCTGTAATTTGAGCACTCACTCTTATCCCCTTTGCCTTTGTACAATGGCACTATGCACGCATTCCGCCAATCCTCAGGCACCTCACCATGAGTCATACATACATTAAATAACCTTACCAACCAGTCAACAATACAGTCACCCCCTTTTCTAATAAATTCCACTGCAATACCATCCAAACCTGCTGCCTTGCCGGCTTTCATCTTCCGCAAAGCTTTCACTAATTTCACTAATTTGTTTATGGATGGGGTTGTTAGGGAGGTGAATGCAAGAGTTTTGGAAAGAGGGGCAAGTATGAAGTCTGTTGTGGATGAGAGAGCTTGGGAAGTGAGTCAGTTGTTGTTCGCTGATGATACAGCCCTGGTGGCTGATTCATGTGAGAAACTGCAGAAGCTGGTGACTGAGTTTGGTAAAGTGTGTGAAAGAAGAAAGTTAAGAGTAAATGTGAATAAGAGCAAGGTTATTAGGTACAGTAGGGTTGAGGGTCAAGTCAATTGGGAGGTAAGTTTGAATGGAGAAAAACTGGAGGAAGTAAAGTGTTTTAGATATCTGGGAGTGGATCTGGCAGCGGATGGAACCATGGAAGCGGAAGTGAATCATAGGGTGGGGGAGGGGGCGAAAATCCTGGGAGCCTTGAAGAATGTGTGGAAGTCGAGAACATTATCTCGGAAAGCAAAAATGGGTATGTTTGAAGGAGTAGTGGTTCCAACAATGTTGTATGGTTGCGAAGCGTGGGCTATGGATAGAGTTGTGCGCAGGAGGGTGGATGTGCTGGAAATGAGATGTTTGAGGACAGTGTGTGGTGTGAGGTGGTTTGATCGAGTAAGTAATGTAAGGGTAAGAGAGATATGTGGAAATAAAAAGAGCATGGTTGAGAGAGCAGAAGAGGGTGTTTTGAAATGGTTTGGGCACATGGAGAGAATGAGTGAGGAAAGATTGACCAAGAGAATATATGTGTCGGAGGTGGAGGGAACGAGGAGAAGTGGGAGACCAAATTGGAGGTGGAAAGATGGAGTGAAAAAGATTTTGTGTGATCAGGGCCTGAACATGCAGGAGGGTGAAAGGAGGGCAAGGAATAGAGTGAATTGGATCGATGTGGTATACCGGGGTTGACGTGCTGTCAGTGGATTGAATCAGGGCATGTGAAGCGTCTGGGGTAAACCATGGAAAGTTGTGTGGGGCCTGGATGTGGAAAGGGAGCTGTGGTTTCGGGCATTATTGCATGACAGCTGGGGACTGAGTGTGAACGAATGGGGCCTTTGTTGTCTTTTCCTAGTGCTACCTCGCACACATGAGGGGGGTGGGGGATGGTATTCCATGTGTGGCGAGGTGGCGATGGGAATGAATAAAGGCAGACAGTGTGAATTGTGTGCATGGGTATATATGTATGTGTCTGTGTGTGTTTATATATGTGTACATTGAGATGTATAGGTATGTATATTTGCGTGTGTGAACGTGTATGTATATACATTGTGTATGGGGGTGGGTTGGGCCATTTCTTTCGTCTGTTTCCTTGCGCTACCTCGCAAACGCGGGAGACAGCGACAAAGCAAAATAAATAAATAAATAAATATATATATTCAGTAAGATATAAACGTTATATAGTTATATGTAAATTATATAATCAGTGAAAATCAAGTGATAAGTAATTGCCATTTTAAACTTTTTCTGAAAATTGGTGATCTCTCTTATATTCTTGTTTTGTAAAACTTTGTTTTGTTGTGATGATTATAATTATGAAGTGTATGGTATGAATGGTAACAGGCGAGGATTTCAAGAGTAACGCCCATATATTACAGCTGTTGGCTCATTACTGGTAATATATATATAGTTATTGTGTTATGGTATGAGAATTGTCATTAATATCTGAAGATCATATGTTACCGTTCCAAGTGATGGGAATGACTTTGGCCTTGAACTGCAACCGATATTTTTCGGAAGTGACATATTTGTCAGGAAAAATGAATAAAAACATGCATTACAGAATATCTCTGTATCATTATATTATTGAGTAAGATGCCCAAAGTATTGGTATGCTCTATATTGGTTGGCTTGAGTATAAACAGACTGGTCGACGCCTTGTAACTTACCTCCCACACCATATATTCTTAAAACCTTCCACAAAGCATCTTTATCAACCCTGTCATATACCTTCTCCAGATCCATAAATGCTACGTACAAATCCATCTGATTTTCTAAGCATTTCTCACATACATTCTTCAAAGCAAACACCTGATCCACATATTCTCTATCCCCTCTGAAACCAAACTGCTCTTCCCCAATCTGATGCTCTGTACATGCCTTTACCTTCTCAATCAATACCCTCCCATATAATTTCCCTGGAATACTCAACAAACTTATACATCTGTAATTTGAACACTCGCCTTTATACACTGGCACTATGCATGCATTCCGCCAATTCTTAGCCAGCTTACCATGATCCATACATACATTGAAAATCCTTACCAAACAATGAACAACACAGTCACCCCCTTTCTCAATAAATTCAGCAACAATACCATCCATATTTCATCTTATGCAAAGCTGTAACCACCTCTTGTCTCTTCTTTTACTGTTCAAATATGGCTCTCAAGCATTATGTTGAATTGTTTGAGAACAAAACATACTACTTGCTTATCATGGGGAATTGTTTGTCTTGCAGCATGTTGCAGTCTTAGGAGTCATTTAACATGATTTACCATCCCAAGTTACTCATGTGTTATTGAGATTGGGAGGAATGCAACTTTCGCTCACTATCCTTGTATTAAATCTAAGGATATTTATGCTATTTCTCTTTTAGGTGATATTTTTCCTTTACCAGTAAATAACCATAGGTTCTAAAATGTTGTCGTAGGAAGAAAAGGACTTTATTTTTGCTTAGAAACAAGAATATTTATCAACAATCATGAATGTATTTTAAGACCAACTGACAGGGCTGAGTTCACCATGTGGAAGCTTTTCTATCTCCCTTGGTCAGCCCGATCTAGATTTTTGGGAGAAATGACGACCAGTAATGCAACAGATAACCTGAGAGAGATGTTTTTCAATGCCTTACACTCCACCATGTTATCATTCACCTTACAGCTTTTCAGGGAGGGATGGAGGGGGGCAGTTTGTCCAGATGGTGAACTCAGCCCTACCAGTGCTTTTTTAATTCTTGCTAGTTGTCACAATTTTTTGTTTACTAGCAAAATACAGGCCTTTTCTTGTGATAACTTCTTCGGGCCCATGGTTAGTTATTGGTAGAGGAAAAATTTCACACGTAGCATAAACAGCAAAAATATCAGTAAACACAAGAATAGTGAGGAAAAGTTGCAACCCTCTACTCTAAATACCACAGGGTAACTGAGGAAGCAAATCATGCTATTTGACTTCAAAGGCTGTAGCATGCTGTAAGACATATAATAGCCCCACCATAAGTCAGGACAGTAATAAGATTTGTTTCACTAATAGAATCAGATGCTTGAAAGTTGCACTTGAAAGGATAATTGTTGGATTTTTTTCCAGACTGTATGCATTCTGTTTACAAACATACAATCTCTCCTTGCCACAAACAGCATTGACAACACTTAATTTGCACACCTCATTCCATGTAATCCTAGATTTTCCAGCAGAGTGGTATGTGCTAGCCTTGCCTTTTGGCAAAATGGTAGGAGCAATAGATAGCGGTACTAAGTAGGAACATTAGACAGGAGCATTAGAAGTAGTACATAGGAACATGTAGGTGTGAGCTTAAGGTAGAAGCAGTAGGTTGGAATATTAGTAGTAGTTAGTAGGAACATTAGATAAGAGCCTCTGGAAATGCTGGGCTAGAGTTGGACTCTGCCAGTGGCCTGTTAAGGGTGAAGCACTAAAAGGCTATAAGAAGCAGTATTGGAATTCACCACTTTTTTTTTTTTTTTTTTTTTTTATACTTTGTCGCTGTCTCCCGCGTCTGCGAGGTAGCGCAAGGAAACAGACGAAAGAAATGGCCCAACCCCCCCCCCCATACACATGTACATACACACGTCCACACACGCAAATATACATACCTACACAGCTTTCCATGGTTTACCCCAGACGCTTCACATGCCTTGCTTCAATCCACTGACAGCACGTCAACCCCTGTATACCACATGACTCCAATTCACTCTATTTCTTGCCCTCCTTTCACCCTCCTGCATGTTCAGGCCCCGATCACACAAAATCTTTTTCACTCCATCTTTCCACCTCCAATTTGGTCTCCCTCTTCTCCTCGTTCCCTCCACCTCCGACACATATATCCTCTTGGTCAATCTCTCCTCACTCATTCTCTCCATGTGCCCAAACCATTTCAAAACACCCTCTTCTGCTCTCTCAACCACGCTCTTTTTATTTCCACACATCTCTCTTACCCTTACGTTACTTACTCGATCAAACCACCTCACACCACACATTGTCCTCAAACATCTCATTTCCAGCACATCCATCCTCCTGCGCACATCTCTATCCATAGCCCACGCCTCGCAACCATACAACATTGTTGGAACCACTATTCCCTCAAACATACCCATTTTTGCTTTCCGAGATAATGTTCTCGACTTCCACACATTTTTCAAGGCTCCCAAAATTTTCGCCCCCTCCCCCACCCTATGATCCACTTCCGCTTCCATGGTTCCATCCGCTGACAGATCCACTCCCAGATATCTAAAACACTTCACTTCCTCCAGTTTTTCTCCATTCAAACTCACCTCCCAATTGACTTGACCCTCACCCCTACTGTACCTAATAACCTTGCTCTTATTCACATTTACTCTCAACTTTCTTCTTCCACACACTTTACCAAACTCAGTCACCAGCTTCTGCAGTTTCTCACATGAATCAGCCACCAGCGCTGTATCATCAGCGAACAACAACTGACTCACTTCCCAAGCTCTCTCATCCCCAACAGACTTCATACTTGCCCCTCTTTCCAGGACTCTTGCATTTACCTCCCTTACAACCCCATCCATAAACAAATTAAACAACCATGGAGACATCACACACCCCTGCCGCAAACCTACATTCACTGAGAACCAATCACTTTCCTCTCTTCCTACACGTACACATGCCTTACATCCTCGATAAAAACTTTTCACTGCTTCTCCACTTATGGAGATAATTTTGTTGTGGTCACACACACATGAGGGAGTTCCCAAAGGGAACTGGCATTAGAGATTCAGATGAATATATAGACCATCTTCAGTGTGGGAGTTGCAGCTTAGGCATGAGGGTCTTGTGATATGTTGCATTGATTTGTAGTGAAACTTTTATGTGTCCGGAAAGAGTAGTTTCAGATCGATGTATCTGTGGTGGAGAGGGATTTAAGATCCCAAGTTGGCCAATCAACTATTTAATGCATTTTGCCTCATTAGAGTGAATATATATTGTCTTGTGCTTGTTTGGGAGGCAGAGATCTGCAAGTATAGGTTAGGTTACAGAAGTCATTTTTGTTTTTTACCCTGGCCCCAAAATAAGAAAGAAAAAAATTATTTCTTGGGAATCTGTAGTGGGAGAATGCTTTTTACATGTAAGCTCAGTGTATTTCATGACTTTAAATCATTATTAGAGCAAAGTACATATTTTTCATCAATATGTAGAGTTGTCATTTGTTGTGCTTGTGAAGAATATGTTATGGTATCTAGATCATGCATTGTGTACTACAGATAAATTTTCGATAAATTTTCATCTTACTAAATCTCTGGATTATCCTTACATAAAGATTTCCAAATACTTTTAACCAGATTGTCCACATATACTGCAATAAAGGCTGTTGCTTAAAATAAGAAAAGATATATTGTACATACTTTCCTAAATGATGTGGTTCCTCTACACCGGTTTAATAATCTACTGTTCACAAAAATGCAGTTGTAGTACTGTAATATTCATCTTTTTATATTTCATTAAGGAATGACACTTCCAATCATTTGAGCAATCAACCAGTGTGTTATTCACATGTTGGCACTAAATTAGTACCTTAACCCAATAGTTCATGAAAAATATTAAAATTTAGTAATACTAAGAATTGATGTTTAACTGTATACAAGCACCACTTGTGATTGCTAAGGATATTTCACATGATGATGCCGAGGGAGTTATTATGAGCATCAGAGACATTTTGTATGCAGGCGAGGAACAATGGATGGAGGTTAAATCTTACTCAACTAAAGATCACATGTGAAGTTATTCAGTCTTAACACTTTCGCGTTGGGGACTATTCACTTAACTCGCCTTTTGTCTCCAATTTACACATGCAGGATCAAGTGTACAAACCCTTCAGTTCATTCAAACGTATCATTTTCTTACTGTTATTGTAATATCTAATACACATCACCTTGTTTAATTACCATTTAAACAGAATGGATAGTGGATGCAACTTCTGAGCTCACTCACACATCCTCATCAAGAGTACTATAAGAAAAGGATAACATGTAAAAATGCTTCTTTTATTTACTTTGTGCCCCAGGATGAAATGCTATGCAAGACTGACATGACAATTCCATTCACATCTCATCCTGTCACACAAAATGCCTTTATTAAGTGGAAATGTTTTCCTAGCATTCTTATCCACAACAAATCTAACCCTCCACAATTAACTCAATGTCAATCTCTTGTGCAGTGTACTTCTTCTATTATGCATCTTCAGCTATACTGCCATAGATTTTCATGAATAAAGGCAGCAAGTATGAATTATGTACATGTATATATATATATATATATATGTATATGTTTGTGTGCGTATATATATGTATACGTTGAAAGGTATAGGTATGTATATGTGTGTGTGTGGATGTGTATGTATATGCATGTGTATGTGGGTGGGCTAGGCCATTCCTTCATCTGTTTCCTTGCACTACTTCGCTAATGCGTGAGAAAGCGACAAAGTATAATAATAAAATAATATATATATATATATATATATATATATATATGGAAGCGGAAGTGGATCATAGGATGGGGGAGGGGGCGAAAATTCTGGGAGCCTTGAAGAATGTGTGGAAGTCGAGAACATTATCTCGGAAAGCAAAAATGGGTATGTTTGAAGGAATAGTGGTTCCAAAAATGTTGTATGGTTGCGAGGCGTGGGCTATGGATAGAGTTGTGCGCAGGAGGATGGATGTGCTGGAAATGAGATGTTTGAGGACAATGTGTGGTGTGAGGTGGTTTGATCGAGTAAGTAACGTAAGGGTAAGAGAGATGTGTGGAAATAAAAAGAGCGTGGTTGAGAGAGCAGAAGAGGGTGTTTTGAAATGGTTTGGGCACATGGAGAGAATGAGTGAGGAAAGATTGACCAAGAGGATATATGTGTCGGAGGTGGAGGGAACGAGGAGAAGAGGGAGACCAAATTGGAGGTGGAAAGATGGAGTGAAAAAGATTTTGTGTGATCGGGGCCTGAACATGCAGGAGGGTGAAAGGAGGGCAAGGAATAGAGTGAATTGGAGCGATGTGGTATACCGGGGTTGATGTGCTGTCAGTGGATTGAATCAGGGCATGTGAAGCGTCTGGGGTAAACCATGGAAAGCTGTGTAGGTATGTATATTTGTGTGTGTGGACATATGTATATACATGTGTATGGGGGTGGGTTGGGCCATTTCTTTCGTCTGTTTCCTTGCGCTACCTCGCAAACGCAGGAGACAGCGACAAAGCAAAAAAAAAAAATATATATATGGTGGGATGAAGAAGTAAGATTATTAGTGGAAGAAAAGAGAGAGGCGTTTGGATGATTTTTGCAGGGAATAGTATAAATGACTGGGAGATATATAAACAGAAAGAGGCAGGAGATCAAGAGAAAGGTGCAGGATGTGAAAAAGAGGGATAATGAGAGTTGGGGTGAGAGAATATCATTAGATTTTAGGGAGATGTTTTGGAAGGAGGTAAATAAAGTGCGTAAGACAAGAGAACAAATGGGAACATTGGTGAAAGGGGCTAATGGGGAGGTAATAACAAGTAGTGGTGATGTGAGAAGGAGATGGAGTGAGTATTTTGAAGGTTTGTTGAATGAGTTTGATGATAGAGTGGCAGATATAGGGTGTTTGGTCAAGGTGTTGTGCAAAGTGAGAGGATTAGGGAGAATGATTTGGTAAACTGAGAAGAGGTAGTAAAAGCCTTGCGGAAGATGAAAGCCGGCAAGGCAGCGGGTCTGGATGGTATTGCAGTGGAATTTATTAAAAAAGGGGGTGACTGTATTGTCGACTGGTCGGTAAGGTTATTCAATGTATGTATGACTCATGGCGAGGTGCCTGAGGATAGGAGGAATGCTTGCATAGTGCCATTGTACAAAGGCAAAGGGGATAAGAGTGAGTGCTCAAATTACAGAGGTATAAGTTTGTTGAGTATTCCTGGTAAATTACATGGGAGGGTATTGATTGAGAGGGTGAAGGCATGTACAGAGCATCAGACTGGGGAAGAGCAGTGTGGTTTCAGAAGTGGTAGAGGATGTGTGGATCAGATGTTTGATTTGAAGAATGTGTGTGAGAAATACTTAGAACAGCAAATGGATTTGTATGTAGCATTTATGGATTTGGAGAAGGCATATGATAGAGTTGATAGAGATGCTCTGTGGAAGGTATTAAGAATATATGGTGAGGGAGGCAAGTTGTTAGAAGCAGTGAAAAGCTTTTATCGAGGATGTAGGTTTGAATGTAGGTTTGTGGCAGGGGTGTGTGATGTCTCCATGGTTGTTTAATTTGTTTATGGATGGGGTTGTTAGGGAGGTGAATGCAAGAGTTTCAGAAAGAGGGGCTAGTATGCAGTCTGTTGTGGATGAGAGAGTTTGGGAAGTGAGTCAGTTGTTGTTCACTGATGATACAGCATTGGTGGCTGATTCTTGAGAGAAACTGCAGAAGCTGGTGACTGAGTTTGGTAAAGTGTGTGAAAGAAGAAAGCTGAGAGTAAATGTGAATAAGAGCAAGGTTATTAGGTACAGTAGGGTTGAGGGACAAGTCAATTGGGAGGTAAGTCTGAATGGAGAAAAACTGGAGGAAGTGAAGTGTTTTGGATATCTGGGAGTGGATTTGGCAGCGGATGGAACCATGGAAGTGGAAGTGAATCATTGGGTGGGGGAGGGGGCGAAAGTGCTGGGAGCGTTGAAGAATGTGTGGAAGTTGAGAACATTATCTCAGAAAGCAAAAATGGGTATGTTTGAAGGAATAGTGGTTCCAACAATGTTATATGGTTGCGAGACGTGGACTGAAGTTCCCATTTGTTCCCTTGTTGTACGCACTTTATTTACCTCCTTCCAAAACATCTTCTTATTCTCCCTAAAATTTAATGATACTCTCTCACCCCAACTCTCATTTGCCCTCTTTTTCACCTCTTGCACCTTTCTCTTGACCTCCTGCCTCTTTCTTTTATACATCTCCCTTGCACTACCTCGCTAACGCAGGAGACAGCGACAAAGCAAAGTAAATAAATAATAAAGAAAGAAACATATATATATATATATATATATATATATATATATATATATATATATATATATAAATATTTTTTTTTCATACTATTCGCCATTTCCCGCATTAGCGAGGTAGCGTTAAGAACAGAGGACTGGGCCTTTGAGGGAATATCCTCATATGGCCCCCTTCTCTGTTCCTTCTTTTGGAAAATTTAAAAAAAAATGAGAGGGGAGGATTTCCAGCCCACCGCTCCCTTCCCTTTTAGTCGCCTTCTACGACATGCAGGGAATACGTGGGAAGTATTCTTTCTCCCCTATATATATTTATCTATTTATTCATTTTGCTTTGTCGCTGTCTCCCGCGTTAGCGAGGTAGTGCAAGGAAACAGACGAAAGAATGGCCCAACCCACCCACATACACATGTATATACATACACGTCCACACACACCAACATATACATACCTATACATCTCAATGTATACATATATATACACACACAGACATATACATATATACCCATGTACATAATTCATACTGTCTGCCTTTATTCATTCCCATCGCCACCCCGCCACACATGGAATAACAACATCCTTCCCCCTCATGTGTGTGAGGTAGTGCTAGGAAAAGACAACAAAGGCCCTATTCGTTCACACTCAGTCTCTAGCTGTCATGTAATAATGCACCGAAACCACAGCTCCCTTTCCACATCCAGGCCCCACAGAACTTTCCATGGTTTACCCCAAACGCTTCACATGCCCTGGTTCAATCCATTGACACCATGTCGACCCCAGTATACCACATCGTTCCAATTCACTCTATTCCTTGCACGCCTTTCACCCTCCTGCATGTTCAGGCCCTGATCACTCAAAATCTTTTTCACTCCATCTTTCCCCCTCCAATTTGGTCTCCCACTTCTCCTCGTTCCCTCCATCTTTGACACATACATCCTCTTTGTTAATCCTCCTTACTCATCCTCACGAGTCCAAATCATTTCAACAAAGCCACTTCTGCTCTCTCAACCACTCTTTTTATTACCACACATATCTTTTACCCTTTCATTACTTAGTCAATCAAACCACATATATTTTATTTCATATATATTTGTCATTTCCCATATTAGTGAGGTAGTGTTAAGAACATGAGGATAGAGGACAAAGAGGATATATGCATCAGAAGTGGAGGGAACAATCACCCCGCCAATTAATACTAATTTCTCAACTGCCCATATCCCATATCTCTTGCACATGCTATCACTGCTTCACTAAATATCTCCCATTCCCCTTGCTTCATTTGCTTACAACTTTAGCTATTCTATACCCAATCTCTTCTAGTATTTCACACACACACACACACACACACCTCTTTTTTCCAAGCTCATTTCTTTCTCACCCTCTTCTCATTCATATTAGTTTCCCCTCCCAACACATTAACATCTAGGAGTCTATCTTTTGCACACCTATAAATTTGTACAGAGTCCAACACTTCTCTCTGACCAGGTTCCCTACTCATTGATGTATATTTATGCATGTCCATTTAAAAAAAAAAAAAAAAAAAAAAGTATTCCTAATCACCATACCATTTTCTGCACACAACTCCACAAGCTGTTGACTATTCATATTTCACCTCAGTAATAACCAATGTCTCCTAATTCTGCCATCAATGGCCACATTACTTACTCTTGCAATTATGACATCAATGGCCACATTACTCACTCTTGCAATTATGCCATCAATGGCCACATTACTCACTCTTGCAATTATGCCATCAATGGCCACATTACTCACTCTTGCAATTATGCCATCAATGGCCACATTACTCACTCTTGCAATTATGCCATCAATGGCCCCATTACTCACTCTTGCAATTATGCCATCAATGGCCACATCACTCACTCTTGCAATTATGCCATCAATGGCCGCATTACTCACTCTTGCAATTATGTAATCAATGACCACATTGCTCACTTGCAATTATGCCATCAGTGGCCACATTACTCACTCTTGCAATTATGCCATCAATGGCCATATTACCCACTCTTGCAATTATGTCATCAATGGCCACATTACTCACTCTTGCAATTATGTCATCAATGGCCCCATTACTCATTCTTGCAATTATGTTATCAATGGCCACATTACTCACTCTTGCAATTATGTCATCAATGGCCCCATTACTCACTCTTGCAATTATGTCATCAATGGCCACATCACTCACTCTTGCAATTATGCCATCAATGGCCACATTACTCACTCTTGCAATTATGTAATCAATGGCCACATTGCTCACTTGCTATTATGCCATCAATGGCCACATTGCTCACTCTTGCAATTATGACATCAATGGCCACATTACTCACTCTTGCAATTATGTCATCAATGGCCAAATTACTCACTCTTGCAATTATGTCATCAATGGCCACATTACTCACTCTTGCAATTATGCCATCAATGGCCACATTACTCACTCTTGCAATTATGCCATCAATGGCCTTATTACTCACTCTTGCAATTATGTAATCAATGGCCATATTACTCACTCATGCAATTGTCATCAATGGCCACATTACTCACTCTTGCAATTATGCCATCAATGGCCACATTACTCACTCTTGCAATTATGACATCAATGGCCACATTACTCACTCTTGCAATTATGCCATCAATGGCCACATTACTCACTCTTGCAATTATGCCATCAATGGCCACATTACTCACTCTTGCAATTATGCCATCAATGGCCACATTACTCACTCTTGCAATTATGTCATCAATGGCCACATTACTCACTCGTGAAATTGTCATCAATGGCCACATTACTCACTCTTGCAATTATGCCATCAATGGCCACAATACTCTCTGCAATTATGCCATCAATGGCCACATTACTCACTCTTGCAATTATGCCATCAATGGCCACATTACTCACTCTTGCAATTATGCCATCAATGGCCCCATTACTCACTCTTGCAATTATGTCATCAATGGCCACATTACTCACTCTTGCAATTATGCCATCAATGGCCACATTACTCACTCTTGCAATTATGACATCAATGGCCACATTACTCACTTGCAATTATGCCATCAATGGCCACATTACTCACTCTTGCAATTATGCCATCAATGGCCACATTACTCACTCTTGCAATTATGTTATCAATGGCCACATTACTCACTCTTGCAATTATGCCATCAATGGCCCCATTACTCACTCTTGCAATTATGTCATCAATGGCCACATTACTCACTCTTGCAATTATGCCATCAATGACCACATTACTCACTCTTGCAATTATGACATCAATGGCCACATTACTCACTTGCAATTATGCCATCAATGGCCACATTGCTCACTCTTGCAATTATGCCATCAATGGCCACATTACTCACTCTTGCAATTAATTAATTCATAACTATTATCTAATCTTCAACATCAGCATTGCTGACACTATTCAGCTGCTCCCAAAATGCCTCCTTCTAAATGGCTACGTGCATAAGCACACATAAAAATCCATTGTATGATGTTAAAAGAAGTCTCTCCATACAGTCTAAACCAGTCATTTCTCTCTTGCATTTTAACTACTTAAACAAAAAGCCTGGTAAAACCATCAAATCATTTTTCTGGATATTCAAATCCTTGGTAACAATTTGGGTGTATAAGCCATTATCAGATCTATAGTTAGACACACAAACAGTAAAAGCCTGATATCAGCATATCAGGTGTTAAGCATTCTTTATCCCATTAAAGTTTCAGGAACTAAACTAGGGAATATCTTTTAAATTCATGATGTGAATTACTATGATATTCAACATTATGCCAAGCCATTCCATTACTACATGCTTTTCTAAGTGATCTGCATGTACAGCTGGCCGATACTTTCATCCTCACTACCACGGGATTTTGTTACACTGTAAACTACAACTGCAGCCATTCTGTTAGTAATTGAAACATCAGTCCCAGCTCTCACCTTTTGATGATGTATGTGTCCCAAGTATAATGTGACCCTATTGCCACCAGAAACTGTACATGAAAAGCCCATAATAAACACTGTGCATATCTATGAAAGGGGCTTCAACTTATCTGCTGCAAAAGAATACTTATATGAAAGATAAGATCTACATGATGGCTCATTCATTTTTAGAAACTATAGTTTATCAGTGCTAATGCTGAAGGCTTTATATCCTGAACAGTAATGCAGGTAACTGAAGAGTTTGAGACGATATCTTCACATTCATGACAGCACGATAACACTTCTCACAATAAACAAGTGAAATATTCATTGGCCTTTTTCTTCAAACACACAAATACTCTAGTCAAAAGACTTCATCAAGTTTATATACAAATATACAGTATTTCTTAAATCATATTTGTAAACTGAATTAAAACTGAAAACCACTTAGTGAAACCCTCATTCTAAAACAAAAATTTTAAATGCAATCCTCAATAATAATCTACAATAATCTGATATATTTGCTTTCTACATCAGCTTAAAAAGCACATACTCCTTTTGTCAATACTCAACAATCTAAACAATACCGGGCATAATATAGGCAATGTTGTCAAGAATGTTCATAAGTGTGGCTTCTGGAACAGCACCCTGCATCTGGCTGACTTGAGCTGTGAGGCATGTAAGAGGTCCAAGTACACACAACATTGAATCAAGCAGTACTGACAGGCTTCCTGATACAGCAATTTGACCCTAAAAAACAAAAAATACAATTAGTTGATTAAGAAGTATAAGTATTGAAATGTGCTGCTAACAATGGAAGCATGCAGGAAACAATACATAGTGGATGTCAGCATTCTCGCATTAATGTCCTATGATGTGCTCAAAGTTTTTTGTAAATTTCCTTAAAAATCTACTTAAGGGTCTATAGGCACATTTTATGGTTTGAAGTTATGCCAACCTTTTGAAGAAATTAAATGACTAAAAAATACAGGTAAAAAGAAGTATTCTATATTTCCAGAGTGGAAATCAAAAATGTTTATATACATTTACAGTGGTGATCAATAAACTTGCTCTTTTTAATGATGCTGCTACAATGAGGTTTATGATTTGGTGAATATATGAATCAATTAGAAATGCAATCATGAAGAATGTAAGAACAAAAACATTATAAAATGATATAATCATGTAAACATTTCACACAAGCAGTAATGCACATCTCGTCAAATTTGCTGTTATGATGATGGTGTAAGATTCAATATTTAGTGTATTTAATGTTACTGATAAAATACTTGCAAACAAATGCATGTAAAAAACAAAAAAAATCATAAAATATCATAAACATCTATGAGCTAGCAATAGTATGCATCCCATCATACTCACTGTAATGGTCATGGTGTAAGATTTACCATCAGATGTATATATGGAAATGAGATGTTTGAGGACAATGTGTGGTGTGAGGTGGTTTGATCGAGTAAGTAACGTAAGGGTAAGAGAGATGTGTGGAAATAAAAAGAGCGTGGTTGAGAGAGCAGAAGAGGGTGTTTTGAAATGGTTCGGGCACATGGAGAGAATGAGTGAGGAAAGATTGACCAAGAGAATATATGTGTCGGAGGTGGAGGGAACGAGGAGAAGAGGGAGACCAAATTGGAGGTGGAAAGATGGGAGTGAAAAAGATTTTGTGTGATCGGGGCCTGAGCATGCAGGAGGGTGAAAGGAGGGCAAGGAATAGAGTGAATTGGAGCGATGTGGTATACCGGGGTTGACGTGCTGTCAGTGGATTGAATCAAGGCATGTGAAGCGTCTGGGGTAAACCATGGAAAGCTGTGTAGGTATGTATATTTGCGTGTGTGGACGTATGTATATACATGTGCATGGGGGTGGGTTGGGCCATTTCTTTCGTCTGTTTCCTTGCGCTACCTCGCAAACGCGGGAGACAGCGGCAAAAAAAAAAAAAAAAAAAATTATAGAAACAAGATGAAAGCCGGCAAGGCAGTGGATGTGGATGGTATTGCAGTGGAATTTATTAAAAAAGGGGGTGACTGTACTGTTGACTGGTTGGTAAGGTTATCTAATGTATGTATGACTCATGGTGAGGTGCCTGAGGATTGGCGGAATTCTTGCATAGTGCCGTTGTACAAAGGCAAAAGGGACAAAAATGAGTGCTCAAATTACAGAGGTATAAGTCTGTTGAGTATTCCTGGGAAATTGTATGGGAGAGTATTGATTGAGTGGGTGAAAGCATGTACAGAGCATCAGATTGGGGAAGTGCAGTGTGGTTTCAGAAGTGGTAGAGGATGTGTGGATCAGGTGTTTGCTTTGAAGAATGTATGTGAGAAATACTTAGAAAAGCAAATGGATTTGTGTGTATCATCTATGGATCTGAAGACGGCATATGATAAAGTTGATAGAGATGCTCTGTGGAAGGTATTAAGAATATATGGTGTGGAAGGCAAGTTGTTAGAAGCAGTGAAAAGGTTTTATCGAGGATGTTAAGGCATTCCATGTTGTTTAATTTGTTTATGGATGGGGTTGTTAGGGAGGTGAATGCAAGAGCTTTTTTTTTGGAAAGGGGCAAGTATGCAGTCTGTTGTGGATGAGAGCTTAGGAAGTGAGTCAGTTGTTGCTCGCTGATGATACAGTGCTGGTGGCTGATTCGGGTGAGAAACTGCAGAAGCTGGTGACTGAGTTTGGTAAAGTGTGAGAAAGAAGAAAGCTGAGAGTAAATGTGAATAAGAGCAAGGTTATTAGGTACAGTAGGGTTGAGGGACAAGTCAATTGGGAGGAAAATTTGAATGGAGAAAAACTGGAGGAAGTGAAGTGTTTTAGATATCTGGGAGTGGATTTGGAAGTGGATGGAACCATGGAAGTGGAAGTGAATCAAAGGGTGGGGGAGGGGGCGAAAGTTCTGGGAGCGAAGAAGAATGTGTGGAAGTCGAAAACGTTATCTTGGAAAGCAAAAATGGGTATGTTTGAAGGAATAGTGGTTTCAACAATGATATATGGTTGCAAGGCATGGGCTATAGATAGAGTTGTGCACAGGAGGGTGGATGTGCTGGATATGAGATGTTTGAGGACAATAAGTGGCGTGAGGTGGTTTGATCGAGTAAGTGATGAAAGGGTAAGAGAGATGTGTGGTAATAAAAAGAGTGTGGTTGAGAGAGCAGAAGAGGGTGTTTTGAAATGGTTTGATCACATGGAGAGAATGAGTGAGGAAAGACTGACAAAGAGGATATATGTGTCAGAGGTGGAGGGAACGTGAAGTGGGAGACCAAATTGGAGGTGGAAAGATGGAGTGAAAAAGATTTTGAGTGATCGGAGCCTGAACATGCAGGAGGGTGAACGGTGTGCAAGGAGTAGAGTGAATTGGAACGATGTGGTATACCGGGGTTGACGTGCTGTCAATGGATTGAACCAGGGCATGTGAAGCATCTGGGGTAAACCATGGAAAGTTCTATGGGACCTGGATGTGGAAAGGGAGCTGTGGTTTCGGTGCACTATACATGACAGCTAGAGACTGAGTGTAAGCGAATGTGGCCTTTGTTGTCTTTTCCTAGCGCTACCTCGCGCACATTCGGGGGGAGGGGGTTGTTATTTCATATGTGGCAGGGTGGCCACGGGAATGAATAAGGGCAGACAGTATGAATTATGTACATGTGTATGTATGTATGTGTCGGTGTGTGTATATATATGTATACGTTGAGATGTATAGGTATGTACATGTGCGTGTAAGGACGTGTATGTATATATATGTGTATGTGGGTGGGTTGGGCAATTCTTTCGTCTGTTTCCTTGCGTTACCTCGCTAACGCAGGAGACAGCAACAAATTATAATAAATAAAAATGAATATATTCTAATTATTTTGATATATCTTTCCTGCAGATCACTCAAATCTCTAAGGATCTATTTTAGGCTGAAAGATAACACAGTATCATCAAGTGTTCTACTTGCCATGAAATATATGCAACTATTCTACAAGGTTATTTAACAGGTGCCCTAATCAAAGGTAAAATGAATACTTACTTCATGTTTCTTTAGTTTCTGACCATCCTAATGAAAGCTTAAAATAAAGACTTACTTCATGTTCCTTCAGTTTTTGCCCAATGTTGTTGAGAGATTCTCCAAGAAGCTTGATATGAGCAGCAACATCAATGGGTGAGTTGCCAGTTACCTTATATGCACTTGGGGGGCTATTCTCACTCAAAGCAGAAACAGAAACTGCTCTGCTTGTTCTAGAGAGATAACAAGATACTGAAATTAGAACTATAATAACATTCAGGACAGGCAGAAAATCATAAAATCTGTTTTGTATACAAAGACCAATTTCTTTACAGGAAAGTGTTCTCCAAGCCTTCTGAGATTCTCTAGGATCCCAGGGATTAGTAACCTGTCATAACCCTGCCTACTAGTGAGGCAAATGCCTTTCATTCCATCCCAAACACCTACTTGATGCAAGAAGTCTCCTGCCTTGTTTTGAGTGCATCCATCAACAAGTTGATCACTTCACAATGAATTTTTCATCCCCTGCCTACTGGTACAAACCTGTCACAAAATTTATGGAACACAAACATGAACCAAATGGTGGTCATCAGCAGTAAAGATAAAGGCTTTTCAAAAGAGAGAAGAAGGGAGGGAAGAAGAAACCAACCCAGGAAAAATGATTGTGGAGTACTTCACCAAAGAGACAGTTCTTCATAATTCAAAACTAGAGAGCTTGCCATTATGGAAGAAGAAGAGGGTTAGAGAAACAAAAACTTTCTCATTAAGAGGATAAAGTCAGGTAAAAAACTGTGCCTTAAATTATCATTTGGCACTCTAGAATCTGTCTGAACCAAAGGTAGCAACACCTGAGTCACTCAAGACTGATCTTCAACATCTATTGTGAAGTATCATTAACAGGTCTGTTAGAGGACCATTGATGACTTCTACTGTTGATTTCCTCCAAGAAATGGTTCCTCAAAAAGGCCACCTTCTTAAAATCATAGGCTATGTTGGGCCAATCAAACAATTCTCTTGTTCCAGAAAGAGATGTCCCTTGCTAGGAGAGGTTTTCAAGCTCCCTCTACACTAAAAGATGTTCCCTCAGTAGTCTGGTAATCTCTACTAATTCTCTCAGATTTAATTGGGCATATGGAATAAAGTTCTTTAGCTGTATTGTTACATCTAAAAAAGAAAATAGGATTATTTGAAAATCTCTTTTTTATTCAATAATTCAGTTATCTATTTTTTGCCCAAAACTCAGGGTTTGAATTTATCTTCACCCAAGGGATATAATACAAAATGAGAAAGTTCTCATATCTGGACATTGTGTGTAAGCTACTAACTCTTGTCCCAGCAGCAATGGCTACCAAAAAGAGTTTTTATATGTTAATATGTAGCTGAAACATGGACATGGAATGAGTCACAAAGGTAAAGGATCCAGGCTATGGAAATGTACTATTTGAGAAGAGCATGTGGTGTGACCAGATGGAATGAACAAAGAAACTGATGGATGTATGAGAGATGTGGTATGGCAAGAAATGAAAAGGGAATGAATTGTGGAGTGGTAGAATGGATGAAACATAATACTATGATGAGGTCTGAGCATGTGGAAAGAATGCAAGACTGGGAGTTTACAATGAGAGTGTATGATAGTAAATTTAAAGGGGTTGGTATGAGAGGAAGACCACCTGTGACATGGGCAAATAGAGTGGAGGAATACTGGAGGAAGAGATATGGTGGATGAATGCATGGAATGGTGTATGCAAGGGAGACATGCAAGGACAGGGATAAGTGGAGACTCTTTTTGCCGTGGCCACCCCTTGATGGGCATCAAAGATATAGATAGAAGGAGGTTCAATGTTCATATTAAAACCCATCAAAACCAGTTCCCATATGCCACTGTTATACAGTAATACCCTGATTAGGGCTTGAGATAAGTTCTGGAAAATGGAATACTAAGCGAAACAACTCTCTATGGGGTTATTGGACCTTTGCATACATGGAGATGCATTCCTGATGATGTTATTTTTCACCCATGATATATACAGTATTGTAATGAGGGTTATAGGTATCAATAAACAAGATTATTACAGTAATATATCTTACTAGCTGAAGAATGACAAATAAACTATGTACAATACTGTATCATGAATGAAAGTCATTTGATGAAAAATGATAACTGAAGTAGAATGAGAGAAAGAGGCAGCTTGCTGATAAGACACAGTGGGTGGGGTGAAGGAGAAAAGTGAAAGGCAGTGGATATTATACAGCGCTACTCTGAATGAAGCTAATTCATCTCTGCGTCCCTGAAATTGTAATTTAGGTGATCATAAAAGTAGTGGTGGTGATGAGGGTGGTGGTGGTAGAGACAGAGATTGTGGCAAGTGGTGAGGTTTCGGTTTCTTTGGTAATACTGTAGCACTGCAAGACACTTCGGAACAGCTGATGTCTATCTATATACCTATTTATATCTCTGACACCTATTCCCAACTGGAACTCCCTTAAGGGGGGTGGTCTCAGCAATAGAGTATCCATAACTACTGAACTCCAAAGCCACTTTTTTGCCTTCAGCGCCTCACCCTTAACAGGCCACTGGCAAAGGGCAACTCTAGTGCAGTGTATGCAGAAGCTCCTACCTTATGTTCTTTTTGACTACTTCTACGTATTGGTACTGCCTAATATTCCAACCTAATTCTTCAACCAAATTTTCTACCTAATGCTCCTGCCTAAATGTTCCTATTTACTACTTTATCTACTGCTCCTCTACTATTTTGCCTAAAGGCAGGGATAATGCATAAAGCTCATCACAAGAGAATCTAGTCATGAAGAATGAGCTTTGTGAATTCAGTTTTTTCAAATGTTATGAGTGACAAGGAGAGACTGTATGTTTGTGGACAGAATGCTGGTAATGTCTACCTACAAACTGTTAGTATACATAAGCAACAATGTATTCCTTCAACATTACATTACATAACATTTTTAAATATGGCACGACAAAGCAGAAAGGTTTGATAACACACACCAGATACATTGATAGTTACTTCTCACAATAGTTGACAGTTAACCCACCACCATAACCACCACATAATCTAGCTTATGTTAGTCTACCTTCCATTTTTTTTCTAACAAACACCTCTTTGAACAAGCCACCTTTGTTACTGCTTACTCTGTATTCACCATGGCAGAAGCTTTTCTACTGTCTTCATTCTTAATAACGGTTCTAACAGTTGATGTAACCTATTTGAAAGCATCAACGACATCGACGTGACACTCGCCAGCTTCCAATCATCTACACTTATAATTTTACATCCAAGGAGAGGCTTTTCCTTGGCACTTTAGATGCACTAGCAGCACTAGACCTTGCAGACCATCTTCCTGACATGATGGGATAAAAACAGGAACAACAATAAAAGTAAAAAATGGAGCAAAGTGAGCAAAGATGTGCAATGCGTAAGTGTGACAAAATATGCACTGAACCATCAAAGAAGAGCACTTGGCACTGACTGAATGTGAACATGTGAATGGCGTCCTGATTGGATGAATGGACATAAACAAAGAGAGCTGCTATTGGTACATTGAAAGTGTTCGGACCTGTGACTTTTGACTTCTTGTATGGATTTTCATAATTTTTTCCTAGCAAAACTAGAGCTCTAAGATGCAAACAAAAACATTATAATGAAAAAGCACTATACGGAGAAGACCTAACCAAGGTATTAATGTAGTAAAAGTAGCTTTCCTTTTATCATAAAATGTCTGCAGAGAAATTCAGAGTTTCTGAAACATAAGGAAATCTGAAACTTCTAGGAAATATTGAACGAGGTTCCAGACTGACTGACATACTATCATCTAAGTGGAGATTATTATTATGTTGAAGAACTTCTAATAACCCTTGAAAGCTGAATGAACTTGGTTCACCTTCATATAGAAATAAAAGGAATTAATGTAAAAGTAGAGGATATATATGAACAAGTGAGCCAACAAACCTTCTATGGCTATGAGATGGTAATGAAGTATGTGCATACATCCTCTGAAGGGATGGTGGAGGAGGATGTCATTCATATTTTCTGTTTTCCATTATAAAATAAAAGATACACAATTAAAAGTAGGGGCTATGAACCTTAATGGTGTAGCAGTTAGCATTACCTGACCATGACACATGCAAAGACTATCAAGGAACAGATCCCCATGAAATCAAATCCTGGTCACAACAACCAATCCACAGTCCACCCAGTTGTTCATTTTGTCTCCAGGATTGGTCAATAAATTGGGTATCTGGCTTAGGTTAGGAGGAAAGCTGATGACTTGGGATCCCAAACTGTGATGAACAGAAGATGGTCTGCAATCATCTGCTGACAACTTCCAGTCAACAAGAACCTCATCCAGCAAAAGCCTTCTTTCCCTAAATAAGACATCCTTTTCCTGCTCCCACATGGAGTGCAGTCATGAGCTGTCCCCAGCCACTGAGTCATACCCAAACATTTTACACATTTGCACACATTCTTCCACTACTGAGGGATGGTAGCCTGGTCATCATCTCCTAATTATATATGAAAGCTGGTGACATTAACCCACATTGCCAGATGCCCAATACCAGAAATCACTACTCCATCAAATGCTCTAACCGCATTCAGTGGTGTAATACCACCTCCACTGCAAATTACTATAATCCATAAAATACAACTCAAAGCACTGAATGTGCAGTAACCACTAAGAAACTCCCACAATACCCTTCACACACCCACTCACCCCCAGCAAAAACATGCAACAGACAATATCAAAGAACATGCAGCTTCATCCTTCACAATCAAACTCTACTACTCCACAGGACCCCAGTGACAAACTAAACATCCCGTAACTCCACACTAATGGCATCTAAAACAAACAGATATACTCAATCAACTCCAAGAATACAAAGCTATCATAAACTTCATTCAAGAATCAAAATTACACAATATCAAGATAAGATAGACAAGAACAATAAGGAGGGCTCATAATGCATATTCACCAAACTATACCATTCTGCAACTCCAGTGACATCACAAAACAGGTTACAAACAACAACACTGCACAACTGCAATCCATTAAAATAAAATATCACAGCTCTCGACCTAGCTCTGTGGAGATTTCAATACCCATTCTGCTTTGCTTAACAATCACACCCACAGTCCCTGCATACAGGCAGTGAACACTTACTATGCAACTCTCCTACATTCTTCCCACATAGACACTAACACAATATTAACACACTTTATAACAAGATAGTTCTGCTCAGTGGATGTGGCCAGCATCCTGAGCACTGCAAGAGCCTAATAAATATAGAATGGACTCCTGGAGAACAAAACAAGTAAATGAGTATGTAAGAATATGTAGATGAGGCAGAAAGAAAATTTCCTTTGTATTCTCTGTGTGTCATAGCAAAGCAATGAGGGGCCTCCCCTCCCTGTATTCTAATTTCTAAAAGTTGGAACAGAAGGAGCCAAGTTAAGAATGCTCATCCTCCTTGAAGGCTAAGGCTGGGGTTCCTGAATGTTTGAAGATTTAACCAAAATGAGAAGAAGGAAGAGATAGGTGGTATGTTTAAGGAGAGGAAACCTGAATGTTCTAGCTCTGAGTGAAATAATGCCAAAGGGGAAAGGGGAAGAACAGTCTGGGAATATCATAAAGCCATGAGTCAATGTGTAGGCGAGACCTAAGGACTCTTCATGCATTTAAGGCCTTTTCTCTTACTGATCAGCCTCTTGTTATTACTTGTAATTATACATGATTACTGTTTCCTGAGACAGCGAGGTAGCTCCAGGAAACAGTCGAAGAACCCTCCCCTCCCTGTATTCTAATTTCTAAAAGTTGGAACAGAAGGAGCCAAGTTAAGAATGCTCATCCTCCTTGAAGGCTAAGGCTGGGGCTCCTGAATGTTTGAAGATTTAACCAAAATGAGAAGAAGGAAGAGATAGGTGGTATGTTTGAGGAGAGGAACCTGGATGTTCTAGCTCTGAGTGAAATAATGCCAAAGGGGAAAGGGGAAGAACAGTCTGGGAATATCATAAAGCCATGAGTCAATGTGTGGGCAAGGCCTAAGGACTCTTCATGCATTTAAGGCCTTTTCTCTTACTGATCAGCCTCTTGTTATTACTTTTAATCATACATGATCACTGTTTCCTGAGACAGCGAGGTAGCTCCAGAAAACAGTCGAAGAATGGCCCATCCACTCCCACATACATACATATACATATCAATATATACTTACATTATATGTATACATATACATACATACACATGTACATATTCATACTTGCTTGCCTTCATCCATTCCTGTTGCTACCCCGCCCCACAGAAAAACAGCATCACTATCTCCTGCTTCAGTGAGGTAGCGCCAAGAAAACAGACAAAAAAGACCACTTTCATTCACACTCAGTCTCTAGCTGTCACGTGTAATGCACCATAAATGCAGCTCCCTATCAACATCCAGGTCCCACAGACCTTTCTAAAGTTTACTCCAGATGCTTCACATGCCCTGGTTCAGCCCACTGACAGCATTTTGACCCCTGTACACCACATTGTTCCAATTCACTCAATTTCTTGCACACCTCTCACTCTCCAGTGTATTCAGGCCCTGATCACTCAGTCTTTTTCACTCCATCCTTCAGCCTCCAATTTGGTCTCTTGCTTCTCCTTGTTCCCTCCACCTCTGACACATATATCCCCTTTGTCAATCTTTCCTGACTCATTCTCTCCATATGTCCAAACCACTTCAACACACCCACTTCTGCTCTCTCAACCACACTCTTTTCATTTCCACACATCTCTCTTACCTTTACATTACTTACTCGATCAAACCACCTCACACCACACATTGTCCTTAAACATTTAATTTCCAACACATTAACCCTCCTCCATACAACCCTATCTACAGCCCATGCCTTGCAACCATAAAACATTGTTGGAACTACTATTCCTTCAAACATACCCATTTTTGCTCTCTGAGATAACGTCCTCTCCTTCCACACATTCTTCATTGCTCCCAAAACCTTCACCCCCTCCCCTAGCCCGTGACTCACTTCCATGGTTCCATCTGTTGCTAAGTCCACTCCCAGATATATAAAACACTTCACTTCCTACAGTTTTTCTCCACTCAAACTTACATCCCAACTAACTTGTTCCTCAACCCTACTGAACCTAAAAACCTTGCTCTTATTCGCATTTACTCTCAACTTTCTCCTTCACATACATTTCCAAACTCAAGTCACCAACCTCCGCAGTTTCTCATACGAATCAGCCACTAGGGTTGTATCATCGGTGAAAAACAACGAACTCACTTTCCAGACCCTCTCATCCACAACAGATTGCATACTCACCCCTCTCTCCAAAACTCTTTCATTTACCTCCCTAACCACCCCATCCACAAACAAATTAAACAACCATGGGGACATCACACACCCCTGCCGCAAACTGACATTCACTGGGAACCACTTACTATCCTCTCTTCATACTCGTACACATGCCTTACATCCTTGGTAAAAACTTTTCACTGCTTCTAACAACTTACCTCCCTTGCCATATACTCTTAAAACTTTACATAAAGCATCTCTATCAAACCTATTATATCCCTTCTCCTGATCCATAAATGCTACATACAAATCCATTTGCTTTTCTAAATATTTTTCACATACATCCTTCAAAGCAAACACATGGTCCACACATCCTCTACCACTTCTGAAACCACACTGCTCTTCCCCAATCTGATGCTCTGCACAAGCCTTCACCCTCTCAATCAATACCCACCCATATAATTTCCCAGGAATAGTCAACAAACTTATACTCTGTAGTCTGAACACTCACCTTTATCCCCTTTGCCTTTGTACAATGGCACTATGCATGCATTCCACCAATCTTCACTCACTTCACTATGGTCCATACATACAATGAATATCCTTACCAACCAATCAACACCATAGTTGTCACCCCTTTCTTTAAATAAATCCACAGCAATACCATCCAATCCTGCCGCCTGGTCAGATTTCATCTCCTGCAAAGCTTTCACTACCTCTTCTCTCTTCACCAAACCATTCTTCCGGACCCTCCCACTTTGCACACCACCCCAACCAAAACACCCTACATCTGCCACTCTATCATCAAACACATTCAACAAACCTTCAAATTACTCACTCCATCTACTTCTCACTTCATCACTACCTGTTATCACCTCCCCACTTGCCCCCCTTCACTGATGTTCCCTTTTGTTCTCTTGTCTTACACATGTTATTTTCCTTGTTCCACAACATCTCTTTATTCTCCTCTTGTATAATGAGAAAAGGCCCATCAGACTTTATTTGCTTAAAGCTTCACCTTCTTTCCTCAAATTTGGCATCTCCTAAATCCCTTTCATTCAACTACGTTTTTGTTCAAATCAAAAACTGTTTCATAGATCTCTGAGTTCCCCTCTCATTTCATGACTCCCCTTCATGACTCTTGAAATCTTTCCTCAGTTCTATTAAATCCTGCTCTAGTTCCCTAGTTATGTTACTCTCTAGTCATGCTCCTAAACAAATTCCCATAACATTCCCAATTGCTGTTCGGTGTTTTATCTTCTCTATCCTCTTCTTTGCAGATCTGGTTATGACTGCCAGGTCTTGGAATATTCTTTTCATAAAGTCCATAAAAGACTTTCTTGGGTCAGGCAGTGCTAGAGGTCTTAAATGATCTCCTAAATCAATACTTGTAACAGTAATGAAGCTTAAAATACAACACAGCCTCAAACATGAGAAGAATTTACACCTTTAACTGACAGTGGGTGTTCCCTTACTGGTTCTCTACAACTTTACTCACCTTTGGCAAGTCCGAGCTGTACTTTTATCAAACAACTCACCTTTGGCAAGTCAGAGATATACTTTTATACAATAACTAAGCTATACTTGTTCACTTCAGCAATGTTACCCACTCACTCTCTTACGTACTGGGTCTCCTTCAAAGAAAAGAGTAATAAATTCACTGAAGTTAGTAACCATGATAGATAACACCAAGTCCAAATTAATTTTAACCAATGCAGGAGCAACCTAGGGATGCATTATGTCCCCCACTTTGTTTAGCTTGTATACTGATGACTGTAGAAGTGATTTTAGCAACTGCACTATTTCAGAATATGCTGATGATACAGTAATCATATGGAAAATTATATATGATAATTGTAATCAATATATTGCATAGGTTAGTTGCTTTGTTGAGTAGTGTAAATCAAATGATCTACACTTGAATGTAAAGAAAACTA
This sequence comes from Panulirus ornatus, assembly GCF_036320965.1. Taxonomy (NCBI): domain Eukaryota; kingdom Metazoa; phylum Arthropoda; class Malacostraca; order Decapoda; family Palinuridae; genus Panulirus; species Panulirus ornatus. The sequence goes on from NC_092278.1 coordinate 25,932,721, forward strand.
AAGAAATGATTATATATTTTAGGCCAAAAAACTACATTTACCAGAGTTAATTACAATTGAAGATGAAAATGTAGAGAGTCAGTAAGTACAGTATCTAGGTGTAATCATAGATGACCAGTTAAAAGGTGGTGCAAATACTGATATAATGTATAAGAAATGCAATCAAAGATTACATTCTCTATGTATCTAAAATAGTCTACATATAGAAAATGCAATAATCATCTTTTTTAAAGGTCAACCTATAGAATCAATATCATGTTTTTCAATTACCACCTGGTATGACAAATTAATCAGGAATGTGCAATGACGCAGGTGGAGAAAATCATGCAAGATGAAACCTATCTTCTACACCAGGAATACTCAATAACTTTAGGAGCAGGACTGGATTATGAAACTCAAATTGATGGAAGGGCCATACATTTATTTTACCTCCATTCTTTTTCTCGAAACATTTCAACTAATCATCACAATTGATCACGTTTCATTAAGCTAATTAATGGTGCTGGTCACAATAAAAATCTGTTCATATGAAATTTCTTATGCACTTAAATGATTAATTCAATTAATTTATTCTAATTCTTCTGAGTCTGTCAAAGGACCAATGATAAACCACTAAAGGGCTGGATTTGGCCCACAGGCCACCAATTGAATAATCCTGCTCTACACTAATACTGTGTATTTTTAAGGTAAGGAAGAAGACTGTCGCTGCCTATATAGCACACCAAAAGGTTCAGGAAATTATTTGTACGGAAATGCATTCTGCTGCTTGACCATCTACAAATGCTATAACTCCTCTGTGATACAGCTTTTGAGTGCAACAGATGATTCTTTAGGTGATATTTTATGTGGTATTTTTATGTGATATTTCATAATTTCTATTATACAATTCATACTTTTTAACCTTGAATTGAGCTTCTAGCCATAAAGAATTTAATTTTGTATCATGTATGCAATTTGACAATAAAGACATCTTATCTTAACACTACTGCATTTGATCTGAACCTGGGAAGCTTCCAATCCCAAACTCTATTAAATTCCTAAAATTCAGCACACTTACAATAAAAATTCAATGCACGTATCAATCTGTGGCCCTTTTATATTCTACTCTACCCCTTACTTGTTCATAATTGGCTTCATGAGCTGTAGACCCTCCAAAATCTTGAAAGAAACAGGGATCCCTTCCTAGAACTTTTCTTTGCTTTGAGAGGTTTATGGGTGTATGAACATATACGTGTTCAAACATGTACATCTTGTTAAGCTGTGTATAGACATATGTCTGTCACTTGTATACGTAGATATATGTCTGTCACTTCTTTAAGATTCTTTCTTCTAAATATCACTACTTTGTCTGAGATATTTCCTACCTATGAAAGGAGCTTTTACAAGGTACAACTAATATTACATAAACTTACTTTGGTGTTGTGGTCTGAGTCTTTTGAGGTAGGACTGGAGCAGGCTGTGCAGTTTCTGGGTGCTTAGATGATGTTCGCATAACCTGTTGGGGCTTAATCCCTCCTTTGTTTATGAGGTTACTGCGAGCAGTGTTCTGTGCCTGCTTGGCTGCTTTCCCTGTGCTGATCATAGACCCTTTCTGATTTCCTTTAGCTGCTAAACGTTTGGCTCGACGCTTCCAATTCTGTGAGATTAAGTTTTAATTAATTTTTTTGATGATCACCACTGGAATTGAGAGATCTTAATTCCATACAGAAACATTCCTCTGAGAAGTAATCAGATTCAAGGGTAGGTGATGTGTCTACAAATACCTATGTATTCATACAACTGAACCATCCATGATGGTAGAAGAGATTAAAAAATAAATCATGGTTTTGGAAAGAGGGGCAAGTATGAAGTCTGTTGGGGATGAAAGAGCTTGGGAAGTGAGTCAGTTGTTGTTCGCTGATGATACAGCGCTGGTGGCTGATTCATGTGAGAAACTGCAGAAGCTGGTGACTGAGTTTGGTAAAGTGTGTGAAAGAAGAAAGTTAAGAGTAAATGTGAATAAGAGCAAGGTTATTAGGTACAGTAGGGTTGAGGGTCAAGTCAATTGGGAGGTGAGTTTGAATGGAGAAAAACTGGAGGAAGTGAAGTGTTTTAGATATCTGGGAGTGGATCTGGCAGCGGATGGAACCATGGAAGCGGAAGTGGATCACAGGGTGGGGGAGGGGGTGAAAATTCTGGGAGCCTTGAAGAATGTGTGGAAGTCGAGAACATTATCTCGGAAAGCAAAAATGGGTATGTTTGAAGGAATAGTGGTTCCAACAATGTTGTATGGTTGCGAGGCGTGGGCTATGGATAGAGTTGTGCGCAGGAGGATGGATGTGCTGGAAATGAGATGTTTGAGGACAATGTGCGGTGTGAGGTGGTTTGATCGAGTAAGTAACGTAAGGGTAAGAGAGATGTGTGGAAATAAAAAGAGCGTGGTTGAGAGAGCAGAAGAGGGTGTTTTGAAATGGTTTGGTCACATGGAGAGAATGAATGAGGAAAGATTGACCAAGAGGATATATGTGTCGGAGGTGGAGGGACGAGGAGAAGAGGGAGACCAAATTGGAGGTGGAAAGATGGAGTGAAAAAGATTTTGTGTGAGCGAGGCCTGAACATGCAGGAGGGTGAAAGGAGGGCAAGGAATAGAGTGAATTGGAGCGATGTGGTATACCGGGGTTGACGTGCTGTCAGTGGATTGAATCAAGGCATGTGAAGCGTCTGGGGTAAACCATGGAAAGCTGTGTAGGTATGTATATTTGCGTGTGTGGACGTATGTATATACATGTGTATGGGGGTGGGTTGGGCCATTTCTTTCGTCTGTTTTCTTGCGCTACCTCGCAAACGCGGGAGACAGCGACAAAGCAAAAAAAAAAAAAAAAAAAAAAAAACTTTACTGTTTTTACATGTTATCAGCAATGTCTGAAAGATGCTGGGACCAAGTAAAACAGGCTCATGGTAACTGCTGAGGTCGAATGAAGGAAAGATATAATGGGAGAATGCCTGGAATAGTGTATATGAGGGAGGGATGAAAGGGCAAGGATAAGCGGAGACTCTTTTGCCATGGCAACCTCCGTGATAGAAGTTCCTGGAAGGAACAGGGATAAGAGACAGATAGATAAATAGATTGACAGAGACATAAAAGTACCAGCTGAGGCTAATGATTGGCTATAATGACAAAATGAATTGGATAAAGGAGAGGCCAAGGCAAATTACAGAGGACCAGATAACACAGCATGCTGAAATCAGAGAAAATTACGGCACTAAAAAGGCTGAAAATGCTAACAATATGAGAGGAGATTTTGATGGCAGGACAAAAACACTACAATAAAATGATAAAAAATACATGAAGACAAAAATGGCACATCAGAGGGGAGGAGAAATATTGTAGTGGATGAAATTAAACTTCAGGGGTTAGCCAATATGTGGATAAGATTAATACTAAAAGATAGAGAAGCAGTTAGTAGCAAGATATATATCTAAGTTGGTAATCAGACTGTATGAAGACAAAATGTAATAAGAGAAAGAGGGACAACAAAAAGAAACAAAAGAATTAACTAAAGTTTTGATGAGAGAAGCTGTATCTGATATTATGAAGACAAAGAGAATTGGATACAAATAGAACAAAAAGGGAAGACTAACCAAGATTAGAGTATGGTAACCAAGTAGCATTAAAGTTGACAAAGAAAAAAGTATATTAGAAGAAACATGATATCAATTAGTGAAGACCAAGGGACCACAAAATAAAATAATAAAAGAAATAGACACAAAGCAGTATATTATCATCATGCATCTCCATGAACCTCTTTATGGGCCTCTTACAGCTCTAAGGTTGCAAAGACTGCAAAGGATACGCTCAATTCTGGAGCAGGGATACAATGGACACCCTTGGAGTGAGAAGGCCAATCGATAACGACATATCCCAGTTAGAAATGACTTCTCACATTTTTTTTTTTTTTTTTTTTTATACTTTGTCGCTGTCTCCCGCGTTTGCGAGGTAGCGCAAGGAAACAGACGAAAGAAATGGCCCAACCCCCCCCATACACATGTACATACACACGTCCACACACGGAAACATACATACCTACAGAGCTTTCCATGGTTTACCCCGGACGCTTCACATGCCTTGATTCAATCCACTGACAGCACGTCAACCCCTGTATACCACATCGCTCCAATTCACTCTATTCCTTGCCCTCCTTTCACCCTCCTGCATGTTCAGGCCCCGATCACACAAAATCCTTTTCACTCCATCTTTCCACCTCCAATTTGGTCTCCCTCTTCTCCTCGTTCCCTCCACCTCCGACACATATATCCTCTTGGTCAATCTTTCCTCACTCATTCTCTCCATGTGCCCAAACCATTTCAAAACACCCTCTTCTGCTCTCTCAACCACGCTCTTTTTATTTCCACACATCTCTCTTACCCTTACGTTACTTACTCGATCAAACCACCTCACACCACACATTGTCCTCAAACATCTCATTTCCAGCACATCCAACCTCCTGCGCACAACTCTATCCATAGCCCACGCCTCGCAACCATACAACATTGTTGGAACTACTATTCCTTCAAACATGCTAACTTCTCACATACAGTGTAAACATAAGCAGGCAGAGTCTGGTAACACCACTTCCAGAGCATGGACAGGAAAGTGTGACTCAACAATGTCTACAGAGTGTGGTTTCAGATGGGTGTATGTCTCATATGGTTGTGTTTCAGACTGAGTTGAGAGGGCAGTTGTTTAGTGTTTGTTGGGTCATTGACCACCTGGGTCAAGCAGTGAAAAGTTTTTATCGAGGATGTAAGGCGAGTGTACATGTAGGAAGAGAGGAAAGTGATTGGTTCTCAGTGAAGGTAGGTTTGAGGCAGGGGGTGTGTGATGTCTCCATGGTTGTTTAATTTGTTTATGGGTAGGGTTGTTAGGGAGGTGAATGCAAGAGTTTTGGAAAGAGGGGCAAGTATGCAGTCTGTTGTGGATGAGAGAGCTTGGGAAGTGAGTCAACTGTTGTTCGCTGATGATAGAGCACTGGTGGCTGATTCATGTGAGAAACTGCAGAAGCTGGTGACTGAGTTTGGTAAAGCGTGCGAAAGAAGAAAGCTGAGAGTAAATGTGAATAAGAGCAAGGTTATTAGGTACAGTAGGGTTGAGGGTCAAGTCAATTGGGAGGTAAGTGTGAATGGAGAAAAACTGGAGGAAGTGAAGTGTTTTAGATACCTGGGAGTGGATTTGGCAGCGGATGGAACCATGGAAGCGGAAGTGAGCCATAGGGTGGGGGAGAGGGCGAAAGTTCTGGGAGCGTTGAAGAGTGTGTGGAAGTCGAGAACATTATCTTGGAAAGCAAAAATGGGTAGATTTGAAGGAATAGTGGTTCCAACAATGTTGTATGGTTGCGAGGCGTGGGCTATGGATAGAGTTGTGTGCAGGAGGGTGGATGTGCCAGAAATGAGATGTTTGAGGACAATATGTGGTGTGAGGTGGTTTGATCGAGTAAGAAATAATATGGTAAGAGAGATGTGTGGTAATAAAAAGAGTGTGGTTGAGAGAGCAGAAGAGGGTGTTTTGAAATGCTTTGGTCACATGGAGAGAATGAGAGAGGAAAGATTGACAAAGAGGATATGTGTGTCAGAGGTGGAGGGAACGAGGAGAAGTGGGAGACCAAATTTTAGGTGGAAAGATGGAGTGAAAAAGATTTTGAGTGATCGGGGCCTGAACATGCAGGAGGGTGAAAAGCGTGCAAGGAATAGAGTGAATTGGAATGATGTGGTATACCGGGGCTGACATGCTGTCAATGGATTGAACCAGGGCATGTGTAGCATCTGGGGTAAACCATGGAAAGTTCTGTGGGGCCTGGATGTGGAAAGGGAGCTGTGGTTTCGCTGCATTATTACATGACAGCTAGAGACTTAGTGTGAACAAATGTGGCCTTTGTTGTCTTTTCCTAGCACTACCTCGCACACATGAGGGGGGAGGGGGTTGTTATTACATGTGTGGCGAGGTGGCAATGGGAATGAATAAAGGCAGACAGTATGAATTATGTACATGTGTATATATGTATATGTCTGTGTGTGTATATATATGTATATGTTGAGATGTATAGGTATGTATATTTGCGTGTATGGACGTGTATGTCTATACATGTGTATGTGGGTGGGTTGGGCCATTCTCTCGTCTGTTTCCTTGTGCTACCGCGCTAACGCGGGAGACAGCGACAAAGCAAAATAAATAAAATAAATAATTTTTTTTTTTTTCATACTATTCACCATTTCCTGCATTACCAAGATAGCTTTAAGAACAGAGGACTGAGCCTTTGAGGGAATATCCTCACTTGGTCCCTTCTCTGTTCCTCTTTTGGAAAATTACAAAACGAGAGGATTTCCAGCCCTCCACTCCCTCCCCTTTTAGTCACCATCTACGACACTCAGGAATACGTGGGAAGTATTCTTTCTCCCCTATCGCAGGGATAATAATAATAATAATAACAATAATTATAATAATAATTTTTTTTTTTATACTTTGTCGCTGTCTCCCGCGTTTGCGAGGTAGCGCAAGGAAACAGACGAAAGAAATGGCCCAACCCACCCCCATACACATGTACATACACATGTCCACACACGCAAATATACATACCTACACAGCTTTCCATGGTTTACCCCAGACGCTTCACATGCCTTGATTCAATCCACTGACAGCACGTCAACCCCGGTATACCACATCGCTCCAATTCACTCTATTCCTTGCCCTCCTTTCACCCTCCTGCATGTTCAGGCCCCGATCACACAAAATCTTTTTCACTCCATCTTTCCACCTCCAATTTGGTCTTCCTCTTCTCCTCGTTCCCTCCACCTCCGACACATATATCCTCTTGGTCAATCTTTCCTCACTCATTCTCTCCATGTGCCCAAACCATTTCAAAACACCCTCTTCTGCTCTCTCAACCACTCTCTTTTTATTTCCACACATCTCTCTTACCCTTACGTTACTTACTCGATCACACCACCTCACACCACACATTGTCCTCAAACATCTCATTTCCAGCACATCCATCCTCCCATCCTCCTGCGCACAACTCTATCCATAGCCCACGCCTCGCAACCATACAACATTGTTGGAACCACTATTCCTTCAAACATACCCATTTTTGCTTTCCGAGATAATGTTCTCGACTTCCACACATTCTTCAAGGCTCCCAAAATTTTCGCCCCCTCCCCCACCCTATGATCCACTTCCACGGTTCCATCCGCTGCCAGATCCACTCCCAGATATCTAAAACACTTCACTTCCTCCAGTTCTTCTCCATTCAAACTCACCTCCCAATTGACTTGACCCTCAACCCTACTGTACCTAATAACCTTGCTCTTATTCACATTTACTCTTAACTTTCTTCTTCCACACACTTTACCAAACTCAGTCACCAGCTTCTGCAGTTTCTCACATGAATCAGCCACCAGCGCTGTATCATCAGCGAACAACAACTGACTCACTTCCCAAGCTCTCTCATCCCCAACAGACTTCATACTTGCCCCTCTTTCCAAAACTCTTGCATTTACCTCCCTAACAACCCCATCCATAAACAAATTAAACAACCATGGAGACATCACACACCCCTGCTGCAAACCTATATTCACTGAGAATCAATCACTTTCCTCTCTTCCTACACGTACACATGCCTTACATCCTCGATAAAAACTTTTCACTGCTTCTAACAACTTGCCTCCCACACCATATATTCTTAATACCTTCCACAGAGCATCTCTATCAACTCTATCATATGCCTTCTCCAGATCCATAAATGCTACATACAAATCCATTTGTTTTTCTAAGTATTTCTCACATACATTCTTCAAAGCAAACACCTGATCCACACATCCTCTACCACTTCTGAAACCACACTGCTCTTCCCCAATCTGATGCTCTGTACATGCCTTCACCCTCTCAATCAATACCCTCCCATATAATTTACCAGGAATACTCAACAAACTTTTTTTTTTTCTTTTTTTTATACTTTGTCGCTGTCTCCCGCATTTGCGAGGTAGCGCAAGGAAACAGACGAAAGAAATGGCCCAACCCACCCCCATACACATGTATATACATACGTCCACACACGCAAATATACATACCTACACAGCTTTCCATGGTTTACCCCAGACGCTTCACATACCTTGATTCAATCCACTGACAGCACGTCAACCCCGGTATACCACATCGCTCCAATTCACTCTATTCCTTGCCCTCCTTTCACCCTCCTGCATGTTCTGGCCCCGATCACACAAAATCTTTTTCACTCCATCTTTCCACCTCCAATTTGGTCTTCCTCTTCTCCTCGTTCCCTCCACCTCCGACACATATATCCTCTTGGTCAATCTTTCCTCACTCATTCTCTCCATGTGCCCAAACCATTTCAAAACACCCTCTTCTGCTCTCTCAACCACTCTCTTTTTATTTCCACACATCTCTCTTACCCTTACGTTACTTACTCGATCACACCACCTCACACCACACATTGTCCTCAAACATCTCATTTCCAGCACATCCATCTTCCCATCCTCCTGCGCACAACTCTATCCATAGCCCACGCCTCGCAACCATACAACATTGTTGGAACCACTATTCCTTCAAACATACCCATTTTTGCTTTCCGAGATAATGTTCTCGACTTCCACACATTCTTCAAGGCTCCCAAAATTTTCGCCCCCTCCCCCACCCTATGATCCACTTCCGCTTCCATGGTTCCATCCGCTGCCAGATCCACTCCCAGATATCTAAAACACTTCACTTCCTCCAGTTTTTCTCCATTCAAACTCACCTCCCAATTGACTTGACCCTCAACCCTACTGTACCTAATAACCTTGCTCTTATTCACATTTACTCTTAACTTTCTTCTTCCACACACTTTACCAAACTCAGTCACCAGCTTCTGCAGTTTCTCACATGAATCAGCCACCAGCGCTGTATCATCAGCGAACAACAACTGACTCACTTCCCAAGCTCTCTCATCCCCAACAGACTTCATACTTGCCCCTCTTTCCAAAACTCTTGCATTTACCTCCCTAACAACCCCATCCATAAACAAATTAAACAACCATGGAGACATCACACACCCCTGCTGCAAACCTATATTCACTGAGAATCAATCACTTTCCTCTCTTCCTACACGTACACATGCCTTACATCCTCGATAAAAACTTTTCACTGCTTCTAACAACTTGCCTCCCACACCATATATTCTTAATACCTTCCACAGAGCATCTCTATCAACTCTATCATATGCCTTCTCCAGATCCATAAATGCTACATACAAATCCATTTGCTTTTCTAAGTATTTCTCACATACATTCTTCAAAGCAAACACCTGATCCACACATCCTCTACCACTTCTGAGACCACACTGCTCTTCCCCAATCTGATGCTCTGTACATGCCTTCACCCTCTCAATCAATACCCTCCCATATAATTTACCAGGAATACTCAACAAACTTTTTTTTTTTTTTTTTTTTATACTTTGTCGCTGTCTCCCGCGTTTGCGAGGTAGCGCAAGGAAACAGACGAAAGAAATGGCCCAACCCACCCCCATACACATGTATATACATACGTCCACACACGTAAATATACATACCTACACAGCTTTCCATGGTTTACCCCAGACGCTTCACATACCTTGATTCAATCCACTGACAGCACGTCAACCCCGGTATACCACATCGCTCCAATTCACTCTATTCCTTGCCCTCCTTTCACCCTCCTGCATGTTCAGGCCCCGATCACACAAAATCTTTTTCACTCCATCTTTCCACCTCCAATTTGGTCTCCCTCTTCTCCTTGCTCCGTCCACCTCCGACATATATATCCTCTTGGTCAATCTTTCCTCACTCATCCTCTCCATGTGCCCAAACCACTTCAAAACACCCTCTTCTGCTCTCTCAACCACTCTCCTTTTATTTCCACACATCTCTCTTACCCTTACGTTACTCACTCGATCAAACCACCTCACACCACACATTGTCCTCAAACATCTCATTTCCAGCACATCCATCCTCCTGCGCACAACTCTATCCATAGCCCACGCCTCGCAACCATACAACATTGTTGGAACCACTATTCCTTCAAACATACCCATTTTTGCTTTCCGAGATAATGTTCTCGACTTCCACACATTCTTCAAGGCCCCCAGAATTTTCGCCCCCTCCCCCACCCTATGATCCACTTCCGCTTCCATGGTTCCATCCGCTGCCAGATCCACTCCCAGATATCTAAAACACTTCACTTCCTCCAGTTTTTCTCCATTCAAACTCACCTCCCAATTGACTTGACCCTCAACCCTACTGTACCTAATAACCTTGCTCTTATTCACATTTACTCTTAACTTTCTTCTTCCACACACTTTACCAAACTCAGTCACCAGCTTCTGCAGTTTCTCACATGAATCAGCCACCAGCGCTGTATCATCAGCGAACAACAACTGACTCACTTCCCAAGCTCTCTCATCCCCAACAGACTTCATACTTGCCCCTCTTTCCAAAACTCTTGCATTTACCTCCCTAACAACCCCATCCATAAACAAATTAAACAACCATGGAGACATCACACACCCCTGCCGCAAACCTACATTCATTGAGAACCAATCACTTTCCTCTCTTCCTACACGTACACATGCCTTACATCCTCGATAAAAACTTTTCACTGCTTCTAACAACTTTCCTCCCACACCATATATTCTTAATACCTTCCACAGAGCATCTCTATCAACTCTATCATATGCCTTCTCCAGATCCATAAATGCTACATACAAATCCATTTGCTTTTCTAAGTATTTCTCACATACATTCTTCAAAGCAAACACCTGATCCACACATCCTCTACCACTTCTGAAACCACACTGCTCTTCCCCAATCTGATGCTCTGTACATGCCTTCACCCTCTCAATCAATACCCTCCCATATAATTTACCAGGAATACTCAACAAACTTATACCTCTGTAATTTGAGCATTCACTCTTATCCCCTTTGCCTTTGTACAATGGCACTATGCACGCATTCCGCCAATCCTCAGGCATCTCACCATGAGTCATACATACATTAAATAACCTTACCAACCAGTCAACAATACAGTCACCCCCTTTTTAATAAATTCCACTGCAATACCATCCAAACCTGCTGCCTTGCCGGCTTTCATCTTCCGCAAAGCTTTCACTACCTCTTCTCTGTTTACCAAATCATTTTCCCTAACCCTCTCACTTTGCACACCACCTCGACCAAAACACCCTATATCTGCCACTCTATCATCAAACACATTCAACAAACCTTCAAAATACTCACTCCATCTCCTTCTCACATCACCACTACTTGTTATCACCTCCCCATTTGCGCCCTTCACTGAAGTTCCCATTTGCTCCCTTGCCTTACGCACTTTATTTACCTCCTTCCAGAACATCTTTTTATTCTCCCTAAAATTTAATGATACTCTCTCACCCCAACTCTCATTTGCCCTTTTTTTCACCTCTTGCACCTTTCTCTTGACCTCCTGTCTCTTTCTTTTATACATCTCCCACTCAATTGCATGTTTTCCCTGCAAGAATCGTCCAAATGCCTCTCTCTTCTCTTTCACTAATACTCTTACTTCTTCATCCCACCACTCACTACCCTTTCTAATCAACCCACCTCCCACTCTTCTCATGCCACAGGCATCTTTTGCGCAATCCATCACTGATTCCCTAAATACATCCCATTCCTCCCCCACTCCCCTTGCTTCCATTGTTCTCACCTTTTTCCATTCTGTACTCAGTCTCTCCTGGTACTTCCTCACACAGGTCTCCTTCTCAAGCTCACTTACTCTCACCACCCTCTTCACCCCAACATTCACTCTTCTTTTCTGAAAACCCATACAAATCTTCGCCTTAGCCTCCACAAGATAATGATCAGACATCCCTCCAGTTGCACCTCTCAGCACATTAACATCCAAAAGTCTCTCTTTCGCACGCCTGTCAATTAACACGTAATACAATAACGCTCTCTGGCCATCTCTCCTACTTACATAAGTATACTTATGTATATCTCGCTTTTTAAGCCAGGTATTCCCAATCATCAGTCCTTTTTCAGCACATAAATCTACAAGCTCTTCACCATTTCCATTTACAACACTGAACACCCCATGTATACCAATTATTCCCTCAACTGCCACATTACTCACCTTTGCATTCAAATCACCCATCACTATAACCCGGTCTCGTGCATCAAAACCACTAACACACTCATTCAGCTGCTCCCAAAACACTTGCCTCTCTTGATCTTTCTTCTCATGCCCAGGTGCATATGCACCAATAATCACCCACCTCTCTCCATCAACTTTCAGTTTTACCCATATTAATCGAGAATTTACTTTCTTACACTCTATCACATACTCCCACAACTCTTGTTTCAGGAGTATTGCTACTCCTTCCCTTGCTCTTGTCCTCTCACTAACCCCTGACTTTACTCCCCAGACATTCCCAAACCACTCTTCCCCTTTACCCTTGAGCTTCGTTTCACTCAGAGCCAAAACATCCAGGTTCCTTTCCTCAAACATACTACCTATCTCTCCTTTTTTCACATCTTGGTTACATCCACACACATTTAGGCACCCCACTCTGAGCCTTCGAGGAGGATGAGCACTCCCCGCGTGACTCCTTCTGTTTCCCATTTTAGAAAGTTAATACAAGGAGGGGAGGATTTCTGGCCCCCCGCTCCCGTCCCCTCTAGTCGCTTTCTACGACACGCAAGGAATACGTGGGAAGTATTCTTTCACCCCTATCCCCAGGGATAATATACACATATATATACATATACACATACACACACATACACATACATACGCACATATACACACACACACACACATACATATATATACATACCTCTGTAATTTGAGCACTCACTCTTATCCCCTTTGCCTTTGTACAATGGCACTATGCACGCATTCCGCCAATCCTCAGGCACCTTACCATGAGTCATACATACATTAAATAACCTTACCAACCAGTCAACAATACAGTCACCCCCTTTTTTAATAAATTCCACTGCAATACCATCCAAACCTGCTGCCTTGCTGGCTTTCATCTTCCGCAAAGCTTTTACTACCTCTTCTCTGTTTACCAAATCATTTTCCCTAACCCTCTCACTTTGCACACCACCTCGACCAAAACACCCTATATCTGCCACTCTATCATCAAACACATTCAACAAACCTTCAAAATACTCACTCCATCTCCTTCTCACATCACCACTACTTGTTATCACCTCCCCATTTGCGCCCTTCACTGAAGTTCCCATTTGCTCCCTTGTCTTACGCACTTTATTTACCTCCTTCCAGAACATCTTTTTATTCTCCCTAAAATTTAATGATACTCTCTCACCCCAACTCTCATTTGCCCTTTTTTTCACCTCTTGCACCTTTCTCTTGACCTCCTGTCTCTTTCTTTTATACATCTCCCACTCAACTGCATTTTTTCCCTGCAAAAATCGTCCAAATGCCTCTCTCTTCTCTTTCACTAATACTCTTACTTCTTCATCCCACCACTCACTACCCTTTCTAATCAACCCACCTCCCACTCTTCTCATGCCACAAGCATCTTTTGCGCAATCCATCACTGATTCCCTAAATACATCCCATTCCTCCCCCACTCCCCTTACTTCCATTGTTCTCACCTTTTTCCATTCTGTACACAGTCTCTCCTGGTACTTCCTCACACAGGTCTCCTTCCCAAGCTCACTTACTCTCACCACCCTCTTCACCCCAACATTCACTCTTCTTTTCTGAAAACCCATACAAATCTTCACCTTAGCCTCCACAAGATAATGATCAGACATCCCTCCAGTTGCACCTCTCAGCACATTAACATCCAAAAGTCTCTCTTTCGCACGCCTGTCAATTAACACGTAATACAATAACGCTCTCTGGCCATCTCTCCTACTTACATAAGTATACTTATGTATATCTCGCTTTTTAAACCAGGTATTCCCAATCATCAGTCCTTTTTCAGCACATAAATCTACAAGCTCTTCACCATTTCCATTTACAACACTGAACACCCCATGTATACCAATCATTCCCTCAACTGCCACATTACTCACCTTTGCATTCAAATCACCCATCACTATAACCCGGTCTCGTGCATCAAAACCACTAACACACTCATTCAGCTGCTCCCAAAACACTTGCCTCTCATGATCTTTCTTCTCATGCCCATATAATAATTATAATAATAATAATTATAATACTGATAATAATAATAGTGTACTCTCAATGATAAAACCTTAAAAAGATGACTTTTCACTCATGGTGTAACTTTAAATAGCCTGCAAACTACACAAATAATGCAATTTTAAGTCACTAACTGCCTCGCAACCAAAAATGCTCAACATCTTTATCATGAAGCAAAGATCCCCCAGATACAGTCCTACCTCAACATGTCTGGCACTCAAATTAATGCAACACTACTAAACCCCTCCCATCCAAACTACTCTTTACTAACCACCAACCCCTAAGTAGAAATAGTAATTGTGCCCCAACCTCACACTACAGTAACCTCTTACTAACAGGTCTTGCCACGCCCTCCCCCCCCAAAAAAAATACAACTCCAACATAACACATACACACTGAGATAACCTGACTAGCACTAAAGAACTGACTTCCAAACAAAGTTTTAAATTCCAACCTACCAGACATACAACCATCAAAAACCATTCTCCCCAGACAAAAATGTCACACTCTCCTATCATTACAACACTACAAACACAATTACAACATATTCCAAGGTCCCTCAAGCCCACAATGCAACTATCATAAAGAGGACACTAAGCACATATTACTCACCTGCCTGCACTCTCTGCACATAGACATAAACACATCACAACACAATACAACACTGTATGACCTATGGTCCTGATCAGTGGATGTGGCAAGCTCCCCGAGTGCTACAGGAGCCTCACTAAGATAGAAGGGACTCCCAGGCCAGGAACTAAGTAAGTAAATAGACAGATATATTAGGGGTCCTGGGGTCTTATATCAAATGTGTGTGGGACTAGTTATTTAATAGAAATGGATATCAAACAACACTAGTCTGCAGAAAATAATCTTAAATACAGAGTCAATAACATAAAGTATTTACCACAAATCTCTTTTCTATACTGAAAAATCACTTAAATTTATTCGTATTACACAGGAATACGATTTTACTAGTACAGGCACACCACCAATCTTCCGGCATCTGATAGTTCAGCACCTCGTTTAGTCCAGACAAAATTATGTGAGGGAACTTGAAATTACCGCTGCCCCCAGACTAGTTTACTGGGTGGTCATAGATGGCATTGTGTGTAGGGCGCGCTTATTTACATTCTTTACACTGCACTTGTAGGTGGTGATACCACAATTCTGCAAAATTCTTAGCTTATTTTGCTTAAATGTAACTCTAGCCATAGCTTCTAAGACATATGAGAGTGTCAGTCGTGATGTCAAACATAAACACCAGTCCATATCGATCCAAGCTAAAGTAGGACTGTTGAAAAAATTGACCGTGGTGTTTCAATGTATAAGCTGTGTGACATCTACAGTATTGGTTCATCATCTTTTTATGATATAAAGAAGCGAAGGGAGAAAATGTTGAAATTCTATGCAGACAATGATTCCAAGTAGCAAATGACGATTAGAAAAACTATGAAAGCTGGTAAGAGTACTAAGCACGATCGAGTGATGATGCAATGGTTTCAACAGCGTTGGAGTGATGGAGTGGACTTTGGTCTTGTCAGGTAGCATGATAATGGACCAGGATAAGTTGTTCTATAAAGAACTTAAATTACATGAGCATGACTACAGTGAAGGATGGATTCAGATTCAAGAAGCATCATAGAATTTCCAAGAATAAAGTGCGTGGAAAAAAGCGGTCTGCAAACTGCAAAATAGCTGCTGAGTATGTGGATGAATTTGCGAAACTCAGAGCTGATGAGCAACTCAGTCCTGAGCAGGTGTATAATGTATTTCATTTATTTATTCAATTTACATTTAATATTCACATAAAATTTCTAGCAGTCCATGGTATACTTTAGACACATGGGAGATGTATAATTAGTGAGTTAGAGGTGTGCTGATGAATTATTATTACATGACCATGGTTGGTCCGGCATAGTGGTTTATTTGGCAAGGCTTTGGAACCAAGAGTGCTGGAAAATCGGTGGTGCACCTGTAGTCCTAAGATATACTCACAATCGCTCCTAGATTACATTTCTATACTTTTTCCTATATTCAACTATGACTGCAAAATGTTTTATATCACTTGAATTTTGTATTCTCTTATCTATAAAAAAATGCATGACAGTATTACTGATTTTCTGTCCTAATCATGCACACTACTTACATATTTTTGTGTGGTTGGAACTAGAGCCCAAAGTTCTCCAAGTCTTTTATTAACTGCTGAGAAATCTGCAAAAAAGGGAAATATTTGCAGAGAGTTTATTTGGAAGGAAGAATGGGTAATAAAACCCTGAGAGATCCCATCTGAGGAAACAGGGCAAACAAATATAAAAACTGAAATGAGATATGGTTTTCTGAGTTTGCCTCTAAGCATTTGAGAAAGAACTATTCTCTTAACCTTGCTGTCCACATCCTTTATTCTTATTTGGCCCTACAACCAGATAACTCCCTTCCCATACTGTACAAATAAGTAATTATATAAATACTTTTTTTTTTTTTTTTTTTTTTATACTTTGTCGCTGTCTCCCGCGTTTGCGAGGTAGCGCAAGGAAACAGACGAAAAAATGGCCCAACCCCCCCCATACACATGTACATACACACGTCCACACACGCAAATATACATACCTACACAGCTTTCCATGGTTTACCCCAGACGCTTCACATGCCTTGATTCAATCCACTGACAGCACGTCAACCCCTGTATACCACATCGCTCCAATTCACTCTATTCCTTGCCCTCCTTTCACCCTCCTGCATGTTCAGGCCCCGATCACACAAAATCCTTTTCACTCCATCTTTCCACCTCCAATTTGGTCTCCCTCTTCTCCTCGTTCCCTCCACCTCCGACACATATATCCTCTTGGTCAATCTTTCCTCACTCATTCTCTCCATGTGCCCAAACCACTTCAAAACACCCTCTTCTGCTCTCTCAACCACGCTCTTTTTATTTCCACACATCTCTCTTACCCTTACGTTACTTACTCGATCAAACCACCTCACACCACACATTGTCCTCAAACATCTCATTTCCAGCACATCCATCCTCCTACGCACAACTCTATCCATAGCCCACGCCTCGCAACCATACAACATTGTTGGAACTACTATTCCTTCAAACATACCCATTTTTGCTTTCCGGGATAATGTTCTCGACTTCCACACATTTTTCAAGGCTCCCAAAATTTTCGCCCCCTCCCCCACCCTATGATCCACTTCCGCTTCCATGGTTCCATCCGCTGACAGATCCACTCCCAGATATCTAAAACACTTCACTTCCTCCAGCCTCTCACCATTCAAACTCACCTCCCAATTGACTTGACCCTCAACCCTACTGTACCTAATAACCTTGCTCTTATTGACATTTACTCTTAACTTTCTTCTTCCACACACTTTACCAAACTCCGTCACCAGCTTCTGCAGTTTCTCACATGAATCCGCCACCAGCGCTGTATCATCAGCGAACAACAACTGACTCACTTCCCAAGCTCTCTCATCCCCAACAGACTTCATACTTGCCCCTCTTTCCAAAACTCTTGCATTTACCTCCCTAACAACCCCATCCATAAACAAATTAAACAACCATGGAGACATCACACACCCCTGCCGCAAACCTACATTCACTAAGAACCAATCACTTTCCTCTCTTCCTACACGTACACATGCCTTACATCCTCGATAAAAACTTTTCACTGCTTCTAACAACTTTCCTCCCACACCATATATTCTTAATACCTTCCACAGAGCATCTCTATCAACTCTATCATATGCCTTCTCCAGATCCATAAATGCTACATACAAATCCATTTGCTTTTCTAAGTATTTCTCACATACATTCTTCAAAGCAAACACCTGATCCACACATCCTCTACCACTTCTGAAACCACACTGCTCTTCCCCAATCTGATGCTCTGTACATGCCTTCACCCTCTCAATCAATACCCTCCCATATAATTTACCAGGAATACTCAACAAACTTATACCTCTGTAATTTGAGCACTCACTCTTATCCCCTTTGCCTTTGTACAATGGCACTATGCAAGCATTCCGCCAATCCTCAGGCACCTCACCATGAGTCATACATACATTAAATAACCTTACCAACCAGTCAACAATACAGTCACCCCCTTTTTTAATAAATTCCACTGCAATACCATCCAAACCTGCTGCCTTGCCGGCTTTCATCTTCCGCAAAGCTTTTACTACCTCTTCTCTGTTTACCAAATCATTTTCCCTAACCCTCTCACTTTGCACACCACCTCGACCCAAACACCCTATATCTGCCACTCTGTCATCAGACACATTCAACAAACCTTCAAAATACTCATTCCATCTCCTTCTCACATCACCACTACTTGTTATCACCTCCCCATTTACGCCCTTCACTGAAGTTCCCATTTGCTCCCTTGTCTTACGCACCCTATTTACCTCCTTCCAGAACATCTTTTTATTCTCCCTAAAATTTACTGATAGTCTCTCACCCCAACTCTCATTTGCCCTTTTTTTTCACCTCTTGCACCTTTCTCTTGACCTCCTGTCTCTTTCTTTTATACTTCTCCCACTCAATTGCATTTTTTCCCTGCAAAAATCGTCCAAATGCCTCTCTCTTCTCTTTCACTAATACTCTTACTTCTTCATCCCACCACTCACTACCCTTTCTAAACAGCCCACCTCCCACTCTTCTCATGCCACAAGCATCTTTTGCGCAATCCATCACTGATTCCCTAAATACATCCCATTCCTCCCCCACTCCCCTTACTTCCATTGTTCTCACCTTTTTCCATTCTGTACACAGTCTCTCCTGATACTTCTTCACACAGGTCTCCTTCCCAAGCTCACTTACTCTCACCACCTTCTTCACCCCACATTCACTCTTCTTTTCTGAAAAACCATATAATCTTCACCTTAGCCTCCACAAGATAATGATCAGACATCCCTCCAGTTGCACCTCTCAGCACATTGACATCCAGAAGTCTCTCTTTCGCACGCCTGTCCATTACACGTAATCCAATAACGCTCTCTGGCCATCTCTCCTACTTACATAAGTATACTTATGTATATCTCGCTTTTTAAACCAGGTATTCCCGATCATCAGTCCTTTTTCAGCACATAAATTACAAGCTCTTCACCATTTCCATTTAAACACTGATACACCCCATGCATACCAATTATTCCCTCAAATAAATACACATGTGCTAAAACAGCAGTAACCTCTATTTAAGCCAAATGATTACTGCAATGTAAACCAGGTGAAAAAAGACAAGTCAAATAAAGTTTGGATAAGAAAGGCTTCTAGTCTAACCTCAAGATAGCCTACCTGTTCAACACAGATGGACAAAAAGAGTAAACTAAGTGATATTTCAAAGTAAAGAGGTAATCAATGTTATTATTTTTTTGTTAGGGGAGGATGGTATCTGTGGTGAAAAAAAGTCTATGATTCTATAAAAAAGCATTGCAAAGGATCATGAGAAGTGTCTGTACATTATATTCAACAGTCTTTCGAAATACTCACTCCATCTCCTCACTTCACCACTACCTGTTACTAATTCCTCATTTGCCCCCTTTACCAATGTTCCATTTGTTTTCTTGTTTTTTGCACAGTATCAGCCTCCTTTCAAAGCATCTTACTCTCCCTGAAGTTTACTAATACTCATTTACCCCAACTCTCATTTGCCCTCTTTTTCAACCCCTGCACCTCCTTTATCTCATGCTTCTTTCTCTTCCACATCTCTCAGACATTTGCACTCCTCCCCTGTACATATCACCCACATACCTCCCTTTTCTGTTTCACTAACAACTTCACTGCATCATCCCACCACTCAATTTGTAATCTCCCTACCTCCCATATTAAGCATGCTACATGCCAGCACTGCTTCCTTAAATACCTCCATTACTCACCTACTACCCTGGCTTAATTTACATCACTTATGCCTTTTTGCTTTCAATCTCAGCTGATATTTTTCTGAGGCCCCTTTAGTCATGGTCAATGACTTTCACCACTTGTTCTCACCATGTTTCTTTTTTGTAAAAAAACTCTAAAAATCTTCACCTGAGCCTCCACAAGGTAAAGATAAGACACCCCAGCAGCTGGCCCTCGAAGCATATTTCATACTCAAAAGTCTTTCTTTTGCATGCCTGTCAATCATATTTTATTATTATTTTCCTTTGTCGCTGTCTACCGCTTAGCAAGGTAGCGCAAGGAAACAGACGAAAGAATGGCCCAACCCGCCCACATACACATGTATATACATACACATCCACACATGCAAATATCCCATACCTATACATCTCAAGTATACATATATATACACACACAGACATATTATATTTTACACATGTACATAATTCACATGTTTGCCTTTATTCATTCCCATCCCCACACCGCCACATATGAAATAACAACCCTTCCCCCTCATGTGCACGAGGTAGCGCTAGGAAAAGACAACAAAGGCCACATTCGTTCACACTCAGTCTCTAGCTGTCATGTATAATGCACTGAAACCACAGCTCCCTTTCCACATCCAGACCCCACAAAAACTTTCCATGGTTTACCCCAGACGCTTCACATGCCCTGGTTCAAATCCATTGACAGCACGTCGACCCTGGTATACACATCATTCTAATTCACTCTATTCCTTGCACGCCTTTCACCCTACTGCATGCTCAGGCCCCATCACTCAAAATCTTTTTCATTTACATCTTTCCACCTAAAATTTGGTCTCCCGCTTTTCCTCGTTCCCTCCACCTCTGACACATATATTCTCTCTGTCAATCTTTCCTCACTCATTCTCTCCATGTGACCAACCATTTCAAAACACCCTCTTCTTTTTCTCTCAACCACACTCTTTTTATTACCACACATCTCTCTTACCCTTTCTTTTACTTACTCGATCAAACCACCTCACACCACATATTGTCCTCAAACATCTCATTTCCAGCACATTCACACTCCTGCGCACAACTCTATCTATAGCCCACGCCTCGCAACCACATAACATTGTTGGAACCACTATTCCCTCAAACCTACCCATTTTTGCTTTCAAGATAATGTTCTCGACTTCCACACATTCTTCAACGCTAGCAGAACTTTCGCCTCTCCCCCACCCTATGATTCACTTCCGCTTCCATCCGCTCCTAAATCCACTCCCAGATATCTAAAACACTTCATTTCATCCAGTTTTTCTCCATTCAAAATTACCTCCCAATTGACTTGTCCCTCAACCCTACTGTACCTAATAACCTTGCTCTTATTCACATTTACTCTCAACTTTCTTCTTTCACACACTTTACTAAATTCAGTCACCAGCTTCTGCAGTTTCTCACACGAATCAGCCACCAGCACTGTATCATCAGCGAACAACAACTGACTCACTTCCCAAGCTCTCTCATCCACAACAGACAGCATACTTGCCCCTCTTTCCAAAACTCTTGCATTCACCTCCCAAACAACCCCATCCATAACAAATTAAACAATCATGGAGACATCACACACCCCTGCTGCAAACCTACATTCAATGAGAACCAATCACTTTCCTCTCTTCCTACACATACACAGCCTTACATCCTCGATAAATGCTTTTCACTGCTTCTAACAACTTGCCCCCCACACCATATTTTTCTTTATACCTTCCATACAGCATCTCTATCAACTCTATCATATGCCTTCTCCAGATCTATAAATGCTACATACAAATCCATCTGCTTTTCTAAGTATTTCTCACATACATTCTTCAAAGCAAACACCTGATCCACACATCCTCTACCACTTCTGAAACCACAATGATCTTCCCCAATCTGATGCTCTGTACATGCCTTCACCCTCTCAATCAATACCTTCCCATATAATTTACCAGGAATACTCAACAAACTTATACCTCTGTAATTTGAGCACTCACTTTTATCCCCTTTGCCTTTGTACAATGGCACTATGCAAGCATTCCTCCAATCCTCAGGCACTTCACTATGAGTCATACATACATTAAATAACCTTACCCAAACCCGTCAACAATACAGTCACCCCCTATTTTAATAAATTCCACTTCAATACCATCCAAACCTGGGTGCCTAGCCGGCTTTCATCTTCTGCAAAGCTTTTATACCTCTTCTCTGTTTACCAAATCATTCTCCCTAACCCTCTCACTTTGCACACCACCTCGACCAAAACACCCTATATCTGCCACTCTAACATCAAAACACATTCAACAGACCTTCAAAATACTCACTCTATCCCCTTCTCACATTACCACTACTTGTTATCACCTCCCCATTATCCCCCTTAACTGAAGTCCCCATTTGTTCCCTTGTCTTACGCACTTTATTCACCTCCTTCCAAAAATCTTTTTTTTTTTTTTTTTTTTTTTATACTTTGTCGCTGTCTCCGCGTTTGCGAGGTAGCGCAAGGAAACATACGAAAGAAATGGCCCAACCCCCCCCCATTACATGTACATACACACGTCCACACACACAAATATACATACCTACACAGCTTTCCATGGTTTACCCCGGACGCTTCACATGCCTTGATTCAATCCACTGACAGCACGTCAACCCCTGTATACCACATCGCTCCATTTCACTCTATTCCTTGCCTCCTTTCACCCTCCTGCATGTTCAGGCCCCCATCACACAAAATTCTTTTTCACTCCATCTTTCCACCTCCAATTTGGTCTCCCTCTTCTCCTCGTTCCCTCCACCTCCGACAATATATCCTCTTGGTCAATCTTTCCTCACTCATTCTCTCCATGTGCCCAAACCACTTCAAAACACCCTCTTCTGCTCTCTCAACCACGCTCTTTTTATTTCCACACATCTCTCTTACCCTTACGTTACTTACTCGATCAAACCACCTCACACCACACATTGTCCTCAAACATCTCATTTCCAGCACATCCATCCTCCTACGCACAACTCTATCCATAGCCCACGCCTCGCAACCATACAACATTGTTGGAACTACTATTCCTTCAAACATACCCATTTTTGCTTTCCGGGATAATGTTCTCGACTTCCACACATTTTTCAAGGCTCCCAAAATTTTCGCCCCCTCCCCCACCCTATGATCCACTTCCGCTTCCATGGTTCCATCCGCTGACAGATCCACTCCCAGATATCTAAAACACTTCACTTCCTCCAGCCTCTCACCATTCAAACTCACCTCCCAATTGACTTGACCCTCAACCCTACTGTACCTAATAACCTTGCTCTTATTGACATTTACTCTTAACTTTCTTCTTCCACACACTTTACCAAACTCCGTCACCAGCTTCTGCAGTTTCTCACATGAATCCGCCACCAGCGCTGTATCATCAGCGAACAACAACTGACTCACTTCCCAAGCTCTCTCATCCCCAACAGACTTCATACTTGCCCCTCTTTCCAAAACTCTTGCATTTACCTCCCTAACAACCCCATCCATAAACAAATTAAACAACCATGGAGACATCACACACCCCTGCCGCAAACCTACATTCACTAAGAACCAATCACTTTCCTCTCTTCCTACACGTACACATGCCTTACATCCTCGATAAAAACTTTTCACTGCTTCTAACAACTTTCCTCCCACACCATATATTCTTAATACCTTCCACAGAGCATCTCTATCAACTCTATCATATGCCTTCTCCAGATCCATAAATGCTACATACAAATCCATTTGCTTTTCTAAGTATTTCTCACATACATTCTTCAAAGCAAACACCTGATCCACACATCCTCTACCACTTCTGAAACCACACTGCTCTTCCCCAATCTGATGCTCTGTACATGCCTTCACCCTCTCAATCAATACCCTCCCATATAATTTACCAGGAATACTCAACAAACTTATACCTCTGTAATTTGAGCACTCACTCTTATCCCCTTTGCCTTTGTACAATGGCACTATGCAAGCATTCCGCCAATCCTCAGGCACCTCACCATGAGTCATACATACATTAAATAACCTTACCAACCAGTCAACAATACAGTCACCCCCTTTTTTAATAAATTCCACTGCAATACCATCCAAACCTGCTGCCTTGCCGGCTTTCATCTTCCGCAAAGCTTTTACTACCTCTTCTCTGTTTACCAAATCATTTTCCCTAACCCTCTCACTTTGCACACCACCTCGACCCAAACACCCTATATCTGCCACTCTGTCATCAGACACATTCAACAAACCTTCAAAATACTCATTCCATCTCCTTCTCACATCACCACTACTTGTTATCACCTCCCCATTTACGCCCTTCACTGAAGTTCCCATTTGCTCCCTTGTCTTACGCACCCTATTTACCTCCTTCCAGAACATCTTTTTATTCTCCCTAAAATTTACTGATAGTCTCTCACCCCAACTCTCATTTGCCCTTTTTTTCACCTCTTGCACCTTTCTCTTGACCTCCTGTCTCTTTCTTTTATACTTCTCCCACTCAATTGCATTTTTTCCCTGCAAAAATCGTCCAAATGCCTCTCTCTTCTCTTTCACTAATACTCTTACTTCTTCATCCCACCACTCACTACCCTTTCTAAACAGCCCACCTCCCACTCTTCTCATGCCACAAGCATCTTTTGCGCAATCCATCACTGATTCCCTAAATACATCCCATTCCTCCCCCACTCCCCTTACTTCCATTGTTCTCACCTTTTTCCATTCTGTACACAGTCTCTCCTGATACTTCTTCACACAGGTCTCCTTCCCAAGCTCACTTACTCTCACCACCTTCTTCACCCCAACATTCACTCTTCTTTTCTGAAAACCCATACTAATCTTCACCTTAGCCTCCACAAGATAATGATCAGACATCCCTCCAGTTGCACCTCTCAGCACATTGACATCCAGAAGTCTCTCTTTCGCACGCCTGTCCATTAACACGTAATCCAATAACGCTCTCTGGCCATCTCTCCTACTTACATAAGTATACTTATGTATATCTCGCTTTTTAAACCAGGTATTCCCGATCATCAGTCCTTTTTCAGCACATAAATCTACAAGCTCTTCACCATTTCCATTTACAACACTGAACACCCCATGCATACCAATTATTCCCTCAAATAAATACACATGTGCTAAAACAGCAGTAACCTCTATTTAAGCCAAATGATTACTGCAATGTAAACCAGGTGAAAAAAGACAAGTCAAATAAAGTTAGGATAAGAAAGGCTTCTAGTCTAACCTCAAGATAGCCTACCTGTTCAACACAGATGGACAAAAAGAGTAAACTAAGTGATATTTCAAAGTAAAGAGGTAATCAATGTTATTATTTTTTTGTTAGGGGGAGGATGGTATCTGTGGTGAAAAAAAGTCTATGATTCTATAAAAAAGCATTGCAAAGGATCATGAGAAGTGTCTGTACATATATATTCAACAGTCTTTCGAAATACTCACTCCATCTCCTCACTTCACCACTACCTGTTACTAATTCCTCATTTGCCCCCTTTACCAATGTTCCCATTTGTTTTCTTGTTTTTTGCACAGTATCAGCCTCCTTTCAAAGCATCTTACTCTCCCTGAAGTTTACTAATACTCATTTACCCCAACTCTCATTTGCCCTCTTTTTCAACCCCTGCACCTCCTTTATCTCATGCTTCTTTCTCTTCCACATCTCTCAGACATTTGCACTCCTCCCCTGTACATATCACCCACATACCTCCCTTTTCTGTTTCACTAACAACTTCACTGCATCATCCCACCACTCAATTTGTAATCTGCCTACCTCCCATATTAAGCATGCTACATGCCAGCACTGCTTCCTTAAATACCTCCCATTACTCACCTACTACCCTGGCTTAATTTACACTCACTTATGCCTTTTTGCTTTCAATCTCAGCTGATATTTCTTCTGAGGACCCTATTCATGGTCAATGACTTTCACCACTCTGTTCTCACCATGTTTCTTTTTTGTAAAAAACTCTAAAAATCTTCACCTGAGCCTCCACAAGGTAAAGATAAGACATCCCAGCAGCTGCCCCTCGAAGCATATTTCATACTCAAAAGTCTTTCTTTTGCATGCCTGTCAATCATATTTTATTATTATTTTCCTTTGTCGCTGTCTACCGCATTAGCAAGGTAGCGCAAGGAAACAGACGAAAGAATGGCCCAACCCGCCCACATACACATGTATATACATACACATCCACACATGCAAATATACATACCTATACATCTCAACGTATACATATATATACACACACAGACATATTCATATATACACATGTACATAATTCACACTGTTTGCCTTTATTCATTCCCATCGCCACCCCGCCACATATGAAATAACAACCCTTCCCCCCTCATGTGCACGAGGTAGCGCTAGGAAAAGACAACAAAGGCCACATTCGTTCACACTCAGTCTCTAGCTGTCATGTATAATGCACTGAAACCACAGCTCCCTTTCCACATCCAGACCCCACAAAACTTTCCATGGTTTACCCCAGACGCTTCACATGCCCTGGTTCAATCCATTGACAGCACGTCGACCCTGGTATACCACATCATTCTAATTCACTCTATTCCTTGCACGCCTTTCACCCTACTGCATGCTCAGGCCCCCATCACTCAAAATCTTTTTCACTACATCTTTCCACCTAAAATTTGGTCTCCCGCTTTTCCTCGTTCCCTCCACCTCTGACACATATATTCTCTCTGTCAATCTTTCCTCACTCATTCTCTCCATGTGACCAACCATTTCAAAACACCCTCTTCTATTCTCTCAACCACACTCTTTTTATTACCACACATCTCTCTTACCCTTTCATTACTTACTCGATCAAACCACCTCACACCACATATTGTCCTCAAACATCTCATTTCCAGCACATTCACACTCCTGCGCACAACTCTATCTATAGCCCACGCCTCGCAACCACATAACATTGTTGGAACCACTATTCCCTCAAACCTACCCATTTTTGCTTTCCAAGATAATGTTCTCGACTTCCACACATTCTTCAACGCTAGCAGAACTTTCGCCCTCTCCCCCACCCTATGATTCACTTCCGCTTCCATCCGCTCCTAAATCCACTCCCAGATATCTAAAACACTTCATTTCATCCAGTTTTTCTCCATTCAAAATTACCTCCCAATTGACTTGTCCCTCAACCCTACTGTACCTAATAACCTTGCTCTTATTCACATTTACTCTCAACTTTCTTCTTTCACACACTTTACTAAATTCAGTCACCAGCTTCTGCAGTTTCTCACACGAATCAGCCACCAGCACTGTATCATCAGCGAACAACAACTGACTCACTTCCCAAGCTCTCTCATCCACAACAGACAGCATACTTGCCCCTCTTTCCAAAACTCTTGCATTCACCTCCCAAACAACCCCATCCATAAACAAATTAAACAATCATGGAGACATCACACACCCCTGCTGCAAACCTACATTCAATGAGAACCAATCACTTTCCTCTCTTCCTACACATACACAAGCCTTACATCCTCGATAAATGCTTTTCACTGCTTCTAACAACTTGCCCCCCCACACCATATATTCTTTATACCTTCCATACAGCATCTCTATCAACTCTATCATATGCCTTCTCCAGATCTATAAATGCTACATACAAATCCATCTGCTTTTCTAAGTATTTCTCACATACATTCTTCAAAGCAAACACCTGATCCACACATCCTCTACCACTTCTGAAACCACAATGATCTTCCCCAATCTGATGCTCTGTACATGCCTTCACCCTCTCAATCAATACCTTCCCATATAATTTACCA
Source organism: Panulirus ornatus (assembly GCF_036320965.1). Taxonomy (NCBI): domain Eukaryota; kingdom Metazoa; phylum Arthropoda; class Malacostraca; order Decapoda; family Palinuridae; genus Panulirus; species Panulirus ornatus. Next base: position 25,960,629 of record NC_092278.1, read on the forward strand.
GGAATACTCAACAAACTTATACCTCTGTAATTTGAGCACTCACTTTTATCCCCTTTGCCTTTGTACAATGGCACTATGCAAGCATTCCTCCAATCCTCAGGCACCTCACTATGAGTCATACATACATTAAATAACCTTACCAACCAGTCAACAATACAGTCACCCCCTATTTTAATAAATTCCACTTCAATACCATCCAAACCTGCTGCCTAGCCGGCTTTCATCTTCTGCAAAGCTTTTACTACCTCTTCTCTGTTTACCAAATCATTCTCCCTAACCCTCTCACTTTGCACACCACCTCGACCAAAACACCCTATATCTGCCACTCTAACATCAAACACATTCAACAGACCTTCAAAATACTCACTCTATCCCCTTCTCACATTACCACTACTTGTTATCACCTCCCCATTATCCCCCTTAACTGAAGTCCCCATTTGTTCCCTTGTCTTACGCACTTTATTCACCTCCTTCCAAAACATCTTCTTTTTTTTTTTTTTTTTTTTTTATACTTTGTCGCTGTCTCCCGCGTTTGCGAGGTAGCGCAAGGAAACATACGAAAGAAATGGCCCAACCCCCCCCCATACACATGTACATACACACGTCCACACACACAAATATACATACCTACACAGCTTTCCATGGTTTACCCCGACGCTTCACATGCCTTGATTCAATCCACTGACAGCACGTCAACCCCTGTATACCACATCGCTCCAATTCACTCTATTCCTTGCCCTCCTTTCACCCTCCTGCATGTTCAGGCCCCGATCACACAAAATCTTTTTCACTCCATCTATCCACCTCCAATTTGGTCTCCCTCTTCTCCTCGTTCCCTCCACCTCCGACACATATATCCTCTTGGTCAATCTTTCCTCACTCATTCTCTCCATGTGCCCAAACCATTTTAAAACACCCTCTTCTGCTCTCTCAACCACGCTCTTTTTATTTCCACACATCTCTCTTACCCTTACGTTACTTACTCGATCAAACCACCTCACACCACACATTGTCCTCAAACATCTCATTTCCAGCACATCCATCCTCCTGCGCACAACTCTATCCATAGCCCACGCCTCGCAACCATACAACATTGTTGGAACTACTATTCCTTCAAACATACCCATTTTTGCTTTCCGGGATAATGTTCTCGACTTCCACACATTTTTCAAGGCTCCCAAAATTTTCGCCCCCTCCCCCACCCTATGATCCACTTCCGCTTCCATGGTTCCATCCGCTGACAGATCCACTCCCAGATATCTAAAACACTTCACTTCCTCCAGTTTTTCACCATTCAAACTCACCTCCCAATTGACTTGACCCTCAACCCTACTGTACCTAATAACCTTGCTCTTATTCACATTTACTCTTAACTTTCTTCTTCCACACACTTTACCAAACTCCGTCACCAGCTTCTGCAGTTTCTCACATGAATCCGCCACCAGCGCTGTATCATCAGCGAACAACAACTGACTCACTTCCCAAGCTCTCTCATCCCCAACAGACTTCATACTTGCCCCTCTTTCCAAGACTCTTGCATTTACCTCCCTAACAACCCCATCCATAAACAAATTAAACAACCATGGAGACATCACACACCCCTGCCGCAAACCTACATTCACTGAGAACCAATCACTTTCCTCTCTTCCTACACGTACACATGCCTTACATCCTCGATAAAAACTTTTCACTGCTTCTAACAACTTGCCTCCCACACCATATATTCTTAATACCTTCCACAGAGCATCTCTATCAACTCTATCATATGCCTTCTCCAGATCCATAAATGCTACATACAAATCCATTTGCTTTTCTAAGTATTTCTCACATACATTCTTCAAAGCAAACACCTGATCCACACATCCTCTACCACTTCTGAAACATCTTCTTATCCTCCCTAAAATTTAATGATACTCTCTCACCCCAACTCTCATTTGCCCTCTTTTTCACCTCTTGCACCTTTCTCTTGACCTCCTTGCTCTTTCTTTTATACATCTCCCACTCATTTGCATTATTTCCCTGCAAAAATCATCCAAATGCCTCTCTATTCTCTTTCACTAATAAAAAAAATCTAACCTCTTCATCCTACCACTCGCTCACTACCCTTTCTATTCTGCCCACCTCCCACGCTTCTCATGCCACAAGCATCTTTTGTGCAAGCCATCACTGCTTCCCTAAATACATCCCATTCCTCCCCCACTCCCCTTACCTCCTTTGTTCACACCTTTTTCCATTCTGTACTCAGTCCCTCCTGGTACTTCCTCACACAAGTCTCCTTCCCAAGCTTACTTACTCTCACCGCTCTTTTCACCCCAACATTCTCTCTTCTTTTCTGAAAACCCTTACAAATCTTCACCTTCGCCTCCATAAGATAATGATCAGACATCCCTCCAGTTGCACCTCTCAGCACATCAACATCCAAAAGTCTCTCTTTCACGTGCCTATCAATTAACACGTAATCCAATAACGCTCTCTGGCCATCTCTCCTACTTACATACATATACTTATGTATATATCTCTTCTTAAACGAGGTATTCCCAATCACCAGTCACTTTTTCAGCACATAAATCTACAAGCTCTTCACAATTTCCATTTACAACACTGAACAGCCCATGTACATCAATTATTCCCTCAACTGCCACATTACTCACCTTTGCATTCAAATCACCCATCACTATAACCCGGTCTCATGCATCAAAACTACTAACACACTCACTCAGCTGCTCCCAAAACGCTTGCCTCTCATGATCTTTCTTCTCATGCCCAGGTGCATATGCACCAATAATCACCCATCTCTCTCCATCAACTTTCAGTTTTACCCATATCAATCTAGAGTTTACTTTCTTACACTCAATTACATACTCCCACTACTCCTGTTTCAGGAGTAGTGCTACTCCTTCCCTTGCTCTTGTCCTCTCACTAACCCCTGACTTTACTCCCAAGACATTCCCAAACTACTCTTCCCCTTTACCCTTGAGCTTGATTTCACTCAGAGCCAAAACATCCCAGTTCCTTCCCTCAAACATACTACCTATCTCTCCTTTTTTCTCATCTTGGTTACATCCACACACATTTAGACACTCCAATCTGAGCCTTCGAAGAGGATGAGCACTCCCCGCGGGACTCCTTCTTCTGTTTCCCCTTTTAGAAAGTTAAAATACAAGGAGGGGAAGGTTTCCAGCCTCCGCTCCCGTCCCCTTTAGTTGCCTTCTACGACACGTGAGGAATGCGTGGGAAGTATTCTTTCTCCCCATCCCCTACCCAAAAATGCCTGGAGACTCTTTCCTCCTCATCTTCTTATACTTATGAATCTCCTCTCTTCAAACCAATCATTTTTCTGTGCACAACTTCGTAAACTGTTCACATTTTCCATTCATAATGATGAACATCCCATTCCCCCAATTATATCAACAACTGCCACATTACTCACTTTTAATTTAATATCCCATCACTAATATGTGGTCTATTGCATTACAACTGTTAATACACTCACTTAGCTGCTCTTCTCAAGGCCAGTTCCATTAGCAATAATAATCACCCATCTCTAACAACCCATATTCATTTTTACCCACATTAGTCCGGAGCTCACTTCCTTACACTCTGTCACACACCCACAACCTCTACTACAGCAGAAGTGCAACCCTTTCCTTAATTATTGCCCTCTCACCAACCCCCAACTTTACTCTTATGACATTTCCAAACTATTCTTCTCCTTTACCCTTAAACATTATTTCACTCAGAGACAGAAAATTCCAGGTTTTTTCCTCAAAAATACTACCTATCTCTCCTTTCTTCTCACCTTTGTTACATCTACACATATTTAGATACCCCAACCAGAGCCTTCAAGGAGAACGAGCACTCCTTGCTTGGCTCCTTCTGTTCTATTTTTTAGAAATGTAAATAAAAGGGGGGTTACAGCCCCGTTTCCATCCACTTTAGTCAACTTCTACGACACACTTGGGAATACAGAGGTAGAATTCTCCCTCCCCTACCCCTGCGGTTTCAGTGCATTACACATGACAGTTAGAGACTGAGTGTGAACAAATGTGGCCTTTTTTGTCTGTTTTCCTGGCGGTACCTCGTAAAAGCAGGGAGAAGTAATGCTCTTTCCTGTGGGACAAGGTAGCACCAGGAAAGGATGAAGGCAAGCAGGTACGAAAATGTGCACCTGCATATACATATATGTCTATGTATGTGTGTACACATATGTATGTGCTGATATGTATATATGTTTCTGTGTATGGTCAGTTATGTATATATATGTGCCTATGAGTGGATGGGCCATTCTTTGTCTGTTCCCTGGTGCTACCAGACTGAAGTGGGAATAGCGTTCAAGTAAAATGATACAGCACTGGTGGCTGATTTGGGTGAGAAACTGCAGAAGCTGGTGACTGAGTTAGGTACAGTGTGTGAAAGAAGAAAGCTGACAGTAAATGTGAATAAGAACAAGGTTATTAGCAGTAGGGTTTAGGTACAAGTCAATTGGGAGGTAAGTTTGAATGGAGAAAAACTGGAAGAAGTGAAGTGTTTTAGATATCTGGGAGTGGATTTGGCAGCAGATGGAACCATGGAAGCAGAAGTGAATCATAGGGTGGGGGAGGGGGCAAAAGTTCAGGGAGTGTTGAAAAATGTGTGGGAGGCGTGGGCTATAGATAGAGTTGTGAGGAGGAGGGCGGCTGTGCTGGAAATGAGATGTTTAAGGACAATATGTGGTGTGAGGTGGTTTGATCGAGTAAGTAATAATAGGGTAAGAGAGATGCATGGTAATAAAAAGAGTGTGGTTTAGAGAGCAGAAGAGGGTGTTTTGAAATGGTTTGGTCACATGGAGAGAATGAGTGAGGAAAGATTGACAAAGAGGATATATGTGACAGAGGTGGAGGGAACGAGAATTGGGAGACCAAATTGGAGGTGGAAAGATGGAGTGAAAAAGATTTTGAGTGATCAGGGCCTGAACATGCAGGAGGGTGAAAGGCGTGCAAGGAATAGAGTGACTTGGAATGATGTGGTATACCAGGGTCGAAGTGCTATCAATGGATTGAACCAGGGCATGTGAGGCGTCTGGGGTAAACCATGGAAAGTTTTGTGGGGCCTGAATGTGAAAAGGGAGCTGTGGTTTTGGTACATTATACATGACAGCTAGAGACTGACTGTGAATGAATCTGGCCTTTGTTGTCTTTTCTTAGTGCTACCTTGCACACATGCGGGGGGAGGGGGTTGTCATTTCATGTGTGGCAGGGTGGAGACGGGAATGAATAAGGGCAGACAGTATGAATTATGTACATGAGTATACATGTATATGTCTGTGGGTGTATATATATGTATAAGTTGGGATCTATAAGTATGTCTATGTGCATGTGTGGACATGTATGTATAAACATGTGTATGCAGGTGGGTTGGGCCATTCTTTCGTCTGTTTCCTTGTGCTACGTTGCTAACGCGGGAGACAGTGACAAAGTATAATATATATATATAGATAAATAAGAGTTTTGCAAGAGTTTTGGAAAGAGGGGCAAGTATGAAGTCTGTTGGGGATGAGAGAGCTTGGGAAGTGAGTCAGTTGTTGTTCGCTGATGATACAGCACTGGTGGCTGATTCATGTGAGAAACTACAGAAACTGGTGACTGAGTTTGGTAAAGTGTGTGAAAGAAGAAAGTTAAGAGTAAATGTGAATAAGAGCAAGGTTATTAGGTACAGTAGGGTTGAGGGTCAAGTCAAATGGGAGGTGTTTGAATGGAGAAAAACTGGAGGAAGTGAAGTGTTTTAGATATCTGGGAGTGGATCTGGCAGCGGATGGAACCATGGAAGCGGAAGTGGATCATAGGGTGGGGGAGGGGGCGAAAATTCTGGGAGCCTTGAAGAATGTGTGGAAGTCGAGAACATTATCTCGGAAAGCAAAAATGGGTATGTTTGAAGGAATAGTGGTTCCAACAATGTTGTATGGTTGCGAGGCGTGGACTATGGATAGAGTTGTGCGCAGGAGGATAGATGTGCTGGAAATGAGATGTTTGAGGACAATGTGTGGTGTGAGGTGGTTTGATCGAGTAAGTAACGTAAGGGTAAGAGAGATGTGTGGAAATAAAAAGAGAGTGGTTGAGAGAGCAGAAGAGGGTGTTTTGAAATGGTTTGGTCACATGGAGAGAATGAGTGAGGAAAGATTGACCAAGAGGATATATGTGTCGGAGGTGGAGGGAACGAGGAGAAGAGGGAGACCAAATTGGAGGTGGAAAGATGGAGTGAAAAAGATTTTGTGTGATCGGGGCCTGAACATGCAGGACGGTGAAAGGAGGGCAAGGAATAGAGTGAATTGGAGCGATGTGGTATACCGGGGTTGACGTGCTGTCAGTGGATTGAATCAAGGCATGTGAAGCGTCTGGGGTAAACCATGGAAAGCTGTGTAGGTATGTATATTTGCGTGTGTGGACGTATGTATATACATGTGTATGGGGGTGGGTTGGGCCATTTCTTTCGTCTGTTTCCTTGCGCTACCTCGCAAACGTGGGAGACAAAAAAAAAAAAAAAAAAAAAAAGATAAATATATATATGCTGTGCTACCTCGCAAATGCGGGAGACAGCGGAAAAAAAAAAAAAAAATGCTTGTGGCATGAGAAGTGTGAGAGATGGGAAGATTAGAAAGGGTGGTGAGTGGTGGGATGAAGAAGTAAGATCATTAGTGAAAGAGCAGAGAGAGGCATTTGGACGATTTTTGCAGGGAAATAATGCAAATGCCTGGGAAATGTATAAAAGAAAGAGGCAGGAGGTCAAGAGAAAATTGCAAGAGGTGAAAAAAAGGGCAAATGAGAGTTGGGGTGAGAGAGTATCATTAAATTTTAGGGAGAATAAGAAGATGTTTTGGAAGGAGGTAATTAAAGTGTGTAAGACAAGGGAACAAATGGGAACTTCAGTGAAGGGGGATTATGGAGAGGTGATAACAAGTAGCGGTGATGTGAAAAGGAGATGGAGTGAGTATTTTGAAGGTTTGTTGAATGTGTTTGATGATAGAGTGGCAGATATAGGGTGTTTTGGTCGAGGTGGTGTGCAAAGTTAGAGGGTTAGGGAAAATGATTTGGCAAACAGAGAAGAGGTAGTAAAAGCTTTGCAGAAGATGAAAGCCAGCAAGGCAGTGGGTTTGGATGGTATTGCAGTGGAATTTATTAAAAAATGGGGTGACTGTAATGTTGACTGGTTTGGTAAGGTTATTTAATATATGTATGACTCATGGTGAGGTGCCTGAGGATTGGCGGAATGCTTGCATAGTGCCATTGCACAAAGGCAAAGGGGATAAAAGTGAGTGCTCAAATTGAAGAGGTATAAATTTGTTGAGCATTCTTGGTAAATTATATGGGAGGGTATTGATTGAGAGGGTGAAGGCATGTACAGAGCATCAGATTGGGGAAGAGCAGTGTGGTTTCAGAAGTGGTAGAGGATGTGTGGATCAGGTGTTTGCCCTGAAGAATGTATATGAGAAATACTTAGAAAAACAAATGGATTTGTATGTAGCATTTATGGATCTGGAGAAGGCATATGATAGAGTTCATAGAGATGCTCTGTGGAAGGTTTTAAGAATGTAGGGTTTGGGAGGCAAGTTGTTAGAAGCAGTGAAAAGTCTTTATCGAGGATGTAAGGCATGTGTACGTGTAGGAAGAGAGGAAAGTGATTGGTTTTCAGTGAATGTAGGTTTGCGGCAGGGGTGTGTGATGTCTCCATGGTTGTTTAATTTGTTTATGGATGGGGTTGTTAGGGAGGTAAATGCAAGAGTTTTGGAAAGAGGGGCAAGTATGCAGTCTGTTGTGGATGAGAGAGCTTGGGAAGTGAGTCAGTTGTTGTTCACTGATGATACAGCACTGGTGGCTGATTCATGTAAGAAACTGCAGAAGCTGGTGACTGAGTTTGGTAAAGTGTGTGAAAGAAGAAAGTTTAGAGTAAATGTGAATAAGGGCAAGGTTATTGGGTACAGTAGGGTTGAGGGTCAAGTCAATTGGGAGGTAAGTTTGAATGGAGAAAAACTGGAGGAAGTAAAGTGTTTTAGATATCTGGGAGTGGATTTGGCAGCGGATGTAACCATGGAAGTGGAAGTGAATCATACGGTGGGGGAGGGGGCGAAAATTCTGGGAGCATTGAAGAATGTTTGGAAGTCGAGAACATTATCTCGGAAAGCAAAAATGGGTATGTTTGAAGGAATAGTGGTTCCAACAATGTTGTATGGTTGCGAGGTGTGGGCTATGGATAGAGTTGTGCGCAAGAGGGTGGATGTGCTGGAAATGAGATGTTTGAGGACAATGTGTGGTGTGAGGTGGTTTGATCGAGTAAGTAATGTAAGGGTAAGAGAGATGTGTGGAAATAAAAAGAGTGTGGTTGAGAGAGCAGAAGAGGGTGTTTTGAAATGGTTTGGTCACATGGAGAGAATGAGAGAGGAAAGATTGACCAAGAGGATATATGTGTCAGAGGTGGAGGGAACGAGGAAAAATGGGAGACCAAATTTTAGGTGGAAAGATGGAGTGAAAAAGATTTTGAGTGATCGGGGCCTGAACATGCAGGAGGAAGAAAGGCGTGCAAGGAATAGAGTGAATTGGAAGATGTGGTATACCGGGGTCGACGTGCTGTCAATGGATTGAACCAGGGCATGTGAAGCGTCTGGGGTAAACCATGGAAAGTTGTGTGGGGCCTGGATGTGGAAAGGGAGCTGTGGTTTCGGTGCATTATTACATGACAGCTAGAGACTCAATGTGAACGAATGGGGCCTTTGTTGTCTCTTCCTAGCGCTACCTCGCACACATTAGGGGGGAGGGGGTTGTTATTCCATGTGTGGCGGGGTGGCAATGGGAACAAATAAAGGCAGACAGTATGAATTATGTACATGTGTATATATGTATATGTCTGTGTGTGTATATATATGTGCACATTGAGATGTATAGGTATGTATATTTGCGTGTGTGGACGTGTATGTATAAACATGTGTATGTGGGTGGATTGGGCCATTCTTTCGTCTGTTTCCTTGTGCTACCTCGCTAATGCGGGAGACAGCGACAAAGCAAAATAAATAGATAAAATATATATAGGAAAAGACAACAAAGGCCACATTCTTTCACGCTCAGTCTCTTGCTGTCATGTACAATGCTCCGAAACCACAGCTCCCTTTCCACATCCAGGCCCCACAAAACTCCATGGTTTACCCCGGACACTTCACATGCCCTGGTTCAATCCACTGACAGCATATCCACCCCAGTATATCACATCGTTCCATTTCACTCTATTCCTTGCATGCCTTTGAACCTCCTGTATGTTCACGCTCTGATCGCTCAAAATCTTTTTGATGCCATCCTTTCACCTAAAATTTGGTCTCCCTCTTCTCATTCCCTCCACCTCTGACACAAATATCCTCTTTGTCAATCTTTCCTAACTCATTCTCTCCATGTGACCAAACCATTTCAATACACCCTCTTCTGCTCTCTCAACCACACTCCTTTTATCACCACACATCTCTCTTACCCTTTCATTACTTAATCAAACCACTTCACACCACATATTGTCCTCACACCTCATTTCCAGCACATCCACCCTCCTCCGCACAACCCTATCTGTAGCCCATGCCTCGCAACCATATAACATTGTTGGAACCACTATTCCTTCAAACATACTCATTTTTCATTTCCGAGAAAATGTTCTCGCCTTCCACACAATCTTCAACGCTCCCAGAACCTTTGCCCCCTCCCCCATCTTGTGACTCACTTCCACTTCCATGGTTCCACCCGCTGCCAAATCCACTCCAAGATGATATCTAAAACACTTTACGTCCTCCAGTTTTTCTTCATTCAAACTTACCTCCTAATTAACTTGTCCCTCAACCCTACAGAACCTTATAACCTTGCTCTTATTCACATTTACTCTTAACTTTCTTCCTTCATACACTTTACCAAACTCAGTCATTAACTTCTGCAGTTTCTCATCCAAATCAGCCACCAGCGCTGTATCATCAGCGAACAACAACTGACCTTTCATCCACAACAGACTGCATACTTGCCCCTCTCTCCAAAACTCTCGCATTCACCTCCCTAAAATCCTCGTCCATAAACAAATTAAACAACCAGGGAGACATCATGCACCCCTGCCGCAAACCGACATTCACTGGGAACCAATCACTTTCCTCTCTTCCAACTCATACACACGCCTTACATCCTTGATAAAAACTTTTCACCTTCTAGCAACTTACCTCCCACACCATGTACTTTTCCACAAAGTATCTCTATCAACGCTATCATATGCCTTCTTCAGATCCATAAATGCTAAATACAAATCCATCTGTTTCTCTAAGTATTTCTCACATACATTTTTCAAAGCAAACATTTGATCCACACTTCCTCTACCACTTCTGAAACCATGCTGCTCTTCCCCACAGGAAACAGAATTGCCATCCCCTGGATGAGCGAAATAGTGCTAGGAAATAGACAAAGAAGGGCCACATCCGCTCACACTCATTCTCTAGCTTTCATGTGTAATGCCCACATATTCCCTGCGTGTCACAGAAGGCAACCAAGAAGGGCAGAAGCAGGTGGATGGAAATCCTCCCTTGCAGTATTCTTTCCAAAAGTATAAAAGCACTATTCTGCAAAGAATGAGCAAACCAATGAAAACAATGTCCTAAAGAGAAAAAGTTAGAAGACTACAATACAGTGTTATATGGTGGTGGCTGTTTATACCATAAAGCTCCTATATACTCTCTTAATACTTCAGCTTATGCTAACTTTGTCCGAATGAAATACTTCCCTTTCCTGGCTAGCACTTACACTGTTTATCACGATCCCTAACTCCTCAAACAATCTTCATAACTATACTAGATATCTTAAAGTAAAGTTCCCGGAGATAATAAGCCAAATAAAGACAAAATACTGCAATAATTCAAAAGATCTTTCCTCTGCTTGATAAAAAATCTTTAACAATCAGTTCTGGTAAATTCTTTAACAATAAGTTCTGGCAAATTTTCTGTCCCATTACATACATCAGCTTCTTTTTTTGGCCTTTATACAGAAAAGTATTCACTTACCCATGTTGGGGTTTGCCTGAATAATTCCAGGGCGAATTTCACGAGCCCAAAGCATGTATGCCGTGAATCGAGACTTCTGAAAGAAGAAAATAGTTAAGCATAAAAGTATCATAAAGAAATGAAGATGTAGTTTTGTTTCATACAAACACAGGATACAAAATTACTCTATGGGAGGCTGCAAGTGTGATATGAATCATTAATGATTAACTGGAAGAATTAGATATGCAAAACACTAAAAATCCTTTCAAAAGATATTTCATTGGATTACACATCAATTGACAGCATGCAAAAGAGAATTCTGGATGTAAATTTGTTGAGAGGGGCACAAGATGGGATGTCTGATCACTATCTTGTGGAAGCAATGGTGAAGATTTATAAAGGTTTTCGAAAAAGAGGAAATAATGTTGAGAAGAGAGTGGTTTTCCATTCTTAATGATCTACAGCAAATTATTCCCCACCTCACTCACATTCCTGGCTGCTGTGACTACTTTCCTAACATACTTAATGTATCTCACCTCTAATCCTTTGTGCTGTAGCTATATAATCTCACTCCCAATTAGCTCATCTGAACACACTCTCATAAGTGTATCTATTTTAATGGCATTTCCCCCTCCAATAGCCTCTTCTAATCATAAATATTGGCACTTCAACATAGCTAAATGAAATAATTTTCAAAAATTCTTTTCTGAATTACCAAGGGTTAAATAACTGTCTCTAATGTGGTGATGCTTCTGTCACTGCCAAATGTACAGCAGAGGTTACTGTTTTGGGAATGGAAGTATCTATCCCCTCTTCTTCCATGATAACCACTTCCTCGAATCCATGGCTTAACCTTTCCTGTTTTGAAGCCCCTCAGGCAAGGGATCAGGCATATCAGGCTTGAGAAAACTCTTCTTCCTCTAACTCCCATTCAGCATTTGTCGATGCCCACAATCATTGCAAGACTAATCTGTGAGGCAAAGTGTTCCTTTATTGAAAGGAAGGGCAATAAACTCTCCTCTTCATCCACTTATAAGTGCTAGTCTTTAGCTAAAGACATTACTAACAACTTCTACTACTCTACCTCTCCTTAATTTTCTGTTCTGATAGGACTATAGCTCTCTCCCTTATAGATCAAGCAACTTTAGTATGTGACTGGAGCCTTAAGAAAAAAAAAATCTCTCTCTCTGGTTCTCATTTCTCCTCTATCCTGGATGACTTTAACAATACTTCTTCCCCTGATAATCCTCTTCTCCTCCCCATAATCTTTTTTTGAACCGTACAAAAAGTGCAGAAGAGGGAGGACGTGTTCCAACAATGTTATATGGTTGTGAAGCATGGGCTCTAGATTGGGTTGTGCAGAGGAGGGTCGATTTGTCGGAAATGAAATGTTCCTGGATAATATGTAGTGTGAGTTGGTTTTATCAATTAAGTAATGAAAGGGTAAGAGAAATGTGTGGTAATAAAAAGACTGTGGTTGAGAAAGCAGAAGAGGGTGTGTTGAAATGGTTTGCACACAAGGAGAGAATGAGTGAGGAAAGATTGACAAAGAGGATATATGTGTCAGAGGTGGAGGGAAGAAGGAGAAGCAAGAGACCAAATTGGAGGTGGAAGGATGGAGTGAAAAAGATTTTGAGGGATCAGGGCCTGAACATACAGGAGGGTGAAAAGCATGCAAGGAATAGAGTGATTGGATGTGGGGATGCTATTTCATGTGTGGTGGGGCAGCGATGGGAATTGATGAAGGCAGCAAGTATGAATATGTACATGTGCATATATGTATATATCTGTATATGTATATATATCCCTGGGGATAGGGGAGAAAGAATACTTCCCACGTATTCCCTGCGTGTCGTAGAAGGCGACTAAAAGGGGAGGGAGTGGGGGGCTGGAAATCCTCCCCTCTTTTTTTTCCCCCCCCCCAAAAGAAGGAACAGAGAAGGGGGCCAGGTGAGGATATTCCCTCAAAGGCCCAGTCCTCTGTTCTTAACGCTACCTCGCTAATGCAGGAAATGGCGAATAGTTTGAAAGAAAGAAAAAGTGTATATTGAAATGTATATGTATGTATATATGCGTGGGGGAAGGGCTTGGGAAGTGTCACTTGTTTGCTGATGATACAGCGCTGGTGGATGATTCAGATGAGAAACTGCAGAAATTGGTGATTGAGTTTAGTGAAGTGTGAGAAAGAAGAAAGCTGAGAGTAAATGTGAATAAGAGCAAGGTTATTAGGTTCAGTAGAGTGGATGGACAAGTCAGTTGGGAGGTAAGTTTGAATGGAGAAAAACTGGAGGAACTGAAGTGTTTTAGATATCTGGGAGTGGATTTAGCAGTGGATGGAACCATTGAAGTGGAAGTGAGTCACAGGGTGGGGAGGGGGCGATGGTTCTGGGAGCATTGAAGAATGTGTGGAAGGCGAGAAAGTTATCTTGGAGAGCAAAAATGGGTATGTTTGAAGGAATAGTGGTTCCAACAATGTTATATGGTTGCGAGACGTGTGCTATAGATAGGGTTGTGTGGAGGAGGGTGGATGTGCTGGAAATGAGATGTTTGAGGACAATAGGTGTTTGATCGAGTGAGTAATGAAAGGGTAAGAGAAATGTGTTGTAATAAAAAGAGTGTGGTTGAGAGAGCAGAAGAGGGTGTATTGAAATGGGTTGGTCACATGGAGAGAATGAGTGAGGAAAGATTGACAAAGAGGATATATGTGTCAGAGGTGAAGGGAACAAGGAGAAGTGGGAGACCAAATTGGAGGTGGAAGGATGGAATGAAAAAGATTTTGAGCAATCGTGGCCTGATCATACAGGGAGATGAAAGGCATGCAAGGAATAAAGTGAATGGGAATGATGTGGTATACCGGGATGGACGTGCCATCACTGGATTGAACCAGGGCATGTGAAGCATCTGGGGTAAACCATGGAAAGTTTTGTGGGGCCTGGATGTGGAAAGGGAGCACTGGTTTCGATGCATTACACAAAACAGCTAGAGATTGAGTGTGAATAAATGTTTCATGTGTCATGCACCGAAACCGCAGCTCCCTTTCCACATCCATGCCCCACAAAACTTTCCTTGGTTTACCCCCAGACGCTTTACATGCCCTGGCTTAATCCATTGATGACACATCCACCCTTGTATACCACATCATTCCCATTCACTCTATTCCTTGCATGCCTTTCACCTTCCTGTATGTTCAGGCCCTGATCGCTCAAAATCATTTTCAGTCAATCCTTCCACCTCTGATTTAGTCTCCCACTTCTCCTTGTTCACTCCACCTCTGACATATATATCCTCTTTGTCAATCTTTTTTCACTCATTCTCTCAATGTGACCAAACCATTTCAATACACCCTCTTCTGCTCTCTCAACCACACTTTTTATTACCACACATCTCTCTTACCCTTTCATTACTCACTCGATCGACCACCTCACACCACATGTTGTCCTCAAACGTTTCATTTCCAACATATCCACCCTCCTCCACACAACCCTATCTATAGTTCATGCCTTGCAAACATATAACATTGTTGGAACCACTATTCCTTCAAACATACCCATTTTTGCTCTCCGAGATAACTTTCTCGCCTTCCACACATTCTTCAACTCTCCCAGAATCTTCGCCCCCTCCCCCACCCTGTGACTCACTTTCACTTCCATGGTTCCATCCACTGCTTAATCCACTCCCAGATATCTAAAACACTTCACTTCCTCCAGTTTTTCTCCATCCAAACTTACCTCCCAGTTGACTTGTCCCTCAACCCTACTGAACCTGATAACCTTGCTCTTATTCACATTTACTCTCAGCTTCTGCAGTTTCTCACCTAAATCAGCCACCAGCGCTGTATCATCAGCGAACGACAATTGACTCACTTCCCAAGCTATGTCCACTCCCAGATACCTAAAACACTTCACCTCCTCACATTATCTGAAAAGAGTGCAAAGGAGAGACTTTTGAATGTGACTATGCTTTGAGGGGCAGCTGGTAGTATTTTTGATCAATAGTTGATAAATGTGAAGAGGAATCAGGAAAAGAGGAAATAAATAATATGCGTGTGCAGAGGGATGTAAAAGTGAGTGAGCTTGAAAAAGAGGCTTGTGAGAAGAAATACAAGGAGAGATTGAAAGCAGAATGCCAAAACGTGAGATTACGTGAAACTCATAGAGAGGGTGAGGAACAGGAGGTGTTTGGGGAAGCCCTGTTAACATGGGCAAGTGAAGTGTGTGGCTCGCAAGAAGAGAGAGGTGGACTGGTGAGAAAGGATACTGAGTGGTGGGATGAGGAAGCTAAGCTTAGAAATGTATGTCGGTCATAAGTAAAGGCCTCCTGGTTTAAAAAAAAAGAAAAAGAAAAAAAGTGAGGAAAGGAGAGAGGTGCACAATCTAACACTAAGTGTAGCTCCCAGAAGGCACATAGTTGTTAAGGGGTTATGAGGCACATTTGTGAAAATACTTTCTATGTCTGATGATGTGAAAAGCAAAGGAGAGACTTTTGAATGTGACTATGCTGTGAAGGGCAGCTGGTAGTATTTTTGATCAATAGTTTCTGCGTGTGCAGAAAGAAAAAAAAAGTGGGGAAAGGAGAGAGGCGCACAATCTAACACAAAATGTAGCTCCCAGAAGGCACATAGTTGTTAAGGGGTTACGAGGCACACTTGTGAAAAGACTTTCTATGTCTGATGATGTGAAAAGCTCTACAAGAACTAAAGAACTCTTCACATCATTAGGTACACTTACACCACTATGCCGGATAAAAATACATGAAGGTTCCCTGCAATTTCATCAACAATCACCAAGAACTTCAAGCACTTACCATCTCCCACATTTTCAAAGAGAAACAATGTCATTTTGGCAATACTCAAGCACTGTATTGGCACACTAACATATCCCTGTTCCTCAAAAGGAAGAAATAATGGGTTGCCCACTTGGACCATTCTTCACTAATTTCTACACACGTCATCTTGAATATAATAATCTTCAAGATCCTTCAATGCAATGAACCATCTACTTTTCGCACATGGATAGCATCTATAAAGAAAGCTCATTACAGACAACTGCCTTCCTATCCTTGATAAGCTGGCATAAGTCAACACTTAAAAATAAAAATGCCTTAATGCCACCAGTGAGTCCTAAGAAATATAATTTGTCATCAAGCAGATAAAACAACCTCCAATGGGACTAACTTCACAAGAAAACCCAATGCCTAAAGGTGATCCTCATTAATAATGGAGTCTCAAAAAATGGGGAATTGAAAAACAGGTTCACTACCTCCTGAACAACAATAACACCCAAAGCAATATATCCAACCCTACATGAAAAACACACAAGATTCTTAAAATTATCAAATGTCTTAAACATATAATATATGAAAGGATATTTTGTTGACCCAACAACACCAGGTAAACATAACACTATCCCTGATCCATCCCTTGGAAGTATAAGAAGAGTGACTTGTAACAAATGGCTAGATGCAGCATGTTATCATTAATAATTTTCATGCCGATATGCTGTGATGAGGTAAGTGCTCAACCTAAAAGAGTTTTCCATCATACTAATGTCATCACAATTAATTAATTTTTCAAAGAATCAGTTAGCACATGATAAAACCTTAAACTTCTACACTTGATGGTGATCAAGGCATTCTTCCCTTGTGCTTTCACATACCATGGGAAAAAATGGAGCAACACAATTCGTAGTCTAATATGAAACATACATACACACCAGGCAACCTCTGTGTAGCACGTAAATATTAGTTCCCTGTGTTTATGACAGAAATGCTAGCCACATCATGATTTTCTTTTGTTACAAATAATTACCCTGATGAAATAAAGTGATTCACTTGCATCACAGATATTAACCTGTTGCTATACAAATACATGAATGCCTGTAATTTTCCTTTAGTAAAATGTAGTGGGACCCAGAAACTCATATCAACATGAAGACATTTAATGTAATTAGAGGGTGAGACATTAAACTATTTGTAACATTACTAAACATATCTGTTTTAGATATCTGGGAGTGGATCTGGCAGCGGATGGAACCATGGAAGCGGAAGTGGATCATAGGGTGGGGGAGGGGGCGAAAATCCTGGGAGCCTTGAAGAATGTGTGGAAGTTGAGAACATTATCTCGGAAAGCAAAAATGGGTATGTTTGAAGGAATAGTGGTTCCAACAATGTTGTATGGTTGTGAGGCGTGGGCTATGGATAGAGTTGTGCGCAGGAGGATGGATGTGCTGGAAATGAGATGTTTGAGGACAATGAGTGGTGTGAGGTGGTTTGATCGAGTAAGTAACGTAAGAGTAAGAGAGATGTGTGGAAATAAAAAGAGCATGGTTGAGAGAGCAGAAGAGGGTGTTTTGAAATGGTTTGGGCACATGGAGAGAATGAGTGAGGAAAGATTGATCAAGAGGATATATGTGTCGGAGGTGGAGGGAACGAGGAGAAGTGGGAGACCAAATTGGAGGTGGAAAGATGGAGTGAAAAAGATTTTGTGTGATCGGGGCCTGAACATGCAGGAGGGTGAAAGGAGGGCAAGGAATAGAGTGAATTGGATCAATGTGGTACACCGGGGTTGACGTGCTGTCAGTGGATTGAATCAGGGCATGTGAAGCGTCTGGGGTAAACCATGGAAAGCTGTGTAGGTATGTATATTTGCGTGTGTGGACGTATGTATATACATGTGTATGGGGGTGGGTTGGGCCATTTCTTTCAACTGTTTCCTTGCGCTACCTCGCAAACGCGGGAGACAGCGGAAAAAAAAACAACTAAACATGATGAATATTACCTACCCCTTTGTCCTTGCGCTGAGCCTTCTTTCGTCTCACGACCTGACCATCTTTCAACATAATGTTTTTTTTCCCTTGCTTCTCTGAGAAATATAATGACTGTGCCTGAGGGAAAAGCGAGATATGGTATGAAAAAACTGTGGCTATTAATTCAAAATTCTAACATGAAAATATTTTGCTTTGTAAAATGGTCAAGCAAACCTTGTCTAACATCTCAGTAATATCAAAACATTACAAAACTGCATCAACACTACATGAAATCTTTCAAAAACCAGCAGAATTCATTGTCTCAACTGAACATAATGAAAAATGAAAGGATATGGATAAGGAAATGAACGTGAAAGACTTAAACACAGAAAAATAGAAATTAAGTCTAGCCTAAAAACTAATATTTTTTTGAGCCAGAAAGTAATTCATCCTGATAGAGATTGTGAAAGTGATTCAAAGTATAATCAAACATCTTAGATGTCTCACTTGGCTATAGTTAGTTGTTTCCCTTGGCATATCAGTTGAGTCATCATCTACATGAAGAGGATCATTTCCATCATCTCTGTCATCACCATCATCGCATATATCATCATCTCCATCATCATTATCACCCCAGTCTTCTACCTCTAATGGTTCTGTTAAGAAATCATTAAACTGAAAAAAAACTTTTTAATTCAAAACAATGAAAATATACATATATCAAATCACTGTTGTTTCTAACCTAAAAGTATACATTCCAATTCATCTTGGGTGACTGTCCCACATTTCATTTTTTTTTATAAAAGATCAAATAATCAAATCACTGTTGTTTCTAACTTAAAAGGATACATTCCAATTCATCTTGGGTGACAGTCCCATACAAAGGCCTATTATTATATGATAACCAGTTAGTAATCCTTGATCAAATCACATAATAAACTGAAAATGGGCCCAATGTCTTGTCTTTGTGTTAAGTATGAAAGAAACCTGGCCATACATTTTTAAGAATTGGCAGTACCAATAAGTAAGACATGAACAAGTGATGAACAAGGATGTGTGTATCAGGTGTTTGCTTTGAAGAATGTATGTGAGAAATACTTAGAAAAGCAAATGGATTTGTATGTAGCATTTATGGATCTGGAGAAGGCATATGCTAGAGTTGATAGAGATGCTCTGTGGTAGGTATTAATAATATATGGTGTGGGAGGCAAGTTGTTAGAAGCAGTGAAAAGTTTTTATCGAGGATGTAAGGCATGTGTACGTGTAGGAAGAGAGGAAAGTGATTGGTTCTCAGTGAATGTAGGTTTGTGGCAGGGGTGTGTGATGTCTCCATGGTTGTTTAATTTGATTATGCACGGGGTTGTTAGGGAGGTGAATGACAAGAGTTTTGGAAAGAGGGCTTGGGAAGTGAGTCAACTGTTGTTCGCTGATGATACAGTGCTGGTGGCTGATTTGTGTGAGAAACTGCAGAGGCTGGTGACTGAGTTTGGTAAAGTGTGTGAAAGAAGAGAGCTGAGAGTAAATGTGAATAAGAGCAAGGTTATTAGGTACAGTAGGGTTGAGGGACAAGTCAACTGGGAGGTAAGTTTGAATGGAGAGAAACTGGAGGAAGTGAAGTGTTTTAGGTATCTGGGAGTGGATTTGGCAGCGGATAGAACTATGGAAGCGGAAGTGAAACTTAGGGTGGGGGAGGGGGTGAACGTTCTGGCAGTGTTGAAGAATGTGTGGAAGTTGAGAACATTATCTCGGAAAGCAAAAATGGGTATGTTTGAAAGAACAGTAGTTCCAACAATGTTATATGGTTGCGAGGCATGGGCTATGGATAGAGTTGTGCGGAGGAGAGTGGATGTGTTGGAAATGAAATGTTTGAGGACAATATGTGGTGTGAGGTAATTTGATCGAGTGAGTAATAACAGGGTAAGAGAGACGTGTGGTAATAAAACGAGTGTGGTTGAGAGAGCAGAAGAGGGTGTTTTGAAATGGTTTGGTCACATGGAGAGAATGTGTGAGGAAAGATTGACAAAGAGGATATGTGTCAGAGGTGGAGGGAACGAGAAGTGGGAGACCAAATTGGAGGTGGAAAGATGGAGTGAAAAAGAGTTTGAGTGATTGAGGCCTGCACATGCAGGAGGGTGAAAGGCGTGCAAGGAATAAAAAGAATTGGAATGATGTGGTATACCGGGGCCGATATGCTGTCAATGGATTGAACCAGGGCATGTGAAGCGTCTGGTGTAAACCATGGAAAGTTCTGTGGGGCCTGGATGTGGAAAGGGAGCTGAGGTTTCGGTGCATTATTACATGACAGCTAGAGACTGAGTGTGAACGAATGTGGCCTTTGTTGTCTTTTCCTAGCGCTACCTCGCACACATGAGGGGGGAGGGGGTTGTTATTTCATGTGTGGCAAGGTGGCGAAGGGAATGAATAAAGGAAGACAGTATGAATTATGTACATGTGTATATATGTATATATCTGTGTGTGTCTATATATGTATACATTGACGTATAGGTATGTATATTTGTGTGTGTGGACGTGTATGTACATACATGTGTATGTGGGTGGGTTGGGCCATTCTTTTGTATGTTTCCTTGCGTTACCTCGCTAATGCAGGAGACAGCAACAAAGCAAAATAAAATAAATAAATATATGTGGAGCCCCATGAGAATGCTAAGGATGACTTTCAATCATGATGCAACCCCCTTCAAGTTAAGCCCAGTAACAAAAAGAGGTAATATAATCATGGGAACTACAAAGAGCTTAATAATTTCTATGGTAATACAACATGGTTATTGGAGTTCAGTACCTAAGAACCTAGGGATTGTGATGAAAGGTTCTATGAAATGTGCAATGAGGAGGATAGAAAAGTGTGTGCCTCTAGCCTCAAATCCGAAGGGAAAGTTAAGACAGAGGAAACAATGGTTCAACAGAAAAAGAATTGAAAAAGCAAAGGAGCTTCGAGATATGTTGTGGCAAAGATAAAGGTGATATTCCACTCTATCAGCATTTGGAAGGTATTAGAGAGCAAAGAATGAGTACAGCAAGTTAAGAAAGATGGAAAAAGAAATTATGAAAAAAAAATATAGCAAGATGAGGAGGAAATCCCAAACTTTTCCTTAAATTCACCATGAGTAATTTGTCAGTTAAAAATTTTCCTGTGTAAATGATCTTCATGCTGGTTCCCAGAAAATGTCAAAAGCCAACCAAAATTGAAATTCTTAATTTGACCTTTTATATCACTTTTCTGCTATGAGAGAGATACATTCTCTAGACTGGGCACTAAAATTCCTAGAAATTCCTCCTGGAGAGATAAAAATGATAATTCCTAGGAAAAGATGCAGAAAATATATGAAAATTGTTCGCTCTCCCATAAATGGAAAATTAATTGTTCCAAGTCAATAAACAGCTAAGATCATTATTCATTATCAGAAAGATAAGTTTGAATACAAATATTCATTGCATAATGTCACTTTTTGTAAGAAATTAAGTTACTTTACTGTGGTTTCATTTTCTAGATACTACTTCAACTTCAATTATGACAGAAATTAGAAATACAGAATTATGCACATTCTAAGCTACTTACATCTAAATTCAATTAAAAAAAAAATTGGTTATTCTAAATCTGATACCCACATCTGCATGCCCAATCTTCCAAATCCATTAAATCCTTCATTACATTATATTTAGGCATCGCACATGCTTTCAGTGATTATTACTTAGTACAATTCAAACTATCAAGTTATGCAAATGTACATACCATCTTTAACTTCAATTTCATCATCGATGTAGCTATCAGAGTCATCGAAAATGTCACTTCCCTGAAAAAAATTATACAACTATGAAACTCAGACCTCTAAAACTGAAATAAATCAAGAATCAATATATACAATCATGACTAAAATTATACTGTGGGAGTAACCACTCATGACTAACATTAACAGCACTGATGGAAAATTAAAAGTGCTTGTCTCCGCTCCTAGCGGTGAAAACCAGTTAAACATCTTTTTAAGCCATAGGAAAAATAAAGTTAAAATTATGGGCTTCCTGCCCTTCTTCAATTGTTCAGATGCTAAAAAATACCTAAATAGAGCTTTATGGCCAAAGGAGGAATTCTTTTCATGTTTTAAGCCAAGTTAGAGGAAAATAAATATTCTATAACTGGTATTACTACATTTATCCTTTTACTGTTCCTTGTCATGTGACATGTCATGAAGCTACTGCTCCATATTCCACAATTTCATTCTTGAATACTGTGAGTCTGCATATTAAAACTACTGTAGCAGGCACCAAGAGTCATGATATAAGTGCTTTATTTACATCCACCACTAATTTTTGACAACTGTATGGATGACATATGGGTACTTTCTTCGGAGACCAAAACTTTCTGGACACAATGCAAAGGTGTAAACACATAAGTAATAATGATTAAGTGTCATGAGCATCATTCAGCGAATTTGCATTAAGAAACTCATCCACTCTTACTACCCTTCCTCCACTGCTTCCATCAGGGATATCATTCATTAACTTCAGCATTATATCACAGCCATATAAGTTATGTTAAATCACATTTTTTTGTACATATCCTTTACTTTTACAAGAAATTCTTTCATGAATACACATGTGTCACAACTGAATTTTTGGCATGAGGCTCATCTCCTGCTCTAGCCTCATCCACCCACCACAAAGCATATTTATGCATTAACTTTAACATTACACCATGGCCACAAAATCTTATGCTAGCTCACTTCTTCGTACACATACTTTAATTTCAAATGCATTTCTTTCATTTTCTGATGGGAAACAAAACCAAAAGACTTACTTTTAGGCATTATTCATGATTAAATCAACCGCAAGTTACCTGGCATCTATATCTTAAAATCCCCACAGATGTTGCTTTCACCATTTTCTCACAAGTGTCACAAGAAGCTGACAATAACAGCTGGAAAAAACACTCATGTGAACATATATATGTCATCTTGACCTGATTTCAAATCAATACATCCACTGCTTCCATGGTTCCATCCGCTGACAGATCCACTCCCAGATATCTAAAACACTTCACTTCCTCCAGTTTTTCTCCATTCAAACTCACCTCCCAATTGACTTGACCCTCACCCCTACTGTACCTAATAACCTTGCTCTTATTCACATTTACTCTCAACTTTCTTCTTCCACACACTTTACCAAACTCAGTCACCAGCTTCTGCAGTTTCTCACATGAATCAGCCACCAGCGCTGTATCATCAGCGAACAACAATTGACTCACTTCCCAAGCTCTCTCATCCCCAACAGACTTCATACTTGCCCCTCTTTCCAGGACTCTTGCATTTACCTCCTTTACAACCCCATCCATAAACAAATTAAACAACCATGGAGACATCACACACCCCTGCCGCAAACCTACATTCACTGAGAACCAATCACTTTCCTCTCTTCCTACACGTACACATGCCTTACATCCTCGATAAAAACTTTTCACTGCTTCTAACAACTTGCCTCCCACACCATATATTCTTAATACCTTCCACAGAGCATCTCTATCAACTCTATCATATGCCTTCTCCAGATCCATAAATGCTACATACAAATCCATTTGCTTTTCTAAGTATTTCTCACATACATTCTTCAAAGCAAACACCTGATCCACACATCCTCTACCACTTCTGAAACCGCACTGCTCTTCCCCAATCTGATGCTCTGTACATGCCTTCACCCTCTCAATCAATACCCTCCCATATAATTTACCAGGAATACTCAACAAACTTATACCTCTGTAATTTGAGCACTCACTCTTATCCCCTTTGCCTTTGTACAATGGCACTATGCACGCATTCCGCCAATCCTCAGGCACCTCACCATGAGTCATACATACATTAAATAACCTTACCAACCAGTCAACAATACAGTCACCCCCTTTCTTAATAAATTCCACTGCAATACCATCCAAACCTGCTGCCTTGCCGGCTTTCATCTTCCGCAAAGCTTTTACTACCTCTTCTCTGTTTACCAAATCATTTTCCCTAACCCTCTCACTTTGCACACCACCTCGACCAAAACACCCTATATCTGCCACTCTGTCATCAGACACATTCAACAAACCTTCAAAATACTCATTCCATCTCCTTCTCACATCACCGCTACTTGTTATCACCTCCCCATTTACGCCCTTCACTGAAGTTCCCATTTGCTCCCTTGTCTTACGCACCCTATTTACCTCCTTCCAGAACATCTTTTTATTCTCCCTAAAATTTACTGATAGTCTCTCACCCCAACTCTCATTTGCCCTTTTTTTCACCTCTTGCACCTTTCTCTTGACCTCCTGTCTCTTTCTTTTATACTTCTCCCACTCAATTGCATTTTTTCCCTGCAAAAATCGTCCAAATGCCTCTCTCTTCTCTTTCACTATATATATATATATATATATATATATATATACACACATACACATATATACATATATATACATATATATATACGCATGACCATAATTCATACTGTCTGCCATTATTCATCCGCATCGCCAACCCGCCATACATGAAATAACCACCTCCTCCCCCCGCATGTGCACGAGGTAGCGATAGAAAAGACAACAAAGGCCACATTTGTTCGCACTCAGTCTCTAGCTGTCATGTATAATGAATGCACCGAAACCACAGCTCCCTTTCCACATCCAGGCACCACACAACTTTCTATGGTTTACCTCAGACGCTTCACATGCCCTGATTCAATCCACTGACAGCAGGTCGACCCCGGTAAACCACATTGTTCCAATTCACTCTATTCCTTGCACGCCTTTCACCCTCCTGCATGTTCAGGCCCCGATCACTCAAAATCTTTTTTACTCCATCTTTCCACCGCCAATTAGGCCTCCCACTTCTCGTTCCCTACACCTCTGACACATATATCCTCTTAGTCAATCTTTCCTCACTCATTCTCTCCATGTGACCAAACCATTTCGAAACATCCTCTTCTGCTCTCTCAACCACACTCATTTTATTACCACACATCTCTCTTACCCTATTATCACTTACTCGATCAAACCACTTCACACCACATATTGTCCTCAAACATCTCATTTCCAGCACATCCACCCTCCTCCGCACAACTCTATCTACAGCAAACGCCTCGCAACCAAATACCATTGTTTGAACCACTATTCCTTCGAACATACCCATTTTTGCTTGGATCATAGGGTGGGGGAGGGGGCGAAAATTTTGGGAGCCTTGAAAAATGTGTGGAAGTCGAGAACATTATCTCGGAAAGCAAAAATGGGTATGTTTGAGGGAATAGTGGTTCCAACAATGCTGTATGGTTGCGAGGCGTGGGCTATGGATAGAGATGTGCGCAGGAGGATGGATGTGCTGGAAATGAGATGTTTGAGGACAATGTGTGGTGTGAGGTGGTTTGAGCGAGTAAGTAACGTAAGGGTAAGAGAGATGTGTGGAAATAAAAAGAGCGTGGTTGAGAGAGCAGAAGAGGGTGTTTTGAAATGGTTTGGGCACATGGAGAGAATGAGTGAGGAGAGATTGACCAAGAGGATATATGTGTCGGAGGTGGAGGGAACGAGGAGAAGAGGGAGACCAAATTGGAGGTGGAAAGATGGAGTGAAAAAGATTTTGTGTGATCGGGGCCTGAACATGCAGGAGGGTGAAAGGAGGGCAAGAAATAGAGTGAATTGGAGTCATGTGGTATACAGGGGTTGACGTGCTGTCAGTGGATTGAAGCAAGGCATGTGAAGCGTCTGGGGTAAACCATGGAAAGCTGTGTAGGTATGTATATTTGTGTGTGTGGACGTGTGTATGTACATGTGTATGGGGGGGGGGGTTGGGCCATTTCTTTCGTCTGTTTCCTTGCGCTACCTCGCAAACGCGGGAGACAGCGACAAAGTAAAAAAAAAAAAAAAAAAAAAAAAAAAAAAAAAAAAACATCCACTGCTGTAGTTATTTTCAAATCATAATGAATTTTATATCATTATACTTGATCGTTGTTTCCAGCATCAGCAAGGTAGCACCAGGAAACAGATGAAGAAAGACCCATCCACTCATATACACATATATATACATACAAGCTCATACACATACATACATATATATCAAAATATACAAATATACATACACATATACAGCAATTATCCCTGGGGACAGGAGAGAAAGAACACTTCCCACATATTCCCTGCGTGTCATAAAAGGTGACAAAAAGGGAAGGAGCGGTGGGCTGGAAATCCTCCCCTCCCGTTTTTTTTTTTAATTTTCCAAAAGAAGGAACAGAGAAGGGTCCAAGTGAGGATATCCCCTCTAAGGCTCAGTCCTCTGTTCTTAATGCTACCATGCTAATGTGGGAAATGGCAAATATGTATGAAAAAAAAGATACACAGCAATATACATATGTACACAAGTAAATATTCACACTTGCCTGCCTTCATGCCTTGTAAGCAGCATTCCACCTCACAAGAAACAGTACCATCATACCCTGCATCATCAATATAGTGCATTAAAACGGACAAAAAAAAGGACACATTTGTTTAGACTTAATCTCTTGCTGTCATGTACAATGCACTGAAACCACAGCTCCCTATCCACATTCAGGCCCCACAGACCCTTCCATAGTTTACCCCAGACGTTTCACGTGCCCTGCTTCAGTCCACTAACAGCACGTTCATCACAGTATACCACACTGTTCCAATTCACACTATTCCTCGCACGCCTCTCACCCTCCTGTTTGTTCAGGCCCCAATCACTCAAAATCTTTTTTAATCCATCTTTCCACTTCCAATTTGGTCACCCACTTCTCAATGTTCCCTCCACCTCTGACACATACATCCTCTTTGTCAATCTTTC
Source organism: Panulirus ornatus (assembly GCF_036320965.1). NCBI lineage: Eukaryota > Metazoa > Arthropoda > Malacostraca > Decapoda > Palinuridae > Panulirus > Panulirus ornatus. The sequence goes on from NC_092278.1 coordinate 25,987,220, forward strand.
CTTTCTCATTCTCTCCATATGTCCAAACCATTTCAACACTCTCTTCTGCTCTCTCAACCACACTTTTTACTACCGCATATCTCTCTTACATTTTCATTACTTAATCAAACCACCTCCACCACATATTGTCCTCAAACATTTCATTTCCAACACATCCACCCTCCTATGTACAACCTATCTATAGCCCATGCCTCACAATCATATAATACCATTGGAACCACTCCTTCAAATATATCCATTTTCGCTCTCCAACATAACGCTCTCTCCTTCCACACACTCTTCATCACTCCCAGAACCTTTGCCACCTCCACAACCCTGTGACTCATTTCCTCTTCCATGGTTCCATTCACTGCTAAGTCCACTCCCAGATATCTAAAACACTCCACTTCCTCCATTTTTTCCATTCAAACTTTCATCTCAATTATCTTGTCCCTCAATCCTACTGAACCTAATAACCTTCCTCTTATTCACATTTACTCTTAACATTCTCCTTTCATACACTTTTCCAAACTCAGTCACCAACTTATGCAGTTTCTCACTTGAATCAACCACCAGAGCTGTATCATCAGCAAACAACAACTGACTCACTTCCCACTCCATCTCATCCCCAACAGACTGCATACTTACCCCTTTCTCTAAAATTCTTGCACTTACCTCCCCAACCACCCCATCCATAAAAAAATCAAACAACCATGGGGACATCACACACCCCTGCCATAGACCTATCTTCACTGGGAACCAATCACTCTCCTCTCTTCCTACTCGTACACATGCCTTACATCCCTGGTAAAAACTTTTTACTGCTTCTAGAGGGTTACCTCCAACACCATAGAACCTTAAGACCTTCCATGAAGCAACTCTATCAACCCTATGCCTTCTTCAGATCCATAAATGCCTGCATACAAATCCATCTGCTTTGCAAGTATTTCTAACACATATTCTTCAAAGCAAACACCTGATCACACATCATCTTCATCTTCTGAAACCACACTGCTCTTCCCCAATCACATGCTCTGTACATGCCTTCACCCTCTTAATCAATACCATCCCATATAATTTCCCAGGAAAACTGAACAAACTTATACCTCTGTAGTTTGAAAACTCACTTTTATCCCCATTGCCTTTGTACAATGGCACTATACCTGCATTCTGCCAGTCCTCAGGCACTTCACCATGATGAATACATACAATGAATACCCTTATCAACCAATCAACAACACAGTCACCCACTTTCCTTATAAATTCTACTGCAATATCATCCAAATCCTTGCACCCTTGCACCTTTCTCTTGACCACCTGTGACATCCTTTTATACATCTTCCAGTCATCTGCACTCCTTCCTTGCAAGTATCATCCAAATGCCTCTCTCTTCTCTTTTACCAACAACTTTACTTCTTCATCCCATCACTCACTAACCTTTCTAATCTGCCCACCTCCCACCTTTCTCATGCCACATGCATCTTTTGCACAAGCCATCACTGCTTCCCTAAATACATCCCATTCCTCACCCACTCCCCTCATGTCATTTGCTCTCACTTTTTGCATTCTACACTCAATCTCTTCTGGTACTTCCTCACACAAATCTCATTTCCAAGCTCACTTACTCTCACCACTCTCTTCTCCCCAACATTCTCTCTTCTTTTCTGAAAACCTCTACAAATCTCTGAATGGAGAAAAACTGGAGGAAGTGAAGAGTTTTAGATATCTGGGAGTGGACTTAGCAGCAGATGGAACCATGGAAGCAGAAGTAAGTCACAGGGTGGGGGAGGGGGCAAAGGTTCTGGGAGCGATGAAGAATGTGTGGAAGGAGAGAACGTTATCTCGGAGAGCTAAAATGGTAAGTTTGAAGAAACAGTAGTTCCAACAATGTTATACGGTTGCAAGGCATGGGCTATAGATAGGGTTGTATGGAGGAGAGTGGATGTGTTGGAAATTAAATTTTTAAGGACAATATGTGGTGTGAGGTGATTTGATTAAGTACTGAAAGGGAAAAAGAGATGGGTGGAAATAAAAAGAATATGGTTGAGAAAGTAGAAGAGGGTGTGTTGAAATGGTTTGGACATATAGAGAGAATGAGTGAGGAAAGATTGACAAAGCAGATATATGTGTCAGAGGTGGAAGGACAAAAAGAACCAGGTGACCAAATCAGAGGTGGAAGGATGGAGTGAAAAGGATTTTGAGCGATTGGGGCCTGAACTTACAGGGGGGGTGAGTGGCGTGCAAGGAACTAGAGTGAATTGGAACAATATGGTATACCGGGGTTGATGTGCTGTTAATGGACTGAACCAGGGCATGAAATGTCTGAGGCATCTGGATATGGAGAGGAAGCTGTGTTTTTGGTGCAATACACATGACAGCTAGAGACTGAGTGTGAACGAATGTGGCCTTTTTTGTGTGTTCTCCTGGCACTACCTTGCTGAGAGAGAGAGAGAGAGAGAGAGAGAGAGAGAGAGAGAGAGAGAGAGAGAGAGAGAGAGAGAGAGAGAGAGAGAGAGAATTAATGTGATGGCCTCACTTACCCCATGTCATTTCATGTAATGTTAAGAAAAAAAAAATATCTATAAACTTTAATTAACGTCTGATTCAATGCTTTCAAGGTGCATTTATAATGAAGTATAGAGCCAGCACTGAAAGCAATTATGGTGCACCACATGATATGGCCAGCAATGAAAGCATTTATATTACATCAAACAATATGGCTAGAACTGAACATTTTTCTCTCACAACTATCTGCTTGTTTCTGTGATGGTGAGGTAATGCCAAGAAAAGACGAAGAATGGCTTCATTCCCCCTCATACATTCTTCAGCTGTAATGTATAATACGATGAGAGCACAGCACCCTATTCACAGCAATGACCAGTGTTATCAGTACCTGCCTGAGAAAGGTTACATTGTGAATGAAAGATCATCTTTTGCTAAGCTGTGTCACTGGGAGTAAAGTCTCATCAAATGATCTCTCATTCCAAAAGTCTGTATTTCTCTGATACTGGAAGTAAATCAGCCTTGGGCTGCAAGAGTCTTTAAAAGGTCCTTGGTACCACCAGGAATGTTTCATAGAAAGTGTTCCTTCAATAATTATAAACAAAAATAGAGTACAACCAGTACCAAAAGTGTTTACATTTTATCAAAGAGCTGAATGATTGGAAGCAGAAAATACTATGCAGATAATACAGTTATAGCAACAAAATCATCATATAAAAAGTAGAAATGATAAAGAGAATATGGGTGCCATAAAGAAAAAGATTAATGCAATTTTCCTGAGTAAGATGCCTCAAGAGACTGATTTATCAATAGTGATAGACAAAGACAGCCAAGCAAGGAAAGAGGGGGAAGGAGGGATGAAAAAAAAAAGATTAGAAAAGAGGAAAAAAGTATAAGCATGTATTTCCTAAAGACGTGCTGTCAATGGATTGAACCAGGGCATGTGAAGTGTCTGGGGTAAACCATGGAAAGTTTTGTGGAGCCTGGATGTGGAATGGGAGCTGTGGTTTCGGTACATTACACATGATAGCTAGAGACTGAGTCTGAACAAATGTGGCCTTTGTTGTCTTGTCCTAGTGCTAACCTGCGCACATGCGGGGGAGGGGGGTGCCATTTCATGTGTGGCGGGGTGGCGGTAGGAATGGATGAAGGCAGCATGTATGAATATGTACATGTGTATATATGTATATGTCTGTGTATTCATGTGAGAAACTGCAGAAGCTGGTGACTGAGTTTGGTAAAGTGTGTGGAAGAAGAAATTTAAGAGTAAATGTGAATAAGAGCAAGGTTATTAGGTACAGTAGGGTTGAGGGTCAAGTCAATTGGGAGGTGAGTTTGAATGGAGAAAAACTGGAGGAAGTGAAGTGTTTTAGATATCTGGGAGTGGATCTGGCAGCGGATGGAACCATGGAAGCGGAAGTGGATCATAGGGTGGGGGAGGGGGCGAAAATTCTGGGGGCCTTGAAGAATGTGTGGAAGTCGAGAACATTATCTCGGAAAGCAAAAATGGGTATGTTTGAAGGAATAGTGGTTCCAACAATGTTGTATGGTTGCGAGGTGTGGACTATGGATAGAGTTGTGCACAGGAGGATGGATGTGCTGGAAATGAGATGTTTGAGGACAATGTGTGGTGTGAGGTGGTTTGATCGAGTGAGTAACGTAAGGGTAAGAGAGATGTGTGGAAATAAAAAGAGCGTGGTTGAGAGAGCAGAAGAGGGTGTTTTGAAGTGGTTTGGGCACATGGAGAGGATGAGTGAGGAAAGATTGACCAAGAGGATATATGTGTCGGAGGTGGAGGGAGCAAGGAGAAGAGGGAGACCAAATTGGAGGTGGAAAGATGGAGTGAAAAAGATTTTGTGTGATCGGGGCCTGAACATGCAGGAGGGTGAAAGGAGGGCAAGGAATAGAGTGAATTGGAGCGATGTGGTATACCGGGGTTGACGTGCTGTCAGTGGATTGAATCAAGGCATGTGAAGCGTCTGGGGTAAACCATGGAAAGCTGTATAGGTATGTATATTTGCGTGTGTGGACGTATGTATATACATGTGTATGGGGGGGGGGGTTGGGCCATTTCTTTCGTCTGTTTCCTTGCGCTACCTCGCAAACGCGGGAGACAGCGACAAAGTATAAAAAAAAAAAAAAAATAATGTATATGTATGTATACGTTGAAACGTATATGTACGTATATGCACGTGTGTGGGATTTATGTATATACATGTGTATGTGGGTGGGTTGGGCCATTCTTTCGTCTGTTTCCTTGCGCTACCTCGCTAATGCAGGAGACAGAAAGTATAATAAAAAAAATATAAATATTTCCTAAAGAAATAATATTTGACTGTAAATGGAGAATACTATTACTCACCATAGACTGGCCAATCTTTATACTTTTCTGAGTCTTCTGAGGTCTATCCGTTTTGCGTTTGAAACGAGTGTCAATTTCATCAGGAGATTCAAAGTCTGCCAGTTTTGAAGACTTCTTTCTAACCCTGCCTGAGCGAGACACACCTTGAAAAAGATATCATTGTGACAAAATGGCATATCATTTTTCGACTATAACCAAGAGTTTTATTTTCCTTTGGGAGATTCATATAAAAAAAAAAAATTTTTTTTTTCTTTTTTTTTTTGCTTTGTCGCTGTCTCCCGCGTTTGCGAGGTAGCGCAAGGAAACAGACGAAAGAAATGGCCCAACCCACCCCCATACACATGTATATACATACATCCACACACGCAAATATACATACCTACACAGCTTTCCATGGTTTACCCCAGACGCTTCACATGCCTTGATTCAATCCACTGACAGCACGTCAACCCCGGTATACCACATCGCTCCAATTCACTCTATTCCTTGCCCTCCTTTCACCCTCCTTCATGTTCAGGCCCCGATCACACAAAATCTTTTTTACTCCATCTTTCCACCTCCAATTTGGTCTCCCTCTTCTCCTCGTTCCCTCCACCTCCGACACATATATCCTCTTGGTCAATCTTTCCTCACTCATTCTCTCCATGTGACCAAACCATTTCAAAACACCCTCTTCTGCTCTCTCAACCACGCTCTTTTTATTTCCACACATCTCTCTTACCCTTACGTTGCTTACTCGATCAACCCACCTCACACCACACATTGTCCTCAAACATCTCATTTCCAGCACATCCATCCTCCTGCGCACAACTCTATCCATAGTCCACGCCTCGCAACCATACAACATTGTTGGAACCACTATTCCTTCAAACATACCCATTTTTGCTTTCCGAGATAATGTTCTCGACTTCCACACATTCTTCAAGGCTCCCAGAATTTTCGCCCCCTCCCCCACCCTATGATCCACTTCTGCTTCCATGTTTCCATCCGCTGCCAGATCCACTCCCAGATATCTAAAACACTTCACTTCCTCTAGTTTTTCTCCATTCAAACTCACCTCCCAATTGACTTGACCCTCAACCCTACTGTACCTAATAACCTTGCTCTTATTCACATTTACTCTTAACTTTCTTCTTTCACACACTTTACCAAACTCAGTCACCAGCTTCTGCAGTTTCTCACATGAATCAGCCACCAGCGCTGTATCATCAGCGAACAACAACTGACTCACTTCCCAAGCTCTCTCATCCCCAACAGACTTCATCCTTGCCCCTCTTTCCAAAACTCTTGCATTTACCTCCCTAATCAAAACTGTTTTAACAAATCACATGAAAGTGATACATATATAAGCCAAACTTTTTATCAACATTCCAAGAATTCTGATCAACACTTTATCAAACTTAAGTGTACGAGAAAAATATTAGGCTATACAATATAACCTGCAATATACTACTTCTCCAAACTGAAAACTAGCTTTGGGAAATGATTGCATTTGTTTTAGGTAATCATAAAGCTAAACATTATTACAGAAATAAGGTAACTGCGGATGACTGACATCTATCTTATCATTTGTACTGAACATCAACAAATATGATCATAATACTATATCTGGTAAAATTTTGAGAAAATAAATGTAAAAGGTAGAAGTCAACTGAACCTAAAAAAACGTAACTGACCTTCCAGGAAATCAGGATTTATCTTAACGTGCAATATTCAAGTTGAAATATACCATTCAAACCCATGAGTGGGTACCCGTCAAATGGCACTGGATGTCAGCAATCAGATGAGAGAGTTAGTGGACATGCTTGCCATAGAATAAGACAAATCTAATGTTGGTACATACTATTTCTACTCTCATTTTGCCTGTTACATTGTTAGAACTATCTTTATGTTGTTAATTTTGTGAAAGTTTTACCTACTTCTGCATTAACCAAACCCAAATTTTCCTTAATACAAATAACTCTCACTACTTCTGCCTTCTTTAACCCTTGGGAGGTGGTAGAACTCATAGGAGGATTGGTTGAAAAATAAAGATTCACCTCAAGTAAAGACCAATTTTTGAAACGGTAGTCTCCACTTTAGTTGTACAATATACAGCCATTAATACTTGTAATGACATCCCATACACTACTTCCACACAATAAGAATTAAACTTTTTTCATATATTGGAAAGTATATGTGGAGATGTCTAGGATACCAGTATGAGATCTGCAAGCCTATGATACAGACTACTCAAGGCAGACATGGCAAAGATTTGTAAAACGATTCATGGTTACTAAGACAGAGATAAGTGACAGAGTCCAACTATGGAAATATTCTAGAGATCATGAAAAATGAAAAAAAGAAGTGGACATAGCCTTGAACTATAGCCAAAAGTGACAAAATCCACAAGTAAAAAGGAATCCTCTGCACTGAAAGCAAAGAAATTATGGAACAAACCAGCAAAAACAGTTCTAATCAACTGTTGTTCATTTTGACAGATAAGTAATAAGGTAAACAAGACAGTAATCAAAATTTAATTTTCAAAAATTTTGAAATTTGTCTTCCTTTGGAAAACATATATCAAAACTAGAATTAAATCCTGATTAGCAGCTCATGTCTAATTGCTACCTTACCACCATGGAGCAACAGCAAATATGTAGCTTCCTTCAAAAACAGATTGGACAAAAGTTTGGCTGGACTCGATATACTGAATGACAACTTTAAAGTCAATATATTCTGCAACACCAGTAAGAAACAAGGTCATGAAAAGTCCAGTGCTGATGATCTCTGATGATCATGAACAAATCAACTACAGGATGTACCTCTTTAATCTGGTACTCTGTGGTCCAGCATGTTTTGAAGATGCCACCATTAGTTTCTGGATCTGTCGCCAGGGAGGTGCTGTTAGTAGCACTACGGTGACAAAATCTGTTTACACTGCAGCTGAGTTAATTCATAGTTCTGTGAATTTCTTATAGCCCCAGCATAAGTGTATAATGCTGATGAATATGCCCTGTATTGGCATTGTATGCCATGAAAAACCCTTGCCCATGATAATAAGGAGTCTCTATCTGTGGGTAAGGATTCCAAAGATAGGGTAATAATTCTTGTCTGGAGCAGTAATGCAGGAACACATAAAACCAAACTGAAGGTATTTGGTGAGAGTCTTCACCTGAGGGTCTTTAAAGGCGTCAATTTCTGTTTTCCAGCATTTTCTATGGTCCAGCAATGACCAGGTCCCAAGGTTACCAGATTAAAAGGTATAACCTGTATAAGTCAATAACTATAAGTAAGTATAATGCTCCAAGGCATGTGTACGTGTAGGAAGAGAGGAAAGTGATTGGTTTTCAGTGAATGTAGGTTTGCAGCAGGGGTGTGTGACGTCTCCATGGTTGTTTAATTTGTTTATGGATGGGGTTGTTTGGGAGGTGAATGCAAGAGTTTTGGAAAGAGGGGCAAGTATGAAGTCTGTTGGGGATGAGAGAGCTTGGGAAGTGAGTCAGTTGTTGTTCGCTGATGATACAGCGCTGGTGGTTGATTCATGTGAGAAACTGCAGAAGCTGGTGACTGAGTTTGGTAAAGTGTGTGAAAGAAGAAAGTTAAGAGTAAATGTGAATAAGAGCAAGGTTATTAGGTACAGTAGGGTTGAGGGTCAAGTCAATTGGGAGGTAAGTTTGAATGGAGAAAAACTGGAGGAAGTAAAGTGTTTTAGATATCTGGGAGTGGATCTGGCAGTGGATGGAACCATGGAAGCGGAAGTGGATCATAGGGTGGGGGAGGGGGCGAAAATTCTGAGAGCCTTGAAGAATGTGTGGAAGTCGAGAACATTATCTTGGAAAGCAAAAATGGGTATGTTTGAAGGAATAGTGGTTCCAACAATGTTGTATGGTTGCGAGGCGTGGGTTATGGATAGAGTTGTGCGCAGGAGGATGGATGTACTGGAAATGAGATGTGTGAGGACAATGTGTGGTGTGAGGTGGTTTGATCGAGTAAGTAACGTAAGGGTAAAAGAGATGTGTGGAAATAAAAAGAGCGTGGTTGAGAGAGCAGAAGAGGGTGTTTTGAAATGGTCTGGGCACATGGAGAGAATGAGTGAGGAAAGATTGACCAAGAGGATATATGTGTCGGAGGTGGAGGGAACGAGAAGTGGGAGACCAAATTGGAGGTGGAAAGATGGAGTGAAAAAGATTTTGTGTGATCGGGGCCTGAACATGCAGGAGGGGAAAAGGAGGGCAAGGAATAGAGTGAATTGGATCGATGTGGTATACCGAGGTTGACGTGCTGTCAATGGATTGAATCAGGGCATGTGAAGCGTCTGGGGTAAACCACGGAAAGCCGTGTAGGTATGTATATTTGCGTGTGTGGACGTATATATATACATGTGTATGGGGGTGGGTTGGGCCATTTCTTTCGTCTGTTTCCTTGCGCTACCTCACAAAGGCGGGAGACAGCGGCAAAAAAAAAAAAAAAAAAAAAAAAAAAAAAAAAAAAAAAAAAGCTCCAGATCATGTGCTGCCCCTCCCATAATGTTTCCCTCTCTGTTAGACCTCCAAATCAACATTTGCAGTCTCTCTAATAACCTCTCCTCTGTTAAACACCATCTGTTTAGTACCTCTCCTAGTATCTTACTTCTCTCTGAGACACAGTTGTCTAGTGATACTCTTGCTAGTCTTCTTTTCATATTCAAGGACCCTGAGTCCCCAGACTTTGATGCTGTGTGGCTTAAGGTCTGTCTCATAACTACCAGACTTTTCCTCTCTTTTGCCCATTGCTCTCCTAATTCAACAAATTCTACAAATTTCTTTGACTGTCTAAACTCCAGTTATGAGACTTGACACCCAATCACTCACAAGCCGAGATCCTCTTCCTTGGGGATTTCAACATTCATCATAGAGAATGGTTGAATTCATGCTATATGGAAGATGGAGAGATTGAAGCCCTCACATTCTCCATTCTCAATGATTTTGAACAAATTACCTCCAACCCTACCCATATTCTTGACTGCTGTGACCACTTTCCTAATACTGTGGATTTGTTTTGCACCTCTAGTCCATCCTGATGAAAATACACAATCTCATCTCCAATTGATCATACCCTCAAAAATGTATCTTTTCTAATGGCACCTCCCCCTCCAGCACCCCATCTAAGTGTAAATTCTGGCATCTCAACAGAGATGACTGGAAAACTTAGATAACTTCTTTTTTTACTTCCCTGGGTAAACTACTGTCTCTTGATGCTTCTGCCTTTGTCAAATGCATAGCAGAATTTATTCTTGTGGGAATGGAAGCATTCATTCCTCTTTCTCCAATCACTGGTTCAACCATTTCTGAGACCATTCAGGTAAGGGATCAGGCATATTGGCTTGTACGAACTCTCGTACCTCTGACTCCCATTCAGCTTTTATCACTGCTCATCATCAATATAAGCACATTATCTGTAAGGCATAGTGTTCCTCTTATCTAAAGGAAGTGCCATACTCTCTCCTCATCATCCAATGATAGGTCTTTCTGCTATTTAGCTAAGGGCATCTCTAATGACTTTTGTTGCTCTAACTTTCCTTTATTTTTCTGTACTAACAGTACTACAGCTGTCTCTGCTGTAGACAAAGCAACTCTCTTTGGTTCCAGTTTCTCCTCTAACTCTACCTTGGATCCCCTGATGCTCCTTTTCCTAATCCTATGCCTCTCCATGGAATCTCTTGGACTGTCCGAAAAGTGCTTCTCTCCCTGGATACAAGCAAGGCTTATGTTCCTGATGGCATCCAACCCCATATATTGAAGGAGTGTGCCTCTGAACATGCAACTGTGCTTGCTTGTCTGTTCCATATCTGTTTAAGAAACAAAACTTTTCCTTCTCCTTGGAAGCATACTTTGGTACATCCCATTCCTAAGAAGGGTGACCATTCTGACCCCTTTAACTATCGTTCTACTGCTTTGACATCTACCATTCCAAAGCCTTTGCATCCCTCCTAAACTCCAATATCCTCAGATACTGTGAAAATCAGTTTTCTTTCTAATCAACAATATGGCTTCCATAAGGCTAGATCCACTGGTGTTATTCTTTCTTTTCTTACAAATGTCTGGTCATCATCCCTGAAAGATTTTGGGGAATAATGTGTAACTGCCCTTGACATATCCAAAGCTCTTAACGGTGTGTGTAATTGGGGTCTCAACTCTAAGCTCCCCTCCCTCACTTTATTCCTTCATGTCTTGCTTCCTCTCTGGCCAATCTATCTCTGGGTGTTGATGGATCAGCCTCCCCACTTTTCTCCATCAACCGTGGTGTCCCTTTTTTCTTTCAACAACATCATCTCCACCACAAATAATCCAAAACACTCATACGCTGACGACTCAACACTGCATTCATCCACATCCTTCAATTCTACTCCTTCTTGTCTCCCTTGATCTGCATCTCATCTTGACTCAGCTTCCTCAGTAAACTCAGACTTGGACAGGATGTCTTAGTGGGGTACATGTAGTTAAATTCAATGCGTCCACAACCCAGCTTCTACCCATCACTCTATCGAACGCTCACGTCTCTCCTTTGATGGTTCTATAACTGCACCTCTTGATTAAATGAACAAACCTGGTATTACTGTAACATCCACTCTTTCTGGAAACCCCATATTATGGAAATAGTTGAGCTTGCCTCTCAAAAACTAGGTGTCCTCTCTAATGTCAAAAGTTCTTTTCTTTTGAACATTTACTTCATTTATAAAAAGGACTGATTCGTCCTTGCATGGATTACTGCTCTTACATTTGGAGTGGTTCTCACTCTGATCCCTACACAACAAAGTTGAGTCGAAAAGCAGTCCAACTTATAAACTGTCCCAGACTAACTTCAAAACTTAACCCTCTTGCCCTATGCTGCAATGTTGGTTCACTTTTCCTCTTCTATAGATATTACTTTGGTGTTTGCTCCTGAGAGCTGGCTGCTTGTGTGCCCCTAACATTAGATAGACCATGCAATACTTGGCAAGCTGCTACATCACATAATTACTGTGTGGTCATTGGCAACAAATTGGTGGGCTGTTTTGGTAAATGCTTCTTTTCCTACAAGTCAAAGCTTTAAAACTCTCTAACTCCTCATGTTTTCCCAATAACAATGACCTGGCTCATTTTAAATGACATTTTTCACTTTTTCCAAAAATTTTTAGTACTTTCCCTAGTCTTTTCTTTTACCTTTTTTATTCTACGTATAATCCAATTACGACCTGGCTGTGATGTGGACATTTGTTTATAACTGGAGCCTTCAACATAAAAAAAATTATCAACACAATGCTAATATCATTCACTTTAACTACTAAGTTTATATGGCATAATATATATTTCAATTTAACCAAGGATTGCACACATAGAATACTTGCATATACATATTTCCAACAGTGGAAAATACACAAATACAACTGAATCAGATTCAAAATTGTATCATTTAGTTGACCAAAAACTAAAATTATATAAATTCATAGTTACTAGCAAGATACAGACTTTTTCATTAGTTACTGAGACAGTCAATCCAGCAACAAACTTAAGTCTACAAAAATAATTTTGCTTTTTAAAACACCTTTGATTGCTTCAACTAAGAGAAAAATCATTCCATAACACTATAAGATATTCATGAACTGACTTACCAAAACCTATTCTTAGGTACAAACATGTGATAACTAAATCTTGGTTTCATGCCTGTTAACCACTGCGGAATACAGGCAATACTTACAGTTAATTACAATGTGGAGCTATTCTAAATTACATACGTTTCTTCACCTTACCTACATCACATACTCCTGCCATAATCTACTTTATTCAGTGGGGTAAATCATGGAAACAACTGCAATGCAACTTTACTACCAGTTTCAAGGAATAACATCGCACTGACGGTCACAAATGTACTTGACTGATACCTGTGTTGTCGCCTGACTTATTCTTGATCGGTGTCTCCATTATCACGTAATAATTCTTCACTCAAATTGTAATATTAAAAAGCGGCGCCAGGAACAACATTATACTTCAGTACATGTTGTTGTTCACAGCTGACCAGAGCAGCCAATCACAGACTCATGTGATAAACCTGAGTTCTGATTGGACGACAGTTTGTGTACATTCTTCATTTCAAATTCATATTCATAGGAATTATCTCCAGATTGTTTTCTTTTTAGATAACTTCGGTTTATATCAAATATCAACCAGTCTTCTATCTTAGATACGAAGATGTATCAAGAATTGTGAAAAGAAGCCTATTCTTGTATGTCACCGGTGTAATGACAATTTTATATATCATTATAATTTCTGGTTGTGATATTGCTCTTATCACTCTTTCTCTATCACACCTCACTGAGAGATTCATGTTTCTGATATAAGAGATTAAAGTGTATAGTGTAATAGAAGGACTGAACATGTGTAACTTGCCGGGTATGATATCATCTCTCAAAATAACACACTATGTTTGCCGCCAAGCTGTGACGTTTAGTCACGTGACATATGGGCTTGGTTGTTCCAGTAACAAAATTCATATTGTTCATCAATCAGGTTTTGGGGATAATCTATACTTTTTTCAATAAATATGGATACAAGATGAAAAAAGTATCAAATATATAGGAAATAATGGAAAGTGATTGGTCATTTAATATCAATTCAATTTTTAAAATGATATATTTTCCCTCATTGAGTTGCTCCGTTTTAGACGCTGGGAGGTGTGGACGCCGCTGCTAAGTGTTTACAGTGTGACTCGCGGTGGTACAGTGACGGTGAAGGCTAAGTTCTGTGTCCTGTGTTCTTAACAAAATGTCGACGCGTAGTACTACGAGAAAGGTGACCACTGTCACATCCAGCACCACTAGCAGTGCTAATGGCACCGAGACACCTAAAGCGGGAGCGAGTACGGGTACTCCAAGCAGTGGATATAAGACCCGTTCCCCTCTTAGCCCAACGCGTCTCTCTCGTTTACAAGAAAAAGCTGAACTACAATGTCTGAACGATCGCCTAGCGGCGTACATCGACCGCGTCCGTCAGTTGGAGACTGAGAATAACAGATTGAACATTCAGATGGAGACGATTCATGAGTCCATGACGAAGGAGGTGGTGAGCATGAAGGGTTTGTACGAGCAGGAGTTGAGCGATGCACGCAAGCTCCTGGATGACACTGCTAGGGAGAAGGCTCAGCTGCAGATTGATGTCGGTAAACTGAAGACTGATAATGAGGACCTACGTCTCAAGTGAGTAATACACGTTGTTGTAGTGAGCATATTCGAAGTGCCTCTCTTAAAATATATTCTGGTTCAGTACACTAATTTCTGAGAGCTTCTACAATGAGTAAAAGAGTATGTGTATCCGAAGTAAGTTTAGGAGGTTAGTTTCTCATTGTTTCCTCTGGCGGAAAATACAGAAAATTGGTTTGACTTAAGAAGTGGTATGTTAAAAAACGCCACAAGTAACTTCGATTTTTTAAACTGGACATGGCTCTCAAATAGAGTAATAGTGGGTGATGTGTAACATGCACGAAAATACACCACAGACCAATCCTAATCATATTTGGGAGTAATGTAACGTGGCATTAACAGTCATGCCCACCTTGGGAGAATGTACCCTAATCTAGAATTGATGTATTGTTAATGTAGTCTACCATTGAAAATATACTTTTTTTGATTATATAATTACCATTTTGTTGAACTTTCCTTTATGACTTTCACTTGTCATTCCAACTCCAATAAGTCCTTATTATCAGCAATACAGATTTACCTCAGTAAAGCTAAGCCAGATTTTTGCAGTGCTGTTATAGATCTTTAGATCACATGCCATCAATATAATGTCTTGAAGTATTAAGAACAAAGTTAATGAGAACAGCTATATCTTGACAAGTGAGACTTCTCAAGAAGGATACGTTCTGTTTGTTTTTATTACAATGACTGAACTTGCTTTGCTTATTACTCCTGTTCCTCTTCTCATACTTTATTGCATCTTAAAAAAGATGAATTGTAACTATTACTTCACTCTGGACCCCCAGACACATAGTGATTAGGAATATGAGATAGTCAACTCTAAACGATGAAAGTTTTCTATTTGATAATGAAGCAGAATGAGTTGCTGCTCATTGTAGGTTTGGGCTCTTTGCTTTGCCCCCATAGAATCATACTGATATATGTACAAATTTTAATTTTTTTTTTTTTCTTAGTCTTAGTATTTGATGATAGATAATCTGGTAGCATGGGTCATGAACAAGAGAAAAATGTGGATTAATACAGTTAGACAGTAATGTAATTTATGTATACATGAAACAAAGTATAACCTACCAGTCTGATATCGATCTCCAGGACGCTCTTGTGTGTGTGTGTGTGTGTGTGTGTGTTTGTGTGCAAGCCAGGTGGCCGACCAGCCAGCACTGTCCACCAACGTTCGGCTGCAGAGGAATTGTAAGGTTTATTAGAAGCGAATGACTAATTTCCTTTGTTATCAAGAAGTTAACCTCAAGATGGCATTGTGCATTGTAAAGGTCAGGAGTTAAAGATGATTTAATCTGATTTCCAATTTTGGAGAGTGATTTCATATGTTTACAGATATGTTTCATTAGGATTCAAAAGCATTTTGTTGCTTTTTTGTCGTAGACTAAGGCATTTCAGTTTGTGCTGATCACAGGGGAGATGCCCGATGGCATCACATAACTGATTTGCTGTCATAGCACATTTATACATGTTGCAAGACCAAATTTAGTAGACTACTGACTACATATATCTTCATGGCACTTTCTTCAGATAATAGTAATGTTTTTTATGTTGATCTTGAGGGAATTGATAAACAAAATGAAATCTTAATATTTCTCTGCTTCAGAAATCACAATTCATAGTTGGAACATTCTGAATATGACATTACTATACCACAGGCTTTAAGAGAGGCTAGTTATCTCTGATTATTTAGTCATATTTTACATTATTATTGTTTTAACCACAATTTTCTGTACTTTCATGACCCTTTTCACTGTTGGATATTAATAATTGAATGCTAAG
The DNA here is from genome assembly GCF_036320965.1 of Panulirus ornatus. Classification (NCBI taxonomy): domain Eukaryota; kingdom Metazoa; phylum Arthropoda; class Malacostraca; order Decapoda; family Palinuridae; genus Panulirus; species Panulirus ornatus. The sequence continues at coordinate 26,003,041 of NC_092278.1, forward strand.
ACATGATAGTGATAGTCGATAGTCCAAAACTTCGTTCTTAGTGTGTACGTAAGATATAGACCCCAACGCTAGAACATGCATACCATTCTTCTGATTTAACATTTTTGTAAGCAAAGCATACTTGGCTCAAGAAAGTTCCATTCACAACATGTGTAGATGAGAGCTGTGATGCAATTGAACACTGAAATTAAGTCCTTTACGTATCTGTACGCCATGTACCTCTGAAAAGTAGATAAGTTTCTTGAAAAATACATTTTCTATCTTTTAGATTTACACATGAGCCTCAGTGCTCTTACAAGAAATTTAGTCCTATATGGCAACCAAAGATACATTTGATCTTTACAGGAGGAAATGCAATTAGTAAACAGTTGGCTTGGATTGTAAAGCTAAATAAGGAGAAAAATGATAAAGTATGAAAGGAGATATAATATTTTTATATTTTTATATACCGAAATGCATTAATATTTATGGTTATACACTTTTTTCAAATTGTCTGTGGTACCTTTTGGAGGTAAGCCATCACTTACATGATATTCGTACATTAGTGCAGTGGAATTTATTAAAAAAGAGGGTGTATTGTTGACTGGTTGGTGAGGTTATTTGATGTATGTATGACTCATGGTGAGGTGCCTGAGGACTGGCGGAATGCTTGCATAGTGCCATTGTACAAAGGCAAAGGGGATAAGAGTGAGTGCTCAAATTACAGAGGTATGAGTTTGTTGAGTATTCCTGGTAAATTATATGGGAGGGTATTGATTGAGAGGGTGAAGGTATGTACAGAGCATCATATTGGGGAAGAGCAGTGTGTTTTCAGAAGTGGTAGAGGATGTGCGGATCAGGTGTTTGCTTTGAAAACTGTATGTGAGAAGTACTTAGAAAAGCAAATGGATTTGTATGTAGCATTTATGGATCTGGAGAAGGCATATGATAGAGTTGATAGAGATGCTCTGTGGAAGGTATTAAGAATATATGGTGTGGGAGGTAAGTTGTTAGAAGCAGTGAAAAGTTTTTATCGAGGATGTAAGGCATGTGTATGTGTAGGAAGAGAGGAAAATGATTGGTTCTCAGTGAATGTTGGTATGTGGCAGGGATGCGTGATGTCTCCATGGTTGTTTAATTTGTTTATGGATGAGGTTGTTAGGGAGGTGACTGCAAGAGTTTTGGAAAGAGGGGCAAGTATGCAGTGTGTTGTGGATGAGAGAGCTTGGGAAGTGAGTCAGTTGTTGTTCGCTGATGATACAGTGCTGGTGGCTGATTCGTGTGAGAAACTGCAGAAGCTGGTGACTGAGTTTGATAAAGTGTGTGAAAGAAGAAAGCTGAGAGTAAATGTGAATAAGAGCAAGGTTAATTATTAGGTACAGTAGAGTTGAGGGTCAAGTCAATTGGGAGGTACGTTTGAATGGAGAAAAACTGGAGGAAGTTAAGTGTTTTAGATATCTGGGAGTGGATATGGCAGCAGATGGAACCATGGAAACGGAAGTGAGTCATAGGGTGGGGGACGGGGCGAAAGTTCTGGGAGTGTTGAAAACTGTGTGGAAGTCGAGAACCTTAACTTAGAAAGCAAAAATGGGTATTTTTGAGGGAATAGTGGTTCCAACAATGTTATATGGTTGCAAGGCATGGGCTATAGATAGTGTTGTGTGGAGGAGGGTGGATGTGCTGGAAATGAGATGTTTGAGGACAGTATGTGGTGAGGTGGTTTGATCGAGTAAGTAATGAAAGGGTAAGAGAGATGTGTGGTAATAAAAAAAGTGTGGTTGAGAGAGCAGAAGAGAGTGTTTTGAAATGGTTTGGTCACATGGAGAGAATGAGTGAGGAAAGATTGACAAAGAGGATTTATGTGTCAGAGATGGAGAGAACGAGGAGAATAGGGAGACCAAATTGGAGGTGGAAAGATGGAATGAAAAAGATTTTGAGCGATCAGGGCCTGAACGTGCAGGAGGGTGAAAGGTGTGCAAGGAATGGAGTGAATTGGAACGATGTGGTATACCGGGGTCGACGTGCTGTCAATGGATTGAACCAGGGCATGTGAAGCGTCTGGGGTAAACCATGGAAAGTTTTGTGGGGCCAGAATGTGGAAAGGGAGCTGTGGTTTCTGTGCATTATACATGAAAGCTAGAGACTGAGTGTGAACGAATGTGGCCTTTGTTGTCTTTTCCTAGCGCTACCTCGCGCACATGCGAGGGAGGGGGTTGTCATTTCATGTGTGGTGGGGTGGCGACGGGAATGAATAAAGGTAGCAGGTATGAATGATGTTTATGTGTATATATGTATATGTCTGTGTATGTGTATGTCTGGTAGAGGATGTGTGGATCAGGTGTTTGCTTTGAAGAATGTATGTGAGAAATACTTAGAAAAGCAAATGGATTTGTATGTAGCATTTATGGATCTGGAGAAGGCATATGATAGAGTTGATAGAGATGCTCTGTGGAAGGTATTAAGAATATATGGTGTGGGAGGCAAGTTGTTAGAAGCAGTGAAAAGTTTTTATCGAGGATGTAAGGCATGTGTACGTGTAGGAAGAGAGGAAAGTGATTGGTTCTCAGTGAATGTAGGTTTGCGGCAGGGGTGTGTGATGTCTCCATGGTTGTTTAATTTGTTTATGGATGGGGTTGTTAGGGAGGTAAATGCAAGAGTCCTGGAAAGAGGGGCAAGTATGAAGTCTGTTGGGGATGAGAGAGCTTGGGAAGTGAGTCAGTTGTTGTTCGCTGATGATACAGCGCTGGTGGCTGATTCATGTGAGAAACTGCAGAAGCTGGTGACTGAGTTTGGTAAAGTGTGTGGAAGAAGAAAGTTAAGAGTAAATGTGAATAAGAGCAAGGTTATTAGGTACAGTAGGGTTGAGGGTCAAGTCAATTGGGAGGTGAGTTTGAATGGAGAAAAACTGGAGGAAGTGAAGTGTTTTAGATATCTGGGAGTGGATCTGTCAGCGGATGGAACCATGGAAGCGGAAGTGGATCATAGGGTGGGGGAGGGGGCGAAAATTTTGGGAGCCTTGAAAAATGTGTGGAAGTCGAGAACATTATCTCGGAAAGCAAAAATGGGTATGTTTGAAGGAATAGTGGTTCCAACAATGTTGTATGGTTGCGAGGCATGGGCTATGGATAGAGTTGTGCGCAGGAGGATGGATGTGCTGGAAATGAGATGTTTGAGGACAATGTGTGGTGTGAGGTGGTTTGATCGAGTAAGTAACGTAAGGGTAAGAGAGATGTGTGGAAATAAAAAGAGCGTGGTTGAGAGAGCAGAAGAGGGTGTTTTGAAATGGTTTGGGCACATGGAGAGAATGAGTGAGGAAAGATTGACCAAGAGGATATATGTGTCGGAGGTGGAGGGAACGAGGAGAAGAGGGAGACCAAATTGGAGGTGGAAAGATGGAGTGAAAAAGATTTTGTGTGATCGGGGCCTGAACATGCAGGAGGGTGAAAGGAGGGCAAGGAATAGAGTGAATTGGAGTGATGTGGTATACAGGGGTTGACGTGCTGTCAGTGGAGTGAATCAAGGCATGTGAAGCGTCTGGGGTAAACCATGGAAAGCTGTGTAGGTATGTATATTTGCGTGTGTGGACGTGTGTATGTACATGTGTATGGGGGGGGGGTTGGGCCATTTCTTTCGTCTGTTTCCTTGCGCTACCTCGCATACGCGGGAGACAGCGACAAAGTATAAAAAAAAAAAAAAAAAAATATATATATATATATATATATATATATATATATATATATATATATATATATGTGTGTGTATACGTTGAAATGTATAGGTATGTATATGTGCGTGTGTGGACGTGTATGTATATACATGTGTATGTGGATGGGTTTGGCCATTCTTTCGTTTGTGTGCTTGCGCAACCTCGCTAACGCGGGAGACAGCGACAAAATAAATTAAATAAATAAATGAATGAATGAATGAATATGTATATATATATATATATATATATATATATATATATATATATATATATATATATATATATAGTTATACGTAGTTATATATATTATACTTAACCGCCGTCTTCCGTGTTAGCAAGGAAGCACGAGGGACGCCCAACCCACACGCACATGTACATTTCAATGTATACATACACAGACATATACATATATGCATATGTACATGTTCATACTTGTTCCCTTCATTCATTCACGTCGCCACCCCTCTACACACGAAATAGCACCCCCTCCCCATGATCTTCATCCTGAGCTATACAAACGAGTGCGCCAAGGAATGTTTTTTTTTTGGGGGGGGGGGGGTGGCTGAAAGTTAAGGTAGTGTCCTATCCATGTTGGGTTTTATTAATGGGCTATACTTCGTATTGTTACAATGATAAGACTAAAAACCAGTGGAACACGGTAGGTCAAACATCAAAACGTGCCATAAATATATCGAAACATACTAGACCCGAAATGACTTGAAGGTAGAAAGCATGTGAGCAACGTAATGGAGTCATGGGAAGCCTAACTGGAGAAATGTATACTAACCCAGCCAGATTGTGGAGATACCTTAGGTAAGGAAGTGTGTGGTCTCACTCAAGCGGCCAAACATATCAGAAAAGCAACATTGTTTGTGTGGCTGCTACTTTACACAGACTCGTTATTATTGTAGCTAGGCTTACCACTCGATTTCAACACTTGTTTTAGGAAGGTATTGCCTGAACATCAAGTGACCATAGAATCCAAATTAAGGCCACATTGATTGTGTCATTATAATGCTTCTTACTGATGACAGCAAGTGTCAGGCTTGCGGTACATGACGTCATGCCTGCCACGTCCAATATGGTGGTTTGGGTTTGTCGAACAGGTTGCCATGGTAATGGAATCCGACTCGCTGTATAATTATTCTAAAGGGCTAGTTAGATAGCATGGGTCTTTAAATATACATTTTTTCATGTTAATTTGACGTTTATGACCTGATGCTGAATATATTGAATTATTGTTCGTAACAAAGGTGGACGGCTAAGATTAATGCAACCTCTCTGGTACCACAATAATGTACGTACAACATGCAAAGCACCAAGAAGGGACAAAATAAACCTACCTACTAGGCAGTGTCGGGGTTTCATAATGCCCCTCATTGCTCACATGACTTCATATTTACCAGTGAAAGTGATCACGAAAGAGTCATTGAAAAACCCATTCCAGCAGACAGCCTTAGACCGGAATCAAAATCCTTCTGTCTTGTCTTGTTAATCTCGAAGCATCATGGCGTCTCTTCAGCCACATGTTTCCTTACAACGCAGTGTTGCTCCTCTCTCTCTCTCTCTCTCTCTCTCTCTCTCTCTCTCTCTCTCTCTCTCTCTATCTCTCTCTCTCTCGTGTATGTTTGGCTATTGTTGTGAAGGATGTTTCCAGAGCGTCTAGGTTTGCAGCCGTAGCGCCGCTCGCTTTGTTGTGGCTGTTGATTTCCATAACTTGTAGTACTATAGGTGTGAGCCAGTCTGACCATTTACTGTTATCATGCGTCATTCATCCCTGGCACAGTTGATGTGTGGAATTCACTTCCTTTTTATATTTATATTTCCTTCTCATTAATTGTTCTTTCTTTTAACAGTCAGGTCTACAGCTGTACACTTCATTGCTTCCTCTCATAGTAAATTTTTTTCTTTCACCTGAGATGATCTTGATTGGTGGATTCTGTGTTTACTGGCCTTCACTCATGACTGTTCGTCGGTTTGTTACTTATGTCCACCACTGTGGCAAGATCTTCATGTCATTTAGTAAGAAGCGTTAAAACATGCGGCAGCTGAATGTTGCTATGTAGACCGGAATCATCCAGCTCTTCCCTGGCGCTACATCCACATTATCATGCTCATGACCTGACCTGGCACGTCACACAAGTTATCATGCCATGACCTGACCTGACACGTCACACGTTATCATGCCATGACCTGACCTGACACCACGCAAGTTATCATGACCTGACCTGACACGTCACACAAGTTATCATGACCTGACCTGACACGTCACACGTTATCATGCCATGACCTGACACGTCACACAAGTTATCATACCATGACCTGACACGTCACACAAGTTATCATACCATGACCTGACACGTCACACAAGTTATCATACCATGACCTGACACGTCACACAAGTTATCATACCATGACCTGACACGTCACACAAGTTGTCTATGAAAGTGTACAAAGAGGAACACAGTACTGGGTCCTTTCTAGTACATTGTGATGATAATGTCTAATGTAAAGCCGTAAATGTGTGTTTGGGAAAGACATGTGGCCAGTTAATAAGAGAGAGAGAGAGAGAGAGAGAGAGAGAGAGAGAGAGAGAGAGAGAGAGAGAGAGAGAGAGAGAGAGAGACCTTCAATCTGTTCATGTGATTAAAGTGATAAGTGATCGTAGTCTTGGAGGCAAAATATTTATCACGTCTTCTGAAACGTCTTTATGGTATCACTTTGAACTGCTCTGATTGGTCGATCATTGTATATGTTAATAATGGTGTTCAAGTAATTCGACGCATTCGACGTAGGGCGATGGCTCTTTAATGTAGCTATTACCTCCTGTGAAATCAAACGAATTAAGTCAAGAGCTATTGTGGGGCAGGCAGGACTGAGCCAAAATTTTGTTACAGAATAATGTCACTCTTGGTATGGCGTACCACAGATGACAACCATTATTATTGATTCAGGTGGTATGGATATAGAGACCATCTCTGCTCACATAATGACACTGGCGAGAATGCTAACAGACTTGACTACTATATAACCTTTCAGCAGATCCGGGCAGGAAGCTCTTATCTTTAACCTCGTGCAAACCATAGTAGGTTAAGGAATGCGCTTTTATTTCCGGTGTGTGGCAACTGGTGCTATGCCTTCCGCTGATCGTAGTGAGGCGGGAGGTGCACTTGTTAACCGCCGTGTGTGCACACATGCACTACTGATGGCTCCTTCGTTATCATCCTCGTGTATAACTGTTGTCATGTTCTCACTTCTGGAATTTACTTCACTTCACAGTATAGTTTAAAACAACCCAACTTTACCACCTCTTCTCATCTCGCCTCCAAAGTTATCTCTTTTGCCCTTTACGTACAGTGCGAGTAATAATGTCTGACCAAATTTATTTACACAAGGTGATAGATCTTGCCGACCACCTTTAACAATGTTGGCGCTACTGCCCACATGAACATAATGCTCCTCAATGATATAATTATTCATGAGGGGCAAAATTTTGCCCGGTTAGAAAGTTTGCAATGATCTTATACGTCCTTAATGACGCGGTAAAGTTCCTGACTGATCTACTACTGGCAGTATCTGAAGTGACGAAGGGGGATATGCTACCGTAGCACGGCTGGAATTCTGGTGACGCTTGTAACACCTCAGCAGCCTAGTACACTTGTAACACTCCAGCAGCCTAATACACTTGTAACACCTCAGCAGCCTAGTACACTTGTAACACCCCAGCAGCCTAGTACACTTGTAACACCCCAGTAGCCTAGTACACTTGTAACACCTCAGCGGCCTAGTACACTTGTAACACCCCAGCAGCCTAGTACACTTGTAACACCCCAGCAGCCTAGTACACTTGTAACACCTCAGCAGCCTAGTACACTTGTAACACCCCAGCAGCCTAGTACACTTGTAACACCTCAGCAGCCTAGCACACTTGTAACACCCCAGCAGCTTAGTACACTTGTAACACCCCAGCAGCCTAGTGCACTTGTAACCCCAGCAGCCTAGTACATTTGTAACACCCCAGCAGCCTAGTACACTTGTAACACCCCAGAAGACGTCTTCCCCAGCATTGAAGATCACTGGTTAGGGAAACATTCCTTCTGAAATCGTATTACAAAGAAAAATGACTTGTAAACATGCTGGGGTCAGGATGATGGATGGATGACCTGCTGGCATCAAATACACAGACGTCAACTTTCAAGAATGTAAAGGGAGAGATGAAGTTTTGTGGTGGTGGTGTTGGGATTTGGAAAACTAGTAATGATAATAGTAATGCTCTTTACTTTTTTAACATTATGAACATAATGTTAACTTGAAAATGCTAAGTAATGAGGATAATAGTAATGTTATTTACTTTTTAAACATTATGGGCATAATATTAACTGGAAAATGTTAAGTGATGAGGATAATAGTAATGTTATTTACTTTTTAAACATTATGGGCATAATATTAACTGGAAAATGTTAAGTAATGAGGATAATAGTAATGTTGTTTACTTTTTAAACATTATGGGCATAATATTAACTTGAAAATGTTAAGTAATGAGGATAATAGTAATGTTATTTACTTTTTAAACATTATGGGCATAATATTAACTTGAAAATGTTAAGTAATGAGGATAATAGTAATGTTATTTACTTTTTAACATTATGGGCATAATATTAACTGGAAAATGTTAAGTAATGAGGATATAGTAATGTTATTTACTTTTTAAACATTATGGGCATAATATTAACTTGAAATGTTAAGTAATGAGGATAATAGTAATGTTATTTACTTTTTAAACATTATGGGCATAATTAACTTGAAAATGTTAAGTAATGAGGATATAGTAAAGTTAATTACTTTTTAAAACATTATGGGCATAATATTAACTGAAAATGTTAAGTAATGAGGATAATAGTAATGTTATTTACTTTTTAAACATTATGGGCATAATATTAACTGGAAAATGTTAAGTAATGAGGATAATAGTAAGTTATTTACTTTTTAAACATTATGGGCATAATATTAACTGGAAAATGTTAAGTAATGAGGATAATAGTAATGTTATTTACTTTTTAACATTATGGGCATAATATAACTTGAAAATGTTAAGTAATGAGGATAATAGTAATGTTATTTACTTTTTAAAACATTATGGGCATAATATTAACTTGAAAATGTAAGTAATGAGGATAATAGTAATGTTATTTACTTTTTAACATTATGGGCATAATATTAACTTGAAGTAATGAGGATAATAGTAATGTTATTTACTTGAAAATGTTAAGTAATGAGGATAATAGTAATGTTATTTACTTTTTAAACATTATGGGCATAATATTAACTTGAAAATGTTAAGTAATGAGGATAATAGTAATGTTTACTTTTAAACATTATGGGCATAATATTAACTGAATGTAGTTATAAGGATAATAGTAATATTTACTTTTTAAACATTATGGGCATAATATTAACTTGAAAATGTTAAGTAATGAGGATAATAGTAATGTTATTTACTTTTTAAACATTATGGGCATAATATTAACTGGAAAATGTTAAGTAATGAGGATAATAGTAATGTTATTTACTTTTTAAACATTATGGGCATAATATTAACTTGAAAATGTTAAGTTATAAGGATAATAGTAATGTTATTTACTTTTTAAACATTATGGGCATAATATTAACTTGAAAATGTTAAGTAATGAGGATAATAGTAATGTTATTTACTTTTTAAACATTATGGGCATAATATTAACTTGAAAATGTTAAGTAATGAGGATAATAGTAATGTTATTTACTTTTTAAACATTATGGGCATAATATTAACTGGAAAATGTTAAGTTATAAGGATAATAGTAATGTTATTTACTTTTTAAACATTATGGGCATAATATTAACTTGAAAATGTTAAGTAATGAGGATAATAGTAATGTTATTTACTTTTTAAACATTATGGGCATAATATTAACTTGAAAATGTTAAGTAATGAGGATAATAGTAATGTTATTTACTTTTTAAACATTATGGGCATAATATTAACTGGAAAATGTTAAGTTATAAGGATAATAGTAATATTTACTTTTTAAACATTATGGGCATAATATTAACTTGAAAATGTTAAGTAATGAGGATAATAGTAATGTTATTTACTTTTTAAACATTATGGGCATAATATTAACTTGAAAATGTTAAGTAATGAGGATAATAGTAATGTTATTTACTTTTTAAACATTATGGGCATAATATTAACTTGAAAATGTTAAGTAATGAGGATAATAGTAATGTTATTTACTTTTTAAACATTATGGGCATAATATTAACTTGAAAATGTTAAGTAATGAGGATAATAGTAATGTTATTTACTTTTAAACATTATGGGCATAATATTAACTTGAAAATGTTAAGTATGAGGATAATAGTAATGTTATTTACTTTTTAAACATTATGGGCATAATATTAACTTGAAAATGTTAAGTAATGAGGATAATAGTAATGTTATTTACTTTTTAAACATTATGGGCATAATATTAACTTGAAAATGTTAAGTAATGAGGATAATAGTAATGTTATTTACTTTTTAAACATTATGGGCATAATATTAACTTGAAAATGTTAAGTAATGAGGATAATAAGTAATGAGGATAATAGTAATGTTATTTACTTTTTAAACATTATGGGCATAATATTAACTGGAAAATGTTAAGTAATGAGGATAATAGTAATGTTATTTACTTTTTAAACATTATGGGCATAATATTAACTTGAAAATGTTAAGTAATGAGGATAATAGTAATGTTATTTACTTTTTAAACATTATGGGCATAATATTAACTGGAAAATGTTAAGTTATAAGGATAATAGTAACATTTACTTTTTAAACATTATGGGCATAATATTAACTTGAAAATGTTAAGTTATAAGGATAATAGTAATGTTGTGTTTGGCGGGATTATGTTTGCACTCATGGGTCACTTCTTGATATAATTTTTGACAAAATGATTTGGGTTTAGGCATTATGTAGCATTGAATTATAGAAGCGTTTGCTTCAGTATTATCGATGGTATTTTCTCGTTATAATACATACACTCCAAATAGCGTGAAGAACACTTGTAAACTTCTTGGTTAGGCAGGAGAAAGATTGGACTTCCCATAATTCTTGTCTTTGATATTGAACTTAGTGTGCTAATTTACATTAGGCTAACTCCCTTACGTATGAACAATATATATTTTGTTGCTGCAGGAGATGGTGACCAGTGCAGTTACTGCTTGGTTGTGGGCGGCAGGTGTTGTGGGCGGGGCAAAGTGTATTCAAAGTCGAGGGCGGTTGGAACAGTTGACAACGCGGTCTATGTTAACTGTAGTGAAAGTCAAAAGGTTAACACCGTTGATAGCAGAGTATTGGGTGTGTGGTAGAGATATATGTAAGTCGTGAACAGGTTAATGATATTGGATGTTATGTGTAACACACTTTAAGGCATTATCTGGTTGGGTTGGGGGGGGGGGGGTTGGCGAGCTTCATATGTTAACCATACTTAACCTCTTCATCACACAATACAAGATGACGTTACCCTTTATATGGCATTAGTGATAAAAAGTTCGGTCTAATAAATAGAGGACTCTATAGAGTTTGATAAAGTTGTGGGGCAAATACCATACATGTTGTGGGTCCGTGAAGAGTGTAGTAGGGAGGGACCATGCGTGTGTGTGAGGTGACGGGTTGAGTCATGTTGTGTACCTCCTCCCATCATGTGTTATCACGCAAGTTGTTTGTTGTAGTGTATACCAGGTGTAGTGTATACCAGGTCGTTGGGTATGAAATAAACAGTTCCACATAATTCTGAATTGACGACACATTCCGGGAAAAGGTGTTAGCGTGGACTAGCTGGTGATGACGTATCCATGAAGTCATCGACGCAGCTGGCCATGACGTCACATCCGTGTGTAAGAGCTTCCTGGCGTCGGGCGGCGGGCGGGCGGGCGGGCAGTAAGATAGTTTTGATCCACGCGAAGATCCACAAAAATATACTTAGCAGTTGAAGTCATTGAATAGGGAAGGTTAGTGGGCAGTAATTTGAATGTAAGGCTAATTACTGAATATTTTTTGAACACGGCACAGGCAAAACATGCCTTAGTTGAGACATTAGGAAAGAAAATGGACTGCATTTCCTTTAATATATATATATATATATATATATATATATATATATATATATATATATATATATATTAATAAATAAATAAAATAATATATATATATATATATATATATATATATATATATATATATATATATATATATCTTTCATACTATTCGCCATTTCCCGGCTCAGCGAGGTAGCGTTAAGAGCAGAGGACTGGGCCTCTGAGGGAATATCCTCACCCGGCCTCCTTCTCTGTTCCTTCCTTTGGAAAATTATAAAAAAAAAATGAGAGGGGAAGATTTCCAGCCCCCCCCCCCCCCCCCGCTCCCTTCCCTTTTAATCGCGTTCTACGACACGCAGGGAATGCGTGAGATGTATTCTTTCTTCCCAATCCCCAGGGATATATATATATATATATATATATATATATATATATATATATTATATATTTTTTTTCATACTATTCGCCATTTCCCGCGTTAGCGAGGTAGCGTTAAGAACAGAGGACTGGGCCTTTGAGGGAATAACCTCACCTGGCCCCCTTCTCTGTTCCTTCTTTTGGAAAATTAAAAAAAAATGAGAGGGGAGGATTTCCAGCCCCCCGCTCCCTATATATATATATATATATATATATATATATATATATATATATATATATATATATATATAAAGCTGGGAAATCCACCCCTCCAGTTTTTACTCTTCCTAAAGAAGGATCAGAGAAGGGAGGATTTTCCCTCTAGGGCTCAATCCTATGTTCTTGACGTTACATTGCTAACGCGGGAAATGGCGAGTGTGTATGAAAATGAATATGTATGAATATATTTGTGTGTGTACACATGGGACAGGTGGTGCATATGGAAAACAGAGATAGTTGAAAAAGATACATGATGGAGAAATACAGTAAAAATAGGTAATCACACACGCGCGCGCGATAAGTTCCCCAGTGTAATTTCGTGTAATAATCACATCAGGGGAGACAAGAAATATGTTATTTGATATACAACAAAGAGACGTAGCTAGGACGCCATTTGGTAAACGTGATTGTCCGTGGCCTCATGGAAAGTTCTGTGGGGCCTGGATGTGAAAAGGGAGCTGTGGTTCCGGTGCATTATACATGACAGCTAGAGACAGTGTGAACGAATGTGGCCTTTGTTGTCTTATCCTAGCTCTACCTCGCGCACATGCGGGGGAGGGGGTTGTTATTTCATGTGTGGCAGGGTGGCGACGGGAATGAATAAAGGTAGACTATGAATTATGTACATGTGTATATATGTATATGTATGCGTTGAGATGTATAGGTATGTATATTTGCGTGTGTGGACGTGTATGTATATACATGTGTATGTGGGTGGGTTGGGCCATTCTTTCGTCTATTTCGTTGCGCGACCTCGCTGACGTGGGAGACAGCGACAAAGTAAAATAAATAAATTATATATATATATATATATATATATATATATATATATATATATATATATATATCCCTGGGGATAGGGGAGAAAGAATACTTCCCACGTGTTCCCTGCGTGTCGTAGAAGGCAACTAAAAGAGGAGGGAGCGGGTGGCTGGAAATCCTCCCTTTCTCTTTTTTTTTTTTTTTTTCTTTAGGAAGGAACAGAGAAGGGGGCCTGGTGAAGATATTCCCTCAAAGGCCCAGTCCTCTGTTCTTAACACTACCTCGCTAATGCGGGAAATGGCGAATAGTATGAAAGATATATATATATATATATATATATATATATATATATATATATATATATATATATATATATATATATATATATATATATATATATGTAAGTGTGTGAAAGAAGAAAGTTAAGAGTAAATGTGAATAAGAGCAAGGTTATTAGGTACAGTAGGGTTGAGGGTCAAGTCAATTGGAAGGTGAGTTTGAATGGAGAAAAACTGGAGGAAGTGAAGTGTTTTAGATATCTGGGAGTGGATCTGGCAGCGGATGGAACCATGGAAGCGGAAGTGGATCATAGGGTGGGGGAGGGGGCGAAAATTCTGGGAGCCTTGAAGAATGTGTGGAAGTCGAGAACATTATCTCGGAAAGCAAAAATGGGTATGTCTGAAGGAATAGTGGTTCCAACAATGATGTATGGTTGCGAGGCGTGGGCTGTGGATAGAGTTGTGCGCAGGAGGATGGATGTGCTGGAAATGAGATGTTTGAGGACAATGTGTGGTGTGAGGTGGTTTGATCGAGTAAGTAACGTAAGGGTAAGAGAGATGTGTGGAAATAAAAAGAGCGTGGTTGAGAGAGCAGAAGAGGGTGTTTTGAAATGGTTTGGTCACATGGAGAGAATGAGTGAGGAAAGATTGACCAAGAGGATATATGTGTCGGAGGTGGAGGGAACGAGGAGAAGAGGGAGACCAAATTGGAGGTGGAAAGATGGAGTGAAAAAGATTTTGTGTGATCGGGGCCTGAACATGCAGGAGGGTGAAAGGAGGGCAAAGAATAGAGTGAATTGGAGCGATGTGGTATATATATTTTTTTTTTGTCGCTGTCTCCCGCGTTTGCGAGGTAGCGCAAAGAAACAGACGAAAGAAATGGCCCAACCCACCCCCATACATATGTATATACATACGTCCACACACGCAAATATACATACCTACACAGCTTTCCATGGTTTACCCCAGACGCTTCACACGCCTTGATTCAATCCACTGACAGCACGTCAACCCCGGTATACCACATCGCTCCAATTCACTCTATTCTTTGCCCTCCTTTCACCCTCCTGCATATGCAGTTCAGGCCCCGATCACACAAAATCTTTTTCACTCCATTCCCAAGCTCACTTTCTCTCACCACCCTCTTCACCCCAACATTCACTCTTCTTTTCTGAAAACCCATACAAATCTTCACCGTAGCCTCCACAAGATAATGATCAGACATCCCTCCAGTTGCACCTCTCAGCACATTAACATCCAAAAGTCTCTCTTTCGCGCGCCTGTCAATTAACACGTAATCCAATAACGCTCTCTGGCCATCTCTCCTACTTACATAAGTATACTTATGTATATCTCGCTTTTTAAACCAGGTATTCCCAATCATCAGTCCTTTTTTAGCACATAAATCTATATATATATATATATATATATATATATATATATATATATATATATATATTTTTTTTTTTTTTTTTTTTTTTTTTTCAAACTATTCGCCATTTCCCGCGTTAGCGAGGTAGCGTTAAGAACAGAGGACTGGGCCTTTTTTGGAATATCCTCACCTGGCCCCCCTCTGTTCCTTCTTTTGGAAAATTAAAAAAAAAAAAAAAAAAAAACGAGAGGGGAGGATTTCCAGCCCCCCGCTCCCTCCCCTTTTAGTCGCCTTCTACGACACGCAGGGAATACGGGGGAAGTATTCTTAATCCCCTATCCCCAGGGATAATATATATATATATATATATATATATATATATATATATATATATATATATATATATATATATATATATGTGTGTGTGTGTGTGTGTGTGTGTGTGTGTGTGTACTCACAAGAACTTAAATTTTGAATGGTCACGGTTGGCCGCGACGGTTGAGAGGCTTGGCAAGGCAACTTGACGAGCTGTACATTGTGACCTGCTAACCTCTTTCTCCCCTCCCCCACAAGTGAACATGACGGCGTGTATGCTCTCCTCCCCCACAAGTGAACATGACGGCGTGTATGCTCTCCTCCCCCACAAGTGAACATGACGGCGTGTATGCTCCCTTCCCCACAAGTGAAAACGACATCGTGTATGCTCCCCTCTCCCACAACTTGCCCTTCACTTTATTTCGCTTAGTGTTGGGTGTTTTCACGACAGTTGTAAATGAAAAAAATGCCTTCGACCTGCACGGTGTAGAGGTGAGGTTTTGTAAAATAATGTGTAAACATCCTTGTTTCTGGGTTGAAAAGTTAGTGTGGTGTACGTACTTGGTGGATGTGGATGACCTTTGAGGATTATACTGCACTCAACCATCTTGGTGTCCCCGTTCCTCCTACACACACACACACACACACACACACACACACGCGCGCCGGCCGGCATCGTAGTGTGGTAAGCATGACGTCACACACTAGGCTAGCAGGATGGGTGTTCATGTTGCTGGTATGTGATCTCTCAACATTTGTTCTGTGGTCGAATGCTGGTCTGACTTTTGCTCTGAGTGAATAGGAAACATTTTCTGTTGTGGTATCCGTTTTCCCTTTTCTGGTTTTCAGTTTGGTTTGATGGCCTCTTTTTAAAGTAAATTTTGGGTGAATAATTTTATAGTATGCGGTTTGTTAAGGCAGAGTGAAGTACCATGAGGCCAGGTCAGAGAACAGGATAGCCACGCGCCGTTCCTACTGGATGCTGTTCTTCTGGGCCCGCATCCCCCCCTTCCCTTCCCTTATTTGTTAATGCTCATGTATAGCTTTCTCAAGATTATATTTCGTACACACTAAATTTATATATACTATATGCTTAACTGGCAGTTGCTTTATGTATTCACATTTTATTCATGTATAATTTACTAAGCGTACCTTCAACACTTGCCAACTACCACTGCAGGAGTCGACGTAGGCCAGACAGCTTGACTGGCCCAAAACCCATTGTATGATTTGCATCATTTAGGAAGGTGACACAGTAGACCTACACTGTGCAACACATACACTGAACTTGCTTCATATTCACTAGTTCTTGAAAACTTCTTTACTCTGAAATTGTTGTATATGGATGGAGTAGTTGTATATGGATGGAGTAGTTGTATATGGATGGAGTAGTTGTATATGGATGGAGTAGTTGTATATGGATGGAGTAGTTGTATATGGATGGAGTAGTTGTATATGGATGGAGTAGTTGTATATGGATGGAGTAGTTGTATATGGATGGAGTAGTTGTATATGGATGGAGTAGTTGTATATGGATGGAGTAGTTGTATATGGATGGAGTAGTTGTATATGGATGGAGTAGTTGTATATGGATGGAGTAGTTGTATATGGATGGAGTAGTTGTATATGGATGGAGTAGTTGTATATGGATGGAGTAGTTGTATATGGATGGAGTAGTTGTATATGGATGGAGTAGTTGTATATGGATGGAGTAGTTGTATATGGATGGAGTAGTTGTATATGGATGGAGTAGTTGTATATGGATGGAGTAGTTGTATATGGATGGAGTAGTTGTATATGGATGGAGTAGTTGTATATGGATGGAGTAGTTGTATATGGATGGAGTAGTTGTATATGGATGGAGTAGTTGTATATGGATGGAGTAGTTGGGGTAATTAATACGCTGATGTGGCCGTTACTCTCCTGACTACGTTTGAACTTTTTACTCTAAATATTAACATATGTTCTCGTACTTAAGGATTAACATGTGTTCTCGTGCTTAAGGTTTAACATATGTTCTCGTACTTAAGGATTAACATGTGTTCTCGTATTTAAGGTTTAACATATGTTCTCGTACTTAAGGATTAACGTGTTCTCGTACTTAAGGTTTAGCATGTGTTCTCGTACTTATGGTTTAACATGTGTTCTCGTACTTAAGGATAAACGTGTTTTCGTACTTAAGGTTTAACATATGTTCTCGTACTTAAGGTTTGACATGTTCTCGTACTTAAAGATTAACATGTGTTCTCGTACTTAAGGATTAAATGTGTTCTCGTACTTAAGGATTAACATGTGTTCTCGTACTTAAGGATTAACATGTTCTAGTACTTAAGGATTAACATGTGCTCTTGTACTTAAGGTTTAACATGTGTTCTCGTACTTAAGGATTAACATGTGTTCTCGTACTTAAGGATTAACATGTGTTCTCGTACTTAAGGATTAGCATGTTCTCGTACTTAAGGATTGTGTTCTCGTAATTGAATTAACGCGTTCTCGTAATTATCATGTTTTCTCGTAATTAACATGCATTCTCGTAGTTAAGGATTAACTTGTGTTCCCGTAATTAAAGTTTAACGTGTTCTCGTAATTAAAGATTATCATGTATTCTTGTAGTTAAAGATTAACAGGTGTTCTTGTAGTTAAAGATTAACATGTGTTCTCGTAATTAAAGATTATCATGTATTCTCGTTGTTATAGATTGACATGTGTTCTCGTAATTAAAGATTTGTGTTCTCGTGGTTAAAGATTAATGTGTTCTTGTAATTAGAGATTGATATGTGCTCTCGTAGTTAAACATTTTCTTGTGTTCTCGTAATTAAAGATTAACGTGTTCTCGTAGTTAATTATTAATATGTGATCTTGTAATTAAAGATTAATGTGTTCTCGTAGTCAAACATTAACTTGTGTTCTCGTAATTAGAAATTTATAGCGCGAAACAATTTGGTAGAGAGTTGGGTATTTTATGATATTTATTTGTAGAGGGAAAAAATAATTATTGAAGTCTACTGTAGGAATAATTGGCAGCCACCATCACCAGATTGTGATGGATGTTTTTACTGCAAGCATGATGATGATAACCATCATATATAGTGACCGTTTTTATTACCTGTCAGCTACCAGGTTGTATTACGATGAAGTTCCGGGTTGGTTGTGATCATTGCCGTCATGACCATTGTGCTAGTTTCATTATGGCCAATGACGTTATTAGTAATGCTTAACTGTTAATCATTCATCATTGTTAACTAACCATCATGCCAGTCTTAATGATGACGTCAGTAGCCACCATGCCAGACTGATGGTTACCGATGACGTCTTGGGATATCATACTTGTTAGTAATGACGTCACGGTAGCCACCATGCTTGGCTAATAGTGTTACCAACGACGTCACAGTAGCACCATGCCTGATGACGTCATTACGTGGACGCCAGTATAGGGTTTGTGTGATCATATTCCTTGCTGCCGTACAAGTTGTTGTCGTGTTTCATAATTCCCCTCCCCCCTTCCCCCCAAAATAAATAGATCAAATAGAATGAAATAAAATGAAAAATTTTAAAACGTAATATGCATATTATCCGGTAGTGTAATCTCTTAAGCACATCATTTATTGGATAACGTGGTAATGTTCGTTCAGTCTTATCGCTAATGATCCATGTATATTAATGTATGGCCCATCTTTTGACTGCAGTATTGCCAACCACCAGTTCTTGTTTAATGCACAAGTTATTTACCTGTTTAATGACTGCTTATTGCAGCCAGCCATTCTCGTTATCAGATCATATCCATATGATCGTGTGATGTCTCGCATTATATTGATGACGTCCACACACCGAGAGTACCCCCCCCCCCCCTCCAGGCATATTCCCAAATCATTCGTTCGTCGTCGTTCCTTTTGAGGTTATGTTCATTGAGTAAAGCTATCCAGGTTCTTATCTTCAGTCGTACTTTCTGTGATGAATATTTCTTTTTATCTGTGTATATCATACTTTCTGTGATGAATGTTTCTTTTTATCTGTGTATATCATACTTTCTGTGATGAATGTTTCTTTTTATCTGTGTATATCATACTTTCTGTAATGAATGTTTCTATCTATCTGTGTATATCATACTTTCTGTGATGAATGTTTCTATCTGCCTGTGTATATTGATTGATCTATATATAACTTCCTCCCTCTCTGGCTGGAAGTCTTGTGTTCTTATGGGTCAGGAAGGTGAGGGCGGGTGCGGCCACCACCACCATACATACAGTCTTGTGATGTTAGTGTACAGTCAAAGTTGTTCATTGTCGTCTTTATTAAAGTTACATAATCGTAAGATGAAGAAAGTTGACATATATATGTTGTAATGATCGTGTTTGTTGTGCTGGAAAACCTGTACACGTACGTGTACGGTGTATTGTGATGGTGGATGTTGGGAGCTTACTTGTTTATTGCTTACCGGATATTTCAGTGTGTATGTTTCACATTGTCGAACATTAATTAATGTTGGTTAGAATGTTTCTCATTATAGAACTTGGTGAGTGTTTCATTACAGAACTTGTTGTTGGTGAGAGATATGTGAGTAGAGTTTACTGAAGATTGAGGATACTGTAAGATCTTTATATGTACTTGGGGTTGGTTGTGTGTGGATGGCATTTAGTGGTGTTTTTTCTTTTTTTTTTACATGAAATTAGATGGCGAGCATGTCAAGGTGGGAATGTATTGGGTGGATGTGTTTCATGGTTGTGTTGAATGTTTGTGTTTGCTAGACAGCAAGTGATTAAGACGGTTGGGAAAGTTTATGTTACAACGCCTGCGTGCTTCTACGTAATGGAGAGTGTATGATCACAAGAGTGTGGTTTGTGCTGTAATAACTTTACCATTCCTTCTCCCTCCTTAGCCCTTCACGTCGACGAAACATTGTAATATATTTACAGTCCTTAAAGTAGTTTCCATTTTCTTCAGCTTATAGAGTATTCATCTTTTGAACATGAGGGTTATTAATGGTAAACGTGTGCACGGGTTAGAAAACTACAGTAGAAAGTATATTTATCTTGTCATTTTAAATATCGCAGGTATACTTATGGAGGCGCAACTCTTACGTAATTGAAAGTGGCACTTCAGTAGCAGATTTCAGAATGCTTATCATGTAGATGTAAAGTCATAAAAGTATTATAAGTCTAGTAGGACAACAACCCGTGCATACAAGAAGGAAAACACCCCTCAGGCTGACCTAAAGTTATAGATTTATGAATTTTAAAGCGAAAATTTAAGAAAATTTATTGCTTACAGTATACGATTAGATCGTATGTTTGGAGGATATAGCACTAATAACGTGTTAGAAGTAGCTGTAACTTGTGACCAAAAAGAAATTACATGGCGGTAAATGGGGAAATGTGGTAAGAACCTGACCAGCTTGGATGATGCAGCTGTGTTGGGTACATGTGACAAAGATGTACGTACATACATGCTTGGCTGGCAAGATTTGTTGCTAGAAAGGTTGGGCTGATAACACGTTTGGGATTATTAAGATATGGCAGTACGATTAGGGCAGGAGGAAGTATAAGTAAGTTTCAGAGAGAGAGAGAGAGAGAAGGGGGGGGGGGGGTTGACGCAGACGTTGGCGTGAGGTCAAGGTGTCGGAGGTATTGTTGAGGAAGACTTTCTCCCGCGGCTCTTATTACCTACCTCTCTACCCACATCATGGCCGCCATTAGTTCAGGTAGCTCATTTGTCTTCTATACAGCCGATATCAAACATCAAAAGTCCAGTTGGTCCTTTTTGAGACTGTAACGTTTGAAAAAATTATAAACTCAGATTGTTACTGAAGATTTGAGGTATCTACTTCATACGTAGAGAAATACCTATTAACTTCAGATAAATGAAAAGTCCCATATACTGTCAGTCTTTGATTTAAAGCGACACGTGTCCACTTATAACGTATCCATCGTTTTGCTATCAGCTGTTTTACAATCATTCCATATGTTAACAAACCTCCTGAAGTAAAAGTACTTTATCTCAATCGCAGTAAAACATTTGCCTACGATTTTTTTTTTTCAATACTAGCTGTGACATATGACAAACCTAGTCTTAACTGTAGCTTGAAGAAATATATACATAAACAAACAATCTTTTGTCCTTTCTTTAATCGCGTTATATTGACGTTTATACTAAATTTAGAATTTTGTTTTTCAGATTTTCTTATGTTGTGATTATGTACATTATGAGTAATAGAGCGTTTCCGTAGCGTCGGGCTTGTCAAATTCGGTTATGAATTTTAGATTCAGATTCTCATACGTAAAAGTAAATATGTATGTAGATACGCTATAAGGAAAGTATTATTGGGTATTGCTGGTAGGTCGTTACAGAAAGGTAAAATTTGAAAGATTTAAATCTATGCAGGAAATACGCAGATGTATTGCTGAATCCTTAAGTAATTTCGAACGCATTTAAACTACATATCTTGTACATCACTCATTAGAACTGATCAGGTTTAATTGAATTAACACCCAATGAAGAATCCATTTTGAATGTATGACCGAATTTTCTAAAACCAGTTATAAAGGCCGACCAAACTGCGTGAGTTCATCGCTCGGATTAGGTACTGTTGCGTCACTCGTACCCAAGACCATGTTTACTATAGCGTGTGGTGTGGTGAGGGTCGCCACCCACCCACCTACCTGGGTCCCTAGTGGTGAGGGTCGCCACCCACCTACCTACCTGGGTCCCTAGTGGTGAGGGCCGCCACCCACCCACCTACCTGGGTCCCTAGTGGTGAGGGTCGCCACCCACCCACCTACCTGGGTCCCTAGTGGTGAGGGTCGCCACCCACCCACCTACCTGGGTCCCTAGTGGTGAGGGTCGCCACCCACCCACCTACCTGGGTCCCTAGTGGTGAGGGTCGCCACCCACCCACCTACCTGGGTCCCTAGTGGTGAGGGTCGCCACCCACCCACCTACCTGGGTCCCTAGTGGTGAGGGTCGCCACCCACCCACCTACCTGGGTCCCTAGTGGTGAGGGTCGCCACCCACCAACCTACCTGGGTCCCTAGTGGTGAGGGTCGCCACCCACCCACCTACCTGGGTCCCTAGTGGTGAGGGCCGCCACCCACCCTACCTACCTGGGTCCCTAGTGTGAGGGTCGCCACCCACCCACCTACCTGGGTCCCTAGTGGTGAGGGTCGCCACCCACCCACCTACCTGGGTCCCTAGTGGTGAGGGTCGCCACCCACCCACCTACCTGGGTCCCTAGTGGTGAGGGTCGCCACCCACCCACCTACCTGGGTCCCTAGTGGTGAGGGTCGCCACCCACCCACCTACCTGGGTCCCTAGTGGTGAGGGTCGCCACCCACCCACCTACCTGGGTCCCTAGTGGTGAGGGTCGCCACCCACCACCTACCTGGGTCCTAGTGGTGAGGGTCGCCACCCACCCTACCTACCTGGGTCCCTAGTGGTGAGGGTCGCCACCCACCCACCTACCTGGGTCCCTAGTGGTGAGGGTCGCCACCCACCCACCTACCTGGGTCCCTAGTGGTGAGGGTCGCCACCCACCCTACCTACCTGGGTCCCTAGTGGTGAGGGTCGCCACCCACCCACCTACCTGGGTCCCTAGTGGTGAGGGTCGCCACCCACCCACCTACCTGGGTCCCTAGTGGTGAGGGTCGCCACCCACCCACCTACCTGGGTCCCTAGTGGTGAGGGTCGCCACCCACCCACCTACCTGGGTCCCTAGTGGTGAGGGTCGCCACCCACCCACCTACCTGGGTCCCTAGTGGTGAGGGTCGCCACCCACCCACCTACCTGGGTCCCTAGTGGTGAGGGTCGCCACCCACCCACCTACCTGGGTCCCTAGTGGTGAGGGTCGCCACCCACCCACCTACCTGGGTCCCTAGTGGTGAGGGTCGCCACCCACCCACCTACCTGGGTCCCTAGTGGTGAGGGTCGCCACCCACCCACCTACCTGGGTCCCTAGTGGTGAGGGTCGCCACCCACCCACCTACCTGGGTCCCTAGTGGTGAGGGCCGCCACCCACCCACCTACCTGGGTCCCTAGTGGTGAGGGTCGCCACCCACCCACCTACCTGGGTCCCTAGTGGTGAGGGCCGCCACCCACCCACCTACCTGGGTCCCTAGTGGTGAGGGTCGCCACCCACCCACCTACCTGGGTCCCTAGTGGTGAGGGTCGCCACCCACCCACCTACCTGGGTCCCTAGTGGTGAGGGCCGCCACCCACCCACCTACCTGGGTCCCTAGTGGTGAGGGTCGCCACCCACCCACCTACCTGGGTCCCTAGTGGTGAGGGCCGCCACCCACCCACCTACCTGGGTCCCTAGTGGTGAGGGTCGCCACCCACCCACCTACCTGGGTCCCTAGTGGTGAGGGTCGCCACCCACCCACCTACCTGGGTCCCTAGTGGTGAGGGTCGCCACCCACCCACCTACCTGGGTCCCTAGTGGTGAGGGCCGCCACCCACCCACCTACCTGGGTCCCTAGTGGTGAGGGCCGCCACCCACCCACCTACCTGGGTCCCTAGTGGTGAGGGCCGCCACCCACCCACCTACCTGGGTCCCTAGTGGTGAGGGCCGCCACCCACCCACCTACCTGGGTCCCTAGTGGTGAGGGTCGCCACCCACCCACCTACCTGGGTCCCTAGTGGTGAGGGTCGCCACCCACCCACCTACCTGGGTCCCTAGTGGTGAGGGCCGCCACCCACCCACCTACCTGGGTCCCTAGTGGTGAGGGTCGCCACCCACCCACCTACCTGGGTCCCTAGTGGTGAGGGTCGCCACCCACCCACCTACCTGGGTCCCTAGTGGTGAGGGTCGCCACCCACCCACCTACCTGGGTCCCTAGTGGTGAGGGCCGCCACCCACCTACCTACCTGGGTCCCTAGTGGTGAGGGTCGCCACCCACCCACCTACCTGGGTCCCTAGTGGTGAGGGCCGCCACCCACCTACCTACCTGGGTCCCTAGTGGTGAGGGTCGCCACCCACCTACCTACCTGGGTCCCTAGTGGTGAGGGCCGCCACCCACCTACCTACCTGGGTCCCTAGTGGTGAGGGTCGCCACCCACCCACCTACCTACCTGGGTCCCTAGTGGTGAGGGCCGCCACCCACCTACCTACCTGGGTCCCTAGTGGTGAGGGTCGCCACCCACCCACCTACCTGGGTCCCTAGTGGTGAGGGCCGCCACCCACCTACCTACCTGGGTCCCTAGTGGTGAGGGCCGCCACCCACCTACCTACCTACCTCATGTTGATCCGTTCCCCCGGTGCCGCTGGTTGGACGGGGGGGAAGGTTAGCTGGCAAGAACAGCCTTTTTTCTGCAACCCACTTGCAATTCCTCCCTGGTTACGGTGATATTATATCGTCGATGTTGTAGATCTAGCGTATTGTAGCGTACTTACTTATTACACACGGGTGCAAGTTATGAAATGACCATTTTTCTCCGTAGGTTTGTTCCATAATACGGGGTCAGTTATGCCGCCTCATTTAGTTTCATAAAGGTGTTAACAAATAGCATTTATTATGTTTAGTTTTGTAAATATTTAGTCTTTTCTGGTGTGGTAGTCAGTTAAATTATGTATAGACGTATGTGAAATTAATAATTATTATTTTTTATACATTATAAGGGATTTTGTACGAATTTAGCAGAATAATGGAACAATTGGTAGTGTTTAGCAAGTGTTCCCGTGGGTAGCGTGCGTGGCTTGCAGGGGGTCATGCGTGGGGCAACGTTACTATTTTCACCACCAACTTCACATACGCTTGCTCACAAAACACGCTAAGCTTAGCTGGGAACAACATTTGGATATTGAAAACATATGGGAGGGTTTGCTTTGAGGACATTGTGTTGAGAATATAAGTTAGATGTTGCTTTCACCAGCTTACTACCTATAGATTTGTTGATCCTTGGATATGAAAATAATGTATTATTTTGTTGCTAACGTGAGACTTGACCTAACCTTAGTGCTGGTCTGTCCTATGTTGTTCTTACCTTATGATGCCGACGTTGAATCTTAACGTCATCCGATCCAAAGTGTTGCCGGAGTTAGAGAAACCTGTTGATATCTTCCAAATTATTTAATTGGATGGTCGTAACGAGAAGTACTTTATTCATTTAGCCAGGAATATACGGTTCAAAGAATCTCCTGGAGATGTTATTTCGTGGTTTTCGCCTTTCATCGTGTCTGTCTGGTTCATATTAGTTATTTCTATAGAAAGTAGGGAATAGCTGGATAAACATTTTTTTTTTCTTTACAGTTGCAAACTTGATGTTTGGCTTCATTTTCCTGTTGTGGTTTTGTCCTTTATCCTCCTTCGGCAGAAAATCTTTGCAAGTGCTTATTAAGAAGGTTTCGAAATCCTGCCGAGTTCAGTTGTCTAAAATTTCTTTTGGAAGCAAAAGTATAGCAAGTACAGTTTGAAACCCGGAGCCAGCCAGTGTAGGAACCATATGCCGTTTTCTTCTTGTTAAGCCATGAAATGATCGACCCATGAATAACTTTCTGTGAGAGAGACGCGGTTGGTCTTGCAGTTTGGTCAATATGGAGTCTAAGGTTGGGTATGTGTGGCAGGGTGGCAACGGAAATGAATAAGGGCAGGCAGTATGAATGATGTGCATGTGTATATATGTATATGCCTGTGTGCGTATATATATGTATACGTTGAGATGTATAGATATGTATATGTGCATGTGTGGACGTGTATGTATATACATGTGTATGTGG
This sequence comes from Panulirus ornatus, assembly GCF_036320965.1. NCBI lineage: Eukaryota > Metazoa > Arthropoda > Malacostraca > Decapoda > Palinuridae > Panulirus > Panulirus ornatus. The sequence goes on from NC_092278.1 coordinate 26,028,921, forward strand.
GTGGGTTGGGCAATTCTTTCGTCTGTTTCCTTGCGCTACCTCGCTAACACGGGAGACAGTGACAAAGTATAATATATTTTTTTTATTTATTTATTTATTTATATATATATGTTTACTTTGAAATGTATGGGTATGTATATGTGCGTTTGTGGACGTGTATGTATATACATGTGTATGTGGGTGGGTTGGGCCATTTTTTCGTGTTTCCTTGCGTTACCTCGCTAACATGGGAGACAGCGACAAAATACAATATATAAAATGAGTAAATAGACATATTTTAAGCCCTGGGGGAGGGGAGAAAGATTATTTTGCACGCATTCCCCACGTGTCGTAGAAGGCGACTAACGGGGCCGGGAGTGTGGGGTTAGAAATCCTCCCCTCCTTGTATTTTAACTTTCTAAAAGGGGAAACAGAAGAAGGAGTCACTCGGGAGGTGCTCATCTTCCTCGAAGGCTCAGATTGTGGTGTCTGAATGTGTGTGGATGTAACCAAGATGAGAAAAAAGGAGACATAGTTAGTATGTTTGAAGAAAGGAACCTGGATGTTTTGGCTCTTGAGTGAAATGAAGCTCAAGGGTAAAGGGGGAGAGTTTTTTGGGAATGTCTTGGGAGTAAAGTCAGGGGTGGGTGAGAGGACAAGAGTAAGGGAAGGAGTAGCACTACTCTTGAAGCAGCTGTGGGAGTATGTGATAGAGTGTAAGAAAGTAAACTCTAGATTGATGTAGGTAAAACTGGAAGTAGATAGAGAGAGATGGGTGATTATTGTTGCCTATGCACCTGGTCATGAGAAGAAAGATCATGAGAAGCTGAGTGAGTGTGTTGGCAGTTTTGATGCATGAGACTGGGTTATAATGATGGGTGATTTGAATGCAAAGGTGAGTAGTGTGTTAGTTGAGGGATTAATTGGTGTACATGGTGTGTTCAGTGTTGTAAATGGAAATGGTGAAGAGCTTGTAGATTTATGTGCTGAAAAAAGACTGGTGATTGGGAATACCTGGTTTAAGAATAGATATACGTATGTAAGTAGGAGAGATGCCCAGAGAGCGTTATTGGATTATGTATTAACTGATAGGTGCGTGAAACAGAGACTTTTGGATGTTTATGTGTTAAGAGGTGTAACTAGAGGGATGTCTGATGATTATCTTGTAGAGGCAGTGAAGATTTGTAGAAGTTTTCAGAAAAGAAGAGAGAATATTGGGGTGAAGAGAGTGGTGAAAGTAAGTGAGCTTGGGAAGGAGACTTGTGTGAGGAAGTACCAGGAGAGACTGAGTGCAGAATGGAAAAAGGTGAGAGCAAAGGATGTAAGGGGAGTGAGGGAGGAATGGGATGTATTTGGGGAAGCAGTGATTGCTTGCGCAAAAGATGCTTGTGGCATGAGAGGCGTGGGAGGCGGGCAGATTAGAAAGGGTAGTGAGTGGTGGGATGAAGAAGTAAGATTATTAGTGAAAGAGAAGCGAGAGGCATTTGGACGATTTTTGCAGAGAAATAGTGCATATAACTGGGAGATGTATAAAAGAAAGAGGCAGAAGGTCAAGAGAAAGTTGCAAGAGGTGAAAAAGAGGGCAAATGAGAGTTGGGATGAGAGAGTATCATTAGATTTTAGGGAGAATAAAAAGATGTTTTGGAAGGAGGTAAATAACTTGCATAAGACAAGGGAACAAATGGGAACATTGGTGAACTTGTTATTTGAAGAATAACAAGTAATGGTGATGAGAGGATGGAGTGAGTATTTTGAAGGTTTGTTGAATGTGTTAGATGATAGAGTAGCAGATATAGGGTGTTTTGGTCGAGATGGTGTGCGAAATGAGAGGGGTTAGGGAGAATGATTTGGTAAACAGAGAAGAGGTAATGAAACCTGGCAAGGTGGCAGGTTTTGATGGTATTGCAGTGAAATTTATTATTAAAGGGGGTGACTGTATTGTTGACTGGTTGGTAAGGATATTCAATATATGCATGGCTTATGGTGAAGTGCCTGAGGATTGGTGGAATGCATGTATAGTGCCATTGTATAGAGGCAAAGGGGATAAAGGTGATTGCTCAAATTACAGAGGTATAAGTTTGTTGAGTATTCCTGGGAAATTATGTGGGAGGGTACTGATTGAGAGGGTGAAGGCATGTATATAGCATCAGATTGGGGACGAGCAGTGTGGTTTCAGAAGTGGTAGGGGATGTGTGGATCAGGTGTTTGCTTTGAAGAATGTATGTGAGAAATACCTAGTGAAAAAAATGGATTTGTTTGTAGCATTTATGGATCTGGAGAAGGCATATGAAAGTGTTGATAGAGATCCCCTGTGTAAGGTATTAAGAATGTATGGTGTGGGAGGCAAGTTCCTAGAAGCAGTGAAAAGTTTTTATCGAGGATGTAAGGCATGTGAATGAGAAGGAAGAGAGGAAAGTGATTGGTTCTCAGTGAGTCGGTTTGCAGCAGGGGTGTGTAATGTCTCCATGGTTGTTTAATTTGTTTATGGATGGGGTTTTTAGGGAGGTGAATGCAAGAGTTTTGGAGAGAGGGGCAGGCATGCAGTCTTTGTGGATGAGTGGGCTTGGGAAGTGAGTCAGTTGTTCTTCACTGATGATACAGCGCTGGTGGCTGATTCGGGTGAGAAACTGCAGAAGCTGGTGACTGAGTTTGGTAAAGTGTGTGAAAGAAGAAAGCTGAGAGTAGATGTGAATAAGAGCAAGGTTATTAGGTACAGTAAGTTGAGGGACAAGTCAGTTGGGAGGTAAGTTTGAATGGAGAAAAACTGGAGGAAGTGAAGTGTTTTAGATATCTGGGAGTGGATTTGGCAGCGGATGGAACCATGGAAGTGGAAGTGAGTCACAGGGTGGGGGAGGGGGCTAAAGTTCTGGGAGCGTTAAAAAATGTGTGGAAGGCGAGAACTGTATCTCGGAAGGGAAATATGGGTATGTTTAAAGGAATAGTGGTTCCAAAAATGTTATATGGTTGCGAGGTGTGGGCTATAGATAGGGTTGTGGGAGGAGGGTGTATGTGCTGGAAATGAGATGTTTGAGGACAATATGTGGTTTGAGGTGGTTTGATCCAGTAAGTAATGAAAGGGTAAGAGAGATGTGTGGTAATAAAGAGAGTGTGGTTGAGAGAGTAGAAGACGGTTTTTTGAAATGGTTTGGTCACACGAAGAGAATGAGTGAGGAAAGATTGACCAAGAGGATATATGTGTCAGAGGTGGAGGGAACGAGAAGTGGGAGGCCAAATTATAGGTGGAAAGATGGAGTGAAAAAGATTTTGAGCAATTGGGGCCTGAACATGCAGAGGGTGAAAGGTGTGCAAGGAATAGAGTGAATTGGAAGGATGTGGTATACTGGGGTGGATATGCTGTCAATGGACTGAATCAGGGCATGTGAAGCATCTGGGGTAAACCATGGAAAGTTTTGTGGGGCCTGGATGTGGTTTTGGTGCATTATACTTGACAACTATAGACTGAGTGTGGACGAATGTGGCCTTTGTTGTCTTTTCCTAGTGCTACCTCGCGTGTGTGTGGGGGGAGGGGATAGTCATTTCATGTTTGGTGGGGTGGTGACAGGAATGAATAAAGGCAGCAAGTGTGATTTATGTTCTTTCTTTCATACGATTCGTCATTTCCCGCATTAGCAAGGTAGCATTAAGAACAGAGGACTGGGCCTTTGAGGGAATATCCTCACCTGTCCCCTTTCTCTGTTCCTTTTTTTTTGAAAAAAAAAAAAGATTATGTACATGTGTATATATGTATATGGGTGTGTATGTATATCTATGTATACGTTGAAATGTATAGGTATGTATATATGCATGTGTGGGTGTGTATGTATATGCATGGATGTGTCGGTGGGTTGGGCCATCCTTTCATCTGTTTCCTTGCGCTACCTCCTTAACGCAGGAGACAGTGTCAAAGTATAATGAATACATAAATGAATAATCATTTTAAACCAGATATTCCCAATCACCATTCTTTTTTTTCAGCACACAACTCCACAAGCTCCTCACCATTTCCATTTACAACAGTGAATACCCCATTTACACCAGGTATACTCTCAACTGCCACATTACTTACCTTTGCATTTAAATCACCCATCACTAAAACCTAGTCTTGTGCATCTAAGCTGTCTACACACTCACTCAGCTGCTCCCAAAACACTTGTCCTCTCACCAACTCCTGACTTTACTCCCAAGACTTTCCCAAACCATTCTTCCCCTTTACCCTTGTGCTTTGTCTCACTTAGACAGTTTTCTTTCCTCAAACATACTACCTATCTCCTTTCTTCTCATCTTGGTTACATCCACACACATTCAGTCACCCCAATCTGTGCCTTCTAGGAGGATGGGCACTTCCCGTTTGAATCCTTCTTCTGTCTTCTTATTATCTTTGGTATTATTTATATTTTTATCATTTTAATACTGTATTAGTAAAGTTACTGCTGTTGTTGTCTGTAACAATGCTGTCTTTATTGTTGATAATTTTGAGCCTTAAGCAGACTTTTTAAGTTATATAATGTACATTGATCCAGTTTTCCCCCTAAAGGCTGCTAAAGAAGGAGCATGATCTGGCTGCAACAGAAAAGGTTCTTGCTGCTGCAGAAGGTCAAGTAGCAGACCTCACCACCAAGCTTAACACTTCAGAAGCTGAGAGAAAAAAACTTCTTGCTGAACTCAGGGTGAGTTGTTGTTATGATGCATAGATTAAAGTTTTTACTTGATGTAGATCATAAAGTTGTATAGATTGTGTGGTCAATAGTGAGAGCTTAAACACTCTTTGATGTCACATGAAAAAATAACGTACTTTTTACAGATGATACAAAAAAGACTGCTGATTCTTGGTGCTTTTGAATACATGCATTCATGAAGGGCATCGATCATCAAAGAAAAAAATGTATTGTGAGAGATATATATCTTGCAAGTATTATAGCCTCAGAGAAAATGTTAAGACTCCTCTCCCCTTCCTCTCCATATTTCAGGAGAAAAGAACAGTTTGAATATTTTCAAGTGTATAGAATATGCCCTTTTGATATGGCTAGATTATACTTGTTTGAAAAGATGTGACAATTTAAATAGTTCCAAAGTCTAACACTGTAGGGAAAGTAGCACTCATTTACCTTCCAGGCAAATTTCTTATACCTTGATCAACCTCTGCTTTATATTTCATATATGATTACTGATGCTGGTAGAAGAAAGAGATTATTGCTGGAATCATAGAATTTATAAACCGTTAGCCTATTCTTGTTGCCAGCATAGTCATCTTTTAGATTTGTGCAGGGAATAGTAATGTATTGGGAATATTCATATATATCTAATACTGTTACCTTAGAATGTAGGTATTGAGGTATAGTCACAGCCAGATGCCACCAAGATATTTGATAATTAGTGTACAATAAGGATAATCTTGGTTACCTCCATCCAGTACTATAATCTTACACCAGTATTAGAATATATTTGCTCTGCAGCAAGTTTATGGTACCACATTCAGAAGGGATGCAAAAGTATCTTTTGACAAAGAACCCTAAGGATATAAAGCTCTTGGCTGGAAGGTTTTGACGCATTTCCTCTGAAGTGGTGCACATAGGTGTGTGATCAAAATTAATAATGTCTATAGCGAAATTATCACATATGGTTACACTATTGAAGTTCCTTTTTTGTTTATTACTTGTTTCATATTTACAAATGCTGCAGCATTTTGTTATACAGCATAATGTCAAAATTTAAAAAAGGTACTGTCAATTTTCTCCCTGGTATCATCAGTTTTTGTTGGTATCCCCCAGCTAACCTCAAGTACTGTTCTGTTTCCAACTTGGTACATTTGGAACAAATTATTAACAACAGAAATGTGGCCTGTGTTAAAGTGTAACTGTACAGTGTGTCTAGAATGATGACTGGTTTCTGTGAAACAAGTTATTTTATTACAAATTTAGATTTAAGAACTATTACACTGCATATGGAAATGACTGGTTAATATTTCTCATGATGAATTTCAGTATGGTTTTTATGAATAAAGAGATTGACTTTTTTCAGTACGGTTTTTATGAATAAAGAGATTGATTTTTGATTTGTAGATAAAGGACTTTATACAGAACAGCTCGTGAATGTAATGAGTGCTTAAAAAGTAACCATTCTGCAGTATGCCTTAGAGATATGTTGTAATTATGTATATGAGGGATACAGGAGGAGGGATGGAGATATAATTCATGGGTAGTATTGGAGGAGGGATGGGGATATAACTCATGGGGAGTATGTGAGGGGGGGATGGAGATATGAATATCCTTGATGAAATATCAAGTTAGCAAAGTTCGTTTAGTGGTTACAAATTATTGTAATACTGTAGAAGATTGTGTTCACATCATCACGTAATGAAACTTGGCCATACATATTTGTGAGCCATGAGTTTGTGCATTTGATTTACCTTTATGCAAATGAAAACGTGCATGAGAGAGAGCTAGTCTTGTATTTCTTTATGGTATTACTAGCATGCTTTAAGGGTTTGAATTAGTAGGGATGTTTAGTTAGGATATTAATAAATGCATGGTACTGATGATGTGTGTAAAACATGATCATGATGTGGTGGGTTATGAGGTGAAGTGAAGAGATATTCATTGATATTAGTTTATTTCATCAAAGCTGGAGTGATAGTGATAATCACATTTCCTTTTTGTGTTTGGTGGGGAGGGTGATGAATTCAAATAAGATATTGCTTATAAGTAATGATTTGTAGTAATTGATTATGGTCCTGCTCAGGATATTATTTACCTTTACCTATCATTTAGGCTTTTGTCACATTTGGTCTGTCTTGGATATGTGTACTTAATCCAAGTACCTGTTTTATCAAGAGTTCCCTTTTGTGAATTCACGGCTGTTGAAACCTTATCTCTTACAGGGTTGTCATACAGCCATAGATGATCATTTATAGCAGACTTATTTGTTTTGCCCTCTATTTATTTTTTTATTTTTAGTTAGTGATTAGCCCTGTATATGAATATTAACTACTGTTTCAGTATAAAAGCTTCTTATTTTATAAATGGAGAGTCTGGTGTCAAAAAAGAAAAAGGGTTTTAGTTTTGAGGAGTAGGTGGCAAGGCAAGATGGTTTGAATTTCACCTCTTCATAGAACAAGATTTAGGAAGACTTCAGTGCACAGCCAACCCTAGAATGATGAAGTACTGAAGGAAAATCCTTATAGCATTAAGTATGGTTGCTCAGCTTCATCAGGGAGGATTTTATCAGGTTTGTAAAGGTGTTGTGAACATGATGTCTCAAAAGCTCAGGCTTGGGTCCAGAATTCACTATTTTATTATATTTTTTTTATTTTTATTTTCCTTTGTCGCTGTCTCCCGTGTTTGCGAGGTAGCGCAAGGAAACAGACGAAAGAAATGGCCCAACCCAACCCCATACACATGTATAAACATACACATCCCCATATGCAAATATACATACCCATACATCTCAATGTACACATATATATACACACACAGACATATACATATATATACCCATGCACACAATTCACACTGTCTGCCTTTATTCATTCCCATCGCCACCTCGCCACACATGGAATAACATCCCCCTCCCCCCTCATGTGTGCGAGGAAGAGCTAGGAAAAGACAACAAAGGCCTCATTCGTTCACACTCAGTCTCTAGCTGTCATGCAATAATGCCCGAAACCACAGCTCCCTTTCCGCATCCAGGCCCCACAGAACTTTCCATGGTTTACCCCAGACGCTTCACATGCCCTGATTCAATCCATTGACAGCACGTCGACCCAGGTATACCACATCGATCCACTTCACTCTATTCCTTGCCCACCTTTCACCCTCCTGCATGTTCAGGCATCGATCACTCAAAATCTTTCTCACTCCATCTTTCCACCTCCAATTTGGTCTCCCACTTCTCCTCGTTCCCTCCACCTCCGACACATATATCCTCTTGGTCAATCTTTCCTCACTCATTCTCTCCATGTGCCCAAACCATTTCAAAACACCCTCTTCTGCTCTCTCAACCACGCTCTTCTTATTTCCACACATCTCTCTTACCCTTACATTACTTACTCGATCAAACCACCTCACACCACATATTGTCCTCAAACATCTCATTTCCAGCACATCCACCCTCCTGCACACAACTCTATCCATAGCCCATGCCTCGCAACCATACAACATTGTTGGAACCACTATACCTTCAAACATAGCCATTTTTGCTTTCGGAGATAATGTTCTCGACTTCCACACATTCTTCAAGGCTCCCAGGATTTTCGCCCCCTCCCCCACCCTATGATTCACTTCCGCTTCCATGGTTCCATCCTCTGCCAGATCCACTCCCAGGTATCTAAAACACTTTACTTCCTCCAGTTTTTCTCCATTCAAACTTACCTCCCAATTGACTTGACCCTCAACCCTACTGTACCTAATAACCTTGCTCTTATTCACATTTACTCTCAGCTTTCTTCTTTCACACACTTTACCAAAGTCAGTCACCAGCTTCTGCAGTTTCTCACACGAATCAGCCACCAGTGCTGTATCATCAGCGAACAACAACTGACTCACTTCCCAAGCTCTCTCATCCCCAACAGACTGCATACTTGCCCCTCTTTCCAAAACTCTTGCATTCACCTCCCTAACAACCCCATCCATAAACAAATTAAACAACCATGGAGACATCACACACCCCTGCTGTAAACCTACATTCACTGAGAACCAATCACTTTCCTCTCTTCCTACACGTACACATGCCTTACATCCTCAATAAAAACTTTTCACTGCTTCTGACAACTTGCCACCCACATCATATATTCTTAGTACCTTCCACAGAGCATCTCTATCAACTCTATCATATGCCTATCATATCATCAAATATATAAACGGTTCCTGTTTATAACATGTAACTTGAATATTGTTGAAGTAAATTTAGATAATTGATTTGGCCTGGTATCTGGACTTTGAGAAATCATATGTGTTGAGGAATATCACTTTTAAGAAGTTGATAAACAGCTTGCTTTTCATTTTTCAAAGGTTGAAATTTTAATTGTTACCTTAAAATAGTTAATTCATTTCTCTTGCAATAGTGAAGTGCTGAAATGGATATCTTTTATGGTAGTGCTCACTGTACTCAAATTTTATTCAAGAAATCTGAATAATCTTGTTGATGTTTCTGTGAAAATGGGTATATTTGAAAATATAGTACTCCCAACAATATTGTTTGATTACAAGGCATTGGCTATGAAAGAGAATCTGTAGAGGAAATTGGACATGTGGAAATTAAATGCCTGAGGACACTGAGTGGCAGAAGGAGGTTTGATCAATTAAGTAATAAAAGGGTAAGAGAGATGGTAATAAGAAGTGTTGATGAATTAGCTGAAGAGGGTGTGCTGAAAGGTCTGGATACACAGAAGGAATGAGTGAAGAGGTTGACAAAGAGGATATGTGTTGCAGAAGCGGAAGAGAGAAAGAAAATGGTGATACCAGATTAGAGTTTGAAGGATGTGGTGAAAATGATTTTGAGTGCTCTGAGCCTGAACATGCAGAAGAGTGATTTAGAGTGATGTGGTACACTGGGAAGTGACATGCTGTCAGTGGCATGTGGTGGCTTATGAAGCAGTTGGTGAAACCACTGAAAGTTTGATAGGGAGTTGAAGCTCTTTGATGAATTACACATAACTAGAAAATGAACGTGAGTGATTGAGGCATTTTTTGTCTTTCTGGCACTATTTTGCTAATGTGGGAAAGAGCCAGCAAATATGAAAATTGTTTTTACATTCCCCACCTCTTTTTCTGTCATTAGATTTTTGGCTGGTTCCATTTGGAGCGTCAGTTATCCAGCATGAAATGATTTAGCTGTTTGATATTTCTCATTATCAGAAGAGGGTAGGTTTTTAGTCTGGCACAAAAATTCCCAGATAATTGTTGATTTCTCAGAAAGTTGATTTCCATAATGAAAAAAGAGCAAATTTGTCATCCTGTAGATGGCATGTACAATGATAGAATTAAGTTTGAATAGCTATTCTATGTATATTTTATGAACAAGTAGAAATTCCATAACCTCCACACAAAATATGGAAGGCTAAAGCAGACATTCTGACATGTTTTTCTTTTTCCTCTTTTATACTTGATCGCTCTTTCCCATGTTAGTGAAGTAGTGCCAAGAATAGATGAACAAAGACTACATCTGCTCACATTCATTCTCTCAATTCTCATGTGTAATGCACCGAAACCACAGATTATTTTGAGATCTACAGGTTTATAAAATAGCTGTTTATCATGGAAATTTAATGCAAATCCTAGTAAAGTATTTAACTGATTTTCAGTCTCTCTCTCTCTCTCTCTCTCTCTCTCTCTCTCTCTCTCTCTCTCTCTCTCTCTCTCTCTCTCTCTCTCTCTCTCCTCTCTCTCTCTCTCCCTCTCTCTCTCTCCCTCTCTCTCTCTCTCTCTCTCTCCCCCCCTCTCTCTCCCTCCCTCTCTCTCTCTCCCTCCCTCCCTCCCTCCCTCCCTCCCTCCTCTCCTCTCTCTCTCTCTCTCTCTCTCTCTCTCTCTCTCTCTCTCTCTCTCTCTCTCTCTCTCAACATTATAACAGTGGTAACTGGCAAGAACCTTAAGCTCATCCATCACAGACTTGAATGGTAAACAAGATGGAAAGTGGGAAGCAAAGTACACACCTGTTATTTAGTCACTATGGCTCCTTATTATAGAATGTTTAGCTTACATTTGCATGTCATGTATAGACACAACACGATTGAATACACATAAGAAGTATATCGTAGGGGAACATTTATACATTAATGTAATTATACTCAGATTATATAGTTATGAGTGCTACTTACTGCTCGAGATATCTGCTGAAGAAGATGTTACATGCAATTGTAATAGTTTTTTGCACATTGCTGCTAGAGTGACAGACCAGAAGGGAAATGCAGATAATGTTCTGAAATATATAGAAAATAGCATATGTTTAGGGGCTGTCTTTTCAGCCAGTTGCTGTTACTAAGAATGCTATTAGGCAACTCTTTAACCTTTTCATGATTCATGAAGATTTGCTTGACTAGCCTGGTTTTATCTGTTTTGGACCCTAAAATGAATACCATAGTATCCTCCACAAACAGTTTATCTACTCCTGTGCTGGGTCACCCACCCTTCTAATAGTAGATGTAAAAGAGCGACAAACCTCTGAGCTTTTATAGGAATCACATACATTGAAGAGCTGCATAGTGAAGCAAAAAATATATTTTCAAATCAGTGCCATTTCATGCAGTACCATTAACATTTTATTACCCAGGCCTTTTTTGTGACCATCCACGATCTTTAATCCATAAATCAAATTCTCAGGCTAACCTCACGTGTTGGCCATCAAAGCTCACAGACTTTGCACCTCCCCAGCATACACTACATTAACAACATATTTACAGTGTAATAACTTGAAGAATACTGAACTAGCATTAGGCACGCCAGTCCAATCTTGAAATATTTCAACTAGACTTACAGTTAACCCATCTGAACCAACACATCTTAAATAGATATGAATTTCACTTGTTGGACATCACCCATCTGTGCAACATAACGAATTGTAATTCAGCATGTTGTAGGACCCCATATGTCTAGGGTACAAATTTCACTCAGGAGATACTAAAGACCTGCCATTCAGCTGTCCTGCACTCGTCATCAAAAAAAAATACTTCTAGACCTTGTTTTTGGTGGATGGACATGGCTCACTACCTAACTGAAGTGGGAGTCTCATAAGAGAACGTTCTGGGCTGGGATGATTAAAGAAGGAAAGTTGCACAATATACACATGCTTGATTGCAAGGGTTGATAACATCCTCAACATCAGCTCAAGTTATACCTTACAATGGTTTGGAAGTTTTTTCATTCCCATAACTTGGTTTGATGCTAAAATGCAGTGTTGTTTTTTTGCTCTATAGGGGATTCGAAATCTCTTGATTGACAGTTGTGTGCCATTAGATGTCATCTTTGTATTGTTTGATTCTACCCAGTCATATGACAAGACTTAGTATGTCTGTCATTATTGATTGGTGTCAAAGATTTTGTGCTATATTATTATGGTTAAGAAACACATTATGGAACATAAACACTTGAGATATGTATTATAATTGGATGTTAAAAGATCATGTTTAACCTTGAAAATAGCATATTTAACATATCCAGTGATAAGTTTTTGAAATATAGGGAGATGGATAGAACTGGTGAGGGAACATGAGTAAATGGGAAGTATGTACTGTATTGAGGATGAAAAAAGTGATATAGAAACGGTTTAGAGTAAGTCTAACATGACCCACCAACTAAGTAAGTGTAAGAAAATTTTATTTCTAGACTGTTGGGTAGAAGAGGTTTACAGAATCATTTAGGGTATTTTCCCAACAGGATTTGCGTGATGAAGTAGCAAAATTGAGTAGGCAACTTGCTGAGGCTAAACAACAATTGGAGAGTGAGACTCTGATGAGAGTTGATCTGGAGAATCGATGCCAATCACTAAAGGAAGAGCTACAGTTCAAGCAACAGGTTAGTAATCAGAACTAAGTAGATTTAGGGTATTTTAATCATGAGTAATTTATGACATTTCATCATCATATGTTTGATTGATTTGAGTTGATATAAAGGGAGGTGACCTGGATGGCTGATAGCTCTGTAATTTGATCTAAATGCTCATACTACAAGTATGTTACTTATGGTGAGGTGTTTTCTTCATATGTTTCTTGCCTTTTTGAGTATGTTATATATTCTAAGTAAACTTTCATTGCTTGAATATTTGCACATGGTATAATAGGGTTAGTGTAATTGAATATTAGACTTGAATAATGAAATTGGTAAAAAATAGATGGATTGCAATTGTCACGTGTAGGTTGTATTCAGATTTGCAGACATTGGTGATTGATTTGTTGTCTGATGCATGGAAAGTATTTTGTGCATGATTATGATACTTAGAATGGAGACATTGGTCTCAACTTAAGAACCAACATGGTAGTGTTTAAAGTGAAAAGGCAAGAAGTTTTTTTTATCAGTGTGGAAGTCCATGTTTCATTGTAACAAACAAGGCTGGTCAAAAATGTGTTTGTTATGTATGGAAGCAGTATGTTCCTGATCAACTTCATTAATTTAGGAATGTATTAATGATTATAGATTTATTAAATTCACTGATGTGAAATGGTGTATATGTTCAGAGAAAAACTATATGATGATAATGAGGAGGTGTTGAACAGACAGGCTTCACACAGGTACATAAATGGTGTTTTTTTTTTTTTATATATGTATATATACGCAGTATGCAAAGTTCATAGTGTTTGGGATGGAGCTGTTCTTGAAGCACTTTGCACAAGCTCTTATGGGTTTGATAATAGTGTGTTCCCAAAATGCTCTGCAGGTGTGAGGGATCTTAGGTGGTATGAGGTGACGCTGACAAGGGTGTTGAGTTAGCTTCTACCTGAACTGGTGGATGTGATCCAGGTAGTGGTTGGAAATAGTCTAGAGGACCAATGGATGAGTAGAGGTAGTGATTTCACTTGACAAATTAGTTAGGCGTGCAGGGTGAAAAAGTAATAAGTTTATAAGTCATTGTGATAGCTCATGTACCATTTGTATTTTTATGAGTGATTTGAGAGGTTTTGTATACTTGATCCACCTTTGGAATTTGTAACAGTATTAATGGTGAGAAATTTCTCTGTATGCAGGTATATGAGCAAGAGGTAACGGAGACAAAGAAAAGGAAACAGACTGAACTCTCAGAGATAGATGGACGTCTCCAAATAGAGTATGAAGCAAAGCTTCAAGATGCTTTAAGGGAACTACGTGAGCAGTATGAAGAGCAGCTGAAGAATAATCGTACTGAAGTTGAATTTTTGTATGAGACTAAGGTATTGTATTAAGTGAAATATATAAAATTAAGAACTAGAGCAATTTAAGATAATTAAGATATTGATTTTGTTCTTCCAGAAAAAGCCCAGATGGGGCCTAGAAATCCTCCCCATAAGTATTATTATTATTTTCCATAGGAATGAACAGAGGAAGGAGCTAATCATGGATTTTTCTTCTTAAGTTTCTTTTGTCTGGTCCTGATCCTATCTTGCTAAGGTGGGAAGAGGCAAACATGTTCAAAGGAAAGAGAATTATCATTTATCATCATAAATTTTTCCTACTAATACAGCTCATGAAAAACTTGACATTCACCATAATTGACAAGTAGAATTTCAGGGTAAAGTTATTTGAATAAAGAAGGAAAATATGAATTGAAACACCGTTGGTTAGTGGTAAGATTTAACACCCTCATACACATCCTTACAAGGGTCACTACACACACTCGTTGATGTTTGTAACCTTTCCATGGTTTACCCCAGACACTTCACATGCCCTGGTTCAATCCATTGACAGCACGTCCACCCTGGTATACCACATCGTTCCAATTCACTCTGTTCCTTGCACACCTTTCACCCTCCTATGTGTTCAGGCCCCTATTGCTCAAAATCTTTTTCACTCCATCCCTCCACCTCCAATTTGGTCTTCCACTTCTCCTTGTTCCCTCCACCTCTGACACATATCCTCTTTATCAATCTTCCCTCACTCATCCTCCCCATGTGACCAAACCATTTTAATACACCCTCTTCTACTCTCTCAACTACACTCATTTTACTACCACACATCTCTCTTACCCTTTCATTACTTACTCGATCAAACCACCATACACCACGTATTGTCCTCAAACATCTCATTTCCAACACATCCACCCTCCTTTGCACAACCATATCTATCACCCAAGCCTTACAACCATATAATATTGTTGGAACCACTATTTCTTCAAACATACCCATTTTCACTTTCCAAAATAATGTTCCTGCCTTCCACACATTTTTTTTTCCATACTATTTGCCATGTCCCGCATTAGCGAGGTAGCGTTAAGAACAGAGGACTGAGCCTTTTAGGGAATATCCTCACTTGGCCCCCTTCTCTGTTCCTTCTTTTGGAAAATTAAAAACGATAGGGGAGGATTTCCAGTGCCTGCTCCCTCCCCTTTTAGTCGCCTTCTGCGCCACACAGGGAATACATGGGAAGTATTCTTTCTCTCCTATCCCCAGGGTTGAATTTATTTATTTATTTATTTATTTTGCTTTGTCACTGTCTCCTGCGTTAGCAAGGTAGCACAGGGAAACAGACGAAAGAATGGCCCAACCCACCCACATACGCATGTATATACATACACGTCCTTACACAAATATACATACCTATACATCTCAACGTATACATATATATATACACAGAGACATATACATTTATACACATGCACATAATTCATACTGTATACCTTCATTCATTCCCATCGCCACCCCGCCACACATGAAATAACAACCCCCATCCCACTCATGTGCGCTAGGAAAAGACAACAAAGGCCACATTCGTTCACAATCAGTCTCTAGCTGTCAAGTAATAATGCACCGAAACCACAGCTCCTTTTCCACATCCAGGCCCCACAAAACTTTCCATGGTTTACCCCAGACACTTCACATGCCCTGGTTCAATCCATTGACAGCACGTTGACCCCAGTATACCACATCGTTCCAATTCACTCTATTCCTTGCATGCCTTTCACCCTCCTGCAAGTTCAGGCCCTGATCACTTAAAATCTTTTTCACTCAATCTTTCCACCTCCAATTTGGTCTCCCACTTCTCCTTGTTCCCTCCACCTCTGACACATATATCCTCTTGGTCAATCTTTCCTCACTCATTCTCTCCATGTTCCCAAACCATTTCAAAACACCCTCCTCTGCTCTCTCAACCACACTCTTTTTATTACCACACATCTCTCTTACTCTTTCATTACTTACACGATCAAACCACTTCACACCACATGTTGTCCTCAAACATCTCATTTCCAGCACATCCACACTCCTTAGCACAACTCTATCCATAGCCCACGCCTTGCAACCATATAACATTGTTGGGACCACTATTCCTTCAAACATACCCATTTTTGCTTTTGGAGATAATGTTCTCGACTTCCACACATTCTTCAAAGCTCCCAGAACTTTCGCCCCTCCCCCACCCTATGATTCAGTTCCGCTTCCATGGTTCCATTCGCTGCCAAATCCACTCCCAGATATCTAAAACACTTTACTTCCTCTAGTTTTTCTCCATTTAAAACTTACCTCCCGGTTGACTTGTCCCTCAACCCTACTGTACCTAATAGCCTTGCTCTTATTCACATTTACTCTCAGCTTTCTTCTTTCACACACTTTACCAAACTCAGTCACCAGCTTCTGCAGTTTCTCACATGAATCAGCCACCAGCGCTGTATCATCGGCGAACAACAACTGACTCACTTCCCAAGCTCTTTCATCTACAACAGACTGCATACTTGCCCCTCTTTCCAAAACTTTTGCCAAAATATTCAGGTTCCTTACCTCAAACATACTGCTATCTCTCCTTTTTTCTCATCTTGGTTACATCCACACACATTTAGAGACCCCAATCTGAGCCTTCTCTAGCCTCATGCCATGACAGCACATTTCTGTGTTTTCTAAATAGAAGATTAAGTGGTTATTAGCTAGATTTAGAGGACCAGGCATATGAAAATAAAGTACTTGATGATTATGATCCATCTTTGGATTGTGTGGAGAATGATTTTATGGACATTGGCTCTTCAAATGTTGAAAACTGGCCAATATGAGGGAGGAGAAGGTATTTCTGGCAAAAGTGGGAGCATTGTTGCCAGTGCCTTTCTGACTTGGATAACAATGCATATGACTGCTGCAGCTGCAAGATTTACAGTGTTGTAATTTCAGGGTTAATGAAATGATTATCAGTGAATCATATTGATTATTTTTTTTTTTTTTTTTTTTCCGCTGTTTCCCGCGTTTGCGAGGTAGCGCAAGGAAACAGACAAAAGAAATGGCCCAACCCACCCCCATACACATGTATATACATATGTCCACACACGCAAATATACATACCTACACAGCTTTCCATGGTTTACCCCAGACGCTTCACATGCCTTGATTCAATCCACTGACAGCACGTCAACCCCGGTATACCACATCGCTCCAATTCACTCTATTCCTTGCCCTCCTTTCACCCTCCTGCATGTTCAGGCCCCGATCACACAAAATCTTTTTCACTCCATCTTTCCACCTCCAATTTGGTCTCCCTCTTCTCCTCGTTCCCTCCACCTCCGACACATATATCCTCTTGGTCAATCTTTCCTCACTCATTCTCTCCATGTGCCCAAACCATTTCAAAACACCCTCTTCTGCTCTCTCAACCACGCTCTTTTTATTTCCACACATCTCTCTTACCCTTACGTTACTTACTCGATCAAACCACCTCACACCACACATTGTCCTCAAACATCTCATTTCCAGCACATCCATCCTCCTGCGCACAACTCTATCCATAGCCCACGCCTCGCAACCATACAACATTGTTGGAACCACTATTCCTTCAAACATACCCATTTTTGCTTTCCGAGATAATGTTCTCGACTTCCACACATTCTTCAAGGCTCCCAGAATTTTCGCCCCCTCCCCCACCCTATGATCCACTTCCGCTTCCATGTTTCCATCCGCTGCCAGATCCACTCCCAGATATCTAAAACACTTCACTTCCTCCAGTTTTTCTCCATTCAAACTCACCTCCCAATTGACATGACCCTCAACCCTACTGTACCTAATAACCTTGCTCTTATTCACATTTACTCTTAACTTTCTTCTTTCACACACTTTACCAAACTCAGTCACCAGCTTCTGCAGTTTCTCACATGAATCAGCCACCAGCGCTGTATCATCAGCGAACAACAACTGACTCACTTCCCCAAGCTCTCTCATCCCCAACAGACTTCATACTTGCCCCTCTTTCCAAAACTCTTGCATTCACCTCCCTAACAACCCCATCCATAAACAAATTAAACAACCATGGAGACATCACACACCCCTGCCGCAAACCTACATTCACTGAGAACCAATCACTTTCCTCTCTTCCTACACGTACACATGCCTTACATCCTCGATAAAAACTTTTCACTGCTTCTAACAACTTGCCTCCCACACCATATATTCTTAATACCTTCCACAGAGCATCTCTATCAACTCTATCATATGCCTTCTCCAGATCCATAAATGCTACATACAAATCCATTTGCTTTTCTAAGTATTACTCACATACATTCTTCAAAGCAAACACCTGATCCACACATCCTCTACCACTTCTGAAACCACACTGCTCTTCCCCAATCTGATGCTCTGTACATGCCTTCACCCTCTCAATCAATACCCTCCCATATAATTTGCCAGGAATACTCAACAAACTTATACCTCTGTAATTTGAGCACTCACTCTTATCCCCTTTGCCTGTGTACAATGGCACTATGCACGCATTCCGCCAATCCTCAGGCACCTCCCCATGAGTCATACATACATTAACTAACCTTACCAACCAGTCAACAATACAGTCACCCCCTTTTTTAATAAATTCCACTGCAATACCATCCAAACCTGCTGCCTTGCCAGCTTTCATCTTCCGCAAAGCTTTTACTACCTCTTCTCTGTTTACCAAATCATTTTCCCTAACCCTCTCACTTTGCACACCACCTCGACCAAAACACCCTATATCTGCCACTCTTATCATCAAACACATTCAACAAACCTTCAAAATACTCACTCCATCTCCTCACATCACCACTACTTGTTATCACCTCCCCATTTGCGCCCTTCACTTGATTATAAAAAGAAAAAATCCTTGAATTTAAATTTCTAAAAAGGGAACCAGAAGAAGGAGTCAAGCAGGGAGTGCTCATCCTTTTCGAAGGCTCAGATTGGGTTGTCTGAATGTGTGTGGATGTAAGCAAGATGAGAAGAAAGAGATAGGTAGTATTTTTGAGGAAAGAAACATGGAAGTTCTGGCTTTGAGTAAAGCAAAGCTCAAGTGTTGAGGTGAAGAGTGGTTTGGGAAAGTCTTGGGAGTGAAGTCAGGGGTTGGTAAGAGGACAAGAACTAAGGAAGGAGTAACGCTTATCCTGAAGCAGGAGTTGTGGGAGTCTGTGATAGAGTGTAAGAAGTGAATTTTAGATTGTTGTGGGTTAAACTGAAATTGGATTGAGAGAGATGGGTGATTATTGGTGCCTTTGCACTTGGTCATGAGAGGCAAGTGTTTTGGAGCAGTTGTGTGAGTGTATCGGCAGCTTTGATGCATGGGACCAGGTTTTAGTGATGGGTGATTTAAATGCGAAGGTGAATAATGTGGCAGTTGAGGGTATAATTGGTGTACATGGGGTGTTCAATGTTGTAAATGGAAATGGTGAAGAGCTTGTGGATTTGTGTGCTGAAAAAAGACTTGTGATTTGGAATACCTGGTTTTTGAAAAGAAAAATATATGCAAGTATACATATGTGAGTAGGAGAAATGGTCAAAGGGCATTATTAGATTATGTGTTGATTGATTGGCATGTAAAAAGAGACTTTTGGATGTTAATGTGCTGAGAGGGGCAGATGAAGGTATGTCTGATCACTATCTTGTGGAGGCAAAGGTGAAAATTTGTAGAGGCTTTCAAAAATGAAGAGAATGTTGGGGCAAGAGACTGGTGAGAGTAAGTGAGCTTAGAAAGGAGACTTGTATGAGGAAGTATCAGGAGAGATTAAATGTAGAATGGCAAAAGGTGGGAGCAAATGACGTGAGGGGAATGGGTGAGGAATGGGATGTATTTAGGGAAGCAGTGAGGGCTTGTGCAAAAGATGCTTGTGGTATGAGAAATGTGGGATGTGGGCAGATTAGAAAGGGTAGTGAGTGGTGGGGTGAAGAAGTAAGATTTAGTGAAACATAAAAGAGAGTCGTTTAGATGATATTTGTAGGGAAGTAGTGCAAATGACTGGGAGATTTATAAAAGAAAATGGCAAGAGGTCAAGAGAAAGGTATAAGAGTTGAAAAAGAGGGCAAATGAGAGTTGGGGTGAGAGAGTATCATTAAATTTTAGGGATGATAAAAAGATGTTTTGGAAGGACGTAAATAATGTGTGTACAGCAAGAGAAGAAATGGGAACATCAGTGAAGGGAGCAAGTGGGGGAGTGATAATAAGTAGTGATGGAATGAGGGGGGAGAGGGATGGTATTCCATGTGTGGGGTGGCGATGGGAATGAATAAAGGCAGACAGTGTGAATTG
Source organism: Panulirus ornatus (assembly GCF_036320965.1). Lineage (NCBI taxonomy): Eukaryota > Metazoa > Arthropoda > Malacostraca > Decapoda > Palinuridae > Panulirus > Panulirus ornatus. Next base: position 26,049,035 of record NC_092278.1, read on the forward strand.
TGTGCATGGGTATATATGTATGTGTCTGTGTGTGTATATATATGTGTACATTGAGATGTATAGGTATGTATATTTGCGTGTGTGGACGTGTATGTATATACATTGTGTATGGGGGTGGGTTGGGCCATTTCTTTTGTGTTTCCTTGTGCTACCTTGCAAACGCAGGAGACAGCAACAAAGCAAAATAAATAAATAAATAAATATATTTTGTTTGTGGATGGGGTTGTTAAGGAGGTGAATGCAAGAGTTTTGGAAAGAGGGGCAAGTATGAAGTCTGTTGGGGATGAGAGAGCTTGGGAAGTGAGTCAGTTGTTGTTCGCTGATGATACAGCGCTGGTGGCTGATTCATGTGAGAAACTGCAGAAGCTGGTGACTGAGTTTGGTAAAGTGTGTGAAAGAAGAAAGTTAAGAGTAAATGTGAATAAGAGCAAGGTAATTAGGTACAGTAGGGTTGAGGGTCAAGTCAATTGGGAGGTAAGTTTGAATGGAGAAAAACTGGAGGAAGTAAAGTGTTTTAGATATCTGGGAGTGGATCTGGCAGCGGATGGAACCATGGAAGCGGAAGTGGATCATAGGGTGGGGGAGTGGGCGAAAATCCTGAGAGCCTTGAAGAATGTGTGGAAGTCGAGAACATTATCTCGGAAAGCAAAAATGGGTATGTTTGAAGGAATAGTGGTTCCAACAATGTTGTATGGTTGCGAGGCGTGGGCTATGGATAGAGTTGTGCGCAGGAGGATGGATGTGCTGGAAATGAGATGTTTGAGGACAATGTGTGGTGTGAGGTGGTTTGATCGAGTAAGTAACGTAAGGGTAAGAGAGATGTGTGGAAATAAAAAGGGCGTGGTTGAGAGAGCAGAAGAGGGTGTTTTGAAATGGTTTGGTCACATGGAGAGAATGAGTGAGGAAAGATTGACCAAGAGGATATATGTGTCGGAGGTGGAGGGAACGAGGAGAAGTGGGAGACCAAATTGGAGGTGGAAAGATGGAGTGAAAAAGATTTTGTGTGATCGGGGCCTGAACATGCAGGAGGGTGAAAGGAGGGCAAGGAATAGAGTGAATTGGAGCAATGTGGTATACCGGGGTTGACATGCTGTCAGTGGATTGAATCAAGGCATGTGAAGCGTCTGGGGTAAACCATGGAAAGCTGTGTAGGTATGTATATTTGCGTGTGTGGACGTATGTATATACATGTGTATGGGGGTGGGTTGGGCCATTTCTTTCGTCTGTTTCCTTGCGCTACCTCGCAAACGCGGGAGACAGCGACAAAGTATAAAAAAAAAAAAAAAAAATTATATATATTTTGGTCGAGGTGGTGTACGATGTGAGAGAGTCAGGAAGAATAATTTGGTCAAGAGTATAGAGGTAATGAAAGCTTTGCGGAAGATGAAATCCGGCAAGGCGGCGGGTTTAGATGGTATTGCAGTGGAATTTATTAAAAAAGTGGTTGACTGTGTTGTTGATTGGTTGGTAAGGATATTCAGTGTATGAATGGACCATGGTAAAGTGCATAAGGATTGGTGGAATGCATGCATGGTGCCATTACACAAAGGCAAAGGGGATAAAGACAAGTGTTCAAACTACAGAGGCATAAATTTGTTGAGTATTTGTGGGAAATTATGTGGGAGGGTATTGATTGAGAGGGTGAAGGCATGTACAGAGCATCAGATTGGGAAGAGCAGTATGGTTTCTGAAGTGGTAGAGGATGTGTGGATCAGGTGTTTGCTTTGAAGAATGTATGTGACAAAGAAAAACAGACAAATTGGTATGTAGCATTTATGGATCTGCAGAAGGCATATGATAGAGTTGATAGAGATGCTTTGTGGAAGATATTAAGAGTACATGGTGTGGGAGGTAAGTTGCTAGAAGCAGTGAAAAGTTTTTACCAAGGATGTAAGGCATGTGTACTAGTAGGAAGAGAGGAGAGTGATTGGTTCCATTGAATGTTGGTCTGCAGCAGGGGTGTGTGATGTCTCCATGGTTGTTTGATTTGTTTATGGATAGGGTTGTTAGGGAGGTGAATGCAAGAGTTTTGGAGAGAGGGGCAAGTATGCAGCCTGTTGTGGGTGAGAGGGCCTGGGAAGTGAGTCAGTTGTTGTTCACTGATGATACAGCTCTAGTGGCAGATTCGTTTGAGAAACTGCAGAAGTTTTTGACAAAGTTTGGAAAAGTGTGGGAAAGGAATTGAGGGACAAATTAATTGGGTTGTAAGTTTGAATGGAGAAAAACTGGAGGAAGTGAAGTGTTTTAGATATCTGGAGGTGGACTTAGTAGTGGATTGAACCATGGAAGAGGAAGTGAGTCACAGGCTTGGGGAGGGGGCAATGGTTCTGTGAGGAATGAAGAATGTGTGGAAGGAGAGAATGTTATCTTTGGGAGCGAAAGTGGATATGTTTGAAGGAATAGTGGTTCCAACAATGTTATATGGTTGCGAGGCATGGGCTATAGATTGGGTTGTATGGAGTTGGTGTGTTGGAAATTAAATGTTGAGGACAATATGTGGTGTGAGGTGGTTTGATCAAGTAAGTGATGAAAGAGTAAGAGAGAGGTGGAAATAAAAGAGTGTGGTGGAGAGAGTAGAAGAGGGTGTGTTGAAATGGTCTGGACATATGGAGAGAATGAGTGATTAAAGATTGACATAAGAGGGTATATGTGTCAGAGGTGGAGGGGACAAGGAGAAGCAGGAGACCAATTTGGAGGTGGAAGGATGGAGTGAGAGAGATTTTGAGTGAGTGGAGCTCGAACATACAGGAGGGTGAGAGGCATGCAAGGAGTAGAGTAAATTGGAATGGTGCATTATACCATGGTCAACGTGCTGTCAGTGGACTGAACCAGGGCACATGAAATGTCTGGGGTAAACTATGGAGGGGTGTGTGGGGCCTGGATATGGATAGGGAGCTGTGGTTTCATTGCATTACACATGAAAGGTAGAGACTTAGTGTGAACAAATGTGGCCTTTTTGCCTGTATTCCTGGCACTACCTTGCTGAAGTAGGGGATAGCGATGTTGTTTTCCTGTGGAGCAGGGTAGCAACAGGAATGGATGAAGGCAAGCAAGTATGAATATATACATGTGTATGTTGATATGCATATGTGGTCATTTATGTATATATATATATATGTATATTAGTGGATGGGCCATTCTTTGTCTGTTTCCTGGCGCTACCTTGCTGATGTGGGAAACAGTAATTATGTATAAAAAAAATGATAATTCATCATAAATTTTGTTGGACAGATATACGATAAAAGATGTGGCAACTCACCTTAAGCCTCCTCATGCATTGAGCTGAAACATCTACTTAAGTTTTGTATATTATTGAAGTGAAATTAGTGAACAACATATATTTCTGAAATTATTGTTTCATTGCTATTTGAATGTCTTAGAAATTGTAAAGGTAAGTAACATTTTTGAATGTATTGAGTTTTGATATTGAGGGTTGGAAAGTAGACATTAGTGATTAGGAAAGGGGATAAAGTACATGATACCTGTCATGTGGATAGAGTAGGTAATGCTTATACAGTGTTATGGTAGGGAGGTACATTCATGTTTAATTTTGTTTTTGACAGATTGAAGAATTGAATAGGCGAGATCAGCGTGTAACTGAGGACAGTGATGCCCTTGCATCCACACTACGAGATGCCAAGAGAAAGGTCCAGGAACTCTCATCTCGCCTGTCGTACCTGGAAAGCACGAACAATACTTTAGAGGTAACATCTGTTTTGTTTGTTCTTGTACGAGGCAGCTTAAAGAAAAGTAAAACCACTAGGTTTATGTCAATTATTGTTCAAATGAGTCATTTAACTGTAAAAAGAGCAGCTTGTTCCCAAAAATGTTTTGAAGTGCATGATATGCTTTCTTGTCAATAGCAACGAATAGAAGACCTTGAAGGACAGCTAGAATCTGAGAGAGATGCTCATGCTGCTGAAATCTTGGTGCTCAAAGAGGAGATCACGCGCTTGCAGAATGAGATGAGTACACAGCTTCAGGAATATCAGGATCTCATGGATATTAAGGTGGCCCTTGATATGGAGATAGCTGCTTACAGAAAGTTACTTGAAGCAGAAGAAGCAAGGTTAGTAATCTAAATCAGTCATCCATATATTTGAAGTAAGCTCACAAATATAGCACAAATAAGACCTTTAGTTACATATTACCCAAAATCTTTATCACATATTTCTTAATACTCATATTAGAAGTTAACATTTCATTTGCCTTTTGATGGTTCTAGAAGTTTGTATATCTCCAAACTCTTGGACCACGGTGCATTTTGTGCCGTTTGTTATCATTCAAGCTGTTTGAGACCTTGGTTAGTAGGCCTACGTTCCCTCCACAGCCTGGCTTGTCGTATATTGTAAATGCTGTAGATATTTGCCCTGTGGTCTCTTTAAGATTTTCACTTAGCTTTTTATTTTATTTGAAATTGCAGTACTTAGAAGTTAGATATTTTCAGACTCATGATATAGCCAGCTTTTTGATTTTTTATGTTACCTTTTGACCTTATTGGTGAGATTAAGCAGTCTTCCTTTTGACCTTATTGGTGAGATTAAGCAGTCTTCTATGACTGTCTTGATGAAAGGGTATGTATTTTAGTGTAAATCAGGAATTATACATTCAAGGATTTTCCCGTGGTAAACTATGGTGTATCTACTGTTTTCTGTCAGAGAATATTTTTAATGCTGCAGATCATTCTGCACCTCTCAAATTGTCTTCTTATCACTTATCACTGTCCGTATGTATTCCAAAGACCACACACCCAAATAAACCATTCTTTCAAAATATGGTCTCATTGTGAATTTAGGCATCATTAGTTATATAAGTTAGCAATGACACAGCTATCTAAGTGTTTTTATAATTGTTCTCTCTTAGGTAAATAGCTTTACCTTATTAGTTAGGATGAAACTTCATTTGTTTTTGGAGAGTGACAGATTTGTACAACTTTTTTCTGAATTTTCTCCTATCTCTTATGTGAAATGATTATTGTATGAACTCTGAAATTATTTTCCTTGATAACTGATATTTAGGGATTCCTCTATATGATTCCAGGAAAAAAATACATAATTTCTGCACAAACCTTTTGAGCCATTGTTCTTGAGTTATAAGTAAAACTTTTAAGTTTGATTTAGTGTGTATGACTTGGCTTTTACAGGTTAAACATCAAAGTTGGTTTGGTAACTGCAGCTTCTTCAGGGAAAGAAACACCAGCCAGAAGGACTCCAATTAGGGCAGTGAAGCGCAAGAGAACAGTTATGGAAGAAGATACAGTCAGAAAGTCAGCTTTTCAGTCCACTGCCCGGTCAACTGGAGATCTTGACATCGTAGAGGACTGCCCAGAGGGGAAGTTTGTGAAGATACAAAATAAGAGTGATAAGGTATATAATTAAGGCTTGTATGCTGAGCTATCTTGTTTTATAAAGTTTGAATTAGATGCATCATACAATTGAATTTTTTTGGATTTTTTTTGCAGAATCTTTTTAAGACTGAAGGCAGTCTGCTTCTCTTTTTAGTAAGAAAACAAATGCAGCTGTTGAAAAATATAGGCTGGTTGATAATCTGTTCCTAGACTTCTTTTCTTTCAAACTATTCGCCATTTCCCGCATTAGCGAGGTAGCGTTAAGAACAGAGGACTGGGCCTTTGAGGGAATACCCTCACCTGGCCCAATTCTCTGTTCCTTCTTTTGGGGAAAAAAAAAAAAAAATTTTTTTTTTGATGCTTCCTTTCCTGCTTGAGGTTGGGCTGAACCAAGGCATGTGAAATATCTGGAGTAAACCATGGAAAGGTCTGTGGGGCCTGGATGTAGATAGGGAGCTGAGGTTTCTGTGCATTATACATGGCTAGAGATTGAGTGTGAACGAATGTGGCCTTTGTTGTCTTTTTCTAGTGCTACCTCACACACATGAGGGGGCAGGGGGTTGTTATTCCATGTGTGGCGAGATGGTGATGGGAATAAATAAAGGCAGACAGTATGAATTATGTACATGTGTTTATACATATATTGTCTGTGTGTGTATATATGTATATGTTGAGATGTATAGGTATTTATATGTACGTATGTGGGTGGGGTGGGTCATTCTTTTTCGTCTGTTTCCTTGCGCTACCTCGCAAAACGCGGGAGACAGCAACAAAGTATAATAAAATAAAATAAATATTGTTTTTCATATGCTTTTCATGTATTTGGATTCCTTATTTACATCCTCTAAAATGTTTTGCAGGATTTTGCCATTGGTGGCTTCCAGATTATTCGTAATGCTGGAGAGGCAGAAACTACGTATAAGTTTCATTCCAAATCGAAGATTCCAGCAGGTGCCACGGTTACTATCTGGTCATGCATACAGATGCTGTACATGAACCACCACTAAATATTGTTATGAAAATCAAAAGTGGGGCTGTGGCTGATGCGATGACTACAAAGCTCCTGAGTACAAGTGAGGTATGATTTAGAAGCCATAGTATTTGCTTTCATAGTCTTTGCTTGTACCTTGTTGCTTAACTCTTAATCGACTGATTATGGCTACTGTTAATATTTAGTGTACCCTCAATGCGGCAGTTTCAATAGATTTTAAATGAGATTCTATTATTCCTTCCCGAAAAAAGTATGTACACTAGTATAGTAGCATGTTATGTAGGTGTATGGTGAGGTTATCAAATGGAAATTTTTTCTGATGGCAGCACTGTCAGGCACACATTGCATCCTCCAGTGGCATAATGCATACACATCTCACTGTACAATCATGTTTGTAATTACCATTAATACCTGTTATTAGGTACAGTAGGGTTGAGGGTCAAGTCAATTGGGAGGTGAGTTTGAATGGAGAAAAACTGGAGGAAGTGAAGTGTTTTAGATATCTGGGAGTGGATCTGGCAGCGGATGGAACCATGGAAGCGGAAGTGGATCATAGGGTGGGGGAGGGGGCGAAAATCCTGGGGGCCTTGAAGAATGTGTGGAAGTCGAGAACATTATCTCGGAAAGCAAAAATGGGTATGTTTGAAGGAATAGTGGTTCCAACAATGTTGTATGGTTGCGAGGCGTGGGCTATGGATAGAGTTGTGCGCAGGAGGATGGATGTGCTGGAAATGAGATGTTTGAGGACAATGTGTGGTGTGAGGTGGTTTGATCGAGTGAGTAACGTAAGGGTAAGAGAGATGTGTGGAAATAAAAAGAGCATGGTTGAGAGAGCAGAAGAGGGTGTTTTGAAGTGGTTTGGGCACATGGAGAGGATGAGTGAGGAAAGATTGACCAAGAGGATATATGTGTCGGAGGTGGAGGGAACGAGGAGAAGAGGGAGACCAAATTGGAGGTGGAAAGATGGAGTGAAAAAGATTTTGTGTGATCGGGGCCTGAACATGCAGGAGGGTGAAAGGAGGGCAAGGAATAGAGTGAATTGGAGCGATGTGGTATACCGGGGTTGACGTGCTGTCAGTGGATTGAATCAAGGCATGTGAAGCGTCTGGGGTAAACCATGGAAAGCTGTGTAGGTATGTATATTTGCGTGTGTGGACGTATGTATATACATGTGTATGGGGGGGGTTGGGCCATTTCTTTCGTCTGTTTCCTTGCGCTACCTCGCAAACGCGGGAGACAGCAACAAAGTATAATAAAATAAAATAAATATTGTTTTTCATATGCTTTTCATGTATTTGGATTCCCTTATTTACATCCTCTAAAATGTTTTGCAGGATTTTGCCATTGGTGGCTTCCAGATTATTCGTAATGCTGGAGAGGCAGAAACTACGTATAAGTTTCATTCCAAATCGAAGATTCCAGCAGGTGCCACGGTTACTATCTGGTCATGCGATACAGATGCTGTACATGAACCACCACTAAATATTGTTATGAAAAATCAAAAGTGGGCTGTGGCTGATGCGATGACTACAAAGCTCCTGAGTACAAGTGAGGTATGATTTAGAAGCCATAGTATTTGCCTTTCATAGTCTTTGCTTGTACCTTGTTGCTTAACTCTTAATCGACTGATTATGGCTACTGTTAATATTTAGTGTACCCTCAATGCGGCAGTTTCAATAGATTTTAAATGAGATTCTATTATTCCTTCCCGAAAAAAGTATGTACACTAGTATAGTAGCATGTTATGTAGGTGTATGGTGAGGTTATCAAATGGAAATTTTTTCTGATGGCAGCACTGTCAGGCACACATTGCATCCTCCAGTGGCATAATGCATACACATCTCACTGTACAATCATGTTGTAATTACCATTAATACCTGTTATTAGGTACAATAGGGTTGAGGGACAAGTCAGTTGGGAGGTAAGATTGAATGGAGAAAAACTGGAGGAAGTGAAGTGTTTTAGATATCTGGGAGTGGATTTGGCAGTGGATGGAACCATGGAAGCGGAAGTGAATCATAGGGTGGGGGAGGGGGCAAAAGTTCTAGGAACGTTGAAGAATGTGTGAAAGTCGAGAACATTATCTTGGAAAGCAAAAATGGGTATGTTTGAAGGAATAGTTGTTCCAATAATGTTATATGATTGCGAGGTGGGGCTATAGATAGAGTTGTACGGAGGAGGATGGATGTGCTGGAAATGAGATGTTTGAGGACAATATGTGGTGTGAGGTGGTTTGATCAAATGTAATAAAAGGGTAAGAGAGCGGTGTGGTAATAAGAAGAGTGTGGTTGAGAGAGCAGAAGAGGGTGTTTTGAAATGGTTTAGTCACATGGAGAGAATAAGCGAGGAAAGATTGACAAAGAGGATATATGTCATAGAACGAGGAGAAGTGGGAGACCAAATTGGAGGTGGAAAGATGGAGTGAAAAAGATTTTGAGTGATTAGGGCCTGAACATGCAGGAGGGTGAAAGGTGTACAAGGAATAGAGTGAATTGGAACGATGTTGTACACCGAGGTCGATGTGCTGTCAATGGATTGAACCAGGACATGTAAAGCGTCTGGGGTAAACCATGGAAAGTTGTGTGGGACCTGGATGTGGAAAGGGAGCTGTGGTTTCTGTGCATTATACATGGCTAGAGATTGAGTGTGAACGAATGTGGCCTTTGTTGTCTTTTCCTAGCGTTACTTCGCGCACATGCGGGGGGAGTGTGTTGTCATTTCACGTGTGGCGGCGTGGCAACGGGAATGAATAAGGACAGGCAGTATGAATTATGTACATGTGTTTATACATATATTGTCTGTGTGTGTATATATGTATATGTTGAGATGTATAGGTATTTATATGTACGTATGTGGGTGGGGTGGGTCATTCTTTTTCGTCTGTTTCCTTGTGGTACCTTGCTAACGCAGGAGACAGTGACAAAGTATAATAGATATAAATAACCGGTGTGGTATATCATTTAATGTTCTGGATGGTAAGGCATTCACAGGCCATACAGGGTTGAATTCTTAGATTCAAATCCTGATTGTGGCAGTCTGTCCACAGACATAGCGCCTATTTATCCATCCATAGGGATTATATGATAAAATGGGTACCTGCCTCAGGCTAGGGTAGATATATATATTTTCTTTTTTCATGCATTCTCAACATTTCCTGTGTGATCAAGGTAGCATTAAGAACAAATGACAGAGCCACAGAGGGAAAACTCCTCACTTGGTTCCTTGTTCTGTGCCGTCTTTTGGAAAGTAATACAGGAAGTGAGGATTTCCAGCCAGCTGCTACCGCCCCTCTTAGTTGCCTCCTACAACATGTTGGGAATATGTGGGCAGTATTCTTCTTTCGACCCTGACCCTGGGGATTGTTTTCCTGGCACTACTTCGCTGAAACAGAGGGTAGCAATGCCATTTCGTGTGGGGTGGTGTACTGCCAGGAATCAGTGAAGGGGGCAAGGGGGGAAGTAATAACAGGTAGTGATGAAGTGAGAAGGAGATGGAGTGAGAATTTTGAAGGTTTGTTGAATGTTTTTTATGATAGAGTGGCAGATGTATGGTGTTTAGGTCGGGGTGGTGTGCAAAGTGAGAGGGTCAGAGAGAATGGGTTGGTTAAGAGAGAAAGGTTGGTGATAGCTTTCCAGAGGATGAAATCTGGCAAGGCTGTGGGTTTGGATAGTACTGCAGTAGAATTTATTAAGAAAGGGGGTTGTTGATTGGTTGGTAAGGATATTCTATGTGTACATGGATCATGGTGAAGTGCCCGAGAATTGGCAGAATGCATGCATAGTGCCATTGCACAGAGGCAAAGGAGATAAACTACAGAGGTATAAGTTTGTTGAGTGTCCCTGGAAAATTGTATGGGAGAGTATTGACTGAGGGGGTGAAGGCATGTACAGAGCATCAGATTGGGGAAGAGCAGTGTGGTTTCAGAAGTGGTAGAGGATGTACTTTGAAGAATGTATGTGAGAAATACATAGAAAAACCGATGGATTTGTATGTAGCATTTATGGATCTGGAGAAGGCATATGATAGGGTTGATAGAGATGCTTTTTGGAAGGTTTAAAGAAAATATGGTGTGGGAGGTAAGCAGTTAGAAGCGGTGAAAAGTTTTTATCAGGGATGTAATGCATGTGTACGAGTGGCAAGAGAGGAGAGTGACTGGCTCCCAATGAAGGTTGGTTTCCTGCTGGGGTGTGTAATGTCTCCAGTGTTTTTTGTGGATGGGGTGGTTAGGGAGGTAAATGAAAGAGTTTTAGAGAGGGGACGAGTATGCAGTTTGTTATGATGAGAGAGAGGGCTTGGGAAGTGAGTCAGCTGCAGTTTGCTGATGATACAGCCCTGGTGTCTGATTCAAGTGGGAAATTGCAGTTTGATGACTAAGTTTGGAAAAGTGTGTGAAAAAAGAAGTTGAGTAAATGTGAATAAGAGCAAGGTTATTATGCTTAGCATGGTTGACGGACAAGTTCATTGGGGTGTAAGTTTAAATGGAGAAAGGTTGGAGGAAGTAAAGTGTTTTAGATATCTGGGGGTGGACTTGGCAGTGAATAGAACCTTGGAAGCTGACGCAAGTCCCAGGGTGGGGGAGTGGGCAAAGGTCCTGGGAGCGATAAAGAAGTGTGGAAAAAGAGAACATTACATCAGAGAGCAAAAATGAGTATGTTTGAAGGAATAGTAGTTCTAACAATATTATATGGATGCTAGGCATAGGCTATAGATAGGATTGTACAGAGGAGGGTGGATGTGTTGGAAAGGAAATATTTAAGGACAATGTGTGGTGTGAGGTGGTTTGACGGAGAAAGTAATGAAAAGGTAAGAGAGATGTGTGGTAATTAAAAGATTGTGGTTGAGAGAGCAGAAGAGGGTGTGTTGAAATGGTTTTGCCATATGGAGAGAATGAGTGAGGAAAGGTTGACAAAGAGGATATATGTGTCAGAGGTGGAGAGAACAAGAAGAAGTGGGAGACCAAATTGGAGGTGGAAGGATGGAGTGAAAATGGTTTTAAGTGATCGGGACCTGAACATACAGAAGGGTGAGAGGCGTATAAGGAATAGAGTGAATTGTAACAATGTGGTACACTGCGGTTGACATGCTGCCAGTGGACTGAACTAGGGCATGTGAAACGTCTGGGATAAACCATAGAAAGGTCTTTGGTGCCTGGATGTGGATAAGGAGCTGTGGTTTTGGTGCATTACGCATGACAATTAGAGACTGAGTGTGAATGACTGTGGCCTTTTTGTCTGTTTTCCTACTAATAAAAAAAGTGGCTGAGAGAGTGTGTAGAAATAGTTTGGATATACGGAAGGTGGAGGTGGAGGGAACGAGGAGAAGAGGGAGACCAAATTGGAGGTGGAAAGATGGAGTGAAAAGGATTTTGTGTGATCGGGGCCTGAACATGCAGGAGGGTGAAAGGAGGGCAAGGAATAGAGTGAATTGGAGCAATGTGGTATACAAGGGTTGACGTGCTGTCAGTGGATTGAATCAAGGCATGTGAAGCGTCCGGGGTAAACCATGGAAAGCTGTGTAGGTATGTATATTTGCGTGTGTGGACGTGTGTATGTACATGTGTATGGGGGGGGGTTGGGCCATTTCTTTCGTCTGCTTCCTTGCGCTACCTCGCAAACGCGGGAGACAGCGACGAGGTATAAAAAAAAAAAAAAAAAAAATACGGAAAGAATGAGTGAGAAAAGATAGGCTGATAGGATATATGTGTCAGAATTGGAGGGAACAAGGAGAACAGGGAGGTGAAATTGGAAATGGAATAGGATATGTCAAAATTGGAGGGAACAAGAGTGAAAAAGAGGTTGAGTGATTGGTGTGTGACATGCAGGAGGGTCTAAGGCATGCATGGAACAGAGTGAATTTAGCTGATGTATGCAAGGGTTGTGTAATAAAAGGACGGTTTAGTATTATGAATACTTTACATATGAACTACTTTCTAACGACATATCTCATAAGCTTTCTCTTGGTACATAGCAAGCTCTTATATGATCTCAACTCCGTGAACTGTGCACGTTTTGGAAGATTTTCCCACTTCTGCACTTTCATATCTTATCATCTATCTACATTTCCTAACTTGAAATTTTCATTTACTTTGATTACAAATTTTTGCTTGTTCTTAAATGCTCCATGTACCCTGTGTGTACAAGTATTTGACAGGATAAAGTATCAGGTTGGTGTGCACTATTAGAGAGAATGAGTAAATATATGATCTTTAGGTTAAGTAGAAACTGTTGTTCAAGAATTAAGTAAGGCTGGAAGACAGCATAAGGGAATGTAGGGGATGCTTTGGAAAAATCTCATAGAATACGTAAATCATATTGTGGAGAGATGACACAAGCTGTCTTGCTTTAAGCTGAGAAGAACTTTCCAAATGTGTATTTTGAAATTGATACCAATTTACAGAAAGTTTTATTTATGCATCATCTGTCTTTATTTGTCACTGCTTAGGACAGATTTATGTCAGTGTAATAAACAAAGACTCCCCATAGGAAATGGCAGTTCGTGAATCCAAGCGTGAGAGAGAATCTTATTCAACAACATTGGAGCGGGAGCTTGGATCAGTCCCTGAACCAAAGGTACAAAATCATAATAACCTGATTTTGCTTTTGTTGAGAATGCACCTTGCTTGCTGTCATAAATTGCATGGGATGCTTGCAGTATCGTAATGTAATTAGCTTGTTTCTCACATTGTTCTTGCTGATTACATTCTGTTCACAACTCTCAATTAAGGCTAATAACTTCAGTTAATCAGGTGCTTGTGGGTCTTTTCTTATTACAGAGCATAAGGTTTAAGTATTTCTTATCATGAAAGTACTTGGGAAATTTTCTAACAAATTACAAAATATTGGAAGCATTTTAGATATTACTGTGTATATTGTTTTTAATCCTGTGCAAGTTTGTAGCCAAAGCAGGAGTTTGATGAGCACTGTAATGAAAGAGGTAATAGGCTGATTAAAGTGAAGATTTTCTTCTGTATAGCTATTGATATTTTGCCTACCCCTCATATACAAGACCTAGAAGTGGTGATCTGTTACAGTCCATCTATCTGTCCTTATCTCTTCGGTTGTCATCATCAAAGGTGGATGAAAAAATTTTGATCTTACTGCCATTAGGGAAGGACATATGCTGTTTAGGGTGAGAAGACTTACAGTTGTCAGTCATTGCTATTTTTGGTGAGATGACATACAGTTGTCAGTCATTGCTGTTTAGGGTGAAAAGAAATGCATTCACTGGTTTCTTGTTTCTGTGGCTAAATTTATACTGCAGATCTTATTTGTTATCTTTAACTCTTCCCACTTGCTGATGGTGGGTGAAAACTTTTCAATCTACACACATATCCAGCCTATGTTTAGTGTGGTAAAGTTATTATGGGTTTTGTCACTAATAAGCATGCTTGAATCTTCACCTTGTATGTTGTTATTTCAGTTTTAACATTTTTCCATTCACTGTACCTTCACACACAAAACATGATCTCATGTTCTACCTCGTGTTCCTTGCTGCAATCATGTATCCTCTTCCGCCAATCACTTTTCACATATCTTATATTGCCATACTTTTACATATTCTCACTACCTTGAACTTTAGAAATGCATTTAACTTGAATTTACTGGCTAACTTGTACAAGGAAATCATCTTACACATATTGAGGTGTTTACCAAATGTGTAAAGTAGTACTGATGATAGGGAGAGCCTAGTTTGATTCCATCCTAAGCATTGTGCAAAGTTAACTAAGGATCTGGTGTGGCCTCCATGTTACTTATTGGTTACATGTAGACAAGGGTAAGTTTGGCTGGAAAATCTTGAGGTATATGCCATGTCTTAAGAGCCCTGAGGGTATTCTAGATGAGTGCTTAATTAATTGTAGAACTTCCTACTCATGGTGCTGTTGTTGAAGCAGTTAGTAGATGCTAAACTAATGCAGTTGCATAACCAGCATGGAGATTACTTTGATTAAAGTTTCAGTTGTTTGTGTCAGGTCCTTTTTTGTTAAAGTATGAAAATAACTAATGGGAAATATAAAAGGTATGTAGATATATCTTAATGACCAATTTTTCTATGATAAAAAAAAATCAAATTTGTCTCATTTTAAGTTTGCACTGTCCCTCTGCTTAACAATTTATGATTTACATGTTAGTAATTCTCATATTGTGTTCAGTGCAAAATTGTTCTATCTCTTTGTGAGTATAGTTTTGGGAGTATTTAGAAGGGATGAAACTGGGAGACTAGGCTTTTGGTATAAGGTGGGAGTGTGGCATGCTTTTTGCTCTTGATTATGGAATATTTAAGTAGATGGAGGTGTAGGGGTATTTTTGGAGAAATTTCAGGAGATTGATTAACTGGAAGTTAGGGTTTATGATGTATGTGGTGTTTCTTGATGTGGAGAAATTATATGATAGGGTAAATAGTGGTACTTTAAGTTGAGGTGCTCTGTGGAAGATGTTGCACATACATGGTGTGGGAGGAAAGCTGCAAGAGGCACTGAAGCGTTTTTCTTGAGAGAAAGGTATATGTGCAAGTGGGAAGAGAGCAGGATGTGAGGTTGCAGATGAAGGTGGGTCTGCAGCGGGAGAGCATGATGTAACCATGGCTGTTTAATTTGTCTATGGATGGTCTGGTAAGGGAAATGAGTGCAAGGATCTTGCAGAGAGGAGTAGGTATGCAGTTTGATAGGGGTAGAGGGGCATGGAAGGAGAGTCATTTGTAGTTTGTTGACCTAATGCTGGTGGCAGATTTAAGTGAGAAACTGCAGAAGTTGGTGTCTGAGTTTGGGAGAGTGTGTTAAAGGAGAAAGTTGAGGGTGAATGTAAATAAAATCAAGGTTATTTGGTTCAGCAGTGAAGATAGAGAGAAGTTTCTCTCAAGTATTTCTCACACAAATTCTGCAAAGGGAGCCAATACATAACTCAGGCTTATTCAGCCAAAGCATTTTCATTCTTTAATCCATCTTCTTTATTTGAACACAGATTGTTTCTCGCAAGAATGAATATGGCAATTATATTTTGCATACCTCATATACACAAGGGTACTTAAGAGAAACCATGGGAGTGTTTGTGTGGCTGTGGATAGGGGGATCTGGCTTTAGTGCATTATACTTGAAAAGCTAGAAAGGTTGTGGGCAAATGAGGCCTTTCTTTATACCTGCCCTATCTTGTTTTGTGGGAAGCTGTGAAGTAATATAAGAATGTGTACAGTGTTGGTTTATTTGTGGTGTTTAAGAAAGATGGGCTCTGGTTTTGGTGCATATACACGAAAGCTAAAGAGTAGATGTGAGCAAGGGAGTTTATTCTTTATGCTGCCTTGCTAAGACAGGTTTGAACAAAAATCTTTTTACGTATTTGTTCAAATCTAATCGTAAGTTTTGAGAGAGAAGACTTCACAGAATATAGTTTGTAGAAATTTGGCAGATGTTAAGATGGACAGAAGTATATGCATGTATGTGTTTGTAAATGTATGGTGATTTGCATCATTGGTAAAGTTTGTTGAATCTTGTGAATGAAACTTTATTCCAGGGTTCACCTAAGATTTGTTGTACATAACATAATTCATATGAATATTCAGTGAACTGAGTTGATTTTTGGTGAAAACAATTTGTCTTATGTACTGATCGGAAGTAAGATTGAAGCTTGCATCAGATGCTTTGATATGGGCTAGAGAGATTTAGAGTAAGATCCACAATGAGGTAAATCTGAAATTTCTGCTTAGTGTATTCTTAGCATGGAAGGCATTAGTTAAAGGTTTGTTTATGATAGCTTGAGTGATTTAAGTAGGAAGAAAATAAATCAGAAATAGAGCAATATGTGAAGGTACCATACCCTACTTTGTAAAGAGGTTTGCTTCTGTGGCAGCTTAGCTTAGTAGTACTGTATTTGACAACACAGGACTAACTTTTTTTTTAGCCTGGCATCTTAGTTACCTGAGTGTTATCCTTGTGTTTGTATCCGAGATTCTTCATTCTGTATGGGAACTCCCCTTAAGGGGCATCTCTCTTTCATACTAGTTTGCTGTTTACTGCATTAGTGAGGTAGTACTAGGAACAGATGAAGAATAGGCCTCATGTACTCAGATCCACCCTTTAGTTATCATGTGTAATGCACTGAAACCACAGCCCCCTATCTACAACCAGCCCCCAAAGACCTTTCTGTGGTTACTCCCAGCTTCTTCATACACACCTAGTTCAGCCCATTGACAGCACATCACCCCTAGTGTACCATATTGCCCCAATTTACTTTATCCCATGCATGCCCTTCACTCTTAAGCATATTCAGGCCCTAAGCTTTAAAAATCTTATTCACTTCATCCTGTTATCTCTAGTCTCATTTCTTTCTCTCACTTTCTCTCTCTCTCTACATGCATATTTATTCGTTATACTTAATCGCTGTTTCCCACATCAGTGAGGTAGCTCCAGGAAACAGACGAAGTATGGCCCATCAACTCATATACACATATATATACATACACAGACATATACATATATACACATGTACATAATTCATAGTCTGCCCTTATTCCTTCCCGTCGCCACCCCGCCACACAGGAAATAACAACCTACTCCACCCTGCATGTGCGTGAGGTAGCGCTGGAATAAGACAACAAAGGCCACATTCATTCACACTCAGTCTCTTGCTGCCATGTATAATGCACCAAAACCACAGCTCCCTTTCCACATCCAGGCCCCACAGAACTTTCCATGGTTTACCCCAGATGCTTCACATGCCCTGGTTCAATCCATTGACAGCACATCGACCCCGGTATACCACATCGTTCCAATTCACTCTGTTCCTTGTATACCTTTCACCCTCCTGCATGTTTAGGCCCCAATCATGCAAAATCTTTTTCAATCCATCTTTCCACCTCCAATTTGGTCTCCCACTTCTCGTTCCCTCCACTTCTGACATAATATCCTCTTTGTCAATCTTTCCTCACTCATTCTCTCCGTGACCAAACCATTTCAAAACACCCTCTTCTGCTCTCTCATCCACACTCTTTTTTTATTACCACACATCTCTCTAACCCTTTCATTTCTTACTCAATCAAACCATCTCACTCCACATATTGGCCTCAAACATCTCATTGCCAGCACATCCACCCTCCTACACACAATTCGCAACCATATTACATTGTTGCAACCACTATTCCTTCAAGCATACCCATTTTTGCTTTCCGAGGTAATGTTCTTGACTTCCACACATTCTTCAATGCTCCCAGAACTTTCGCCCCCTCCCCCACCCTATGATTCACTTCTGCTTCCATGGTTCCATCTGCTGCCAAATCCACTCCCAGATATTTAAAACACCACTTCCTCCAGTTTTTCTCCATTCAAAGTTACCTCCCAATTGACTTGTCCCTCAACCCTACTGTACCTAATAACCTTGCTCTTATTCACATTTACTCTCAGCTTTCTTCTTTCACACACTTTATCAAACTCAGTCACCAGCTTCTGCAGTTTCTCACCCGAATCAGCCACAAGCACTGTATCATCAGCAAACAACAACTGACTCACTTCCCAAGCTCTCTCATCCACAACAGACTGCATACTTGCCCCTCTTTCCAAAACTCGTGCACTTACCTCCCTAACAACCCCATCCATAAACAAATTAAACAACCATGGAGACATCACACACCCCTGCGACAAATCAAGATTCACTGAGAACCAATCACTTTCCTCTCCTCCTACACGTACACATGCCTTACATCCTTGATAAAAACTTCACTGCTTCTAACCACTTGCCTCCCACACCATATATTCTTAATACCTTCCACAGAACATCTCTATCAACTCTATCATATGCCTTCTCCAGATCCATAAATGCTACATACAAATCCATTTGCTTTTCTAAGTATTTCTCACATACATTCTTCAAAGCTAACACCTGATGCACACATCTGTGTGTATATATATATATATATATATATATATATATATATATATATATATATTTTTTTTTTTTTTTTTTTTTATACCTCGTCGCTGTCTCCCGCGTTTGCGAGGTAGCGCAAGGAAACAGACGAAAGAAATGGCCCAACTCCCCCCATACACATGTACATACATACGTCCACACACGCAAATATACATACCTACACAGCTTTCCATGGTTTACCCCGGACGCTTCACATGCCTTGATTCAATCCACTGACAGCACGTCAACCCCTGTATACCACATCGCTCCAATTCACTCTATTCCTTGCCCTCCTTTCACCCTCCTGCATGTTCAGGCCCCGATCACACAAAATCCTTTTCACTCCATCTTTCCACCTCCAATTTGGTCTCCCTCTTCTCCTCGTTCCCCCCACCTCCGACACATATATCGTCTTGGTCAATCTTTCCTCACTCATTCTCTCCATGTGCCCAAACCACTTCAAAACACCCTCCTCCGCTCTCTCAACCACGCTCTTTTTATTTCCACACATCTCTCTTACCCTTACGTTACTTACTCGATCAAACCACCTCACACCACACATTGTCCTCAAACATCTCATTTCCAGCACATCCATCCTCCTGCGCACAACTCTATCCATAGCCCACGCCTCGCAACCATACAACATTGTTGGAACCACTATTCCTTCAAACATACCCATTTTTGCTTTCCGGGATAATGTTCTTGACTTCCACACATTTTTCAAGGCTCCCAAAATTTTTGCCCCCTCCCCCACCCTATGATCCACTTCCGCTTCCATGGTTCCATCCGCTGACAGATCCACTCCCAGATATCCAAAACACTTCACTTCCTCCAGCCTTTCTCCATTCAAACTCACCTCCCAATATATATATATATATATATGTATGTATATATATGTCTATTGGGGATGAGAGAGCTTGGGAAGTGAGTCAGTTGTTGTTCGCTGATGATACAGCGGCTGGTGGCTGATTCATGTGAGAAACTGCAGAAGCTGGTGACTGAGTTTGGTAAAGTGTGTGAAAGAAGAAAGTTAAGAGTAAATGTGAATAAGAGCAAGGTTATTAGGTACAGTAGGGTTGAGGGTCAAGTCAATTGGGAGATGAGTTTGAATGGAGAAAAACTGGAGGAAGTGAAGTGTTTTAGATATCTGGGAGTGGATCTGGCAGCGGATGGAACCATGGAAGTGGAAGTGGATCATAGGGTGGGGGAGGGGGCGAAAATTCTGGGGGCCTTGAAGAATGTGTGGAAGTCGAGAACATTATCTCGGAAAGCAAAAATGGGTATGTTTGAAGGAATAGTGGTTCCAACAATGTTGTATGGTTGCAAGGCGTGGGCTATGGATAGAGTTGTGCGCAGGAGGATGGATGTGCTGGAAATGAGATGTTTGAGGACAATGTGTGGTGTGAGGTGGTTTGATCGAGTAAGTAACGTAAGGGTAAGAGAGATGTGTGGAAATAAAAAGAGCATGGTTGAGAGAGCAGAAGAGGGTGTTTTGAAATGGTTTGGGCACATGGAGAGAATGAGTGAGGAAAGATTGACCTAGAGGATATATGTGTCGGAGGTGGAGGGAACGAGAAGAGGGAGACCAAATTGGAGGTGGAAAGATGGAGTGAAAAAGATTTTGTGTGATCGGGGCCTGAACATGCAGGAGGGTGAAAGGAGGGCAAGGAATAGAGTGAATTGGAGCAATGTGGTATACCGGGGTTGACGTGCTGTCAGTGGATTGAATCAAGGCATGTGAAGCGTCTGGGGTAAACCATGGAAAGCTGTGTAGGTATGTATATTTGCGTGTGTGGACGTATGTATATACACGTGTATGGGGGTGGGTTGGGCCATTTCTTTCGTCTGTTTCCTTGCGCTACCTCGCAAACGCGGAGACAGTGGCAACAAAAAAAAAAAAAAAAAAAAAAAAAAAACGTTGAGATGTATAGGTATGTATATGTGCATGTCTGATCATGTATGTATATACATGTGTATGTGGGTGGGTTGGGCCATTCTTTTGTCTGTTTCCTTACGCTACCTCACTAACGCGGGAGACGGCGACAAAGTATAATTAAATTGATGATTAATAAATAAATGTATATGCATAAATGCCCATATACAGAAATATACATATCAACATATACATATATACATGTGTACATAGTCATACTTGCTTGCCTTTATCCATTCCTGTTGTTACCTGCCACACAGGAAATAGCATCCACCCACCCACCCTCCCACTTTCAGCCAGGTGGTGCCAGGAAAAGACAAAAAAGGCCACATTTGTTCACATTGTCTCTAGCTGTCATGTGCAGTGCGCCAAAACCACATCTCCCTATCCACATCCAGGCCCCATGTCTCTAGCTGTCATGTGCAGTGCACCAAAACCACATCTCCCTATCCACATCCAGGCCCCATAGACCTTTCCATGGTTTACCCCAGATGCTTCACATGCCCTGGTTCAGTCCATTGACATATATCCTAATGTTAACCTCTCATCACTCATTCTCTCCATTTGTCCAAACCATTTCAGTACACCCCCATCAGCTCTCCCAACCATACTCTATTACCCCACCTTTTTCTCACCTTGTTATCACTTACTCGATTGGCCTTCCTCACGCCATATTTCAATCTCCCTCTTCAGTTCATTCTCATCTATAACCCATGCTTAACATCCATAAAACACCATTGGGACTACTATACCTTCAAACATACCTATTTTTGCCCTCCCAGGTAGTGACCTCTGCACACATTCCTCAATGCTTCCCAAACCTTGATTCCCTTACCCACTCTGTGACTAACCTCACCTGCCATGCATTGCCATGTCTTCTTTCAGGTATTTAAAGCACTTCACTTCATCCAGGTCATCTCCACTCAAACTTACACCCCCAACTAACTTGTGTCTTCTTACTGCTAAACCTAATAACCTTGCTGTTATTCACATTTACTCTCAACTTTCTCCTCCCACACTCTCCCAAACTCGGACACCAACTTCTGCAGTTCCTCACTCAGATCTCCCTCCCCTCCTGACTCACCTTTTTAGCCACCTCATCCCAACATACTGCATGCCTTCCTCTCTCTCTCCAAGATCTTTTCATTAAGCCACATCACCATCACCAGCCATGGTGACATTACACATCCTTGCCACAGCCGACCTTCACTTACTTACCCACACACCTTACTCTCTTGAAAAAATCTCCTCATTGCTTCAAAGAGCTTTTCTCGCATACCATATGTTAATAAAACCTTCCACACATCTCTTTCAGCCTTATCATATGTTTTCTCTGGATACCTAAGTGCCATAAACAAATTCGTCTGTTTCCCTGAAGTATTTCTCACACTCATTCTTGAAAACAGACACCTTATCCACACATCTGCCACTTCCTAAGCCACATTGTTCCTCCCCAGTCTGATGATCTTTGCATGCCACACCCCCTCTAAACCACTGCTTTTCCAGACAACTAACTGGTATACTTATCAAATTTATATTTAATTCCAGCTCTCACTGTTCCCCTTGCCTTTATACAATAGTACTCCATGCAGATATGACAGAATATTGTCCTCACTTTCCTCTTTCAACATGCTGAGCATGCTCCACTCCCTCAGACCTTCTTGGGTTCTCATCCTGGTGTCCTCCTCCATGTCTTGTCTTAGGGATTTTTTTGCTGGCTTCCCCTCATTGTTTCCTTGGCTTCTCTTTTATGTATCTCTATTATCAGTCTTTTGTCATACACTGCCCACATGACGAAGTTACCTCTCGTACACCACACTTCAAATTTTAACCTCTATCTGTCATGCTGTAGCTGTATGCTGGATATTACTTCATTCCATTTTCTAAATTCACAAACACCTGTCAGATATTTTTTTTTAAATTAAGAACCTAAATCCTTAAACTATCTGCATTTCATGTCAACATTGCACACCTATAAGATATTGTAGCCAGAGCTTGAACATAGTCTTGAAAACAGATGGAGAAATGTCAAAATCACCTGAGCTGCCAAATGAAAAGGAATTCAAGAATGGTCAAAATATGATTATGTAGAGTACATTCCCCCATTTACCAAAATTCCAGATTGGTATGATGGAATGAATCATTATTGGCAAGATCGTGAAATTCATATGACAAATCAAAACAGAACAAGATGGAATGAGAACTATAGCAATAGCTACACAGATTTTTACTACCCCAGAGGCCAAACTATGATTATATAAAGTACATACCTCCACTTACCAAAATTCCAGATTGGTATGATGGTATGAATCATTATTGGCAAGAACATGAAATACATATGACAAATCAAAGCAAAACAAGATGGAATGAGAACTATAGCAATAGCTACCCAGATTATGACTACCACAGAAACCCACTTGAACAATGGAATACTTTTTTATTAGAGAACCAAAATAAGGAAAGTTCTAGCTGAAATAGAGTAGGTTGACAGTAAAATCACATGATAAAGAAACAACAACAACAACAAAAAAGCACATCAGTGAATACATAACGGCTGAAAACACTATGCTAATTAGTGTCAGGAACTTGGCATAATGAAGAAGTGAAAGATGAAAAAGACTTGGAGCAAACGGAAACATTCAGAGCAGGTAGAACCAAATTCTAACCAGAGGGTGTGGCAGTATATGTCCATAATGGGTTTTTAAGGAAAACATAACAAAGATGAGTCACCATAAATGTAAACTAATTATTTTGAGCATCCCAGCTATATCATAAAAGACTAAATGACTTTGAAATTATTTTAAGCAAAGTTAAGGAAATTCTGAAGGGATTTTAGAAAACTGATGTGATGATGATATGGGCTGGTGTAAAGTACTTTAACTTCCATTTTATTGAATGGCAAGAAAGAACGAGTAGATTATGGATGTAGATTAAATTACAAAGGAAAGAGTAGTGGATCAGCTGATGAAAGAGAACTGCTCTGAAGACTGCTTAATTTGTATGATTCTTTCAGCATTTTGTTGGTACAGCACAGACTGACAGGAGGGAGCCATACAATAAATCTCATTTTACAAATGACATGACACTGTTTACAGATATAGAAGTAAATTTAAGTCTGTTGGATCAAAATACTTTAGAAATCACTATTGATGTGATACAGCAGCAAAAAAGTAATCGATTAAGTGATTTAAATTTTCTCCACTAAAGTTCAGGCTGGAAAATGATTGAGAAGAAAGTAAACACAAATGGGAAAGAGATGTTCAAAGACAAAATTCTAGTAACAAACAAAATGATAAACACTATGGGACAAAGCCATATGATTAATGAGCACATACCAAAGAAAAAGGAAACAAGTATAGAATGGAAAGTACTTAGGGACAGAAAACTGGAATAATAGAAAAAGGCATGGAAAAAGAAGAAAAGGATGACATTTTTAGAAGCAAGCATAGGAGAATTAAATGAAAAAATAATCGAATGAGATGTAGAAATCATGAAATCCCATAGAAAAGAACAAGAAATTAGTAAGGAAAATAATATATAAAGAAATTGAAAGATACTGTTCACATACATGAACATAGCAAAAAAACAAGAAAACAAAAATTGCACCCTGTATAGTAGAGGATGGCTCCAAGAAAAGATGCAGGATGTTGACTGAACAATATGGGTTGATGTTTATATCAAAATTTATGGAGAAATTGGATTTGAAGTGCTTAGCAAATATCATGAAAATGCACTGAAATAGCAGATGATATAATCAGAGCACTTGATATACTTGAAGAAAATTTACCTCCCAGGACCAGGTAGAATTCTAGCCATGTTCCTCAAAAAGACAAAAAAGTGATTTCAAGGGCAAGGCTAGATGAAAGCATAACTGCAGATTTTCACAAATTGACTAGCTTAGCATCTGAGCACAAAGGAAGATCCAAGCTAATACCTAAACAACAGAGATGAGGTAATTTGATTTCATTTTTTTTTTTTTTTTTTTTTTTTTTATACTTTGTCGCTGTCTCCCGCGTTTGCGAGGTAGCGCAAGGAAACAGATATGTAATGAAAATCTCTGGAAGAGTGATAAAAGGACATGCATCTGAGAAGGGAAGTGTCTTATCTGGATGTGTACCACAGGGAACAGTGCTTGCCTCAATACTTTTTTCAGTAATGATATTAGACATGAGCAGTGAAGTAAAGTTAAGCATATTAAGGAGCTTTGTGTATGACACCAGAGAAAACAAAATATGATCAGAAAGTGTTCAGAAGGTGATGAAAAAGATTTAGACAGTTTTCATATGGGCAGAAGTGTACCCATTATACAATTTTCAAATGGGTAGAAGTGTACCTAATGGAATTTGATGATAGATTTGAGCAAATGCGTTCTGGAGCAAGGATGAAAATCCTTGGTACCAAATAAAGGCCTAACTGAGAAAGTGATAGAAAGTGGAACAAATAAAAAAAAATGTGGGTATCATATGTTAGAAACTAGATTTCAGACAGCATATAAAGATGATACTCTCAAATGATGAGTGGTATAATAATGACAACTTTCTCCACCAAGAGATGGAAAGCTATTGATGAGTGTATAAATGTATAGATGAGAAACAGAATTGTATACTTATATGGTCAGCAACAAAACAAATAGAAATAAACATAGAGATGATTGAGAAGCACTTCATGTGGAAGAGGGTTAGAATATACAAGTTACCATGAAAGGCTGAAAGAACTGCAACTATATAGCTAAGGAAGAAGAAGAGAATGATATACAATGGTCTGTGCATGGCAACAAATTGAGGGTTTCAAAGAAAATGTGTTGAATCTGGAAGCCTCTGAACAGAGAAGATACAGGGTTGATAAGTCTTCAAGAATACCATGGAACATTCCAAGAATAAATCAGACAAATATTTATGGCATCATTCAGGAAGCTAAAATGAGTATTTTGTGCACTGCCAGGAGACAAGAAACATGCATGAAACAACTACTGACATATTTGAAAGAAAACCTGACATATGGCTGGAATCAGTCCCAGATGACCCAAAAAATAATAGAGTAATGCCGGTGGCAGTTGAGAAGAGTAATCTTATTCATCAGGCTAAATCTCATAGCAGGTATGTAGGCACTTTTTTTTTTACACATTCATCTTGTCCATAATTATAATTAATCTTTTTCAGCTGCTTATCACCCATCTTTACCTTGAATTTCAGTATGCTATATATGTTTAGGGTATATAGCATTGCAGAGTATTCAATTTCCCTGTCCTCTCAAGAACTATCACTGTATTCTTTATCAGCTTTACCCTTCATCTTTCTTGTTTGACAAATAAATTTTCTCATTTATCACTTGTAATTTATCTTTATGTTCTACAAGATGTACCATACCATCTTGGTCCTTTTCTTCTCTTGTTGTTAAATCTATATCAATACCCTTTCCATACATATATGGAAAAGCCAAGGTGACGGAAGACAACCATGTCACCCTTGTGCCTGATTCAGAACTCTCACAAACTTCTATCCACTCTTACTTGCTTCATTGTTTTTATAGAATCAACTTTTCTATAACCAGCAACATGACAGAAGTGTTTGTAGTACTCTACCTTCCTTTATGCTAGTATATTACCATTTCCTGTGGTGTTTCATGATAGAGTTAAAAGTTTGGTAAAACCTTATGTATGTGTGTTACTAAGTAATAGCTGTTACATTAATGTAATTTTTAAGTAAACTGTGATCATTAATATAGAAATCTTATTTATTTGAAATGAAATATTTTAGCTTTTATTTTTATTGATTGTTTAACCATAAATTTTAATTAGTGTGAAATATATTTTACATTATGACACCAGTTATGAATAGGGAAGCCCGAACGTTTTGTTGTGTTTGTAAATCCTTGAACTTATGAGAAACTGGAATATGTAAGGCAAAATCAGTATTCACATATTCCAATTTTTCTGCTAGTTATTAAATATGAGTACTTGCCCAATCCCAGGACTCTAGATCCTTGTTGAATTCTATGTTCTTGTACTTGATGCATTTATATTTGCTGTTTCTATGTCATAGACACACTTAAGTTGAAGTATTTTGTTTTTCTATCTTTTCACAGGCTTTTTTAATAGTTTTCTATGCTTTCTTTACATCATGTCTTTATGTTTTGTGTGCATTATGGCTTACAAGACATGAAAATGAAATCTGCACATTATCATGAAGAATTAAGAGTTTTTGATTTTCCAAAAGAAGGAACAGAGAAGGGGGCCAAGTGAGGATTTCCCTCAAAGGCTCAGTCCTCTGTTCTTAACGCTGCCTTGCTAATGCGGGAGATGGCAAATAGTATAAAAAAAGTACTTTGCATTAATTTTCTTATCAAGTTAAATACAGATTTGCTTGTACTGTTACATCCTCGCATGATTGAGTGATCTTATTTCCTCAAACCACCGCCATTTCCCATGTCAGCGAAGGAGCACCGGGAACAGACGAAGAAATGCCATCATTTGCTCACATCCACACTTTGTCATGTATAATGCACTGAAACTATAGCTCCCTATCCACAACCAGGCCCTAACAGACATTTCCATGGTTTCCTCTGACCATGTCATATGCCCTGGGTCAACCCATAGTCCTCTTTATACCTCATTCCTCCAATTAGCTCTATCCCTTGTTCTTCTTGCATCCTTCTTCATGTTCAGGCTTCAAAGCATCTTTCACACCATCCCTCCACTTCCTTGGTTCCCCCTTTTCCTTGTTTCCTTCGTATCTGACATCTAAGTGAGAGGCAACATGGTTTTAGGGAAAGGTCATATGTACTGAATCTCAGATTCCTATGAGAGAGAGCTGTGTTGTAGACAGAAGGAAAGGTCTTATACATTGTTTATATCTCAGCTTCCAGAAAGCATTTGACACAATACAGGATGGGAAGCTGATTAAGAAAGTGGAATATCAGGCAGGAATAAGGGAGAGACTCCCTCATTGGATAGAAGTTTGAATTAGTGGAAGGAAACGAATGAGCCTTCTCCAGATGGGTGATCACCAGCAGAATGCCACAGGTTTCTGTTTTGGTACCTTTACACTTCTTAGTCTGTGTAAATAACTTGCCAGAAGGTATAGACTCTAACCTGAATGTTTGCAGATGATGCAAGCCATGAGGGTAGTGAAAAGTGAGGAAGATTGTATCAGCCTACAAGGGGACCTGAACAGACTCCAAAGTTGGTCTTACATGTGATTGATAAAATCATACGAAACAAATGTAAAAGTAATGAGGATGGATAGGGAAATATTAAGCAAGCTCTTTATATCCTACTTAGGTCACTGCACCTAAGAAGCACAGAGAGCTAATCAAGAAGGTCCAGAGGAGGCCATCCCAAGATGGTACTAGAATTAAGAGAGCTAAGTTACAGAGAAAGGCTAAATGCTTTAAATTTTTCCACCTTGGAAGAGAGAGAGGAATGAGGGGTGACCTAATCTTAAGCTTTTGAAACAGATAGATGATGTGGACACTGAACAGTTATTTGGGAGATGCAAAGATAGATAACCAGAGGACATAAGATGTAATTAACTAAGAAATTTGTTAAAAAAAATTTAAAGAAGTACTTTTATAGCACTGCAAACCTTGCTTTTGTTTCACATTTACATGCAACTCCCTCTTTTCACACATGCACTTCCAATGTCTGACACCAACTACAGCAGTTTCCCACTGGAATCTGTCTCCAATTTTTTGTCATCAGCAAACTACACATCCCTGGGGACGGGAGAAAGAATACTTCCCACATAATCTCTGCATGTCGTAGAAGGCTAAAAGGGGAGGGAGTGGGGGACTGGAAATCCTCCCCTCTCATTCTTAATTTTCCGAAAGGAGGAACAGAGAAGGGAGCCAAGTGAGCATGTTCCCTCAAAGGCTCATTCGTTCACCCTCAGTCTCTAGCTGTCATGTTTAATCATTTTTTTTTTATTTATTATACTTTTTTTGCTGTCTCCTGCTTTAGCAAGGTAGCGCAAGGAAACAGACAAAGAATGGCCCAACCCCCTGCATAAACTTATATATACATAAATGCGCATATACATACATATACATTTCAATGTATACATACATATACATACACAGACATATACATATATACACATGAACATATTCGTACTTGTTGCCTTCATCCATTCCCGCAGCACAGGAAACAGCAAACACACACCCAGAGAATTAGGGCCAGGAAAAGACAAAAAGGCCACATTCGTTCACACTCTAGTCTCTAGCTCCCATGTGTAATGCACCAAAACCACAGCTCCCTTTCCACATCCAGGCCCCACAAAGCTTTCCAAGGTTTACCCCTGACGCTTCACATGCCCTGGTTCAATCCATCGACAGCACGTCGACCCCAGTATGCCACATTGTTCCATTTCACTCTATTCCTTGCACGCCTTTCACCCTCCTGTATGTTCAGGCCCCAATCGCTCAAAATCTTTTTCACTCCAATTTGGTCTCCCACTTCTCGTTCCCTCCACCTCTGACACATATATCCTCTTTGTCAATCTTTCCTCACTTATTCTCTCTATGTGACCAAACCATTTCAATACACCCTCTTCTGCTGTCTCAACCACTTTCTTTTTATTACCACATATCTCTCTTAACCCTTTCATTACTTACTTGATCAAACCACCTCACACCACATGTTGTCCTCATACATCTCATTTCCAACACATCCACCCTCCTCCACACAACCCTATCTATAGCCCATGCCAACGTTCTCACATTCCACACATCCTTCAATGCTCCCGGAACCTTCGCTCCCTTCCCCTCCTTGTGACTCACTTCCACTTCCATGGTTCCATCTGCTGGTAAATCCACTCCCAGATATCTAAAACACTTCACTTCCTCTATATTTTCTTCATTCAAATTTGCCTACCAATTAACTTGTCCCTCAGTCCATGTGTCTAAACCATTTCAACACACTCTCTTCTGCTCTCTCAACCACACTTTTTATTTCCATACAGATCCTTACCCATTCATTATTTGATCCACACATTCTTCATCGCTCCCAGAACTTTCACCCCCTCCCCCACCCTGTGACTCGCTTTCGCTTCTGTGGTTCCTTTCGCTGCTAAGTCCACTCTCAGATATCTAAAACACTTGCGCTTCTTCCAATTTTTCTCTATTCAAACTTACATCCCACATAACTTGTCCCTCAACCATACTGAATCTAATAACTTTGCTTTAACTTTCTCCTTCCACACACTTTTCCAAACTGTCACGAACTTCTGCAGTTTCTCACTCGAATCAGCCACTGGAGCTTTATCATTGGCGAACAGCAGCTGACTCGCTTCCCAAGCCCTCTCATCCCCAACAGACTACATACTTTCCCCTCTCTCTAAAACTCTTACATTTACCTCCTTAACCACCCCATCCATTAAGAAATTAAACAACCATGGGGACATCACACATCCCTATGTAGGCACTCAAATGATTATAATACCTCATCTATTTATTTGTCTGTATAATGACACCTGTTCCCTCTGGAACTCCCTCAAAAATTTCTGACTCAGTAGTCCAGCACATTGCAAAACTTCTTTCAGAAGAAATGTAAGCATTTGGATATTTCTGCCTTTCCATCAGTTTTTCACTCTTGGTATGCCAAGGAATGATGAATATGTCAGCAATGATTATGCAGACACAGAAAAGATAATGTTAAGATTCTATGAGCTCCAGCTTGAATAGTTGAGCTGCTGCTATGTGGTGGACCACGGCAAAGTTATCTTTACTTCATATTGCACCTGCCCACTGTTTGCT
The DNA here is from genome assembly GCF_036320965.1 of Panulirus ornatus. NCBI lineage: Eukaryota > Metazoa > Arthropoda > Malacostraca > Decapoda > Palinuridae > Panulirus > Panulirus ornatus. The sequence goes on from NC_092278.1 coordinate 26,078,947, forward strand.
TGTGCTGGTAATATTACTGTCGGGTATACAAATGATGAATGTCAGAAGGTCTCCTCTTTTTCCCATTTGTAATTCTCTATACATTAAACCCTCGATTTTATGGACTAATAGGGGGAGGGGGTGTCCATTAATGCCAAAAGTCCATTCAGTCAATTGTAACCTAGTTGAAGAAGAAAAGTTTTTAGTCAAAGAGAAAAGAGGGACATTTGGGCTGTACTTACTAGGAAGGAGTGCAAATGATTGGGAGATGGATAAGAGAAAGCAGCAGATTAAGAGGAAAGTGCAGGGGTTGAAAAAGAGGGTAAATGAGAGCTGGGGTGAGGGAATATTGTTAAACTATATGTAGAATATAAAGTAAAACTTTTAAAGGGAAGTATTTTCTAATTGGGAGGTGAGTTTGAATGGAGAAAAACTGGAGGAAGTGAAGTGTTTTAGATATCTGGGAGTGGATCTGGCAGCAGGATGGAACCATGGAAGCGGAAGTGGATCATAGGGTGGGGGAGGGGGCGAAAATTGTGGGAGCCTTGAAGAATGTGTGGAAGTCGAGAACATTATCTCGGAAAGCAAAAATGGGTATGTTTGAAGGAATAGTGGTTCCAACAATGTTGTATGGTTGCGAGACATGGGCTATGGATAGAGTTGTGCGCAGGAGGATGGATGTGCTGGAAATGAGATGTTTGAGGACAATATGTGGTGTGAGGTGGTTTGATCGAGTAAGTAACGTAAGGGTAAGAGAGATGTGTGGAAATAAAAAGAGCGTGGTTGAGAGAGCAGAAGAGGGTGTTTTGAAATGGTTCGGGCACATGGAGAGAATGAGTGAGGAAAGATTGACCAAGAGAATATATGTGTCGGAGGTGGAGGGAACGAGGAGAAGAGGGAGACCAAATTGGAGGTGGAAAGATGGAGTGAAAAAGATTTTGTGTGATCGGGGCCTGAACATGCAGGAGGGTGAAAGGAGGGCAAGGAATAGAGTGAATTGGAGCGATGTGGTATACCGGGGTTGACGTGCTGTCAGTGGATTGAATCAAGGCATGTGAAGCGTCTGGGGTAAACCATGGAAAGCTGTGTAGGTATGTATATTTGCGTGTGTGGACGTATGTATATACATGTGTATGGGGGTGGGTTGGGCCATTACTTTCGTCTGTTTCCTTGCGCTACCTCGCAAACGCGGGAGACAGCGACAAAGCAAAAAAAAAAAAAATTCTAATTTATTGTTAATTATTAATTAATGTTTGAAGGAATAGTGGTTCCAACAATGTTGTATGGTTGCGAGGCGTGGGCTATGGATAGAGTTGTGCGGAGGAGGGTGGATGTGCTGGAAATGAGTTGTTTCAGGACAAAATGTGGTGTGAGGTGGTTTGATCAAGTAAGTAATAATAGAGTAAGAGAGATGTGTGGTAATAAAAAGAGTGTGGTTGAGAGAGCAGAAGAGGGTGTTTTGAAATGGTTTGGTCATATGAAGAGAATGAGTGAGGAAAGATTGACAAAGAGGATATATGTGTCAGAGGTGAAGGGAACGAGGAGAAGAGGGAGACCATATTGGAGGTGGAAAGATGGAGTGAAAAAGATTTTGAGTGATCGGGGCCTGAACATGCAGGAAGGTGAAAGGCTTGCAAGGAATAGAGTGAATTGGAACGATGTGGTATACCGGGGTCGACGTGCTGTTAATGGATTGAACCAGGGCATGTGAAGTGTCTGGAGTAAACCATGGAAAGTTCTGTGGGGCCTGGATGTGGAAAGGGAGCTGTGGTTTCGGTGCATTATTACATGACAGCTAGAGACTGAGTGTGAACGAATGGGGTCTTTGTTGTCTTTTCCTAGTGCTACCTAGCACACATGAGGGGGGAGGGGGTTGTTATTTCATGGGTGGTGATGGGAATGAATAAAGGCAGATGTGTATATATGTATATGTATGTGTGTGTATATATATGTATACGTTGAGATGTATAGGTATGTATATTTGTGTGTGTGGACATGTATGTATATACAGGTGTATGCGGGTGGGTTAGGCCATTCTTTCATCTGTTTCCTCACGCTACCTCGCAAATGTGGAAGAATGCAGGAAGGTGAAAGGCGTGCAAGGAATAGAGTGAATTGGATTGATGTGGTATACCAGGGTCAGCGTGCTGTTAATGGATTGAACCAGGGCATGTGAAGTGTCTGGGGTAAACCATGGAAAGTTCTGTGGGGCCTGGATGTGGAAAGGGAGCTGTGGTTTCGGTGCATTATTACATGACAGCTAGAGACTGAGTGTGAACGAATGGGGCCTTTGTTGCCTTTTCATAGTGCTACCTCGCACACGAGGGGGAAGGGGGTTGTTATTTCATGGGTGGCGATGGGAATGAATAAAGGCAGATGTGTATATATGTATATGTATTTAAAATGATTTATTTTATTTATTTTGCTTTGTCGCTGTCTCCCGCGTTTGCGAGGTAGCGCAAGGAAACAGACGAAAGAAAATGGCCCAACCCACCCTCATACACATGTATATACATACATGTCCACACACGCAAATATACAAACCTATACATCTCAATGTACACATATATATACACACACAGACACATACATATATACCCATGCACACAATTCACACTGTTATTCATTCCCATTGCCACCTCGCCACACATGGAATACCATCCCCCTCCCCCCTCATGTGCGCGAGGTAGCGCTAGGAAAAGACAACAAAGGCCCCATTCATTCACACTCAGTCTCTAGCTGTCATGCAATAATGCCCGAAACCACAGCTCCCTTTCCACATCCAGGCCCCACAGAACTTTCCATGGTTTACCCCAGACACTTCACATGCCCTGGTTCAATCCATTAACAGCATGTCGACCCTGGTATACCACATCGTTCCAATTCACTCTATTCCTTGCACGCCTTTCACCTTCCTGCATTCTCCCACATTTGCGAGGTAGCGTGAGGAAACAGATGAAAGAATGTATATGTATGTGTGTGTATATATATGTATATGTTGAGATGTATAGGTATGTATATTTGTGTGTGTGGACATGTATGTATATACAGGTGTATGTGGGTGGGTTAGGCCATTCTTTCATCTGTTTCCTCACGCTACCTCACAAATGTGGGAGACAGCGACAAAGCAAAATGAATAAAAAATAAAATAAATAATGTAGTATTATTCGCTACCTCGCAAACGCGGGAGACAGCGACAAAGAAAAAAAAAATTATTTGTCCAGTCCGTTAAATCCAAAATCCATTATATTGGGATACATTAAATCGAAAGTGATTGGTTCTCAGTGAATGTAGGTTTGTGGCAGGGGTGTGTGATGTCTCCATGGTTGTTTAATTTGTTTATGGATGGGGTTGTTAGGGAGGTGAATGCAAGAGTGTATGTGGGTGGGTTAGGCCATTCTTTCATCTGTTTCCTCACGCTACCTCGCAAATGTGGGAGACAGCGACAAAGCAAAATGAATAAAAAATAAAATAAATAATGTAGTATTATTCGCTACCTCGCAAACGTGGGAGACAGCGACAAAGAAAAAAAAAATTATTTGTCCAGTCCGTTAAATCCAAAATCCATTATATTGGGATACATTAAATCGAAAGTGATTGGTTCTCAGTAAATGTAGGTTTGCGGCAGGGGTGTGTGATGTCTCCATGGTTGTTTAATTTGTTTATGGATGGGGTTGTTAGGGAGGTGAATGCAAGAGTTTTGGAAAGAGGGGCAAGTATGAAGTCTGTTGGGGATGAGAGAGCTTCGGAAGTGAGTCAGTTGTTGTTCGCTGATGATACAGCGCTGGTGGCTGATTCATGTAAGAAACTGCAGAAGCTGGTGACTGAGTTTGGTAAAGTGTGTGAAAGAAGAAAGTTAAGAGTAAATGTGAATAAGAGCAAGGTTATTAGGTACAGTAGGGTTGAGGGTCAAGTCAATTGGGAGGTGAGTTTGAATGGAGAAAAACTGGAGGAAGTGAAGTGTTTTAGATATCTGGGAGTGCATCTGGCAGCGGATGGAACCATGGAAGCGGAAGTGGATCATAGGGTGGGGGAGGGGGCGAAAATTCTGGGAGCCTTGAAGAATGTGTGGAAGTCGAGAACATTATCTCGGAAAGCAAAAATGGGTATGTTTGAAGGAATAGTGGTTCCAACAATGTTGTATGGTTGCGAGGTGTGGGCTATGGATAGAGTTGTGTGCAGGAGGATGGATGTGCTGGAAATGAGATGTTTGAGGACAATGTATGGTGTGAGGTGGTTTGATCGAGTAAGTAACGTAAGGGTAAGAGAGATGTGTGGAAATAAAAAGAGCGTGGTTGAGAGAGCAGAAGAGGGTGTTTTGAAATGGTTTGGGCACATGGAGAGAATGAGTGAGGAAAGATTGACCAAGAAGATATATGTGTCGGAGGTGGAGGGAACGAGGAGAAGAGGGAGACCAAATTGGAGGTGGAAAGATGGAGTGAAAAAGATTTTGTGTGATCGGGGCCTGAACATGCAGGAGGGTGAAAGGAGGGCAAGGAATAGAGTGAATTGGAGCGATGTGGTATACCGGGGTTGACGTGCTGTCAGTGGATTGAATCAAGGCATGTGAAGCGTCTGGGGTAAACCATGGAAAGCTGTAGGTATGTATATTTGCGTGTGTGGATGTATGTATATACATGTGTATGGGGGTGGGTTGGGCCATTTCTTTCGTCTGTTTCCTTGCGCTACCTCGCAGACGCGGGAGACAGCGACAAAGCAAAAAAAAAACCATTAAATCGAGGGTTTTCTGTATGTCAATTAAGGCCCGTCCCGGATGTGGACTTTCAAACGTGACTCAAGCCTTCAACATAAAAAAAAAAAGCAGTACTTCTAAAGTTTACTTGATATAGTAATAAATTCGCTGATGTGATCATTGAAAGGATAAGCCGATATGTAAAGCTGAGGTTGAAGGCAACATCACAGGATGTTGGAAGCAATAAGTGGAACGTTATCAGAAGTAATGAAATACTGGGATTCATGCGTTTCTTGAATAAGTTGTCATTTTTCTTGGTTATTTTTGTCTATATTTGTAAAGTTCATGAATTTGAATTTTTTTTACATGTCAATGTGTAATATTTTCAAAAATATTAACATTTGTAACATAATATATTGCATGATACTTATTTGTATACAAATCAAAACTGCATTAAAAAATAACTGAAGGGGTCAGAGTGAATTTATGGATATCTTTTTTCCCTATGATTATTTTATAAAATTAGATTTATTGGATAATGTCCATTATGGATTTCTTTGTCGTGAAACAAAACTTTTTGCCTAACATTACTGTAAATGTGAATGGTGCATTAGAATGGTGTTCAGGTACTGATTCTTAATTGTGAAAACTTTCCAAAATTTCTTAAAGTACAGACAGGATATTCTTCTTTACTTTCTACTTAATTTCTTGTGCACTGAGGATATTTTTTCATCCATTGACTGCATGACATAGTTATGTTATCTGTCACTGCTGTCTTCATTGTTTTTTAATATTCATATGTCCATATCTTCTTAATAGGTCACAGCCATGTATTTTCCTAGTGATGGCCGTCACTGAAAGCACTACAAATACATTTTATTTCATGTTTATATTTATCTTGCTATGAATTGCCCTATACTATTTATAAATGCACTGGATTTTGGGTTGGGCTTTATTTAGAATGAGCTTATGCTACTTCCAGTGCGAACTCGTAAAGTGTTTTAGTAAATTTATAATTTTTATAATAGCTTAAAGTGTTTATTTTATTGCTTATCAAATTGTCTTTACTGTAAATGTTATTACCTTTGATATAGAAGCTTCTTAGCAGACTTTGTTCATTTGTCATCTTTACTGTAAATGTTATTACCTTTAATATAGAAGCTTCATGGCAGCTTTGTTCATATAACGATTACTTTTTTAGCAAATGTCAGTTAATGTAGTTGTCTTTAACTCGAAATTTGTTGGAAAGGAATTCTTACGTGTTGCATAATTGATATTGTTGATTATTATTGAAACTGTTTTCCCTAAACACAATCTCCATCTTTACCTGTAGTATATGATTAGCTTACACCTGACAGACTCTTTTCTTACCTGGTTATATTCTTCATAAAGCTGGGCTCTGCAGGTTACTTCTCCTAAGGGATGTATATGGGCAGAAGATTAAAAGGCCACTTAACAAGTGACTGGACTAATATCTTTATAGCTGTAATTAACAGGATTTATAAGCTTCTTAATTGAAAAATTTTGTTTTTAAAATAAATTATCCAATATATTTTCCCCAGTACTGTAATGCATCATTTAAATGATTGGTGTTAAAGACATATTAATTCCGTCATTTGCTCTTGTGGCTCTCAAGTACATTTACTTTGTTCATTGTATTGTTAGCACTCTTCAGTTTTTAATGTACTGAGAGCAGCTGTCAGGTTAGGCCCATTGTGTCACTTTGGGTTAACCTTCTTAACTTCCTTCATTGTAATTACATACTTTCGGGCTCTCCCTCTTTGATGAGTCAGGTCAGTTAAGGTCGCCGTGTCCTCGATGACCTCATTTTTCTCTTCCCTCTGCAGGAAGAGGAGGAGGTATCGCGACTATACACTGGTTGCACCCTCGCTTAAACCACCTACCTACCACCTAAGAGCTCCTCCTGCATTCGTAAGTAGCGTTAGGAAGTACTCCCAGATCCCAGCTCTCAGCTTTCATGCCAAGAAACCAGATGCTTTTCTTACAGATTTATGTTTTTTGTCTTGTGTGAATATGAAGGTTATGGCTAGGGAGATTGTGTGATCTGACAGCTGCTTTTAGGATACTTATTTGGCAGAAAGGGATGGGTTAATGTTCAGTTAGTACTTAATTCCAAATACAAAATCATTGTTGTCTGTTTGTTGCAGAGAAGTGCCCAAGGAACCTCCCCAGAGAGGTGCAGCATCATGTGAGTGGAGAGGTGGCACTGACCCCCATCTCTCCTACCCCTACCCATTACGTACAAACGACCTCCATCCCTCTGAGCTGCACTCTTCCTACACTAGGTGGATTTCTCATCCAAATCAAATATTGAAAAGGCCTAAAGAATGATATGTGAACTCAAGGATCTAATTCCAATATGAAAGTGCATACTGTAGTCCCAGTCACAGCTCAATATTTTTGTTGCAATTATCCAGACTTTGCATTCCCAAGATGATGTATTACTTTTATTTTTTCTTGCTCTTAGATTTCGGTTCATAAGTAGATGTGGCTGTTTTCGTTGGTTTACAAATTAATGCAGATTATAAAGACAATAAAAAACATTGAAAAACATTGAAAGTGCTTAGAAAGGTTTGGGGTGGAATGTGAAACAGGCCAGTTTATTATTATTATTATTTCCTAGTTACTTAAGACACTTGTGTTGCCTTAGAGTGTGATGAGGTCATAGAAGTGCTTTTTTAAATTCATTTGTCTTAAAGGAGAAGTCAGACTTAACTTCAGTGGACAAATCTGAGCTTCCCTCAGGTTAGTGGGTGATGATGATGGTAAATTTATTTTCTATTAGGAAGTGAATGTAGTGATAAAGCAAATCGGTCAGCCCATTATTCATCTGCAAACCATGGGAGGTTGTAAGGAGGTATCATACTTAGGTTGGAGCTGGAAATGGCAAACGCCAAATGAAGGGTTGGGTAAGTATCTCTAAATCAGTTTCAATTTCATGTGAGAGACTGAGTCTGCTTTTAGTTTTTTTATTCTTTCATTTTAGAGTTTCTTATTTTGGTTGCTTGATGTTGAACCAAGTTACTGTGGTGGGTCTGTCTAACAAGGTCAAGTGTTCATTGCTTTAAATGCTTATCATGTGTAAAGTGGAAATGAATTAACAATAAATTTGCCTAGCATACTAAAGAACTATAAGTAAGGAGGGGGTTCTCTGTTTATATAAGTTTGACTTAGTTAAACGTGTCTGATTCTTGTAACTTACCTAAGCTTATGCAAAAGTATTATGCCATGAATCATGGTCAATTTGATGTAAAGATTTTATGGTATAATTGATCTTTATAGCCAGTCAAACAGCAGGCCACCACACTCTTATTGTGGGTTCATTTATGAAGGGTTGTAATATGTAAGTTAAAGTGAATCCATTAAATCAGTAATGTGCAAATAGTATTTTATAGGGATGATTTGTTTAAAAAGATTTGGTGGAATAGTTGGATTGGGAATGTAAAGAAAGTCAATTCATATTGTGCCAATAGTTTTGATTATCAGAGAGGGAAGTCTACATGAGAGATGTCTGCGCTATTCTCTGCAAGTGTTCACTGCCATTATTTTCCTAATTGTAAGTTTGCTCAGCTAATGTAGCAGACAATTTCAGGATACTTTCAGGGGCTTCTTTGGAAATGTTTACTTGTATCCCTGTCATTACATTTTTATATGAAATGGATGGTTATTGATGTTAGCCCAAATATCTGTATTTTTGTTTACTCTCCTTGGGAAATTTTCATTAGTTTTTAGAATGTATCTGAGCATGGTTATAATTAGGAATATACTATTTTTTTATTAACTTAAGTAAACAGTATTCCTAAAGTGATACAAAGTCAAACTTTCTTCAAAGGTTACTCCATGTATTGGTAAGATAATTTAATTTAGGGATTATTGCTACTAAAAGCTTGAAATGGTTGAAGATCTTGAAGACACATCAGAGGGTGTGGTTGTATTCTGCCACATGGTACCGGCATGGAGGGTGGGGGGGGTTCAGCTGTGTTTAGTTAACAGAGGAAAATTATGGTAGCCATGAAACTGCTAATTGTGTCCAGTCTTTTGACACAAATTTAGAATGAAAACAGTATTGTTGGTACTGTTGTAAAACAAGTACCTGTTTTCGTTTGTGAGCCGGTGCCAGTATTTTCCTTTTAAGGTTTATACAAAGCTGTCCTGTGTCTTTGAAAGAGGATGAGGTCTTTGCTTTTTTTTAACATTGAAATGTTTTCCCTTTTACAGCTTAATGTCCCTTAGTTAGAACTGGAAAGCAAAGGTCATGGAACCACTAAATCTAAAGGTTTGATGAATTTGTTAGCACTAATGATTAGCTTCATATTATCTTAAATTATTTTTAAAAAGTGGCTGTATTTGTCCAGAACTGATTGTATACCAGTACTTTACATTTATCTGGCTTTTTAGCACCCCAAAATGGTTCTAGTAGTGTGCCTTCAATTGGTGATTTTAAGAATAAAAACATATTTCTAATGTTAAATTGTCTAAGAGTATGGATTTACTTTAATAAAAGTAATAGATTATGATAGATGATATTGCATTTTCTTTTGACTTGAGCATTTTGATTTGTTACACAATAATAGCCAAATCAGATTGTTGATACTGACATTTACACAAAGTAATTTGTGTTGAATCATGTACCGTATATTCACATATATTTTAAGTATTATCCTTGGGGATTGGAAAGAATACTTCCCACTCAGAGTGCAGGAGCAGTGGGATAGAAAACCTCCCCTTGTGATTTAACTTCTGAAAGTTGAACTGGAGGGAGCCAAGCTTGGATTACTCATTAGCCTCAAAGGCTCAGGCTGGGTGTCTGATGTGCTTGGATGTAACCAAGATGAGAAGAAAGGGGAGATAGGCTGCATATTGAGGAAAGGAACCTGAATTTTCTGGATCTGAGTGAAACAAAGCTTAAGGGTAAGGGCACAGTATGGTTTGAGAATGTCTTGGGGGTAAAGTCTGGAGTTTGTGTGAGGGTGAGAGCTAAGGAATGGGTAAAACTACTGCTGAAGGAGGCGTGGTAGGAATGTGTGAGTGTAAATATGATTGTCTGTATTAAAAAGGAAACTTATCATTGCTTTTTCCCTGATGGAGTTTGGCAACGCCTTCCCCTTTATTTCATGTGTGGCAGGATGGTTACAGGAATGGATGAAGGCAGCAAGTATGAATATGTACATGTGTATATATGTATGAATACACTGAAATGTATATTGTGCGTGTATGGGCGTTTATGTATATACATGTGTACGTGGGTGGGATAGGCCATTCCTCGTCTGTTTCCTTGCGTTACCTCGGTGATGCACAAGATGGCGATTAAGTATAATATAAATAAATAATTTATAAAATTCCTCCACCCCTTTTCCATGAAGTTCATTCGAAAGAAGGTTGTGTAAATAGCTCTTCATAAATGCACCTCCTTCACATACATTGCATTACATCCTTTAATTCCACAACTTTCCCACTATTCCATCCCTTTTCTCGCTATTGTTTCTTACCATTCCATCCTTTAATTCCACTATCGTTTCCTACCAACCATCTTTTAATCAATCCCCCTATCGTTTCCCACCATCTTGTCCTTTAATACCACTACTGTTTCGCACCATTCCATCATTTAATCCCAGTATTGTCTCCCACTATTCCTTTCTTTAATCTTACTATTATTTCCCACCATACCATCCTTTAATCCCACTGTTTCCCACCATTCCATCCTTTAATCCCACTATTGTTTACCACCATTCCATCCATTACTCCCACAATTCCATCCTTTAATCCTACTATTGTTTCCCACCATTCCATCCTTTAATCCCACTATTGTTTCCCACCATTCCATCCTTTGATCCCACTATTCCATACTTTAATTCCACTATTATTTCCCACCATTCCATCCTCTAATCCCACAACTGTTTCCCACCACTCCTTCCTTGAATCCCATGATTGTTTTCGACCATTTTATACTTTAATCCCATGATTGTTTCCCACTATTTCTATACTTAATCCCACTGTTGTTTCCCAATATTCTATACTTTAATCCCACTATTTCTCACCATTCCATCCTTTAACCCCTTCAAGGTGGGCTTTTTTTTTAATGTAGAAAAACTGGAGGAAGTGAAGTATTTTAGATATCTGGGAGTGGATTTAGCAGCGAATGGAACCATGGAATCGGAAGTGAATCATAGGGTGGGGGAGGGGGTGAAAGTTCTGGGAGCGTTGAAGAAAGTGTGGTAGTCGAGAACATTATCTTGGAAAGCAAAACTGGGTATGTTTGAAGGAAGAGTGGTTCCAACAATGATATATGGTTGTGAGGCGTGGGCTATAGATAGAGTTGTGCGGAGGAGGGTGGATGTGCTGGAAAAGAGATGTTTGAGGACAATATGTGGTGTGAGGGTTTGATCGAATAAGTAATGAAAGGGTAAGAGAGATGTGTAGTGGTAAAAAGAGTGTGGTTGAGAGAGCAGAAAAGGGTGTTTTGAAATGTTGTGGTCACATGGAGATAATGAATGAGGAAAGATGGACCAAGAGGATATATGTGTCAGACGTGGAGGGAACGAGAAGTGGGAGACCAAATTGGAGGTGGAAAGATGGAGTGAAAAAGATTTTGAGTGATCTGGGCCTGAACATGCAGGAGGGTGAAAGGCATACAAGGAATAGAGTGAATTGGAACGATGTGGTATACCGGGGTCGACATGCTGTCAATAGATTGAACCAGGGCATATGAATCGTCTGGAATAAACCATGGAAAGTTCTGTGGGGCCTGGATGTGGAAAGGGAGCTATGGTTTCTATGCATTATACATGACAGCTAGAGACTGAGTGTGAACGAATGTGGCCTTTGTTGTCTTTACCTAGTGCTATCTCGTGCACATGCGGGGGAAGGGGGTTGGTATTTCATTATGTGGCGAGGTGGCGATGGGAATAGATAAAGGCAGACAGTATGAATTATGTACATGTGTATATATGTATATGTCTGTGTGTGTATATATATGTGTACATTGAGATGTATAGGTATGTATACTTGCGTGGGTGGTGTGTGTATATATGTATATGTCTGTGTGTGTGTATATATATGTGTACATTGAGATGTATAGGTATGTATACTTGCATGGGTGGACGTGTATGTATATACATGTGTATGTGGGTGGGTTGGGCCATTTCTTTCGTCTGTTTCCTTGCGCTACCTCGCTAACGCGGGAGACAGTGACAAAGCAAAATAAATATTTTTTTTTTTTTAACTTTCTAAAATGGGAAACAGAAGGAGTCATGCGGGGAGTGCTCATCCTCCTCGAAGGCTCAGATTGGGGTGCCTAAATGTGTGTGGATGTAACCAAGATGTGAAAAAAGGAGAGATAGGTAGTATGTTTGAGGAAAGGAACCTGGATGTTTTGGCTTTGAGTGAAACGAAGCTCAAGGGTAAAGGGGAAGAGTGGTTTGGGAATGTCTTGGGAGTAAAGTCAGGGGTTAGTGAGAGGACAAGAGCAAGGGAAGGAGTAGCAGTACTCCTGAAACAGGAGTTGTGGGAGTATGTGATAGAATGTAAGAAAGTAAATTCTCGATTAATATGGGTAAAACTGAAAGTTGATGGAGAGAGATGGGTGATTATTGGTGCATATGCACCTGGGCATGAGAAGAAAGATCATGAGAGGCAAGTGTTTTGGGAGCAGCTGAATGAGTGTGTTAGTGGTTTTGATGCACGAGACCGGGTTATAGTGATGGGTGATTTGAATGCAAAGGTGAGTAATGTGGCAGTTGAGGGAATAATTGGTATACATGGGGTGTTCAGTGTTGTAAATGGAAATGGTGAAGAGCTTGTAGATTTATGTGCTGAAAAAGGACTGATGATTGGGAATACCTGGTTTAAAAAGCGAGATATACATAAGTATACTTATGTAAGTAGGAGAGATGGCCAGAGAGCGTTATTGGATTACGTGTTAATTGACAGGCGCGCGAAAGAGAGACTTTTGGATGTTAATGTGCTGAGAGGTGCAACTGGAGGGATGTCTGATCATTATCTTGTGGAGGCTAAGGTGAAGATTTGTATGGGTTTTCAGAAAAGAAGAGTGAATGTTGGGGTGAAGAGGGTGGTGAGAGTAAGTGAGCTTGGGAAGGAGACTTGTGTGAGGAAGTACCAGGAGAGACTGAGTACAGAATGGAAAAAGGTGAGAACAATGGAAGTAAGGGGAGTGGGGGAGGAATGGGATGTATTTAGGGAATCAGTGATGGATTGCGCAAAAGATGCTTGTGGCATGAGAAGAGTGGGAGGTGGGTTGATTAGAAAGGGTAGTGAGTGGTGGGATGAAGAAGTAAGAGTATTAGTGAAAGAGAAGAGAGAGGCATTTGGACGATTTCTGCAGGGAAAAAATGCAACTGAGTGGGAGATGTATAAAAGAAAGAGACAGGAGGTCAAGAGAAAGGTGCAAGAGGTGAAAAAAAGGGCAAATGAGAGTTGGGGTGAGAGAGTATCATTAAATTTTAGGGAGAATAAAAAGATATTCTGGAAGGAGGTAAATAAAGTGCGTAAGACAAGGGAGCAAATGGGAACTTCAGTGAAGGGCGCAAATGGGGAGGTGATAACAAGTAGTGGTGATGTGAGAAGGAGATGGAGTGAGTATTTTGAAGGTTTGTTGAATGTGTTTGATGATAGAGTGGCAGATATAGGGTGTTTTGGTCGAGGTGGTGTGCAAAGTGAGAGGGTTAGGGAAAATGATTTGGTAAACAGAGAAGAGGTAGTAAGAGCTTTGCGGAAGATGAAAGCCGGCAAGGCAGCAGGTTTGGATGGAATTGCAGTGGAATTTATTAAAAAAGGGGGTGACTGTATTGTTGACTGGTTGGTAAGGTTATTTAATGTATGTATGACTCATGGTGAGGTGCCTGAGGATTGGCGGAATGCATGCATAGTGCCATTGTACAAAGGCAAAGGGGATAAGAGTGAGTGCTCAAATTACAGAGGTATAAGTTTGTTGAGTATTCCTGGTAAATTATATGGGAGGGTATTGATTGAGAGGGTGAAGGCATGTACAGAGCATCAGATTGGGGAAGAGCAGTGTGGTTTCAGAAGTGGTAGAGGATGTGTGGATCAGGTGTTTGCTTTGAAGAATGTATGTGAGAAATACTTAGAAAAGCAAATGGATTTGTATGTAGCATTTATGGATCTGGAGAAGGCATATGATAGAGTTGATAGAGATGCTCTGTGGAAGGTATTAAGAATATATGGTGTGGGAGGCAAGTTGTTAGAAGCAGTGAAAAGTTTTTATCGAGGATGTAAGGCATGTGTACGTGTAGGAAGAGAGGAAAGTGATTGGTTCTCAGTGAATGTAGGTTTGCGGCAGGGGTGTGTGATGTCTCTATGGTTGTTTAATTTGTTTATGGATGGGGTTGTTAGGGAGGTGAATGCAAGAGTTTTGGAAAGAGGGGCAAGTATGAAGTCTGTTGGGGATGAGAGAGCTTGGGAAGTGAGTCAGTTTTTGTTTGCTGATGATACAGCGCTGGTGGCTGATTCATGTGAGAAACTGCAGAAGCTGGTGACTGAGTTTGGTAAAGTGTGTGAAAGAAGAAAGTTAAGAGTAAATGTGAATAAGAGCAAGGTTATTAGGTACAGTAGGGTTGAGGGTCAAGTCAATTGGGAGGTGAGTTTGAATGGAGAAAAACTGGAGGAAGTGAAGTGTTTGAGATATCTGGCAGTGGATGGAACCATGGAAGCGGAAGTGGATCATAGGGTGGGGGAGGGGGCAAAAATTCTGGGAGCCTTGAAGAATGTGTGGAAGTCGAGAACATTATCTCGGAAAGCAAAAATGGGTATGTTTGAAGGAATAGTGGTTCCAACAATGTTGTATGGTTGCGAGGCGTGGGCTATGGATAGAGTTGTGCGCAGGAGGATGGATGTGCTGGAAATGAGATGTTTGAGGACAATGTGTGGTGTGAGGTGGTTTGATCGAGTGAGTAACGTAAGGGTAAGAGAGATGTGTGGAAATAAAAAGAGCGTGGTTGAGAGAGCAGAAGAGGGTGTTTTGAAATGGTTTGGGCACATGGAGAGAATGAGTGAGGAAAGATTGACCAAGAGGATATATGTGTCGGAGGTGGAGGGAACGAGGAGAAGAGGGAGACCAAATTGGAGGTGGAAAGATGGAGTGAAAAAGATTTTGTGTGATCGGGGCCTGAACATGCAGGAGGGTGAAAGGAGGGCAAGGAATAGAGTGAATTGGAGCGATGTGGTATACCGGGGTTGACGTGCTGTCAGTGGATTGAATCAAGGCATGTGAAGCGTCTGGGGTAAACCATGGAAAGCTGTGGAGGTATGTATATTTGCGTGTGTGGATGTATGTATATACATGTGTATGGGGGTGGGTTGGGCCATTTCTTTCGTCTGTTTCCTAGCGCTACCTCGCAAACGCGGGAGACCGGCAAAAAAAAAAAAAAAAAAAATGTATAATATATATATATATTCTTCAAGGCCCCCAGGATTTTCGCCCCCTCCCCCACCCTATGATCCACTTCCGCTTCCATGGTTCCATCCGCTGCCAGATCCACTCCCAGATATCTAAAACACTTCACTTCCTCCAGTTTTTCTCCATTCAAACTCACCTCCCAATTGACTTGACCCTCAACCCTACTGTACCTAATAACCTTGCTCTTATTCACATTTACTCTTAACTTTCTTCTTCCACACACTTTTCCAAACTCAGTCACCAGCTTCTGCAGTTTCTCACATGAATCAGCCACCAGCGCTGTATCATCAGCGTACAACAACTGACTCACTTCCCAAGCTCTCTCATCCCCAACAGACTTCATACTTGCCCCTCTTTCCAAAACTCTTGCATTTACCTCCCTAACAACCCCATCCATAAACAAATTAAACAACCATGGAGACATCACACACCCCTGCCGCAAACCTACATTCACTGAGAACCAATCACTTGAAGAATGTGTGGAAGTCGAGAACATTATCTCGGAAAGCAAAAATGGGTATGTTTGAAGGAATAGTGGTTCCAACAATGTTGTATGGTTGCGAGGCGTGGGCGATGGATAGAGTTGTGCGCAGGAGGATGGATGTGCTGGAAATGAGATGTTTGAGGACAATGTGTGGTGTGAGGTGGTTTGATCGAGTGAGTAACGTAAGGGTAAGAGAGATGCGTGGAAATAAAAAGAGCGTGGTTGAGAGAGCAGAAGAGGGTGTTTTGAAGTGGTTTGGGCACATGGAGAGGATGAGTGAGGAAAGATTGACCAAGAGGATATATGTGTCGGAGGTGGAGGGAACAAGGAGAAGAGGGAGACCAAATTGGAGGTGGAAAGATGGAGTGAAAAAGATTTTGTGTGATCAGGGCCTGAACATGCAGGAGGGTGAAAGGAGGGCAAGGAATAGAGTGAATTGGAGCGATGTGGTATACCGGGGTTGACGTGCTGTCAGTGGATTGAAGCAGGGCATGTGAAGCGTCTGGGGTAAACCATGGAAAGCTGTGTAGGTATGTATATTTGCGTGTGTGGACGTATGTATATACATGTGTATGGGGGGGGTTGGGCCATTTCTTTCGTCTGTTTCCTTGCGCTACCTCGCAAACGCGGGAGACAGCGACAAAGTATAATAAAATAATATAAATATTTTTTTTTTTTTTTATACTTTGTCGCTGTCTCCCGCGTTTGCGAGGTAGCGCAAGGAAACAGACGAAAGAAATGGCCCAACCCCCCCCCCATACACATGTACATACACACGTCCACACACGCAAATATACATACCTACACAGCTTTCCATGGTTTACCCCAGACGCTTCACATGCCTTGCTTCAATCCACTGACAGCACGTCAACCCCTGTATACCACATGACTCCAATTCACTCTATTTCTTGCCCTTCTTTCACCCTCCTGCATGTTCAGGCCCCGATCACACAAAATCTTTTTCACTCCATCTTTCCACCTCCAATTTGGTCTCCCTCTTCTCCTCGTTCCCTCCACCTCCGACACATATATCCTCTTGGTCAATCTCTCCTCACTCATTCTCTCCATGTGCCCAAACCATTTCAAAACACCCTCTTCTGCTCTCTCAACCACGCTCTTTTTATTTCCACACATCTCTCTTACCCTTACGTTACTTACTCGATCAAACCACCTCACACCACACATTGTCCTCAAACATCTCATTTCCAGCACATCCATCCTCCTGCGCACATCTCTATCCATAGCCCACGCCTCGCAACCATACAACATTGTTGGAACCACTATTCCCTCAAACATACCCATTTTTGCTTTCCGAGATAATGTTCTCGACTTCCACACATTTTTCAAGGCTCCCAAAATTTTCGCCCCCTCCCCCACCCTATGATCCACTTCCGCTTCCATGGTTCCATCCGCTGACAGATCCACTCCCAGATATCTAAAACACTTCACTTCCTCCAGTTTTTCTCCATTCAAACTCACCTCCCAATTGACTTGACCCTCACCCCTACTGTACCTAATAACCTTGCTCTTATTCACATTTACTCTCAACTTTCTTCTTCCACACACTTTACCAAACTCAGTCACCAGCTTCTGCAGTTTCTCACATGAATCAGCCACCAGCGCTGTATCATCAGCGAACAACAACTGACTCACTTCCCAAGCTCTCTCATCCCCAACAGACTTCATACTTGCCCCTCTTTCCAGGACTCTTGCATTTACCTCCCTTACAACCCCATCCATAAACAAATTAAACAACCATGGAGACATCACACACCCCTGCCGCAAACCTACATTCACTGAGAACCAATCACTTTCCTCTCTTCCTACACGTACACATGCCTTACATCCTCGATAAAAACTTTTCACTGCTTCTAACAACTTGCCTCCCACACCATATATTCTTAATACCTTCCACAGAGCATCTCTATCAACTCTATCATATGCCTTCTCCAGATCCATAAATGCTACATACAAATCCATTTGCTTTTCTAAGTATTTCTCACATACATTCTTCAAAGCAAACACCTGATCCACACATCCTCTACCATATATATATATGGAAACTTCAGTGAAGGGCGCAAATGGGGAGGTGATAACAAGTAGTGGTGATGTGAGAAGGAGATGGAGTGAGTATTTTGAAGGTTTGTTGAATGTGTTTGATGATAGAGTGGCAGATATAGGGTGTTTTGGTCGAGATGGTGTGCAAAGTGAGAGGGTTAGGGAAAATGATTTGGTAAACAGAGAAGAGGTAGTAAAAGCTTTGCAGAAGATGAAAGCAGGCAAGGCAACAGGTTTGGATGGTATTGCAGTGGAATTTATTAAAAAAGGGGGTGACTGTATTATTGACGGGTTGGTAAGGTTATTTAATGTATGTATGACTCATGGTGAGGTGCCTGAGGATTGGCGGAATGCGTGCATAGTGCCATTGTACAAAGGCAAAGTGGATAAGAGTGAGTGCTCAAATTACAGAGGTATAAGTTTGTTGAGTATTCCTGGTAAATTATATGGAAGGGTATTGATTGAGAGGGTGAAGGCATGTACAGAGCATCAGATTGGGGAAGAGCAGTGTGGTTTCAGAAGTGGTAGAGGATGTGTGGATCAGGTGTTTGCTTTGGAGAATGTATGTGAGAAATACTTAGAAAAGCAAATGGATTTGTATGTAGCATTTATGGATCTGGAGAAGGCATATGATAGAGTTGATAGAGATGCTCTGTGGAAGGTATTAAGAATATATGGTGTGGGAGGCAAGTTGTTAGAAGCAGTGAAAAGTTTTTATCGAGGATGTAAGGCATGTGTACATGTAGGAAGAGAGGAAAGTGATTGGTTCTCAGTGAATGTAGGTTTGCGGCAGGGGTGTGTGATGTCTCTATGGTTGTTTAATTTGTTTATGGATGGGGTTGTTAGGGAGGTAAATGGAAGAGTTTTGGAAAGAGGGGCAAGTATGAAGTCTGTTGGGGATGAGAGAGCTTGGGAAGTGAGTCAGTTGTTGTTCGCTGATGATACAGCGCTGGTGGCTGATTCATGTGAGAAACTGCAGAAGCTGGTGACTGAGTTTGGTAAAGTGTGTGAAAGAAGAAAGTTACGAGTAAATGTGAATAAGAGCAAGGTAAATAGGTACTGTAGGGTTGAGGGACAAGTCAATTGGGAGGTAAGTTTGAATGGAGAAAAACTGGAGGAAGTAAAGTGTTTTAGATGTCTGGGAGTGGATCTGGCAGCGGATGGAACTATGGAAGCGGAAGTGGATCATAGGGTGGGGGTGGGGGCGAAAATCCTGGGAGCCTTGAAGAATGTGTGGAAGTCGAGAACATTATCTCTGAAAGCAAAAATGGGTATGTTTGAAGGAATAGTGGTTCCAACAATGTTGTATGGTTGCGAGGCGTGGGCTATGGATAGAGTTGTGCGCAGGAGGATGGATGTGCTGGAAATGAGATGTTTGAGGACAATGTGTGGTGTGAGGTGGTTTGATCGAGTAAGTAACATAAGGGTAAGAGAGATGTGTGGAAATAAAAAGAGCGTGGTTGAGAGAGCAGAAGAGGGTGTTTTGAAATGGTTTGGGCACATGGAGAGAATGAGCGAGGAAAGATTGATCAAGAGGATATATGTGTCGGAGGTGGAGGGAACGAGGAGAAGTGGGAGACCAAATTGGAGGTGGAAAGATGGAGTGAAAAAGATATTGTGTGATCGGGGCCTGAACATGCAGGAGGGTGAAAGGCGGGCAAGGAATAGAGTGAATTGGATCGATGTGGTATACCGGGGTTGACGTGCTGTCAGTGGATTGAATCAGGGCATGTGAAGCGTCTGGGGTAAACCATGGAAAGCTGTGTAGGTATGTATATTTGCATGTGTGGACGTATGTATATACATGTGTATGGGGGTGGGTTGGGCCATTTCTTTCGTCTGTTTCCTTGCGCTACCTCGCAAACGCGGGAGACAGCGACAAAGCAAAAAAAAAAAAAGAAAAGAAAAAATATGTATATATGGAGCGGGTGGCTGGAAATCCTCCCCTCTTTTTTTTTTTTTTTCCCCAATTTTTAAAATAAGGAACAGAGAAGGGGGCCAGGTGAGGATATTCCCTCAAAGGCCCAGTCCTCTGTTCTTAACGCTACCTCGCTAACGCGGGAAATGGGGAATAGTACGAAAGAAAAAAAAGAAAGATATATACATATATATATATATATATATATATATATATATATATATATATATATTTTTTTTTTTTTTTTTTTTTTTTTTTTGTCGCCGTCTCCCATGTTTGTGAGGTAGCGCAAGGAAACAGACGAAAGAAATGGCCCAACCCACCCCCATACACATGTATATACATACGTCCACACACGCAAATATACATACCTACATAGCTTTCCATGGTTTACCCCAGACGCTTCACATGCCCTGATTCAATCCACTGACAGCACGTCAACCCCGGTATACCACATCGATCCAATTCACTCTATTCCTTGCCCTCCTTTCACCCTCCTGCATGTTCAGGCCCCGATCACACAAAATCTTTTTCACTCCATCTTTCCACCTCCAATTTGGTCTCCCTCTTCTCCTTGTTCCCTCCACCTCCGACACATATATCCTCTTGGTCAATCTTTCCTCACTCATTCTCTCCATGTGCCCAAACCATTTCAAAACACCCTCTTCTGCTCTCTCAACCACGCTCTTTTTATTTCCACACATCTCTCTTACCCTTACGTTACTTACTCGATGAAACCACCTCACACCACACATTGTCCTCAAACATCTCATTTCCAGCACATCCATCCTCCTGTGCACAACTCTATCCATAGCCCACGCCTCACAACCACACAACATTGTTGGAACCACTATTCCTTCAAACATACCCATTTTTGCTTTCAGAGATAATGTTCTCGACTTCCACACATTCTTCAAGGCTCCCAGGATTTTCTCCCCCACCCTATGATCCACTTCCGCTTCCATAGTTCCATCCGCTGCCAGATCCACTCCCAGACATCTAAAATACTTTACTTCCTCCAGTTTTTCTCCATTCAAACTTACCTCCCAATTGACTTGTCCCTCAACCCTACAGTACCTATTTACCTTGCTCTTATTCACATTTACTCGTAACTTTCTTCTTTCACACACTTTACCAAACTCAGTCACCAGCTTCTGCAGTTTCTCACATGAATCAGCCACCAGTGCTGTGTCATCAGCGAACAACAACTGACTCACTTCCCAAGCTCTCTCATCCCCAACAGACTTCATACTTGCCCCTCTTTCCAAAACTCTTGCATTCACCTCCCTAACAACCCCATCCATAAACAAATTAAACAACCATGGATACATCACACACCCCTGCCGTAAACCTACATTCACTGAGAACCAATCACTTTCCTCTCTTCCTACACGTACACATGCCTTACATCCTCAATAAAAACTTTTCATTGCTTCTAACAACTTGCCTCCCACACCGTATATTCTTAATACCTTCCACAGAGCATCTCTATCAACTCTATCATATGCCTTCTCCAGATCCATAAATGCTACATACAAATCCATTTGCTTTTCTAAGTATTTCTCACATACATTCTTCAAAGCAAACACCTGATCCACACATCCTCTACCACTTCTGAAACCACACTGCTCTTCCCCAATCTGATGCTCTGTACATGCCTTCACCCTCTCAATCAATACCCTCCCATATAATTTACCAGGAATACTCAACAAACTTATACCTCTGTAATTTGAGCACTCACTCTTATCCCCTTTGCCTTTGAACAATGGCACTATGCACGCATTCCGCCAATCCTCAGGCACCTCACCATGAGTCATACATACATTAAATAACCTTACCAACCAGTCAACAACACAGTCACCCCCTTTTTTAATAAATTCCACTACAATACCATCCAAACCCACTGCCTTGCCGGCTTTTATCTTCTGCAAAGCTTTTACTACCTCTTCTATGTTTACCAAATCATTCTCCCTAACCCTCTCACTTTGAACCACCTCGAGCAAAACACCCTATATCTGCTACTCTATCATCAAACACATTCAAGAAACCTTCAACATACTCACTCCATCTCACATTGCGACTACTTGTTATCACCTCCCCATGAGCCCCCTTCACTGATGTTCCCATGTGTTTCCTTGTCTTACGCACTTTATTTACCTCCTTCCAAAACATCTTTATATTCTCCCTAAAATTTAATGATGCTCTCTCACCCCAAATATATATATATATATATATTTTTTTTTTTTTTTTTTTTTTTTTGGTCTCCCGCGTTTGCGAGGTAGCGCAAGGAAACAGACGAAAGAAATGGCCCAACCCACCCCCATACACGTGTATACATACGTCCACACACGCAAATATACATACCTACACAGCTTTCCATGGTTTACCCCAGACGCTTCACATTTCCTGATTCAATCCACTGACAGCACGTCAACCCCGGTATACCACATCGATCCAATTCACTCTATTCCTTGCCCTCCTTTCACCCTCCTGCATGTTCAGGCCCTGATCACACAAAATCTTTTTCACTCCATCTTTCCACCTCCAATTTGGTCTCCCACTTCTCCTTGTTCCCTCCACCTCCGACACATATATCCTCTTGGTCAATCTTTCCTCACTCATTCTCTCCATGTGCCCAAACCATTTCAAAACACCCTCTTCTGCTCTCTCAACCACGCTCTTTTTATTTCCACACATCTCTCTTACCCTGACGTTACTTACTCGATCAAACCACCTCACACCACACATTGTCCTCAAACATCTCATTTCCAGCACATCCATCCTCCTGCGCACAACTCTATCCATAGCCCACGCCTCGCAACCATACAACATTGTTGGAACCACTATACCTTCAAACATACCCATTTTTGCTTTCCGAGATAATGTTCTCGACTTCCACACATTCTTCAAGGCTCCCAGGATTTTCGCCCCCTCCCCCACCCTATGAACCACTTCCGCTTCCATGGTTCCATCTGCTGCCAGATCCACTCCCAGATATCTAAAACACTTTACTTCCTCCAGTTTTTCTCGATTCAAACTTACCTCCCAATTGACTTGACCCTCAACCCTACTGTACCTAATTACCTTGCTCTTATTCACATTTACATATATATACATATATTATCCCTGGGGATAGGGGTGAAAGAATACTTCCCACGCATTCCTCACGTGTTGTAGAAGGCGACTAGAGGGGACGGGAGCAGGGGGCCAGAAATCCTCCCCTCCTTGTATTTTAACTTTCTAAAAATGGGAAACAGAAGGAGTCACGTGCGGAGTGCTCATCCTCCTCGTAGACTCAGATTGGGGTGTCTAAATGTGTTTGGATGTAACCAAGATGTGAAAAAAGGAGAGATAGGTAGTATGTTTGAGGAAAGGAACCTGGATGTTTTGGCTCTGAGTGAAACGAAGCTCAAGGGTAAAGGGGAAGAGTGGTTTGGGAATGTCTTGGGAGTAAAGTCAAGAGACTGAGTGTGAACGAATGGGGCCTTTGTTGTCTTTTCCTAGTGCTACCTCGCACACATGAGGGGGGGAGGGGGATGGCATTCCATGTGTGGCGAGGTGGCAATGGGAATGAATAAAGGCAGGCAGTGTGAATTGTGTGCATGGGTATATATGTATGTGTCTGTGTGTGTATATATATGTGTACATTGAGATGTATAGGTATGTATATTTGCGTGTGTGGATGTGTATGTATATACATGTGTATGGGGGTGGGTCGGGCCATTTCTTTTGTCTGTTTCCTTGCGCTACCTCGCAAACGCGGGAGACAGTGACAAAGCAAAATAAATATAATAAATAAATAAATATAATATATGTATATGTTGAGATGTATAGGTATGTATATGTGCGTGTGGACGTGTATGTATATACATGTGTATGTGGGTGGGTTGGGCCATTCTTTTGTCTGCTTCCTTGTGCTACCTCGCTAACTCGGGAGACAGTGACAAAGCAAAATAAAATAATAAAAATAAAATAAAATAATAAAACGCGGGAGACAGCGACAAAGTATAATAAAAAAAAAATAATATATACAGAGACATATGCATGTATACACGTGCACATATTCATACGTGCTGCGTTCATCCATTCCCCCCGCCTCCCAGCCGCACATGTCATTTCATGTGTGGTGGGGTGGTGACGGGAATGAATGAAGGCAGCGAGTATGAATTGTGTGCATTTGTATATATGTATATGTCTGTGTATGTATATATATATGGATACGTTGAAATGTATAGGTATGTATAGGAGCGTGTGTGTATGTATATACGTGTGTACGTGGGTGGGTTGGGTCATTCTTTTGTCTGTTTCCTTGCGCAACCTTGCTAATACAGGAGACAGCGACAAAGTATAATAAATGAATAAATATATACATCCATGTAAGGCAGCATATTTTAGGAATAGTAGAGTATCAAGGAATAAGCCAATACATATATAAACATAAAATTGGATGCAAAACGAAGGTAAGAGGTGTTACTTATGAGATACATCAGATCTGGCTGTGGGAGGAGTGCTAGGCAGGGGAGAATGAGACCTATCTTCACCTTCCATTGTCTCAGCTAATACTGATGTTGACCCCAGCTGGGCAAACATGAGTGGCTGTTTACAGGCGTGTCCAGACAGAGAGCATGATAATACATGTCACAGATGCCACATCACCCAATTTCACCATACAATTACGATGCAACTGGGCCCAGCGTTATGTAAAGTTGTCCATCTACTACTGTATGAACTTTAGATAACAGCTAATACTGGCACTGACCATGGATGGGCAAGTGAGGGTAGCTGTTTATAGGAATAGATTAACTGAGGTCATGATATTAGGTGACAGTGATGCCACTGCCAAAATTCAAAAAGCAATTACAACGCAAAATAGCCAAACATTATGTAACATTGCCCAGCTTCTTCCATACAAATGTTAGGTAATGTTGCCCAGCTTTAATGGGTTAATCCCAATATTATTTCCTGCCATTCCCACTGTGCCATACTCTAATCCAAATAATTTTTTCTCTAAGATTTCAATAAACTTCCCATAAACATGGCTTGTATGTACTTTAGTAGTTTTATCAATGTACACTTAAACTTGTTACAAGTACCTGTTATAAGGAATTTTCTTATGCCTGTGCTGTTACAGCCATGCATAAGGAATCATTTTGCACATTCAAAAGCAATTTTCTCTATGGCAGGCTGCAGTCACAGACAAATATCCTCATCAAGGCCAGGACTTTAATGAATGCACAATAAAAAAATAATTTGTGATTTGAAGAAGTGCAAAGATAAAAAGTGAGACAGTGAAGATATGACAAAAAGAATACAGATTTATGTTGTTTATATGGGAAAAAATATGGTATTGGTATTCTCGTCCAGTAGATTGGTAATGAGACAGAAAATAAGACTATCAATCATGATGTGGTGCACAAGTAATATGGTATCATTTTAATACTTGTCATTCAGTCTGGTAATACAATGCCAAGCATCAACAACTATATATAAAACACAAATTTTTTTCTTTATTGAGAATTAGTTTTATTACTATATAAATTAACAGTAATATTATTAAAAGTACAAACCTGTTTTAGGCCTTCAGACAAAAAGATATATGTATATATATATTTATTATTTATTTTATTCATTATACTTTGATGCTGTCTCCCGCATTAGCAAGGTAGTGCAAGGAAACAGACGAAAAAATGGTCCAACCCACGCACATACACATATAAATAAACGCCCACACACTCACATATACATACCTATACATTTCAATGTAAACATACATATACATACACAGACATACATTTATACAAATTATTATTATTTTTTTTTATTATACTTTGTCGCTGTCTCCCGCGTTTGCGAGGTAGCGCAAGGAAACAGACGAAAGAAATGGCCCAACCTCCACCTCATATACATGTATGTACATACGTCCACACACGCAAATATACATACCTACACAGCTTTCCATGGTTTACCCCAGACGCTTCACATGCCTTGATTCAATCCACTGACTGCACGTCAACCCCGGTATACCACATCGCTCCAAATCTCTATTCCTTGCCCTCCTTTCACCCTCCTGCATGTTCAGGCCCCGATCACACAAAATCTTTTTCACTCCATCTTTCCACCTCCAATTTGGTCTCCCTCTTCTCCTCGTTCCCTCCACCTCCGACACATATATCCTCTTTGTCAATCTTTCCTCACTCATTCTCTCCATGTGCCCAAACCACTTCAAAACACCCTCTTCTGCTCTCTCAACCACGCTCTTTTTATTTCCACACATCTCTCTTACCCTTACGTTACTCACTCGATCAAACCACCTCACACCACACATTGTCCTCAAACATCTCATTTCCAGCACATCCATCCTCCTGCGCACAACTCTATCCATAGCCCACGCCTCGCAACCATACAACATTGTTGGAACCACTTTTCCTTCAAACATACCCATTTTTGCTTTCCGAGATAATGTTCTCGACTTCCACACATTCTTCAAGGCCCCCAGAATTTTCGCCCCCTCCCCCACCCTATGATCCACTTCCGCTTCCATGGTTCCATCCGCTGCCAGATCCACTCCCAGATATCTAAAACACTTCACTTCCTCCAGTTTTTCTCCATTCAAACTCACCTCCCAATTATACAAATGTACATATGTATTCATACATGCTGCCTTCATCTATTCCTGCCACCATCCTGCCACACATGGAATGACACCACATTCCCCCCGTGAGGTTGCGCCAAAAAACGACAACAAAGGCCACATTTGTTCACACTCAATCTCTAGCTGCCATGTGTAATGCACTGAAACAACAGCTCCCTTTCCACATCCAGGCCCCACAAAACTTTCCATGGTTTACCCCAGATGATTCACATGCCCTGGTTCTATCCGTTGACAGCACATAGACCCCGGTATTCCACATCGTTCCAATTCACTCTATTCCTTGCACGCCTTTCACCCTCCTGTATGTTCAAGCCCCGATTGCTCAAAATCTTTTTCACTCCATCCTTCAACTTCCAATTTGGTCTCCCACTTCTCATTCCCTCCACCTCGGACACATATATCCTCTTTGTCGATCTTTCCTTACTCATTCTCTCCATGTGACCAAACCATTTCAATACACCCTCTTCTGCTCTCTCAATCACGCTCTTTATTACCACACATCTCTCTTACCCTTTCATTACTTACTCGATCAGACCACCTCACAACAGATATTGTCCTCAAACATCTCATTTCCAACACATCCACCCTCCCCTGCACAACTCCTCTTATTACTATTATTTTTTTTTTATTTACTTAATCGCTGTCTCCCGCATTAACAAGGTAGTTCAAGGAAACAGAAAAAAGAATGGCCCAACCCACCTACATACACATGTATATACATAAATGCCCACACACAAACATGTACATATCTATACATTTCAATGTATACATACAGACATACACATGTACATATTCATACTTGCTGCCTTCATCCATTCCCTGCCACACATGAAATAGCAACCCCCCCCCCCCCCCCCCCCCCCCCACACACACACACACACACACACACACACACACACACACACACACACACACACACACACACACACACACTCACACACACACACACACACACACACACACAATTTTGTCTCCCGCTTCTTGTTCCCTCCACCTCTGACACGTATATTCTCTTTGTCAATCTTTCCACACTCTGCTCTCTCAACCACATTTTTTATTACCACACATCTCTCTTACCCTTTCATTACTCACTCGATCAAACCACCTCACACCACATATTGTCCTCAAGCATCTCAACTCTACCCTCCTCTGAAGAACCCTATCTATAGCCCACGCCTTGCAACCATACAACATTGTTGGAAACACTATTCCCTCAAACATACCCATTTTTGCTCTCCGAGATAATGTTCTCGCCTTCTGCACATTCTTCAACGCTCCCAGAACCAACACCTTCTCCCCACCCTGTGACTCACTTCAGATTCCAAGGTTCCATCTGCTGCTAAGTCCACTCCCAGATATCTAAAACACTTCACTTCCTCCAGTTTTTCTCCATTCAAACTTACCTCCCAATTGACTTGTCCCTCAACCCTACTGTACATAATAACCTTGCTCTTGTTCACATTTACTCTCAGCTTTCTTCTTTCACACACTTTACCAAACTCAGTCACCAGCTTCAGCAGTTTCTCACCCAAATCGGCCACCAGCGCTGTCTAATCAGCAAACAACAACTGACTCGCTTCCCAAGCCCTCTCATCCACAACAGACTGCATACTTGCCCCTCTCTCCAACACTCTTGCATTCATCTCCCTAACAACCCCATCCATAAATAAATTAAACAACCATGGAGACATCACGCATCCCTGCTGCAAACTGACATTCACTGGGAACCGATCACTTTCCTTTCCTCCTACTAGTACACATGCCTCACATCCTTGCTATATCATTTCACTGCTGCTAGCAACTTACCTCCCACACCATATACTCTTTAAAATACCTTCCACAGAGCATCTCTATCAACTCTATCATATGCCTTCTCCAGATCTATAAATGCTACATACAAATCCATTTGCTGTTCTAAGTATTGCTCACATACATTCTTCAAAGCAAACACCTGATCCACACATCCTCTACCACTTTTGAAACCACACTGCTCTTCCCCAATCTGATGTTCTGTACATGCCTTCACCCTCTCAATCAATACCCTCCCATATAATTTCCCAGGAATACTCAACAAACTTATACCTCTGTAATTTGAGCACTCACCTTTTTCCCCTTTGCCTTTGTACAATGGCACTATGCAAGCATTCCGCCAATCCTCAGGCACCTCACCATGAGTCATACATACATTAAATAACCTTACCAACCAGTCAACAACACAGTCACCCCTTTTTTAATAAATTCCACTACAATACCATCCAAACCCACTGCCTTGCTGGCTTTTATCTTCTGCAAAGCTTTTACTACCTCTTCTATGTTTACCAAATCATTCTCCCTAACCCTCTCACTTTGCACCACCTCGAGCAAAACACCCTATATCTGCTACTCTATCATCAAACACATTCAACAAACCTTCAACATACTCACTCCATCTCCTCGCATTGCGACTACTTGTTATCACCTCCCCATGAGCCCCCTTCACTGATGTTCCCATTTGTTTCCTTGTCTTATGCACTTTATTTACCTCCTTCCAAAACATCTTGTTATTCTCCTTAAAATTTAATGACACTCTCTCACCCCAACTCTCATTTGCCCTCTTTTTCACCTCTTGCACCTTTCTCTTGACCTCCTGCCTCTTTCTTTTACACATCTCCCACTCATTTGCATTATTTCCCTGCAAAAATCATCTA
Organism: Panulirus ornatus; assembly: GCF_036320965.1. Classification (NCBI taxonomy): domain Eukaryota; kingdom Metazoa; phylum Arthropoda; class Malacostraca; order Decapoda; family Palinuridae; genus Panulirus; species Panulirus ornatus. The sequence goes on from NC_092278.1 coordinate 26,107,871, forward strand.
AATGCCTCTCTCTTCTCTTTCACTAATAATCTTACTTCTTCATCCCACCACTCACTACCCTTTCTAATCTGCCCACCTTTCACGCTTCTCATGCCACAAGCATCTTTTTAGCGCAAGCCATCACTGCTTCCCTAAATACATCCCACTCCCCCACTCCCCTTACATCCTTTGTTCTCACCTTTTTCCATTCTGTACTCAATCTCTCATGGTACTTCCTCACACAAGTCTCCTTCCCAAGCTCACTTACTCTCATCACTCTCTTCACCCCAACATTCTCTCATCTTTACTGAAAACCTCTACAAATCTTCACCTTCGCCTCCACAAGATAATGATCAGACATCCCTCCAGTTACACCTCTCAGCACATTAACATCCAAAAGTCTCTCTTTCACGTGCCTATCAATTAACACATAATCCAATAACGCTCTCTGGCCATCTCTCCTACTTACATACGTATACTTATGTATATCTCTCTTTTTAAACCAGGTATTCCCAATCACCAGTCCTTTTTCAGCACTCAAATCTACAAGCTCTTCACCATTTCCATTTACAACACTGTACACCACATGTACACCAATTATTCCCTCAACTGCCACATTACTAACCTTTGCATTCAAATCACCCATCACTATAACCTGGTCTCGTGCATCAAATGTACTTACACGCTCACTCAACTGCTCCCAAAACACTTGCCTCTCATGATCTTTCTTCTCATGCCCAGGTGCATATGCACCAATAATCACCCATCTCTCTTCGTCCACTTTCAATTTTACCCATATCAATCTAGAGTTTACTTTCTTACACCCTATCACAAACTCCCACCACTCCTGTTTCAGGAGTAGTGCTACTCCTTCCCTTGTTCTTGTCCTCTCACTAACCCCTGACTTTATTCCCAAGACATTCCCAAACTTCTTCCCCTTTACCCTTCAGGTTCATTTCACTCAGAGCCAGAATATATATATATATATATATATATATATATATATATTTATTTTTTTATTATACTTTGTCGCTGTCTCCCGCGTTTGCGAGGTAGCGCAAGGAAACAGACGAAAGAAATGGCCCAACCCCCCCCACACACATGTACATACATACGTCCACACACGCAAATATACATACCTACACAGCTTTCCATGGTTTACCCCAGACGCTTCACATGCCTTGATTCAATCCACTGACAGCACGTCAACCCCGGTATACCACATCGCTCCAATTCACTCTATTCCTTGCCCTCCTTTCACCCTCCTGCATGTTCAGGCCCCGATCACACAAAATCTTTTTCACTCCATCTTTCCACCTCCAATTTGGTCTCCCTCTTCTCCTCGTTCCCTCCACCTCCGACACATATATCCTCTTGGTCAATCTTTCCTCACTCATTCTCTCCATGTGCCCAAACCACTTCAAAACACCCTCTTCTGTTCTCTCAACCACGCTCTTTTTATTTCCACACATCTCTCTTACCCTTACGTTACTCACTCGATCAAACCACCTCACACCACACATTGTCCTCAAACATCTCATTTCCAGCACATCCATCCTCCTGCGCACAACTCTATCCATAGTCCACGCCTCGCAACCATACAACATTGTTGGAACCACTATTCCTTCAAACATACCCATTTTTGCTTTCCGAGATAATGTTCTCGACTTCCACACATTCTTCAAGGCCCCCAGAATTTTCGCCCCCTCCCCCACCCTATGATCCACTTCCGCTTCCATGGTTCCATCTGCTGCCAGATCCACTCCCAGATATCTAAAACACTTCACTTCCTCCAGTTTTTCTCCATTCAAACTCACCTCCCAATTGACTTGACCCTCAACCCTACTGTACCTAATAACCTTGCTCTTATTCACATTTACTCTTAACTTTCTTCTTTCACACACTTTACCAAACTCAGTCACCAGCTTCTGCAGTTTCTCACATGATATATATATATATATATATATATATATATATATATATTTTTTTTTATATACTTTGTCGCTGTCTCCCGCGTTTGCGAGGTAGCGCAAGGAAACAGACGAAAGAAATGGCCCAACCCCCCCCATACACATGTATATACATACGTCCACACAGGCAAATATACATACCTACACAGCTTTCCATGGTTTACCCCAGACGCTTCACATGCCTTGATTCAATCCACTGACAGCACGTCAACCCCGGTATACCACATCGCTCCAATTCACTCTATTCCTTGCCCTCCTTTCACCCTCCTGCATGTTCAGGCCCCGATCACACAAAATCTTTTTCACTCCATCTTTCCACCTCCAATTTGGTCTCCCTCTTCTCCTCGTTCCCTCCACCTCCGACACATATATCCTCTTGGTCAATCTTTCCTCACTCATTCTCTCCATGTGCCCAAACCACTTCAAAACACCCTCTTCTGCTCTCTCAACCACGCTCTTTTTATTTCCACACATCTCTCTTACCCTTACGTTACTCACTCAATCAAACCACCTCACACCACACATTGTCCTCAAACATCTCATTTCCAGCACATCCATCCTCCTGCGCACAACTCTATCCATAGCCCACGCCTCGCAACCATACAACATTGTTGGAACCACTATTCCTTCAAACATACCCATTTTTGCTTTCCGAGATAATGTTCTCGACTTCCACACATTCTTCAAGGCCCCCAGAATTTTCGCCCCCTCCCCCACCCTATGATCCACTTCCGCTTCCATGGTTCCATCCGCTGCCAGATCCACTCCCAGATATCTAAAACACTTCACTATCCCTGGGGATAGGGGAGAAAGAATACTTCTCACGTATTCCCTGCGTGTCGTAGAAGGCGGCTAAAAGGGAAGGGAGCGGGGGGCTGGAAATCCTCCCCTCTCGTTTTTTAATTTTCCAAAAGAAGGAATAGAGAAGGGAGCCAAGTGAGGATATTCCCTCAAAGGCTGTCTTCTGTTCTTAACGCTACCTCTCTAACGCGGGAAATGGCGAATAGGTTGAAAAATATATATATATATATATATATTCTTTTCTTTCTTTCAAACTATTCGCCATTTCCCGCATTAGCGAGGTAGCGTTAAGAACAGAGGACTGGGCCTTGAGGGAATACCCTCACCTGGCCCAATTCTCTGTTCCTTCTTTTGGAAAATTAAAAAAAAAAAATGAGAGGGGAGGATTTCCAGCCCCCCGCTCCCTAATATATATATATATATATATATATATATATATATATGAGAAAATGGAATGGTATATGGAACTGACAAAATCTTAATCTAAGCTTTCTTGAACAAAAATGGCTATACAATCTCCATCCATCCCTGTCACAACTGCAGCATGACCTCCACTAAACTGTCCACCACCATTAGCACCGTTTAGATCACCCTGAGCAAATATAATTGTACCTGGAGGTAACTGATTTTCAGTTAATGCAGATGCTCCTCCAGCAGAGTTGACCAATGTGTTGCTAGAACTTGCCACAACTGCAGTATTAACTACAGCACTAGCAAGTCTCATGTCGGTATCATTGTTGATGCTTAATTGTTCTTCCGCATTTTTGTTTGTGTTTAAAGCTGCTTCATCTCCACTACACATACTTTGGCTTGTGTTGGCAACAGTAGTAATGTTGTTGCTCATCATATCTGATCCCACTGCTAGACTAATGCCTACATTACCACTTGAGTACCTGGTATCATTTGCAAGGGTAACCATTTCTTCAGGACCTTTTTTCTCATGCTTCTTGAGATGGATTTTAAGAGTGACAGACTGGATAAATTTCTTTGTACAGAGCTGAAATAAAAAGAGAAGCATTAAGTACTGTCAATTTATTGAGACTGAATTTTTCAGAAGTTATATGCAAAATACTGAAGATCCTTGTCCCCTTAGTGCTGTCAGACACATTGCCTACTTTTCTCTTCCAGGAGATCCTTCTATGGGGTTCAACAGCCCTTAGAAAGCTGGTAACATCCACCATGTGGAACCACAATACAAAAATAAAGGTGATGTATGTGTGTCTTATTGGAGTGAGCTCAGAACAACTAAGGAGTAGGCATGCAATGAGAAAGTTCCATCTTGGGCTTAAGGGGGTCTTGTCATACATTGAAACTGTGTATGTAATGTTGGCGCTGGGTGGTGTTTGGAATATAAGTGAAAAAGTTGAACTCATTTAGTGTCTGGAAAGTGTACCTTCAGACAGTTGTATGACTGGTGGGGTGGTGTTTAAGATGGGTTGGAAAGGCAGTGTTTAGTGCTAGTTGGGTCATTTTGGTGTGTGTGTTTTGTTGGTGTTCTGTTTCTTGAGGTAGGAGAATCTGTGAGTATTATGTAGGATGTTCAAGTGTGAAGCAGAAGTGGGCATTTTATTTCTATTTAGAGAATGGTGATCACTTCTAATGGTTTGGGTGATTACCACATATGTTACAAGGAAAGGGGTTTTACTTGATGCCCTGTCTCCTAAACTTGTATATAAGTACCATATCTTAAATCTTGTGTGGATATACACATATACACACCTGGTTAAGGCTGGGGTGTGTGTTCTTATACATCACAGATGCAGGAGTAGAGACACTTCATATATACAAAGTTGAAACGAGGACACAAGCGTAAAACTCCCTGCAACACACACATGGAAATCACACACCCCAGCCTAAATCAGATACTTATTCTTTGACCATTCCTGATGGGAGAATGAACAAAAGGACTGGCATGGGGCAATTCCTGCACCCAGGATTTGACTCCAAGAGGGTTCATACATGAATAATAGTCAACTACGCCAATCACTTCACCATAGAAACCTGTGAAAACAGTCTTATGCTGCTGCTAAGAAATGACAGCCAAGCATATTTAGGTTAAAACAGCTATATTAGAAGTATTTTTGGTTCATTGTGTAGATACTGAATACTTATGGTTGCTAGGTAGCCAATGATTGTTTTAAGTTCTCCGTTTTGTGTGGTGACTAGCTTTTAATATATTTTCTTCTGACTGTACTCTTTTCCATCCACTGACAACAATCCAGCCTTGTCTGACAGTGACTGGCAAACTGTAAGCCACAGGTGTCAGCCAAGCATTCCAATGATGGAATTAAAAAACCCTTTACAGAATATTTTGACATATATGTTACTGAAGAAAATAACCAGAAAAGTGGTATACTTTACTCCATGCAGGTATGGAGATGTGGAAGTAATAAATAGCAGCATGAATCCTCACTATTTATATACTGTATATACCTGTGTAACCATCGACATTTTCAAACTTGGCAGTGTGAAACTGGGGATCAACTCTTTCATGAATAACATTTCCAAGAGGTAGAAATGCATGGCCAGTAAGAATCCATGAAAAAATTTAAACACGTATAGCTGACAGAAAATTATTCAGACCAGAACAAAAATTTTTAATCATATTCTATATGCAAAACAACCAAAATCATTAGTCCTTTCATTACAACAGCCAAGGTCTATGTTAGTCTACAAAAATTCATTACTAGTCCTCCACAGAATGAGACAAAACTGCAATTGATATCAGTTACATGAGAAAGACATTTGGTAATATCTATAAACCAGAGTATGTGAAAGTAAACTTGGAAAATTGCATATTCAGAAATAAAATGCTGCAGTTTTGTCTCATCTTTTGTGGAGGACTATCAGTGAGGTGTTCGACCAAAAGGTGGCACTGATGCCGCCAATGTGGAGGTACCATGTATGGAAGATTTGTTTATAAAATAGCATATGATGGGAGGCCGACAGATTGAAGAATACCATATAAACAGTAATAACTAATGTATACAAGTTTTAACTTATGGTAATTTATTTAACTGTGAAAGATAAGTAAATCAAGAGTTCATACATACCATACTGTGCGAGTAATGTGAGTGAATGGTTAAGGTAGTGTTGACAAAACATAGCGTATATTTATCTTCAAAAAGCTTACTGATAATGTTATTTAAACATTGCTCATCTGATTTATTAATGGAGAGCTGTACTTCTTGATATCAACAGGCTCACAACTGGGAAGGAAGCAGCATTCCTTTGGGGGAAGCACTGTTCCTTAGCAGGAAGTGAAGGTGGTGTACACCACTTCACCAAAGTACAACTGTATTTTAGCTTTGGTACAATACTTGTATTATCTTTTGGTCTCCAATCATACTGTAATGAAAACTGGCATACAAAAAGTGTATATAATAAAATGTTGAGGTTTAGGTTGATGACCTGGTACCCATGGAACCACCAGCAGACACTGTAACAATTTGTTTACCAACCATATGCTTAGCCATGTGATTGAGGATACTGTTGCATTTTCATCATAATATAGGTAAGTTACCATCACTTTCATTCATGCAGGTAATACATGTGTATTTGATCATAACTACATTAAGCAATGCTCTGTTAAATGACACATGCCGTGCTATGAAATATCCTGGATATTGTCCCGTTACATAGTGTATATAAACATTTCAAGTCATAATCTTCTACAGTTATAAATGTTTTTTCTTGTGTCTGTTTTATTGTCTGATTTGTATGCCTCTCTGTCATTTCAATATTCTTGGGCCTCTAAAAACTGAAGCTCAGTGGTATATGAGATAAATGATAAATAAAGGATGTTTTGGCCAAAGATATATGTCAGAGATGGAGGGAACAAGGAGAAACAGGAGACCAAATTGGAGGTGGAAGGATGGAGTGAGAAAGATTTTGAGCAATTGGGGGCTGAACATAGATGAGGGTGAGAAGCATACAAGGAATAGAATGAGTTCGAATTATGTGGTATACTTGGGTAGACGAGCTGTCAATGGACTGAACCAGGGCATAAGAAATGTCTAGGGTAAACCATAGAAAGGTCTTTGGGGCCTGGATGTGGATAGGGAGTTGTGGTTTCAGTGCACTGCACCTGACAGCTAGAGACAGGGTGAACAAATGTGGCCTTTTTTTCTTTTTTTTTTTTGTCCTCCTGGTGCTGTCTCATTGAAGCAAGGGGTAGCAATGTTTTCTGTGGGGTGGGGTAGCACCAGGAATGAATGAAAGAAAGCAAGTATGAATATATACATGTGTATACATGTATATGTTATTTTTTTTTTTATTTGCTTTGTCGCTGTCTCCCGCGATAGCAAGGTAGCATAAGGAAACACACGAAAGAATGGCCCAACCTACCCACATACACATGTATATACATACACGTCCACAAACGCAAATATACATACCTATACATCTCAACATATACATATATATACACACACTGACATATACATATATACACATGTCCATAATTCATATTGTCTGCCTTTATTCATTCCCACCACCACCCCGCCACACATGAAATAAAAAACCCCTTCCCGCTCATGTGTGAAAAGACAACAAAGGCCACATTTGTTCACACTCAGTCTCTAGCTGTCAAGTATTAATGCACTGAAACCACGGCTCCCTTTCCAAATCCAGGCCCCACAGAACTTTCCATGGTTTACCCCAGACGATTCACATGCCGATTCAATCCATTGACAGCACGTCAACCCCAATATACCACTTCGTTCCAATTCACTCTATTCCTTGCACGCCTTTCACCCTCCTGCATGTTCAGGCCCCAATCACTCAAAATCTTTTTCACTCCATCTTCCCACCTCCAATTTGGCCTCCCAACTTCTCCTCATTCCCTCCACCTCTGACACATATATCCTCTTGGTCAATCTTTCCTCACTCATTCTCTCCATGTGACCAAACCATTTCAAAACACCCTCTTCCGCTCTCTCAACCACACTCTTTTTATTACCGCACATCTCTCTTACCCTATTGTTACTTACTCGATCAAACCACCTCACACCACATATTGTCCTCAAACATCTCATTTCCAGCACATCCACCCTCCTCCACACAACTCCATCTATAGCCCATGCCTCGCAACCATATAACAGTGTTGGAACCACTATTCCTTCAAACATACCCATTTTTGCTTTCTGAGATAATGTTCTCAACTTCCACACATTCTTCAACGCTCCCAGACCTTTTGCCCCCTCCCCCACCGTATGATTCACTTCCGCTTCCATGGTTCCATCCACTGCCAAATCCACTCCCAGATATCTAAAACACTTCACTTCCTCCAGTTTTTCTCTATTCAAACTTACCTCCCAACTGACTTGTCCCTCAACCCTACTGTACCTAGTAACCTTGCTCTTATTCACATTTACTCTCAGCTTTCTTCTTTCACACACTTTACCAAATTCAGTCACCAGCTTCTGCAGATTCTCACATGAATCAGCCACCAGCGCTGTATCATCAGCGAACAATAACTGACACTTCCCAAGCTCTCTCATCCACAACAGACTGCGTACTTGCCCCTTTCCAAAACTCTTGCATATATATATATATATATATATATATATATATATATATATTCTTTCATACTATTCGCCATTTCCCGCGTTAGGGAGGTTGCGTTAAGAACAGAGGACTGGACCTTTGAGGGAATATCCTCACCTGGCCCCCTTCTCTGTTCCTTCTTTTGGAAAATTAAAAAAAAAAACTCTACATTTCCCGTGCACTTATTTGTCATTTACACACACAGGACATTATGCGTATACATAAAAAAATAGTACACAAGAAATTCTTTCTTTTGTTGTAAATCTTTTAACATCTGAATCCATACAAAAAGGTTTCTGGAATGTTGACACATTTACACTTTCATGATTTTAGGGTGTGATGTTAAGTTCCTAGTGACAATTACAAATAAGATTTGGAATCATACATCAGCTGGGAATTTAAACAAGGGCAAGATGGTTTAGATTCATGATGATAATGTGGTGCATTGTACTGTGTAATACTATGACAGTAGCATGGCACAAGGAAAGTAGTTTAAAACTACCACTATAACTCAACCTCTCTAAACTTAAACACTTATAGTACATCAAAAAGATTTTTTCCCCCAAAACTTGTTACAGTATATAAAAAAGGAGGTAACTGTGAAATAGTGATTGGAGATTCTGAATTTGATGTTGGAGGTGGATTCTGAATGAACTAATAATGTACTGTAATAAGCTTAAAACATCAAATACACATCATAAAATATATATTCCTAACATTCATATCTAATGCCATTCATATTAAAATAAAGTAGATAACACATGTATATACATAAGTGCCCACATGTGCATACCTATGCATTTTGGTGTGTGCATGCATATACATACACAGAAGTAAGTCTCACAGGGGAGTAGGGGGGATGCTATTTTCATGTGTGGCGGAGTAGCGACCAGAATGGATGAAGGCAGCAAGTATGAATATGTACATGTGTATATATGTATATTCTGTGTATATACATGTTGAAAAGTATAAAACTCCTCACTTTCTCCAGTTTTTCTCCAATCAAACTTATCTCCCAATTTACTTGTCCCTCAACCCTATAGAACCTGATAACCTTGCTCTTATTCTCATTTACTCTCAGCTTTCTTCTTTCACACACTTTACCAAACCTAGTCATCAACTTCTGCAATTTCTCATCTGAATCAGCCACTAGCACTGTATCATCAGCAAACAACAACTGACTCACTTCCCAAGCCCTCTCATCCACAACAGATTGCATACTTGCCCCTCTCTCCAAAACTCTTGCATTCACCTCTACCAACCCCATCCATAAACAAATTAACCATGGAGACATCATGCACCCCTGCCGCAAACCAACATTCAATGGGAACCAGTCACTTTCCTCTCTTCCTACTCATACACATGCCTTACATCCTTGATAAAGACTTTTCACTGCTTCTAGCAACTTACCTCCAACACCATATACTCTTAATACCTTCCACAGAGCATCTCTATCAACTCTATCTGTTTTTCTTTGTCACATACATTCTTCAAAGCAAACACCTGATCCACACATCCTTTACCACTTCTGAAACCACACTGCCCTTTCCCAATCTGATGCTCTGTACATGCCTTTACCCTCTCAATCAATACCCTCCCATATAATTTCCCAGGAATACTCAACAAACTTATATATCTGGGAGTGGATTTGGCAGCGGATGGAACCATGGAAGTGGAAGTGTCACAGGGTGGGGGAGGGGGGGCAAAGGTTCTGGGAGTGATGAAGAATGTGTGGAAGGAATGGATATGTTTGAAGGAATGGTGGTTCCAACATGTTATAAGGTTGTAAGGCATGGGCTATAGATAGAGTTGTGTGGAGGATGATGGATGTTTTGGAAATGAGATGTTTGAGGACAATATGTGGTGTGAGGTGGTTTGATCGAGTAACTAATTAAAGGGTAAGAGAGATGTGTGGTAATATACAGAGTGTGGTTGGGAAAGCAGAGGAGGGTGTATTGAAATGGTTTGGTCACATGGTGAGAATGAGTGAGGAAAGATTGACAAAGAGGATATAGGTGTCAGTGGTGGTGGGAACGAGGAGGAGTGGGAGACCAAACTGGAGGTGGAAGGAGTGGAGTTCAAAAGATTTTGAGCGATCGGGGCCTGAACATACAGGAGGGTGAAAGGTGAGAAAGGACTGGAGTGAATTGGAACAATGTGGTGTACCGGGGTCGACGTACTGTCAATGGATTGAAGCAGGGCATGTGAAGCGTCTGGAGTAAACCATGGAAAGTTTTGTGGGGCCTGGATGTGGAAAGGGAGCTGTGATTTTGGTGCATTACACATGACAGCTAGAGACTGAGTGTGAATGAATGTGGCCTTTGTTGTCTTTTCCTAAAGCTACCTCGCACGCATGCGGGGGGGAGGGGGGTACCATTTCATGTGTGGCAGGAATATGTATATGTCTGTGTATGTATATGTATGTATACATTGAAATGTATAGGTATGTATATGTGCGTGTGTGGCCGTTTATGTATATACATGTGTATGTGGGTGAGTTGGGCCATTCTTTTGTCTGTTTTCTTGCACTACCTCGCTAATGCAGGAGACAGTGACTAAGTATAATAAATAAATGCTGAAATGTATAGGTATGTATATGTGCGTGTGTGGGCATTTATGTATATATATGTGTATGCGTGTGGGTTGGGCCATTCTTTCGTCTGTTTCCTTGTGCTACCTCGCTAACACGGGAGACGGCAATTAAGTATAATTCATATAATATAACAATGGAACAATAGAAGTAAGGGGAGTGGGGGAGGAATGGGATGTATTTAGGGAATCAGTGATGGATTGCGCAAAAGATGCTTGTGGCATGAGAAGAGTGGGAGGTGGGTTGATTAGAAAGGGTAGTGAGTGGTGGGATGAAGAAGTAAGAGTATTAGTGAAAGAGAAGAGAGAGGCATTTGGACGATTTCTGCAGGGAAAAAATGAAATTGAGTGGGAGACGTATAAAAGAAAGAGACAGGAGGTCAAGAGAAAGGTGCAAGAGGTGAAAAAAAGGGCAAATGAGAGTTGGGGTGAGAGAGTATCATTAAATTTTAGGGAGAATAAAAAGATGTTCTGGAAGGAGGTAAATAAAGTGCGTAAGACAAGGGAGCAAATGGGAACTTCAGTGAAGGGCGCAAATGTGGAGGTGATAACAAGTAGTGGTGATGTGAGAAGGAGATGGAGTGAGTATTTTGAAGGTTTGTTGAATGTGTTTGATGATAGAGTGGCAGATATAGGGTGTTTTGGTCGAGATGGTGTGCAAAGTGCGAGGGTTAGGGAAAATGAGTTGGTAAACAGAGAAGAGGTAGTAAAAGCTTTGCGGAAGATGAAAGCCGGCAAGGCAGCAGGTTTGGATGGTATTGCAGTGGAATTTATTAAAAAGGGGGTGACTGTATTGTTGACTGGTTGGTAAGGTTATTTAATGTATGTATGACTCATGGTGAGGTGCCTGAGGATTGGCGGAATGCGTGCATAGTGCCATTGTACAAAGGCAAAGGGGATAAGAGTGAGTGCTCAAATTACAGAGGTATAAGTTTGTTGAGTATTCCTGGCAAATTATATGGGAGGGTATTGATTGAGAGGGTGAAGGCATGTACAGAGCATCAGATTGGGGAAGAGCAGTGTGGTTTCAGAAGTGGTAGAGGATGTGTGGATCAGGTGTTTGCTTTGAAGAATGTATGTGAGAAATACTTAGAAAAGCAAATGGATTTGTATGTAGCATTTATAGATCTGGAGAAGGCATATGATAGAGTTGATAGAGATGCTCTGTGGAAGGTATTAAGAATATATGGTGTGGGAGGCAAGTTGTTAGAAGCAGTGAAAAGTTTTTATCGAGGATGTAAGGCATGTGTACGTGTAGGAAGAGAGGAAAGTGATTGGTTCTCAGTGAATGTAGGTTTGCGGCAGGGGTGTGTGATGTCTCCATGGTTGTTTAAGTTGTTTATGGATGGGGTTGTTAGGGAGGTGAATGCAAGAGTTTTGGAAAGAGGGGCAAGTATGAAGTCTGTTGGGGATGAGAGAGCTTGGGAAGTGAGTCAGTTGTTGTTCGCTGATGATACAGCGCTGGTGGCTGATTCATGTGAGAAACTGCAGAAGCTGGTGACTGAGTTTGGTAAAGTGTGTGAAAGAAGAAAGTTAAGAGTAAATGTGAATAAGAGCAAGGTTATTAGGTACAGTAGGGTTGAGGGTCAATTCAATTGGGAGGTGAGTTTGAATGGAGAAAAACTGGAGGAAGTGAAGTGTTTTAGATATCTGGGAGCGGATCTGGCAGCGGATGGAACCATGGAAGCGGAAGTGGAACATAGGGTGGGGGAGGGGGCGAAAATTCTGGGAGCCTTGAAGAATGTGTGGAAGTCGAGAACATTATCTCGGAAAGCAAAAATGGGTATGTTTGAAGGAATAGTGGTTCCAACAATGTTATATGGTTGCGAGGCGTGGACTATGGATAGAGTTGTGCGCAGGAGGATGGATGTGCTGGAAATGAGATGTTTGAGGACAATGTGTGGTGTGAGGTGGTTTGATCGAGTAAGTAACGTAAGGGTAAGAGAGATGTGTGGAAATAAAAAGAGCGTGGTTGAGAGAGCAGAAGAGGGTGTTTTTGAAATGGTTTGGTCACATGGAGAGAATGAGTGAGGAAAGATTGACCAAGAGGATATATGTGTCGGAGGTGGAGGGAACGAGGAGAAGAGGGAGACCAAATTGGAGGTGGAAAGATGGAGTGAAAAAGATTTTGTGTAATCGGGGCCTGAACATGCAGGAGGGTGAAAGGAGGGCAAAGAATAGAGTGAATTGGAGCGATGTGGTATACCGGGGTTGACGTGCTGTCAGTGGATTGAATCAAGGCATGTGTATGGGGGTGGGTTGGGCCATTTCTTTCATCTGTTTCCTTGCGCTACCTCGCAAACGCGGGAGACAGCGACAAAGCAAAAAAAAAGAAAATAATATCAAAATACTTACAGGGCATTTGTGAGGCCTTTCTCCTGTGTGAACTCTCTCGTGACGATGTAAATGGGACACATGGGAAAACTCACGACCACAAGCAAAACACATGTATGGCTGTTCTTTTTTGTGGACCCTGAGAGGAAAGATGTTAACATGAATACAGTCCAAAGCCATCCTGCATGCACAGTGCAATATCACTTTACATACTAAACTTCACATGTATCTATCCATCCATATCTCTGATGCCCATTTCCTACGGGAATTCCCTCAGGGGGGTGGCCACAACAGAAGTCTCTCCTTCACTGATGAACTCCAGTGCTGCTTCATAGTGTGCCACATTATTACCATGTACCATATAGAGTGCCTGAGGATTGGCGGAATGCATGCATGGTGCCATTGTACAAAGGCAAAAGGGAAAAAGGTAAGTGTTCAAACTACAGAGGCATAAGTTTGCTGAGTATTTGGGAGGGTATTGATTGAGAGGGTGAAGGCATGTACAGAGCATCAGACTGAGGAAGGGCAGCGTGGTTTCAGGAGTGGTAGAGGATGTGTGGATTAGGTGTTTGCTTTGAAGAATGTGTGTGAGAAATACTTAGAAAAACAGATGAATCTGTATGTAGCATTTATGGATCTGGAGAAGACATAGGGTTGATAAAGATGCTTTGTGGAAGGTCTTAAGAGTATGTAGTGTGGGAGGTAAGTTGCTAGAAGCAGTAATGAGTTTTTACCAAGGGTGTACGGCATGTGTACGAGTAGGAAGAGAGGAATGTGATTGGTTCCCAGTGAATGTCAGTCTGCAGCAGAGGTTTGTGATGTTCCCCTGGTTATTTAATTTGTTTATGGATGGGGTGGTTAGGGAGGTAAATACAAGAGTTTTGGAGAGGGGCGAGTTTGCAGTCTGTTGTGGATGAGAGGGCCTGGTAAGTGAGTCAGTTGCTGTTTGCCAATACACCTTTAGTGGCTGATTCAAGTGAGAAATTGTAGAAGGTAGTGACTTGAGTTTGGAAAAGTGTGTGGAAAAAGTTGAGAGTAAATGTGAATAAGAGTAAGGTTATTAGGTTCAGAAGAGTTGAGTGACAAGTTAATTGGGATGTAAGTTTGAATGGAGAAAAATTGGAGGAAGTGACTTGTTTTAGATATCTGGGGTTGGACTTGGCAGTGAATGGAACCATGGAAGCGGAAGTGAGTCACAGGGTGGGGGAGGGGGTGAAGGTTCTGTGACATATGAAGAATCTGTGGAAGGAATGTTATATCGGAAAGCAAAAATGGGTATGTTTGAAGGAATAGTAGTTCCAACAATGGTATAATGGTTGCAAGACAGGGGCTACAGATAGGTTTGTACAGAGGAGGGAAATGAAATGTTTTAGGACAATATGTAGTGTGAGGTGGTTAGATCGAGTAAGTAATGATAGGGTAAGAGAGATGTGTGGAAGTAAAGAGTGTGGTTGAGAGAGCAGAAGAGGGTGTGTTGAAATGGTCTGGACATATGAAGAGAATGAGTGAGGAAAGATTGACAAAGAGGATATATGTGTCAGAAGTGGAGGGAACAAGGAGAAGCAGAAGGCCAAACTGGAGGTGAAAGGATAGATTGAAAAAGATTTTGAGTGATCGGGGCCTGAACATACAAGAGGCATGCAAGGAATATAGTGTAATGCACTGTGGTTTCAGTGCATCACACATGACAGCTAGGGACTGAGTGTGAACAAATGTGGCCTTTTTTTATCTGTTTTCCTGGCGCTGCCTCGCTGAAGCAGGAGGTAGTGATGCTGTTTCTTGTGGGGTGAAGTAGCACCATTAATGGATGAAGGAGAGCAAGTATGAATATGTACAAGTGTATATATGTATATATCTTTGTATGTGTATGTATATTTTGATATGTAAATGAGCATTTATGTATATGTATGTGTATATGAGTGACATGGCCATTCTTCATGTTTCCTGGCGCTACATTGCTGACACAAGAAACAGTGATTAAGTATAATAAAATAAATATAAATACCATATAGATATGTGTCAATCAGATAAAGCATTATTTGTATACTGAGTGTAAAAACATGGGTAGCTATGATCAGAAAGGAGGAGAAAGCCAAAAAAAAAAAAAAAAAAAAAGAGGAAAGTTTCTAGTAAGATTAACTGTAAGAAAAGATGAGAAAAAATTTAGTTTCATCTCCTAAGATGGATGGGAAGAGGCAGGCTATAACGAAAACTTAAGACTTGGACTTAGGATCTCATAACAACAACCGACAAGGAAAGGGATGCAGAGGAGGACCTACTGCCATCCGTAAAAGGGACAGTGGTACTGGTAATCATATAATAACTTCAAAATCCTCAAAATCACATCCATGTCACAGGTTTCATATAAATGACATATGTAAATCTGTAAATTTAGTAACCCTTTAGTTTCACTTTGGTGAATTTTTTGTATCTATCCAAAATAATAATATTTCATAAGAATTTGAAAAGAACACTGTTTCAGATGATAATATAATAACATGTGAAATAGCATTTCATATCAGAGTACTGATAACATAATAATTAGGGCAATTCAACAGTGAACTTGCAAGGATTCTGCATTAATCGAGCTGAAATTCAATGAATTTTATATGAATTAAAAAAGTAACTTCACACAAAAATTTACACAGCTGGTGGGAATAATAACAGAGCTCCGTGCAGTTTGGTCAAGGGTCAGGAGCCATGTGTCCTTGTTTATACAGCATGCAAAAATCCTATAACTTTTCTGTGTGACCAGGAAATCTATTCCCAATTTCATAGGGTGAATCAAGTATACACACTCTCAAATCATTCAAAGATATCCTCAACCCATACTCAGTGTGCTAAAGTGTGAAATAAACTTTTAAACTGACTTAATGCTTCTTTTTCACTTAATTTGATTTCTGAAGTGATAGTAACAACTTTATTCATATCAGTACGGATAAAGGGCTCCTATTGCATTCATTCTAATTAAATGATTGGCAGTTCCACTTGTATTACTAAAAGGCATTCTAATTCTATTTGAAGAGAAGGCAAAGTTTTTATGAATGATTTTTAGTAGAAGATTGAAATGGGCCCCTCATATTAAAAACTAAAAAGTATAGTGACCAGAGTTGCTTCCCATTTTGAAGAAAGTGTCTCGCAACTCCTCGGGAGCATACAGGGAAACCATGCAGTTACATGGAGATCAAAAGTGGATTACAGTTGCCACGTATTCATCAATTATTCTAGATGTCAAGACCTTGGCTTAGAGTAGGTTTTTAGGTATATTCCATCTAACCTCACTTTTGATGCTGAGAGGACTCACTGATTTGCTCAACATCTAAAGTCCCATAAACCTGGTAATGTAAGATCAAGAAATGCAATAATAAGAGTTTTGGGCCACATTCATTTTTTTTTTACCTACCTAATTAGGAATGCCTACAATGAAATTGTACCATGAGGGCAGGGCTAGTGTGTGGCACTTGCTGCACAGTTTTCTTTTACTATTTTGTTTCTTGTGTTTTGGAAGGGCCCTGAGATCAAACTTTACATGGGATAAACAAAAACAACCCAAAGCTACAATGCTCCTATAATAACAATAAGTAAATTTCTTTAGCATGATACTATTCATGTAAACAGAATTAAGATTTTTTATGATGACTTAATGGCATGGTGTAGGCTTTGCTACAGTTATTGAAGAAGAATCTAACATTGTAAAACCATAAAGAGAATCTCATATTTAATGCAGTAGTGTGTGAAATTCAGGCTGAGCTTGAATTAAATTAAATAGTCTCATATCAGGAAATCTACAACCTACTCTGATTCCCAGAATGTACTTCAAGCCATTATCACTTTGCACTAATGAATCCCTTGGTTCCAAAAAGTTGAAGACTGCATTGTAAGAATCAATTCAAAGAGTGTACAAGTTTGTTGGTGTCCTGAGACTAAAACAGTTATATCTAGCCATCTATATTTGAGATATACCTCACTAAGACTTTATGAGCAGCATGAAAATAATTTTAATGTAAATGGCAATCTAGATGAAATGAAGAAGCTCAAAATAATAAGCTACAAAGTATAAAGCAATGTGTTGAAGCATGGCATTTCTCCTGCAAAACTTTGAGAGAATTCTTTGTGGACTGAAGATGTGTTGTACTATATTGACCCACAGTTATTTAATGAAGATGGTCCCTGCCTCAATAAGTTGCAATTGTAATATTACCATGAAGCATATACAAATGTAATGCCAAATATACAAAAGACTCAAGAGTCAAATATGAATTATATGATGACTTTGGTAAAAGTAACAGTACTAGAGAAATATTAAACAATTATGTTCATGTAAACAATGAACTTTTCAAAGAAAGTCAAATTATATAATTTCACTGAAATAGCTCAAATTTTCAGTTACCCTTTAAAGAAAGCCAAAATGTATAATTCTTTTTAAATAATTTTATGTTTTTAGGGAACTTTTCATGCTAAAATGCACTTTACAAATTCTGCAGTTCTAATCATTCCCCTGGCTGCCTTATCTGAAATAAACCTAGTTCTACATGATTCCGACATTGCATTTATCTATCTCTTCTATACTCTACCTCTCACTCTTGTACTTAGCAATGAATAATACAAAAATTCTGATAATACCAAAGAATTAGCAGTGTATTAGTTACAATCAAAATAGTACATATATAAAATCATCAAACAAGTAAACATAAAGCTTATCAGGATTATTATGCCTTAACTTTGATACGAATAATCAACATTAGATAATCTTAAGTTTGTCTAATTTCTATGTCATCACTAACTAGAATGACTAATTCCAAATGCTGGACTAGGTATACTCCTTATAATCCACTGATAGGTCTTTCTGGTCTTTTCCATTCTGAGAGTACTTTAGCTGTCTATCCCATAGTTAAGCAACTCTCTTTGGTTCCCTTTTCTCCTCTAACTTCACCTTGGATGACTGTAACATTCCTTAACCCTCTGATGCTCCTCTAACTAATCCTACACCCCTTCCTGTTATCTCTTTTCAAACTGTCCAAAAAGTGCTTCTCTCTCTTGACAAAAGCAAGGCTTATGGTCCTGAGTGAATCCATCCGTGTGTACTGAAAGAGTGGGCCTTTGAACTTGCACCTATGCTTGCTTGTCTGTTCCATTGCAGTTTAAAAAACAAAACTTTTCCTTCTTGGAGACATGCATTGATACTTCCCATCCCTAAGGAGGGTGACCATTCTGACCCCTCTAACTAATGTCCTACTGCTCTGACATACACCATTCCCAAAGTCTTTGAATCCTTCCTCAATTCCCATATCCTACACACCTCAAAACTCATCACCAGTGTGGCTTCCATAAGGTAAGATCCACAGGTGATATTCTTTCCTATCTTACTAAGGTCAGATCATCATCCCTGAAACCTTTTGGGGAGTCATGTGTAGGCTCTTGGCATTTCCAAAGCTTTTGACAGGCTGTAGCAATGGGGGTCTCATCTCTAAGCAACCCTTTTTTGACTTCACTTCCTCACTTTGCTCCTTCATATCGAGCTTTCTCTCTGGCTGATCTATCTCTGTGGATGTTAATGTATTAGCCCACCTCCTTTTTCCATCAAGAAAGGAGTCACTCAAGGTTCAATCCTGTCCCCTACACTTTTTCTCTTTTTTTCAACTATTTTCTTTCTTCCATAAATAACCAAATGCACTCATACACTAATGACTCAACACTGCATTCATTCACATCCTTCAATTCTACCCTTTCTTCTCTCACTTGATCTTTGTCTTGTCTTGACACAGGTAACTCAATAAACTTTGTCTTGGACAGGACATCTCAGTGGGGACGAAGATACAGAATTAAGTTTAATGCCACCAAGACCCAGTTTTTACCCATCTCTCTATCTAAAACTCCTCATATCTCTTGTCTTTCCAATGATGTTTCTGTAAATCCACTCAATGAACATACTTTTCAATTACTGTAACATCCACACTTTTATGGAAACCCCACATTCTGAAATAGCTAAGTCTGCCTCTAACAAACTGGGTTTTGTGTTTAGGTCTCGAAACTTCTTTTCTTCTGAACAGTTGCTCTGTTTATATAAAGGATTGATTTGCTGTTGTATGGACTAATGCTCTCACATCAGGGGTGATTCTAGCTCAGCATCCTTACTTGACAGAGTTGAGTAGAAAGCAGAGTGACTTATAAACTCTCCCAGGCTAACTTCCAAACTTGATACTGTTGCCCTACATCGCAATATTGGTTCACTTTTCCTCTTCTATAGGTATTACTTTGGTTTTTGCTCTCAAGAGCTGGCTGTTTGTGTGGCCCCAACACTAAATACAAGCTGCTGCATCACATGATAAACTGTGTGGCTGTTGGCAACTCAAGGGTAGGCCATATCAATAACAGTTTCTTTCCCTATGCCTCAAAGCTTTGGAACTCTCTACCTTCTCAAGTCTTTTCCAATAACTATAACCTGGCAAATTTTAAAAGACATGTTTTTCACTTCCTCCAAGATTTGTAAAATACCTTCCGTTGTCTCAGCTTCTTCCCTTTCATAATCCTCTCTATATTTCATTTAAGGCCCAGCCCGGCCTTAATGTGGACTTTTATCTGTGACTAGGGCCTCCAATGCAGCCTCTAAAATCACTTATGTACATCCCCAAAAAACATGGCCTGCCACACTTTATAAGTGCTCATGTCTTTCCACCATGTACACCAAACTAAATCATCAAATGAAACTAATGTCACTATTCACACCAACTTCATACAGAAAATATATTGCACCTGATCCTTTTGCACTTCTCTAACATCTTTAACTGAAATATATTGAGTATAAACTATTTTCTCGTTATATCTATCCATCTATTCTGTGGTCTTCCTTTCCTTGTACCTTTGGCTGTACTTCTATACATCTTGAACAACCTGTCATCTGTCATACATTCTTTAAAACCACACCATCCTTTCTCTTTCATCATTCTAATTATCCTAATTCCAGCAAAATTATATAAGTTATCTGTACAGCTCTTACTTTTAGCCTATTTCTAAATTGTAGTCTCTTATATTTAAAACAAGGTCTGAATACTGCTTTGGGATCTTGAATTCTAGAATATGATACAAAATGACCAAAGTACCACAGGGATCATTCTGAGTGGTATCCTGTTTCCAGGGAATGAAACAAATAAAACTACTGTACAATTAGTATAGTCATGCAATTCTGAATAATGGGCTAACAAATGAATAACAAAATGGTTTATTTCTGAAATATGATAAATAGAAAAATTCATGAATTTGCAAAAACATTAATTACCTCATGTGATATCTGAAGTCACTCTTACTGAAGAAGTCTTTCCCACACAGGTCACAAGCATATGGTCGCTGATGCATGTGTTCACGTTTATGGTGCTGCTTGAGGGATGTTTGACACTTGTATGTCTATAGAAAAGAAAATATTTTGTACTCTAAGTATACAACACATCTTTTGCATCTGTTTATAAGATACATGGCAAATCTCAGAATATTCAATACAAGGGAGGGTGACAGCAAACTAGACTCTGATTATCAGAATGGCAGAAACAAATTATGAAAATCCTCATGACAAGGAATATTGGAGTCAACATTATGTTGAATTTATTGCCTGGAAATCATGTGAGGAAGATCATGAGAGAAACACACAACACTATGTATTTCATTAATGTCAGAATCAACTTTACTTAAAAGGATAACAAGATGTTTTAGATGCAAAAATTAACAAATAAAAACAAGCTTAAAAATGCTTCAGCAGCTTCTTGGTCTCCTCACATGAAAGAACACAGAAGTACTGAAGCCCCAAAGGAATGCAACAAGGATCTTTTTATAATCAAGTGCAATAAATTGTAAATGATAAAAAGTCCTTATGAGCTGCCAGGAAAGGAAAATAAGGGAAATCATGGTTCCCACTTTGAACTCAAGATGTTGCCAGACTCCGCAAGTAAAAAGTTACCTACATGGAGACTGCATCTTTAAGAGAATAATCTCCTTACAGAACTTCACTCCAAAGGAGTCTAAACTTCCCTGCCACTTGAAATAAAGGAGCCTTGGGTTGCAGGAGCATTTACAAAGGTCCTTTCATAGCATATGGCAGAGGTAATAAATAAAAACAAACTCCTAGGTGACTAGTGATCTTAACATATATTAGTTCTTAGAAATACAAAACTAAAATTCATACAAAGTAAACAAGAAAGACATCATGGAAACAAGAATTATTTCTTTAGGAAGTGAATAACAGAAATAAACAAAGATAAAGAGAATGGAGATACAACTGGAAAATTCACATCTACAAGACAGAAATATGAGGTTCTGAGGTGGAACCCTACTAATGTAAAGCTCCATCCTTATTTGTGTTATCAGGTAATGCCACATTCTCATGATGCATATACAAAAGTGTGCCCATCTTAAATTACAACAGAGTACTGCATTCACTTGATCCCTGCTGTTCTGAAGACCTTTGTTGTAACAGGTCTATGTTTAATGAAGTACAAGGTGATATCAGAAGGGAGATTGGTATGCCCTTATTCCTGGAGTAAGACATCTTCACAATGTGGGTGATTAATTGGATGTAAATACAATACTATAGTGTGACAACTCCCAGAAGAACAAATTTTGGATAAGTGTTTCATGGAGACTTCTGTGGGAAGTTAGCTATTGGCTGATAAAAGTTGGGTACAGTTTGATTCATATAGAGTTAGAGACTGCTGTAGATAATAGTGATTGGAGGGTGATTTGGCATGGACAAAAGGGAGAAGAAATCTTATATTTTCAACAACCAGAGGTCATAGTGAAGCTGAAAACTCTGTGAATGCAATGGTATGCAGCACTGCAGTAAAGTGGTGTTAGCACTATTGTACATCATGGGCAGCACTTGTAGAAAATTTTGTTGTGTAAATGTAGTTACAGAGTTTGAGATTTTGAAAGGGATTTCTTACCAATATGTATATTATGTATGGCCTTTGGAAACTGCATGCATATAGGTAGACAAGTCTATAAAGAAAACATTAAATAAAATTGTATAGTAAGTTTAGAAAGTTACAAGAGTAAATACCAGACTCAGTGCTAGGACAAGCAGGGGAAAAGATTCTGAAAAAGATTTGGAGGTGAATACACTCTAGACCATTAGTTACAAAAAAATAGAACACACTACTGAATCACATATAATGCAAAGCTAAATGAGATTAGTTTCAAATATTTATTTATTTATTTATTTATTTATTTATTTATTTTTTTTTTTTTTTTATACTTTGTCGCTGTCTCCCGCGTTTGCGAGGTAGCGCAAGGAAACAGACGAAAGAAATGGCCCAACCCCCCCCCCCCATACACATGTATATACAAACATCCACACACGCAAATATACATACCTACACAGCTTTCCATGGTTTACCCCAGACGCTTCACATGCCTTGATTCAATCCACTGACAGCACGTCAACCCCGGTATACCACATCGCTCCAATTCACTCTATTCCTTGCCCTCCTTTCACCCTCCTGCATGTTCAGGCCCCGATCACACAAAATCTTTTTCACTCCATCTTTCCACCTCCAATTTGGTCTCCCTCTTCTCCTCGTTCCCTCCACCTCCGACACATATATCCTCTTGGTCAATCTTTCCTCACTCATTCTCTCCATGTGCCCAAACCACTTCAAAACACCCTCTTCTGCTCTCTCAACCACGCTCTTTTTATTTCCACACATCTCTCTTACCCTTACGTTACTCACTCGATCAAACCACCTCACACCACACATTGTCCTCAAACATCTCATTTCCAGCACATCCATCCTCCTGCGCACAACTCTATCCATAGCCCACGCCTCGCAACCATACAACATTGTTGGAACCACTATTCCTTCAAACATACCCATTTTTGCTTTCCGAGATAATGTTCTCGACTTCCAAACATTCTTCAAGGCCCCCAGAATTTTCGCCCCCTCCTCCACCCTATGATCCACTTCCGCTTCCATGGTTCCATCCGCTGCCAGATCCACTCCCAGATATCTAAAACACTTCACTTCCTCCAGTTTTTCTCCATTCAAACTCACCTCCCAATTGACTTGACCCTCAACCCTACTGTACCTAATAACCTTGCTCTTATTCACATTTACTCTTAACTTTCTTCTTCCACACACTTTACCAAACTCAGTCACCAGCTTCTGCAGTTTCTCACATGAATCAGCCACCAGCGCTGTATCATCAGCGAACAACAACTGACTCACTTCCCAAGCTCTCTCATCCCCAACAGACTTCATACTTGCCCCTCTTTCCAAAACTCTTGCATTTACCTCCCTAACAACCCCATCCATAAACAAATTAA
Source organism: Panulirus ornatus (assembly GCF_036320965.1). NCBI lineage: Eukaryota > Metazoa > Arthropoda > Malacostraca > Decapoda > Palinuridae > Panulirus > Panulirus ornatus. The sequence goes on from NC_092278.1 coordinate 26,131,400, forward strand.
ACAACCATGGAGACATCACACACCCCTGCCGCAAACCTACATTCACTGAGAACCAATCACTTTCCTCTCTTCCTACACGTACACATGCCTTACATCCTCGATAAAAACTTTTCACTGCTTCTAACAACTTTCCTCCCACACCATATATTCTTAATACCTTCCACAGAGCATCTCTATCAACTCTATCATATGCCTTCTCCAGATCCATAAATGCTACATACAAATCCATTTGCTTTTCTAAGTATTTCTCACATACATTCTTCAAAGCAAACACTTGATCCACACATCCTCTACCACTTCTGAAACCACACTGCTCTTCCCCAATCTGATGCTCTGTACATGCCTTCTCCCTCTCAATCAATACCCTCCCATATAATTTACCAGGAATACTCAACAAACTTATACCTCTGTAATTTGAGCACTCACTCTTATCCCCTTTGCCTTTGTACAATGGCACTATGCACGCATTCCGCCAATCCTCAGGCACCTCACCATGAGTCATACATACATTAAATAACCTTACCAACCAGTCAACAATACAGTCACCCCCTTTTTTAATAAATTCCACTGCAATACCATCCAAACCTGCTGCCTTGCCGGCTTTCATCTTCCGCAAAGCTTTCACTACCTCTTCTCTGTTTACCAAATCATTTTCCCTAACCCTCTCACTTTGCACACCACCTCGACCAAAACACCCTATATCTACTTATTTATTTATTATACTTAACTGCTGTCTCCTGCATTAGCGAGGTAGCACAAATAAACAGACGAGGAATGGCCCAACCCACCCTCGTACACATGCATATAAATATGAAATATGTATATGTACGTAAGGGTAAGAGAGATGTGTGGTAGTAAAAAGAGTGTGGTTGAGAGAGCACAAGAAGGTGTTTTGAAATGGTTTGGTCACATGGAGAGAATGAATGAGGAAAGATTGGCAAAGAGGATATATGTGTCAGAGGTGGAGGGAACAAGGAGAAGTGGGAGACCAAACTGGAGGTGGAAAGATGGAGTGAAAAAGATTTTGAGTGATCAGGGCCTGAACATACAGAGGGTGAAAGGCATGCAAGGAACAGAGTGAATTGGAACGATGTGGTATACCAGGGTCGACCTGCTGTCAATGGATTGAACCAGGGCATGTGAAGTGTCTGGGGTAAACCATGGAAAGTTCTGTGGGGTCTGGATGTGGAAAGGGAGCTGTGGTTTTGGTGTATTATACATGACAGCTAGAGACTCGAGTGTAAATGAATGTGGCCTTTGTTGTCTTTTCCTAGCGCTACCTCCTGCACATGCGGGAGAAGGGGGTTGTTATTTCATATGTGGCGGGGTGGCGACGGGAATGAATAAGGGCAGAGAGTATGAATTATGTACATGTGCATATATGTATATGTCTGTGTGTGTATATATATGTGTGTATATATATATATATATATATATATATATATATATATATATATATATATATATATATATATATATTAAAGGGAGCGGGGGGCTGGAAATCCTCCCCTCTCGTTTTTTTTTTTTTTTTTCCCAAAAGAAGGAACAGAGGAGAGGTCCAGGTGAGGTTATTCCCTCAAAGGCCCAGTCCTCTGTTCTTAACGCTACCTCGCTATCGCGGGAAATAGCAAATAGTATGAAAAAAAAAAAAAAAAATATATATATATATATATATATGTGAGAAACTGCAAAAGCTGGTGACTGAGTTTGGTAAAGTGTGTGAAAGAAGAAAGTTAAGAGTAAATGTGAATAAGAGCAAGGTTATTAGGTACAGTAGGGTTGAGGGTCAAGTCAATTGGGAGGTGAGTTTGAATGGAGAAAAACTGGAGGAAGTAAAGTGTTTTAGATATCTTGGAGTGGATCTGGCAGCGGATGGAACCATGGAAGCGGAAGTGGATCATAGGGTGGGGGAGGGGGCGAAAATTCTGGGAGCCTTGAAGAATGTGTGGAAGTCGAGAACATTATCTCGGAAAGCAAAAATGGGTATGTCTGAAGGAATAGTGGTTCCAACAATGTTGTATGGTTGCGAGGCGGGGGCTAAGGATAGAGTTGTGCGCAGGAGGATGGATGTGCTGGAAATGAGATGTTTGAGGACAATGTGTGGTGTGAGGTGGTTTGATCGAGTAAGTAACGTAAGGGTAAGAGAGATGTGTGGAAATAAATAGAGCGTGGTTGAGAGAGCAGAAAAGGGTGTTTTGAAATGGTTTGGGCACATGGAGAGAATGAGTGAGGAAAGATTGACCAAGAGGATATATGTGTCGGAGGTGGAGGGAACGAGGAGAAGAGGGAGACCAAATTGGAGGTGGAAAGATGGAGTGAAAAAGATTTTGTGTGATCGGGGCCTGAACATGCAGGAGGGTGAAAGGAGTGCAAGGAATAGAGTGAATTGGAGCGATGTGGTATACCGGGGTTGACGTGCTGTCAGTGGATTGAATCGGGGCATGTGAAGCGTCTGGGGTAAACCATGGAAAGCTGTGTAGGTATGTATATTTGCGTGTGTGGATGTATGTATATACATGTGTATGGGGGTGGGTTGGGCCATTTCTTTCGTCTGTTTCCTTGCGCTACCTCGCAAACGCGGGAGACAGCGACAAAGCAAAAAAAAAAAAAAAAAATATATATATATATATATATATATATATATATATATATATATATATGTTGAGATGTATAGGTATGTATATGGGCGTGTGTGGACGTGTATGTATATACATGTGTATATGGGTGGGTTGGGCCATTCTTTCGTCTGTTTCCCTGCACTACCTTGCTAACGCGGGAGACAGTGACAAAGTATAATAAATATAAATAAATAAATGTGGCATGAGAAGAGTGGGAGGTAGGTTGATTAGAAAGGGTAGTGAGTGCTGGGATGAAGAAGTAAGAGTATTAGTGAAAGAGAAGAGAGAGGCATTTGGACGATTTTTGCAGGGAAAAAAATGCAATTGAGTGGGAGATGTATAAAAGAAAGAGACAGGAGGTCAAGAGAAAGGTGCAAGAGGTGAAAAAGAGGGCAAATGAGGGTTGGGGTGAGAGAGTATCATTAAATTTTAGGGAGAATAAAAAGATGTTCTGGAAGGAGGTAAATAAAGTGCATAAGACAAGGGAGCAAATGGGAACTTCAGTGAAGGGTGCAAATGGGGAGGTGATAACAAGTAGTGGTGATGTGAGAAGGAGATGGAGTGAGTATTTTGAAGGTTTGTTGAATGTGTTTGATGACAGAGTGGCAGATATAGGGTGTTTTGGTCGAGGTGGTGTACAAAGTGAGAGGGTTAGGGAAAATTATTTGGTAAACAGAGAAGAGGTAGTAAAAGCTTTGCGGAAGATGAAAGCCGGCAAGGCAGCAGGTTTGGATGGTATTGCAGTGGAATTTATTAAAATGGGGGGTGACTGTATTATTGACTGGTTGGTAAGGTTATTTAATGTATGTATGACTCATGGTAAGGTGCCTGAGGATTGGCGGAATGCGTGCATAGTGCCACTGTACAAAGGCAAAGGGAATAAGAGTGAGTGCTCAAATTACAGAGGTATAAGTTTGTTGAGTATTCCTGGTAAATTATATGGCAGGGTATTGATTGAGAAGGTGAAGGCATGTACAGAGCATCAGATTGGGGAAGAGCAGTGTGGTTTCAGAAGTGGTAGAGGATGTGTGGATCAGGTGTTTGCTTTGAAGAATGTATGTGAGAAATACTTAGAAAAGCAAATGGATTTGTATGTAGCATTTATGGATCTGGAGAAGGCATATGATAGAGTTGATAGAGATGCTCTGTGGAAGGTATTAAGAATATATGGTGTGGGAGGCAAATTGTTAGAAGCAGTGAAAAGTCTTTATCGAGGATGTAAGGCATGTGTACGTGTAGGAAGAGAGGAAAGTGATTGGTTCTCAGTGAATGTAGGTTTGCGGCAGGGGTGTGTGATGTCTCCATGGTTGGTTAATTTGTTTATGGATGGGGTTGTTAGGGAAGTGAATGCAAGAGTTTTGGAAAGAGGGGCAAGTATGAAGTCTGTTGGGGATGAGAGAGCTTGGGAAGTGAGTCAGTTGTTGTTCGCTGATGATACAGTGCTGGTGGCTGATTCATGTGAGAAACTGCAGAAGCTGGTGACTGAGTTTGGTAAAGTGTTTGAAAGAAGAAAGTTAAGGGTAAATGTGAATAAGAGCAAGGTAATTAGGTACAGTAGGGTTGAGGGTCAAGTCAATTGGGAGGTAAGTTTGAATGGAGAAAAACTGGAGGAAGTACAGTGTTTTAGATATCTGGGAGTGGATCTGGCAGTGGATGGAACCATGGAAGCAGAAGTGGATCATAGGGTGGGGGAGGGGGCGAAAATCCTGGGCGCCTTGAAGAATGTGTGGAAGTCGAGAACATTATCTCGGAAAGCAAAAATGGGTATGTCTGAAGGAATAGTGGTTCCAACAATGTTGTATGGTTGCAAGGCGTGGGCTATGGATAGAGTTGTGCGCAGGAGGATGGATGTGCTGGAAATGAGATGTTTGAGGACAATGTGTGGTGTGAGGTGGTTTGATCGAGTAAGTAACGTCAGGGTAAGAGAGATGTGTGGAAATAAAAAGAGCGTGGTTGAGAGAGTAGAAGAGGGTGTTTTGAAATGGTTTGGGCACATGGAGAGAATGAGTGAGGAAAGATTGACCAAGAGGATATATGTGTCGGAGGTGGAGGGAACGAGGAGAAGTGGGAGACCAAATTGGAGGTGGAAAGATGGAGTGAAAAAGATTTTGTGTGATCGGGGCCTGAACATGCAGGAGGGTGAAAGGAGGGCAAGGAATAGAGTGAATTGGATCGATGTGGTATACCGGGGTTGATGTGCTGTCAGTGTATTGAATCAGGGCATTTGAAGCGTCTGGGGTAAACCATGGAAAGCTGTGTAGGTGTGTATATTTGCATGTGTGGACGTATGTATATACATGTGGATGGGGGTGGGTTGGGCCATTTTCTTTCGTCTGTTTCCTTGCGCTACCTCGCAAACGCGGGAGACAGCGGCAAAAAATAAATAAATAAATAAATAAATAAAAAATAAATGTTTATGTATATGAAATAATAAAAGAGTAACTGTCCAGTTTTCAAATATTGGATAGCACAGTGCTGCATATAATTCTTATCATACAGTCCTTTCAAACTTTTTTTTTTTTTCCCCGCTGTCTCCCGCGTTTGCAAGGTAGATAATTTATGGTTCTTTGGAAAATTTATGTCTCTAATGTAACGTAACAAAAACAGTAACTCATGACATTACCCACCTTGCTACACTGTTTACATTCATAGGTCTCTTGTGTTGGACGATGCTTCTCCATGTGTTTGTTGAGGGTGGAACGATAAGCAAAGGTCAGACTACACATACCACACTTGTATCTGTGCAGTGAGGCATCATGTGTTGCTATGTGCTGCTGGAAGTTCCACTGCTTTTGAAATGTTTTGCCACAATCTTTACATACCAATGGTGATGGAGGGTGAGTTCTGGTCACCTCAGACTTAGATTCTATCCCACTCTCATAATTTTCATTTTTGACAGCAAAATCTTTAGCATTCCTTTTCATGGAAACTGGATGCATGCCTTGTTTCTTTAAAATTTTTGGTGATGAGGGTGTATTTAAAGTAACAAGTGGCAAAAGAGATTTATCAGGAATTTGAGATGCATCAATGGAATCACTTGGAAGATCATCATTGGGTTGGGGCTCTAACTTAATACTATGCACGGGTAAAGATGAGTCAGGGTTATTAGTAACTAGATTAGAAAAGTTTGTTGTGGGGATAACCTTGTCTTGGGCTGCAAGGGTGGCTTCATCTACTTGAGGAGCCAATACAATAGTCTGTTCATCCCGGTGGTGTGTTAGAATTGGACGATCCTGTACATTGATCATTATTGTTTCCTCTGATAATGTTGGCCGGGGTAAACTGTCCTCATTCAGCTGATCTGTTCTTGGTGCATTAACCTGTAAGATTTCATCTCGAGATGCTTTACTGCCTTTTTTCATAACATACGAAACACTTTCACCTTCCGGCGTAATATACATAACCAAGTATTCTTCTTCTTCCTCTTCTTCCACAGCTTCCTCCTGACTCCTTGTGTCTTCATCCAGTGACTTCACTGTTGTGGTAGAATTTATTGCAGTTGCTGTGGTTTCTGGGGTTATGACATGTTGGGGGCTATATAAACGATTTCTTTTCTCTTCCTCTTCTGCAGTGAGACAAGTATGAGTCTTGACTTCAGCTGTTGAAAAAACTTTGTTGCAGGATGCACAACGATGTTCTGTGCTCTTCCCATGTTCTTGCTGTTCATGCACCTTCAGCTCAGACTTAACAGAAAATTGAGCACCACATACTCGGCAGTAGTAACTCCGTCCAGCTGCTCCTCGTTGTCCACGGATTATACGTGCTGCTTCCTGAAGTGTCATTGGTTTTTTGTGTTCTATTTTAGAATGCTTTCTCAGACCAGCAACACTACGAAAGGTAGAGGGACACAGTGGACATACCCCAGCTCCAGGCTGATGAGTTGTACGATGCTTGTGTAGTAAAGTTACTTGAGTAAAACGCTTCCCACATGTTGCACACACATATGGCTTAATACCAGTATGTAAGCGCTGGTGACGAATGAGATTGGAAGGGTGACTGAACTGACGTCCACATACATGGCAAACATTGCTTTTAATCCCCAAGTGTACATTAAGATGCATCTTTAGGTCATGAGGTCGATAAAATCCTTTTGTACAAAAGGAACAGGTAAAAGGCCTCTCTTTGTTATGGACAGAACGTACATGATCCTCAAGCATGAGGCTTTTTGGGAAACTCAGGTGACAATTCGGACATTTGAAGGGACGAGCATCTTGATGCATCTCTGATTTATGTACCCTTAGCTCAACTGCTGAGTCACACGTGTATTCACAGATGTCACAGTGCCACACCCCTTGACCTCTGTGAACATGTAGATGGCCATGGTATTGCCGACCCGACTTGAATTGTGTGTGACAAACAGGACATGTAAGTTTACCAGGATCACCACATCGACGGTTACGCCTTGGAGGAAGTAAAGAGTCACGGGTTGCTAGCCGAGCCTCTATAGTGCTTGCTTCATCATCAGGAAACTTCTCATCATGACGGATGCCCTCACGGCGACCTCTTCCTCCTGTAATGACTTCTCCTACTGTGACAGAACTGATCTGAGTTCTTGGGGGCTGTGTGGTTGCCTGTCTGGTTGATGGCATAGATAATGTGTGTCTCCCATTCTCATCATCCAGCTTTAGTGGTCCCACTGAAAGAAGTAACACCTGTTCATCTTCCTGGCTACCATCATTAGTTGCTGTGACTTCCCCAATGGTAGTGCTGACTGTTTCTCCATCACCTACATCACCACTACCATCATTCCCACTCCCCACGAGTACAAGATCACCATAAGTATGTTCCAAATGCTGAGTATATGATGCAGGAAGAGTATGGAGAGTTGAGCCATCTGCAGAATTTAACGTAATGGTGTGGGCATCTCTTGCTTCCATCTGACCATCATCTTTTGTAGTATCTGCTTCACTCTGAATATATATATATGTCATGGCATCTCCACCACCAGCTTCACCAACAACCACTAACTGTGGTCCGTTGCCATTTCTCTGTGTTGCTCCCATCTCATCAGCACTATGATTATCCCTCCTTTTGCTTCTATCTCCTGTTACACCTGTCTGGGAGACCTGTGAATGGGGTTCAGTTTTGAGGGGCTGTAATACAATATTGCCCCCAACATCTAAAGAAGCATAAGTAAGTGTGGCATCTGAAGGGATGTGGTGATGATGTGAAGATGTTTGTCTTACAGTGCGAATACCTTCCACAGGACTGAGAAGTAATGGGTCCCCATCGGCCTCCTGTAATGTAACCATTGTCTCCTCCTCTCCAAGATCAACATGGGATGATGTTATGTGGCCAGTGGATGGGTTGCCAAGTGGCTCAAGGGACAACAACTGGTTTCCACTCTCATCCTCACCAACAACATTGTTCATGATATCCTGAAAATGAAACTAGATGACACAAGGAAAACCTATGAAGCTAATACATTTTTGTAGACATAACATGGCTTTTATTTCTCATTTTCATCAGGTCAATCATGGAACAGGAAAAAGCAAGCAGCTATGTTTACCAAAAAATCATCTTTATGTCTGGAAACTTTTTTCTTATAACTGAGACAGCACATGCAGCTGAATACCCAAACATGGCCATCGAATATACGCTATACAAGTGTATGTTATTATTTTTTTTATTATACTTTGTCGCTGTCTCCCGCGTTTGCGAGGTAGCGCAAGGAAACAGACGAAAGAAATGGCCCAACCCCCCCCCCCCATACACATGTATATACATACGTCCACACACGCAAATATACATACCTACACAGCTTTCCATGGTTTACCCCAGACGCTTCACATGCCTTGCTTCAATCCACTGACAGCACGTCAACCCCGGTATACCACATCGCTCCAATTCACTCTATTCCTTGCCCTCCTTTCACCCTCCTGCATGTTCAGGCCCCGATCACACAAAATCTTTTTCACTCCATCTTTCCACCTCCAATTTGGTCTCCCTCTTCTCCTTGTTCCCTCCACCTCCGACACATATATCCTCTTGGTCAATCTTTCCTCACTCATCCTCTCCATGTGCCCAAACCACTTCAAAACACCCTCTTCTGCTCTCTCAACCACGCTCTTTTTATTTCCACACATCTCTCTTACCCTTACGTTACTCACTCGATCAAACCACCTCACACCACACATTGTCCTCAAACATCTCATTTCCAGCACATCCATCCTCCTGCGCACAACTCTATCCATAGCCCACGCCTCGCAACCATACAACATTGTTGGAACCACTATTCCTTCAAACATACCCATTTTTCCTTTCCGAGATAATGTTCTCGACTTCCACACATTCTTCAAGGCCCCCAGGATTTTCGCCCCCTTCCCCACCCTATGATCCACTTCCGCTTCCATGGTTCCATCCGCTGCCAGATCCACTCCCAGATATCTAAAACACTTCACTTCCTCCAGTTTTTCTCCATTCAAACTCACCTCCCAATTGACTTGACCCTCAACCCTACTGTACCTAATAACCTTGCTCTTATTCACATTTACTCTTAACTTTCTTCTTCCACACACTTTACCAAACTCAGTCACCAGCTTCTGCAGTTTCTCACATGAATCAGCCACCAGCGCTGTATCATCAGCGAACAACAACTGACTCACTTCCCAAGCTCTCTCATCCCCAACAGACTTCATACTTGCCCCTCTTTCCAAAACTCTTGCATTTACCTCCCTAACAACCCCATCCATAAACAAATTAAACAACCATAGAGACATCACACACCCCTGCCGCAAACCTACATTCACTGAGAACCAATCACTTTCCTCTCTTCCTACACGTACACATGCCTTACATCCTCGATAAAAACTTGTGTATGTATGTGTAAGTGTATGTATGTATTGATTCATTTATAATAGCCCAGGACCCCTTTCTTGAAAGATTTTTGGTTTTACTCCAAGATCCCTTTTTCTGGAACTCCTGCAGCTCCAAGACTGCTTAACTTCTAATAACAGGGAAATGATGGACTCCTTTGGAATGAGAAGTTCTTCAATGAGACTGTACTACCTATCAGCAACAGATGACAATACAGCCTCATTGAAGATCAACTTTTCACTCAGCATAACTGCAAATATGCAGAATCCAGTAAAACCACTTATCTGGTGCAAGGGCTCAATTTGCCTTATGGTGGAGAAGAACCTTACATTCTCTATATTTTTCCATCACAAGGAAATTATTACATTACTGATAATTAGGGAATATTCAAAAACAAACAAATCTTACAACATTCTACATCTATCAGGAATCCAATGATCTAACTTGAGGAATGTTCCTAGCTCATTGCAAGATCTAATCATTCAATTGTTTAACTGACTCATGAACAAATGTGTAAGTTCAAAATGTTTCCCATGTCAGTGGTGTAGCACCAGGAAACAGGAAGAATGACCCATTCACTCATATACACACATATATACATAAATGCCCATACACATACATATCAACATGTACACACATATACATACACAACACAGACATATTCATACATACACGTGTATATTCATACTTGCTTGCCTTCATCCATTCCTGATGCTGCTCTGCCCTACAGGAAACAGCATTGCTACCCCCTGCTTCAGCAAGGTAGGGCCAGGAAAACAGACAAAAAAGGCCACATTCATTCACACTCTGTCTCTGGCTGCCATGCGTAATACACCAAAACCCCAGCTACCTATCCACATCCAAGCCCCACAGACCTTTCCATGGTAAACCCCAGATGTTTCACATGCCCTGGTTCAGTCCATTGACAGCACATTGACCCCAGTTATACCACATCATTCCAATTCACTCTATTCCTTTTACGCCTCTCACCCTCCTGTATGTTCAGGCCCTGATTACTCAAAATCTTTTGCACTCCATCCTTTCACTTTCAATTTCATCTCCCACTTCTCCATGTTCCCTCCACCTCTGACACATATATTTTCTTTGTCAACCTTTCCTCACTCATTCTCTCCATATGTCCAAACCATTTCAAAACACCCTCTTCTGCTCTCTCAACCACACTCTTGCTACCACCACACATCTCTCTTACCCTTTCATTACTTACTCGATCAAACCACCTCACACCACAGATTGTCCTTAAACATTTCATTTCCAACACATCCACCCTGTTCTGTACAACCCTATCTATAGCCCATGTCTGGCAATCACATAACATTGTTAGAACTACTTTTCCTCTAAACATACCCATTTTTGCTCTCCGAGATAACATCTTCACCTTCCACACATTCTTCATCACTCCCAGAACCTTCTCCCCCTCCCCCACAGCATACCAGCTGTGAAGGTGAATAAAATGCTGTGGATGGTATAGCATGACACAGTGGTGTACATGCTAGGCTGAGGGAACCCAGGAGCATGACACTAATGGTGTACTGGCAAAGGTAGGGGAAGGGACCTAAGAGTATGATACAGTTGTGTACAGGCTAGGCTGGGGGACCCAGGAGTATGATACAATTGTATTCAAGCAAGGATGGGGACACAGGAGCATTATACAATTGTGTTCAAGCAAGGATGGGGGATCAAGGAGCATGATACAATTGTGTTCAAGCAAGGATGGGGGACCTAGGAGCATGATACAATTGTGTTCAAGCAAGGATGGGGGACCTAGGAGCATGATACAATTGTATTCAAGCAAGGATGTGGGATCCAGGAGCATGATACAATTGTGTTCAAGGAAGGATGAGACCCAGGAGCATGATACAATTGTGTTCAAGGAAGGATGGGGGACCCAGGAGGATGATACAATTGTATTCAAGCAAGGATGGGGGACATGGGAGCATGATACAACTGTGTTCAAGCAAGGATGGGGGACCTAGGAGCATGATACAATTGTGTTCAAGCAAGGATGGGGAACCTAGGAGCATGATACAATTGTGTTCAAGCAAGGATGAGACCCAGGAGCATGATACAGTGGTGTTCAAGCAAGGATGGGGTACCCAGGAGCATGATACAATTGCATTCAAGCAAGGATGAGAGACCCAGGAGCATGATACAGTGGTGTTCAAGCAAGGATGGGGGACCCAGGAGCATGATACAATTGTGTTCAAGCAAGGATGAGAACCAGGAGCATGATACAATTGTGTTCAAGCAAGGATGAGAGACCAAGGAACATGATACAATTGTATTCAAGCAAGGATGGGGGACCCAGGAGCATGATACAAGTGTATTCAAGCAAGGATGGGGTACACAGGAGCATGATACAATGGTGTTCAAGCAAGGATGAGGGACCTAGGAGCAAGATACAATTGTGTTTAAGCACGGATGAGGGACACGGGAGCATGATAACAACTGTGTTCAAGCAAAGGATGGGGGATCCAGGAGCATGATACAATTGTGTTCAAGCAAGGATGGGAAACCCAAGAGCGTGATACAATTGTGTTCAAGCAAGGATGGGGGACCCAGGAGCATTGATACAATTGTGTTCAAGCAAGGATGGGAAACCCAAGAGCGTGATACAATTGTGTTCAAGCAAGGATGGGGGATCCAGGAGCATGATACAATTGTGTTCAAGCAAGGATGGGAAACCCAAGAGCGTGATACAATTGTGTTCAAGCAAGGATGGGGGACCCAGGAGCATTGATACAACTGTGTTCAAGCATGGATGGGGGACCTAGGAGCATGATACAATTGTGTTCAAGCAAGGATGGGGACCCAGGAGCATGATACAATTGTGTTCAAGCAAGGATGGGAAACCCAAGAGCGTGATACAATTGTGTTCAAGCAAGGATGGGGGACCCAGGAGCATTGATACAACTGTGTTCAAGCATGGATGGGGGACCTAGGAGCATGATACAATTGTGTTCAAGCAAGGATGGGGACCCAGGAGCATGATACAATTGTGTTCAAGCAAGGATGGGAAACCCAAGAGCGTGATACAATTGTGTTCAAGCAAGGATGGGGGACCCAGGAGCATTGATACAACTGTGTTCAAGCATGGATGGGGGACCTAGGAGCATGATACAATTGTGTTCAAGCAAGGATGGGGACCCAGGAGCATGATACAATTGTGTACAAGCAAGGATGGGACGCACGGGGATGATACAGTGGGGCATGGGTTAGGCTAGGGAGGCGTAGGAGCATGATACAGTGGGGGTGGGTGCAAGCTAGGCTTAGGGAACTGCAGGATCAAGATATAGAGGTAGAAGGCTTCCCTCGGGCCTGAGTGGGTGGCAGTGTGTGAGGCCAGAGTGCACCTGGTGGTGACGTGGGGTTTGATCATGTAGATCCCGGCTTGTGTAGCCACACCTTGACCTGGCCTATATGGGCAGCCTGAAATATCTTGCATCTTGGTAACCATAACAAGCGACTGTATTTCAGATGAGGTAATAGGCCACCCTTGGGAAGACTTATCATGTATGAGGGATAAGGTTACCACTTTAGTTGACAAGGTTCGATGATCCGCTCCAACTTACGGTTGCCGCTCCAACTTACGGTTGTTGTGGTCGAGCAAAGTTCCTCACAGAGAAGCCATAATACAGGATAATACTCCAGCTATAAACTAAGACATGGCGATCTAAACGAACACAAGCTACATGATGTACACACTAGTCTTCGTCTGAATAAATGAAGAAACGCACACTGACTTAATTGGAGGACTCAACATGGCAAAGTAGGAGCAGCATTATGTTAGTTGGTCACGTAGTGCTGCTCCACATGGCAGACTCCAGCAAGCCTGACGGTTTGCCCACATTACCCACATGATGGAAGCAAAGCTGAATCCTGTGAATATTGACTGAAGTAACTTAGGTCGACCTTGACCCGAGCTGGATCATTCTGGGGTTCAGGTGGCCGGCCATCTTCACTACAGTCTTGTCTCCACTATATCATCATCTTCACTACAGTCTTGTCTTCACTATATCATCATCTTCACTACAGTCTTGTCTTCACTAAATCATCATCTTCACTACAGTCTTGTCTTCGCTATATCATCTTCACTACAGTCTTGTCTTCACTATATCATCATCTTCACTACAGTCTTGTCTTCGCTATATCATCATCTTCACTACAGTCTTGTCTTCGCTATATCATCATCTTCACTACAGTCTTGTCTTCACTATATCATCATCTTCACTACAGTCTTGTCTTCACTATATCATCATCTTCAGTGGTCAACACAGTTCTGTTGTACACTGACTTACACATTACTGGTTAAGTTAAAGCAATAAGGAGTGCAGGTATAAGTGGAGGCGCACAAGAACGTAATGTACACACACACACGCACACACCACACACACATCCTATGGACGTGGCAAACTTAATTACTGAATGTAACTACCACACTAACAAGTGTCATGACTCACCATATAAGTGTGTGGTTAAAAAGGTAAAGCAGTTTAACATTGTATGGGGTTTGGTTCGGTCGTCATGCAATGACCCAGTAAAAGATTATCAAAGTTCGAGTGACGGTCAGGTCATGACTTGTTCCTAAGTCAGCCATTTGTATGAAGGTTGTCGTCAGGGTCGAGAGATCATGATAATATCCCAACCCTCCAATGCCATAAAAGCCGCATCTCTGGCTCAACCTGGCTATCTTCTGAAGAATATTTTTATCATGCATTAAAATTTAGATGTGTTATGTCTTATTATAAATCTTATCCAACATTAGAGGTACAGAAGAGGACAAGGATTCTCTGAAGGTATATATAAGGATGGTGCTCGCTCCTACAACTCACAACTTCAACAATTACGAAATGGCTTTACTAGCGTTTTGGTGAGTCACTAATGACGTTACCATGACGTCATAAACGTCTTTAACGATTCCCGTTACAAGGCTGACGTATGACGTCATGATTTCCATTAAACCTACCAGAAAGATTTGGTTCGTTTAGTTTGATGTGATATTGTAATCCTTCCCTGCTTATATATACAATGTCAGCCAAGGTTGTCAAGTTGTAATGGCAGGTTATTGTCATGTGGTCTTGTCAAGCCGAAACTTGTGTCATACTAATAATGTAATGTGATGAGTGGGCGGGCCGGGGATGTGGGGGAAGATGAGGCGGAGGTGAGCTAGCCGCCATCACTAGACTCGTTGTGTGTGAGGCCTCACCTCACGCCATGATAAGCTACAACATCAAAATGAGTCTATCTACCTCACAACAACAACAACAACACACACACGCTAACCCAACCCGGTCAGTTTGAGGTGATATCTACTACTGAGTAATACACTATTTGACATGTTACCATACTACGTTAGTCTAAGACGAATATAAAATGGTAAAAGGTGTACACAACTAACCTGTCCACAATATGTGAATTTAGTAATGGCGATACAAGCAGAGCAGAACACCAATCAAATGAGCAACTAAATTAAAAAGGAAAACATTAGTAATAGTTATTTCTTTACTTCCCCCTATTTTTTTTTCATCTAGATCATCTTAATTTACTGATTGACTATTACTGAGACTCTAAAGAAATTTTGATGACAAAAAAGTTTACTACTCAGTTTAGATTTTAGTTTGATTATTTACATGGGTCAGAGTGCAGGGGAACGACGGTGGTTTAAACTTACAGTAAGTTAAATACTCTTGTTAACATATTGTTTATTACTCAAATATATTTATTCAAATTGTACACTTACAAATGGCAGATTAGAATATGTTTTCGTAGTGATAATCAAGACCTACCTCGTTCATTAAGTATATTCCGAAAACATATATATAAGCATGTGTCCAGATTTTTCATTCTATATTGTCATTTTATAAGAAAGATTCGTTTTGAAGATACAGGAAGTTAATATAGACATAATTTCGGCGTTTCTTTGTCTGGTTAAGTGAAGCTGTTATGAAGCGTAAGTTCAATAAACCAGCGTAAAGTTAAGGCAGAAGCTAATATGTCTAGTCGGCAAAATAGCGTCTTTGACAAGTCTGTATAAGTGGATGAACTCTTTTATCAACTGAATTCGTCAAGAGTATTGACTGCTTTTTCTAGTGCACCATCAAGTTGTCTGTAATGCCTTAACCTTATTTGGTCTACTCTAACCTAACAACAAAAATGCAGTTCACCATAACCTAATCAATCTATCCAAATCAACCAAATGTAATCGAACCTTATCTAATTTAAGTAAAGCTCACCTTACCTTCCAAACTAAATGTACTTTGAACAAGTAATCATACTAGCTTAACCCAGCCTCCCACACCAATTTTGATCTAGCTATTCTTACTGTAATTTATTTCTGTCTGCCTGTATCTCTTATGCCCGTTCTTTTAGGCAACTCGTGTGTGTGTGTGTGTGTGGGGGGGGGGGGAGGGGGGGTAGGGTAGGGTGCAACGGCTGAGAGTCTCCATAACATGAACTCTAGTGCAACTTCTTAGGCTTTAGTGTCTCACCCTGAACAGGTCATTGGCATAGGGCAACTCTAATGCAGTGTTTTCAGAGGCTCCTACCTAAAGGTCCTACTGACTACTGCCAAATGTTCCAACCTGCTATTCCTACCTAATGCTTAGTTAATGTTAATGTTTCTACCTACTGCTACTACCTAATGTTCCTGTCTGAAGATACTACATACTATATTCATTTTATTTATTTTGCTTTGTCGCTGTCTCCCGCGTTAGCGAGGTAGCGCAAGGAAACAGACGAAAGAATGGCCCAACCTGCCCACATACACATGTATATACATACATGTCCACCCATGCACAATATACATACCTATACATCTCAATGTACACATATATATACACACACAGACATATACATATATACACATGTACATAATTCATACTGTCTGCCTTTATTTGTTCCCATCGCCACCTCGCCACTCATGGAATAACAACCCCCTCCCCCCTCATGTGTGCGAGGTAGTGCTAGGAAAAACACCAAAGGCCCCATTCGTTCACACTCAGTCTCTAGCTGTCATGTAATAATGCACTGAAACCACAACTCCCTTTCCACATCCAGGCCCCACACACTTTGCATGGTTTACCCCAGACGCTTCACATGCCCTGGTTCAATCCATTGACAGCACGTCGACCCTGGTATACCACATTGTTCCAATTCACTCAATTTCTTGCACACCTTTCATCCTCCTGCATGTTCAGGCCCCGATCACTCAAAATCTTTTTCACTCCATCTTTCCACCTCCAATTTGGTCTCCCACTTTTCCTTGTTCCCTCCACCTCTGACACATATATCCTCTTGGTCAATCTTTCCCCACTCATTCTCTCCATGTGACCAAACCATTTCAAAACACCCTCTTCTGCTCTCTCAACCACGCTCTTTTTATTTCCACACATCTCTCTCACCCTTACATTACTTACTCGATCAAACCACCTCACACCACATATTGTCCTCAAACATCTCATTTCCAGCACATCCATCCTCCTGCGCACAACTCTATCCATAGCCCACGCCTCGCAACCATACAACATTGTTGGAGCCACTATTCCTTCAAACATATCCATTTTTGCTTTCCGAGATAATGTTCTCGACTTCCAAACATTCTTCAAGGCTCCCAGAATTTTCGCCCCCTCCCCCACCCTATGATTCACTTCCGCTTCCATGGTTCCATCCTCTGCCAGATCCATTCCCAGATATCTAAAACACTTCACTTCCTCCAGCTTTTCTCCATTCAAACTTACCTCCCAATTGACTTGACCCTCAAAGGCGGGGATAGTTCATAGCACTCACTGAGGGAAAATTTAGAGTTACAAAGAATAAGTTGCATTAGCTAAGGTAAGTAATTTAATCTAAATAATCGTGATTGAATCTAAACCATCTAACCAAACTTAGCTTAAAGTATGACAATATGGTGGATAACTAAACTTTTCATGAAGGAATTGAATGCCATTACTCTGAACAGATGCCACCATCTCTACAGCAATTCATATATTATCCAGTTCAGCTTATTTAAGGGTGATGACAGAAAGTATTAGGTTATGCGTGTCAGAAGAACAGTGTTTAACAAACTGGTGCTGACTAGTAGACAAAAAAGAGTTTAAATCATGATGAGTTGACATGATAGCTGCTTTGTAATGTTTACAATTTCATCTGCCATTTACTTGGCACCATTGGCTCAAACATTTTCTTTATTGACATAGTTTTTCTTTCTCTTTCCTTTCATACTTGATCTACATTTCCAATTTTAGCACGGTAGTGCCAGGAACAGTTGAAGCTAGGATACATCTGTTAATCTCCATTCTGTACCTGTCATGAGTAATGCACCAAAACCAAACTCCCCATCCACAGCCAGGCCCCACAGACATTTTTATGGTTAACCTCAGATGCTTCACATGCCCTGGTTCAGTCCACTGACAACATATTGGTCCTTGTATACCACACTGTTTCAATTCACTCTATCCTGTGCACGTGTACCTTTCACCCTCCTACATGTTGAGACCACGATCCTCTCAGATTCTTTTTCACTCCATCCTTCCGTCTCCAATTTGATCTCCCTGTTCTGTTGACTTCTGACATATATATCGTCTGTCAGACCTTCCCACACAACATATTATCCCCAGATATTTCAATTCCAATGCAACCACCCTCATCCACTCAGTCTTATCCATAGCCTATGTTTTACATCCATATAATGATGTTGGGACTACTATATCCCTTACAACCTATGGAACTTATGGCACACACCACCCCCCCCCCCCCCCCCCCCCCCCCCGTGAGGTAGTGCCAGGAAAAGACAAAACGGCCACTCGTTCACACTCAGTCTCTAGCTGTCATATATAACTCACTGAAAACACAGCTCCCTTTCCACTTCCAGGCACCACAGACCTTCCCATGGCTTACCCCAGATGCTTCGCATGCCCTGGTTCACTCCATTGACAGCACTTCGACCCTTGTATACCTTATCGTTTCATTTTGCTCTGTTCCTTGCACGCCTCTCACCATCCTGTATGTTCAGGCCCCGATTGCTCAGAATCTTTGTCACTCCATCCTTCCACCTCCAATTGGGTCTCCCACTTCTCCTCGTTCCCTCCACCTCTGACACATATATTCTCTTTGCCAGTCTTTCCTCTCATTCTATCCATGTGTCCAAACCATTTCAATACGCCCTCCTCTGTTCTCTCGACGACACTGTTTTATTACCACACATCTCTCTTACCCTTTCATTACTTACTCGATCAAACCACCTCACACCACATTTTGTCCTCAAACATTTTGTTTCCAACACATCCACCCTCCTCTGCACAACCCTATCTATACTATAGCCTTGCCTTCAAACATACCCATTTTTGCTCTCCAAGATTACATTCTCAACTTCCACACATTCTTCAATGCTCCCAGGAACTTTGACCCCTCCCCCACTCTGTGACTCATTTCCGTTTTCATGGTTCCATCCGCTGCTAAGTCCACTCCCAGATATGTAAAACACTTCACTGCCTCCAGTTATTCTCCATTCAAACTTACCCCCCAGATAACTTGCCCCTCAACCCTACCAAATAACCTTGCTCTTATTCATATGTACTCTCAACTTTCTCTTATCACACACTTAATCAAGTTCAGTCACCAACCTCTGCAGTTTCTCACCCAAATCAGCCACCAACGCTGTATCATCAACGAACTACAACTGACTCACTTCCTAAGCCCTCTCATCCAGAACAGACTGCATACTTGCCCCTCTCTCCAAAACTCTTTCATTCACTTCCCCACCCACCCCATTCATAAACAAATTAAATAACCATTGAGACATCATGCACCCCTGCCGCAAACTGACATTCACTGGTAACCAATCACTTTCCTTTCTTCCTACTCGTACACATACCTTACATTCTTGGTGAAAACTTTTCACTGCTTCTAGCAACTTTCCTCCCACACCATATTCTCTTAAAACCTTCCACAAAGCATCTCTATCAACTCTATCATATGTCTTCTCCATATTCATAAATGTTTCATACAAATCCGTGTGTGTTTCTGAGTATTTCTTTCATGCATTCTTCAAAGCAAGCACCTGATCCACACATCCTCTACCACTTCTGAAACCACAGTGCTCCTCCCCAGTCTGATGCTCTGTACATGCCTTTACCCTCTCATTCATTACTCTTCCATATAATTTCCCAGGAATACTCTACAAACTTATGCCTCTGTAATTTGTTTTTGATTATACTTGATCGCCGATTCCTGCATCAGCGAGGTAGTGCAAGAAAACAGGCAAAGAATGGCCCATCCACACATATATGGGAGGTGGGCTGTTTAGAAAGGGTAGTGAGTGGTGGGATGAAGAAGTAAGAGTATTAGTGAAAGAGAAGAGGGAGGCATTTGGACGATTTTTGCAGGGAAAAAATGCAATTGAGTGGGAGAAGTATAAAAGAAAGAGACAAGAGGTCAAGAGAAAGGTGCAAGAGGTGAAAAAAAGGGCCAATGAGAGTTGGGGTGAGAGACTATCAGTAAATTTTAGGGAGAATAAAAAGATGTTCTGGAAGGAGGTAAATAGGGTGCGTAAGACAAGGGAGCAAATGGGAACTTCAGTGAAGGGCGTAAATGGGGAGGTGATAACAAGTAGTGGTGATGTGAGAAGGAGATGGAATGAGTATTTTGAAGGTTTGTTGAATGTGTCTGATGACAGAGTGGCAGATATAGGGTGTTTGGGTCGAGGTGGTGTGCAAAGTGAGAGGGTTAGGGAAAATGATTTGGTAAACAGAGAAGAGGTAGTAAAAGCTTTGCGGAAGATGAAAGCCGGCAAGGCAGCAGGTTTGGATGGTATTGCAGTGGAATTTATAAAAAAAGGGGGTGACTGTATTGTTGACTGGTTGGTAAGGTTATTTAATGTATGTATGACTCATGGTGAGGTGCCTGAGGATTGGCGGAATGCGTGCATAGTGCCATTGTACAAAGGCAAAGGGGATAAGAGTGAGTGCTCAAATTACAGAGGTATAAGTTTGTTGAGTATTCCTGGTAAATTATATGGGAGGGTATTGATTGAGAGGGTGAAGGCATGTACAGAGCATCAGATTGGGGAAGAGCAGTGTGGTTTCAGAAGTGGTAGAGGATGTGTGGATCAGGTGTTTGCTTTGAAGAATGTATGTGAGAAATACTTAGAAAAGCAAATGGATTTGTATGTAGCATTTATGGATCTGGAGAAGGCATATGATAGAGTTGATAGAGATGCTCTGTGGAAGGTATTAAGAATATATGGTGTGGGAGGCAAGTTGTTAGAAGCAGTGAAAAGTTTTTATGGAGGATGTAAGGCATGTGTACGTGTAGGAAGAGAGGAAAGTGTTTGGTTCTCAGTGAATGTAGGTTTGCGGCAGGGGTGTGTGATGTCTCCATGGTTGTTTAATTTGTTTATGGATGGGGTTGTTAGGGAGGTAAATGCAAGAGTCTTGGAAAGAGGGGCAAGTATGAAGTCTGTTGGGGATGAGAGAGCTTGGGAAGTGAGTCAGTTGTTGTTCGCTGATGATACAGCGCTGGTGGCGGATTCATGTGAGAAACTGCAGAAGCTGGTGACGGAGTTTGGTAAAGTGTGTGGAAGAAGAAAGTTAAGAGTAAATGTGAATAAGAGCAAGGTTATTAGGTACAGTAGGGTTGAGGGTCAAGTCAATTGGGAGGTGAGTTTGAATGGAGAAAAACTGGAGGAAGTGAAGTGTTTTAGATATCTGGGAGTGGATCTGTCAGCGGATGGAACCATGGAAGCGGAAGTGGATCATAGGGTGGGGGAGGGGGCAAAAATTTTGGGAGCCTTGAAAAATGTGTGGAAGTCGAGAACATTATCCCGGAAAGCAAAAATGGGTATGTTTGAAGGAATAGTGGTTCCAACAATGTTGTATGGTTGCGAGGCGTGGGCTATGGATAGAGTTGTGCGCAGGAGGATGGATGTGCTGGAAATGAGATGTTTGAGGACAATGTGTGGTGTGAGGTGGTTTGATCGAGTAAGTAACGTAAGGGTAAGAGAGATGTGTGGAAATAAAAAGAGCGTGGTTGAGAGAGCAGAAGAGGGTGTTTTGAAGTGGTTTGGGCACATGGAGAGAATGAGTGAGGAAAGATTGACCAAGAGGATATATGTGTCGGAGGTGGAGGGAACGAGGAGAAGAGGGAGACCAAATTGGAGGTGGAAAGATGGAGTGAAAAGGATTTTGTGTGATCGGGGCCTGAACATGCAGGAGGGTGAAAGGAGGGCAAGGAATAGAGTGAATTGGAGCGATGTGGTATACCGGGGTTGACGTGCTGTCAGTGGATTGAATCAAGGCATGTGAAGCGTCCGGGGTAAACCATGGAAAGCTGTGTAGGTATGTATATTTGCGTGTGTGGACGTATGTATGTACATGTGTATGGGGGGGGTTGGGCCATTTCTTTCGTCTGTTTCCTTGCGCTACCTCGCAAACGCGGGAGACAGCGACGAGGTATAAAAAAATATATATATATATATATATATATATATATATATATATATATATATATATATATATATATATATATATATATGCCCATACACGCACATGTACATACATATACATATCAACATATTCATATATATATATATGCATACATATACACAGACATATGTACACTTGTACATATTCATACTTTTTTCTTGATCATCATTTTTCACATTAGCAAGTTAGCCCCAGGATACAGATGAAGAAAGATCCATCCACTCGTATACACACATATATATGCATACATACACATACTTATTCATATCAACATATACATATATATACATACACACATATATATATACATGCATTTTTTTTTTCATTCTATTCGCCATTTCCCACATTAGCGAGGTAGTGTTAAGAACAGAGGACTGGGCCTTTGAGGGAATATCCTCACCTGGCCCCCTTCTCTGTTCCTTCTTTTGGAAAAAAAACAAAAAACGAGAGGGGAAGGATTTCCAGCCCCCCGCTCCCTTCCCTTTTAGTCGCCTTCTACGACATGCAGGGAATATGTGGGAAGTATTCTTTCTCCCCTATCCACAGGGATAATATACATACACATACTTATTCATATCAACATATACATACATACATACATACATTTTTCCCCGTGGACTGTTAGGAATATATACGTACATATACATTTATTATATTATTATTATTATTATTATTATTATTATTATTATTATTATTATACTTTGTTGCTGTCTCCAGCATTAGAGGTAGCGCAAGGAAACAGACAAAAGAATGGCCCAACCCACCCACACACACATTTATATACATATATGCCCACACACGCACATATACATATCTATACATTTCATCTTATACATACACAGACATATACATATATACACATGTACATATTCATACTTGCTGCCTTCATCCATTCCCGCCGCCACCCCACCACACATGAAATGGCACCCCCTTTCCCCTGCATGCTTACGAGGTAGTGCTAGGAAAAGACAACAGAGGCCACATTGGTTCACACCCAGTCTCTAGATGTCATGTGCAGTGCACCAAAACCACTGCTCCCTTTCCCCATCTAGGCCCATAAAACTTTCCATGGTTTACCCCAGACACTTCACATGCCCTGGTTTAATCCATTGACAGCACGTTGACCCTGGTATACCACATCGTTCAATTTTGCTCTATTCCTTGCACGCCTTTCACCCTCCTGTATGTTAAGGCCCCGATCACTAAAAATCTTTTTCACTCCATTCCTTTCACCTCCAGTTTGGTCTCCCACTTCTCCTCGTTCCCTCCACCTCTGACACATATATCCTCTTAGTCAATCTTTTCTCTCTCATTCCCTCCATATGACCAAACCTTTTCAATAACCCTCTTCTGCTTTCTCAAACCACATTCTTTTTATTACCACACATCTCTCTTACCCTTTCATTACTTACTCGATCAAACCACCTCACACCACATATTGTCCTCAAACATCTCATTTTCAACACATCCACCCTCCTCCGCACAACCCTATCTATAGCCCATGCCTCACAACCATATAACATTGTTGGAACCACTATTCCTTCAAACAAACCAATTTTTGCTCTCCGAGATAACGTTCTCACCTTCACTTATTTTTCAATGCTTCCTTTGCCCCCCTCCTCCACCCTGTGACTCACTTCCGCTTCCATGGTTCCATCTGCTGCTAAATCCACTCCCAGATATCCAAGACACTTCACTTCCACCAGTTTTTCTCCATTCCAACTTACCTCCCAGTTAACTTGGCCCTCAACCCTACTGAACCTAATAACCTTGCTCTTATTCACACTTACTCTCAGCTTTCTTCTTTCAAATACTTTACTAAACTCAGTCACCAGCTTCTGCAGTTTCTCACCTGAATCAGCCATAAGCGCTGTATCATCAGCGAACAGCAACTGACTCACTTCCCAAGCCCTCTCATCCACAACAGACTTGCACTAACTACCCCATCCATAAACAAATTGAACAACCATGGAGACATCATGCACCCCTGCTGCAAGCTGATATTCACTGGGAACCAATCACTTTCCTCTCTTCCTACTCGTACACATGCCTTACATCCTCGATAAAAACTTTTCACTGCTTATAGCAACTTAACTCCCACACCACATACCCTTAATACCTTCTATAGAGCATCTCTATCAACTCAGTCATATTTCTTCTCCAGATCCATAAGTGCTACATACAAATTAATTTGTTTTTCTAAGTATTTCTCATACATTCTTCAAAGCAAACACTTGATCCACACATCCTCTACCTCTTCTGAAACCACACTGCTCTTCCCCAATCTGATGCTCTGTACATGCCTTCACCCCTCTCAATCAGTACCCTCCCATATAATTTCCCAGGAATACTCAACAGACTTATACTTCTGTAATTTGAACATTCACCTTTATCCCCTTTGCCTTTGTACAGTGGCACTATGCAAGCATTCTGCCAATCCTCAGGCACTTCACCATGAACCATACATACACTGAATATTCTCATGAACCAGTCAACAACAGAGTCACCTCCTTTTTTAATAAATTCCACTGCAGTACCAGTCAAACCCACTGCCTTGTCGGCTTTCATCTTCCACCAAGCTTTCACTACCTCTTCTCTGTTTAACAAACCATTCTCCCTGACCCTCTCACTTTGCACACCACCTCAACCAGAACACCCTATATCTACACATACATATACATATACAAACAAATACATACACATACATATACATATATACACATGTACATATTCATACATGCTTTCATCCATTCCCGGCATCATCTCGCCCCACTGGAAACAGCATCGCCACCCCTGTACAGAGGATGGTGGATGTGTTTGAGGACAATAAGTGGTGTGAGGTGTTTGATCGAGTAAGTAATGAAAGGGTAAGAGGGATGTGTGGTGATAAAATGAGTGTGGTTGAGAGAGTAGAGGAGGGTGTGTTGAAATGGTTTGGACATATGGAGAAAATGAGTGAGGAAAGGTTGACAAAGAGGATGTATGTGTCAGGTGGAGGGAAGGAGAAGCAGGAGACCAAATTGCACGTGGAATGATGGAGTAAAAAAGATTTTGAGTGATTGGGGCCTGGACATACAGGAGGATGAGAGGTGTACAAAGATTAAGAGTGAATTGGAACGATGTGGCATACCAGGATTATCATGCTGTCAGTGGACTGAACCAGGGCATGTGAGGCGTTTGGGGTAAACTATGGAAAGATCTTTGGGGGTTGGATGTGGATAGGGAGCTATGGTTTCAGTGCATAACACACGATAGCTAGAGAGTGAGTGTAAATGAATGTGGCCTTTTTTTGTTGGTTTTCTTGGTGCTACCCTGCTGAAGTTGGGGGCAGCAATACTGTTTCCTGTGGGTTGGTCTTCCACATTAACTCTGAACCTCCCTGGGGATAGGAGAGAAAGAAAACTTCTCACGTATTCTCTGCATGTCATAAAGGCAACTAGAAGGGGAGGGAGCAGGGTTTGGAAATCCTCTCCTCCCATTTGTAATTTTCCAAAAGAAGGAACAGAGAAGGGGGTCAGGTGAGGATCTGCCCTCTAAGGTTCAGTCCTTTGTTCTTAATGCTACCTCACTGATGCGAGAAATGGCGAATATGTATAAAAAAATGTATATGTACGTATATGTGCGTATATGTGTATGTGATCGGATGTGGCCTCTCTTCCTGTTTCCTGGTGATACCTTGCTAGCATGGGAAGCGGTGATCAAGTATGGAAAAAATTAATACTGTTAATTCTGTAAGTTCTTGAGGTACATATCCTTGAGGCAGAAAATCTCGATATCATTGATGAATTATGCTACGAACATTCAGACCAATAGACTTATACAGGAGAGTAGATTCATATGAAATATTCTTTAGTATGCATTTATTTTTTTTAGATTGTAACCGTTATTTATTGTCTCTGTGTCCTTGTCCTTCAGAATCCTCTTCTGTAGTGGGTAAAAAAAGAAGACATCAAGATTTTAAGATAGATATCCCTCCTTAGGTATTCCTAATATAAAGAATAGAAACCATCTCAAACATAAGTAACCACATCCAGATCTGAACTGGACTTTTACCACTTTTTGGACCTTCCAACTAATTAGGGGGCTTCACTTCCTGAAACCCCATTCCTACCTAACTAGTAGGTTTCACTTCCTTGACACACACCTAGCTAGAGGTCTTCACTTCATGGACCTCCAGCCAGTGAAATGACTTTTAAGTACATCTGTCTTGCAGTTATTTTTACAGGCACCATTTGAGGATGTAGAGGCACAATGTTGCATGGTATTTCTTCTCTATGCATTGAAAATTTGACAAAAAAATCACAAACCTGAAGGAGGAGGATGGTATTAAATTCAGATTATAGCACTTCTCTTGATTTGTTATATCTTTCAGTTTCAGATACAGAAGAATAATATGAAATCATCAGTATGGATAAAGTTTATAAAGTTGTAGTTTCTCAGTTGAGCTTAGGGGAACTCAGGAAAATCCTTCCTTCGGATTACCAACATCTCTGTGTTAATAATGCAGAGGCAGGCTTGCAGCATCCAAAAACATTCATTGTGGTATGTATTATTGTACAGTACTTAGAAATTCCTGTTGGGTAGAAATTCTTTGATCTGTTTTCCCATTTTTCTTTTAATATTTGATTTCCTTCTTTGCTTAGAAGTACTCCTTAGATTACCTTGTCAAATACTTTTGACAGAGATAGAAGATCAGTGTCATTCTTTTATCTCTCATTAAGAGTTTCATATATGTGAATGTAGTGACCTAGTAATTGTGTACACGTGCTTCTTTTAGGTATAAAACCATATTGAGTCTTCATTTTTTAGTTCGTTTGAATAAGATCAAACACATTCCATGTGTGGCGAGGTGGCGATGGGAATGAATAAAGGCAGACAGTGTGAATTGTGTGTATGGGTATATATGTATGTGTCTGTGTGTGTAACATTGAGATGTATAGGTATGTATATTTGCGTGTGTGGACGTGTATGTATTATACATGTGTATGGGGGTGGGTTGGGCCATTTCTTTTGTCTGTTTCCTTGCGCTACCTCGCAAACGTGGGAGAAAAAAAAAAAAAGCATTCAACAAACCTTCAAAATACTCACTCCATCTCCTCACATCACCACTACTTGTTATCACCTCCCCATTAGCCCCCTTCACTGAAGTTCCCATTTGTTCCCTTGTCTTACGCACTTCATTTACCTCCTTCCAAAACATCTTTTTATTCTCCCTAAAATTTAATGATACTCTCTCACCCCAACTCTCATTTGCCCTCTTTTTTACCTCTTGCACCTTTCTCTTGACCTCCTGCCTCTTTCTTTTATACATCTCCCACTCATTTGCATTATTTCCCTGGAAAAATCGTCCAAATGCCTCTCTCTTCTCTTTCACTAATAATCTTCCTTCTTCATCCCTCCACTCACTACCCTTTCTAATCGGAAAATCCCTCTGAGTACTACCTGAAATTGGAAATGGTTTGAATGACTCAAAACAGAAGATGAGTTAATCCTTCTCTACAAGCATAGTTACTTTATGAAAATGAAATATACAGTTTTGCTGCAAAACTTATGCAAGAGATTAATTTTTACAGGGATTTTTTATATTTAGATTCTATTTTTACAGGAGTTTTTAATATTAATTTTACTTTTACAGGGTAAATTACAAGCTGCATATCAAAAGATAGTAAGTGGCTCTGCTCCAAAAAAGCGGCTAACCTTACGAGAAGGTAAGGATGTACATTACTGGGCACAAGACTCAGAGTTACATGAAAGAAATTAGGCAGTTGTGTATTTGCTTTCAATTCTGTTTCTTTGAAGTGGGAGAAGCACTAGTCCCCTTCCACCAAAACCACTTGATAACTAACCCCCATCCCTCAAGTTTTGATAGAAAGGTTACCTTTGCCACACACTGAAGTAATTTCACCCACCTTATGGTTCCATTGGCTGCCATGTCCACCCCAAGGTATTTGAAACATTCCTCTTCCTCCAGGTTCTATTCATTTAAATTCACTGTTCAGTTATCCTGTCTCTCCACTGTAAAACCTGATAGTCTTGCTTTTACTCTCATTTTCTCTCAGCTTTCTCCTTTTGCGTGGCTCCCAAACTCAGAAACCAAAGATAACAGGTACTCTAGTAATTTTGATTTCCTTATGTTTATAATTTTATGGAAGATATATGCCTCCCATGAAATTTTTTGCTGTCATTTTGATTTTTTCTTTTATTTCAGTGTTAGTTGACAGCAAGGAAGGAAAGCAGCTAGATGTATTTACATACAGTGACTATGCTAATGCCATTGATGATTTCCTCAAGATTCCCCAAAATGACCAAAATCTTTGGGTTGTGTTCAGCAGTGTAAGATTGATTACATATCAGGGTTATGAGCAAGATGGTTGGTGTTCATTTAGTTTGCGGGTTGGACAGAAACCTTGTGAAGCTCAAATGTGGCTTGTGACTCAGGCTCGTCCAATAGCACTTCCTGTAGCTTCATTGAGTAAAGTACGGTTAAATGAACTTAGTGAACCAGTCAGTTCATCTGAAATAGTTGCAGTGGCTAGAAAGCAGAATAAAACCATCAATGAATGTATTCCATCCAAGAAGGCTAATGTGTATGCAGTAGTTAATCAAATTGTAAAGTCTCCTCAAGTTACTCACAAAGGAACTCATCACATGCTCTTGGCACTTGTAGATCCCTCGTGCCTTGTACCAGGAGCACAACGTGAAGACCTTCTGTTGCACATATTTTTGAATGATACTGCCAAGCCACATCTTCCTGGTGGTGTTGAGAGAGGTGACATACTTCTCTTGAGAGAAATGACGGTATGTATGTAGCTGTATCAGATTTAAACAAATTCTTTTTACGTATGTAAGTCTAGACAGCACAGTATGATGATTCTTTACTGTTGCTTCAGTAGAAGAGAGTAGATTTATTGGTGGTGCTTGCTGATTTATCTTTACTTTGATATGTTTTCTTGGATTTTAAAATGTTCACTGAATTCTTGCCATGAGAAGTGTAGAGTGTTTTCTGACACCACTTTCTCATTGAAGCATCATCACCAGGTTTAGTGATTAGTTTGATGCAGGTTGGCAAATGAAGCATTACAGTTGAAGATGGTTGAACTGTAAAGTTTGGGTAGTTCTGTAAGGTTATGGTCCCAGCTACTATGTGAGGACCATTATTTTACAAAACTGTTTGCTGAAACAGATGAGGAATGAGTTACATTCCAAAGCATGCAAAAGTCAACCAATTTATTGCTTTCCAGCTATCTGTCTGTCAGTATCTCTGATGCCCATTCCCTGTAGCAACTTCCATCAAGAGAGTGGTCACAAGAAACGTCACCATTTATCCCTGTCCTTACATGCCTCCCATGCATTCACCATTACACGCATTCTTCCCCCAGTACTCTTCCACTCTATTTCCTTATGTCGAAAGGGGTTATCCTTTCACACCAAACCCTTTGATTTTACCATTATACTCTCCTTTTAAACTTCCCATCTTTCATTCTTCCCGCATGCCCAAACCACCTCAAAGTTTCTGTTTCACCCACTCCCCCTCTCAACAATCCCTTCTCCTTGCATTGCCTGCCATACCAGATGTCATGTATACCCCCTCATTATTTTCTTCATTACATTTATTCATACAACATGCTCCTCTCAAATAAATCATTTCCATTTATTGTTTTATCCCCTACCCCTAAGGTAGGGGAGATAGAATTCTACCTCCATATTCATTGTGTGTCATGGAAGATGATTAAAGGGGTGAGAGTGGAGGACTAGAATCCTCCCTCATGTATTTCATTTTCTAAAAGACTAACAGGAGGAACCAGGCAGGGAGTGCTCATCCTTCCTGAAAGTTCAGGCTTGGATGTCTAAATGTATGTGGATGTAACTAAGATGAGGAGATAGGTAGTATTTTTGAGGAAAGAAACGTGGATATTCTGGCTCTGAATGAAACAAGGCTCAAGGGTAAAGGGGAAGAATGGTTTAGATATGTCTTAGGAGTAAAGTCACACATTGGTAAGAGGATAGTAGAGAGGCAAGGAGTAACACTACTCCTGAAGCAGTTGTGGAAGTAAATTCTAAATTGATTTAAGTAAGATTGAAAGTGGATGACAAGAGATGGGTGATTGTGTTTATGTACTTGGCCATGAGAATAAATATCCTGAGAGGCAAGTGTTTTGGGAGCACATGAATGAATGTGTCAGCTGTTTTAATGTAAGAGACTGGGTATTAGTGATGGGTGATTTAGATGCGAAGGTAAGTAATGTGTGCATGCCTTCACCCTATCAATCAGTACCCTTCTATATAATTTCCCAGGAATACTCAACAAACTTATGCCCCTGTAGTTTGAACACTCACCTTTATCCCCTTTGCCCTTGTACAGTGGCACTATGCATGCATTCCACCAATCCTCAGGCACTTCACCATGATCCATACATTCATTGAATAGCCTTACCAACCAATCAGCAACGCAATCACCCCCTTTTTTTTATAAATTCCACTGCAATACCATCCAAACCTGCTGCCTTACTGGCTTTCACCTTCCGAAAAGCTTTCACTACTTCTTCTCTGTTCACCAAACCATTCTCCCAGACCCTCTCACTTCGCACACCACCCTGACTGAAACACCCTATATCTCCCATTTTTATCATCAAACACATTCAACAAACCTTTGAGATACTCACTTCATCTCTTTCTCACTCCGTCACTATCTTTTATCACTTCCCCACTTACTCTCTTCACCATGGATGGAACCATGGAAGTGGAAGTGAGTCACAGGGTAGGGGAGGGGCGAAGGTTCTTGGAGTGAAGAAGAATGTGTGGAAGGAGAGAACATTATCTTGGAGAGCAAAAATGGTTATATTTGAAGGAATAGTAGTTCCAACAATGTTATGTGGTTGTGAGGCATGGGCTATAGATAGGGTTGTACAGAGGAGGGTTGATGTGTTGGAAATGAAATGTTTGAGGACAATATGTGGTGTGAGATGGTTTGATTAAGTAATGAAAAAGTGTGAGATGTGTGGAAATAGAAAGAGTGCAGTTGAGAGAGCAGAAGAGGGTGTGTTAAAATGATTTGGACATGTGGAGAGAATGAGTGAGGAATGATTGACAAAGAGGATTTATGTGTCAGAGGTGGAGGGAACAAGGAGAAGTGGGAGACCAAATTGGAGTTGGAAGGATTGATTGATAAAGATTTTCAACGATTGGGGCCTGAACATACAAGAGTGTGAGAGGCGTGCAAGGAATTGAGTGAATTAGATTGATGTGGTATGCTGTGATTGACGTGCTGTCGGTGGATTGAACCAGGGCATGTGAAACGTCTGGGGTACACCATGGAAAGGTCTGTGGGGCCTGGATGTGGAAAGGGAGCTATGGTTTCAGTGCATTACACATGACAGCTAGAGACTGAGTGTGAACGAATGTGGCCTTTTTGTCCTTTCCTGGCGCTACCACGCTGGAAGGGGGATGCCGTTTCCTGTGTGGTGCGGTGGTGAGAGGAATGGATGAAGGCTGCAAGTATGAATATGTACATGGGTATATTTGTATATGTCTGTTTATGTATATGTATATATATATACATTGAAATGTATGTGTATGCATATGTGCTTGTATGGGCATTTATATATATGTGTGTATGAGCGGTTAGGCTATTCTTTGTCTGTTTCCTTGCGCTGCTTTGCTGATGTGGGAAACAGTGATTAAGTATAATGATAATAATATCCCTGGGGATAGGGGTGAAAGAATACTTCCCACGTATTCCTCGCGTGTCGTAGAAAGCGACTAGAGGGGACGGGAGCGGGGGGCCGGAAATCCTCCCCTCCTTGTATTAACTTTCTAAAATGGGAAACAGAAGAAGGAGTCACGCGGGGAGTGATCATCCTCCTCGAAGGCTCAGAGTGGGGTGCCTAAATGTGTGTGGATGTAACCAAGATGTGAAAAAAGGAGAGATAGGTAGTATGTTTGAGGAAAGGAACCTGGATGTTTTGGCTCTGAGTGAAACGAAGCTCAAGGGTAAAGGGGAAGAGTGGTTTGGAAATGTCTGGGGAGTGAAGTCAGGGGTTAGTGAGAGGACAAGAGCAAGGGAAGGAGTAGCAATACTCCTGAAACAGGAGTTGTGGGAGTATGTGATAGAATGTAAGAAAGTAAATTCTCGATTAATATGAGTAAAATTGAAAGTTGATGGAGAGAGGTGGGTGATTATTGGTGCATATGCACCTGGGCATGAGAAGAAAGATCATGAGAGGCAAGTGTTTTGGGAGCAG
Organism: Panulirus ornatus; assembly: GCF_036320965.1. Classification (NCBI taxonomy): domain Eukaryota; kingdom Metazoa; phylum Arthropoda; class Malacostraca; order Decapoda; family Palinuridae; genus Panulirus; species Panulirus ornatus. Next base: position 26,163,572 of record NC_092278.1, read on the forward strand.
CTGAATGAGTGTGTTAGCGGTTTTGATGCACGAGACCGGGTTATAGTGATGGGTGATTTGAATGCAAAGGTGAGTAATGTGGCAGTTGAGGGAATAATTGGTATGCATGGGGTGTTCAGTGTTGTAAATGGAAATGGTGAAGAGCTTGTAGATTTATGTGCTGAAAAAGGACTGATGATTGGGAATACCTGGTTTAAAAAGCGAGATATACATAAGTATACTTATGTAAGTAGGAGAGATGGCCAGAGAGCGTTATTGGATAACGTGTTAATTGACAGGCGTGCGAAAGAGAGACTTTTGGATGTTAATGTGCTGAGAGGTGCAACTGGAGGGATGTCTGATCATTATCTTGTGGAGGCTAAGGTGAAGATTAGTATGGGTTTTCAGAAAAGAGGAGTGAATGTTGGGGTGAAGAAGGTGGTGAGAGTAAGTGAGCTTGGGAAGGAGACCTGTGTGGGGAAGTACCAGGAGAGACTGTGTACAGAATGGAAAAAGGTGAGAACAATGGAAGTAAGGGGAGTGGGGGAGGAATGGGATGTATTTAGGGAATCAGTGATGGATTGCGCAAAAGATGCTTGTGGCATGAGAAGAGTGGGAGGTGGGCTGTTTAGAAAGGGTAGTGAGTGGTGGGATGAAGAAGTAAGAGTATTAGTGAAAGAGAAGAGAGAGGCATTTGGACGATTTTTGCAGGGAAAAAATGCAATTGAGTGGGAGAAGTATAAAAGAAAGAGACAGGAGGTCAAGAGAAAGGTGCAAGAGGTGAAAAAAAGGGCAAATGAGAGTTGGGGTGAGAGACTATCAGTAAATTTTAGGGAGAATAAAAAGATGTTCTGGAAGGAGGTAAATAGGGTGCGTAAGACAAGGGAGCAAATGGGAACTTCAGTGAAGGGCGTAAATGGGGAGGTGATAACAAGTAGCGGTGATGTGAGAAGGAGATGGAATGAGTATTTTGAAGGTTTGTTGAATGTGTCTGATGACAGAGTGGCAGATATAGGGTGTTTTGGTCGAGGTGGTGTGCAAAGTGAGAGGGTTAGGGAAAATGATTTGGTAAACAGAGAAGAGGTAGTAAAAGCTTTGCGGAAGATGAAAGCCGGCAAGGCAGCAGGTTTGGATGGTATTGCAGTGGAATTTATTAAAAAAGGGGGTGACTGTATTGTTGACTGGTTGGTAAGGTTATTTAATGTATGTATGACTCATGGTGAGGTGCCTGAGGATTGGCGGAATGCGTGCATAGTGCCATTGTACAAAGGCAAAGGGGATAAGAGTGAGTGCTCAAATTACAGAGGTATAAGTTTGTTGAGTATTCCTGGTAAATTATATGGGAGGGTATTGATTGAGAGGGTGAAGGCATGTACAGAGCATCAGATTGGGGAAGAGCAGTGTGGTTTCAGAAGTGGTAGAGGATGTGTGGATCAGGTGTTTGCTTTGAAGAATATATGTGAGAAATACTTAGAAAAGCAAATGGATTTGTATGTAGCATTTATGGATCTGGAGAAGGCATATGATAGAGTTGATAGAGATGCTCTGTGGAAGGTATTAAGAATATATGGTGTGGGAGGCAAGTTGTTAGAAGCAGTGAAAAGTTTTTATCGAGGATGTAAGGCATGTGTACGTGTAGGAAGAGAGGAAAGTGATTGGTTCTCAGTGAATGTAGGTTTGCGGCAGGGGTGTGTGATGTCTCCATGGTTGTTTAATTTGTTTATGGATGGGGTTGTTAGGGAGGTAAATGCAAGAGTCCTGGAAAGAGGGGCAAGTATGAAGTCTGTTGGGGATGAGAGAGCTTGGGAAGTGAGTCAGTTGTTGTTCGCTGATGATACAGCGCTGGTGGCTGATTCATGTGAGAAACTGCAGAAGCTGGTGACTGAGTTTGGTAAAGTGTGTGGAAGAAGAAAGTTAAGAGTAAATGTGAATAAGAGCAAGGTTATTAGGTACAGTAGGGTTGAGGGTCAAGTCAATTGGGAGGTGAGTTTGAATGGAGAAAAACTGGAGGAAGTGAAGTGTTTTAGATATCTGGGAGTGGATCTGTCAGCGGATGGAACCATGGAAGCGGAAGTGGATCATAGGGTGGGGGAGGGGGCGAAAATTTTGGGAGCCTTGAAAAATGTGTGGAAGTCGAGAACATTATCTCGGAAAGCAAAAATGGGTATGTTTGAAGGAATAGTGGTTCCAACAATGTTGTATGGTTGCGAGGCGTGGGCTATGGATAGAGATGTGCGCAGGAGGATGGATGTGCTGGAAATGAGATGTTTGAGGAAAATGTGTGGTGTGAGGTGGTTTGATCGAGTAAGTAACGTAAGGGTAAGAGAGATGTATGGAAATAAAAAGAGCGTGGTTGAGAGAGCAGAAGAGGGTGTTTTGAAGTGGTTTGGGCACATGGAGAGAATGAGTGAGGAAAGATTGACCAAGAGGATATATGTGTCGGAGGTGGAGGGAACGAGGAGAAGAGGGAGACCAAATTGGAGGTGGAAAGATGGAGTGAAAAAGATTTTGAGTGATCGGGGCCTGAACATGCAGGAGGGTGAAAGGAGGGCAAGGAATAGAGTGAATTGGAGCGATGTGGTATACAGGGGTTGATGTGCTGTCAGTGGATTGAATCAAGGCATGTGAAGCGTCTGGGGTAAACCATGGAAAGCTGTGTAGGTATGTATATTTGCGTGTGTGGACGTGTGTATGTACATGTGTATGCGGGGGGGGGTTGGGCCATTTCTTTTGTCTGTTTCCTTGCGCTACCTCGCAAACGCGGGAGACAGCGACAAAGTATAAAAAAAAAAAAAAAAATAGAAATATACATAAATGCCCATACACATATTACATACATATACATATCAACATATACACATATGCACTTATACACGTATACATACATATACATGCACATAAAAAGACAAATATATACACGTGCTGTCAATGGATTGAACCAGGGTATGTGAAGCGTCTGGGGTAAACCATGGAAAGTTTTGTGGGGCCTGGATGTGGAAAGGGAGCTGTGGTTTCGGTGCATTATACATGACAGCTAGAGACTTGAGTGTGAACAAATGTGGCCTTTGTTATCTTTTTCTGGCACTACCTTACCTCGTGCACATGTGGAGAGAGGGGGTTGTCATTTCATGCGTGGCAGGGCAGCGACGTGAATGAGTGAAGGCAGCAAGTATGAATTGTGTACATGTGTAAGTATGTATGTCTGTATATGTATATATATGTATACATTGAAATGTATAGGTATGTATATGTGCGTGTGTGGATGTGTATGTATGTACATGTGTTTGTGGGTGGGTTAGGCCATTCTTTCATCTGTTTCCTTGTGCTACCTTGCTAATGTGGGAGACAAAGTATAATGAATATTTTTTTTTTTTTTTTCAAACTATTCGCCATTTCCGGCATTAGCGAGGTAGCGTTAAGAACAGAGGACTGGGCCTTTGAGGGAATATCCTCACCTGGCCCCCTTCTCTGTTCCTTCTTTTGGAAAATTAAAAAACAAGAGAGGGGAGGATTTCCAGCCCCCCGCTCCCTTCCCTTTTAGTCGCCTTCTACGACACGCAGGGAATACGTGGGAAGTATTCTTTCTCCCCTATCCCCAGGGATAATATATATATATATATATATATATATATATATATATATTTTTTTTTTTTTGCTTTGTCGCTGTCTCCCGCGTTTGCGAGGTAGCGCAAGGAAACAGACGAAAGAAATGGCCCAACCCACCCCCATACACATGTATATACATACGTCCACACACGCAAATATACATACCTACACAGCTTTCCATGGTTTACCCCAGACGCTTCACATGCCTTGATTCAATCCACTGACAGCACGTCAACCCCGGTATACCACATCGCTCCAATTCACTCTATTCCTTGCCCTCCTTTCACCCTCGTGCATGTTCAGGCCCCGATCACACAAAATCTTTTTCACTCCATCTTTCCACCTCCAATTTGGTCTCCCTCTTCTCCTCCTTCCCTCCACCTCCGACACATATATCCTCTTGGTCAATCTTTCCTCACTCATTCTCTCCATGTGCCCAAACCACTTCAAAACACCCTCTTCTGCTCTCTCAACCACGCTCTTTTTATTTCCACACATCTCTCTTACCCTTACGTTACTCACTCGATCAAACCACCTCACACCACACATTGTCCTCAAACATCTCATTTCCAGCACATCCATCCTCCTGCGCACAACTCTATCCATAGCCCACGCCTCACAACCATACAACATTGTTGGAACCATTATTCCTTCAAACATACCCATTTTTGCTTTCCGAGATAATGTTCTCGACTTCCACACATTCTTCAAGGCCCCCAGAATTTTCGCCCCCTCCCCCACCCTATGATCCACTTCCGCTTCCATGGTTCCATCCGCTGCCAGATCCACTCCCAGATATCTAAAGCACTTCACTTCCTCCAGTTTTTCTCCATTCAAACTCACCTCCCAATTGACTTGACCCTCAACCCCACTGTACTTAATAACCTTGCTCTTATTCACATTTACTCTCAACTTTCTTCTTCCACACACTTTACCAAACTCAGTCACCAGCTTCTGCAGTTTCTCACATGAATCAGCCACCAACGCTGTATCATCAGCGAACAACAACTGACTCACTTCCCAAGCTCTCTCATCCCCAACAGACTTCATACTTGCCCCTCTTTCCAAAACTCTTGCATTTACCTCCCTAACAACCCCATCCATAAACAAATTAAACAACCATGGAGACATCACACACCCCTGCCACAAACCTACATTCACTGAGAACCAATCACTTTCCTCTCTTCCTACACGTACACATGCCTTACATCCTCGATAAAAACTTTGCACTGCTTCTAACAACTTGCCTCCCACACCATATATTCTTAATACCTTCCACAGAGCATCTCTATCAACTCTATCATATGCCTTCTCCAGATCCATAAATGCTACATACAAATCCATTTGCTTTTCTAAGTATTTCTAAGTATTATATATATATATATATATATATATATATATATATATATATATATATATATATATATATATATATATATATATATGTTTGTGTAAATAAATTATACATTTCCTTTTTTCCATAGCCAGAGGTTAGACCATTATGTGACATTCTTTTTTTTCATTCATTTCAAGCTAGAAGTTTCAGTTTTCTAAATTGTTTCTTACATTTCTCATATGTATATATATGTATGTGTGTGTGTGTGTATATGTGCGTATGTATGTGTATGTGTGTGTATGTGTATATGTATATATGTATGTATATTATCCTTGGGGATAGGGGTGAAAGAATACTTCCCACGTATTCCTCGCGTGTCGTAGAAAGCGACTAGAGGGGACGGGAGCGGGGGGCCAGAAATCCTCCCCTCCTTGTATTAACTTTCTAAAATGGGAAACAGAAGAAGGAGTCACGCGGGGAGTGCTCATCCTCTTCGAAGGCTCAGAGTGGAGTGCCTAAATGTGTGTGGATGTAACCAAGATGTGAAAAAAGGAGAGATAGGTAGTATGTTTGAGGAAAGGAACCTGGATGTTTTGGCTCTGAGTGAAACGAAGCTCAAGGGTAAAGGGGAAGAGTGGTTTGGGAATGTCTGGGGAGTAAAGTCAGGGGTTAGTGAAAGGACAAGAGCAAGGGAAGGAGTAGCAATACTCCTGAAACAGGAGTTGTGGGAGTATGTGATAGAGTGTAAGAAAGTAAATTCTCGATTAATATGGGTAAAACTGAAAGTTGATGGAGAGAGGTGGGTGATTATTGGTGCATATGCACCTGGGCATGAGAAGAAAGATCAAGAGAGGCAAGTGTTTTGGGAGCAGCTGAATGAGTGTGTTAGTGGTTTTGATGCACGAGACCGGGTCATAGTGATGGGTGATTTGAATGCAAAGGTGAGTAATGTGGCAGTTGAGGGAATGATTGGTATACATGGGGTGTTCAGTGTTGTAAATGGAAATGGTGAAGAGCTTGTAGATTTATGTGCTGAAAAAGGACTGATGATTGGGAATACCTGGTTTAAAAAGCGAGATATTCATAAGTATACTTATGTAAGTAGGAGAGATGGCCAGAGAGCGTTATTGGATTACGTGTTAATTGACAGGCGTGCGAAAGAGAGACTTTTGGATGTTAATGTGCTGAGAGGTGCAACTGGAGGGATGTCTGATCATTATCTTGTGGAGGCTAAGGTGAAGATTTGTAGAGGTTTTCAGAAAAGAAGAGTGAATGTTGGGGTGAAGAGGGTGGTGAGAGTAAGTGAGCTTGAGAAGGAGACCTGTGTGAGGAAGTACCAGGAGAGACTGAGTACAGAATGGAAAAAGGTGAGAACAATGGAAGTAAGGGGAGTGGGGGAGGAATGGGATGTATTTAGGGAATCAGTGATGGATTGCGCAAAAGATGCTTGTGGCATGAGAAGAGTGGGAGGTGGGTTGATTAGAAAGGGTAGTGAGTGGTGGGATGAAGAAGTAAGAGTATTAGTGAAAGAGAAGAGAGAGGCATTTGGATGATTTTTGCAGGGAAAAAATGCAATTGAGTGGGAGATGTATAAAAGAAAGAGACAGGAGGTCAAGAGAGAGGTGCAAGAGGTGAAAAAAAGGGCAAATGAGAGTTGGGGTGAGAGAGTATCATTAATTTTAGGGAGAATAAAAAGATGTTCTGGAAGGAGGTAAATAAAGTGCGTAAGACAAGGGAGCAAATGGGAACTTCGGTGAAGGGCGCAAGTGGGGAGGTGATAACAAGTAGTGGTGATGTGAGAAGGAGATGGAGTGAGTATTTTGAAGGTTTGTTGAATGTGTTTGATGATAGAGTGGCAGATATAGGGTGTTTTGGTCGAGGTGGTGTGCAAAGTGAGAGGGTTAGGGAAAATGATTTGGTAAACAGAGAAGAGGTAGTGAAAGCTTTGCAGAAGATGAAAGCCGGCAAGGCAGCAGGTTTGGATGGTATTGCAGTGGAATTTATTAAAAAAGGGGGTGACTGTATTGTTGACTGGTTGGTAAGGTTATTTAATGTATGTATGACTCATGGTGAGGTGCCTGAGGATTGGCGGAATGCGTGCATAGTGCCATTGTACAAAGGCAAAGGGGATAAGAGTGAGTGCTCAAATTACAGAGGTATAAGTTTGTTGAGTATTCCTGGTAAATTATATGGGAGAGTATTGATTGAGAGGGTGAAGGCATGTACAGAGCATCAGATTGGGGAAGAGCAGTGTGGTTTCAGAAGTGGTAGAGGATGTGTGGATCAGGTGTTTGCTTTGAAGAATGTATGTGAGAAATACTTAGAAAAGCAAATGGATTTGTATGTAGCATTTATGGATCTGGAGAAGGCATACGACAGAGTTGATAGAGATGCTCTGTGGAAGGTATTAAGAATATATGGTGTGGGAGGAAAGTTGTTAGAAGCAGTGAAAAGTTTTTATCGAGGATGTAAGGCATGTGTACGTGTAGGAAGAGAGGAAAGTGATTGTTTCTCAGTGAATGTAGGTTTGCGGCAGGGGTGTGTGATGTCTCCATGGTTGTTTAATTTGTTTATGGATGGGGTTGTTAGGGAGGTGAATGCAAGAGTTTTGGAAAGAGGGGCAAGTATGAAGTCTGTTGGGGATGAGAGAGCTTGGGAAGTGAGTCAGTTGTTGTTCGCTGATGATACAGCGCTGGTGGCTGATTCATGTGAGAAACTGCAGAAGCTGGTGACTGAGTTTGGAAAAGTGTGTGGAAGAAGAAAGTTAAGAGTAAATGTGAATAAGAGCAAGGTTATTAGGTACAGTAGGGTTGAGGGTCAAGTCAATTGGGAGGTGAGTTTGAATGGAGAAAAACTGGAGGAAGTGAAGTGTTTTAGATATCTGGGAGTGGATCTGGCAGCGGATGGAACCATGGAAGCGGAAGTGGATCATAGGGTGGGGGAGGGGGCGAAAATCCTGGGGGCCTTGAAGAATGTGTGGAAGTCGAGAACATTATCTCGGAAAGCAAAAATGGGTATGTTTGAAGGAATAGTGGTTCCAACAATGTTGTATGGTTGCGAGGCATGGGCTATGGATAGAGTTGTGCGCAGGAGGATGGATGTGCTGGAAATGAGATGTTTGAGGACATTGTGTGGTGTGAGGTGGTTTGATCGAGTGAGTAACGTAAGGGTAAGAGAGATGTGTGGAAATAAAAAGAGCGTGGTTGAGAGAGCAGAAGAGGGTGTTTTGAAGTGGTTTGGGCACATGGAGAGGATGAGTGAGGAAAGATTGACCAAGAGGATATATGTGTCGGAGGTGGAGGGAACGAGGAGAAGAGGGAGACCAAATTGGAGGTGGAAAGATGGAGTGAAAAAGATTTTGCGTGATCGGGGCCTGAACATGCAGGAGGGTGAAAGGAGGGCAAGGAATAGAGTGAATTGGAGCGATGTGGTATACCAGGGTTGACGTGCTGTCAGTGGATTGAAGCAGGGCATGTGAAGCGTCTGGGGTAAACCATGGAAAGCTGTGTAGGTATGTATATTTGCATGTGTGGACGTATGTATATACATGTGTATGGGGGGGGTTGGGCCATTTCTTTTGTCTGTTTCCTTGCGCATCCTCGCAAACGCGGGAGACAGCGACAAAGTATAAAAAAAAAAAATATATATATATATATATATATTTTTTTTTTTTTTTTTTTTTTTTTTTTTTTTTTTTTTTTATACTTTGTCGCTGTCTCCCGCGCCCGCGAGGTAGCGCAAGGAAACAGACGAAAGAAATGGCCCAACCCCCCCCCCCCATACACATGTACATACATGTACATATATATATATATATATATATATATATATATATAATCTGTTCTTACAAGAATACGTCACCAGAGAGATGGAATACGTAATGCCTTCCACTGAGGTCAAGGGTTACGACACCAGCTGGGAAAATGGCAAGGAGACAGTAGCCCTCGAGGGCACAGATTATTATTTTTTTCCCCTCCTTACGTGACCTCCTTGCACCCCCTTTATATATATACACCCGTGCATGAGGCAAGGACAGTCAGGCATGTCATGCGACACAAGACTGAAGACGCTCATTAGGCAACCGCCTCGCCTCGCCTCGCCTCCGTCAGCAGATGTCCACCACGCGACCCTTCATCTCCCCTGGCAGGTTTCCTCGTGCACCTTCGGCAGATAATGAATATATAAATATGAATATGCATATTCATACTTGCTTCCCTTCTTCCATTCCTGGCACCACCCTTTCCTCAGGAAACAGTATCGCTCTGTGTGTATGTGTGTGTGTGTGTGTGCGCATGTGTATGTGAGTGGATGGATTCTTTTTGTCTGCTTCCTGGTGCTACCTTGCTAACGTGGAAAAAGGCAATTAAGTATGATAAATAAATATATTTTTTATTTACTTAATATATATTATATTTATTATACTTTGTCGCTGTCTTGCGCGTTAGCAAGGTAGTGCAAGGAAACAGATGAAGGAATGGCTCAACCCACCCACGTACACATATATATACATACACATCCACACACGCACATATACATACCTATACATCTCACCGTATACATATATATACACAGACATATACATATATACTCATGTACATAATTCATACTGTCTGCCCTTATTCATTCCCATCGCCACCCCGCTACACATGAAATGACAACCCCCTCCTCCTGCATGTGCGCGAGGTAGCACTAGGAAAAGACAACAAAGGCCACATTCGTTCACACTCAGTCTCTAGCTGTCATGTATAATGTACCGAAACCATAGCTCCCTTTCCACATCCAGGCCCCACAAAACTTTCCATGGTTTACCCCCAGATGCTTCACATGCCCTGGTTCAATCCATTGACAGCACTTCGACCCTGGTATACCACATCGTTCCAATTCACACTATTCCATGCACGCCTTTCACCCTCCTGCATGTTCAGGCCCCAATCACTCAAAATCTTTTTCACTCCATCTTTCCACCTCCAATTTGGTTTCCCACTTCTCCTCGTTCCCTACACCTCTGACACATATATCCTCTTTGTCAATCTTTCCTCACTCATTCTCTCCATGTGATCAAACCATTTCAAAACACCCTCTTCTGCTCTCTCAACCACACTCTTTTTATTACCACTCATCTCTCTTACCCTTTCATTACATACTCGATCAAACCACCTCACACCACATATTGTCCTCAAACATCTCATTTCCAACACATCCACCCTCCTCCGCACAACTCTATCTATAGCTCATTCCTCGCAACCATATAACATTGTTGGAACCATTATTCCTTCAAACATATCCTTTTTTACTTTCCGAGATAATGTTCTCGCCTTCCACACATTTTTCAACGCTCCCAGGACTTTTGCCCCCTGCCCCACCCTATGACTCACTTCCACTTCCATGGTTCCATCCACTGCCAAATCCACTCCCAGATATCTAAAATACTTCACTTCCTCCAGTTTTTCTCCATTCAGACTTACCTCCCAATTGACTTGCCCCTCAACCCTACTGTACCTAGTAACTTTGCTCTTATTCACATTTACTCTCAGCTTTCTTTCACACACTTTACCAAACTCAGTTACCAGCTTCTGCAGTGTCTCGCCTGAATCATTCACCAGCACTTTATCATCAGCGAACAACAACTGACTCACTTCCCACGCTCTCTCATCCACAACAGACTGCATACTTGCCCCTCTCTCCAAAACTCTAGCATTCACCTGCCTAACAACCCCATCTTTAAATAAATTGAACAACCATGGAGACATCACGCACCCCTGCCACAAATCAACATTCACTGAGAACCAGTCACTTTCCTCTCTTCCTGCTCATACACATGCCTTACATCCTCGATAAAAACTTTTCACCGCTTCTAACAGCTTGCCTCCCACACCATATATTCTTAATACCTTCCACAGAGCATCTCTATCAACTCTGTCATATGCCTTCTCCAGATCCATAAATGCTACACAAATCCATAAGTATTTCTCACATACATTTTTCAAAGCAAACACCAGATCCACACATCCTCTATTTGAAACCACACTGCTCTTCCCCAATCTGATGCTCTGTACATGTCTTCACCCTCTCAATCAATACCCTCCCATATAATTTCCTAGGAATACTCAACAAATTTATACCTCTTTAATTTGAGCACTCTCCTTTATCCCCTTTGCCTTTGTACAATGGCACTATGCAAGCATTCCGCCAATCCTCAGGCACCTCACCATGAGTCATACATACATTAAATAACTTTACCAACCAGTCAACAACACAGTCACCCCCTTTTTTAATAAATTCCACTGCAATACCATCCAAACCTGCTGCCTTGCCGGCTTTCACCTTCCGCAAAGCTTTTACTACCTCTTCTCTGTTTACCAAATCATTCTTTCTAACCCTCTCACTTTGCAAACCACCTCAACCAAAACACCCTATATCTACCACTCTGTCATCAAACACATTCAACAAACCTTCAAAATACTCACTCTATCTCCTCACATCACCACTACTTGTTATCACCTCCCCATTTGCCCCCTTCATTGATGTTCCCATTTGTTCCCTTGTCTCACGCACTTTATTTACCTCCTTCCAAAACATCTTTTTATTCTCCCTAAAATTTAATGACACTCTCACCCCAACTCTCATTTGCCCTTTTTCACCTCTTGCACCTTTCTCTTGACTTCCTGCCTCTTTCTTTTATATATCTCTCAGTCATTTGCATTATTTCCCAGCAAAAATTGTTCAAATGCCTCTCTCTTCTCTTTCACTAATAATCTTGCTTCTTCATCCCACCTTTCACTACCCTTTCTAATCTGCCCACCTCCCATGCTTCTCATGCCACAAGCATCTTTTGCACAAGCCATCACTGCTTCCCTAAATACATCCCATTCCTCCCCCACTCCCCTTATGTCCTTTGTTCTCACCTTTTTCCATTCTGCACTCAGTCTCTCCTGGTACTTCCTCATACAAGTCTCCTTCCCAAGCTTACTTACTCTCACCACTCTCTTCACCCCAACATTCTCTCTTCTTTTCTGAAAACCTCTACAAATCTTCACCTTTGCCTCCACAAGATAATGATCAGACATCCCTCCAGTTGTACCTCTCGGCACATTAACATCCAAAAGTCTCTCTCTCATGCGCCTATCAATTGACACGTAATCCAGTAACTCTCTCTGGCCATCTCTCCTACTTACATACGTATACTTATGTATATCTCTCTTTTTAAACCAGGTATTCCCAATCACCAGTCCTTTTTCAGCGCACAAGTCTACAAGCTCTTAACCATTTCCATATACAACACTGAACACCCCATGTATACCAATTATTCCCTCAACTGCCACATTATTCACCTTTGCATTTAGATCACCCATTTTTATAACCCGGTCTCGTGCATCAAAACTACTAACACACTCACTCAGCTGCTCCCGAAACACTTGCCTCTCAAGATCTTTCTTCTCATGCCAAGGTGCATATGCACCAATAATCACCCATCTCTCTCCATCCACTTTCAGTTTTATCCATATCAATCCAGAGTTTACTTTCTTACACTCTATCACATACTCCCACCACTCCTGTTTCAGGAGTACTGCTACTCCTTCCCTTGCTCTTGTCCTCTCACCAACCCCTGACTTTACTCCCAAGACATTCCCAAACCACTCTTCCCCTTTACCCTTGAGCTCTGTTTCACTCAGAGCCAGAACATCCAGGTTCCTTTCCTCAAACATACTACCTGTCTCTCCTTTTTTCTCATCTTGGTTACATCCACACACATTTAAACACCCCAATCTGAGCCTTCGAGGAGGATCCCCCAGGGATAGGGGAGAAAGAATACTTCCCACGTATTCCCTGCGTGTTATAGGTGACTAAAAGGGAAGGGAGTGGGAAGCTGAAAATCCTCCCCTCACATTTTTTACTTTTCGAAAGAAAGGAACAGAGAAGGGAGACAAATGCGGATATTCCCTCAAAGGCTCAGTCCTCTGTTCTTAACGCAACCTCACAAATGTGGGAAATGTCAAATATGTATAAAAGAAAAAATACTCATACTTGATCGCCATTTCCTGCATTAGTGAAGCAGCCCAACTAACAGACTGCATCATTGCACTGTTGCTTGACAAAGTGTTACTTTACTGACAACTTCCTGACTTGGTGGCAGGTCACAGCAGTTTACCTCACCTGTCATGATAATCTCCAGAGAAATGAGTTTGGTGGCCCAACTTTCGTCTGTACCTGTGGTATTACCCACTGACATCTGTAGTTGATGTTAAGCAGTGGCAGATCAAACAATGCTGCTTTTATTTTAGATGACCTGACCTTTCACAAAAAAGAACTGCTATCAGTCCACCTGGATGGAGAAAGGTTAGAGCTTGCAACATTTGGCTATCAGTGCAGGAAGGGAGTCACTACTGTGACCTGCCAAGTCAAGGCACTGTCAGTTAGGTAACACTTTGTGGAATGACATTGGGTCACTACAAGATGAAGAAAAGCCTTACCTGCTCATGTCCATTCTCTAGCTGTCACAAGTAATGCATTGAAACCACAACTCCTACCTATCTATAAACAGGCCCCACAAACCTTACCATGGTTTACCCCAGACGTTTCATACTCCTTGTTTCAGTTCATTGACACTTGTGAACCCTGGTATAACAAAATTTTCCATTTCACTCTATCCCTTGCACACCTTTCACTCTAGTATGTTCAGGCCCCGATTGATATTTTTCACTCCATCCTTCCATCTCCAATTTGGTCTCCTTCTCTTTGTTCCCCCCACTTTTGACACATATATCCTCTCTGTCAACCTTTCCTCACTTATTCTCTCCATGTGTCTAAACCATTTCAATACACCCTCTTCAGCTCTCTCAACCACACTCATAATATTATCACACATCTCTTATATGCTTTCATTACTTACTTCATCAAACACCTCACACATATTGTCCTCAAACATTTCATTTCCAACACAACTGGTTACTGCAATGATATTTGTACAAGGAGATATTGGAAATTCTGGATACAAGAAATGTCCAGTTAGTTGAGTGGTGGTTAACGTTTTTTTCCCAATTTTACAGTTTTTAGTATTTTACTAGCATGCTGTCTTCAAGTTGTGTTCTTTGTAACAAAAGAAATATGTTTTAGGGAAATCATGTATACCCTTTGATACAATGAAATGGAGAATGCACTCTCCAGCCTCCCGCCCATGACAGTTTGAGGTGCAGGAGGATTGTATTCCTTTAGGGCCTGTAGTTTCTGATGGTTTTGTAACATTGTGGGATTCAGAAAATTTGATTAGAAGTTAGTTGATTAGAAGTTATTTGACTTTATTTTCATAAGCAGTAATTGGCTGACCAGTGGAAGATAGTGACTTTGTAAGCTGTAATTGGCTAACTCATGCAAGACTGTTATTAGGAGGGGAAATACTTTTGTAGGTCGATTGTTTCATCCAGATTCTGCTTCCAGGGCCAGACAGGACTACCTTACACACATCTTGAAAGTGTTTATAAGCTCACTAAAATTTATGTCCTATGATTTATTTTTATGAGCTGATATCCTCCACCCCCTTCATGCTTCATTTGTCTCCAGTGACAATGGAAACAGTGCTTTTAGATTTCTTCTGTTTTTTCATGGTTAAAGTTTATTCATTTATTTGCTTGAACAAACTGTCAATTGAATTTGCAATTTTGATTTTTTTTCTTGTCTTTATTAGGCTTTTCAGGCTTAGTTATTAATTTGAATATTGTTTTACTTAGATTGAGAGGTTTGCTGACAAGGTCCATGGCAAGATTTATAGCAACAGACAAGTTGTGAAGTTCTCATCTGATAGCACAACTCCAATCAAGCCTGTCACTGAAAAAAGTGATTATATATTAACAGGTAAGTTGGAAAATTTGAAAATAGAATATTTTTTGAAGTAAACTTATATGTATTTCACGGATCTTAGTTGAATATAAAATCAGTGCATAGATTCATATACATGTGTATCCACACATGTACATGATCAGTGAATTATTTACTCCACCCCATGTGTCTGCCAGAAACAGAAGCATGTGCAACAGAGGTGTGTAATGTGTCGTAGGTAGGAGGTGGCCAAGTGAGAAAGGGTAGTGAGTGGTGGGATGACAAAGTAAAGTTGCAAGTGAAAGAGAAAAGAGAGGTATATAGGCAGTACTTACAGGGATGGAGTGCAAAAAATTGGGAAATGTATAAGAGATAGCAGCAGGAGCTCTGTAAGAAGATGTAGGTGTTAAAACTGAGGGCAAATGGGAGTTGGGGCGAGTGAGTATCAACAAATTTCAGGGAAAATAAGAAACCATTTTGGAAGGCAGTTCATAGTGTGAGAAAAGCAAGCGAACAGATGGGAACATTGGTGAAGAAGGCAAATGGAAAGTGGTAACAGGTGGTGATAGTGTTGAATGGGAAATTGAATGAGTATTTTGAAGGACTGTTGAATGTGTTTGATGATAGGATGGCAGATGTAGGGTGTTTGGGTTAGGGAGATATGCAAAATGAGAGTCATGGTAAGTTGTGTGAAGAAAGAGTGGATGGTAAAAGCCTTGCACAAGATGTAATGTGGCAAGATCTGTGTTGTGAATGGTGTTGCAGATGAATTTTTTAAGATGATGATTGTATTGTTGCTTGGTTTATTAGAATTTTTAGGGTATGTAGACTGTATCATAGAGAGGTTTCTCACAATTGGGAGAATGCATGTGTAGTGTCATTGTATTGAGGCAATGGGAACATAGGTAAGTGTTTGAATTACAGAGATGTATTTGTTTAGTGTATCTGGTAAGTAGTATGGAAGAGTTGTGATTGTGACTCATGGTGGTGGCATGCACAGAGCATCAAAATGGAGATGAACACTGTGGTTTTAGGAGATTATACTTTGTTGCTGTCTCCCACGTTAGCGAGGTAGCGCAAGGAAACAGACGAGAGAATGGCCCAACCGACCCACATACACATGCATATACATACACGTCCACACAAGCACATATACTTACCTATACATTTCAACGTACACATACATATACATACACAGACATATACATATATACACATGTACATAATTCACACTTGCTGCCTTTATTCATTCCTGTTGCAACCCTGCC
This sequence comes from Panulirus ornatus, assembly GCF_036320965.1. Lineage (NCBI taxonomy): Eukaryota > Metazoa > Arthropoda > Malacostraca > Decapoda > Palinuridae > Panulirus > Panulirus ornatus. The sequence continues at coordinate 26,179,574 of NC_092278.1, forward strand.
ACACATGAAATGACAAACCCCCCCCCCCCCCCCCTCCCCCCCCTCCCCCCACGTGCACAAGAGGTAGCGCTAGGAAAAGACAACAAAGGCCTCATTCATTCACACTCATTCTCTAGCTGTCTTGTATAATGCACCAAAACCACAGCTCCCTTTCCAGGTCCAGGCCCCACAAAAGTTTCCACGGTTTACCCCAGACGCTTCACATACCCAGGTTCAATCCATTGATAGCACATCAACCCCGGTATACCACATCGTTCCAATTCACTCTATTCCTTGCACACTTTTCACCCTCCTGCATGTTCAGGCCCCAATCGCTGGAAATTTTTTTCACTCCATCTTTCCGAATCCAATTTGGTCTCCCACTGCTTGTTCCCTCCACATCTGACACATATATCCTCTTTGTCAATCTTTCCTCACTCATTCTCTCCATGTGACGAAACCATTTCAAAACACCCTCTTCTGCTCTCTCAACCACACTCTTTTTATTACCACACATCTCCCTCACCCTTTCATTACATACTCGATCAAACCACCTCACACCGCACATTGTCCTCAAACATCTCATTTCCAACACATCCACCCTCCTCCACACAACTCTATCTATAGCCATGCCTTGCAACCATATGACATTGTTGGAACCTATTCCTTCAAACATACTCATTTTTGCTTTCCAAGATACTGTTCTTGCCTTCCACACATTTTTCAACATTCCCAGAACTTTCGCTCCCTCCCCTACCCTGTGACTCACTTCCGCTTACATGGTTCCGTCCACTGCCAAATCCACTCCCAGATATCTAAAATACTTCACTTCCTCCAGTTTTTCTCCATTCAAACTTACCTCCCAATTGACTTGTCCCTCAACCTTACTGTACCTAATAACCTTGCTCTTCTTCACATTCACTCTCTGCTTTCTTCTTTCACAACCTTTACCAAACTCAGTCACCAGCTTCTGCAGTGTCTCACCCGAATCAGCCACCAGCGCTGTATCATCAGCGAACAACAGCTGACTCACTTCCCAAGCTCTCTCATCCACAACAGACTTCATACTTGCTCCTCTCTCCAAAACTCCTACATTCACCTCCCTGACAACCCCATCCATAAACAAATTAAACAACCATGGAGACATCATGCACCCCTGCCACAAACCGACATTCACTGAGAACCAATCACTTTACTCTTTTCCTACACATACACATGCCTTACATCCTCGATAAAAACTTTTCACTGATTCTGACCGCTTGCCTCCCACACCACATATTCTTAATAACTTCCACAGAACATCTCTATCAACTCTATCATATGCCTTCTCCAGATCCATAAATATTACATACAAATCCATTTGCATTTCTAAGTATTTCTCATATATTCTTCAAAGCAAACACCTGATCCACACGTCCTCTACCACTTCTGAACCCACACTGCTCTTCCCCAATCTGATGCTTTGTACGTGCCCTCACCCTCTCAATCAATACCCTCCCATATAATTTCCCAGGAATACTCAACAAACTTATGCCTCTATAATATGAACATTAACCTTTATCCCCTTTGCCTTTGTACAATGGCACTATGCATGCATTCTGCCAATCCTCAGGCACTTCACCATTAACCATACATACATTGAATATCCTTACCAACCAATCAACAACACAGTCACCCCCTTTTTTAATAACTTCCACCGCATTACCATCCAAACCCGCCACCATACCAGCTTTCATCTTCTGCAAAGCTTTCACTACCTTTTCTCTCTTTACCATAACATTCTCCCTGACTCTGTCACTTTGCACACCACCTTGACCAAAACACCTTATATCTGCTACTCTATCATCCTTCCAAAAAAAGATGCTTTGGTCATGAGAAACGTGGGAGATGGGCAGAGTAGAAAGGTTAGTTAGTGATGGGATGAAAAAGTAAGATTGTTAGTGAAAGAGAATAGAGAGGTGTTTGGATGATTTTTCCAGGGAAGTAGTGCAAATGACTGGGAGATGTATAAAAGAAAGTGACAGGAGGTCAAGAGAAAGGTGCAAGAGGTGAAAAAAGAGGGCAAATGAGAGTTGGAGTAAGAGAGTATCATGAGATTTTAAGGAGAATAAAAAGATGTCTTGGAAGGAGGTAAATAAAGTGTGGTGAAGGGGGCAAATGGGGAGGTCATAACAAGTAGTTGTGAAGTGTGCAGATGGAATGAGTATTTTGAAGGTCTGTTGAATGTTTGCTTTCCTAAATACATCCCATTCCTTCCCCACTCCCCTACTGTCATTTGCTCTCACCTTTTGCCATTCTGCACTCAATCTCTCATGGTATTTCCTCACACAAGTCTCCTTTCCAAGCTCACTTACTCTCACTACTCTCTTCACCCCCAACATTCTTCTTTTCTGAAAACCTCCTCAAATCTTCACCTTCACCTTCACAAGATAATGATCAGACATCCCTCCAGCTGCCCCTCTCAGCACATTAACATCCAAAAGTCTCTCTTTCACAGGCTTATCAGTAAACACTTAATCCAATAACGCTCTCTGGCCATCTCTCGTACTTACATACGTATACTTACGTATATCTCTTTTTTAACCATGTATTCCCAATCACCAGTCCTTTTTCAGCACACAGTCCACTAGCTGTCCACCATTTCCATTTACAAGACTAAACACCCCATGTACACCAATTATACCTTCAACTGTCACATCTCTCACCTTCGCATTCAAATCACCCATTACTATAACCAGGTCTCGTGCATCAAAGCTGCTAACACTCACTCAGCTTCTCCCAAAACACTTGCCTCTCATGATCTTTCTTCTCTTGACCAGGTGCATAGGCACCAATAATCATCCATCTCTCCCCATCCACTTTCAGTTTTACCCACATCTGTCTAGAATTTACCTTCTTACATTCTATCACATACCCGCACAACTCCTGCTTCAGGAGTAGTGCTACTTCTTCCTTTGCTCTTGTTCTTTCACCAACCCCTTTCTTACTCTCTGTCACATACTCCCACAACTTCTGCTTCAGGAGTAGTGCTTCTCCTTCCTTTGCTCTTGTCCTCTCACCAACCCCTGACTTTACCCCCAAGACTTTCCCAAACCACTTTTCCCCTTTACCCTTGAGCTTCATTTCACTCAGGGCTAAAACATCCAGGTTCCTTTCCTCAAACATACTACCTACCTCTCCTTTCTTCTCATCTTGGTGACATCCACACACATTCAGACGCCACAATCTGAGCCTTTGAGGAGGATGAGCACTCCCCGCATGACTCCTGTTTCCCCTTTTAGAATTTTAGATTTATTTTACTTTGTCACTGTTTCACATGTTTGCGAGTTAGCTCAAGGAAACAGACAAACGAATGGCCCAACCCACCCACATACACATGTATATACATACGTTTAGATATAGATATATATCAACATATACGCATATACATACATATACACAGACATATACATATATACACAGTGCATATTCATACTTGCTTGCCTTCATCCATTCCTGGTGCTACCCTGCCCCACAGGAAACAGCATCACTACCCCCTATTTCAGCGAAGTAGCACCAGGAAAACAGACAAAAAAAGCCACATTTGTTCACATTCAGTCTCTAGTTGTCATGTGTATTGCACCCAAACCACAGCTCCTTATCCATATCCAGGCCCCCTAGACTTTACCATGGTTTACCCCATATGTTTCACATGCCCTGGTACAGTTCATTGACAGCACATTGCCCCAAATGTACCAGATCATTTCAGTTCACTCTATTCCTTGCACATCTCTCACCCTCCTGTATGTTCAGGCCCCAGTCACTCAGAATCTTTTTCACTCCATCCTTCCATCTTCAGTTTGATCTCCCATGTCTCCTTGTTCCCTCCACCTTTGACACATCTATCCTCTTTATCAATATTTCCTCACTCATTCTCTCCATATGCTCAAACCATTTCAACATGCCCTCTTCTGCTTTCTCAACCACACACTTTTTATTTCCACACATCTCTCTTACCCTTTCATTACTTACTCGATCAAACCACCTCACACCACATATTGTTGTCAAACATTTCATGTGTGTATGTATGTATGTATAGATAAAGTGAATGTTTAAACCCTGATACTCAAAAGCCTCTTTCACTGCCTCCTGGTGATAAAAGATTCATGTGGAATGACAAAAGAAAAACATTCAGAAGAAAATTAGACTCATGGTTGAAGTCATTGCTACTGTGAACCCAGACTAGATATGTACACACCAGTAGGGTTACTTTTTAAAAAAATAGCATTATACAACTAGAAAGAAGTGATGGGATTATGAGAGGCAGTCAAGAGAAATGCTGTTCATCATACAATTCAAGTGGTGATCAATACTCACCCCTACTACCATCATGGCAAAATCTTCTCACAGATGTTTATAGGCAGGTATTCCATTTTCTTGGTCTCTTCTCTTTGTTGGTCTCTGATGGCTAGTGTTAGACCCAAAAAATGTAAACTCCTATAACTTAGTTTGGAGGATAGTATCAGGTGGGGAATGCCATTGTTTCCATACTAGAGAGACAGAGGATTGGAAAGTTCTGCCTCCAATTTTCTTTGAGAGTATTATTGAGAATCTTATGTTCACTGGACACTGCCTCAGAGAGAAAAGGTTTTACAGATTTCAAAAGAAACTTTCGTTGCTTTCCATCTGTTGCAGTCTGTTATGATTCATGTGTTTGTGTGTACTTTACATTTTAAAAAGTACTATGAGTATTTTTTCATGTATCTTTAGATACAGATCGTAAGGAAGTGATAGTATTACGGCAGTGGTGGGAAAAGGTGAGTCTTCAGCTTCAAGTATCACAGGAGCCTTCTCTTCCTGGATCTTCACATGGTACAGAGCATGGAGATTTGTGTTTATCTGAGCGCACCATCAGTGAGATTGATCAAGAAATGACGTGTACTCTCTATTGTCAAGTTAGTGTATATAAAGATTTTTTTTTTAATCGGTGTCTGTTTACTTATTTATTAACTGTAAGATATGAGATTTTTATCACTGACTTGCAGTGTTTTATGCACTTTGAAATTAAGGTATGAAGTGGAAGTTGGAAAGAAAGAGATATGAAATATCTGCCTGAACATTTTTTTGTACAGGTTGTTTCTCAATAGTCCGGCACTCTGTGGTCCGGGAACTCTCATGGTCCAGCACATTTTGAATCTGCTGCCATTATTTATTAATATGTGGATCTGCCACCAGGGCAGCACTATTAGCAGTGCCGAGACTCCAAAATCTCTTTAAACTGCAGTTGAGCTAATTAACATTCCTATTAATTTCATATATTGAGCTATATTTTAGCCTTTCAGGATAACATCCAAGAGACCAAAAGGTGCAGAAGATGGTGCTGCTGCTAATAAGCAGAAGCATAAATCATTATCTATACTTGAAAAGGTGGAGCTACTGAAAAAAATTTACAAAGGAATTATTGTAAAGACTTTATGTGAGTACTGTGAGACCGGCTCATCAACTGTGTATGGCTTAAGGATCAATTTCTGTTTTCTGGCATTTTCTGTGGTCTGGCAATGGCCAGGTCTCAAGGTTGCTGGATTAAAGAGGTATAACCTGAATATAATGAATGTTTATGATGTGCATAGACTAAACCATTTGTTGTGTACTTTGTAGTGTTAACTATTGCTAAATTTTTTTCTTCTTTTTTCCATACGTTTGCCATTTCTCGTTTTAAGTAGCATTAGGAACAGAAGTGGCCTCATTCACTCAGATCTACTCTTTGGCAGTCATGTAAAATGCACCAAAGTGAAAGTCCTGTATCCCCACAAACCTTTCCATGGTTCCCACTACTGCTTCATATGTCACGGTTCACCCCATTTACAGCACAGTGTCTCCTGTAAACCTCATTGCTCCAATTCCCTTTGTCATGTGCACACCTTATGCCATCTTGCATGTTCAGGCCTCGGGCCTTCAAAGCGTTTTCCGCTCCATCCTTCTAGCTCCTCATTGGTGTCCTACTTTTCCTTTTTTACCACCTCCTCTGATATATATATATATACCCTCTTATTCATCCTTTCTTCACTCATTCATTCATATGTCCACACTATTTCAGTACACCCTCTTCAGCTCTCTTATACTTACTCCTCTTACTACCATCCCTCTCTCTTACCTTATTTTCTTATTCGATCACCTTTCCTTACTCTACATATTGTCCTCGGACATTTCATTTCCAACACATTCAGTCTTTCATTTTTGTTTTAGGCCCATGCCTCACATCCGTACAGCACCAACAATACAACCATATCATCTGTGTTTCTGATGCCAGTTCCCTTCCGGATCTCCCTAAAGGGTGTAGCCACAGCAAAAGAGTCTCCATAACTGGTGAACTCCATTGCCACTTTTCAGCCTTTAGTGCCTTATTCCTTAACAGGCCACTTGTAGAGGGCAACTATTGCAGTGTTTTCAGAGGCTCTTACTGAATGTTCCTACCAACTACTGTCTAAAGTTTCAACCTATTACTTCTACCCAGTGCTCCTACCTAATGTTCCAACATATTGCTTCTACCTAAAGTTTCTACTGCAGGAAAAATCTAGAGTTATGAAATATGAGTTGTGGGAGTTAAGTGTTGTCAAGTGTTATGTGAGATAAGGAAAGATTGTTTATTTGTGGACAACATGCCAGCAGTTCACATGTGGTTAAGACAGAGAGAAAAGACAGCTACTTAGGTTAGAGAAATGCAACTTGACAATTGTGAAGTGTTGGCTCACTACACAGCCAGCACTAATCCTTCAGATACCCAGGCAGGTAGTACCAATATTATACCTCCCCAGACGGAGGCTGTCTACCAGTTACTAGCTGCCAGCCAACTAAACCATCAGACATACCTATCTTTACCCTTAAAGACAGTGATTTCTCTTTCCACATTTGTCACTCTTTCCACATATGTCAGTACACCCAAAATTCTTGTATTCTCTTCCCTTACCGCTTCATCCGTAAACAAATCATATAGCCATGGTGACATTACACACCCTTAGTTCCACCTTCACCTTGAATCACCCACTCTCCTCTTTTCTCACTCACAGAAGTGGTAGAGGATGTGTGGATCATGTGTTTGCTTTGAAAAATGTGTGTGAGGAATATTCAGAAAAACATGGATTTGTATGTGGCATTTATGGATCTGGAGAGAGCATAGGTTAGATTTGATAAAGATGCTTTGTGGAAAGTCTAAAGAGTATATAGTGTGGGAGGTAAGCTGCTTGAAGCAGTGAAACGTTTTTATCAAGGATGTAAGGCATGTGTATTGAGTAGGAAGAGAGGAGGGTGACTGGTTCCCAGTGAAGGTCGGTTTGTGGCAGAGGTGTGTGATGTCCCCATGGTTGTTTAATTTGTTTATGGATGGGGTAGTTAGAGGGGTAAATGCAAGAGTTTTGGAGAGAGGGGTGAGTATGCAGTCTGTTAGGGATGAGAGGGCCTAGGAAGTGACTCTGTTGTATGCCAGTGATACAGCACTGGTGGCCGATTCAAGTGAAAAACTACAGATGTTGGTGACTGAGTCTGGAAAAGTGTGTGAAAGGAGAAAGTTGAGAGTAAATGTGAATGAGAGGAAAGTTAGTAGGTTCAGCAGGGTTGAGGGACAAGTTAGTTTTGGTGTAAATTTGGATAGAGAAAAACTTGAGGAAGTGAAGTGTTTTCCATATCTGGGAGTGGATCTAGCAGCAAATGGAACCATGGAAGCATCATGAGTCATAGTGCATGTGTGTGTGTGTGTGTGTGTGTGTGTGTGTGTGTGTGTGTGTGTGTGTTGGGGGGGCTCTGAGAGCGATGAAGAATGTGTGGAAAGAGAGAACATATGTTTAAAGGAATAGTAGTTCCAACAATATTATATGATTGGGAGGCATGGGCTATAGATATGGTTGTATGGAAGAGGGTGGCTGTTTTGTAAATGAAGTGTTTGAGGACAGTATGTGGTGTGAAGTGGTGTGATTAAGTAATGAAAGGGTAAGAGAGATGTGTGGTAATAAAACGAGTGTGGTTGTGAGAGCAGAAGAGTGTTTGTTGAAATGGTTTGGACATATGCAGAGAATAAATGAGGAAAGGTTGACAAAGAGGATATATGTGTCAGAGGTAGAGGGAACAAGGAGGAAAGGGAGACCAAACTGGAGGTGGAAGGATGAAGTGAAAAGGATTTTGAGCGATCGGGGCTGAAGATTCAGGAAGGTGAAAGGTGTGCACGGGGTGTAGTGAATTGGAATGATGTGTTATACTGGGTTTGACATGCATTCAGTGGGCTGAACCAGGGCATGTGAAACGTCTGGGGTAAACCATGGAAAGGTCGGTGGAGCCAGGATAAGGATAGGGAGCTGTGGTTTGGTGCATTTTATGTGACAAGTAGAGAATGAGTGTGAGCAGATGAAGCCTCTTTTCATGTTCCTGGTGCTACCTCGCTAATGTAGGGGGTGGCGATGCTGTTTTCTGTGGGGCAGGGACCGGGAATGGATGAAGGCAAGCACATATGAATATGTACATGTGTATATATGTATATGTTGATGTCTGTATGTATACATATGTGCGTGATATTTCCCACCTTTTAGAAAGTTAAAATACAAGAAGGGGAGTGTTTCTAGCCCCCCTTTCCTGTCCCCTTTAGTCGCCTTCTACGACACGCGGGAAGTGCGTGGGAAGTATTCTTTCTCCCCTATCCCTAGTGAATGTCGGTTTGCGGCAGGGGTGTGTGATGTCTCCATGGTTGTTTAATTTGTTTATGGATGGGGTTGTTAGGGAGGTGAACGCAAGAGTTTTGGGGAGAGGGGCAAGTATGCAGTGTGTTGTGGATGAGAGGGCTGACACGTCGCTGGTGGCTGAATCGAGTGAGAAACTGCAGAAGTTGGTGACTGAGTTTGGTAAAGTGTGTGAAAGAAGAAAGCTGAGAGTAAATGTGAATAAGAGCAAGATTTTTAGGTTCACTAGAGTTGAGGGACAAGAAAATTGGGAAGTAAGTTTGAATGGAGAAAAACTGGAGGAAGTGAAGTGTTTTAGATATCTGGGAGTGGATTTAGCAGCGGATGGAACCTTGGAAGTGGAAGTGAGTCACAGGGTGGGGGATGGGGCAAAAGTTCTGGGAGCCTTGAAGAATGTGTGGAAGGCGAGAAAGTTATCTCAGAGAGCTAAAATGGGTATGTTTGAAGGAATAATGGTTCCAACAATGTTATATGGTTGTGAGGCATGGGCTAGGGTTGTGCAGAGGAGGGTGGATGTGTTGGAAATGAAATGTTTGAGGGCAATATGTGATGTGAGGTGGTTTGATCGAGTAAGTAATGAAAGGGTAAGAGAGATATGTGGTAATAAAAAGAGTGTGGTTGAGAGAGCAGAAGAGGGTGTATTGAAATGGTTTGGTCACATTGAGAGAATGAGAGAAAAGATTGACAAAGAGGATACATATGTCAGAGATGGAGGGAACGAGGAGAAGTGGGAGACCAAATTGGAGGTGGAAGGATGGAGTGAAAAAGATTTTTAGCGATTGGGGCCTGAAGATACAGGAGGGTGAAAGGCATGCAAGGAATAGAGTGAATTAGAATGATGTGGTATACTTGGGTGGACGTGTTGTCAATGGATTGAACCAGGGCATGTGAAGTGTCTGGGGTAAACCATGGAAAGTTTTATGGGGCCTGGATGTGGAAAGGGAGCCCTATATGTTTATTTATGCAGAAAAAAAATAATTTTCATTCTTCTTGTCTCCATCTTTTAGTTTAAAGGATGTGTTTATGTCTCTTTTAACAATTATCTTAAAAATAGATGTATTTTAAGTGGTTTAAAGGACTTGACCTAACATTATATCCTATAATGATACTACAGTAACTTTATTTTCATCAAGGTGTTGGAGACTCGTAGAGTACAATTAGAAGGCCAGAAGCTTCATGTCTTTCGAGTTCTAGATGGTACACGTACAGCAGTGAACTTTACACAGGTCTGTGACGATTTTTTGCACTATATGATTTCTTTGATATCAGTTGTTAGTGATTTTTTTTATATTAATTATTCCAATGGAGACCTTGAAAAAATAAATATTTTTCCGTTTTTGCCTGATCATATATTGGTGCGTTTTGATATGTTTATTTTTAACAGGAATTTACTTGTCCCACAGAAAGTTATGTGAGACATATTTATGGTTTAGATCCCTTTTTTTTTAGGGACTAATACCTCAGTTTGTTTGGGGAGGCATAACTAAAAAAAGTAACTTGTAGAACCATAAAGTCAAAGAAGAATTTTGTACCAAATCATCCAATAACAGATGAACCTCAGTCAGAAACTGTCATTTGACAGTAGCCACATTCACTTGTTGGTGCTTGAGCAGTTCCCTGATCTTAGCTTTGTTAACATAAATGTGGTCATTCCATAACTTATGTGAGTGTTGTATAGCCGTCAACCTTGTCTGTATTTGAATTTTAAAGTTGCTTCTCATTTAAGCAGTATATATAGAATTCCTCAAAATGATATGTTTTTGTTAAATGATTTGATCTTAAAAATTTTATCATGATTTTTAATTGACTTTAATCTATCTATATATTTTTATATCTCTGATGCCTGTTCCCTTCTGGAACTCCTACCCTAAACTACCTTAACCATAACTAGTGAACTCCAGTGCCAGTTCTTAGCTTTTAGTGCTTTACACATAACAGGCCACTTGCACGGTGCAAATCTAGCACAGTGTTTGCAGAGGCACATATCTAATGGTCCTACTGAATACTTCTACCTAATGCTCCTGCCTAATGTTCCTAGCTTCTGCTTCTCCTGATTTCAATTGATATGTCCATGGTTGTTTAATTTGTTTATGGATGGGGTTGTTAGGGAGGTGAATGCAAGAGTTTTGGAAAGAGGGGCAAGTATGAAGTCTGTTGGGGATGAGAGAGCTTGGGAAGTGAGTCAGTTGTTGTTCGCTGATGATACAGCGCTGGTGGCTGATTCATGTGAGAAACTGCAGAAGCTGGTGACGGAGTTTGGTAAAGTGTGTGAAAGAAGAAAGTTAAGAGTAAATGTGAATAAGAGCAAGGTTATTAGGTACAGTAGGGTTGAGGGTCAAGTCAATTGGGAGGTGAGTTTGAATGGAGAAAAACTGGAGGAAGTGAAGTGTTTTAGGTATCTGGGAGTGGATCTGGCAGCGGATGGAACCATGGAAGCGGAAGTGGATCATAGGGTGGGGGAGGGGGCGAAAATTCTGGGAGCCTTGAAGAATGTGTGGAAGTCGAGAACATTATCTCGGAAAGCAAAAATGGGTATGTTTGAAGGAATAGTGGTTTCAACAATGTTGTATGGTTGCGAGGCGTGGGCTATGGATAGAGTTGTGCGCAGGAGGATGGATGTGCTGGAAATGAGATGTTTGAGGACAATATGTGGTGTGAGGTGGTTTGATCGAGTAAGTAATGTAAGGGTAAGAGAGATGTGTGGAAATAAAAAGAGCGTGGTTGAGAGAGCAGAAGAGGGTGTTTTGAAATGGTTTGGGCACATGGAGAGAATGAGTGAGGAAAGATTGACCAAGAGAATATATGTGTCGGAGGTGGAGGGAACGAGGAGAAGAGGGAGACCAAATTGGAGGTGGAAAGATGGAGTGAAAAAGATTTTGTGTGATCGGGGCCTGAACATGCAGGAGGGTGAAAGGAGGGCAAGGAATAGAGTGATTTGGAGCGATGTGGTATACCGGGGTTGACGTGCTGTCAGTGGATTGAATCAAGGCATGTGAAGCGTCTGGGGTAAACCATGGAAAGCTATGTAGGTATGTATATTTGCGTGTGTGGACGTATGTATATACATGTGTATGGGGGTGGGTTGGGCCATTTCTTTCGTCTGTTTCCTTGCGCTACCTCGCAAACGCGGGAGACAGCGACAAAGCAAAAAAAAAAACCCAGACGCTTCACATGCCCCGATTCAATCCACTGACAGCACGTCAACCCCTGTATACCACATCGCTCCAATTCACTCTATTCCTTGCCCTCCTATCACCCTCCTGCATGTTCAGGCCCCGATCACACAAAATCTTTTTCACTCCATCTTTCCACCTCCAATTTGGTCTCCCTCTTCTCCTCGTTCCCTCCACCTCCGACACATATATCCTCTTGGTCAATCTTTCCTCACTCATTCTCTCCATGTGCCCAAACCATTTCAAAACACCCTCTTCTGCTCTCTCAACCACGCTCTTTTTATTTCCACACATCTCTCTTACCCTTACGTTACTTACTCGATCAAACCACCTCACACCACACATTGTCCTCAAACATCTCATTTCCAGCACATCCATCCTCCTGCGCACAACTCTATCCATAGCCCACGCCTCGCAACCATACAACATTGTTGGAACCACTATTCCTTCAAACATACCCATTTTTGCTTTCCGAGATAATGTTCTCGACTTCCACACATTTTTCAAGGCTCCCAAAATTTTCGCCCCCTCCCCCACCCTATGATCCACTTCCGCTTCCATGGTTCCATCCGCTGACAGATCCACTCCCAGATATCTAAAACACTTCACTTCCTCCAGTTTTTCTCCATTCAAACTCACCTCCCAATTGACTTGACCCTCAACCCTACTGTACCTAATAACCTTGCTCTTATTCACATTTACTCTTAACTTTCTTCTTCCACACACTTTACCAAACTCAGTCACCAGCTTCTGCAGTTTCTCACATGAATCAGCCACCAGCGCTGTATCATCAGCGAACAACAACTGACTCACTTCCCAAGCTCTCTCATCCCCAACAGACTTCATACTTGCCCCTCTTTCCAAGACTCTTGCATTTACCTCCCTAACAACCCCATCCATAAACAAATTAAACAACCATGGAGACATCACACACCCCTGCCGCAAACCTACATTCACTGAGAACCAATCACTTTCCTCTCTTCCTACACGTACACATGCCTTACATCCTCGATAAAAACTTTTCACTGCTTCTAACAACTTGCCTCCCACACCATATATTCTTAATACCTTCCACAGAGCATCTCTATCAACTCTATCATATGCCTTCTCCAGATCCATAAATGCTACATACAAATCCATTTGCTTTTCTAAGTATTTCTCACATACATTCTTCAAAGCAAACACCTGATCCACACATCCTCTACCACTTCTGAAACCACACTGCTCTTCCCCAATCTGATGCTCTGTACATGCCTTCACCCTCTCAATCAATACCCTCCCATATAATTTACCAGGAATACTCAACAAACTTATACCTCTGTAATTTGAGCACTCACTCTTATCCCCTTTGCCTTTGTACAATGGCACTATGCACGCATTCCGCCAATCCTCAGGCACCTCACCATGAGTCATACATACATTAAATAACCTTACCAACCAGTCAACAATACAGTCACCCCCTTTTTTAATAAATTCCACTGCAATACCATCCAAAACCCGCTGCCTGCCGCTTTCATCTTCCGCAAAGCTTTTATACTTCTCTGTTTACCAAATAATTTTAACCCCATTTACAACATACAAAAATATATATAATTTTATAAAACATTAAAATTAAAATATATAACTATTTTAATAATATTATCCCTATTTTGGTAATGAATTCCCATTGCTCCTGTTTTACGCACATCCCTTCAGAGACAGGAGTAAGAGAAATCAAAGGCAACACAATTTGTAGAAATCCTTCCCTCTTGTATTAACTTTCAAAAATGGGAAACAGAAGAAGGAGTCACGGGGAGTGCTCATCTCCTCGAAGGCTCAGAGTGGGGTGCCTAAATGTGTGTGGATGTAACCAAGATGTGAAAAAAAGGAGAGATAGGTATATGTTTGAGGAAAGGAACCTGGATGTTTTGGCTCTGAGTGAAACGAAGCTCAAGGGTAAAGGGGAAGAGTGGTTTGGGAATGTCTGGGAGTAAAGTCAGGGGTTAGTGAGAGGACAAGAGCAAGGGAAGGAGTAGCAATACTCCTGAAACAGGAGTTGTGGGAGTATGTGATAGAATGTAAGAAAGTAAATTCTCGATTAATATGGGTAAAACTGAAAGTTGATGGAGAGAGGTGGGTGATTATTGGTGCATATGCACCTGGGCATGAGAAGAAAGATCATGAGAGGCAAGTGTTTTGGGAGCAGCTGAATGAGTGTGTTAGTGGTTTTGATGCACGAGACCGGGTTATAGTGATGGGTGATTTGAATGCAAAGGTGAGTAATGTGGCAGTTGAGGGAATAATTGGTATACATGGGGTGTTCAGTGTTGTAAATGGAAATGGTGAAGAGCTTGTAGATTTATGTGCTGAAAAAGGACTGATGATTGGGAATACCTGGTTTAAAAAGCGAGATATACATAAGTATACTTATGTAAGTAGGAGAGATGGCCAGAGAGCGTTATTGGATTACGTGTTAATTGACAGGCGTGCGAAAGAGAGACTTTTGGATGTTAATGTGCTGAGAGGTGCAACTGGAGGGATGTCTGATCATTATCTTGTGGAGGCTAAGGTGAAGATTTGTATGGGTTTTCAGAAAAGAAGAGTGAATGTTGGGGTGAAGAGGGTGGTGAGAGTAAGTGAGCTTGGGAAGGAGACCTGTGTGAGGAAGTACCAGGAGAGACTGAGTACAGAATGGAAAAAGGTGAGAACAATGGAAGTAAGGGGAGTGGGGGAGGAATGGGATGTATTTAGGGAATCAGTGATGGATTGCGCAAAAGATGCTTGTGGCATGAGAAGAGTGGGAGGTGGGTTGATTAGAAAGGGTAGTGAGTGGTGGGATGAAGAAGTAAGAGTATTAGTGAAAGAGAAGAGAGAGGCATTTGGACGATTTTTGCAGGGAAAAAATGCAATTGAGTGGGAGATGTATAAAAGAAAGAGACAGGAGGTCAAGAGAAAGGTGCAAGAGGTGAAAAAAAGGGCAAATGAGAGTTGGGGTGAGAGAGTATCATTAAATTTTAGGGAGAATAAAAAGATGTTCTGGAAGGAGGTAAATAAAGTGCGTAAGACAAGGGAGCAAATGGGAACTTCAGTGAAGGGCGCAAATGGGGAGGTGATAACAAGTAGTGGTGATGTGAGAAGGAGATGGAGTGAGTATTTTGAAGGTTTGTTGAATGTGTTTGATGATAGAGTGGCAGATATAGGGTGTTTTGGTCGAGGTGGTGTGCAAAGTGAGAGGGTTAGGGAAAATGATTTGGTAAACAGAGAAGAGGTAGTAAAAGCTTTGCGGAAGATGAAAGCCGGCAAGGCAGCAGGTTTGGATGGTATTGCAGTGGAATTTATTAAAAAAGGGGGTGACTGTATTGTTGACTGGTTGGTAAGGTTATTTAATGTATGTATGACTCATGGTGAGGTGCCTGAGGATTGGCGGAATGCGTGCATAGTGCCATTGTACAAAGGCAAAGGGGATAAGAGTGAGTGCTCAAATTACAGAGGTATAAGTTTGTTGAGTATTCCTGGTAAATTATATGGGAGGGTATTGATTGAGAGGGTGAAGGCATGTACAGAGCATCAGATTGGGGAAGAGCAGTGTGGTTTCAGAAGTGGTAGAGGATGTGTGGATCAGGTGTTTGCTTTGAAGAATGTATGTGAGAAATACTTAGAAAAGCAAATGGATTTGTATGTAGCATTTATGGATCTGGAGAAGGCATATGATAGAGTTGATAGAGATGCTCTGTGGAAGGTATTAAGAATATATGGTGTGGGAGGAAAGTTGTTAGAAGCAGTGAAAAGTTTTTATCGAGGATGTAAGGCATGTGTACGTGTAGGAAGAGAGGAAAGTGATTGGTTCTCAGTGAATGTAGGTTTGCGGCAGGGGTGTGTGATGTCTCCATGGTTGTTTAATTTGTTTATGGATGGGGTTGTTAGGGAGGTAAATGCAAGAGTTTTGGAAAGAGGGGCAAGTATGAAGTCTGTTGGGGATGAGAGAGCTTGGGAAGTGAGTCAGTTGTTGTTCGCTGATGATACAGCGCTGGTGGCTGATTCATGTGAGAAACTGCAGAAGCTGGTGACTGAGTTTGGTAAAGTGTGTGAAGAAGAAAGTTAAGAGTAAATGTGAATAAGAGCAAGGTTATTAGGTACAGTAGGGTTGAGGGTCAAGTCAATTGGGAGGTGAGTTTGAATGGAGAAAAACTGGAGGAAGTGAAGTGTTTTAGATATCTGGGAGTGGATCTGGCAGCGGATGGAACCATGGAAGCGGAAGTGGATCATAGGGTGGGGGAGGGGGCGAAAATTCTGGGAGCCTTGAAGAATGTGTGGAAGTCGAGAACATTATCTCGGAAAGCAAAAATGGGTATGTTTGAAGGAATAGTGGTTCCAACAATGTTGTATGGTTGCGAGGCGTGGGCTATGGATAGAGTTGTGCGCAGGAGGATGGATGTGCTGGAAATGAGATGTTTGAGGACAATGTGTGGTGTGAGGTGGTTTGATCGAGTAAGTAACGTAAGGGTAAGAGAGATGTGTGGAAATAAAAAGAGCGTGGTTGAGAGAGCAGAAGAGGGTGTTTTGAAATGGTTTGGGCACATGGAGAGAGATGAGTGAGGAAAGATTGACCAAGAGGATATATGTGTCGGAGGTGGAGGGAACGAGGAGAAGAGGGAGACCAAATTGGAGGTGGAAAGATGGAGTGAAAAGATTTTTGTGTGATCGGGGCCTGAACATGCAGGAGGGTGAAAGGAGGGCAAGGAATAGAGTGATTTGGAGCGATGTGGTATACCGGGGTTGACGTGCTGTCAGTGGATTGAATCAAGGCATGTGAAGCGTCTGGGGTAAACCATGGAAAGCTATGTAGGTATGTATATTTGCGTGTGTGGACGTATGTATATACATGTGTATGGGGGGGGTGGGCCATTTCTTTCGTCTGTTTCTTGCGCTACCTCGCAAACGCGGGAGACAGCGACAAAGCAAAAAAAAAAAAAAAAATGTCATATGGAATAGTCTGTTGGGCTTGGTTGTGTATGGTACGTGAGATTTTTTTCAGTACATAGCACATGTTGTCTAGGGACAGGATCAGTGCAAATGAGACCATTAGTCATTTGCTCCTGATGCTCCTTATTATGTGAGGAAAAGCAGAGGCTATCTCATGTCATCTCAATAATACGAGATACGAGTTCATTTGAGCTTTTTCAGTACATTGTATATGACTACTAGAGACAGGAAGAGTGCAAATAAAACCATTAGTTATTTGTTCCTGATGCTTCTTGCTAAGGAAGAAGAAACAGTCAAAGGCTATCTCATGACTTCAAAAAAAAATTAGATAGAATATCTGAGCCTTTTGAATAACAGCACTTGGATTTAACTTTTCATCATAAAGTGTGATCTTATCTGTTGTTATTATTATTATAATTACTATTTTTTTATACTTGATCACCATTTCATGCATTATCACCAGGAACAGGTGAAGAAAGGCCACATTTACTTGGTAAGGATACTCACTGTATGTATGGATCATGGTGAAGTGCCTTAGGATTGGCAGAATGCATGCATAGTGCCATTGTATAAAAAGGCAAAGGGGATAAAGGTGAGTTTTCAAACTACAGAGACATAAGTTTGTTGAGTATTCCTGGGAAACTGTATGTGAGGGTATTGATTGAGAGGGTAAAAGCATGTACAGAGCATCAGATTGGAGACGAGCAGTGTGGTTTCAGAAGTGGTTGAGGATGTGTGGATCAACTGTTTGCTTTGAAGAATGTATGTGAGAAATACTTAGAAAAACAAATGGATTTGTATGTAGCATTTATGGATCTGGAGAAGGCATGTGATGGGGTTGATAGAGATGCTTTGTGGAAGGTCTTTAGAGTTTATGGTGTGGGAGGTAAGTTGCTTGAAGCAGTGAAAAGCTTTTACCAAAGATGTAAGGCTTGTGTACGCATAGGAAGAGAGGAGAGTGATTGGTTCCCAGTGATTGTTGGTCTGTGGCAGGAGTGCGTGATGTTCCCATGGTTGTTTAATTTGTTTACGGATGGGGTTGTTAGGGAGGTTAATGCAAGAGTTTTGGAGAGAGGGGCAGGTATGCAGTCTGTTGGGGATGAGAGGGCTTGGGAAGTGTGTCAGTTGTTGTTCACTGATGATACAGCTGTAGTGGCTGATTCAAGTGAGAAACTGCAGAAGTTGGTGATTGAGTTTGGAAAATGTTTGAAAGGTTAATAGAGATGTGTGGAAATAAAAGGAGTGTGTGTGGTTGAGAGAGCAGAAGAGGGTGTGTTGAAATGAAGGATGGAGTTAAAAAGATTTTGAGTGATCAGGGCCTGAACATACTGCAGGGTGGCAGGCATGCAAGGAATAGAGTTAATTGGAACAATGTGGTATACTGGGGTGGATGTGCTGTCGATGGACTGAACCAGGGCATATGAAACGTCTGGGGTAAACCATGGAAAGGTCTGTGGTGCCTGGATGTGAATAGGGAGCTGTGGTTTTGATGCATTACACATGACCACTAGAGACTGAGTGTGAAAGAATGTGGCCTTTTTTTGTCTCTTTTCTTGGCACTACTTAGCTGAAGCAGGGGGTAAGTTTGAATGGAGAAAAACTGGAGGAAGTAAAGTGTTTTAGATATCTGGGAGTGGATCTGGCGGCGGATGGAACCATGGAAGCGGAAGTGGATCATAGGGTGGGGGAGGGGGCGAAAATTCTGAGAGCCTTGAAGAATGTGTGTAAGTCGAGAACATTATCTCGGAAAGCAAATATGGGTATGTTTGAAGGAATAGTGGTTCCAACAATGTTGTATGGTTGCGAGGCGTGGGCTATGGATAGAGTTGTGCGCAGGAGGATGGATGTGCTGGAAATGAGATGTTTGAGGACACTGTGTGGTGTAAGGTGGTTTGATCGAGTAAGTAACGTAAGGGTAAGAGAGATGTGTGGAAATAAAAAGAGCGTGGTTGAGAGAGCAGAAGAGGGTGTTTTGAAATGGTTTGGGCACATGGAGAGAATGAGTGAGGAAAGATTGACCAAGAGGATATATGTGTCGGAGGTAGAGGGAACAAGGAGAAGAGGGAGACCAAATTGGAGGTGGAAAGATGGAGTGAAAAAGATTTTGTGTGATCGGGGCCTGAACATGCAGGAGGGTGAAAGGAGGGCAAGGAATAGAGTGAATTGGATCAATGTGGTATACCGGGGTTGACGTGCTGTCAGTGGATTGAATCAGGGCATGTGAAGCGTCTGGGGTAAACCATGGAAAGCTGTGTGGGTATGTATATTTGCGTGTGTGGACGTATGTATATACATGTTTATGGGGGGGGGTTGGGCCATTTCTTTCGTCTGTTTCCTTGCGCTACCTCACAAACGCGGGAGACAGCGACAAAGCAGAAAAAAAAATTTATATATATATATATATATATATTATCCCTGGGGATAGGGGAGAAAGAATACTTCCCACGTATTCCCTGCGTGTCGTAGAAGGCGACTAAAAGGGAAGGGAGCGGGGGGCTGGAAATCCTCCCCTCTCAATTTTTTTTTTAATTTTCCAAAAGAAGGAACAGAGAAGGGGGCCAGGTGAGGATATTCCCTCAATGGCCCAGTTCTCTGTTCTTAACGCTACCTCGCTAACGCGGGAAATGGCGAATAGTTTGAAAAAAAAAAAAAAAATATATATATATATATATTTTTTTTTTTTTTTTCAAACTATTCGCCATTTCCCGCGTTAGCGAGGTAGCGTTAAGAACAGAGAACTGGGCCATTGAGGGAATATCCTCACCTGGCCCCCTTCTCTGTTCCTTCTTTTGGAAAATTAAAAAAAAAATTGAGAGGGGAGGATTTCCAGCCCCCCGCTCCCTTCCCTTTTAGTCGCCTTCTACGACACGCAGGGAATACGTGGGAAGTATTCTTTCTCCCCTATCCCCAGGGATAATATATATATATATATATATATAAATTTTTTTTTCTGCTTTGTCGCTGTCTCCCGCGTTTGTGAGGTAGCGCAAGGAAACAGACGAAAGAAATGGCCCAACCCCCCCCCATAAACATGTATATACATACGTCCACACACGCAAATATACATACCCACACAGCTTTCCATGGTTTACCCCAGACGCTTCACATGCCCTGATTCAATCCACTGACAGCACGTCAACCCCGGTATACCACATTGATCCAATTCACTCTATTCCTTGCCCTCCTTTCACCCTCCTGCATGTTCAGGCCCCGATCACACAAAATCTTTTTCACTCCATCTTTCCACCTCCAATTTGGTCTCCCTCTTCTCCTCGTTCCCTCCACCTATGACACATATATCCTCTTGGTCAATCTTTCCTCACTCATTTTCTCCATGTGACCAAACCATTTCAAAACACCCTCATCTGCTCTCTCAACCACGCTCTTTTTATTTCCACACATCTCTCTTACCCTTACGTTACTTACTCGATCAAACCACCTCACACCACACATTGTCCTCAAACATCTCATTTCCAGCACATCCATCCTCCTGCGCACAACTCTATCCATAGTCCATGCCTCGCAACCATACAACATTGTTGGAACCACTATTCCTTCAAACATACCCATTTTTGCTTTCCGAGATAATGTTCTCGACTTCCACACATTCTTCAAGGCTCCCAGAATTTTCGCCCCCTCCCCCACCCTATGATCCACTTCCGCTTCCATGTTTCCATCCGCTGCCAGATCCACTCCCAGATATCTAAAACACTTCACTTCCTCCAGTTTTTCTCCATTCAAACTCACCTCCCAATTGACTTGACCCTCAACCCTACTGTACCTAATATAACCTTGCTCTTATTCACATTTACTCTTAACTTTCTTCTTTCACACACTTTACCAAACTCAGTCACCAGCTTCTGCAGTTTCTCACATGAATCAGCCACCAGCGCTGTATCATCAGCGAACAACAACTGACTCACTTCCCAAGCTCTCTCATCCCCAACAGACTTCATCCTTGCCCCTCTTTCCAAAACTCTTGCATTCACCTCCCTAACAACCCCATCCATAAACAAATTAAACAACCATGGAGACATCACACACCCCTGCCGCAAACCTACATTCACTGAGAACCAATCACTTTCCTCTCTTCCTACACGTACACATGCCTTACATCCTCGATAAAAACTTTTCACTGCTTCTAACAACTTTCCTCCCACACCATATATTCTTAATACCTTCCACAGAGCATCTCTATCAACTCTATCATATGCCTTCTCCAGATCCATAAATGCTACATACAAATCCATTTGCTTTTCTAAGTATTTCTCACATACATTCTTCAAAGCAAACACCTGATCCACACATCCTCTACCACTTCTGAAACCACACTGCTCTTCCCCAATCTGATGCTCTGTACATGCCTTCACCCTCTCAATCAATACCCTCCCATACAATTTGCCAGGAATACTCAACAAACTTATACCTCTGTAATTTGAGCACTCACTCTTATCCCCTTTGCCTTTGTACAATGGCACTATGCACGCATTCCGCCAATCCTCAGGCACCTCACCATGAGTCATACATACATTAAATAACGTTACCAACCAGTCAACAATACAGTCACCCCCTTTTTTAATAAATTCCACTGCAATACCATCCAAACCTGCTGCCTTGCCGGCTTTCATCTTCCGCAAAGCTTTTACTACCTCTCCTCTGTTTACCAAATCATTTTCCCTAACCCTGGCACTTTGCACACCACCTCGACCAAAACACCCTATATCTGCCACTCTATCATCAAACACATTCAACAAACCTTCAAAATACTCACTCCATCTTCTCACATCACCACTACTTGTTATCACCTCCCCATTTGCGCCCTTCACTGAAGTTCCCATTTGCTCCCTTGTCTTACGCACTTTATTTACCTCCTTCCAGAAAGAGACAGGAGGTCAAGAGAAAGGTGCAAAAGGTGAAAAAAAGGGCAAATGAGAGTTGGGGTGAGAAATCCTTCCCTCCTTGTATTAACTTTCTAAAATGGGAAACAGAAGGAGGAGTCAAGCGGGGAGTGCTCATCCTCCTCGAAGGCTCAGAGTGGGGTGCCTAAATGTGTGTGGATGTAACCAAGATGTGAAAAAAGGAGAGATAGGTAGTATGTTTGAGGAAAGGAACCTGGATGTTTTGGCTCTGAGTGAAACGAAGCTCAAGGGTAAAGGGGAAGAGTGGTTTGGGAATGTCTGGGGAGTAAAGTCAGGGGTTAGTGAGAGGACAAGAGCAAGGGAACGAGTAGCAATACTCCTGAAACAGGAGTTGTGGGAGTTTGTGATAGAGTGTAAGAAAGTAAATTCTCGATTAATATGGGTAAAACTGAAAGTTGATGGAGAGAGGTGGGTGATTATTGGTGCATATGCACCTGGGCATGAGAAGAAAGATCAAGAGAGGCAAGTGTTTTGGGAGCAGCTGAATGAGTGTGTTAGTGGTTTTGATGCACGAGACCAGGTTATAGTGATGGGTGATTTGAATGCAAAGGTGAGTAATGTGGCAGTTGAGGGAATAATTGGTATACATGGGGTGTTCAGTGTTGTAAATGGAAATGGTGAAGAGCTTGTAGATTTATGTGCTGAAAAAGGACTGATGATTGGGAATACCTGGTTTAAAAAGCGAGATATACATAAGTATACTTATGTAAGTAGGAGAGATGGCCAGAGAGCGTTATTGGATTACGTGTTAATTGACAGGCGTGCGAAAGAGAGACTTTTGGATGTTAATGTGCTGAGAGGTGCAACTGGAGGGATGTCTGATCATTATCTTGTGGAGGCTAAGGTGAAGATTTGTATGGGTTTTCAGAAAAGAAGAGTGAATGTTGGGGTGAAGAGGGTGGTGAGAGTAAGTGAGCTTGAGAAGGAGACCTGTGTGAGGAAGTACCAGGAGAGACTGAGTACAGAATGGAAAAAGGTGAGAACAATGGAAGTAAGGGGAGTGGGGGAGGAATGGGATGTATTTAGGGAATCAGTGATGGATTGCGCAAAAGATGCTTGTGGCATGAGAAGAGTGGGAGGTGGGTTGATTAGAAAGGGTAGTGAGTGGTGGGATGAAGAAGTAAGAGTATTAGTGAAAGAGAAGAGAGAGGCATTTGGACGATTTTTGCAGGGAAAAAATGCAATTGAGTGGGAGATGTATAAAAGAAAGAGACAGGAGGTCAAGAGAAAGATGCAAGAGGTGAAAAAAAGGGCAAATGAGAGTTGCGGTGAGAGAGTATCATTAAATTTTAGGGAGAATAAAAAGATGTTCTGGAAGGAGGTAAATAAAGTGCGTAAGACAAGGGAGCAAATGGGAACTTCAGTGAGGGGCGCAAATGGGGAGGTGATAACAAGTAGTGGTGATGTGAGAAGGAGATGGAGTGAGTATTTTGAAGGTTTGTTGAATGTGTTTGATGATAGAGTGGCAGATATAGGGTGTTTTGGTCGAGGTGGTGTGCAAAGTGAGAGGGTTAGGAAGAATGATTTGGTAAACAGAGAAGAGGTAGTGAAAGCTTTGCGGAAGATGAAAGCCGGCAAGGCAGCAGGTTTGGATGGTATTGCAGTGGAATTTATTAAAAAAGGGGGTGACTGTATTGTTGACTGGTTGGTAAGGTTATTTAATGTATGTATGACTCATGGTGAGGTGCCTGAGGATTGGCGGAATGCGTGCATAGTGCCATTGTACAAAGGCAAAGGGGATAAGAGTGAGTGCTCAAATTACAGAGGTATAAGTTTGTTGAGTATTCCTGGTAAATTATATGGGAGGGTATTGATTGAGAGGGTGAAGGCATGTACAGAGCATCAGATTGGGGAAGAGCAGTGTGGTTTCAGAAGTGGTAGAGGATGTGTGGATCAGGTGTTTGCTTTGAAGAATGTATGTGAGAAATACTTAGAAAAGCAAATGGATTTGTATGTAGCATTTATGGATCTGGAGAAGGCATGTGATAGAGTTGATAGAGATGCTCTGTGGAAGGTATTAAGAATATATGGTGTGGGAGGAAAGTTGTTAGAAGCAGTGAAAAGTTTTTATCGAGGATGTAAGGCATGTGTACGTGTAGGAAGAGAGGAAAGTGATTGGTTCTCAGTGAATGTAGGTTTGCAGCAGGGGTGTGTGATGTCTCCATGGTTGTTTAATTTGTTTATGGATGGGGTTGTTAGGGAGGTAAATGCAAGAGTTTTGGAAAGAGGGGCAAGTATGAAGTCTGTTGGGGATGAGAGAGCTTGGGAAGTGAGTCAGTTGTTGTTCGCTGATGATACAGCGCTGGTGACTGATTCATGTGAGAAACTGCAGAAGCTGGTGACTGAGTTTGGAAAAGTGTGTGGAAGAAGAAAGTTAAGAGTAAATGTGAATAAGAGCAAGGTTATTAGGTACAGTAGGGTTGAGGGTCAAGTCAATTGGGAGATGAGTTTGAATGGAGAAAAACTGGAGGAAGTGAAGTGTTTTAGATATCTGGGAGTGGATCTGGCAGCGGATGGAACCATGGAAGCGGAAGTGGATCATAGGGTGGGGGAGGGGGCGAAAATCCTGGGGGCCTTGAAGAATGTGTGGAAGTCGAGAACATTATCTCGGAAAGCAAAAATGGGTATGTTTGAAGGAATAGTGGTTCCAACAATGTTGTATGGTTGCGAGGCGTGGGCTATGGATACAGATGTGCGCAGGAGGATGGATGTGCTGGAAATGAGATGTTTGAGGACAATGTGTGGTGTGAGGTGGTTTGATCGAGTGAGTAACGTAAGGGTAAGAGAGATGTGTGGAAATAAAAAGAGCGTGGTTGAGAGAGCAGAAGAGGGTGTTTTGAAGTGGTTTGGGCACATGGAGAGGATGAGTGAGGAAAGATTGACCAAGAGGATATATGTGTCGGAGGTGGAGGGAACAAGGAGAAGAGGTAGACCAAATTGGAGGTGGAAAGATGGAGTAAAAAAGATTTTGTGTGATCGGGGCCTGAACATGCAGGAGGGTGAAAGGAGGGCAAGGAATAGAGTGAATTGGAGCGATGTGGTATACCGGGGTTGATGTGCTGTCAGTGGATTGAATCAAGGCATGTGAAGCGTCTGGGGTAAACCATGGAAAGCTGTGTAGGTATGTATATTTGCGTGTGTGGACGTATGTATATACATGTGTATGGGGGGGTTGGGCCATTTCTTTCGTCTGTTTCCTTGCGCTACCTCGCAAACGCGGGAGACAGCGACAAAGTATAATAAAAAATAATATATATATATATATATATATATATATATATATATATATATATATATATATATATATATATATATATATTTTCTTTTATACATCTCCCACTCAATTGCATTTTTTCCCTGCAAAAATCGTCCAAATGCCTCTCTCTTCTCTTTCACTAATAATCTTACTTCTTCATCCCACCACTCACTACCCTTTCTAATCAACCCACCTCCCACTCTTCTCATGCCACAAGCATTTTTTGCGCAATCCATCACTGATTCCCTAAATTCATCCCATTCCTCCCCCACTCCCCTTACTTCCATTGTTCTCACCTTTTTCCATTTTGTACTCAGTCTCTCCTGGTATTTCCTCACACAAGTCTCCTTCCCAAGCTCACTTACTCTCACCACCCTCTTCACCCCAACATTCACTCTTCTTTTCTGAAAACCCATACAAATCTTCACCTTAGCCTCCACAAGATAATGATCAGACATCCCTCCAGTTGCACCTCTCAGCACATTAACATCCAAAAGTCTCTCTTTCGCGCGCCTGTCAATTAACACATAATCCAATAACGCTCTCTGGCCATCTCTCCTACTTACATACGTATACTTATGTATATCTCGCTTTTTTAACCCTGGGGATAGGGGAGAAAGAATACTTCCCACGTATTCCCTGCATATCATAGAAGGCGACTAAAAGGGGAGGGAGCGAGTGGCTGGAAATCCTCCCCTCTCGCTTTTTTTTTTTAATTTTCTAAAAGAGGGAAGAGAGAAGGGGGCCACGTGAGGATATTCCCTCGAAGGCCCAGTCCTCTGTTCTCAACGCTACCTTCCTAATGCGAGAAATGACGAATAGTATAAAAAATATATATATATATATATATATATATATATATATATATATATATATATATATATATTTTTTTTTTTTTTGTCTCCCGCGTTTGCGAGGTAGAGGAAACAGACGAAAGAAATGGCCCAACCCACCCCCATACACATGTATATACATAAGTCCACACGTGCAAATATACATACCTACACAGCTTTCCATGGTTTACCCCAGACGCTTCACATGCCCCGATTCAATCCACTGACAGCACGTCAACCCCGGTATACCACATCGCTCCAATTCACTCTATTCCTTGCCCTCCTTTCACCCTCCTGCATGTTCAGGCCCCGATCACACAAAATCTTTTTCACTCCATCTTTCCACCTCCAATTTGGTCTCCCTCTTCTCCTCGTTCCCTCCACCTCCGACACATATATCCTCTTGGTCAATCTTTCCTCACTCATTCTCTCCATGTGCCCAAACCATTTCAAAACACCCTCTTCTGCTCTCTCAACCACGCTCTTTTTATTTCCACACATCTCTCTTACCCGTACGTTACTTACTCGATCAAACCACCTCACACCACACATTGTCCTCAAACATCTCATTTCCAGCACATCCATCCTCCTGCACACAACTCTATCCATAGCCCACGCCTCGCAACCATACAACATTGTTGGAACCACTATTCCTTCAAACATACCCATTTTTGCTTTCCGAGATAATGTTCTCGACTTCCACACATTCTTCAAGGCTCCCAGAATTTTCGCCCCCTCCCCCTCCCTATGATCCACTTCCGCTTCCATGGTTCCATCCGCTGCCAGATCCACTCCCAGATATCTAAAACACTTCACTTCCTCCAGTTTTTCTCCATTCAAACTCACCTCCCAATTGACTTGACCCTCAACCCTACTGTACCTAATAACCTTGCTCTTATTCACATTTACTCTTAACTTTCTTCTTTCACACACATTACCAAACTCAGTCACCAGCTTCTGCAGTTTCTTACATGAATCAGCCACCAGCGCTGTATCATCAGCGAACAACAACTGACTCACTTCCCAAGCTCTCTCATCCCCAACAGACTTCATACTTGCCCCTCTTTCCAAAACTCTTGCATTCACCTCCCTAACAACCCCATCCATAAACAAATTAAACAACCATGGAGACATCACACACCCCTGCCGCAAACCTACATTCACTGAGAACCAATCACTTTCCTCTCTTCCTACACGTACACATGCCTTACATCCTCGATAAAAACTTTTCACTGCTTTTAACAACTTGCCTCCCACACCATATATTCTTAATACCTTCCACAGAGCATCTCAATCAACTCTATCATATGCCTTCTCCAGATCCATAAATGCTACATACAAATCCATTTGCTTTTCTAAGTATTTCTCACATACATTCTTCAAAGCAAACACCTGATCCACACATCCTCTACCACTTCTGAAACCACACTGCTCTTCCCCAATCTGATGCTCTGTACATGCCTTCACCCTCTCAATCAATACCCTCCCATATAATTTACCAGGAATACTCAACAAACTTATACCTCTGTAATTTGAGCACTCACTCTTATCCCCTTTGCCTTTGTACAATGGCACTATGCACGCATTCCGCCAATCCTCAGGCACCTCACCATGAGTCATACATACATTAAATAACCTTACCAACCAGTCAACAATACATTCACCCCCTTTTTTAATAAATTCCACTGCAATACCATCCAAACCTGTTGCCTTGCCGGCTTTCATCTTCCGCAAAGCTTTTACTACCTCTTCTCTGTTTACCAAATCATTTTCCCTAACCCTCTCACTTTGCACACCACCTCGACCAAAACACCCTATATCTGCCACTCTATCATCAAACACATTCAACAAACCTTCAAAATACTCACTCCATCTCCTTCTCACATCACCACTACTTGTTATCACCTCCCCATTTGCGCCCTTCACTGAAGTTCCCATTTGCTCCCTTGTCTTACGCACTTTATTTACCTCCTTCCAGAACATCTTTTTATTTTCCCTAAAATTTAATGATACTCTCTCACCCCAACTCTCATTTGCCCTTTTTTTCACCTCTTGCACCTTTCTCTTGACCTCCTGTCTCTTTCTTTTATACATCTCCCACTCAATTGCATTTTTTCCCTGCAAAAATCGTCCAAATGCCTCTCTCTTCTCTTTCACTAATACTCTTACTTCTTCATCCCACCACTCACTACCCTTTCTAATCAACCCATCTCCCACTCTTCTCATGCCACAAGCATCTTTTGCGCAATCCATCACCGATTCCCTAAATACATCCCATTACTCCCCCACTCCCCTTACTTCCATTGTTCTCACCTATATATATATATATATGTATATATATATATATATATATATATATATATATATATATATATATATATATATATATATATATATATTTTTTTTTTATACTTTGTCGCTGTCTCCCGCGTTTGCGAGGTAGCGCAAGGAAACAGACGAAAGAAATGGCCCAACCCCCCCCATACACATGTACATACACACGTCCACACACGCAAATATACATACCTACACAGCTTTCCATGGTTTACCCCGGACGCTTCACATGCCTTGATTCAATCCACTGACAGCACGTCAACCCCTGTATACCACATCGCTCCAATTCACTCTATTCCTTGCCCTCCTTTCACCCTCCTGCATGTTCAGGCCCCGATCACACAAAATCCTTTTCACTCCATCTTTCCACCTCCAATGCAAGAGTCTTGGAAAGAGGGGCAAGTATGAAGTCTGTTGGGGATGAGAGAGCTTGGGAAGTGAGTCAGTGGTTGTTTGCTGATGATACAGCGCTGGTGGCGGATTCATGTGAGAAACTGCAGAAGCTGGTGACGGAGTTTGGTAAAGTGTGTGGAAGAAGAAAGTTAAGAGTAAATGTGAAAAAGAGCAAGGTTATTAGGTACAGTAGGGTTGAGGGCCAAGTCAATTGGGAGGTGAGTTTGAATGGAGAAAAACTGGAGGAAGTGAAGTGTTTTAGATATCTGGGAGTGGATCTGTCAGCGGATGGAACCATGGAAGCGGAAGTGGATCATAGGGTGGGGGAAGGGGCGAAAATTTTGGGAGCCTTGAAAAATGTGTGGAAGTCGAGAACATTATCCCGGAAAGCAAAAATGGGTATGTTTGAAGGAATAGTAGTTCCAACAATGTTGTATGGTTGCGAGGCGTGGGATATGGATAGAGTTGTGCGCAGGAGGATGGATGTGCTGTAAATGAGATGTTTGAGGACAATGTGTGGTGTGAGGTGGTTTGATCGAGTAAGTAACGTAAGGGTAAGAGAGATGTGTGGAAATAAAAAGAGCGTGGTTGAGAGAGCAGAAGAAGGTGTTTTGAAATGGTTTGGGCACATGGAGAGAATGAGTGAGGAAAGATTGACCAAGAGGATATATGTGTCGGAGGTGGAGGGAACGAGGAGAAGAGGGAGACCAGAGTGGAGGTGGAAAGATGGAGTGAAAAGGATTTTGTGTGATCGGGGCCTGAACATATATATATATATTTATATATATATATATATTTTTTTTTTTTTTTTATACTTTGTCGCTGTCTCCCGCGTTTGCGAGGTAGCGCAAGGAAACAGACGAAAGAAATGGCCCAACCCACCCCCTTACACATGTATATACATACGTCCACACACGCAAATATACATAACTACACAGCTTTCCATGGTTTACCCCAGACGCTTCACACGCCTTGATTTAATCCACTGACAGCACGTCAACCCCGGTATACCACATCGCTCCAATTCACTCTATTCCTTGCCCTCCTTTCACCCTCCTGCATGTTCAGGCCCCGATCACACAAAATCTTTTTCACTCCATCTTTCCACCTCCAATTTGGTCTCCCTCTTCTCCTTGCTCCCTCCACCTCCGACACATATATCCTCTTGGTCAATCTTTCCTCACTCATCCTCTCCATGTGCCCAAACCACTTCAAAACACCCTCTTCTGCTCTCTCAACCACGCTCTTTTTATTTCCACACATCTCTCTTACCCTTACGTTACTCACTCGATCAAACCACCTCACACCACACATTGTCCTCAAACATCTCATTTCCAGCACATCCATCCTCCTGCGCACATCTCTATCCATAGCCCATGCCTCGCAACCATACAACATTGTTGGAACTACTATTCCTTCAAACATACCCATTTTTGCTTTCCGAGATAATGTTCTCGACTTCCACACATTCTTCAAGGCCCCCAGAATTTTCGCCCCCTCCCCCACCCTATGATTCACTTCCGCTTCCATGGTTCCATTCGCTGCCAGATCCACTCCCAGATATCTAAAACACTTCACTTCCTCCAGTTTTTCTCCATTCAAACTCACCTCCCAATTGACTTGACCCTCAACCCTACTGTACCTAATAACCTTGCTCTTATTCACATTTACTCTTAACTTTCTTCTTCCACACACTTTACCAAACTCAGTCACCAGCTTCTGCAGTTTCTCACATGAATCAGCCACCAGCGCTGTATCATCAGCGAACAACAACTGACTCACTTCCCAAGCTCTCTCATCCCCAACAGACTTCATACTTGCCCCTCTTTCCAAAACTCTTGCATTTACCTCCCTAACAACCCCATCCATAAACAAATTAAACAACCATGGAGACATCACACACCCCTGCCGCAAACCTACATTCACTGAGAACCAATCACTTTCCTCTCTTCCTAAACGTACACATGCCTTACATCCTCGATAAAAACTTTGCTTCTAACAACTTTCCTCCCACACCATATATTCTTAATACCTTCCACAGAGCATCTCTATCAACTCTATCATATGCCTTCTCCAGATCCATAAATGCTACATGCAAATCCATTTGCTTTTCTAAGTATTTCTCACATACATTCTTCAAAGCAAACACCTGATCCACACATCCTCTACCACTTCTGAAACCACACTGCTCTTCCCCAATCTGATGCTCTGTACATGCCTTCACCCTCTCAATCAATACCCTCCCATATAATTTACCAGGAATACTCAACAAACTTATACCTCTGTAATTTGAGCACTCACTCTTATCCCCTTTGCCTTTGTACAATGGCACTATGCACGCATTCCGCCAATCCTCAGGCACCTCACCATGAGTCATACATACATTAAATAGCCTTACCAACCAGTCAACAATACATTCACCCCCTTTTTTAATAAATTCCACTGCAATACCATCCAAACCTGTTGCCTTGCCGGCTTTCATCTTCCGCAAAGCTTTTACTACCTCTTCTCTGTTTACCAAATCATTTTCCCTAACCCTCTCACTTTGCACACCACCTCGACCAAAACACCCTATATCTGCCACTCTATCATCAAACACATTCAACAAACCTTCAAAATACTCACTCCATCTCCTTCTCACATCACCACTACTTGTTATCACCTCCCCATTTGCGCCCTTCACTGAAGTTCCCATATATATTTTTTTTTAAACTATTTGCCATTTCCCGCATTTATGGATGGGGTTGTTAGGGAGGTGAATGCAAGAGTTTTGGAAAGAGGGGCAAGTATTAAGTCTGTTGGGGATGAGAGAGCTTGGGAAGTGAGTCAGTTGCTGTTCGCTGATGATACAGCGCTGGTGGCTGATTCATGTGAGAAACTGCAGAAGCTGGTGACTGAGTTTGGTAAAGTGTGTGAAAGAAGAAAGTTAAGAGTAAATGTGAATAAGAGCAAGGTTATTAGGTACAGTAGGGTTGAGGATCAAGTCAATTGGGAGGTGAGTTTGAATGGAGAAAAACTGGAGGAAGTGAAGTGTTTTAGATATCTGGGAGTGGATCTGGCAGCGGATGGAACCATGGAAGCGGAAGTGGATCATAGGGTGAGGGAGGGGGCGAAAATTCTGGGAGCCTTGAAGAATGTGTGGAAGTCGAGAACATTATCTCGGAAAGCAAAAATGGGTATGTTTGAAGGAATAGTGGTTCCAAGAATGTTGTATGGTTGCGAGGCATGGGCTATGGATAGAGTTGTGCGCAGGAGGATGGATGTGCTGGAAATGAGATGTTTGAGGACAATATGTGGTGTGAGGTGGTTTGATCGAGTAAGTAACGTAAGGGTAAGAGAGATGTGTGGAAATAAAAAGAGCGTGGTTGAGAGAGCAGAAGAGGGTGTTTTGAAATGGTTTGGGCACATGGAGAGAATGAGTGAGGAAAGATTGACCAAGAGGATATATGTGTCGGAGGTGGAGGGAACGAGGAGAAGAGGGAGACCAAATTGGAGGTGGAAAGATGGAGTGAAAAAGATTTTGTGTGATCGGGTCCTGAACATGCAGGAGGGTGAAAGGAGGGCAAGGAATAGAGTGAATTGGAGCGATGTGGTATACCGGGGTTGACGTGCTGTCAGTGGATTGAATCAAGGCATGTGAAGCGTCTGGGGTAAACCATGGAAAGCTGTGTAGGTATGTATATTTGCGTGTTTGGACGTATGTATGTACATGTGTATGATGGTGGGTTGGGCCATTTCTTTTGTCTGTTTCCTTGCGCTACCTCGCAAACGCGGGAGACAGCGACAAAAAAAAAAAAATATATATATTTTTTTTTTTATACTTTTTATATATATATATATATATATATATATATATATATATATATATATATATATATGAGTGGATGGGCCATTCTTCATCTGCCTCTTGGCACTACCTTGCTTATGCAGTAAATTTCAATCAAGTATAATGAATAAAATGAATAAGATAAAGGTGTACATACATTTGCTTTCCTCATACCTTTCTCATACCACTTGCATCTTTTACACATGCCATCACTGCTTCCTTAAATACATCCCATTCCTCACCTACTCCCCTCATGTCATTTGCTCTCACCTTTTGCCATTCTACTCTCAGTGTCTTTTGGTACTTTCTCACATAAGTCTTTCCAGGCTCACTTACTCTCCCCTATTTTCTCTCTTCTTGAATGAAAACCTCAACAAATCTTCACCTTCACATTTGGAAGATAGTGATCAGACATCCCCCCAGTGAGTGGTGGGGTGAAGAAGTAGAGTTGTTAGTGAAAGAGAAAAGAGAGGCGTTTGGACAATACTTTAAGGAAGGAGTATAAATGATTGGGAGATGTATAAGAGAAAGCAAGGGTTGAAAAAGAGGGCAAATGAGAGGTGAGAGAGTATCATAAACTTTAGGGAGAATATAAAGCTGTTTTGGAAGGAGGTAAAGAACATGCTTAAAACAAGAGAACAAATGGGAACATTAGTGAAGGGGGCAAGAGGGCATTGATAACAGATAGTGATGGAGATGGTGTGAGTATTTGGAAGGTTTGTAATGTGTTTTATGATAGAGTTGCAAATGTAGGGTGTTTGGTTGGAGTGTTGTACAAGGTGAGAGTGGTCAGGAAGAATAGTTTGGTTAAGGAAGAAGAGGTGGTGAAAGAATTGTGGAAGATGAAATCTGGCAAAGCGATGGGTTTGGATGGTATTGCGGTTGAATTAATTAAGAAGGGGTGACTGTTGTTGATTGGTTTGTAAGGATATTCAGTATATGTGTGGATCATTGTAATGTGCCTGAGGAATGGCAGAATGCATGTATAGTGCCATTGTACAAAGGCAAAGGGGATAAAGGTGTGTGTTCAAACTACAGAGGCATACATTTGTTGAGGATTCCTGGAAAGTTGTATGAGAGGATGAAGGTATGTACAGAGCATGAGATTGGGGAGGAGCAGTGTGGTTTCATAAGTGGTAGAGGATGTGTGAATCAGGTGTTTGCTTTGAAGAATTTATGTAGGAAATACTTAGAGTAACTGATGGATTTGTATGCAGCATCTATGGATCTGGAGAAGGCATATGATTGGGTTGATAGAGATGCTTTGTGGAAGGTGTTAGAAGTATATGGTGTGGGAGGTAAGCTGCTAGCAGTGAGAAGATTTTTCAAGGCTGTAAGGTATGTATACAGGTAGGAAGAGAGGAGAGTGATTGATTCACAGTGAAGGTTGGTCTGCTGCAGGGGTTTTTGATGTCCCCATGTTTGTTTAATTTGTTTATGGATGGGGTGGTTAGGAAGGTAAATGCAAGAGTTTTTGTGGAGGGGTGAGTGTACAGTCTGTTAGGGATGAGAGGGCCTAGTAAGTGAGTATGCTGTTGATTGTCAATGATATAACTCTGGTGGTTGTCGAGTGAGAAACTGCAGAAGTTAGTGACTGAGTGGAAAAGTATATGAAAGGAGGAAATAAAGAGTAAATGTGAATAAGAGCAAGGTTATTATGTTCAGCATGGTTGAGGACAAGTTAGTTGGGATATAAGTTTGAATGGAGAAATATTGGAGGAAGTGGAGTATTTTAGATATCTAGGGGTAAATTTGGCAGTGAATGGAACCATGGAAGTGGAAGTGCATCATAGGGTGGAGGATAGGGCGAAGGTTCTAGGAGCGACGAAGAATGTATGGAAAGAGAGAACTTTATCTAGGAGAGCAAAAATGGGTATGTTTGAAGGAATAGAAGTTCCAACAATATTAAATGGTTAGGAGGCATAGGCTATAGATAGGGTTGTACGGAGGGTGGACGTGTTGGAAATGAAATGTTTCAGGACAATATGTGGTGTGAGGTGGTTTGATCGAGTAAGTAATGAAAGGGTAAGAGAGATGTGTGGTAGTAAAAAGAGTGTGGTAGAGAGAGCAGAAGAGGGTGTATTGAAATGGTTTAGTCACATGGAGAGGATGAGTGAAGAAATATTGACAAAGAGAATATATATGTCAGAAGTAGAGGGAACAAGAAGTGGGAGACCAAACTGGAAGTGGAAGGATGGAGTGAAAAAGATTTTGAGCAATAGGGGCCTGAACATACAGGAGGGTGAAAGGTGTGCAAGGAACAGAGTGAATTGGAATGATGTGGTATACCAGGGTCGATGTGCTGTCAATGGATTGAACCAGGGCATGTGAAGCATCTGGGGTAAACCATGGAAATTTTTGTCCTCAAACATTTCATTTCCAACACATCCACCCTCCTCCTCTGAACCCTACCTATAGCCCATGCCTCGCAACCATATAAGAGTTGGAACCACCGTTCCTTCAAACATACCCATTTTTTGCACTCAAAGATAACGTTCTCGCCTTCCACACATTCTTCAGTGCTCCCAGAACCTTCGCCCCTCCCCCACCTTGTGACTCACTTCCACTTCCATAGTTCCATCTGCTGCTAAATCCACTCCCAAATATCTGAAACACTTCACGTCCTCCAGTTTTTCTTCATTCAAACTTACCTCCCAATTGACTTCTCCCTCAGCCCTACTGAACCTAATAATCGTGCTCTTATCTACATTTACTCCCAACTTTCTTCTTTCTCACACTTCACCAAACTCTGTCACCAACTTCTGCAGTTTCTCACCCGAATCAGCCACCAGCACTGCATCATCATCAAACAACAATTGACTCACTTCCCAAACCCTCTCATCCACAGTAGACTGCATTCTTGCCCCTCTCTCCAAAACTCATGCATTCACCTCCCTAACCACCCCATCCATAAACAAATTAAACAACCATGGAGACATATCGCACCCCTGCCGCAAATTGACATTCACTGGAAACCAATCACTTTCCTCTCTTCTCACTTGTATACATGCCTTACATCCTTGGTAAAAACTTTTCTGCTTTTAGCAACTTACTTCCCACACCTTACAGTCTTAAAACTTTCCACAAATCATCTCTATCAACCCTATCATATGCCTTCTCCAGATCCATAAATGTTACATACAAATCCATCTGTTTTTCTCATTCTTCAAAGCAAACACCTGATCCACAAATCCTCTACCTTTTCTGAAACCACACTGCTCTTCCCCAATCTGATGCTTTGTACATGCCTTTACCCTCTCAATCAATACCTTCCCACATAATGAGAGCAAATGATGTAAGGGGAGTAGGGGAGGAATGGGATGTATTTTGGGAAGCAATGATGGCTTGCACAAAAGATGCATGTAGCATGGGAAAGATGGGAGGTGGGCAGATTAGAAAGGGTAGTGAGTGGTGGGAGGAAGAGTAAGATTGTTAGTGAAAGAGAAGAGAGAGGCGTTTGGACCATTTTTGCATTGACAGTGCATTGACCCCTGTATACAACATCATTCCATTTCACTCTTTTCTGTGCACATCTTTCACCCTACTGTATGTTTAGGCCCTGATTGCTTACAGTCTTTTTCTCTCCATCCTTTCACCTCCAATTTGGTCTCCCACTTCTCCATGTTCCCTTCGCTTTTTACACTTTTTTTTTTTTTTTTTTTTTTTTGGCCGCTGTCTCCCATGTTTGCGAGATAGCGCAAGGAAACAGACGAAAGAAATGGCCTAACCCACCCCCATACACATGTATATACATACGTCCACACACGCAAATATACATACCTACACAGCTTTCCATGGTTTACCCCAGACGCTTCACATGCCTTGATTCAATCCACTGACAGCACGTCAACCCCGGTATACCACATCGCTCCAATTCACTCTATTCCTTGCCCTCCTTTCACCCTCCTGCATGTTCAGGACCCGATCACACAAAATCTTTTTCACTCCATCTTTCCACCTCCAATTTGGTCTCCCTCTTCTCCTCGTTCCCTCCACCTCCGACACATATATCCTCTTGGTCAATCTTTCCTCACTCATTCTCTCCATGTGCCCAAACCATTTCAAAACACCCTCTTCTGCTCTCTCAACCACGCTCTTTTTATTTCCACACATCTCTCTTACCCTTACGTTACTTACTCGATCAAACCACCTCACAACTCACATTGTCCTCAAACATCTCATTTCCAGCACATCCATCCTCCTGCGCACAACTCTATCCATAGCCCACGCCTCGCAACCATACAACATTGTTGGTACCACTATTCCTTCAAACATACCCATTTTTGCTTTCCGAGATAATGTTCTCGACTTCCACACATTCTTCAAGGCTCCCTGAATTTTTGCCCCCTCCCCCACCCTATGATCCACTTCTGCTTCCTTGGTTCCATCCGCTGCCAGATCCACTCCCAGATATATAAAACACTTCACTTCCTCCATTTTTTCTCCATTCAAACTCACCTCCCAATTGACTTGACCCTCAACCCTACTGTACCTAATAACCTTGCTCTTATTCACATTTACTCTTAACTTTCTTCTTTCACACACTTTACCAAACTCAGTCACCAGCTTCTGCAGTTTCTCACATGAATCAGCCACCAGCGCTGTATCATATATATCCACACATATCCACTTTATCAACCTTTCCGCACTCATTCTCTCCATATGTCCAAACCATCTCAACAACCTTCATCTGCTTTCTTAACCACGCTCTTTATTACCACACATGTCTCTTACCCTTTCATTACTCACTTGATCAAACCACCTCACACCACATATTGTCATCAAATGCCTCATTTCTGGCACGTCCACCTTCCTCTGCACAACCCATGCCTCGCAACTTTCTTCTTTCTTTCTTTTCTTTCAAACTGCCCGCCATTTCCCGCACCAGCGAGGTAGCGTTAAGAACAGAGGACTGGGCCTTTGAGGGAATACCCTCACCTGGCCCAATTCTCTGTTCCTTCTTTTGGAAAAAAAAAAAAAACTATGTGATATTTTTGGAACTACTGATCCTTCAAACCTACCCATTTTTCCTCACCAAGAGAACATTCTCTCTTTCCACATATATTATTCACTGAGTAATGTGTGGAAAGAAAGGTTGCTATTTGGGAGGGCAAAAATGGGTATGTTTGCAGGTAAAATATTCGTATTTTAAGGCCTCACTTGATAAGTCAAAATATTTTACTTCTAATTTGTATAGTTCACAGCGCACAGAAATTTCTCGTAATCAGATGTGCTTTTTTCAGGACTGTTTAAGCATAGAGAGGTTAGTTTTCTATATTTTGCTAAGATATTTAATCATGTCTTTTGATTTCAGTATGATCTTCATGATGCAACCCTTCATATCCTAACTCAGACAGAGTCCTGCACGCCTTTAGGATCATTACTGGTGGATATTGTATTGGCATCGCCAGGACAAGATGTTTTGAGCATAGCGGTAAATTTTGATTGATGCTTTTTATTTATTTTCATGTTCACCATTTCCTGCATCAGCAAAGTAGTGCCAGGAACAGAAGAAATGGCCTTATTCACAAACATCCACTCTAGCTGTCATGTATAATGCACCAAAACCAGAGCCCCCATCCACAACCAGGCCCCACAAACCTTTCCATTTTTTCCCATTGTTGCTTTACATACTCTGGTCCAGCATGATGTCCCCTGTACACCACATCATTCCAGTTAGATGTATCTCTTACACATCTAACACCCTCCTGTATGCTCAGGCCTCAAACCCTCAAAGTATCTTTCATTCCCCCCTTCCACCTTCTTGTTTTCCCATTTTCATTGTTTTCTCTGCTTCAGATGTGTATTCCCTAATGGTCATTCTTTCCTCATTCATCCTCTCCTGTGCTCATAACATTTCAGCACACCCATTCAGCTCTCTTGTGCACACCTCTGTTGCTACCACACCACTCTGTTAACCTACAGCTGGCAGCGTGCTGCAGGGTACAAAGGCAAAGGGGATAAAAGTGAGTGTTCAAATTACAGAGGTATAAGTTGTTGAAAATTCCTGGGAAATTATATGGGGGGGTATTGATTGAGAGTGTGAAGGCATGTACAGAGCATCAGATTGGGGAAGCGCAGTGTGGTTTCAAAAGTTGAAGAGGATGTGTGGAGCAGGTGTTTGAAGAATGTTTGTGAGAAATAGAAAAGCAAATGGATTTGTATGTAGCATTTATGGATCTGGAGAAGGCATATGCTCTGTGGAAGGTGTTAAGAATATATGGGGTGGGGGCAAGTTGTTAGAAGCAGTGAAAAGTTTTTATCGAGGATGTAAGGCATGTGTACATGTAGGAAGAGAGGAAAGTGATTGGTTCTCAGTGAATGTAGGTTTGCGGCAGGGGTGTGTGATGTCTCCATGGTTGTTTAATTTGTTATGGATGGGGTTGTTAGGGAGGTGAATGAAAGAGTTTTGGAAAGAGGGGCAAGTATGCAGTCTGTTGTGGATGAGAGAGCTTGGGAAGTGAGTTAGTTGTTGTTCGCTGATGATACAGCGCTGGTGGCTGATTCTTGTGAGAAACTGCAGAAGCTGGTGACTGAGTTTGGTAAAGTGTGTGTAAGAAGAAAGCTGAAAGTAAAAGTGAATAACAGCAAGGTCATTAGGTACAGTAGGGTTGAGGGACAAGTCAATTGGGAGGTAAGTTTGAATGGAGAAAAAGTGGAGGAAGTGAAGTGTTTTAGATAACTGGGAGTGGATTTGGCAGCGGATGGAACCATGGAAGTGGAAGTAAATCATAGGGTGGGGGAGGGAGCAAAAGTTCTGGGAGCCTTGAAGAATGTGTGGAAGTCGAGAACATTATCTCGGAAAGCAAAAATGGGTATGTTTGAAGGAATATTGGTTCCAACAATGTTATATGGTTGCGAGGCATGGGCTGTAGTTGTGCGGAGGAGGGTGGATGTGCTGGAAATAAGATGTTTGAGGACAATATGTGGTGTGAGGTGGTTTGATCAGGTACGTAATAATAGGGTAAGAGAGATGTGTGGTAATTAAAAGAGTGTGGTTGAGAGAGCAGAAGAGGGTGTTTTGAAATGGTTTGGTCACATGGAGAGAATGAGTGAGGAAAGATTGACTAAGAGGATATATGTGTCAGAGGCGGGGGGAACGAGGAGAAGTGGGAGACCAAATTGGAGGTGGAAAGATGGAGTGAAAAAGATTTTGAGTGATCGGTGCCTGAACATGCAGGAGGGTGAAAGGTGTGCAAGGAATAGAGTGAATTGGAACGATGTGGTATACCGGGGTCGATGTGCTGTCAGTGGATTGAACCAGGGCGTGTGAAGCGTCTGGGGTAAACCATGGAAAGTTGTGTGGGGCCTGGATGTGGAAAGGGAGCTGTGGTTTTGGTGCATTATTACATGACAGCTAGAGACTGAGTGTGAACGAATGTAGCATTTGTTGTCTTATCCTAGCACTACCTCGTGCACATGCGGGGAGAGGGGGTTCTTATTTCATGTGTGGCGGGGTGGCGATGGGAATGAATAAAGGCAGACAGTATGAATCATGTACATGTATATATATGTATATGTCTGTGTGTGCATATGTATGTATACGTTGAGATGTATAGGTATGTATATGTGCGTGTGTGGACGTGTATGTATATACATATGTATGTGGGTGGATTGGGCCATTCTTTCATCTGTTTCCTTGCGCTACCTCGCTAACGTGGGAGACAGCAGCTAAGAAAAAATAAACAAGTAAATACATATAAGTGAATCATAGGGTGGGGGAGGGGGCGAAAATCCTGGGAGACTTGAAGGATGTTTGGAAGTCGAGAACATTATCTCAGAAAGCAAAAATGGGTATGTCTGAAGGAATAGTGGTTCCAACAATGTTGTATGGTTGCGAGGCGTGGGCTATGGATAGAGTTGTGCGCAGGAGGGTGGATGTGCTGGAAATGAGATGTTTGAGGACAATATGTTGTGTGAGGTGGTTTGATCGAGTAAGTAATGTAAGGGTAAGAGAGATGTGTGGAAATAAAAAGAGCGTGGTTGAGAGAGCAGAAGAGAGTGTTTTGAAATGGTTTGGGCACATGGAGAGAATGAGTGAGGAAAGATTGACCAAGAGGATATATGTGTCGGAGGTGGAGGGAACGAGGAGAAGTGGGAGACCAAATTGGAGGTGGAAAGATGGAGTGAAAAAGATTTTGTGTGATCGGGTCCTGAACATGCAGGAGGGTGAAAGGAGGGCAAGGAATAGAGTGAATTGGATCGATGTGGTATACCGGGGTTGACGTGCTGTCAGTGGATTGAATCAGGGCATGTGAAGCATCTGGGTTAAACCATGGAAAGCTGTGTAGGTTATGTATATTTTATATATATTTTTTTTTTTTTTTTTTGCTTTGTCGCTGTCTCCCGCGTTTGCGAGGTAGCGCAAGGAAACAGACGAAAGAAATGGCCCAACCCACCCCCATACACATGTATATACATACGTCCACACACGCAAATATACATACCTACACAGCTTTCCATGGTTTACCCCAGACGCTTCACATGCCTTGATTCAATCCACTGACAGCACGTCAACCCCGGTATACCACATCGCTCCAATTCACTCTATTCCTTGCCCTCCTTTCACCCTCCTGCATGTTCAGGCCCCGATCACACAAAATCTTTTTCACTCCATCTTTCCACCTCCAATTTGGTCTCCCTCTTCTCCTCGTTCCCTCCACCTCCGACACATATATCCTCTTGGTCAATCTTTCCTCACTCATTCTCTCCATGTGTCCGAACCATTTCAAAACACCCTCTTCTGCTCTCTCAACCACGCTCTTTTTATTTCCACACATCTCTCTTACCCTTACGTTACTTACTCGATCAAACCACCTCACACCACACATTGTCCTCAAACATCTCATTTCCAGCACATCCATCCTCCTGCGCACAACTCTATCCATAGCCCACGCCTCGCAACCATACAACATTGTTGGAACCCCTATTCCTTCAAACATACCCATTTTTGCTTTCCGAGATAATGTTCTCGACTTCCACACATTCTTCAAGGCTCCCAGAATTTTCGCCCCCTCCCCCACCCTATGATCCACTTCTGCTTCCATGTTTCCATCCGCTGCCAGATCCACTCCCAGATATCTAAAACACTTCACTTCCTCCAGTTTTTCTCCATTCAAACTCACCTCCCAATTGACTTGACCCTCAACCCTACTGTACCTAATAACCTTGCTCTTATTCACATTTACTCTTAACTTTCTTCTTTCACACACTTTACCAAACTCAGTCACCAGCTTCTGCAGTTTCTCACATGAATCAGCCACCAGCGCTGTATCATCAGCGAACAACAACTGACTCACTTCCCAAGCTCTCTCATCCCCAACAGACTTCATACTTGCCCCTCTTTCCAAAACTCTTGCATTTACTTCCCTAACCACCCCATCCATAAACAAATTAAACAACCATGGAGACATCACACACCCCTGCCGCAAACCTACATTCACTGAGAACCAATCACTTTCCTCTCTTCCTACACATACACATGCCTTACATCCTCGATAAAAACTTTTCACTGCTTCTAACAACTTGCCTCCCACACCATATATTCTTAATACCTTCCACAGAGCATCTCTATCAAGTCTATCATATGCCTTCTCCAGATCCATAAATGCTACATACAAATCCATTTGCTTTTTTAAGTATTTCTCACATACATTCTTCAAAGCAAACACTTGATCCACACATCCTCTACCACTTCTGAAACCACACTGCTCTTCCCCAATATGCTGCTCTGTACATGCCTTCACCCTCTCAATCAATATCCTCCCATATAATTTACCAGGAATACTCAACAAACTTATACCTCTGTAATTTGAGCACTCACTCTTATCCCCTTTGCCTTTGTACAATGGCACTATGCACGCATTCCGCCAATCCTCAGGCACCTCACCATGAGTCA
The DNA here is from genome assembly GCF_036320965.1 of Panulirus ornatus. Classification (NCBI taxonomy): domain Eukaryota; kingdom Metazoa; phylum Arthropoda; class Malacostraca; order Decapoda; family Palinuridae; genus Panulirus; species Panulirus ornatus. The sequence goes on from NC_092278.1 coordinate 26,221,849, forward strand.
TACATACATTAAATAACCTTACCAACCAGTCAACAATACATTTACCCCCTTTTTTAATAAATTCCACTGCAATACCATCCAAACCTGCTGCCTTGCCGGCTTTCATCTTCCGCAAAGCTTTTACTACCTCTTCTCTGTTTACCAAATCATTTTCCCTAACCCTCTCACTTTGCACACCACCTCGACCAAAACACCCTATATCTGCCACTCTATCATCAAACACATTCAACAAAACTTCAAAATACTCACTCCATCTCCTTCTCACACCACCACTACTTGCTATCACCTCCCCATTTGCGCCCTTCACTGAAGTTCCCATTTGCTCCCTTGTCTTACGCCCTTTATTTACCTCCTTCCAGAACATCTTTTTATTCTCCCTAAAATTTAATGATACTCTCTCACCGCAACTCTCATTTGCCCTTTTTTTCACCTCTTGCACCTTTCTCTTGACCTCCTGTCTCTTTCTTTTATACATCTCCCACTCAATTTCATTTTTTCCCTGCAAAAATCATCCAAATGCCTCTCTTTTCTCTTTCACTAATACTCTTACTTCTTCATCCCACCACTCACAACCCTTTCTAATCAACCCACCTCCCACTCTTCTCATGCCACAAGCATCTTTTGCGCAATCCATCACTGATTCCCTAAATACATCCCATTCCTCCCCCACTCTCCTTACTTCCATTGTTCTCACCTTTTTCCATTCTGTACTCAGTCTCTCCTGGTACTTCCTCACACAAGTCTCCTTCCCAAGCTCACTTACTCTCACCACCCTCTTCACCCCAACATTCACTCTTCTTTTCTGAAAACCCATACAAATCTTCACCTTAGCCTCCACAAGATAATGATCAGACATCCCTCCAGTTGGACCTCTCAGCACATTAACATCCAAAAGTCTCTCTTTCGCGCGCCTGTCAATTAACACGTAATCCAATAACACTCTCTGGCCATCTCTCCTACTTACATAAGTATACTTATGTATATCTCGCTTTTTAAACCAGGTATTCCCAATCATCAGTCCTTTTTCAGCACATAAATCTACAAGCTCTTCACCATTTCCATTTACAACACTGAACACCCCATGTATACCAATTATTCCCTCAACTGCCACATTACTCACCTTTGCATTCAAATCACCCATCACTATAACCCGGTCTCGTGCATCAAAACCACTAACACACTCATTCAGCTGCTCCCAAAACACTTGCCTCTCATGATCTTTCTTCTCATGCCCAGGTGCATATGCACCAATAATCACCCATCTCTCTCCATCAACTTTCAGTTTTACCCATATTAATCGAGAATTTACTTTCTTACATTCTATCACATACTCCCACAACTCCTGTTTCAGGAGTATTGCTACTCCTTCCCTTGCTCTTGTCTTCTCACTAACCCCTGACTTTACTCCCAAGACATTCCCAAACCACTCTTCCCCTTTACCCTTGAGCTTCGTTTCACTCAGAGCCAAAACATCCAGGTTCCTTTCCTCAAACATACTACCTATCTCTCCTTTTTTCACATCTTGGTTACATCCACACACATTTAGGTACCCCAATCTGAGCCTTCGAGGAGGATGAGCACTCCCCGCGTGACTCCTTCTTCTGTTTCCCATTTTAGAAAGTTAAAAAAAAAATACAAGGAGGGGAGGATTTCTGGCCCCCCGCTCCTGTCCCCTCTAGTCGCTTTCTACGACACGCGAGGAATGCGTGGGAAGTATTCTTTCACCCCTATCCCCAGGGATAATATATATATATATATATATATATATATATATATATATATATATATATATATATATATATATATATATATATATATCTTTTTTTTCTTTCAAACTATTCGCCATTTCCCGCATTAGCGAGGTAGCGTAAAGAACAGATGACTGGGCCTTTGAGGGACTACCCTTACCTGGCCCAATTCTCTGTTCCTTCTTTTGGAAAAATTAAAAAAGAAAAAAAAAAAAAAAAAAATGAGAGGAGAGGATTTCCAGCCCCCCGCTCCCTCCCCTTTTAGTCGCCTTCTACGACACGCAGGGAATACGTGGGAAGTATTCTTGCTCTCCTATCCCCAGGGATATATATATATATATATATATATATATATATATATATATATATATATATATATATATATATATATATATATATTATCCATGGAACCATGGAAGCGGAAGTGGATCATAGGGTGGGGGAGGGGGCGAAAATTCTGGGAGCCTTGAAGAATGTGTGGAAGTCGAGAACATTATCTCGGAAAGCAAAAATGGGTATGTTTGAAGGAATAGTGGTTCCAACAATGTTGTATGGTTGCAAGGCGTGGACTATGGATAGAGTTGTGCGCAGGAGGATGGATGTGCTGGAAATGAGATGTTTGAGGACAATGTGTGGTGTGAGGTGGTTTGATTGAGTAAGTAACGTAAGGGTAAGAGAGATGTGTGGAAATAAAAAGAGCGTGGTTGAGAGAGCAGAAGAGGGTGTTTTGAAATGGTTTGGTCACATGGAGAGAATGAGTGAGGAAAGATTGACCAAGAGGATATATGTGTCGGAGGTGGAGGGAACGAGGAGAAGAGGGAGACCAAATTGGAGGTGGAAAGATGGAGTGAAAAAGATTTTGTGTGATCGGGGCCTGAACATGCAGGAGGGTGAAAGGAGGGCAAAGAATAGGGTGAATTGGAGCGATGTGGTATACCGGGGTTGACGTGCTGTCAGTGGATTGAATCAAGGCATGTGTATGGGGGTGGGTTGGGCCATTTCTTTCGTCTGTTTCCTTGCGCTACCTCGCAAACGCGGGAGACAGCGACAAAAAAAAAAGAAAAAATAGCGAATAGTATGAAAAAAAAAATATATATATATATATATATATATATATATATATATATATATATATATATATATATATATATATATATATTCTCTTGACCTGTTTCTTTCTTTTATACATCTCCCACTTAATTGCATTTTTTCGTAGCAAAAATCGTCCAAATGCCTCTCTCTTCTCTTTCACTAATAATCTTACTTCTTCATCCCATCACTCACTACTCTTTCTACCTTTTTTATACCTTTTTTTCTCTTGGTGAATTATATAAATTTTTCTTTATTATATTCTACACATTTCTTTTAAGTAGGTTCATGACTGATTAATCACTTAGAGTAATACTTGTAGATTTTTTATTATATTTTGCTTTGTCACTGTCTCCCGCTTTAGCGAGGTAGCACAAGGAAACAGATGAAAGAATGGCCCAACCCACCGACATACACATGTATATACATACACGTCCACACACGCAAATATACATACCTATACATCTCAGTGTACACATATATATATACACACAGACATATACATATATACACATGTACATAATTCATACTGTCTGCCTTTATTCCCATCGCCACCCCACCACACATGGAATAACAACACCCTCCCACCCTCATGTGTGCGAGGTAGTGCTAGGAAAAGACAACAAAGGCCCCATTCATTCACACTCAGTCTCCAGCTGTCATGTAATAATGCACCGAAACCACAGCTCCCTTTCCACATCCAGGCCCCACACAACTTTCCATGGTTTACCCCAGACGCTTCACATGCCCTGTTTCAATCCATTGACAGCACGTCGACTCCGGTATACCACATCGTTCCAATTCACTCTATTCCTTGCACGCCTTTCACCCTCCTGCATGTTCAGGCCCCGATCCCTCAAAATCTTTTTCACTCCATCTTTCCACCTCTAATTGGGTCTCCCACTTCTCCTTGTTCCCTCCACCTCTGACACATATATCCTCTTTGTCAATCTTTCCTCACTCATTCTCTCCATGTGACCAAACCATTTCAAAACACCCTCTTCTGCTCTCTCAACCACGCTCTTTTTATTTCCACACATCTCTCTTACCCTTACATTACTTACTCGATCAAACCACCTCACACCACATATTGTCCTCAGACATCTCATTTCCAGCACATCCCTCCTCCTGCGCATAACTCTATCCATAGCTCACGCCTCGCATCCATACAACATTATTGGAACCACTATTCCTTCAAACATACCCATTTTTGCTTTCCGAGATAATGCCTTGACTTTCAAACATTCTTCAAGGCTCCCAGAATTTTCACCTCCTCCCCCACCCTATGATGCACTTCCGCTTCCATGGTTCCATCCGCTGCCAGATCCACTCCCAGATATCTAAAACACTTCACTTCCTCCAGTTTTTCTTCATTCAAACTTACCTCCCAATTGACTTGACCCTCAACCCTACTGTACCTAATAACCTTGCTCTTATTCACATTTACTCGTAACTTTCTTCTTTCACACACTTTACCAAACTCAGTCACCAGCTTCTGCAGTTTCTCACATGAATCAGCCACCACCGCTGTATCCTTCAAACCTACCCATTTTCCTCACCAAGAGATCATTCACTCTTCCACATATATTTAATCACAGAGTAATGTGTGGAAAAGAAAGGTTGCTATTTGGAGGGCAAAAATGGTATGTTTGCAGTAAAATATTCGTATTTTAAGGCATCACTTGATAATCAAAATATTTTACTTCTAATTTGTATAGTTTTTCACAGCCGCACAGAAATTTCTCGTAATCAGATGTGCTTTTTACAGACTGTTTAAGCATAGAGATGTAAGTTTTTCTATAATTTTGACTAAGATATTTAATCATGTCTTTTGATTTCAGTAATGATCTTCATGATGCAACCCTTCATAAATCCTAACTCAACAGAGTCCTGCACGCCTTTAGGATCATTACTTGTGGATATTGTATTGGCAGTCGCCAGGACAAGATGTTTTTGAGCAATAGCGGTAAATTTTGAATGATGGCTTTTTATTTATTTTCATTTCAACACATTTCCTGCATCAGCAAAGTAGTGCCATGAACAGAAAAATTGGCCTATTCACAAACATCCACTCTAGCTGTCATTGTATAAGCACCAAAACCAGAGCCCCCTATCCACAACCAGGCCCCACAAACCTTTCCATTTTTTCCCATGTTGCTTACATACTCTGGTCCAGCATGAATGCACCCTGTACACCACATCTATCCAGTTAGATGTGATCTCCTTACACATCTAACACCCTCCTGTATGCTCAGGCCTCTCAACCCTCAAAGTATCTTCATTCCCCACCTTTCCACCTTCTTGTTTCTCCCCATTTCATTGTTCTCTGCTTCAGATGTGTCTTCCCCTAATGGTCCATTCTTCCTCATTCATCCTCTCCTGTGTCATAACATTTCAGCAACAACCCATTCAGCTTCTCTTGTGCACAACCTCTGTTTGCTACACACCACTCTGTAAACCTACAGCTGGCAGCGTGCTGCAGGGTACAAAGGCAAAGGGGATTAAAAGTGAGTGTTCAAATTACAGAGGTATAAGTTGTTGAAAATTCCTGGAAATTATATGGGGGGGTATTGATTGAGAGTGTGAAGGGGCATGTACAGAGCATCAGATTGGGGGAAGCGCAGTTGGTTTCAAAAGATGAAGAGGATAGTGTGGAGCAGGTGTTTGAAGAATGTTTGTGAGAGAAATAGAAAAGCAAATGGATTTGTTATGTAGCATATATGGATCTGGAGAAGGCATAGTTCTGTGGAAGGATGTTTAAAAATATGGGGTGGGGGCAAGTTGTTAGAAGCATGAAAAGTTTTTATCGAGGATGTAAGGCATGTGTACATGTAGGAAGAGAGGAAAGTGATTGGTTCTCATGAAATGTAGGTTTGCGGCAGGGGTGGTGTATGTCTCAATGGTTGTTTAATTTTTATGGATGGGGATGTTAGGGAGGTGAATGTGAAAGAGTTTTGGAAAGAGGGGCAAGTATGCAGTCCTGTTGTGGATGAGAGAGCTTGGAAAGAGTTAGTTGTTGTTCGCTGATGATACAGCGCTGGTGGCTGATTCTTGTGAGTTACCTGCAGAACTGGTGACTGGATGTTTGGTAAAGTGTGGTAAGAAGAAAGCTGAAAGTAAAAGTGAATAACAGCAAGTCCATTAGGTACAGTAAGGGGTTGAGGGACAAGTCAATTGGGAGGTAGTTGAAATGGGAGAAAAAGTGGTAGGTTAGTGAAAGTGATTTAGATAACTGGGAGTGGATTTGGCAGCGGATGGAACCATGGAAGTGGAGTAATTCATAGGTGGGGTGAGGGAGAAAAATGGTCTGGGAAGCCTTGAGAATGTGTGGAAGTCGAGAGAACATTTTTCTCGGGAAAGCAAAAATGGGTATGTTTGAAGGAATATTGGTTCCATAACAATGTTTATGGTTGCGAGGCATGGGCTTGTAGTTGTGAGGAGGAGGGTGGTGTGTTGATAATAGGATGTTGTGGACAATATGTGGTGTGAGGTTGATTGATACAGGTACGTAATAATAGGGTAAGAGAGATGTGTGGTAATTAAAAGAGTGTTGGTTGAGAGAGAGAAAGAGGGGTGTATTGAAATGGTTTGGTAACTATGGAGAGATATGAGTGAGGAAAGAATGGACTAAGAGGATTTATGTGTCAGAGGCGGGCGGGATACGAGGAGAAGTGGGAGACCAACTTGGAGGTGGAAAGATGTAAGTGGAAAAGATTTTGAGTGATCGGTGCCTCTGAACATGCAGGAGGGTGATAGGTGTGCAGAATAGAGTGAATTGGAACGATTGTGGTATACGGGGTCGATGTGCTTGTCAGTGGATTGACAAGGGCGTGTTGAAGCGTCCTGGGGTTTAAACCATGGAAAGTTGTGTGATGGGTCTGGGATGTGGAAAGGGAGATGTGGTTTTGGTGCATTATTTTACATGACAGCTAGAGACTGAGTGTGAACGAATGTAGCTTTTGTTGTCTTTTCTAGCACTACCTCGTGCACATGCGGGGAGAGGGGGGGTTCTTATTTCATGTCTGTAGTGGCGGGCGGATTGGTGGCGATGGGAATGAATATGGCAGACAGTATGAATCTTGTACATGTATATATATGTATATGTCTGTGTGTGCATATGTATGTATACGTTGAGATGTATAGGTATGTATATGTGGTGTGTGGACCGTGTTTGTAGTTACATTTGTATGTGGGCTGGATTGGGCCATTCTTTCATCTGTTTCCGTTGCGCTACCTCGCTAACGTGGAGACAGAGCTAAGGAAAAATAAACAAGTACAATACATATAAGTGAATCATAGGGTGGGGGAGGGGCGGAAAAATCCTGGGAGACTTGAAGGATGTTTGGAAGTCGGACATTATCTTTCAGAAAGCAAAAATGTATGTCTGAAGGTATAGTGGTTCCAACAATGTTGTATGGTTGCGAGCGTGGCTATGGATAGAGTTGTGCGCAGAGAGGGTGGATGTGCGGGAAATGAGTTGTTTGAGACAAATGTTGTGTGAGGTGGTTTGATCGAGTAAGTAATGTTAGGGTAAGTGAGATGTGTGGAATAAAAAGAGCGGTGGTTGAGAGAGCCAGAAGGAGAGTGTTTTGAAATGGTTTGGGCACATGGAGAAGAATGAGTGAGGAAGATTGACCAAGAGGGATGATATGTGTGGAGGTGGAGGGAACGAGGAGAAGTGGCGGGAGACCAAATTGGAGGTGGAAAGATGAGTGAAAAAAGATTTTGTGTGATCGGGTCCTGAACCATGCAGGAGGTGAAAGGAGGGCAAGGAATAGAGTGAATTGGATCGATGTGGTATACCTGGGGTTGACGTGCTGTCCGTGGATTGAATAAGGGCTTGTGAAGCATCTGGGTTAAAACCATGGAAGCTGTGTAGGTTATGTATATTTTATAATATATTTTTTTTTTTTTTTTTTTTTTGCTTTGTCGCTGTCACCCGCGTTTTGCGATTAGGTAGCGCAAGGAAACAGACGAAAGAAATGGCCCAACCACCCCCATTACACATGTATATACATACGTCCACACACGCAAATATACATACCTACACAGCTTTCCATGGTTTACCCCAGACGCTTCACATGCCTTGATTCAATCCACTGACAGCACGTCAACCCCGGTATACCACATCGCTCCAATTCACTCTATTCCTTGCCCTCCTTTCACCCTCCTGCATGTTCAGGCCCCGATCACACAAAATCTTTTTCACTCCATCTTTCCACCTCCAATTTGGTCTCCCTCTTCTCCTCGTTCCCTCCACCTCCGACACATATATCCTCTTGGTCAATCTTTCCTCACTCATTCTCTCCATGTGCCCAAACCATTTCAAAACACCCTCTTCTGCTCTCTCAACCACGCTCTTTTTATTTCCACACATCTCTCTTACCCTTACGTTACTTACTCGATCAAACCACCTCACACCACACATTGTCCTCAAACATCTCATTTCCAGCACATCCATCCTCCTGCGCACAACTCTATCCATAGCCCACGCCTCGCAACCATACAACATTGTTGGAACCACTATTCCTTCAAACATACCCATTTTTGCTTTCCGAGATAATGTTCTCGACTTCCACACATTCTTCAAGGCTCCCAGAATTTTCGCCCCCTCCCCCACCCTATGATCCACTTCCGCTTCCATGGTTCCATCCGCTGCCAGATCCACTCCCAGATATCTAAAACACTTCACTTCCTCCAGTTTTTCTCCATTCAAACTCACCTCCCAATTGACTTGACCCTCAACCCTACTGTACCTAATAACCTTGCTCTTATTCACATTTACTCTTAACTTTCTTCTTTCACACACTTTACCAAACTCAGTCACCAGCTTCTGCAGTTTCTCACATGAATCAGCCACCAGCGCTGTATCATCAGCGAACAACAACTGACTCACTTCCCAAGCTCTCTCATCCCCAACAGACTTCATACTTGCCCCTCTTTCCAAAACTCTTGCATTTACCTCCCTAACAACCCCATCCATAAACAAATTAAACAACCATGGAGACATCACACACCCCTGCCGCAAACCTACATTCACTGAGAAACCAATCACTTTCCTCTCTTCCTACACGTACACATGCCTTACATCCTCGATAAAAACTTTTCACTGCTTCTAACAACTTGCCTCCCACACCATATATTCTTAATACCTTCCACAGAGCATCTCTATCAACTCTATCATATGCCTTCTCCAGATCCATAAATGCTACATACAAATCCATTTGCTTTTCTAAGTATTTCTCACATACATTCTTCAAAGCAAACACCTGATCCACACATCCTCTACCACTTCTGAAACCACACTGCTCTTCCCCAATCTGATGCTCTGTACATGCCTTCACCCTCTCAATCAATACCCTCCCATATAATTTACCAGGAATACTCAACAAACTTATACCTCTGTAATTTGAGCACTCACTCTTATCCCCTTTGCCTTTGTACAATGGCACTATGCACGCATTCCGCCAATCCTCAGGCACCTCACCATGAGTCATACATACATTAAATAAATTACCAACCAGTCAACAATACATTTACCACCTTTTTTAATAAATTTCACTGCAATCCATCCAAACCTGCTGCCTTGCCGGCTTTATTCTTCCGCAATGCTTTTACTAACCTCTACTCTGTTTCCAAATCATTTTCCCTTAAACCCTCTCACTTTGCAACACCACCTCGGACCAAAACCCCTATATCTGCTCTCTATCATCAATACACATTCACAAAAACTTCAAAAATTACTCAACTCCATCTCCTTCTCACACCACAACTACTTGCTTAGCACCTCCCCATTTGCGCCCTTCACTGATGTTCCTTTTGCTCCTTGTCTTACGCCCTTTATTTGACCTCCTTCCAGAACATCTTTTTATTCTCCCTTAAAATTTATTGATACTCTCTCCCGCAACTCTCATTTGCCCTTTTTTTCACTCTGTGCACCTTTCTCTTGAACCTCCTGTCTCTTTCCTTTTATGCATCTCCCACTCAATTTCATTTTTTTCCCTGCAAAAATCAATCCAAATGCCTTATTTTCTCTTTCACTAATTACTCTATTTCTTCATCCCACCACTCACAACCCTTTTAATCAACCCACTCCCACTCTTCTCATGCCACAAGCATCTTTTGCGCAATCCATCACTTGATTCCCTAAATACATCCCCCATTCTCCCCCACTCTCCTTACTTCCATTGTTCTCACCTTTTTCCATTCTGTACTAGTCTCTCCTGGTACTTCCTCACACAAGTCTCCTTCCCAAAGCCCACTTACTCTTCACCACCCTCTGTCACCCCACATTCACTCTTTTTTTCTGAAAAACCCAATACAAATCTTCACCTTAGCCTCCACAAGATAATGATCAGACATCTCCTCCAGTTGGACTCTCTGCACATTAACATCCAAAGTTCTCTCTTTCGCGCGCCTGTCAAATTAACCGTAATCAATAACACTCTCTGGCCATCTCTCCTACTACATATGTATTATTATGTTTATCTCGCTTTTTAACCAGGTATTCCCTTTCATCAGTCCTTTTTCAGCACATAAAATCTTCAAAGTCTTCACCATATCCATTTACAACACGAACACCCCATGTATACAATTATTCCCTCAACTGCCACATTACTCACCTTGCATTCAAATCACCCATCACTATATCCCGGGTCTCGTGCATCAAAACCACTAACACCTCTCATTCAGACTGCGTCCAAAACCACTTGCCTCTCATGATCTGTCTTCTTCATTGCCCATGGTGCATATGCACCAATAATCACCCATTCTCTCTCCATCAACTATCTGTTTTTACCCATATTAATCGTAGGAAATTTACTTTCTTACATTCTATCACATACTCCCACAACTCCTGTTTCAGGAGTATTGCTACTCTTCCATTTGATCTTGTACTTTCTCACTAACCCCTGACTTTACTCCCAAAGCATTCCCAAACCACTCATCCCCTTCACCCTGGTGCTTCGTTTCACTCAGAGCCAAAATGGAACCATGGAAGGAAGTAAATCATAGGGTGGGGGAGGGAGCAAAAGTTCTGGGAGCCTTGAAGAATGTGTGGAAGTCGAGAACATTATCTCGGAAAGCAAAAATGGGTATGTTTGAAGGAATATTGGTTCCAACAATGTTATATGGTTGCGAGGCATGGGCTGTAGTTGTGCGGAGGAGGGTGGATGTGCTGGAAAATAAGATGTTTGAGGACAATATGTGGTGTGAGGTGGTTTGATCAGGTACGTAATAATAGGGTAAGAGAGATGTGTGGTAATTAAAAGAGTGTGGTTGAGAGAGCAGAAGAGGGTGTTTTGAAATGGTTTGGTCACATGGAGAGAATGAGTGAGGAAAGATTGACTAAGAGGATATATGTGTCAGAGGCGGGGGGAACGAGGAGAAGTGGGAGACCAAATTGGAGGTGGAAAGATGGAGTGAAAAAGATTTTGAGTGATCGGTGCCTGAACATGCAGGAGGGTGAAAGGTGTGCAAGGAATAGAGTGAATTGGAACGATGTGGTATACCGGGGTCGATGTGCTGTCAGTGGATTGAACCAGGGCGTGTGAAGCGTCTGGGGTAAACCATGGAAAGTTGTGTGGGGCCTGGATGTGGAAAGGGAGCTGTGGTTTTGGTGCATTATTACATGACAGCTAGAGACTGAGTGTGAACGAATGTAGCATTTGTTGTCTTATCCTAGCACTACCTCGTGCACATGCGGGGAGAGGGGGTTCTTATTTCATGTGTGGCGGGGTGGCGATGGGAATGAATAAAGGCAGACAGTATGAATCATGTACATGTATATAATATGTATATGTCTGTGTGTGCATATGTATGTATACGTTGAGATGTATAGGTATGTATATGTGCGTGTGTGGACGTGTATGTATATACATATGTATGTGGGTGGATTGGGCCATTCTTTCATCTGTTTCCTTGCGCTACCTCGCTAACGTGGGAGACAGCAGCTAAGAAAAAATAAACAAGTAAATACATATAAGTGAATCATAGGGTGGGGGAGGGGGCGAAAATCCTGGGAGACTTGAAGGATGTTTGGAAGTCGAGAACATTATCTCAGAAAGCAAAAATGGGTATGTCTGAAGGAATAGTGGTTCCAACAATGTTGTATGGTTGCGAGGCGTGGGCTATGGATAGAGTTGTGCGCAGGAGGGTGGATGTGCTGGAAATGAGATGTTTGAGGACAATATGTTGTGTGAGGTGGTTTGATCGAGTAAGTAATGTAAGGGTAAGAGAGATGTGTGGAAATAAAAAGAGCGTGGTTGAGAGAGCAGAAGAGAGTGTTTTGAAATGGTTTGGGCACATGGAGAGAATGAGTGAGGAAAGATTGACCAAGAGGATATATGTGTCGGAGGTGGAGGGAACGAGGAGAAGTGGGAGACCAAATTGGAGGTGGAAAGATGGAGTGAAAAAGATTTTGTGTGATCGGGGCCTGAACATGCAGGAGGGTGAAAGGAGGGCAAGGAATAGAGTGAATTGGAGCGATGTGGTATACCGGGGTTGACGTGCTGTCAGTGGATTGAATCAAGGCATGTGAAGCGTCTGGGGTAAACCATGGAAAGCTGTGTAGGTATGTATATTTGCGTGTGTGGACGTATGTATATACATGTGTATGGGGGTGGGTTGGGCCATTTCTTTCGTCTGTTTCCTTGCGCTACCTCGCAAACGCGGGAGACAGCGACAAAGCAAAAAAAAAAAAAAAAATATATATAAAATATACATAACCTACACAGCTTTCCATGGTTTAACCCAGATGCTTCACATGCCCTGATTCAATCCACTGACAGCACGTCAACCCCGGTATACCACATCGATCCAATTCACTCTATTCCTTGCCCTCCTTTCACCCTCCTGCATGTTCAGGCCCCGATCACACAAAATCTTTTTCACTCCATCTTTCCACCTCCAATTTGGTCTCCCTCTTCTCCTCGTTCCCTCCACCTCCGACACATATATCCTCTTGGTCAATCTTTCCTCACTCATTCTCTCCATGTGTCCGAACCATTTCAAAACACCCTCTTCTGCTCTCTCAACCACGCTCTTTTTATTTCCACACATCTCTCTTACCCTTACGTTACTTACTCGATCAAACCACCTCACACCACACATTGTCCTCAAACATCTCATTTCCAGCACATCCATCCTCCTGCGCACAACTCTATCCATAGCCCACGCCTCGCAACCATACAACATTGTTGGAACCCCTATTCCTTCAAACATACCCATTTTTGCTTTCCGAGATAATGTTCTCGACTTCCACACATTCTTCAAGGCTCCCAGAATTTTCGCCCCCTCCCCCACCCTATGATCCACTTCTGCTTCCATGTTTCCATCCGCTGCCAGATCCACTCCCAGATATCTAAAACACTTCACTTCCTCCAGTTTTTCTCCATTCAAACTCACCTCCCAATTGACTTGACCCTCAACCCTACTGTACCTAATAACCTTGCTCTTATTCACATTTACTCTTAACTTTCTTCTTTCACACACTTTACCAAACTCAGTCACCAGCTTCTGCAGTTTCTCACATGAATCAGCCACCAGCGCTGTATCATCAGCGAACAACAACTGACTCACTTCCCAAGCTCTCTCATCCCCAACAGACTTCATACTTGCCCCTCTTTCCAAAACTCTTGCATTTACTTCCCTAACCACCCCATCCATAAACAAATTAAACAACCATGGAGACATCACACACCCCTGCCGCAAACCTACATTCACTGAGAACCAATCACTTTCCTCTCTTCCTACACATACACATGCCTTACATCCTCGATAAAAACTTTTCACTGCTTCTAACAACTTGCCTCCCACACCATATATTCTTAATACCTTCCACAGAGCATCTCTATCAAGTCTATCATATGCCTTCTCCAGATCCATAAATGCTACATACAAATCCATTTGCTTTTTTAAGTATTTCTCACATACATTCTTCAAAGCAAACACTTGATCCACACATCCTCTACCACTTCTGAAACCACACTGCTCTTCCCCAATATGCTGCTCTGTACATGCCTTCACCCTCTCAATCAATATCCTCCCATATAATTTACCAGGAATACTCAACAAACTTATACCTCTGTAATTTGAGCACTCACTCTTATCCCCTTTGCCTTTGTACAATGGCACTATGCACGCATTCCGCCAATCCTCAGGCACCTCACCATGAGTCATACATACATTAAATAACCTTACCAACCAGTCAACAATACAGTCACCCCCTTTTTTAATAAATTCCACTGCAATACCATCCAAACCTGCTGCCTTGCCGGCTTTCATCTTCCGCAAAGCTTTTACTACCTCTTCTCTGTTTACCAAATCATTTTCCCTAACCCTCTCACTTTGCACACCACCTCGACCAAAACACCCTATATCTGCCACTCTATCATCAAACACATTCAACAAAACTTCAAAATACTCACTCCATCTCCTTCTCACACCACCACTACTTGCTATCACCTCCCCATTTGCGCCCTTCACTGAAGTTCCCATTTGCTCCCTTGTCTTACGCCCTTTATTTACCTCCTTCCAGAACATCTTTTTATTCTCCCTAAAATTTAATGATACTCTCTCACCGCAACTCTCATTTGCCCTTTTTTTCACCTCTTGCACCTTTCTCTTGACCTCCTGTCTCTTTCTTTTATACATCTCCCACTCAATTTCATTTTTTCCCTGCAAAAATCATCCAAATGCCTCTCTTTTCTCTTTCACTAATACTCTTACTTCTTCATCCCACCACTCACAACCCTTTCTAATCAACCCACCTCCCACTCTTCTCATGCCACAAGCATCTTTTGCGCAATCCATCACTGATTCCCTAAATACATCCCATTCCTCCCCCACTCTCCTTACTTCCATTGTTCTCACCTTTTTCCATTCTGTACTCAGTCTCTCCTGGTACTTCCTCACACAAGTCTCCTTCCCAAGCTCACTTACTCTCACCACCCTCTTCACCCCAACATTCACTCTTCTTTTCTGAAAACCCATACAAATCTTCACCTTTGCCTCCACAAGATAATGATCAGACATCCCTCCAGTTGGACCTCTCAGCACATTAACATCCAAAAGTCTCTCTTTCGCGCGCCTGTCAATTAACACGTAATCCAATAACACTCTCTGGCCATCTCTCCTACTTACATAAGTATACTTATGTATATCTCGCTTTTTAAACCAGGTATTCCCAATCATCAGTCCTTTTTCAGCACATAAATCTACAAGCTCTTCACCATTTCCATTTACAACACTGAACACCCCATGTATACCAATTATTCCCTCAACTGCCACATTACTCACCTTTGCATTCAAATCACCCATCACTATAACCCGGTCTCGTGCATCAAAACCACTAACACACTCATTCAGCTGCTCCCAAAACACTTGCCTCTCATGATCTTTCTTCTCATGCCCAGGTGCATATGCACCAATAATCACCCATCTCTCTCCATCAACTTTCAGTTTTACCCATATTAATCGAGAATTTACTTTCTTACATTCTATCACATACTCCCACAACTCCTGTTTCAGGAGTATTGCTACTCCTTCCCTTGCTCTTGTCTTCTCACTAACCCCTGACTTTACTCCCAAGACATTCCCAAACCACTCTTCCCCTTTACCCTTGAGCTTCGTTTCACTCAGAGCCAAAACATCCAGGTTCCTTTCCTCAAACATACTACCTATCTCTCCTTTTTTCACATCTTGGTTACATCCACACACATTTAGGTACCCCAATCTGAGCCTTCGAGGAGGATGAGCACTCCCCGCGTGACTCCTTCTTCTGTTTCCCATTTTAGAAAGTTAAAAAAAAAATACAAGGAGGGGAGGATTTCTGGCCCCCCGCTCCTGTCCCCTCTAGTCGCTTTCTACGACACACGAGGAATGCGTGGGAAGTATTCTTTCACCCCTATCCCCAGGGATAATATATATATATATATATATATCTTTTTTTTCTTTCAAACTATTCGCCATTTCCCGCATTAGCGAGGTAGCGTAAAGAACAGATGACTGGGCCTTTGAGGGACTACCCTTACCTGGCCCAATTCTCTGTTCCTTCTTTTGGAAAAATTAAAAAAGAAAAAAAAAAAAAAAATGAGAGGAGAGGATTTCCAGCCCCCCGCTCCCTCCCCTTTTAGTCGCCTTCTACGACACGCAGGGAATACGTGGGAAGTATTCTTGCTCTCCTATCCCCAGGGATATATATATATATATATATATATATATATATATATATATATATATATATATATATATATATATATTATCCATGGAACCATGGAAGCGGAAGTGGATCATAGGGTGGGGGAGGGGGCGAAAATTCTGGGAGCCTTGAAGAATGTGTGGAAGTCGAGAACATTATCTCGGAAAGCAAAAATGGGTATGTTTGAAGGAATAGTGGTTCCAACAATGTTGTATGGTTGCAAGGCGTGGACTATGGATAGAGTTGTGCGCAGGAGGATGGATGTGCTGGAAATGAGATGTTTGAGGACAATGTGTGGTGTGAGGTGGTTTGATTGAGTAAGTAACGTAAGGGTAAGAGAGATGTGTGGAAATAAAAAGAGCGTGGTTGAGAGAGCAGAAGAGGGTGTTTTGAAATGGTTTGGTCACATGGAGAGAATGAGTGAGGAAAGATTGACCAAGAGGATATATGTGTCGGAGGTGGAGGGAACGAGGAGAAGAGGGAGACCAAATTGGAGGTGGAAAGATGGAGTGAAAAAGATTTTGTGTGATCGGGGCCTGAACATGCAGGAGGGTGAAAGGAGGGCAAAGAATAGGGTGAATTGGAGCGATGTGGTATACCGGGGTTGACGTGCTGTCAGTGGATTGAATCAAGGCATGTGTATGGGGGTGGGTTGGGCCATTTCTTTCGTCTGTTTCCTTGCGCTACCTCGCAAACGCGGGAGACAGCGACAAAAAAAAAAGAAAAAATAGCGAATAGTATGAAAAAAAATATATATATATATATATATATATATATATATATATATATATATATATATATATATATATATATTCTCTTGACCTGTTTCTTTCTTTTATACATCTCCCACTTAATTGCATTTTTTCGTAGCAAAAATCGTCCAAATGCCTCTCTCTTCTCTTTCACTAATAATCTTACTTCTTCATCCCATCACTCACTACTCTTTCTACCTTTTTTATACCTTTTTTTCTCTTGGTGAATTATATAAATTTTTCTTTATTATATTCTACACATTTCTTTTAAGTAGGTTCATGACTGATTAATCACTTAGAGTAATACTTGTAGATTTTTTATTATATTTTGCTTTGTCACTGTCTCCCGCTTTAGCGAGGTAGCACAAGGAAACAGATGAAAGAATGGCCCAACCCACCGACATACACATGTATATACATACACGTCCACACACGCAAATATACATACCTATACATCTCAGTGTACACATATATATATACACACAGACATATACATATATACACATGTACATAATTCATACTGTCTGCCTTTATTCCCATCGCCACCCCACCACACATGGAATAACAACACCCTCCCACCCTCATGTGTGCGAGGTAGTGCTAGGAAAAGACAACAAAGGCCCCATTCATTCACACTCAGTCTCCAGCTGTCATGTAATAATGCACCGAAACCACAGCTCCCTTTCCACATCCAGGCCCCACACAACTTTCCATGGTTTACCCCAGACGCTTCACATGCCCTGTTTCAATCCATTGACAGCACGTCGACTCCGGTATACCACATCGTTCCAATTCACTCTATTCCTTGCACGCCTTTCACCCTCCTGCATGTTCAGGCCCCGATCCCTCAAAATCTTTTTCACTCCATCTTTCCACCTCTAATTGGGTCTCCCACTTCTCCTTGTTCCCTCCACCTCTGACACATATATCCTCTTTGTCAATCTTTCCTCACTCATTCTCTCCATGTGACCAAACCATTTCAAAACACCCTCTTCTGCTCTCTCAACCACGCTCTTTTTATTTCCACACATCTCTCTTACCCTTACATTACTTACTCGATCAAACCACCTCACACCACATATTGTCCTCAGACATCTCATTTCCAGCACATCCCTCCTCCTGCGCATAACTCTATCCATAGCTCACGCCTCGCAACCATACAACATTATTGGAACCACTATTCCTTCAAACATACCCATTTTTGCTTTCCGAGATAATGCCTTGACTTTCAAACATTCTTCAAGGCTCCCAGAATTTTCACCTCCTCCCCCACCCTATGATGCACTTCCGCTTCCATGGTTCCATCCGCTGCCAGATCCACTCCCAGATATCTAAAACACTTCACTTCCTCCAGTTTTTCTTCATTCAAACTTACCTCCCAATTGACTTGACCCTCAACCCTACTGTACCTAATAACCTTGCTCTTATTCACATTTACTCGTAACTTTCTTCTTTCACACACTTTACCAAACTCAGTCACCAGCTTCTGCAGTTTCTCACATGAATCAGCCACCACCGCTGTATCATCAGCGAACAACAACTGACTCACTCCCCAAGCTCTCTCATCCACAACAGACTGCATACTTACCCCTCTTTGCAAAACTCTTGCATTCACCTCCCTAACAATCCCATCTATAAACAAATTAAACAACCATGGAGACATCACACAACCCTGCCGCAAACCTACATTCACTGAGAACCAATAACTTTCCTCTCTTCCTACACGTACACATGCCTTACATCCTCGATAAAACCTTTTCACTGCTTCTAACAACTTGCCTCCCACACCATATATTCTTAGTACCTTCAACAAACTTATACCTCTGTAATTTGAGCACTCACTTTTATCCCCTTTGCCTTTGTATAATGGCACTATGCAAGCATTCCGCCAATCCTCAGGCACCTCACCATGAATCATACATACATTGAATAGCCTTACCAACCAGTCAACAATACAGTCACCCCCTTTTTTAATAAATTCCACTGCAATACCATCCAAACCTGCTGCCTTGCCAGCTTTCATCTTTCGCAAAGTTTTTACTACCTCTTCTCTGTTTGCCAAATTATTTTCCCTAACCCTCTCACTGCACACCACCTCGACCAAAACACCCTATATCTGCCACTCTTATCATCAAACACATTCAACAAACCTTCAAAATACTCACTCCATCTCCTTCTCACATCAACACTACTTATCACCTCCCCATTAGCCCCCTTCACTGAAGTTCCCATTTGCTCCCTTGTCTTACGCACTTTATTTACCTCCTTCCAAAGCATCTTTTTATTCTCCCTAAAATTTAATGATACCTTCTCACCCCAACTCGCATTTGCCCTCTTTTTCACCTCTTGCACCTTTCTCTTGACCTCCTGCCTCTTTCTTTTATACATCTCCCACTCATTTGCATTTTTTCCTTGCAAAAATCGTCCAAATGCCTCTCTCTTCTCTTTCACTAATATTCTTACTTCTTCATCCCACCACTCACTACCCTTTCTAATCAACCCACCTCCCACGCTTCTCATGCCACAAGCATCTTTTGCGCAAGCCATCACTGCTTCCCTAAATACATCCCATTCCTCCCCCACTCCCCTTACCTCCTTTGTTCTCACCTTTTTCCATTCTGTACTCAGTCTCTCCTGGTACTTCCTCACACAAGTCTCCTTCCCAAGCTCACTTACTCTCACCACTATCTTCACCCCAACATTCTCTCTTCTTTTTTGAAAACCCCTACAAATCTTCACCTTCGCCTCCACAAGATAATGATCAGACATCCCTCCAGTTGCACCTCTCAACACATTAACATCCAAAAGTCTCTCTTTCGTGCGCCTATCAATTAACACGTAATCCAATAACGCTCTCTGGCCATCTCTCCTACTTACATACGTATACTTATGTATATCTCTCTTTTTAAACCAGGTGTTCCCAATCACCAGTCCTTTTTCAGCACATAAATCTACAAGCTCTTCACCATTTCCATTTACAACACTGAACACCCCATGTATACCAATTATTCCCTCAACTGCCACATTACTCACCTTTGCATTCAAATCACCCATCACTATAACCCAGTCTTGTGCATCAAAACCACTAACGCACTGAATCAGCTGCTCCCAAAACGCTTGTCTCTCATGGTCTTTCTTCTCATGCCCAGGTGCATATGCACCAATAATCACCCATCTCTCTCCATTAACTTTCAGTTTTACCCATATAAATCTAGAATTTACTGTCTTACACTCTATCACATACTCCCACAACTCCTGTTTCAGGAGTAGTGCTACTCCTTCCCTTGCTCTTGTCCTCCCACTAACCCCTGACTTTACTCCCAAGACATTCCCAAACCACTCTTCCCCTTTACCCTTGAGCTTCGTTTCACTCAGAGCCAAAACATCCAGGTTCCTTTCCTCAAACATACTACCTATCTCTCCTTTTTTCTCATCTTGGTTACATCCACACATATTTAGACAGCCCAGTCTGAGCCTTCAATGAGGATGAGCACTCCCCGCGTGACTCCTTCTTCTGTTTCCCCTTTTAGAATGTTAAGATATAAGGAGGGGAGGGTTTCTGGCCCCCCCGCTCCTGTCCCCTTTAGTCGCCTTCTACGACATGTGAGGAAATACTCGTAACAAAGATATGGGTGGTACAGCAGTGTACTGTTTAGAAATTTCCTCATTAGGGAAGCAATTGGTCAGTAATCTTACAACTCAAAATATGTCTTATTCAGGTAATGATATGGTAAATTGTATTTCTTTTATGAATATTTTTTTACATATTTTTTTCAGTATGTTCTTACCAAAAAGAATATAGAAAAAACCTTACTTATCCTATCTAAAAGTACCACAGAAATGGGGTTGTGATAAGTAGACAGATTACTTGTATTTTATTTTTTGTGGGTGTTGTTTATTGTTTTCACTTCTTGGATAACATTTTGGGCATTATTTGGTACATTATTTCCATTACTTATGTAACACTTCGAGTAATTTTTTTCCTTTTTTTCCCCCACTTTGGTCCCTAATCTCATATACACACTTGGAAATGGATGTCACAATATAACGTGATTTGTTGCTGCATAAACTTATTTGGTACTTGTCTCGTAATATATCCCAACCCTACTGTATGGGAATTCTCATCATATTTCAGCAGTTTTAGAATCATTCACAATCCAAGCAGTGATTATTTACGTAACTTCAGTTTTTTAATATGAATTTAGGCAATGAGATATGTACCAGAAATAGAACTTTGATCCATGTTTGAAGCAAATGTATTTTCCTTCATTTACCATTTCTTTCTTTCTTCTGTGTTTTCCTTTATGAGGTAACCTTCCAAACCATCAGTATAAATTCCCTTTGAGAAACCAAGATACCCATTAGTAATTTACAATTGCAGGATGGTAGTTTTGTGTGTCTGAAAAATGTTCAGTGTGCAGAGAACAACATGCATCAACTGGGAGACTTCCCAAATCCCATGTTTGATTTGTCAGTTAAGATTACAACAGGCAATGTAATAAAGCTCCTTCATTCACACGGAGAAGCTCAGAAGATCTTAAGGTAAGAAAAACTTGCATGTGTTAGAAATTTAGAGTATTTCATTTATGTCTAATAAGCTTTTCTTCTATCTATTTGTATATCTGACACCTATTCCCAACTGGAACTTCCTCACGGGGATGGCCACAGCAATAGGGTTTCCGTAATTAGTGGACTCCAGTGCCACTTCTTAAGCTTTGATGCCTCACCGTTAACAGGCCACTGGCAGAGGGCAAGTCTAGCAAAATGTTTGCAGAGGCTCCTACCGAACTTTCCTACTGACTACTTCTACCTAATGTTAGTACCCACTGTGACTACCAAATGTTTCTATCCATTGCTCCTGCCTAAATAGTCCTACCTTTAACTTCTTTCTGTTGCTCCTAACATTTTGCCAAAAGGCAGGGTTGGCGTATACTGCTCACCATTGGAAAATCTAGAGCTACTAAGAATGAGCTGTGCAAGTTAAGTATTGTCAGGTGTTATGTATAAGGAGAAATTACATGTTTGTGGACAGAATGTCAGTAGTCCACATGTGGGTGAGGCAGAAAGAAATGACAGCTACCTGGGTCCGAGGAGTGCATTTTTACAACTACTGAAGTGCTGGCTCATGATACATGGATTACTAACCCTTCCAATAACCAGGTGTGTAGTACTGGTATTACACCTCTCAGGTCATTTGCTGCCTACAAACTCCCAACTACTTCTTCTACCTTACATAAGCTTTATGTCGGCATATATGTAAGGTTCCCTTATGTTCCTGTTGTCTTGGTAATTTTATTGTAGAACATTGTCTTACTCCAGTTAGGATGTTATTCTCACTTTTCTGTCTTTTCTCATTGTTTTTGCTGTCGTTTGCTTTGTTCATTTTTACTCTTATTTTTTCACTCCAGGGTTGATTCATCCCACTAGCTACCAAGAGATGTATTTGATCTTTGAGAGCTAGAAACCTCTTAACATTTCTATTGAGGTAAATACCTTTCATCCTGTGCTGCGTGTTCAGCAGTAACAACCTTGCCTTAATCTGGGTCTGCTCCCTAACCAAGCAACAACGTCCAGGAAACGATGATGGCATATCCCTGTTGGTGATAGTACCAGTCTGCCTGGTGTTGTAGTGATCACAAGATATGTCTAATGTATCTAGATATTTGGGTTGGTATTTGCAAGCTTCTTCCATCATATCATAGATAAGTATCCCAGTCTGATTTAGCTAGGATGTGATATGTTAAGTATTTTATATATTATACGTTATCCCGCGTTTGCGAGGTAGCGCAAGGAAACAGACGAAAGAAATGGCCCAACCCACCCCCATACACATGTATATACATACACGTCCACACACGCAAATATACATACCTATACATCTCAATGTACACATATATATACACACACAGACACATACATATATACCCATGCACACAATTCACACTGTCTGCCTTTATTCATTCCCATTACCACCTCACCACACATGGAATACCATCCCCCTCCCCCCTCATGTGTGCGAGGTAGCGCTCGGAAAAGACAACAAAGGCCCCATTCGTTCACACTCAGTCTCTAGCTGTCATGCGATAATGCCCGAAACCACAGCTCCCTTTCCACATCCAGGCCCCACACAACATTCCATGGTTTACCCCAGACGCTTCACATGCCCTGATTCAATCCACTGACAGCATGTCAACCCCGGTATACCACATCGATCCAATTCACTCTATTCCTTGCCCGCCTTTCACCCTCCTGCATGTTCAGGCCCCGATCACTCAAGATCTTTTTCACTCCATCTTTCCACCTCCAATTTGGTCTCCCACTTCTCCTTGTTCCCTCCACCTCTGACACATATATCCTCTTTGTCAATCTTTCCTCACTCATTCTATCCATGTGACCAAACCCTCTTCTCCTCTCTCAACCACACTCTTTTTATTACCACACATCTCTCTTACCCTATTATTACTTACTTGATAAAACCACCTCACACCACATATTGTCCTCAAACATCTCATTTCCAGCACATCCACCCTCCTGTGCACAACTCTATCCATAGCCCACGCCTCGCAACCATATAACATTGTTGGAACCACTATTCCTTCAAACACACCCATTTTTGCTTTCCGAGATAATGTTCTCGACTTCCACACATTCTTCAAGGCTCCCAGAATTTTCGCCCCCTCCCCCACCCTATGATTCACTTCCGCTTCCATGGTTCCATCCGCTGCCAAATCCACTCCCAGATATCTAAAACACTTCACTTCCTCCAGTTTTTCTCCATTCAAACTTACCTCCCAATTGACTTGTCCTTCAACCCTACTGTACCTAATGACCGTGCTCTTATTCGCATCTACTTTCAACTTTCTTTTTTCACACACTTTACCGATCTCAGTCACCAACCTTTTTTCTGTTTCTCACCCAAATCAGCCACCAGTGCTGTATCATCAGTGAACAACAACTGACTCACTTCCCAAGCCCTCTCATCCACAACAGACTGCTTACTTGCCCCTCTCTCCAAAATCTTGCATTCACCTCCCTAACCACCCCATCCATAATTACTGTTCCCCACTTCCTGTTGCTTCCCTGCCCCACTGGAAAACAGCAACACTATCCCTTGCTTCAGCGAGGTAGCACCAGGAAAACATCATTCTTTCCAAAGTTATAATATGTTTAGGCCTGTATGATCTTGATGTAATAAGCTGGTAGTACAAGAATATTAGAAATAAACCACCTGAGCTAGAGTTTGTGTGTGGTTTCACTTTCTCGTGGATTCTCCCATTAAATCTTTTTATATATTACAATATTAGGTAGAAGTATATAGTGGAACATAAGGCAGGAGCCTGTGAAAACACTGTACTAGAGTTGCCCTCTGCTAATGGCCCATTAAAGGTGAGGCACAAAAGGCTGAGAAGCAGCTCTGGAGTTCACCAATTATGTACACACTTTTGCCATGGCCACTCCCTTAAAGGAGTTCCTAAAGGGAACAGGCATCAGAGATATAGATAGATATGTAATGCACTGCTGAATTTTTTCACAATTCATTATGTTTTCCCAATGCTGCATGGATTTGTTTATTTCAATGCAACTAAAATATTGAATTACTGAAATTTGAGGATTTCTAAATCAAGAATTAGAGAGGTTGTATTGCATCTTTAATGTTGATTGCTTTTGAAACTGTTAAATGGTGTAAATGTGCATTAAATTGATTGATCTTTCTTTTCTTATTATAGAAGAACAAGTTCATCAACAAAAGAGATTAAACGTGGTAATGAATCAGTTGTTGGGCACTCCAGAGAACATACTGCAGCCAATCATGCTGTTAGTCTTTCAAGGTAAGATGACATAATTTACCAGTTTACATCACTGTAGTCATAGCAAATGTTTGCCTTTCCTTATATTCAGAGTAGGGTGATACAAGCCAATTTCCCCCAAACTGCACACTTTTAGATTATGTTAGTACATTCAAGGCCTTCACATGCAAAATCTTCCCCAGACAGCATTACGACAAATCATTTTCACGCATTCAAGTGTCAGAGACCTTGCAGTAGTCAAAGATACACTGTTGAATGTTGTTGAATGGTTAGGTGGTTACATGCATGAAATAGTTCTTAGTAGAAGGGAAGTAAGTGCAGGGAAGTAGATGATAGAGAATCATGAATAAGAAGTATTAAAGGGTATTGAAATGGAAACTAGCTTGGACAATATGTGTAATTCTTTAACACATGGCTTATTAATTGCTGCTATTAATGGTAGGTAACCAGAAGCATTGTGTTGATTATGGTTATGTTGAATATCATGAACACAGAAAAAGATATAAGCAGTATGTATACTAGTAGATAAGAGCTAAGTCTTTTTCATGATCTGCAGGCCCTCTCAACCAAAGCCCAGTCCAAATAGAATTGAAAGTCAGCCTATCAGCTTGCAACGAATGTCTTACTCTCGGAACATAGCCTCTCCATCACTTAGACAGCATATCACAATTCCCAGGTGAGACTGCTTTTGTGTATAGCAAGAAATTGGTAGTTAAGACTGAAGTGAAATTTAAGAGTGATTTTAGTATTATCCTTTGCTAGGTGTGAGAAGTGAATGGATGTAATTAATAGGGAAGTGATCTAATTACACCCTGTTTATTTGTTGTTGTAAGTTGTGTGGATTTTGAATTGAATCGTATTAGCTTTCTAAAATGGGAAACAGAAGAAGGAGTCACGCGTGGAGTGCTCATCCTCCTTGAAGGCTCAAACTGGGGTGTCTAAATGTGTGTGGATGTAACCAAGATGTGAAAAAAGGAGAGATAGGTAGTATGTTTGAGGAAAGGAACCTGGATGTTTTGGCTCTGAGTGAAACGAAGCTCAAGGGTAAAGGGGAAGAGTGGTTTGGGAATGTCTTGGGAGTAAAGTCAGGGGTTAGTGAGAGGACAAGAGCAAGGGAAGGAGTAGCAATACTCCTGAAACAGGAGTTGTGGGAGTATGTGATAGAATGTAAGAAAGTAAATTCTAGATTAATATGGGTAAAACTGAAAGTTGATGGAGAGAGATGGGTGATTATTGGTGCATATGCACCTGGGCATGAGAAGAAAGATCATGAGAGGCAAGTGTTTTGAGAGCAGCTGAATGAGTGTGTTAGTGGTTTTGATGCACGAGACCGGGTTATAGTGATGGGTGATTTGAATGCAAAGGTGAGTAATGTGGTAGTTGAGGGAATAATTGGTATACATGGGGTGTTCAGTGTTGTAAATGGAAATGGTGAAGAGCTTGTAGATTTATGTGCTGAAAAAGGACTGGTGATTGGGAATACCTGGTTTAAAAAGCGAGATATACATAAGTATACATATGTAAGTAGGAGAGATGGCCAGAGAGCGTTATTGGATTACGTGTTAATTGACAGGCGTGCGAAAGAGAGACTTTTGGATGTTAATATGCTGAGAGGTGCAACTGGAGGGATGTCTGATCATTATCTTGTGGAGGCTAAGGTGAAGATTTGTAGGGGTTTTCAGAAAAGAAGAGTGAATGTTGGGGTGAAGAGGGTGGTAAGAGTAAGTGAGCTTGGGAAGGAGACTTGTGTGAGGAAGTACCAGGAGAGACTGAGTACAGAATGGAAAAAGGTGAGAACAATGGAAGTAAGGAGAGTGGGGGAGGAATGGAATGTATTTAGGGAATCAGTGATGGATTGCGCAAAAGATGCTTGTGGCATGAGAAGAGTGGGAGGTGGGTTGATTAGAAAGGGTAGTGAGTGGTGGGATGAAGAAGTAAGATTATAAGTGTAAGAGAAGAGAGAGGCATTTGGACGATTTTTGCAGGGAAAAAATGCAATTGAGTGGAAGATGTATAAAAGAAAGAGACAGGAGGTCAAGAGAAAGGTGCAAGAGGTGAAAAAGAGGGCAAATGAGAGTTGGGGTGAGAGAGTATCATTAAATTTTAGGGAGAATAAAAAGATGTTCTGGAAGGAGGTAAATAAAGTGCGTAAGACAAGGGAGCAAATGGGAACTTCAGTGAAGGGCGCAAATGGGGAGGTGATAACAAGTAGTGTTGATGTGAGAAGGAGATGGAGTGAGTATTTTGAAGGTTTGTTGAATGTGTTTGATGATAGAGTGGCAGATATAGGGTGTTTTGGTCGAGGTAGTGTGCAAAGTGAGAGGGTTAGGGAAAATGATTTGGTAAACAGAGAAGAGGTAGTAAAAGCTTTGCGGAAGATGAAAGCCGGCAAGGCAGCAGGTTTGGATGGTATTGCAGTGGAATTTATTAAAAAAGGGGGTGACTGTATTGTTGACTGGTTGGTAAGGTTATTTAATGTATGTATGACTCATGGTGAGGTGCCTGAGGATTGGCGGAATGCGTGCATAGTGCCATTGTACAAAGGCAAAGGGGATAAGAGTGAGTGCTCAAATTAGAGAGGTATAAGTTTGTTGAGTATTCCTGGTAAATTATATGGGAGGGTATTGATTGAGAGGGTGAAGGCATGTACAGAGCATCAGATTGGGGAAGAGCAGTGTGGTTTCAGAAGTGGTAGAGGATGTGTGGATCAGGTGTTTGCTTTGAAGAATGTATGTGAGAAATACTTAGAAAAGCAAATGGTTTTGTATGTAGCATTTATGGATCTGGAGAAGGCATATGATAGAGTTGATAGAGATGCTCTGTGGAAGGTATTAAGAATATATGGTGTGGGAGGCAAGTTGTTAGAAGCAGTGAAAAGTTTTTATCGAGGATGTAAGGCATGTGTACGTGTAGGAAGAGAGGAAAGTGATTGGTTCTCAGTGAATGTAGGTTTGCGGCAGGGGTGTGTGATGTCTCCATGGTTGTTTAATTTGTTTATGGATGGGGTTGTTAGGGAGGTAAATGCAAGAGTTTTGGAAAGAGGGGCAAGGATGAAGTCTGTTGGGGATGAGAGAGCTTGGGAAGTGAGTCAGTTGTTGTTCGCTGATGATACAGCGCTGGTGGCTGATTCATGTGAGAAACTGCAGAAGCTGGTGACTGAGTTTGGAAAAGTGTGTGGAAGAAGAAAGTTAAGAGTAAATGTGAATAAGAGCAAGGTTATTAGGTACAGTAGGGTTGAGGGTCAAGTCAATTGGGAGGTGGGTTTGAATGGAGAAAAACTGGAGGAAGTGAAGTGTTTTAGATATCTGGGAGTGGATCTGGCAGCGGATGGAACCATGGAAGCGGAAGTGGATCATAGGGTGGGGGAGGGGGCGAAAATCCTGGGGGCCTTGAAGAATGTGTGGAAGTCGAGAACATTATCTCGGAAAGCAAAAATGGGTATGTTTGAAGGAATAGTGGTTCCAACAATGCTGTATGGTTGCGAGGCATGGGCTATGGATAGAGTTGTGCGCAGGAGGATGGATGTGCTGGAAATGAGATGTTTGAGGACAATGTGTGGTGTGAGGTGGTTTGATCGAGTGAGTAACGTAAGGGTAAGAGAGATGTGTGGAAATAAAAAGAGCGTGGTTGAGAGAGCAGAAGAGGGTGTTTTGAAGTGGTTTGGGCACATGGAGAGGATGAGTGAGGAAAGATTGACCAAGAGGATATATGTGTCGGAGGTGGAGGGAACAAGGAGAAGAGGGAGACCAAATTGGAGGTGGAAAGATGGAGTGAAAAAGATTTTGTGTGATCGGGGCCTGAGCATGCAGGAGGGTGAAAGGAGGGCAAGGAATAGAGTGAATTGGAGCGATGTGGTATACCGGGGTTGACGTGCTGTCAGTGGATTGAAGCAGGGCATGTGAAGCGTCTGGGGTAAACCATGGAAAGCTGTGTAGGTATGTATATTTGCGTGTGTGGACGTATGTATATACATGTGTATGGGGGTGGGTTGGGCCATTTCTTTCGTCTGTTTCCTTGCGCTACCTCGCAAACGCAGGAGACAGCGACAAAGTATAATAAAATAAATATAATATAAGATGTATAGGTATGTATATTTGCGTGTGTGGGCGTGTGTGTGTGTACATTGTGTATGGGGGTGGGTTGTGCCATTTCTTTTGTCTGTTTCCTTGCGCTACCTCGCAAACGCGGGAGACAGCGACAAAGCAAAATAAGGCAAATAATAGAGGACAATGTGTGGTGGTAGGTGGTTTGATTGAGTAAGTAACGTAAGGGTAAGAGAGATGTGTGGAAATAAAAAGAGCGTGGTTGAGAGAGCAGAAGAGGGTGTTTTGAAATGGTTTGGGCACATGGAGAGAATGAGTGAGGAAAGATTGACCAAGAGGATATATGTGTCGGAGGTGGAGGGAACGAGGAGAAGAGGGAGACCAAATTGGAGGTGGAAAGATGGAGTGAAAAAGATTTTGTGTGATCAGGGCCTGAACATGCAGGAGGGTGAAAGGAGGGCAAGGAATAGAGTGAATTGGAGCGATGTGGTATACCGGGGTTGACGTGCTGTCAGTGGATTGAATCAGGGCATGTGAAGCGTCTGGGGTAAACCATGGAAAGCTGTGTAGGTATGTATATTTGCGTGTGTGGACGTATGTATATACATGTGTATGGGGGTGGGTTGGGCCATTTTCTTTCGTCTGTTTCCTTGCGCTACCTCGCAAATGCGGGAGACAGTGACAAAGCAAAAAAAGAAAAAAAAAAAATAGAAATAGCCACAGATTTGATATATGGGATAACTTATGATTGTAATTGAAAAATCATTATTGTTGAAAATGCTTATACCAGTGTGTTTAGGTTAGAATTGTGATTATTTACACAAAGAAAATGATTACTGCCGTGTTAAGAAAGAAAATCAAATGAAAAATGAGTGATTTTTATTTAGTCTTCCTATGTATATTTTTTTATCTTTAATATTCTTTATGTTTGCATGCATAGATCAAATGCATAATATTCTCGCTATTTGCATGGGTGGATCAAATGCTTACTCCCTTATCCTTCACTCATAAACATTCTCAGCCCCATGTTTAGTATGCTTAATGAAAATAGACTTCCACTAAATTCCACTTTATATGTAAGTGCTCTTATTTTACACTTTGTATGGTAACAGCATCAGATAAATGAAACCATCTTCATCCAGACCACCTTCACACAAAAATGTATCTACTGCATGCAGTATGAAATTGTACTTCAGGAATCCCCATCTGAAATACCTTTAACTGTAAATAGTTCACACATTGATCCAATTCATTCTTTTCCATGCACAGCTCTTTCCTTCCTGATTGTTCAGGCCCCAGTACCCCAAAGCTTCCTTCACTCCATTTTATTTTCTCAGCCTCCCACTCTCCAGTTCCACCCACTTTTGACATGTATATCCTAGTTCCCTCCACTTATGACATGCATATCTTTATAATCAGTTAGTGTTTGTCTATCCTCTCCATATGTTCAAACAATTCTAAAATGCCCTGGTCAGCTCTCACAATCAGACTGCTGTTAAAGACACATTTTTCTTTTTCAGAGTCATTTCCTACATGATCAACCCATCTCACACTGCACAGTGTCCTCAGACATTTCATTTCCAATATGTCTACCCTTTTTCCTTCTTTTGCATTCAGGGTCCGAGACTTGCATCCATACAACATTTAAGATTACTGTATCTTCCAACATACACATCTTTACCCAGACGTGTTGATTTTTCATACATGCTCCTTAATGCAACCTTAATGCCCCTCTTCCATTCTTTGACTCACATCACCCCCATAGTTCCATCATTTCCCATGTTAACATTTTCTTTGGAGTCATCTAACCTGGAGGTATTCAAGCAGGCAAAGAAATTTAAAAACAAGGCAGTGGGATATTCATCATACATGATACCCCAAGAGAAGAGAAGGATAAAAGCAAATGATTATATCATATGGCAAATGAATACTAGTCGTCAAGTGAGAAAAGAGGATGGAACACCCCCAGCTAACATTGGAGATGGATCTGGATTGTTAAGTGATGAAAATGTCAGAAAGTAATGTATACAGATGCTAATGGTAAAGAGCTGGAATTTAGGGATCACATGAGGGTATTCAGTGTTATGAATGGAAATGATGAACAACTTGTAGAGTTGTGTGCAGAAAAAGACTGATTTGCAATACCTGGTTTAAGAAGAGATACATACACAAGAATACCTGTGTGAGGGAGAGATGGTCAGCAAGCATTATTGGATCACACATTAATTGACAGATGTGTAAAATGGACTTTTGGATGTAAATGTGATGAGAAGGGCAGCTGGTGGGATGTCTGATCACTGTCTTGTGGAGGCGAGGGTGAAGATTGCTGGATGTTTTCAGAAAAGAGGAAACAGTGTTGATGAGAAGAGAGTGGTGAGAGTAAGTGAGCTTGGAAAAGAGACTTTTGTAAAGAAATGTCTGGGGAGATTGGGTGTGGAATGGCAAAAGGTTGGAGTAAATCAAGCAAGGGGAATGGGTGAGGAATGGGAGGAATGTAGGGAAGTATTGATGGCATGTGCTGGAGATGCATGTGATATGTAAAAGGTGGGGATGAGAAAAGGTATAGAATGAGATGAAGAAGTAAAGTTGCTACTGAAAGAGAAAAGGGAGGCATTTGAGCCGTTCTTACTGGGAAGGAGTGCAAATGATTTGGGATGTATGAAGCAAAATTGCAGGTCAAGAGAAAGGTGCGGGGGTTAAAAAGAGGGCAAACAAGAGTTGGGGTAAATAAGTATCAGTTAACTTTAGGGAGAATAGAATGTTTTGGAAGGAGGTAAATGATGTGTAAAAAACAAGAGAATATGTAGAAACATCAGTGAAGGTGGCAAAAAGGGAAGTGATGACAGGTAGTGATGAAGTGAGGAGGAGATGGAGTGAGTATTTGTTGAATGTGTTAGATGACAGAATGGCTTATGTAGGGTGTTTGAGTCAGGATGTTAAGTAAAGTGAGAAAGTCATGAAGAATGGTTAAGATGGAATATGGTAAGGTGGCTGGAGTAGATGGATCAGATTTATTTAGAAGGGGGTTGACTGTGCTTTTGATCAGTTAGTAAGGATTTTTTGTATATGTACAGAACATTAAGGTGCCTGCGGATTGTTAGAATGCATGTGAAGTGTCATTGTGTGAAGGCAAAGGGGATTAAGGTGAGTGTTCTAACTACAGTGGTATGTTTGTTGAGCATGCATGGTAAGTTGTATGGGAGGGTATTGACTGAGAGGATGAAAGCATATGCAGAGCATCAGATTGGAGAGGAGCTGTAAGGTTTCAGAAGTGATAGAGGATGTGTGGATCAGGTGTTTGCTTTAAGGAATGTGTGCGAGAAATACTTAGGGAAACAGAAGGATTTGTGTATGGCATTTATATACTTTGAGAAAGCATATGATAGGGTTGCTGTAGATGCCTTGTGGAAGGTCTTAAGAATATACAGCTTGGGAATAAAGCTGATAAAAGTATAAACTTTTTATCAAGGTTGTAGGGCATGTATACAAGGAGGAAGAGAGAAGAGTGAATGGTCCCAAACGAAGGTTGGCCTTCTTTAGGGGTGTATGATATCACTATGAAAGTTCACCTTGTTTATGGGTTTGGCTGGAGAGGGATGTAAATGTGCAAGTCTTAGAGAGAGCGATGAGTATGTAGTTTGTGGGGGACAAGACGACCTGGGAAGTGAGTAGGTTGTTTTTTTTTTATGGTACAGCATTTGTAGCAAATTTGAGTCACCAACTTCTACTGTTCCTCACTCGAACCTGCCACCAGTGATGTATCATCAGTAAACAACAACTGACTCACTTCCCAGGCACTCTCATCCCCAACAACTAAATACTCACCCCTCTCAGCAAGACTTGCATTTACCGTCCTTACCACCCAATTCATGAACAAATTAAACAACCATGGTGACATCATACAGCGCTGCTGCAGACTGACCTTCACTTGGAACTATTCATTCTCCTCTCTTCCAACTCTTTCACACACACACCTCACACCCTTGATAAAAACTTCTCGCTGCTTCCAGCAGCTTGCCTCCCACACCATTTATTCTGAAGACCTTCAGTAAAGCATCTTAATCAACCCTATCATAAGCTTTTCCAGATCCATGAATGCCACATACAAATCCCTATGTTTTTCTAAGTACTTCTCAAGCACATTCTTCAAACATACACCTGCTCCATACATCCTCTACCACTTCTTAAACCAGCTCCATACATCCTCTACCACTTCTGAAACCACACTGCTCCTCCCCAGTCTGAAGCTCTATACATGCCTTCTCCCTCTCAATCAATACTTTGCAATTGGGGAGGAGCAGTGCGGTTTCATAAATGGTAGAGGATGTGTGGAGCAGGTGTTTGCTATGAAGAATGTGTTTGAGAAATACGTAGAAAAACAGATGGATTTGTATGTGGCATTTATGGATCTGGAGAAGGCATGTGTTAGGGTTGATAGAGATGCCTTGTGGAAGGTCATATGAGTATATGGAGTGGGAGGTAAGCTGCTAGAAGCAGTGAATTTTTTTTACTAAGGAGGTAAGGCACGTGTTCGAGTAGGAAGAGAGGAGAGTGATTGGTTCTCAGTAAAGGTTGGTCTGCAGCAGGGGTATGTGATGTCCCCATGGTTGTTTAATTTGTATATGGATGGGATGGTTAGGGAGGTAAATGCAAGAGCTTTAGAGAGAGGCAAGTGTGCAGTCTGTTGGGGATGAGAGAGCCTGGGAAATGAGTCAGTTATTGCTTGCTGATGATACAACTTCGATGGCTGATTCAAGTGAAAAACTGCAGAAGTTGGTGACTGAGTTTGGAAAAGTATGTGAAGAGAGAAATTTTAGAGTGAATGTGAATAAGAGCATGGTTATTAGGTTCAGTAGGGTTGAGGGACAAGTTAATTGGTATGTAAGTTTGAATGGAGAAAAACTGGAGGAAGTGAAGTGATTTAGATATCTGGGAGTGCACTTAGCAGCAAATGAAACTATGGAAGTGGAAGTGAGTCACAGGGTTGGGGAGGGGGCAAAAGTTCTGGGAGCGATGAAGAATGTGTGGAAGGAGAGAAGGTTATCTTGGAGAGCAAAAATGGGTGTGTTTGTAGAAATAGTTGTTCCAACACTATTGTATGGTTAGGAGGCATAGGCTTGTACATAGGATTTTATGGAGGAGGGTGGATGTGTTGGAAATGAAATGTTTGAGGACAATATGTGGAGTGAGGTGGTTTGATCAAGTAATGAAAGAATAAGGGAGATGTGTGGAAATAAAAAGTGTGGTTAAGAGAGCAGAGCAGGGTGTGTTGAAATTGTTTGGACATAGGGAGAGAATGAGTGAGGAAAGATTGACTAAGAGGATATATGTGTCAGAGGTGGAGGGAACAAGAAGTGGGAGACCAAATTGGAGGTGGAAAGATGGAGTGAAAAAGATTTCGAGTGATCGGGGCCTTTACATACAGGAGGGTGAGAGGCATGCAAGGAATAGAGTGAATTGGAACAATGTGGTATACTGGGGTCGATGTGCTGTCAGTGGACTGAACCAGGGCTTGTGAAACCTCTGGGGTAAACAATGGAAAGGTCTATGGGGCCTGAATGTGGATAGGAAGCTGTGGTTTTGGTGCATTACACATGACTGCTAGAGACTGAGTGTGAACAAATGTGGCTTTTTTTATCTGTTTTCCCGGAGCTACCTTGCTGAAGCGGGGAGTAGCAATGCTATTTCCTGTGGGGCAGGGAATGGATGAAGGCAAGCAAGTATGAATATGTACATGTGTATATATGTAAGTGACTGGATAGAGGTCATGGGTAACACTAGGATTTCAGAGAAAAGAGGTCCTGGGGTGTTTATCAATAGAGAAATCATAGGGGATGGGGAGAAAGAATACTTTCCATGTATTCCATAGGTGTTGTAGAAGGTGACATTCTGAAAGAGGTCGTAGGGTGATTACTAACAGAAATGATAGGGGAAAAGAATATATCCCTTGTATTCTCTGCATTTTGTGGAAGGCAAGTAAAAGTGGCAGGAACAGGGTTGGAAACCCTCCTCTCGTTATATATTCAATTCTAAAAGTTGGAACAGGAGGAAGAGGCAAGAAAGGAATAATCCTACTCTCAGAGCCTCAGACTAGGCTGTCTGGTGTGTGTTTGTGTGGATATAATCAAGATAACAATAAGGAAGAGATAGGAAATATGCTTGAGAGAGGAACTAGGCCATTGAGAAGGGGGAAATTCAAAGAGTAGCATAATTTATTCTTTATACTATTTGTGAAAAATTCCATCTTTCATAGGTCATGTCCCATAGGTGAACATATCCCACAACAGAGATCTATCACATCTTCACCCAGGATCCCTTCTCATAGTGATTCCATGGATTTTTTGATGAGGGAGTTTCAGTCACCACTAGAAGTAGCAAGGTGAGTATTCATGCACATATCAGTTTTTCAGCTACCAAAGGTATGAGCCACACTTGAAACCAATACCCAATTAAACCTTATGAATTATGTAGATATACCTATAGTCCAAAGTGCAACAGGCTTCATTACTGCACGTCTCAGGTAACCACCTCCCAAACCCATTGTGTATCACGAAGACCAATTTGTTGATTATCTTATGTCAAGGAATGCAACATTATCCTTATTAATAGCTTTGAGGTAGATATTGTCTTTCATTATTGTTTTGTAGGAAGTTTTTCCTTAAAAATTTTGTAGAACTGTTTGCCTTGCAGGATATAATTTTTTTTTTTCAATTCTTGCTCTGCAAACCTCTTTGTTATAAACTCACCACATCTATCACCCCATTATTAAACACGTTCATTAGTCATTTAAAATACTTCATCTCATTACTTGTTCTTTGCCTGTTACCACTTCCTCATGTGCACCCTTCACTGATGCTTCCATTGGTTCTCTTGTTTTCTACACTATTCTGCTCCTTCCAAAAACTATTTTTAGGCTCCCTGAATTTTGCCAAAAACTATTTATAGTCTCCCTGAATTTTGCCAAAAACTATTTTTAGTCTCCCTGAATTTTGCCAATACTCTCTCCCTATCTCTCATATGAATTATAAGTGAGGCAAATAGAAATACTCTGAGTTATGTTTATGTAATAACTTTACAGTGACCTTCAAGGATGCCAATATAGTTATGTGAACTGTAATTGTGACCTCATATAGAAGACACACATAGTCATGAAAGAATCACATGTTAACATTTCGTATTGTGATCTGCTCTCACTTTTGCAAAGTAAAACTCAAAGAAGTGATATAAATGTGGTTGCTTTTAGAATGAATAATTATGATGTAATTGGTGCTTGTAATTTTGATGATAATGCTTTAATTGATTCATGTAAGTAAAGTTCTGCCTGTGTATATTATCAGTAAATAGAAACAAATATGATATGTGTAAAAAAAAACATTTGGACATCCAGAAAGAAACCATAAATTAGCTTCCCATCCACCTTATCTATGGTCTGTTCAACACCCTACCACACCAATTTACTGATTTTCCGGCATTCTTGGTTCCAAAGCCTTGTTGGATTAACCATTTTGCCGGACCAACCATGGCCACTTAATAATGTTTCATCAACACACCTCAAACCCACTAATTATACGTCTCCCATGTGTCTAAAGTATACCATGGACTGCTAGAAATTTAAATTAAACAAATATTAAATGTTTAAGCACCCTAAGATGGTAAGTCTGTCCTTAAATTGTTTGAATCCAGTGGCATATCTAGGGTAGAGCATGTGCTCTGGGCGCCACTTGAAGGGGGGCGCCAGTGGCGTAATGGCATCCTGGATCCAGATAATGATTTGGATCTTAAAGATTTAGATTTCTTGACCATGAAAACATATCTTTGGCATTTGGAATCACATTGATATCGGTATTGGTTCACTAGTTATTCACAAAAATTGATATTTCCTTAATGGCATCCTGGATCCAGACAATGATTTGATCACTCCCAAAATCTAATCAATTGGTACTTGTGTCATTTCTGACTATCCCTGAAAATTTCATCAAAATTTGTTTATTACTTTTGTTGAAAGTTGCTCACAGATAAAAAAATGAACGCCTTGGTGGAGGTAATAAAAATGAAAAATATTGATGTCATATGTTTAGACGGGCGCAATTTCAGTGCTTGCCATAGGCGCTATTTCCCTTAGATATGCCCCTGTTTGAATCCTCTGGGGGTCTTCATCTTCTGTTGTTAGTGTTTTCCTAGGTGTGCATTGCCAGAATAATGCAGTTTTGTATGCATTATACACCTGCTTAGGATTGAGGTGCTCGTCAGCTATGAGTTTTGCAAATTTGTCCAAATACTCGGCAGCTCCTTCGTGGTTTGCAGACCGCTTTTCTCCACACACTTTATTCATAGAAGTTGCATGACGCTTTTTGAATCTTTGAAGCCACCCTTCACTATAGTCATGCTCAAGTTGTGATTTAAGTTCTTTTTGGAACAACTTATCCTGGTCTATTATCATACTACCTGACAAGTCCACTCCATCACTCCGATGCTCTCGAAACCATTCTATCATCACTCGATCGTGCTCAGTACTCTGACCATCTTTCAGATTTTTTCTAATCATCATTTGCTTCTTGGAATTGCTGTCTGCATAGAATTTCAGTATTTTCTACCTTTGCTTCTTTATATCATAAACAGTTGATGAACCAATACTGTAGATGTCACACAGCTTAGGTACCGAAACACCATGTTCCATTTTGTTCAACAGTTCTACTTTATCTTGGATCGATATGGACTGGTGTTTGCATTTGACAGTACGACTGACATTCTCATATGTCTTAGAAGCCATGGCTAGGGTTGAATTTAAGCAAAATAAGCTAAGAATCTCACAGAATTGCAGTATCACCACCAAGTGCAGTGTAAAGAATGTAAATAAGTGCGCCCTACACACAATGCCATCTGTAGCCGCTCAGTAAACTAGTCCGGTGGCCGATGTAATTTCAAGTTCTCACGTAATTTTGTCTGGACTAAAGGAGGTGCCGAACCATCTGTTGCCGGAAAATTGGTGGTGTACCTGTACTTAATTGCTGTTTCCCACGTTAGCGAGGTAGCGCAAGGAAACAGACGAAAGAATGGGCCAACCCACCCACATACACATGTATATACATAAACACCCACACACACACATATACATACTTATACATTTTAATGGATACATTTTCAAACTATTCGCCATTTCCCGCATTAGCGAGGTAGCGTTAAGAACAGAGGACTGGGCCTTTGAGGGAATATCCTCACCTGGCCCCCTTCTCTGTTCCTTCTTTTGGAAAATTAAGAAAAAAAAATGAGAGGGGAGGATTTCCAGCCCCACGCTCCCTCCCCTTTTAGTCGCCTTCTACGACACGCAGGAAATACTTGGGAAGTATTCTTTCTCCCCAATCCCCAGGGATGTTTAATGTATACATTATTTATTTATTTATTTTGCTTTGTCGCTGTCTCCCGCGTTTGCGAGGTAGCACAAGGAAACAGACGAAAGAAATGGCCCAACCCACCCCCATACACATGTATATACATACACGTCCACACACGCAAATATACATACCTATACATCTCAATGTACACATATATATACACACACAGACACATACATATATACCCATGCACACAATTCACACTGTCTGCCTTTATTCATTCCCATCGCCACCTTGCCACACATGGAATACCATCCCCCTCCCCCCCTCATGTGTGCGAGGTAGCGCTAGGAAAAGACAACAAAGGCCCCATTCGTTCACACTCAGTCTCTAGCTGTCATGCAATAATGCCCGAAACCACAGCTCCCTTTCAACATCCAGGCCCCACACAACTTTCCATGGTTTACCCCAGACGCTTCATATGCCATGATTCAATCCATTGACAGCACGTCAACCCCCGTATACCACATCGATCCAATTCACTCTATTCCTTGCCCGCCTTTCACCCTCCTGCATGTTCAGGCCCCGATCACTCAAAATCTTTTTCACTCCATCTTTCCACCTCCAATTTGGTCTCCCACTTCTCCTCGTTCCCTCCACCTCCGACACATATATCCTCTTTGTCAATCTTTCCTCACTTATTCTCTCCATGTGACCAAACCATTTCAACATACCCTCCTCTGGTCTTTCAACCACACTCTTTTTATTACTACACATCTCTTTTACCCTTTCATTACTTACTCGATCAAACCACCTCACACCACATATTGTCCTCAGACATTTTATTTCCAACACATCCACCCTCCTTCTCACAGCCCTATCTATACCCCATGCCTTGCAACCATATAACATTGTTGGAACCACTATTCCTTCAAATATACCCACTTTTGCTCTCCAAGATAACGTTCTCGCCTTCCACACATTCTTCAACACTCCCAGAACCTTTGCCCCCTCCCCCAACCCACCCTGTGACTCACTTCCGCTTCCATGGTTTCATCTGCTGCTAAGTCCACTCCCAGATATCTAAAACACTTCACTTCCTCCAGTGTTTCTTCATTCAAACTTACCTCCCAATTAACTTGTCCTTCAACCCTACTGAACCTAATAACTTTGCTCTTTATTCACATTTACTCTCAACTTTCTTCATTCACACACTTTACCAAACTCAAGTCATCAACTTCTGCAGTTTCTCACTCGAATCAGCCACCAGCGCTGTATCTTCAGCAAACAACAACTGACTAATTTCCCAATCCTTCTCATCCACAACAGACTACATACTGCCCCTCTCTCCAAAACTCTTGCATTCACCTCCTTGACCACCCCATCCATGAATAAATTAAACAACCATGGAAACATCACACACCCCTGCTGCAAACCGACATTCACTGGGAACTAGTCACTTTCCTCTCTTCTTACTCGTACACATGCCTTACATAGGGTGGGGAAGGGTGTGAAGGTTCCGGGAGCAGTGAGGAGTGTGTGGGAAGAGAGAACGTTATCTTGGATAGCAAATATGGGAATGTTTGAAGAAATAGCAGTCCAACAATATTATATGATTGTGAGGCATGGGCTATAGATAAGGTTGTACAGAAGAGCGTGGATGTGTTTGAAATGTTTGAAGACACTATGTGGTGTGAGGTGGTTTGATCGAATAAGTAATGAAAGGATAAGAGAGATATGTGGCAATTAAGTGTGTAGTTGAGATAGTAGAAGAGGGTGTTGAAATGGTTTGGACACATGGAGAGAATGAGTGAGGAAAGGTTGACAAAGACGATATATGTGTCAAGGGTGGAGGGAACAAGGAGAATGGGGAGGCCAGATTGGAGATGAAAGGATGGAATAGAAAAGTTTAAGTGATCGAAGTCTGAAAATGAAGGAGGGTGAAAGGTGTGCATGGGATAGAGTGAGTTGGAACAGTGTGGTATACTGTGGTTGACATGATAGCAGCAGACTGAACCAAGGCATGTGAAGCATCCCTGATAACCATGGGAACATCAGTGGCATTTGAATATACATAGGGAGCTGGGTTTTGTTACATTACACTTGACAGGTAGAGAATTGTTGTGAGCAGACATGGTCTTACTTCGTCTGTTCCTGGTTCTACTTTGCTAATGCAGGAAATGTTGACCAAGTATGAAGAAAAATGGAGAAAGAGCCTGTAGCAGTTTGGTTTTGTCATAATGGTCAGTTAGTTGTGTCCCTTAAAAATGTTGATAGCAGAAACGAATGCATAAATTGTTTCTCTTCACCTTTGACAGAAACATATGCTCTCCAGATAAACTTCAGAACCCAGTATCCAACATCCATGGTCACTACTCTTCTGGAAGGAACCAAACTAATAGTAAGTTTATATTATCATGCAAAATATTCATGTTACATATAAACTTAGTATGTAATAAGAGGATTTCATTCTGGATTAGAAATGTTATTGTCGGAAAAAGTAATGTAAAAGGTCTAGAATACTAACGTTTCTTCTGTGGCTTCTTTCTTACAATTATATAAGGGATCAGTTTTTTTGTTAAACTCCATCTGAGTAAGTACCTCTTGTAACATCTTATTTCTCTTTTAGACCCCTCTATGTTCTGTTGTTTTCACTAACCACTCTCTTATAATTTCTTATTTTCCTAAAGATTCTACAGACCTTCATCCCTGCCTCCACCAAGTTATGATCAGACATCCCACTTTCTTTCAGCGCATTCATTTTCAAGAGTCTCTACCTCTCAGAAGCAAATATAACAAAGGTGCAGACCGCATGAAGTAGAGCATTCAGAACAATCACTAACTAATTAGTTATCTATCTGTGTCTCTGATGCCTGTTCCCTTATGGATCTCCCACAAGGGTGTGGCCACAGCAATAAAGTCTCCATAACTAGTGAACTCCAGTCCTGCTTCTTAGTCTTTAGTGCCCCACCATTAACAGGCCACTGGCAGAGGGGAAGTCTAGGGTAGTGTTTGAAGAGATTCTTACCTAATGTTCCTACTGACTACTACCTAATGCTCCTGCCTAACATTCCTACCAACTGCTTCTACTTACTTTTACTTCTAATATATAGTACTAACCAAATCATTTTCCCTAACCCTCTCACTTTGCACACCACCTCGACCAAAACACCCTATATCTGCCACTCTATCATCAAACACATTCAACAAACCTTCAAAATACTCACTCCCTCTGCTTCTCACATCACCACTACTTGTTATCACCTCCCCATTAGCGCCCTTCACTGAAGTTCCCATTTGCTCCCTTGTCTTACGCACTTTATTTACCTCCTTCCAGAACATCTTTTTATTCTCCCTAAAATTTAATGATACTCTCTCACCCCAACTCTCATTTGCCCTCTTTTTCACCTCTTTCACCTTTCTCTTGACCTCCTGTAAAAGCTTTGCAGAAGATGAAAGCTGGCAAGGCAGCAGGTTTGGATGGTATTGCAGTGGAATCTATTAAAAAAGGGGGTGACTGTATTGTTGACTGGTTGGTAAGGTTATTTAATGTATGTATGACTCATGGTGAGGTGCCTGAGGATTGGCGGAGTGCGTGCATAGTGCCATTGTACAAAGGCAAAGGGGATAAGAGTGAGTGCTCAAATTACAGAGGTATAACTTTGTTGAGTACTCCTGGTAAATTATATGGGAGGGTATTGATTGAGGGGGTGAAGGCATGTACAGAGCATCAGATTGGGGAAGAGCAGTGTGGTTTCAGAAGTGGTAGAGGATGTGTGGATCAGGTGTTAGCTTTGAAGAATGTATGTGAGAAATACTTAGAAAAGCAAATGGATTTGTATGTAGCATTTATGGATCTGGAGAAGGCATATGATAGAGTTGATAGAGATGCTCTGTGGAAGGTATTAAGAATATATGGTGTGGGAGACAAGTTGTTAGAAGCAGTGAAAAGTTTTTATCGAGGATGTAAGGCATGTGTATGTGTAGGAAGAGAGGAAAGTGATTGGTTCTCAGTGAATGTAGGTTTGCGGCAGGGGTGTGTGATGTCTCCATGGTTGTTTAATTTGTTTATGGATGGGGTTGTTAGGGAGATGAATGCAAGAGTTTTGGAAAGAGGGGCAAGTATGAAGTCTGTTGTGGATGAGAGAGCTTGGGAAGTGAGTCAGTTGTTGTTCGCTGATGATGCAGCGCTGGTGGCTGATTCATGTGAGAAACTGCAGAAGCTGGTGACTGAGTTTGGTAAAGTGTGTGAAAGAAGAAAATAAAGAGTAAATGTGAATAAGAGCAAGGTTATTAGGTACAGTAGGGTTGAGGGTCAAGTCAATTGGGAGGTAAGTTTGAATGGAGAAAAACTGGAGGAAGTAAAGTGTTTTAGATATCTGGGAGTGGATCTGGCAGCGGATGGAACCATGGAAGCGGAAGTGAATCATAGGGTGGGGGAGGGGGCGAAAATCCTGGGAGCCTTGAAGAATGTTTGG
This sequence comes from Panulirus ornatus, assembly GCF_036320965.1. NCBI lineage: Eukaryota > Metazoa > Arthropoda > Malacostraca > Decapoda > Palinuridae > Panulirus > Panulirus ornatus. The sequence continues at coordinate 26,264,297 of NC_092278.1, forward strand.
AAGTCGAGAACATTATCTCAGAAAGCAAAAATGGGTATGTTTGAAGGAATAGTGGTTCCAACAATGTTGTATGGTTGCGAGGCGTGGGCTATAGATAGAGTTTTGTGGAGGAGGGTGGATGTGCTGGAAATGATATGTTTGTGGACAATATGCGGTATGAGGTGGTTTGATCGAGTAAGTAATGAAAGGTGAAGAGAGATGTGTGGTAATAAAAAGAGTGTGGTTGAGAGAGCAGAAGAGGGTGTTTTGAAATGGTTTGGTCTCATGGATAGAATGAGTGAGGAAAGGATGACAAAGAGGATATATGTGTCAGAGGTGGAGGGAACGAGGAGAAGTTGGAGACCAAATTGGAGGTGGAAAGATGGAGTGAAAAAGATTTTGAGTGACCGGGGCCTGAACATGCAGGAGGGTGAAAGGAGGGCAAGGAATAGAGTGAATTGGAAGGATGTGGTATACTCGGGTCGACGTTCTGTCAATGGATTGAACCAGGGCATGTGAAGCGTCTGGGGTAAACCATGGAAAGTTCTATGGGGCCTGGATGTGGAAAGGGAGCTGTGGTTTTGGTGCATTATTACATGACAGCTAGAGACTGAGTGTGAATGGATGTGGCCTTTGTTGTCTTTTCCTAACACTACCTTGCACACATGCGGGGGAGGGGGTTGGTATTTCATGCGCGGGGAGTGGCGATGGGAATGAATAAAGGCAGACTATGAATTATGTACCTGTGTATATATGTATATGTCTGTGTGTGTATATATATGTATACGTTAAGATGTATAGGTATGTATATTTGCATGTTTGGACGTGTATGTATATACATGTGCATGTGGGTGGGTTGGGCCATTCTTTCATCTGTTTCCTTGCGCTACCTTGGTAACGCAGGAGACAGCAACAAAGCAAAATAAAAAATAAATAAATATATATATATATGAGTGGATGGGCTGTTCTTTGTCTGTTTCCTGGCACCACCTTGCGTATGCAGGAAACGAAGATCAAGTACAATAAGAAAATAAAGATATTTTTTTATTCATATCTTTTCTGTTCATATGTATGGATGGTCTTAAGTCTCATAGGTCATAAGTTGGGGAGGATTTCTTTATGTATATATTTGTGAACTACTGTAGAGAGGCCCATAATAGCTTAAATATGGGATTCAGCTGTGTCAAAATTGATGAATTTATTTTTTTTTTTTTTTTTTTATACTTTGTCGCTGTCTCCCGCGTTTGCGAGGTAGCGCAAGGAAACAGACGAAAGAAATGGCCCCCCCATACACATGTATATACATACGTCCACACACGCAAATATACATACCTACTCAGCTTTTCATGGTTTACCCTCGACGCTTCACATGCCTTGATTCAATCCACTGACAGCACGTCAACCCTGGTATACCACATCGCTCCAATTCATTCTATTCCTTGCCCTCCTTTCACCCTCCTGCATGTTCAGGCCCCGATCACACAAAATCTTTTTCACTCAATCTTTCCACCTCCAATTTGGTCTCCCTCTTCTCCTCGTTCCCTCCACCTCCGACACATATATCCTCTTGGTCAATCTTTCTTCACTCATTCTCTCCATATGCCCAAACCACTTCAAAACACCCTCTTCTGCTCTCTCAACCACGCTCTTTTTATTTCCACACATCTCTCTTACCCTTATGTTACTCACTCGATCAAACCACCTCACACCACACATTGTCCTCAAACATCTCATTTCCAGCACTTCCATCCTCCTGCGCACAACTCTATCCATAGCCCACGCCTCGCAACCATACAACATTGTTGGAACCACTATTCCTTCAAACATACCCATTTTTGCTTTCCGAGATAATGTTCTCGACTTCCACACATTCTTCAAGGCCCCCAGAATTTTCGCCCCCTCCCCCACCCTATGATCCACTTCCGCTTCCATGGTTCCATCCGCTGCCAGATCCACTCCCAGATATCTAAAACACTTCACTTCCTCCAGTTTTTCTCCATTCAAACTCACCTCCCAATTGACTTGACCCTCAACCCTACTGTACCTAATAACCTTGCTCTTATTCACATGTACTCTTAACTTTCTTCTTTCACACACTTTACCAAACTCAGTCACCAGCTTCTGCAGTTTCTCACATGAATCAGCCACCAGCGCTGTATCATCAGCGAACAACAACTGACTCACTTCCCAAGCTCTCTCATCCCCAACAGACTTCATACTTGCCCCTCTTTCCAAAACTCTTGCATTCACCTCCCTAACAACCCCATCCATAAACAAATTAAACAACCATGGAGACATCACACACCCCTGCCGCAAACCTACATTCACTGAGAACCAATCACTTTCCTCTCTTCCTACACGTACACATGCCTTACATCCTCGATAAAAACTTTTCACTGCTTCTAACAACTTTCCTCCCACACCATATATTCTTAATACCTTCCACAGAGCATCTCTATCAACTCTATCATATGCCTTCTCCAGATCCATAAATGCTACATACAAATCCATTTGCTTTTCTAAGTATTTCTCACATACATTCTTCAAAGCAAACACCTGATCCACACATCCTCTACCACTTCTGAAACCACACTGCTCTTCCCCAATCTGATGCTCTGTACATGCCTTCACCCTCTCAATCAATACCCTCCCATATAATTTACCAGGAATACTCAACAAACTTTTTTTTTTTTTTTTTTTTTTTTTTTTTTTTTTTTTTTTATACTTTGTCGCTGTCTCCCGCGTTTGCGAGGTAGCGCAAGGAAACAGACGAAAGAAATGGCCCAACCCCCCCCATACACATGTACATACACACGTCCACACACGCAAATATACATACCTACACAGCTTTCCATGGTTTACCCCGGACGCTTCACATGCCTTGATTCAATCCACTGACAGCACGTCAACCCCTGTATACCACATCGCTCCAATTCACTCTATTCCTTGCCCTCCTTTCACCCTCCTGCATGTTCAGGCCCCGATCACACAAAATCCTTTTCACTCCATCTTTCCACCTCCAATTTGGTCTCCCTCTTCTCCTCGTTCCCTCCACCTCCGACACATATATCCTCTTGGTCAATCTTTCCTCACTCATTCTCTCCATGTGCCCAAACCATTTCAAAACACCCTCTTCTGCTCTCTCAACCACGCTCTTTTTATTTCCACACATCTCTCTTACCCTTACGTTACTTACTCGATCAAACCACCTCACACCACACATTGTCCTCAAACATCTCATTTCCAGCACATCCATCCTCCTGCGCACAACTCTATCCATAGCCCACAAACTTATACCTCTGTAATTTGAGCACTCACTCTTATCCCCTTTGATGAATTTATTATTTACTTTTATTTTGTTCTGCCTCATATCACTAAATCAGCATTGCTCTCTTCTTACAAATGGCAGATAAGTGTGAGGGATATGTAATAACTATTGAAATTAATACTTTGTATTCTTGACTGTTGTGTTACCAGGAAATGCTGATGCAAGCAACAAAATTGCATCCCTCTCAGACCTGCCTGTTAATAGAAAGCATTCAACTCAGGATTTAGATAACAAAGGTTAGTCATTAGTGATTGTATTTTTTTTATGTATGGTTCAGTATAATTTATCCAGATATCTTTTGTTGTGGCCAACTGCATGTTGTGGTTGTTCTAGTGCTGTTCTGAGCATTAGTTAACATATTTTGTTGCTTTTTAACAAATCTTCGTAATGTCTGATATGGAGGTTAATGTAGTTTTCTGTATGTCTAATGTTTAATTCTGTTTCCAGTAGTATGAATAAAGTGAATATAACCTCTGAGTGCATTCATACATATCACCATTACTTACCTACTTGCTGTTTTTCTTCTGTTTCCTAGTGCTGCCTCACTGACGTTGGAAGCAGTGATTCGGTATCATATATATATATATATATACATATATATATATATATATGATCCACTTCCGCTTCCATGGTTCCATCCGCTGCCAGATCCACTCCCAGATATCTAAAACACTTCACTTCCTCCAGTTTTTCTCCATTCAAACTCACCTCCCAATTGACTTGACCCTCAACCCTACTGTACCTAATAACCTTGCTCTTATTCACATTTACTCTTAACTTTCTTCTTCCACACACTTTACCAAGCTCAGTCACCAGCTTCTGCAGTTTCTCACATGAATCAGCCACCAGCGCTGTATCATCAGCGAACAACAACTGACTCACTTCCCAAGCTCTCTCATCCCCAACAGACTTCATACTTGCCCCTCTTTCCAAAACTCTTGCATTTACCTCCCTAACAACCCCATCCATAAACAAATTAAACAACCATGGAGACATCACACACCCCTGCCGCAAACCTACATTCACTGAGAACCAATCACTTTCCTCTCTTCCTACACAGACACATGCCTTACATCCTCGATAAAAACTTTTCACTGCTACTAACAATTTAGCTCCCACACCATATATTCTTAATACCTTCCACAGAGCATCATAGGGTGGGGGAGGGGGTGAAAATTCTGGGGGCCTTGAAGAATGTGTGGAAGTCGAGAACATTATCTCGGAAAGCAAAAATGGGTATGTTTGAAGGAATAGTGGTTCCAACAATGTTGTATGGTTGCGAGGCGTGGGCTATGGATAGAGTTGTGCGCAGGAGGATGGATGTGCTGGAAATGAGATGTTTGAGGACAATGTGTGGTGTGAGGTGGTTTGATCGAGTGAGTAACGTAAGGGTAAGAGAGATGTGTGGAAATAAAAAGAGCGTGGTTGAGAGAGCAGAAGAGGGTGTTTTGAAGTGGTTTGGGCACATGAAGAGAATGAGTGAGGAAAGATTGACCAAGAGAATATATGTGTCGGAGGTGGAGGGAACGAGGAGAAGAGGGAGACCAAATTGGAGGTGGAAAGATGGAGTGAAAAAGATTTTGTGTGATCGGGGCCTGAACATGCAGGAGGGTGAAAGGAGGGCAAGGAATAGAGTGAATTGGAGCGATGTGGTATACCGGGGTTGACGTGCTGTCAGTGGATTGAATCAAGGCATGTGAAGCGTCTGGGGTAAACCATGGAAAGCTGTGTAGGTATGTATATTTGCGTGTGTGGACCTATGTATATACATGTGTATGGGGGGGGTTGGGCCATTTCTTTCGTCTGTTTCCTTGCGCTACCTCGCAAACACGGGAGACAGCGACAAAGTATAATAATAAAAAAATATATATATATTTTTTTTTTGCTTTGTTGCTGTCTCCCGCGTTTGCGAGGTAGCGCAAGGAAACAGACGAAAGAAAATGGCCCAACCCACCCCCATACACATGTATATACATACGTCCACACACGCAAATATACATACCTACACAGCTTTCCATGGTTTACCCCAGACGCTTCACATGCCCTGATTCAATCCACTGACAGCACGTCGACCCCGGTATACCACATCGATCCAATTCACTCTATTCCTTGCCCTCCTTTCACCCTCCTGCATGTTCAGGCCCCGATCACACAAAATCTTTTTCATTCCATCTTTCCACCTCCAATTTGGTCTCCCACTTCTCCTCATTCCCTCCACCTCTTACACATATATCCTCTTGGTCAATCTTCCCTCACTCATTCTCTCCATGTGCCCAAACCATTTCAAAACACCCTCTTCTGCTCTCTCAACCATGCTCTTTTTATTTCCACACATCTCTCTTACCCTTACGTTACTTACTCGATCAAACAACCTCACACCACACATTGTCCTCAAACATCTCATTTCCAGCACATCCATCCTCCTGCGCACAACTCTATCCATAGCCCACGCCTTGCAACCATACAACATTGTTGGAACCACTATTCCTTCAAACATACCCATTTTTGCTTTCCGAGATAATGTTCTCGACTTCCACACACTCTTCAAGGCTCCCAGGATTTTCGCCCCCTCCCCCACCCTATGATCCACTTCTGCTTCCATGGTTCCATCTGCTGCCAGATCCACTCCCAGATATCTAAAACACTTTACTTCCTCCAGTTTTTCTCCATTCAAAGTTACCTCCCAATTGACTTGACCCTCAACCCTACTGTACCTAATAACCTTGCTCTTATTCACATTTACTCTTAACTTTCTTCTTTCACACACTTTACCAAACTCAGTCACCAGCTTCTGCAGTTTCTCACATGAATCAGCCACCAGCGCTGTATCATCAGCGAACAACAACTGACTCACTTCCCAAGCTCTCTCATCCCCAACAGACTTCATACTTGCCCCTCTTTCCAAAACTCTTGCATTCACCTCCCTAACAACCTCATCCATAAACAAATTAAACAACCATGGAGACATCACACACCCCTGCCGCAAATCTACATTCACTGAGAACCAATCACTTTCCTCTCTTCCTACACATACACATGCCGTACATCCTCGTTAAAAACTTTTCACTGCTTCTAACAACTTGCCTCCCACACCATATATTCTTAATACCTTCCACAGAGCATCTCTATCAACTCTATCATATGCCTTCTCCATATATATATATATTTTCTTTTTTTTTTTTTTTTTTTTTTTCAAACTATTCGCCATTTCCCGCATTAGCGAGGTAGCGTCAAGAACAGAGGACTGGGCCTCTGAGGGAACACCCTCACCTGGCCGAATTCTCCGTTCCTTCTTTTGGAAAATCAAAAAAAAAAAAAAAGAGAGGGGAGGATTTCCAGCCCCCCGCTCCCTCCCCTTTTAGTCGCCTTCTACAACACGCAGGGAATACGTGGGAAGTATTCTTTCTCCCCTATCCCCAGGGATAAAGAAAGAAAGAAAGAAAAATATATATATATATATATATATATATATATATATATATATATATATATATATATATATATATATATATATATAAAAAGATGTTCTGCAAGGAGGTAAATAAAGTGCGTAAGACAAGGAAGCAAATGGGAACTTCAGTGAAGGGCGCAAATGGGGAGGTGATAACAAGTAGTGGTGATGTGAGAAGATGGAGTGAGTATTTTGAAGGTTTGTTGAATGTGTTTGATGATAGAGTGGCAGATATAGGGTGTTTTGGTCGAGGTGGTGTGCAAAGTGAGAGGGTTAGGGAAAATGATTTGGTAAACAGAGAAGAGGTAGTGAAAGCTTTGCGGAAGATGAAAGCCGGCAAGGCAGCAGGTTTGGATGGTATTGCAGTGGAATTTATTAAAAAAGGGGGTGACTGTATTGTTGACTGGTTGGTAAGGTTATTTAATGTATGTATGACTCATGGTGAGGTGCCTGAGGATTGGCGGAATGCGTGCATAATGCCATTGTACAAAGGCAAAGGGGATAAGAGTGAGTGCTCAAATTACAGAGGTATAAGTTTGTTGAGTATTCCTGGTAAATTATATGGGAGGGTATTGATTGAGAGGGTGAAGGCATGTACAGAGCATCAGATTGGGGAAGAGCAGTGTGGTTTCAGAAGAGGTAGAGGATGTGTGGATCAGGTGTTTGCTTTGAAGAATGTATGTGAGAAATACTTAGAAAAGCAAATGGATTTGTATGTAGCATTTATGGATCTGGAGAAGGCATATGATAGAGTTGATAGAGATGCTCTGTGGAAGGTATTAAGAATATATGGTGTGGGAGAAAAGTTGTTAGAAGCAGTGAAAAGTTTTTATGGAGGATGTAAGGCATGTGTACGTGTAGGAAGAGAGGAAAGTGATTGGTTCTCAGTGAATGTAGGTTTGCGGCAGGGGTGTGTGATGTCTCCATGGTTGTTTAATTTTTTTATGGATGGGGTTGTTAGGGAGGTAAATGCAAGAGTTTTGGAAAGAGGGGCAAGTATGAAGTCTGTTGGGGATGAGAGAGCTTGGGAAGTGAGTCAGTTGTTGTTCGCTGATGATACAGCGCTGGTGGCTGATTCATGTGAGAAACTGCAGAAGCTGGTGACTGAGTTTGGTAAAGTGTGTGGAAGAAGAAAGTTAAGAGTAAATGTGAATAAGAGCAAGGTTATTAGGTACAGTAGGGTTGAGGGTCAAGTCAATTGGGAGGTGAGTTTGAATGGAGAAAAACTGGAGGAAGTGAAGTGTTTTAGATATCTGGGAGTGGATCTGGCAGCGGATGGAACCATGGAAGCGGAAGTGGATCATAGGGTGGGGGAGGGGGCGAAAATTCTGGGGGCCTTGAAGAATGTGTGGAAGTCGAGAACATTATCTCGGAATGCAAAAATGGGTATGTTTGAAGGAATAGTGGTTCCAACAATGTTGTATGGTTGCGAGGCGTGGGCTATGGATAGATTTGTGCGTAGGAGGATGGAGGTGCTGGAAATGAGATGTTTGAGGACAATGTGTGGTGTGAGGTGGTTTGATCGAGTGAGTAACGTAAGGGTAAGAGAGATGTGTGGAAATAAAAAGAGTGTGGTTGAGAGAGCAGAAGAGGGTGTTTTGAAGTGGTTTGGGCACATGGAGAGAATGAGTGAGGAAAGATTGACCAAGAGAATATATGTGTCGGAGGTGGAGGGAACGAGGAGAAGAGGGAGACCAAATTGGAGGTGGAAAGATGGAGTGAAAAAGATTTTGTGTGATCGGGGCCTGAACATGCAGGAGGGTGAAAGGAGGGCAAGGAATAGAATGAATTGGAGCGATGTGGTATACCGGGGTTGACGTGCTGTCAGTGGATTGAATCAAGGCATGTGAAGCGTCTGGGGTAAACCATGGAAAGCTGTGTAGGTATGTATATTTGCGTGTGTGGACGTATGTATATACATGTGTATGGGGGGGGGCGGTTGGGCCATTTTTTTCGTCTGTTTCCTTGCGCTACCTCGCAAACGCGGGAGACAGCGACAAAGTATAATAAAAAAAAAAATATATGTATATATTTTTCTTCTTTTCTTTCATACTATTCGCCATTTCCCGCATTAGCAAGGTAGCGTTAAGAACAGAGGACTGGGCCTCTGAGGGAATATCCTCACCTGGCCTCATTCTCTGTTCCTTCTTTTGGAAAATTAAAAAAAAAACGAGAGGGGAGGATTTCCAGTCCCCCGCTCCCTCCCCTTTTAGTCGCCTTCTACGACATGCAGGGAATACGTGGGAAGTATTCTTTCTCCCCTATCCCCAGGGATATATATATATATATATATATATATATTTTTTTTTTTTTTTTGCTTTGTCGCTGTCTCCCGCGTTTGCGAGGTAGCGCAAGGAAACAGACGAAAGAAATGGCCCAACCCACCCCCATAAACATGTATATACATACGTCCACACATGCAAATATACATACCTACACAGCTTTCCATGGTTTACCCCAGACGCTTCACATGCCTTGATTCAATCCACTGACAGCACGTCAACCCCGGTATACCACATTGATCCAATTCACTCTATTCCTTGCCCTCCTTTCACCCTCCTGCATGTTCAGGCCCCGATCACACAAAATCTTTTTCACTTCATCTTTCCACATCCAATTTGGTCTCCCTCTTCTCCTCGTTCCCTCCACCTCCGACACATATATCCTCTTGGTCAATCTTTCCTCACTCATTCTCTCCATGTGCCCAAACCATTTCAAAACACCCTCTTCTGCTCTCTCAACCACACTCTTTTTATTTCCACACATCTCTCTTACCCTTACGTTACTTACTCGATCAAACCACCTCACACCACACATTGTCCTCAAACATCTCATTTCCAGCACATCCATCCTCCTGCGCACAACTCTATCCATAGCCCACGCCTCGCAACCATACAACATTGTTGGAACCACTATTCCTTCAAACATACCCATTTTTGCTTTCCGAGATAATGTTCTCGACTTCCACACATTCTTCAAGGCTCCCAGAATTTTCGCCCCCTCCCCCACCCTATGATCCACTTCCGCTTCCATGGTTCCATCCGCTGCCAGATCCACACCCAGATATCTAAAACACTTCACTTCCTCCAGTTTTTCTCCATTTAAACTCACCTCCCAATTGACTTGACCCTCAACCCTACTGTACCTAATAACCTTGCTCTTATTCACATTTACTCTTAACTTTCTTCTTTCACACACTTTACCAAACTCAGTCACCAGCTTCTGTAGTTTCTCACATGAATCAGCCACCAGCGCTGTATCATCAGCGAACAACAACTGACTCACTTCCCAAGCTCTCTCATCCCCAACAGACTTCATACTTGCCCCTCTTTCCAAAACTCTTGCATTTACCTCCCTAACAACCCCATCCATAAACAAATTAAACAACCATGGAGACATAACACACCCCTGCTGCAAACCTACATTCACTGAGAACCAATCACTTTCCTCTCTTCCTACACGTACACACGTACATATACATAAGTATACTTATGTAAGTAGGAGAGATGGCCAGAGAGCGTTATTGGATTACGTGTTAATTGACAGGCGCGCGAAAGAGACACTTTTGGATGTTAATGTGCTGAGAGGTGCAACTGGAGGGATGTCTGATCATTATCTTGTGGAGGCTAAGGTGAAGATTTGTATGGGTTTTCAGAAAAGAAGAGTGAATGTTGGGGTGAAGAGGGTGGTGAGAGTAAGTGAGCTTGGGAAGGAGACTTGTGTGAGGAAGTACCAGGAGAGACTGAGTACAGAATGGAAAAAGGTGAGAACAATGGAAGTAAGGGGAGTGGGGGAGGAATGGGATGTATTTAGGGAATCAGTGATGGATTGTGCAAAAGATGCTTGTGGCATGAGAAGAGTGGGAGGTGGGTTGATTAGAAAGGGTAGTGAGTGGTGGGATGAAGAAGTAAGAGTATTAGTGAAAGAGAAGAGAGAGGCATTTGGACGATTTTTGCAGGGAAAAAAATGCAATTGAGTGGGAGACGTATAAAAGAAAGAGACAGGAGGTCAAGAGAAAGGTGCAAGAGGTGAAAAAAAAGGCAAATGAGAGTTGGGGTGAGAGAGTATCATTAAATTTTAGGGAGAATAAAAAGATGTTCTGGAAGGAGGTAAATAAAGTGCGTAAGACAAGGGAGCAAATGGGAACTTCAGTGAAGGGCGCAAATGGGGAGGTGATAACAAGTAGTGGTGTTGTGAGAAGGAGATGGAGTGAGTATTTTGAAGGTTTGTTGAATGTGTTTGATGATAGAGTGGCAGATATAGGGTGTTTTGGTCGAGGTGGTGTGCAAAGTGAGAGGGTTAGGGAAAATGATTTGGTAAACAGAGAAGAGGTAGTAAAAGCTTTGCGGAAGATGAAAGGCGGCAAGGCAGCAGGTTTGAATGGTATTGCAGTGGAATTTATTAAAAAAGGGGGTGACTGTATTGTTGACTGGTTGGTAAGGTTATTTAATGTATGTATGACTCATGGTGAGGTGCCTGAGGATTGGCGGAATGCGTGCATAGTGCCATTGTACAAAGGCAAAGGGGATAAGAGTGAGTGCTCCAATTACAGAGGTATAAGTTTGTTGAGTATTCCTGGTAAATTATATGGGAGGGTATTGATTGAGAGGGTGAAGGCATGTACAGAGCATCAGATTGGGGAAGAGCAGTGTGGTTTCAGAAGTGGTAGAGGATGTGTGGATCAGGTGTTTGCTTTGAAGAATGTATGTGAGAAATACTTAGAAAAGCAAATGGATTTGTATGTAGCATTTATGGATCTGGAGAAGGCATATGATAGAGTTGATAGAGATGCTCTGTGGAAGGTATTAAGAATATATGGTGTGGGAGGCAAGTTGTTAGAAGCAGTGAAAAGTTTTTATGGAGGATGTAAGGCATGTGTACGTGTAGGAAGAGAGGAAAGTGATTGGTTCTCAGTGAATGTAGGTTTGCGGCAGGGGTGTGTGATGTCTCCATGGTTGTTTAATTTGTTTATGGATGGGGTTGTTCTTAATGCTACCTCGCTATCGCAGGAAATGGCGAATAGTATGAAAGAAAGAAAGAATATATATATATATATATATATATATATATATATATATATATATATATATATATATATATATATATATATATATATATTTTCTTTCTTTCTTTCATACTATTCGCCATTTCCTGCGATAGCGAGGTAGCGTTAAGAACAGAGGACCGGGCCTTTGAGGGAATATCCTCACCTGGCCCCCTTCTCTGTTCCTTCTTTTAGAAAATAAAAAAAAAAAAAAAAAATGAGGGGAGGATTTCCAGCCCCCCCCACTCCCTTCCCTTTTAGTCGCCTTCTACGACATGCAGGGAATATGTGGGAATATATATGTATATATATATATATATATATATATATATATATATATATATATATATATATTTTTTTTTTTTTTTTTTTTTTATACTTTGTCGCTGTCTCCCGCGTTTGCGAGGTAGCGCAAGGAAACAGACGAAAGAAATGGCCCAACCCCCCCCCCCACCATACACATGTACATACACACGTCCACACACGCAAATATACATACCTACACAGCTTTCCATGGTTTACCCCAGACGCTTCACATGCCTTGCTTCAATCCACTGACAGCACGTCAACCCCTGTATACCACATGACTCCAATTCACTCTATTTCTTGCCCTCCTTTCACCCTCCTGCATGTTCAGGCCCCGATCACACAAAATCTTTTTCACTCCATCTTTCCACCTCCAATTTGGTCTCCCTCTTCTCCTCGTTCCCTCCACCTCCGACACATATATCCTCTTGGTCAATCTCTCCTCACTCATTCTCTCCATGTGCCCAAACCATTTCAAAACACCCTCTTCTGCTCTCTCAACCACGCTCTTTTTATTTCCACACATCTCTCTTACCCTTACGTTACTTACTCGATCAAACCACCTCACACCACACATTGTCCTCAAACATCTCATTTCCAGCACATCCATCCTCCTGCGCACATCTCTATCCATAGCCCACGCCTCGCAACCATACAACATTGTTGGAACCACTATTCCCTCAAACATACCCATTTTTGCTTTCCGAGATAGTGTTCTCGACTTCCACACATTTTTCAAGGCTCCCAAAATTTTCGCCCCCTCCCCCACCCTATGATCCACTTCCGCTTCCATGGTTCCATCCGCTGACAGATCCACTCCCAGATATCTAAAACACTTCACTTCCTCCAGTTTTTCTCCATTCAAACTCATCTCCCAATTGACTTGACCCTCACCCCTACTGTATATATATATATATATATATAAGCTGGTGACTGAGTTTGGTAAAGTGTGTGGAAGAAGAAAGTTAAGAGTAAATGTGAATAAGAGCAAGGTTATTAGGTACAGTAGGGTTGAGGGTCAAGTCAATTGGGAGGTGAGTTTGAATGGAGAAAAACTGGAGGAAGTGAAGTGTTTTAGATATCTGGGAGTGGATCTGTCAGCGGATGGAACCATGGAAGCGGAAGTGGATCATAGGGTGGGGGAGGGGGCGAAAATTTTGGGAGCCTTGAAAAATGTGTGGAAGTCGAGAACATTATCTCGGAAAGCAAAAATGGGTATGTTTGAAGGAATAGTGGTTCCAACAATGTTGTATGGTTGCGAGGCGTGGGCTATGGATAGAGTTGTGCGCAGGAGGATGGATGTGCTGGAAATGAGATGTTTGAGGACAATGTGTGGTGTGAGGTGGTTTGATCGAGTAAGTAACGTAAGGGTAAGAGAGATGTGTGGAAATAAAAAGAGCGTGGTTGAGAGAGCAGAAGAGGGTGTTTTGAAATGGTTTGGGCACATGGAGAGAATGAGTGAGGAAAGATTGACCAAGAGGATATATGTGTCGGAGGTGGAGGGAACGAGGAGAAGAGGGAGACCAAATTGGAGGTGGAAAGATGGAGTGAAAAAGATTTTGTGTGATCGGGGCCTGAACATGCAGGAGGGTGAAAGGAGGGCAAGGAATAGAGTGAATTGGAGCGATGTGGTATACCGGGGTTGACGTGCTGTCAGTGGATTGAATCAAGGCATGTGAAGCGTCTGGGGTAAACCATGGAAAGCTGTGTAGGTATGTATATTTGCGTGTGTGGACGTGTGTATGTACGTGTGTATGGGGGTTGGGCCATTTCTTTCGTCTGTTTCCTCGCGCTACCTCGCAAACGCGGGAGACAGCGACAAAGTATAAAAAAAAAAAAAAAAAAAAAATATATATATATATATATATATATCTTTCTTTCTTTCAAACTATTCGCCATTTCCCGCATTAGCGAGGTAGCGTTAAGAACAGAGGACTGGGCCTTGAGGGAATACCCTCACCTGGCCCAATTCTCTGTTCCTTCTTTTGGAAAATTAAAAAAAAAAAAAAAAAACGAGAGGGGAGGATTTCCAGCCCCCCGCTCCCTCCCCTTTTAGTCGCCTTCTATGACACGCAGGGAATATGTGGGAAGTATTCTTTCTCCCCTATCCCCAGGGATATATATATATATATATATATATATATATATATATATATATATATATATATATATATATATATATATATGTCTCCATGGTTGTTTAATTTATTTATGGATGGGGTTGTTAGGGAGGTGAATGCAAGAGTTTTGGAAAGAGGGGCAAGTATGAAGTCTGTTGTGGATGAGAGAGCTTGGGAAGTGAGTCAGTTGTTGTTCGCTGATGATACAGCGCTGGTGGCTGATTCTTGTGAGAAACTGCAGAAGCTGGTGACTGAGTTTGATAAAGTGTGTGAAAGAAGAAAGCTGAGAGTAAATGTGAATAAGAGCAAGGTTATTAGGTACAGTAGGGTTGAGGGACAAGTCAATTGGGAGGTAAGTTTGAATGGAGAAAACCTGGAGGAAGTGAAGTGTTTTAGATGTCTGGGAGTGGACTCAGTAGCGGATGAAATCATTGAAGTGGAAGTGAATCATAGGGTGGGGAAGGGGCGAATGTTCTGGGAGCGTTGAAAAATGTTTGGAAGTCAAGAGCGTTATCTTGGAAAGCAAAAATGGGCATATTTGAAGGAATAGTGGTTCCAACAATGTTATATGGTTGCGAGATGTGGGCTATAGATAGAGTTGTGCGCAGGAGGGTAGATGTGCTTTAAATGAGATATTTGATGACAGTATGTAGTGTGAGGTGGTTGTATCAAGTAAATAATGAAAGGGTAAGAGAGATGTGTGGCAATAAAAAGAGTGTGGTTGAGAGAGCAAAAGAGGGTGTTTTGAAATGGTTTGGTCACATGGAGAGAATGAGTGAGGAAAGATTGACCAAGAAGATATATGTGTCAGAGGTGGAGGGAACAAGGAGAAGTAGGAGACCAAATTGGAGGTGAAAAGATGGAGTGAAAAAGATTTTGAGTGGTTGGGGCCTGAACATGCAGGAGGGTGAAAGGCGTGCAAGGAATAGAGTGAATTGGAACGATGTGGTATACCGGGGTTGACGTGCTGTCAGTGGATTGAACCAGGGCATGTGAAGCGTCTGGGGTAAACCATGGAAAGTTCTATGGGGCCTGGATGTGGAAAGGGAGCTGTCGTTTCGGTGCATTATTACATGACAGCTAGAGACTGAGTGTGAATGAATGAGGCCTTTGTTGTCTTTTCCTATCAGTACCTCGCGCACATGAGGGGGTAGGGGGTTGCTATTTCATGTGTGGCTGGGTGGTGATGGGAATGAATAAAGGCAGACAATATGAATTATGTACATGTGTGTATATGTATATGTCTGTGTATATATATGTATACTTTGAGATGTATAGGTATGTATATGTGCATGTGTGGATGTGTATGTATATACATGTGTATATGAGTGGGTTGGGCCATTCTTTCGTCTGTTTCCGTGTGCTACCTCGCTGACGCGGGAGACAATGACAAAGTATAATAAATGTAATAAAAATATGTCCCAACATGCATGAAAGAACTGTTCACTGTTCATGTCATCGATCTGTTTTTTAAAACCTAAAGGTTGTGATCATGTTACCCCTCACTTCTTTCTTCTATGATGGGCAAATTTATTGCAGGCAAAGAGCATCATATTGCTGATTCCTCATCTCTCATTCTTTTTTCAATTTTAAAGGGTCATTCATTCACCACATTCATTACATACTTACCTTTTTCATTTCATTCCGTGTGCTACCTCGCTGATGCAGGAGACAATGACAAAGTATAATAAATGTAATAAAATTATGTCCCAACATGCTTGAAAGAACTGTCACTGTCCATGTCATCGATCTGTTTTTTAGAACCTAAAGGTTGTGATCATGTCACCCCTCACTTCTTTCTTCTATGATGGGCAAATTTATTGCAGGCAAAGAGCATCATATTGCTGATTCCTCATCTCTCATTCTTTTTTCAGTTTTAAAGGGTCATTCATTCACCACATTTGTTACATACTTACCTTTTTCATTTCATTCCAATGAAACTGTTAATATTTCATACATAATGAAGATGTGCATGTGCTCTTCTGAAGTGGATGAATTTTGTCTTAGTTCTTGTCAAAAGAGAAATATTTCATAATTTTCTCCGATTTTTTTTGTCATTGTTGATACATCTTATACTTTTGTTTGCGTTTATCCGAATATTGGCATATTTGTTGCAAACACAGAGTTGATGTGCATATGTAGAATGGTAGTAGGGAGTGCATTTTAGTATTGCTTTCTTTATCCTCATGTGCAACTTTGCTGTTATGTATTGTTTTCCACGCTTCCAAATGCTAGATATTCACATATTCAAATATATGAAAACCCATGCAGAATTTGTTAACATATTGGCCTTTGACACATGAACTATGCAGAAATGATTGGTGACCACAATGTTATGAGAGAGTTTGTGCATTGTATGTCCAAGTTTTTGCTCATAATTCAGATTTGCAGAAACAGAATTTCCTCTAAATATATTGATTGCTTCGCTTTGCAGTTGTCTCATGGCTTAAGGACAAAGGTAGGTTTTTATAGTTATGTAACGCTAGTATCCCTTTTGTTGGGCTCCTACAACTTCAAGGCTACACTCCACATGGGAACAGGGTAAAGTGGGCCTCTTTAGGGCAGGAAAATCCTTGGCAACACTATACTCCTTTCCTGCACCTGATGATGATTCAGCCTTGTCCAACTATTTAACTGTCTGTGTATCTGTATCTCTGATGCTTATTCCCTCCAGGATTTCCCTCAAAGGGGCCTTTCAAAAAGAGCAAGTCTCTCTAACTGAACTCCACTGCTGCCTCTTAGCTTTTAGTGCCTCACCCTTATCAGGCCACTGGAAGTGGGCAACTCTAATGTAGTTTCCAGAGGCTCCTACCTAATGTTCCATCCTATCACTTCTACATAATCCTTTTGTCTGATGTTTCCACCAACTGCTTCTACTTAATGTTTCTACCAACTGCTTCTACTTAATGTTTCTGCCTAATACTTCTGCCCAGTGGCCATGCCTACTATTTCTATCGATTGCTCCTACCCCTTTTCCCAGAAGGCAGAGCTACTGCTTAGTGCTCACCCGAGGAAAAACTAGTGTCACACAAACTGAGTTTTGTGACTTACTTGTTGTCAAGTGTTATGTGCAACAAGGAGAGATTGCATGTTTGTAGACAGAATGCCAGCATTCCATATATCGATGAGACTGAAAGAAAAGACAGCTATTTGGGTCAGAGGATTGCTGCTTGACAACCACTGAAGTGCTGGCTCACTACACACCCATTACTAACCCTCTAGATATCCAGCATGTAGTACCTGTAATTTTCCTCCTTAATCAGTGGTTGCTGACCAATGACTGTGGCTTATCCAACCACTTCAGAGGTAACTTCTCTTGTGACGTTATCTCTTGCAGGTGGAGTTCAGGAATATATATATATTTTTTTTTTCTTTGCTTTGTCGCTGTCTCCCGCATTTGCGAGGTAGCGCAAGGAAACAGACGAAAGAAATGGCCCGACCCACCCCCATACACATGTATATACATACGTTCACACACGAAAATATACATACCTACACAGCTTTCCATGGTTTACCCCAGACGCTCCACATGCCCTGATTCAATCCACTGACAGCACGTCAACCCCGGTATACCACATCGATCCAATTCACTCTATTCCTTGCTCTCCTTTCACCCTCGTGCATGTTCAGGCCCCGATCACACAAAATCTTTTTCATTCCATCTTTCCACCTCCAATTTGGTCTCCCACTTCTCCTCGTTCCCTCCACCTCCGACACATATATCCTCTTGGTCAATCTTTCCTCACTCATTCTCTCCATGTGCCCAAACCATTTCAAAACACCCTCTTCTGCTCTCTCAACCATGCTCTTTTTATTTCCACACATCTCTCTTACTCTTACGTTACTTACTCGATCAAACCACCTCACACCACACATTGTCCTCAAACATCTCATTTCCAGCACATCCATCCTCCTGCGCACAACTCTATCCATAGCCCATGCCTCGCAACCATACAACATTGTTGGAACCACTATTCCTTCAAACATACCCATTTTTGCTTTCCGAGATAATGTTCTCGACTTCCAAACATTCTTCAAGTCTCCCAGGATTTTCACCCCCTCCCCCACCCTATGATCCACTTCCGCTTCCATGGTTCCATCCGCTGCCAGATCCACTCCCAGATGTCTAAAAAACACTTTACTTCCTCCAGTTTTGCTCCATTCAAACTTACCTCCCAAGTGACTTGACCCTCAACCCTACTGTACCTAATAACCTTGCTCTTATTCACATTTACTCTTAACTTTCTTCTTTCACACACTTTACCAAACTCAGTCACCAGCTTCTGCAGTTTCTCACATGAATCAGCCACCAGTGCTGTATCATCAGTGAACAACAACTGACTCACTTCCCAAGCTCTCTCATCCCCAACAGACTTCATACTTGCCCCTCTTTCCAAAACTCTTGCATTCACCTCCCTAACAATATATATATATATATATATATATATATATATATATGTATATTTTTTTTTTGCTTTGTTGCTGTCTCCCGTGTTTGCGAGGTAGCGCAAGGAAACAGATGAAAGAAATGGCCCAACCCACCCCCATACACATGTATATACATACGTCCACACACGCAAATATACATACCTACACAGCTTTCCATGGTTTACCCCAGACGCTTCACATGCCTTGATTCAATCCACTGACAGCACGTCAACCCCGGTATACCACATCGCTCCAATTCACTCTATTCCTTGCCCTCCTTTCACCCTCCAGCATGTTCAGGCCCTGATCACACAAAATCTTTTTCACTCCATCTTTCCACCTCCAATTTGGTCTCCCTCTTCTCCTCGTTCCCTCCACCTCCGACACATATATCCTCTTGGTCAATCTTTCCTCACTCATTCTCTCCATGTGCCCAAACCACTTCAAAACACCCTCTTCTGCTCTCTCAACCACGCTCTTTTTATTTCCACACATCTCTCTTACCCTTACGTTACTCACTCGATCAAACCACCTCACACCACACATTGTCCTCAAACATCTCATTTCCAGCACATCCATCCTCCTGTGCACAACTCTATCCATAGCCCACGCCTCGCAACCATACAACTTTGTTGGAACCACTATTCCTTCAAACATACCCATTTTTGCTTTCCGAGATAATGTTCTCGACTTCCACACATTCTTCAAGGCCCCCAGAATTTTCGCCCCCTCCCCCACCCTATGATCCACTTCCGCTTCCATGGTTCCATCCGCTGCCAGATCCACTCCCAGATATCTAAAACACTTCACTTCCTCCAGTTTTTCTCCATTCAAATTTACCTCCCAATTACTTGACCCCCAACCCTACTTACCTAAAAACCTTTCCCTTAAATTTAAATTTACCCCTTAACTTCTTTTTCCCACAATTTTACCAAACTCAGTCACCAGCTTCCCGATTTCTCACATAAACACCACCAGCGCGGGGATCTCAGCGAACAACAACAAACCACCCCCAAGCTTTCTCAACCCCAACAACTTCATTTTTTCCCCCTTTCCCCAAAACTTTTTGCTTTTTACCCCCCTAACAACCCCATCCTTAAAAAAATTTAAAAACAACCTTTGGAGAAAACCAACCCCCTGCCCAAACCTACATCACGAGAACCAATAAACTTTCCTCTCTTCCTACACTACACGCCTTACATTCCTCGAAAAAACTTTTCCCCCTTTTCCCAAACAATTTTCCCAAACCCACACCAAATACCCTTAATACCTTCCACAAGCATTTTCTATAAACCTATCAAAACCCTTTCTCCAGATCCAAAAAAATGCTACTTTCAAATCCATTTGCTTTTCTAATTTTTTCCCCACAAAACTTTTTTCAAAGAAAACACCTGCCCCACACTTCCTTACCACTTCTAAACCCCACCCCGGGCTCTTCCCCAACTATTCTTCCCCGGGCCTTTCACCCTCTAAATCAAAACCCCCCATTTAATTTCCCCGGGAAATTCCAACAAATTTTAACTCTGAAATTTACACTCACTCTTTCCCCTTTGGGCCTTTGTACAAGGGCACTACCCATGCATTCCCCCAACCTCAAAACCTCCCCAAATTATCATACAAACTTTAAAAAAAACCCTTTCCCAACCCCGCAAAAATTTCACCCAACCCCCTTTTTTGAAAAAATTCCACTCAATATCCTTCCAAACCCTCCTCCCCGGGTTTTTTCCATCTTCCCAAAGTTTTTACTAACCCTCTTCTCTTTTACCAAATTTTTTTCCCCAACCCTTTTACTTTGCACCCCAAACCTTTGAAAAAAAACACCCAAAAATCCCCACTACTATCATTAAAACACTTTCCCCAAAAAACCCTTAAAAAATTACCACCCCATCCCCTTTCCACATCACCCCTTGTTTTCACCCCCCCATTTGCCCCGCACAAAATTTTCCCAAATTTCCCCCTTTCCCCCAAAAACGAAACTTTTTTTACCCCCTTCCAAACATTTTTTTAAAATTTTTCCCCCCCTAAAAAATTTAAAAAATTTTTTTAAATTTTAAAAAAAATTTTTTTTTAAAAAAATTTGCCTTTTTTTCCAACCCCCTTTTAATTGAATTTTTGGAAAAAATTTTTTATAAAAAGGGGAAGTAAATTGGGGGAAAAAGCAAAGGGTTTTGGAAAACGGGCCGGTTGAAGGAAAATAGCAAATTTTTTAAAATTTTAAGGGTTTAAAAAATAAAAACCCAAAAAAGGAAGGAAGTAAAGGTTTTAAAAAAAAACGGGGAAAAGGGGTTTTAATCGGGGGAAGCAGGATGGAACCAGAAGGGGAAGTAAAATCATGGGGTGGGGGGGGCAAAAACCCGGGGCCCTTGAAGAATTTTGGGGGAAAGTCGAGAACATTACCCCCGGAAACCAAAAAGGGGATTTTAAAGGGAAAGGGGTTCCAAAAAATTTTTGAAAGGGGTTGCGGGGCGGGGGCTTTGGAAAGAGTTTGCCCAGGAGGTATGTGCTGGAAATAAAGGTTTGAAACAATGTGTGGGAGGGGGGTTTTGTCAAATAATAACAAAAGGGAAAAGAGTTTTTTGGAAATAAAAAGAGCGGGGGTTGAAAAGGGGCAAAAAGGTGTTTTAGTGGTTTGGCACAGGGAAAGAGAATAAATGGGGAAAGTTAAACCAAAAATATTTTGTGTGGATTTTGGGGGGAACCCGGGGGGAAAAAGGGAGCCCCAAATTGGGGGGGGAAAAGGGATTTAAAAAAGATTTTGTGTGTTTTGGGGCCTGAACAGGCAGGAGGGTGAAAGGAGGCAAGGAATAAATAAAATTGGGACGATGGGTTAATCGGGTTGACGTCCCTGTCATTGGTTTAAACCCGGGGCTGTGAAGCGCGGGGTAAACCATGGAAAGCTGTGTAGGAAAAGTATTTTTTCCTTTGTGGCCCAAAGGGTTTATACTTTTTAAAGGGGGGGGGGGCCATTTCTTTTGCCCTGTTTCCTTCCCTCCCTTTTGAAAAAACCGGGAACACGAAAAAGAAAAAAAAAAAATTAAAAATAAATATTTTTTTTTTTTTTTCTTTAAAAAAAAATAACCCCCCTTTTTCCCTTGTCTCCCCCCTTGAAAAAAAATTTAACCCGCAAAAAACCCAAAAAAGGTTTTTTTTGAAAGAAATGGCCCCCCCCCCCCATACAAAAAAAAGGTTTTACATCAATTTTCCAAAAACCCAAACCAAATTTTTACAATACCCACAAAAAGTTTCCATGGTTTACCCCAACGCTTCACATCCTTTTTCAATCCCCCGACAGCACTTAAACCCCGAATACCACATCGCCCCAAATTCCTCAAATTCCCTTGCCCTTTTTTCACCCTCCTGCTTTTTAAACCCCACAAAAAAACCCTTTTTCACTCCATCTTTCCACCCCTTTTGGGGTCCCCCCTTTTTCCCTTCCCTCCACCTCCGACACATATATCTCTTTGGTCAATCTTTCCTCACTCATTCTCTCCATTGCCCAACCATTCAAAACACCCTCTTCTCCTCTCAACCACGCCTTTTTATTTCCACACATCTCTCTTACCTTACTTACTTACTCGATTCAACCACCCACACCACACATTGTCCTCAACATCTCATTCCGCACATCCACCTCCTGCGCACAACTCTACCCATACCCAGCCTCGCAAAACCATACAACATTGTTGAACCACTATTCCTTCAAACATTACCCTTTTTGCTTTCCAGATAATGTTCTCACTTCCACACTTTTTCAAGGCCCCCAGAATTTTCGCCCCCCCCCCAACCCTTATCCACTTCCGCTTCCCTGGTTCCATCCGCTGCCATATCACTCCCAGATACCCAAACACTTCCCCTTCCTCCATTCTCCTTCAAAATACCTCCCAATACTCCCTCAACCCTACTGTACTAATAACCTTTTCTTTTCACTTTTACTCTTAACTTTCTTCTTCCACACACTTTACCCTACTAAGTCACCAGCTTCTGCATTTCTCACATTAATCGCACCAGGCTGTTTCATCACGAACAACAACCTCACTTTCCCCAAGCTCTCCCCTTCCCCAAAAATTTTATACTTTCCCTCTTTCCAAAACTTTCATTTACCTCCCTTAAAAACCCATCTTATAAACAATTAACAAACCCTGGGACATCACCACCCCTCCGCAAAACCCACATTCACTGAAAAAACCAAACCTTCCTCCTCCTACACGTACACAACTTACTTTCCCCATAAAAATTTTACTCTTCTAACAACTTCCTCCCCACCCATATATCCTTAATACCTTTCCCCAGAGCATCTCTAACAACCTTTTCTAAATGCCTTTCAATCCATAAATTTTACATTTCAAATCCATTTGCTTTTCTAGTATTTCACAACATTCTTCAAACAACACCTGATCCACACTCCTCTACCCTTTTTGAACCACCCCTCTTTCCCAATCTATGCTCTTACATCCCTTCCCCTCTCAATCATAATACCCTCTTAATTTTAATTACCAGGAATTACCTTTTCCACTAAACTTACCTCTGTAATTGGCTCCACCCTTATCCCCTTTGCCTTGGACATGGCACTATCATGCCTTCCCCCATCCCAACTACCATGATCATTACATACATTAAATTCTTTCCAACCAGTCACATTACAGTCACCCCTTTTTAAAAATTTCCACTGCAATACCCATCCAAACCTGCTCTTGCCGCTTTCATCTCCCCCAAAGCTTTCACTTACCTCTTTTTTTTTACCAAATCTTTCCCTCCCCCTCCCTTTGCACACCACCTCGACCAAAACCCTTATCTGCCACTAAAATCATCAAAAACTTTTCAACAAACCTTAAAAAATATCATTTTCCATCCCCTTCTAAACATCACCCTACTTTTTTTTAACCCCCCATTTGCCCCCCTTCCCACTAAAATTTTCCCCCTTTTTGCCCCCGGGGGTCTTTCGCACTTTTTTTTTACCCCTTTCCAGAACATCTTTTTATTCCCCAAAAATTTAATGAAAACCCCTCTCACCCCAACTCCCCAATTTGCCCTTTTTTTCCCCCTCTTGCCCTTTTCCTTCTTATATATATAAGAGTAAAGGGAATAAGGAAAGGTTTATTGGGGTCCCAGTGGGGTTTGAAAAGTAAGTTTTTTGGGGGTAAGTTTGAATGGAAAAACTGGGGGAAAGTAAAGTGTTTTAGGTATCTGGGAGTGGATTTGGAAGCGGATGGAACCAGGGGGAAGGGAAGGGGATCATGGGTGGGGGGGGGGCAAAAAAATTCCTTTGGGACCCTTTGGGAAGAAAGTGGGGAAAGTCGAAAAACTTTAAAATCTCGGAAAGAAAAAAAGGGTATTTTTGAAGGAATAGGGGGTTCAAAAAATGTTGTAGGGTTTTAAAGGGCGGGGGGCTATGGATGGGTTTTTTTTTGTGCGCAGGAGGATGGATGGGGCGGAAAAAGAGATGTTGGGGGACAATGTGGGGGTTGTAGGGGGGTTGATCAAAATTAAGAAACAAAAAGGGTAAAGAGATTTTTGGGAAATAAAAAGAGCTGGTTGAGAGAGCAAAAAAAGGGTGTTTTGAAAGGGTTTCCGGGCACATGGAGAGAATAAATTTGGGGGAAAGGGTTTTGACCAAGAGGATATATGGGGTAAGAGGTGGAGGGAACGAGGGGGGAAGGGGGGAGACCAAATTGGATTTTGGAAAGATGGAGTGAAAAAAGATTTTGTGTGATGGGGGCCTGAACAGGGCAGGAGGGTGAAAGGAGGGCGGGAAATTTGAGTAAATTGGGTCAAATTGTGGTTTAGGGGGGTTTACGTGCTGTCAGTGGATTGAATCAGGGCGTTTTTGAAGCGTTTTGGGGGGAAACCATTTTTAAAGCGTTTGGTTTTGTATAATTTGCGTGTGTGGACGTATGTTATAATGTTAAGGGGGGGGGGTTGGGGGCCCTTTCTTTTGTCTGTTTTCCCTTTCGATACCCTTTAAAAACCGGGGGGAAAACAGGACAAAGCAAAAAAAAATAAAAAATATTTTTTTTTTTTTTTTTTTTTACTTTGTCCCCTGTCTCCCGCGTTTGGGGATTTGCGCAAAGGGAACAGAGAAAAGAAAAGGCCCCCCCCCCATAACTTTTACATACACAAGTCCACCACGCAAATATACATACCCACCAGCTTTTTTCCCTGGTTTACCCCCAAAGCTTCACATGCCTTGATTCAATCCACTGACTCCGTTTAACCCCTGTATACCACCATCGCTCCAAAATTTACCCCTTTTCCTTGCCCTCCCTTTCCCCCTTCCTGCTGGTTTTAGGGCCCCCATCACACAAAAATTTTTTTTCACTCCAACTTTCCCCTCCAATTTGGTCTCCCCCTTCTCCTCTTTTCCCCCCCCCCTCCCCACATATAACCCCTTGGTCAACTTTCCCCCACTCCTTTTTCTCCATGTGCCCAAAACCTTTTTAAAACACCCCTTCTGCCTCTCCAAACCCCGCTCTTTTTATTTCCCCCACTTTCTCTTACCCCTTTGTTACTTACTCGATCAAACCAATCAAACCAACATTTTTCCCCAAAAATCCATTTCCCGCACATCCATCCTCCCGCGCACATCTCTATCCCTAGCCCACCCTCGCAACCTTTCAAATTGCTGGAACCAATTTTTTTCAAAAAAAACCCATTTTTGCTTTGAGATAATGTTCTCGATTCCAAAACATTTTTTTAAGGCTCCCAAAATTTTTTTGCCCCCCCCCCCCACCCATGACCCCTTCCCCTTTCCCTGGTTCCATCCGCTGACAGATCCCCTCCCGATATCTAAAACACTTTTAAAATCCCCCAGTTTTTCTTCATTTAAACTCAACCCCCCAAATTTACTTGGGGCCCCCCCCCTACTGTAAACCTTTAAAAACCTTGCTTTTTATTCACATTTAAATCTTAACTTTTTTCTTCCACACACTTTAAACCCAAAAACGTCACCAGCTTTTGCGTTTCTCACAAAGGGAAACAGCACCGGCTGTTTCCTCAGCGAAAAACCCAAATTACCTCACTTCCCCAACTCTTCCCGTTTCCCCCAAAAGCTTAAAACTTGCCCCCCCCTTTCCCGGGCTCTTGCATTTTCCAACCCCCCCAACCCCATCCCCTAAACAAATTAAAAAACCCTGGGGGACCCTCACACCCCCTGCCGCAAACCTTTAAAATTCACTGAGAAAACCCAAACAAATTTCCCCTCCCTTTCCCACACGTACAAAAATGCCCTTTCTTTTCCCATAAAAAAATTTTCAAATGTTCTAACCCCTTGCCCCCCACACCATTATTTTAATAACCCTTACCAGAGCATCTCTATAAACCCTTTCATATGCCTTCCCCAAGATCCATAAATGCCTTTACAAAAATCCTTTGGGCTTTTCAAAAAGTTTTTCTCACAAAATTTTTCTTAAAAAGCAAACACCTGATCCACAATCCCTACCCCCTTCTAAAACCCCCAAATGTTTTCCCCAATCTGATGCCTGTACATGCCTTCCCCCCTTCAATCAATCCCCCCTTTATAATTTCCCAAGGAATCCCAAAAAACAAACTTATCCCTCTGTAATTTGAGCACTCCTTTTAAACCCTTTGCCTTTGTAAAAGGGGCCCACTATGCACGCATTCCCCCCCAAATTCCTAAAGGCACCTCCCCAGGGTCATCATACTTAAAATTTAATTTTCCCAAAACCGGGCCAACAATACAGTCCCCCCCTTTTTTAAAAACCCCATTTGCAATACCATCCAAACCTGCTGCCTTCCCGGCTTTCTTTCTTCCGCAAAGCTTTTACTACCTCTTCTCTGTTCCCAAAATTCTTTTTTCCCAAAAACCCCCTCTCACTTTGCACCCAAACCCTATTTTTTAAAAAATATATTATATATATATATATATATATTTTATATAAAAATATTTTTCTTTTCTTTTTTTTCAAACTATTCGTTTTTTCCCCCCGCGTTAGCGAGGAAAAAAGGTTTTTAAAAAAAACCCCCCCCCCCAGAAGGACTAGGGGGCCTTTGGGAGGGAATATCCTAACCGGGCCCCCCTTCTCTTTCCTTTTTTTTGGGAAAAAATTAAAAAAAAAAAAACGAGAGGGGAAGATTTCCCCCCCCCCGCTCCCCCCCCTTTTTTGGCCCCTTTCCTTACAAACCCCGCAGGGAATACGTGGGAAAGTTTTCCCTTTTTTCCCCTATCCCCGGGGATAATTATATATATATATTTTATATTTATAAAATAAAAATTGTTTTTTTTTTTTGGTAAACAGAGAAGAGGTGGAAAAATTTTTGGGGGAAGATGAAAGCCGGAAAAAGGCAGCGGGTTTTTGGAGGGTATTCCCGGGGAAATTTTTTTTAAAAAAAGGGGGTTGACTGTTTTGGGTTGACTGGTTGGGTAAGGTTTTTTTAAAATGAATTGTTTGACCAGGGTGAGGGGCCAAAAAAATTGGGGGAAATTTGCTTTGCATAGTGCCATTGTAAAAGGGAAAAGGGGAAAATGAGGGGCTCAAATTACAGAGGAAATTAAGTTTTGTTGAGTATTCCGGGGGTAAATTGAAAGGGGGGGTTTTTTTGGGAGGGGGTTTGAAGGCATGTACAAAAAGCAAGTTTGGGGGGAAGGCGTGGGGGTTTCGGGAAGTGGTAGGGATGTGTGGACCCGGTGTTTGCTTTGAAGAATGTTTGTGAGAAATATTTTGAAAAGCAAATGGTTTGTATTAGCTTTTAATGGATTTTGGGAAAAGGGGCCCCTTAAATTGAGTTGATAGAGATGCTCGGGAAAAAAAGGTTTTAAAAAATATATGGGGGTTTGGGGCAATTTTTAAAAGGGCAGTGAAAAGTTTTTATGGGGAATTTAAGGCATGTGAAACGGGGTGGGGAAAGAGGGAAAGGTTTGGGTTTCAGTGAATGTGGTTTTTGCGGCAGGGGTGTGTGATGTCTCCATGGTTTTTTTAATTTTTTAGGGGGGGGGGTTGTAAGGGAGGTAAATGCAAGATCCTGGAAAGGGGGGCAAGTATAAGTCTGTTGGGGATAGAGAGGCCCTTGGGGAAATGAGTCATTTTTTGTTGCTGAGATTTCAGCCCCCTGGGGGCTGATTCATGTGAGGGAAAAGGGAGAAAACTGGTGACTGAGTTTGGGAAAGTGTGTGGAAGAAGAAAGTTGAGAGTAAATGTGAATAAAGCAAGGGGTTTTTAGGTACAGTAGGGGTGAGGGGGAAGTCAATTTGGGGGGTGAGTTTTAATGGAAAAAAAACTTGGGGGAAGTGAAGTGGGTTTTTAAAAATTGGGAGTGGGTCTGTCAGGGAAAGGGGAAAAAAAGGGAAACGGAAGTGGTTTATAGGGTGGGGGGGGGGCAAAAAATTTGGGGGGGCCTTGAAAAAATGTGTGGAAGTTTTGGAAAAATTATTCGGGGAAAACAAAAAAAAGGGGAAGTTTTTAGGGAATAGTGGTTTCCCAAAAATGTTGATGGTTGGAGGCGTGGGGTATGGGTAGAGGGGTGCGCAGGAGGATGGATTCTGGGAAAAGGTGTTTGAGGACAAGTTTTTGGTTTAGGTGGTTTGATGAGTAATAACGTTAAGGGTAAGAGAGATTTTGGGGAAATAAAAAGAGCCCTGGTTTGGGGGAGCAGGGAAAAGGGTGTTTTTAAATGGGTTTTGGGACCTGGAGAGAAAAAGTGAGGGGATTGGGCCCAAAAGGAAATATGTTTTCGGAAAGGGGGAGGGGAAAGGGAGAAGAGGGAGACCAAATTGGAGTGGAAAGATGGAGTGAAAAAGATTTTGTTTTGATCGGGGCCCGAAAAAGCAGGGGGTGAAAGGAGGGCAAGGAATAGGGGGTGAATTGGGGGGTCATGTGGTATACGGGTTGAGTGGGTTTTCAGGGGTTTAATCAAGGCATGTGAAAAAGCTGGGGGAAACCCGGAAAACTTTGTAGGTAAGTATATTTTCGTGTGTGGGGGAGGTGTAATGTTCCTGTGTAAGGGGGGGGGGGGGGGGGGCATTTTTTCGTCTGTTTCCTTTGGGTACCTCGCAAAAGGGGGAAGGGCCGGACAAAATATAAAAAAAAAAAAAAAAAAAAAAAATTTTATAAAAATTTATATATATATTGGGCACATGGAGAGGAAAGGGGGGTGAGGAAAGTTTTACCCAAAAGGATTTTTGTGTGGGGTGGGGGAACGGGAGAAGTGGGAGACCAAATTGGGGGTAGGAAAGATGGGAGTGAAAAAGATTTTTTAGGGGAATTTGGGGCCTGAAAAATGCGGAGGGTGAAAAGGGGGCAAAGGAAAAGAGTCAATTGGATCGTTTTGGTATACGGGGGCCCCGTGCTGTCAATTTGGTTTAATTTAGGGAAAGTGAAACCCTCTGGGGTAAACCATGGGGAAAATTCTTTGGGGCCTGGATGTGGGGAAAAGGGGGTTGGTTTTGGGCATTATTTCAGGGCACAAAAGGGCTGGGTGTGAAACGAATTGGGTTTTTTGTTGTCTTTTCCCAGCGCTACCTCGCTTACCCCCCGAGCCCGGGGGGAAAGGGGGGTGTTTTTTTTCCCGGGGTTTTGGTGAGGGGGGTGGGGTTGGAAAATAAAGGAGATAGTATGAATTTTTGTAAATTTTTTTATTTTGTTTAAGTTCCCGTGGGGTGGGAAATTATGTATAAAATTGAGATGTATGGTTTTATAATTTACGTGTTTTGTTAAATTTTAAAGTGGGATGTGGGGGGTTTGGGCCATTTTTTGTCTTTTTTTCCCTTTCGTGAGGAAATACCCCGGGACACTGGGTAAAGAAGGAAAAAGGGTAGGGGAAAAATGGAAAATAAGGGGAAGGGGGGGGAGGAATGGGTTTTGGGATTTAGGGAATCAGTGATGGTTTTCCCCAAAAGGTTTGGGATGGGAGTGGGGGGGTGGGTTGATTAAAAAAGGGGAGTGAGTGGTGGGATGAAGAAGTAAGAGTATTGTGAAAGGAAAGAGAAGGAATTTTTTTCGAATTTTTTCAGGGAAAAAAAAGAAATTGAGTGGGGGGATGTATAAAAAAAGAGACGGGGTCAAGGAAAGGTTTAAAGAGGTGAAAAAAAAAAACAAATAAGGGTTTAAAGGGGAGAGAGTTCATTAAATTTTAGGGAGAAAAAAAAGATGTTCGGAAGGAGGGTTTAAAAAAAGTGCGTAAGACAAGGAAAAAATAGGAACCCTTCAGTGAAAAGGGGGCCCAAAAAGGGGGGGTTTTTAAAATAGTGGTGTTTTGAGAAGGAGATGGGGGGTGAGTATTTTTAGGTTTGTTGAAAGTGTTTGATGGGTTGAGTGCAGAAATAGGGTTTTTGGTCGAGGTGGTGTGAAAAAGTGGGGAGGGGTTTTTGGGAAAAAGAGTTTGGGAAAAGAGGGAAAAGGTAAGGGGAAAGCTTTTCGGGGAAAATGAAAGCCGGCCCCAAAGGGAGCAGGGGTTTTGGGTGGTATTTCAGTTGGGAAAATTTAAAATTTAAAAAAGGGGGGGACTGTATTTTTTTGACTGGTTGGTAAAGGGTTTTTTTAATGGGAGGGATTAATCATGGTGAGGTGCCTGGGATTGGGGGGAAAAGCAGGAATTTTGTGCCATTGTAAAAAAGGCAAAGGGGGGAAGGTTGAGTGCTAAATTACAGGGTATAAGTTTTTTTTGGAATTCCTGGCAAATTATTGGGAGGGTTAAATTATGAGAGGGGGAAGGCATGTACAGAGCATCAGAGGGGGGGAAGGGGCCCGTTTTTGGTTTTAGAAGTGGTTTGGGGTGGTGGATCAGGTGTTTGGGTTTGAAAAATGTATGTGAAAAAATACTTAAAAAAAGCAAATGGGTTTGTATGTACATTTATGGAAACCCGGAGAAGTTTTGATAGAGTTGATAGAGAAAGCTCTGTGGAAGGTATTAAAATAAAATGGTGTGGGGGGGCAAAGTTGTTAGAAGCATGGGAAAAATTTTTTAATCGAGGGTGTAAGGCATGTTTAAAAGAGGAAGAGAGGAAATGTTGGTTTTTCAGTTTAATTAGGTTTTTCGGCAGGGGGTGTGTGATTTTCTCCATGGTTGTTTAATTTGTTTAAGGATTTTGGGGTTTTTTAGGGAGGTGGGAAAGAAGAGTTTTTTGGGAAAAAGGGGGAAAAAAGAAGTTGTTGGGGATGAGAGAGCTTTTGGGGAAATGAGTCGTTGTTTTTTCGCTGATGGGTAAAAGCGTGGTGGCCCGATTCATGTGAGAAACTGCAGAAGGCCCGGTGACGGGGTTTTTGGGAAAGTTTTGGGGAAAAAAAAAAAGTTAAAGGGAAAAGTTAATAAGAAACAAGGTTATTAGGTTTCAAAATAAAGGGTTTTTTGGGGCCCAAATTCCCAAATTTGGGAAAAATGGTTTTTGAATTTGGGGGGAAAAACTGGAGGAAGGGGAAGGGGTTTTTTGGGTAACTGGGGGTGGATCTTTGGGAGCGGATGGAAAACCCGGAAGCGAAAATGGGAACCCTAAGGGTGGGGGAGGGGGGGGGGAAAAATTCTGGGGAGCCTTGAAGAAAAGGGGTGGGGAAATCCCAGAAAATTATCTCGGAAAGCCCAAAAAAGGGTTTTGTTTTTAAGGAATGTGGTTTCCCAAAAATTTTTGTTTTGGTTGCGGGGGGCGTGGCTATGGAAGAGTTTTTGCGCAGGAGGGGGGGATGTGGGGTGGAAAATTTAATGTTTGAGGAAAAATTTTGTGGTGTAGGTGGGGTTTGTTTGGGTAAGTAAAAGTAAGGGGAAAAAGAAAATTGTGTGGGGAAAAAAAAAGAGCGTGGTTTTAGAGACAGGGAAAAGGGTGTTTTTTTTAATGGTTTGGGCACATTTGGGGAGAATGAGTTTAGGAAAGATTGACCCAAAAGGATAATGGGGTCGGGAGGGGGGGGAGGGAAAAAAAAATTGAGAGAAGGAAAGGGGAGGGGCCAAATTGGGGGTGGAAAGTGGGAGGGGAAAAAAATTTTGTGTGATGGGGCCCCTGAACATGCAGGAGGGTTTAAAGGAGGGCCAAAAAATTGGTAAATGGAGCAAAGTGTAAAAAACCGGGGTTTTACGTGCTTGTCAGTGGATTTAATCAGGGATGGGGTTTTTGGGGGGGGGGTTTTGGGGAAATTTTTTTTTTGTTGTTTCCTTTCGCTAACCCCCGCAAACGCAAAGGAGACCAACAAAGCAAAAAAAAAAAAAAAAAATATATAATAAATATAGAATTTTTAATATATTTATATATATATTTTATATATATATATTTTTATATTTTATATATAAAATATATTAATTTTATATATATAAATTTATAAAATATATATATATATATATATTAATATATTTTTAATATATATATATTACCCCGGGGGATAGGGGAGAAAAAATATTTCCACGTTTTCCCCTGCGTGTCGTAAAAGGGGGGGACAAAAAGGGAGGGGAGGGGGGGTGGCGGGAAAAATCCTCCCCTCTTTTTTTTTTTTTTTTTGATTTTCCAAAAGAAGGAACGGGAAAAGGGGGGCCCCAGGTAAAGGAAATTTCCCTCTAAGGCCCAGTCTCCTTTTCTTAACGTTTCCTCGCAAACGGGGGGAAATGGCGAAAAAAGTATGAAAAAAAAAAAAAAAAAAAATAAAAAATATATTTAAAATATTTTATATTATATATAAAATATAAATATAATATATAATATTTTTTTATATATATTATCCCTGGGGTTTGGGGAAAGAAAAAATACTTTCCACGTTTTTCCCTGGTGTCGTAAGAAGGGGGGCTAAAAGGGGAGGGAGCGGGGGGCCCTGGAAACCCTTTCCCCTCTCTTTTTTTTTTTGTTTTTAAAAAAAGGAAGGAACAGAGAAAGGGGGGCCGGGTGGGGTTTTTTCCCTCAAGGGCCCCAGTCCTCTGTTTTTTAAACCCTTTCCCCTTTGGAAAAACGCGGGAAAGGGCGAATATTTGGGAAAAAAAAAAAAAAAAAATATATATATATATAAAAAATAAAAATTTTATTATCCAAACCACTTTTTCCCCTTTACCCTTGAGCTTCGTTTCACTCAGACCCCAAACATCCAGGTTTTTTTCCCCAAAAATTTTTACTCCTTTAATCTTTTCCTTTTTTACATCTTGGTTCCCTTCCACACACATTTAGGCACCCCACCCCTGACCTTTTCGAGGAGGATGAACCCCCCCCGCGTGATTTCCTTTTTTCTGTTTCCCATTTTAGAAAGTTAATACAAGGAGGGGAGGTTTTCCCGGCCCCCCGCTCGGGGGGTTAAGTGAAGGCCCAAGACCCAAGGGGAAGGATAGCAATACCCTTTAAACAGGAGTTGGGGGAAAGTTTTGTGAAGAATGAAAGAAAGTAAATTCTCATTAATAGGGGTAAAATTGAAAGTTGAGGGAAAAGAGGGGGGGTGATTATTGGTGCATATGCCCCCCGGGGCATGAGAAAAAAAGATCATGAGGGGCCCCAAGTGTTTGGGAGCACTGAAGAGTGTTTTAGGGGGTTTTGAGGGAAAGGGAGAGGGGGTTTTAGTGGGGGTGATTTGAATGCAAAGGTGAGTAATGTGGCAGTTGAAGGGGGAATTTTTTGGGGATGAAAGGGGTGTTCAGTTTTGTAAAAAGGAAAAAGGTGAAGAGCTTTAGATTTATGTGTGGGAAAAAAGGGGCTGATATTGGGAAAAACCCGGGTTTTTTAAAAAACGAGATATACATAAGTAAAATTAGTAAGTAGGGGAAAAGGCCCGAGAGCGTTTTTGGATTAAAGTGTTTAAATTTAAAGGGGGTTCGAAAGAGAGACTTTTGGATGGGTTTAAAGGGGCCCGAGAGGTGCAACTGGAGGGGATGTCTGATCATTTTCTTGTGGGGGGCTAAGGTGAAAAATTAGTTTTGGGTTTTCAGAAAAAAGGAGTGAAAGTTGGGGGGGGGAAAAAAGGGGGTTTTGGGGAGGGTAAAAGGGGGGCTTGGGAAGGAGACCTGTGTGGGGAAGACCCCGGAAAAGACTGTTGGGCGAATTTGGGAAAAAATGAGAACAAAGGAAGTTTAAAGGGGGGTGGGGGAGGAAGGGATGTATTTAGGGAAACAGGGATGGGTTGCCCCAAAAAATGCTTGTGGCATTGGGGAAGAGGGGGAGGTGGGCGTTTAGAAAGGGGAGTGGTGGTGGGATGAAGAAGGGGAAAGTAAATTTGGGGAAAGGGGAAGAGAGAGGGCAATTTTTGGGCGATTTTTGCAGGGAAAAAATGCAATTTAGTGGGGAGGTTTTAAAAGGGAAAAGACAGGGAGGTCCCAAAAAGAAAGGTGCAAGAGGTTTAAAAAAAAGGGGAAAAGGGGAGTTGGGGTGAGAGACTATCAGTAAATTTTGGGGGAATTTTAAAAAAATGTTCTGGGAAGGGGGTAAATAGGGGGGGTTAGCAAGGGGGCAAAATGGGAACCCTTTAGTGAAGGGGGGTTAAAAATGGGGGGGTTTATTAAAAAATGGGGGTTTTATGGGGAGAAGGGAGATGGAATGAGTTTTTGAAGGTTTTTTGAATTGTCTGATGAAAGAGTGGCAGATATAGGGTGTTTTGGTCGAGGTGGGGGGTGGCCCAAAGTGAGAGGGTTAGGGAAAATGTTTGGGGAAACAGAGAAGGGGGTAGTTTAAAAACTTTTGCGGAAATGAAGGCCGGCCCAAGGGGAGGGAGGTTTGGGTGGTTTTTTGCAGTGGAATTTAAATTAAAAAAGGGGGGGAAGTTTGTTGATGGGGTTGGGAAGGTTTTTAATGTATGTATAAATCATGGTTGGGGGGTGCCTGAGGTTTGGGGGAATTCGGGCTTTGTGCCCTTGTACCAAAAGGGAAAGGGGGTAAGAGGAGTGCTCAAATTTTCAGGAAGGATTTAAGTTTTTTTAGTTTTCCTGGTAAAATTAAAATTTTGGGGGGGGTTTGATTGAGAGGGTGAAGGCCCTGAAAAAAGCATCAGTTGGGGGAAGAGAGTGCGGTTTCAGAAGTGGTAGGGGGATGTGTGGGGCAGGTGTTTGCTTTGAAAAAATGTATGTGAGAAATACTTAGAAAAGCAAATGGATTTGTATGTAGCATTTATGGATCTGGAGAAGGCATATGATAGAGTTGATAGAGATGCTCTGTGGAAGGTATTAAGAATATATGGTGTTGGAGGCAAGTTGTTAGAAGCAGTGAAAAGTTTTTATCGAGGATGTAAGGCATGTGTACGTGTAGGAAGAGAGGAAAGTGATTGGTTCTCAGTGAATGTAGGTT
Organism: Panulirus ornatus; assembly: GCF_036320965.1. Lineage (NCBI taxonomy): Eukaryota > Metazoa > Arthropoda > Malacostraca > Decapoda > Palinuridae > Panulirus > Panulirus ornatus. The sequence continues at coordinate 26,299,136 of NC_092278.1, forward strand.
TGCGGCAGGGGTGTGTGATGTCTCCATGGTTGTTTAATTTGTTTATGGATGGGGTTGTAAGGGAGGTAAATGCAAGAGTCCTGGAAAGAGGGGCAAGTATGAAGTCTGTTGGGGATGAGAGAGCTTGGGAAGTGAGTCAGTTGTTGTTCGCTGATGATACAGCGCTGGTGGCTGATTCATGTGAGAAACTGCAGAAGCTGGTGACTGAGTTTGGTAAAGTGTGTGGAAGAAGAAAGTTGAGAGTAAATGTGAATAAGAGCAAGGTTATTAGGTACAGTAGGGGTGAGGGTCAAGTCAATTGGGAGGTGAGTTTGAATGGAGAAAAACTGGAGGAAGTGAAGTGTTTTAGATATCTGGGAGTGGATCTGTCAGCGGATGGAACCATGGAAGCGGAAGTGGATCATAGGGTGGGGGAGGGGGCGAAAATTTTGGGAGCCTTGAAAAATGTGTGGAAGTCGAGAACATTATCTCGGAAAGCAAAAATGGGTATGTTTGAGGGAATAGTGGTTCCAACAATGTTGTATGGTTGCGAGGCGTGGGCTATGGATAGAGGTGTGCGCAGGAGGATGGATGTGCTGGAAATGAGATGTTTGAGGACAATGTGTGGTGTGAGGTGGTTTGATCGAGTAAGTAACGTAAGGGTAAGAGAGATGTGTGGAAATAAAAAGAGCGTGGTTGAGAGAGCAGAAGAGGGTGTTTTGAAATGGTTTGGGCACATGGAGAGAATGAGTGAGGAGAGATTGACCAAGAGGATATATGTGTCGGAGGTGGAGGGAACGAGGAGAAGAGGGAGACCAAATTGGAGGTGGAAAGATGGAGTGAAAAAGATTTTGTGTGATCGGGGCCTGAACATGCAGGAGGGTGAAAGGAGGGCAAGGAATAGAGTGAATTGGAGTCATGTGGTATACAGGGGTTGACGTGCTGTCAGTGGATTGAATCAAGGCATGTGAAGCGTCTGGGGTAAACCATGGAAAGCTGTGTAGGTATGTATATTTGCGTGTGTGGACGTGTGTATGTACATGTGTATGGGGGGGGGGGGGTTGGGCCATTTCTTTCGTCTGTTTCCTTGCGCTACCTCGCAAACGCGGAAGACAGCGACAAAGTATAAAAAAAAAAAAAAAAAAAAATATATATATATATATATATATATTGGGCACATGGAGAGAGTGAGTGAGGAAAGATTGACCAAGAGGATATATGTGTCGGAGGTGGAGGGAACGAGGAGAAGTGGGAGACCAAATTGGAGGTGGAAAGATGGAGTGAAAAAGATTTTGAGTGATTGGGGCCTGAACATGCAGGAGGGTGAAAGGCGGGCAAGGAATAGAGTCAATTGGATCGATGTGGTATACTGGGGTCGACGTGCTGTCAATGGATTGAATCAGGGCATGTGAAGCGTCTGGGGTAAACCATGGAAAGTTCTTTGGGGCCTGGATGTGGAAAGGGAGCTGTGGTTTCGGGCATTATTTCATGACAGCTAGAGACTGGGTGTGAACGAATTGGGTCTTTGTTGTCTTTTCCTAGCGCTACCTCGCTTACATGAGCGGGGAGGGGGATGTTATTCCGTGTGTGGTGAGGTGGTGATGGGAATGAATAAAGGCAGATAGTATGAATTATGTACATTTGTATATATGTATATGTCTGTGTGTGTATATATATGTATACATTGAGATGTATAGGTATATATATTTACGTGTGTGTATATTTATGTGTATGTGGGTGGTTTGGGCCATTCTTTTGTCTGTTTCCTTGCGTGAGGAAGTACCAGGAGACACTGAGTACAGAATGGAAAAAGGTGAGAACAATGGAAGTAAGGGGAGTGGGGGAGGAATGGGATGTATTTAGGGAATCAGTGATGGATTGCGCAAAAGATGCTTGTGGCATGAGAAGAGTGGGAGGTGGGTTGATTAGAAAGGGTAGTGAGTGGTGGGATGAAGAAGTAAGAGTATTAGTGAAAGAGAAGAGAGAGGCATTTGGACGATTTTTGCAGGGAAAAAATGAAATTGAGTGGGAGATGTATAAAAGAAAGAGACAGGAGGTCAAGAGAAAGGTGCAAGAGGTGAAAAAAAGGGCAAATGAGAGTTAAGGTGAGAGAGTATCATTAAATTTTAGGGAGAATAAAAAGATGTTCTGGAAGGAGGTAAATAAAGTGCGTAAGACAAGGGAGCAAATAGGAACTTCAGTGAAGGGCGCAAATGGGGAGGTGATAACAAGTAGTGGTGATGTGAGAAGGAGATGGAGTGAGTATTTTGAAGGTTTGTTGAATGTGTTTGATGATAGAGTGGCAGATATAGGGTGTTTTGGTCGAGGTGGTGTGCAAAGTGCGAGGGTTAGGGAAAATGAGTTGGTAAACAGAGAAGAGGTAGTAAAAGCTTTGCGGAAGATGAAAGCCGGCAAGGCAGCAGGTTTGGATGGTATTGCAGTGGAATTTATTAAAAAAGGGGGTGACTGTATTGTTGACTGGTTGGTAAGGTTATTTAATGTATGTATGACTCATGGTGAGGTGCCTGAGGATTGGCGGAATGCATGCATAGTGCCATTGTACAAAGGCAAAGGGGATAAGAGTGAGTGCTCAAATTACAGAGGTATAAGTTTGTTGAGTATTCCTGGCAAATTATATGGGAGGGTATTGATTGAGAGGGTGAAGGCATGTACAGAGCATCAGATTGGGGAAGAGCAGTGTGGTTTCAGAAGTGGTAGAGGATGTGTGGATCAGGTGTTTGCTTTGAAGAATGTATGTGAGAAATACTTAGAAAAGCAAATGGATTTGTATGTAGCATTTATGGATCTGGAGAAGGCATATGATAGAGTTGATAGAGATGCTCTGTGGAAGGTATTAAGAATATATGGTGTGGGAGGCAAGTTGTTAGAAGCAGTGAAAAGTTTTTATCGAGGATGTAAGGCATGTGTACGTGTAGGAAGAGAGGAAAGTGATTGGTTCTCAGTGAATGTAGGTTTGCGGCAGGGGTGTGTGATGTCTCCATGGTTGTTTAATTTGTTTATGGATGGGGTTGTTAGGGAGGTGAATGCAAGAGTTTTGGAAAGAGGGGCAAGTATGAAGTCTGTTGGGGATGAGAGAGCTTGGGAAGTGAGTCAGTTGTTGTTCGCTGATGATACAGCGCTGGTGGCTGATTCATGTGAGAAACTGCAGAAGCTGGTGACTGAGTTTGGTAAAGTGTGTGAAAGAAGAAAGTTAAGAGTAAATGTGAATAAGAGCAAGGTTATTAGGTACAGTAGGGTTGAGGGTCAATTCAATTGGGAGGTGAGTTTGAATGGAGAAAAACTGGAGGAAGTGAAGTGTTTTAGATATCTGGGAGTGGATCTGGCAGCGGATGGAACCATGGAAGCAGAAGTGGATCATAGGGTGGGGGAGGGGGCGAAAATTCTGGGAGCCTTGAAGAATGTGTGGAAGTCGAGAACATTATCTCGGAAAGCAAAAATGGGTATGTTTTAAGGAATAGTGGTTCCAACAATGTTGTATGGTTGCGAGGCGTGGACTATGGATAGAGTTGTGCGCAGGAGGATGGATGTGCTGGAAATGAGATGTTTGAGGACAATGTGTGGTGTGAGGTGGTTTGATCGAGTAAGTAACGTAAGGGTAAGAGAGATGTGTGGAAATAAAAAGAGCGTGGTTGAGAGAGCAGAAGAGGGTGTTTTGAAATGGTTTGGTCACATGGAGAGAATGAGTGAGGAAAGATTGACCAAGAGGATATATGTGTCGGAGGTGGAGGGAACGAGGAGAAGAGGGAGACCAAATTGGAGGTGGAAAGATGGAGTGAAAAAGATTTTGTGTGATCGGGGCCTGAACATGCAGGAGGGTGAAAGGAGGGCAAAGAATAGAGTAAATTGGAGCAATGTGGTATACCGGGGTTGACGTGCTGTCAGTGGATTGAATCAAGGCATGTGTATGGGGGTGGGTTGGGCCATTTCTTTTGTTGTTTCCTTGCGCTACCTCGCAAACGCAGGAGACCAACAAAGCAAAAAAAAAAATATATATATATATATATGTATATATATATATATATATATATATATATATATATATATATATATATATATATATATATAAAATATATATATATATATATATATATATATATATATATATATATATATATATATATATATATATATATATATATATATTATATCCCTGGGGATAGGGGAGAAAGAATACTTTCCACGTATTCCCTGCGTGTCGTAGAAGGCGACTAAAAGGGGAGGGAGCGGGTGGCTGGAAATCCTCCCCTCTCGTTTTTTTTTTGATTTTCCAAAAGAAGGAACAGAGAAGGGGGCCAGGTGAGGATTTTCCCTCTAAGGCCCAGTCCTCTGTTCTTAACGCTACCTCGCAAACGCGGGAAATGGCGAATAGTATGAAAAAAAAAAAAAAAAATATATAAAATATATATATATATATATATATATATATATATATATATATATATATATATATATATATATATATATTATCCCTGGGGATAGGGGAGAAAGAATACTTTCCACGTATTCCCTGCGTGTCGTAGAAGGCGGCTAAAAGGGGAGGGAGCGGGTGGCTGGAAATCCTCCCCTCTCGTTTTTTTTTTGATTTTCCAAAAGAAGGAACAGAGAAGGGGGCCAGGTGAGGATTTTCCCTCTAAGGCCCAGTCCTCTGTTCTTAACGCTACCTCGCAAACGCGGGAAATGGCGAATAGTATGAAAAAAAAAAAAAAAAAAATATATATATATATATATATATATATATATATCCAAACCACTCTTCCCCTTTACCCTTGAGCTTCGTTTCACTCAGAGCCAAAACATCCAGGTTCCTTTCCTCAAACATACTACCTATCTCTCCTTTTTTCACATCTTGGTTACATCCACACACATTTAGGCACCCCACTCTGAGCCTTCGAGGAGGATGATCACTCCCCGCGTGACTCCTTCTTCTGTTTCCCATTTTAGAAAGTTAATACAAGGAGGGGAGGATTTCCGGCCCCCCGCTCAGGGGTTAGTGAGAGGACAAGAGCAAGGGAAGGAGTAGCAATACTCCTTAAACAGGAGTTGTGGGAGTATGTGATAGAATGTAAGAAAGTAAATTCTCGATTAATATGGGTAAAATTGAAAGTTGATGGAGAGAGGTGGGTGATTATTGGTGCATATGCACCTGGGCATGAGAAGAAAGATCATGAGAGGCAAGTGTTTGGGAGCAGCTGAATGAGTGTGTTAGCGGTTTTGATGCACGAGACCGGGTTATAGTGATGGGTGATTTGAATGCAAAGGTGAGTAATGTGGCAGTTGAGGGAATAATTGGTATGCATGGGGTGTTCAGTGTTGTAAATGGAAATGGTGAAGAGCTTGTAGATTTATGTGCTGAAAAAGGACTGATGATTGGGAATACCTGGTTTAAAAAGCGAGATATACATAAGTATACTTATGTAAGTAGGAGAGATGGCCAGAGAGCGTTATTGGATTACGTGTTAATTGACAGGCGTGCGAAAGAGAGACTTTTGGATGTTAATGTGCTGAGAGGTGCAACTGGAGGGATGTCTGATCATTATCTTGTGGAGGCTAAGGTGAAGATTAGTATGGGTTTTCAGAAAAGAGGAGTGAATGTTGGGGTGAAGAAGGTGGTGAGAGTAAGTGAGCTTGGGAAGGAGACCTGTGTGGGGAAGTACCAGGAGAGACTGTGTACAGAATGGAAAAAGGTGAGAACAATGGAAGTAAGGGGAGTGGGGGAGGAATGGGATGTATTTAGGGAATCAGTGATGGATTGCGCAAAAGATGCTTGTGGCATGAGAAGAGTGGGAGGTGGGCTGTTTAGAAAGGGTAGTGAGTGGTGGGATGAAGAAGTAAGAGTATTAGTGAAAGAGAAGAGAGAGGCATTTGGACGATTTTTGCAGGGAAAAAATGCAATTGAGTGGGAGAAGTATAAAAGAAAGAGACAGGAGGTCAAGAGAAAGGTGCAAGAGGTGAAAAAAAGGGCAAATGAGAGTTGGGGTGAGAGACTATCAGTAAATTTTAGGGAGAATAAAAAGATGTTCTGGAAGGAGGTAAATAGGGTGCGTAAGACAAGGGAGCAAATGGGAACTTCAGTGAAGGGCGTAAATGGGGAGGTGATAACAAGTAGTTGTGATGTGAGAAGGAGATGGAATGAGTATTTTGAAGGTTTGTTGAATGTGTCTGATGACAGAGTGGCAGATATAGGGTGTTTTGGTCGAGGTGGTGTGCAAAGTGAGAGGGTTAGGGAAAATGATTTGGTAAACAGAGAAGAGGTAGTAAAAGCTTTGCGGAAGATGAAAGCCGGCAAGGCAGCAGGTTTGGATGGTATTGCAGTGCAATTTATTAAAAAAGGGGGTGACTGTATTGTTGACTGGTTGGTAAGGTTATTTAATGTATGTATGACTCATGGTGAGGTGCCTGAGGATTGGCGGAATGCGTGCATAGTGCCATTGTACAAAGGCAAAGGGGATAAGAGTGAGTGCTCAAATTACAGAGGTATAAGTTTGTTGAGTATTCCTGGTAAATTATATGGGAGGGTATTGATTGAGAGGGTGAAGGCATGTACAGAGCATCAGATTGGGGAAGAGCAGTGCGGTTTCAGAAGTGGTAGAGGATGTGTGGATCAGGTGTTTGCTTTGAAGAATGTATGTGAGAAATACTTAGAAAAGCAAATGGATTTGTATGTAGCATTTATGGATCTGGAGAAGGCATATGATAGAGTTGATAGAGATGCTCTGTGGAAGGTATTAAGAATATATGGTGTGGGAGGCAAGTTGTTAGAAACAGTGAAAAGTTTTTATCGAGGATGTAAGGCATGTGTACGTGTAGGAAGAGAGGAAAGTGATTGGTTCTCAGTGAATGTAGGTTTGCGGCAGGGGTGTGTGATGTCTCCATGGTTGTTTAATTTGTTTATGGATGGGGTTGTTAGGGAGGTAAATGCAAGAGTCCTGGAAAGAGGGGCAAGTATGAAGTCCGTTGGGGATGAGAGAGCCTGGGAAGTGAGTCAGTTGTTGTTCGCTGATGATACAGCGCTGGTGGCTGATTCATGTGAGAAACTGCAGAAGCTGGTGACTGAGTTTGGTAAAGTGTGTGGAAGAAGAAAGTTAAGAGTAAATGTGAATAAGAGCAAGGTTATTAGGTACAGTAGGGTTGAGGGTCAAGTCAATTGGGAGGTAAGTTTGAATGGAGAAAAACTGGAGGAAGTGAAGTGTTTTAGATATCTGGGAGTGGATCTGTCAGCGGATGGAACCATGGAAGCGGAAGTGGATCATAGGGTGGGGGAGGGGGCGAAAATTTTGGGAGCCTTGAAAAATGTGTGGAAGTCGAGAACATTATCTCGGAAAGCAAAAATGGGTATGTTTGAAGGAATAGTGGTTCCAACAATGTTGTATGGTTGCGAGGCGTGGGCTATGGATAGAGTTGTGCGCAGGAGGATGGATGTGCTGGAAATGAGATGTTTGAGGACAATGTGTGGTGTGAGGTGGTTTGATCGAGTAAGTAACGTAAGGGTAAGAGAGATGTGTGGAAATAAAAAGAGCGTGGTTGAGAGAGCAGAAGAGGGTGTTTTGAAATGGTTTGGGCACATGGAGAGAATGAGTGAGGAAAGATTGACCAAGAGGATATATGTGTCGGAGGTGGAGGGAACGAGGAGAAGAGGGAGACCAAATTGGAGGTGGAAAGATGGAGTGAAAAAGATTTTGTGTGATCGGGGCCTGAACATGCAGGAGGGTGTAAGGAGGGCAAGGAATAGAGTGAATTGGAGCGATGTGGTATACAGGGGTTGACGTGCTGTCAGTGGAGTGAATCAAGGCATGTGAGGCGTCTGGGGTGGACCATGGAAAGCTGTGTAGGTATGTATACACGTGTGTGGACATGTGTATGTACATGTGTATGGGGGGGGGGGGCCATTTCTTTCGTCTGTTTCCTTGCGCTACCTCGCAGACGCGGGAGACAGCGACAAAGTATAAAAAAAAAAAAAAAAAATATATATATATATATATATATATATATATATATATACACACACATAAATGCCCATACATGCACATATCATACATATACATTTCAATGTATACACACATAATGATACACAGACATATACATATATACACATGTACATTTTCATACTTGCTTCCATCATCCATTCCCATTGCCACCCCACCACACAGGAAACCACATTCTCTCTCTCTCTCTCTCTCTCTCTCTCAGGGCAAGGTAGCACAAGGAAAAGAAAAAAAAGGCCACACTTGTTTACATTCAGTCTCTAGCTGAAATGTGTAATGCACCGGACCACAGCTCCCTTTCTGTATCCAGGCCCCACAGTCCTTTCCATGGCTGACCCTTGATGCTTCACATGCCCTGGTTCAATCCACTGACAGCACATCCACCCTGGTATACCACATGGTTCCAGTTCACTCTATGCCTTGCATGCCTTTCACCTTCCTGTATGTTCAGGCCCTGATCGCTCAAAAAATTTTTCACTTCATCCTTCCACCTCCAATTGAGTCTCCTACTTCTCCTTGTTCCCTCCACCTCTGACATATATATTCTCTTTCTCAATCTTTCCTTACTCATTCTTTCCATGTATCCAAACCATTTCAACATACCCTCTTCTGCTCTCTCAACCACTCTTTTTATTATCACACGTCTCTCTTACCCTTTCATTACTTACTTGATCAAACCACCTAACACCACATATTGTCTTCAAACATTTCATTTCCAACACATCCACCATCCTCCGCACAACCCTATCTATAGCCCATGCCTCTTAACCATATAACATTGTTGGAACCACTATTCCTTCAAACATACCTATTTTTGCTTCCCGAGTTAACATTCTCTCCTTCCACACATTCTTCATTGCTCTCAGAACCTTCACCCATTCCCCCACCGTGTGATCACTTCTGCTTCCATGGTTCCATCCTCTGCTAAGTCCACTCCCAGATATCTAAAACACTTCACTTCCTCCAGTTTCTCTCCATTCAAACTTACATCCCAATTAACTTGTCCTTCAACTTTCTCCTTTCACACAGTTTTCCAAACTCAGTCACCAACCTCTGCAGTTTCTCACACAAATCAGCCACTAGAACTGTATCATTGGCAAACAACAATGGACTCACTTCCCAAGCCCTCTCATCCACAAGAGACTGCATACTCACCCCTCTCTCCAAAACTCTTGCATTTACCTCCCTAACCACCCCATCCATAAACAAGTTAAACAGCCATGGGGACATCACACATCCCTGCCGCAGACTGACATTCACTGGGAACCAATCACTCTCCTCTCTTCCTACTTGTGCACAAGCCTTACATCCTTGGTAAAAACTTTCCACTGCTTCTGGCAACTTACCTACCACACCATATACTTGTAAAACCTTCCACAAAGCATCTCTGTCAACCCTATCATATGCCTTCTCCAGATCCATAAATGCTCAATACAGATCCATCCATTTTTGTAAGTATTTCTCACATACATTCTTCAAAGCTAACACCAGATCCACACATCCTCTACCACTTCGGAAACCACATTGATCCTCCCGAGTCTGATGCTCTGTACATGTCTTCACCCTCTCGACCAATACCCTCCCATGTAATTTACAAGGAATACTCGACAGACTTACATCTTTTTGGTTTGAACACTCACCTTTATCCCCTTTGCCTTTGTACACTGGCACTATGCGTGCATTCCACCATGATAGATAAAATGGTAAAAGTATAGCCTTAGTGATAGTAACATAAAAAGTTGCCATGTTTCATTCAGTGCTACAGTTGGAAACTTCTTATATATTTGTGAAATATATATGTCAATGAAAGATCATAGCCTTGCTCTGGAAACTGTTATATATATCTTTTATTGAGTGTAACTTAAATGTAACCTCAATGGAAACATTGATTTGGAGAAAAAACATTGCCATTTAGGGGAAAATTTGAATTTATAGTCTGCACTGGTATTTTTCTATCATCACACTAATTATATGAATATGCGTTGCAGATGGTGAAACTGTAAGTGGACGAGCTACTTCCATGCACAGTGAAAATACAGTGGAATATGGTGGTAAATCAGAAAATGTCAGCATATCTTCACCATCTGCATCACAGCTACATCAGGATATGAATTACCCAAATAGTGAGTTATGATTAAATCTGTTTCAGCTCAGAAGTAAGGTAAAACTAGCAGTTACCCATTTGTACAAGATGAAAAGCATCTTTCATACTGTCAATTGCTTTTCTTGTATAACACTTTTTTAGTCAAGAAGGTTTGGCAAGTTGAGGTACTTGAGCTGAAAGAATGTCCAGTTAGCTACTAATCATGATAGGCAACTTTGCTTTAATGCTTCCTAGCAGTACATGAGTCCACATACTCTGGGTTGTGAGTTAAGAGTGTTATCAAAGTATTGTGACTCAAACCCATTGACCTTCAAGGCTTCTCCGGCCTCCCATGAACATGACTGAAGTTTCGATCATTTTTGGCTTTGAAGCTTTGATCATTGTTAGAGCTTTAGTGGCCAGACAGGCTGATGTAAGCCACACATGCACTACTATTATCTGTGGCCCATCTCTTGAATGGCTCTTCCCTCTCCAGACCCCACCCCCACACGGCACTCCTATCCCATGACATCTACCCATAAAACTGCCCCTCCCTCCACCAAGCTTTCCCACCCCTTGCAAGGCCCTCCTTTCCCAAGACCCCCTTATGTATGGCTCTCCCTTCCTCCAGTCTCCACTCCCTGCATGACCCTTCCATTTCCAAACCCTCACCGCCTGTGCAGTTCTCCCCTGCTTAGATCCAAAATTAGTCCCTTTACTGTGGCTGTGGTGGCCTGCCTGGTCTTTATGTCCTGCACAGGACACTATGGTTAGCCATGGTGACCTGTGCTGGACTTAAGCCATTATATGTAGACTAAAAATTATTGTTTTCTTGGAAGTAACTCACTTGTTCTATTGTTTTCTTGGAAGTAACTCACCTGAAAAGTGTTTAGATTGTGCTCTGGTCATTCCAGACATTTACTCAAAGTTTAGAGAATATCAGCAATACTGTTCCAGTTATTAATTTCAACTGCATAGATGGAAAAAATAGAGATGGCCATGCCATTGTTCCAGTACAGTAAGTCAGTTTGTCTTATTGTAATTTTTAGGAAAATTCTAAGAAAAGCTGAAGTATTTTGATCCATTTTCCATTGCTATTAGGTACTAGTGGTCAAGATGAGAATGGTCAAGTGTTTGAAGATCTTTTACATTGACAAATAATGAGTTTAAGTACTTTGTGGAGAATAAAGCTTGCAGCCACTGATCAGGGAGGTATATTACTTATACTACCCATTTGGATATTGGGAGGGTTAGTAATGGCTATGTAGAGATCCAGTACTTAAGTGGTTGTCGAGTTGCACTCGTTTGACTCAGGTAGCTGTTTTTTCTTTCTGATTCATCCACATATGGGCTTCTTGCATTCTGTCCACAAACACAGTCTCCTAGTTACACATGGAAACACTAACTCACATAATTTAGTCTTCATTTTTTTTCCATACTTGATCACCATTTCACACATCAGTGAGGTAGTGCCAGGAATAGATGAAGGAAGGCCACATCCATTCTCTAGCTGTCATGTGTAATGCACCAAAACCACAGCTCCCTATCCATATTCAGGTCTCAAAGGACTTTCTATGGTTTACCCTGGCCACTTCACATGCACTTGTTCAGTCCACTGACAGCATGTCAACCCCAGTACACCACATCATTCCAATTCACTCTATTCCATGCACACCTTTCACTCTCCTACATGTTCTGGCTCTGATCATTCAAAATCTTTTTCATTCCATCCCTCCATCTCCAGTTTGGTTTCCCCGTTCTTCTTCTCTCCTCTTCTGACACATATATCCTCTTTGTCAACCTTTCCTCACTCATTCTTTCCACATATCTTAACCAGTTCAGCACACCCTCTTCTACTCTCTTACCCAAACTGTTCTTATTGCCACACATCTCTCGTATTCCTTCATTACTTACCTGATCAGACCCCTCGCACCACATATTGTCAGACTTCTCATTTCCCACCCATCCACCATTTCTGTGCACAGCCCCATCTATAGCCCATGCCTCTCATCCATATTGCTGGGACTTCTATTCCTTCAAACATACCCATTTTTGACCACCAAAATGATATTCTCTCTCCCAGGCATTCTTCATCACCCCCAAAACCTTCATCCCCTTCCCCACTTTATGATTCAAATCTTCGTATGTCTGGATTTTCCTGCAGTGAGTGCTATACCCTAGACCTATCCCTACTTTTTGGCAAAATGGTGGGAGCAGTAGACAGAAGAAGTAGGTAGGAACATTAAGCAGGAGCATGGAGTAGAAAGATTGAGTAGAAGCAGGTGGCATAGCACTACACAGAATCATTAGCTAGAAATAGTAGGTTGGAACATTAGTTAGATTTCAGGAGACACTTTAGGTAGGAGCCTCTGGAAACTTTATGCTATAGTTAACCTCTGTCAGTGGCCTGTTTAGGGTGAGTTACTAAAGGCTAAGAAGTGCACTGAAGTTCATCGGTAATGGAGGAGACTTTTGCCATGGTCACCTCTTTGAGGGAGTTCCCAGAGGGAATGGGCATTAGAGATATGGATAGATAGATAGAATGCCTGCCATCCATTTATGGCTGCAAACTCAAACCTCCATATCATGGATTTTGAATATAGTGTTTTTATAGTATTTTGTACATGTTTGCCATTCCTGCTGTGATGAGATAGCATCAGTAACTTAGAATTTGCAGAAAAATCTTTTTATTTGCTCTTTGGCTGGCTTGCTGGTGTGTCTTTGTTGGGTAAGAAGAGGAGTTGCATCTTTGGCTTAACATGAATTGGTGTTTGTAAGGCAGGAGAGATGGGTGATGTCTAGAGAATACACAAAAAAGCATATCTTATACATACCTAGGGATTGTAATGTAGAAGAGATGGGTGGTGTCTCCAACGCACTCAAAGAAAAAAAACTAAAACATACTTTGGATGAGTATATATTTGGTGGAATGTTGTTCAATACTGTGTTATAAGGGTGGTTGTTTAGTGCTTGACAGATCATTGTGCCAGTGTTGTGTATGTTGGGGAGGGGAGGATCTACAAGTATAGCTTTTTATCTGTATTTAGGATTGGTGGGTGGCACTGTCTGTCTATCTGTCTATCTTTATCTTTGACACCTGCTCCCTTTGGGAACTCCCTCAAGGGGATGGCCACGACAAAAGAATATCGATAACTCTTGAACTCCAGTGCTGCTTCTTAGTCTTTAGTGCCTTATCCATAACAGGCTACTGGCAAAGGGCAATTCTAGTGCAGTGTTTTCTGGGGGTCCTACCTAATATTCCCACCAACTACATCTACCTGATTTGTCTACCTAATGTTCCAACCTACTACTTCTACCCAAAGCTCCCAGCTAATGCTCTTACCTATTACTTCTACCTAATGTTTCTACCTATGGCTCCTGTCTAACATTCCTAACTACTGCTTCTATCTGTTACTCCTACTATTTTGCCAAAAGACATGGCTTTGCACTTACTGCAGGAAAATATATAGGAATGAGATGTGTGAGTTAAATGTTTTCAAGTGCTATGTGTGACCGGGAGAGATTGTACATTTGTGGACAGAATGCCAGTAGTACAAGTGTGGGTGAGGCAGGAAAAAAAGACAGCTACTTGGGTCAGAGGAGTGCAACTTGACAACCACTGAAGTATTGTTTAGGGTGGATTGAATGAATTGTTTGTAGTGAATAGTAAGGGATTCTTTTTCTTGTCTAAATTTGACACTAGTTGTGTTCTGCAGATGTTTAGATTGCTTATGGCCTTTATGTTGATGTTTGTGACATGGAGAGTGAATGTCATATGTGTTTCATATGTGATACTTAGTATGAGGGTAATTGTTTAGACTTTTGATTTTTATGGGGAGTTTTGGTTACTTAAGTGGTTAGTAAGGATTCTTGTGTAATCTCTGCTTTATATCATGGGAACAGCAAGGATAGGTTTTGTAAAACAGATTGTTTTAATCTTTTCTTGCACAAAATAGCTAGGCACAAAGATTGATTGTATTTTAATTTGCTAAAAATGAAACAGAAGCCAAACAAGGAATGTTGATCCTTCATGAAGATTCAGCCTGGTGTGTCTGAATGTATTTTTATGTAACCAAGATGAGAAGAAGGGGGAAATAGGTAGTGTGTTTGAGTAAAGGAACCTGGATGGTCTATCTCTGAGGAAAACAAAGCTCAAGGATAAGAGGGAGGAATGGTTTACCCATGTCTTAGGGATAAGGTCAGAGATTAGTGTGAGGGTGAGAGCAAGAGCTAAGGAAGGGGTAGTACCTCTGTTAAAGGATGAGTTATGAGAATGTGTGAAAGAGTGTAAGGAATGTGACCTCCAGACAGATGTGGGTAAAACTGAAAGTGGATGGATTATAAGAGAAGCTGAGTGAGTGTGTTAGCAGTGCGAGTGAGTGGGAGATGTACATGAGAAAGTTGCAGGAGGTCAAGGGAGCTGCTGGAGCTGAAAAAGAGGACAGATGAGATTAGCAGTATCAACAAACCAGGGAAAATAAGAAAATGTTGTGGAAGGAGGTTATTAGTGGGAGAAAAACGAGAACAAACGGGAACGTTGGTGAAGGTGGCAAATGGGGAATTGGTAATAGGCAGAGATGAGGTGAAGAAGAGAGTAAATAAAGGATTGTTGAATATATGTTTGATGATATGGTGACAGATGTAGGTGTTTGATTTGGGGAAACATGCAGAGTGAGAGAGTCATGGGAAGTGGTTTGAATAAAAGAAAAGAGATGGTGAAACTTGCGTAAGATGAACGAGGCAAAGCAGCCAACAGCAGCCATGCAGCATTTTATCCACATTTTAGCAGATTGTAATGCAGTTGATGTTTTGAAGAAAGGGGGTGACTGTTGTTGATTGTTTAAGGAGGATTTTCAGTATGTGTATGGATTATGATGAGGTGCTTGAGGACTGGCAGAATGCCTATATAGTGCCACTGTACAAAGGCAAGTGGACAAAGGTGCGTTCAAATCACTGAGGTAAAAGATTGTTGAGTGTACCTGATAAGTTTTATGGAAGAGCAGTGATGGAGAGGATGGTAGCATTCACATATCATCTGATTAAGGAAGAACAGTATGGCTTCAGGAGTGATAGAGGATGTGCAGATCAGGTGTTTGCTTTGAAGAATATATGTAAAGAATATGTAGAGAAAAAGAGGGATATGTTTGTGGCATTAGTGGATTTGGAAATAGCCTATGATGGAGCTGTTAGAGATGCTCTATGGAAAGTGTTAGGAATACATAACATGAGAGGAAAGCTATTAGGACCTGTGAGGAGTTTTCATCAGCGAGTAAGGCATAAGCATGAGTAGTTAGAGAGGAGGATGGGTGGTTCTAGGTGAATATGGGTCTATGGCAGTGGGTTGTGATGTCACCATAGCTATTTAACCCAACCCTCTTAAGTTCTACCATGATATGCAAATCTCACCCCCTTGACACTTTATGATGCATTCTGTGTTCCCAGCACTCTCACCTACCTACTCAGTCTTATGCCACAGAAGGCATCACTGAGTGCTTCTTTGGATTTTTTTTAATCATATACATCAGATAAATACTCCTATAGCATCTAAACCTGTACATAATGCATACTTAGTCACTGGGCCAAGTGTCTCCAGCTACCAACTGCATGACTTATTCCACAGTCACAGAAAGCCAGTTTCATCCCTCATAACTTACCAGTGAGAAGCTAATCTTTTTTTTCCCCTAGTAAATAACAAAATGAAAACAGATTTTTAAAAAAACTTTGCTGCACATGCCACCATCAGCTGAATTAACGTTAGGGGTCTGCTCCCTGTGAGAGGGTGGCATGCAGGACAGATTGAAGAAGCCATGGGAGCCTTAGCAATGCATTCAGTGCTTTAAGGGAGGTGAATGCATGGGTCTTGGAGAGAGGAGCAGTTATACTGTCTGTTGGGGATGGGGTTGCTTAGTAGGTCAGGAAGTTTTTGCTTGTTGATGATATGGCGCAGGTGGCAGATTCGAGTTAGAAACTGCAGAAGCTGGTGCCTGAGTTTAGGAGAGTATATGAAAGGAGAAAGTTGAAAGTAGATGTGAATAAAAGCAAGGTTATTAGGTTCAGCATTGCAAAGAGAAAGGATATTGGGAGGAAGGAGTGAAGTCATTTTAGGTACCTAGGAGTGGATATAGGAGTGAATGGAACCATGGGAGCTGAAGTGAACTGTATGTTGGGTGAGGGACCAAAAGACACACAGAGGAATGTGAAAAGAGAGGTCATTCTCTTTCAGGGCAAAGATTGGGTAAGAGAATAGTGTGTTAGAAAGTGGCATACATATGAAAGAGCAGAAGTTGTGCTGAAATGGTTTGGACATATGGAGAGGATGATTGAGGAAAGGATAACTTAAGAGGTTATGCATGTCAGAAGTAAAAGGAACAAGGAAAAGGAGGAAACCAAGGATGAGATGAAAAGATAGAGTGAAAGAGGCTTTGAAGGCTTGAGTATCTGAATATGCTGAAGGTTGAGAGGCATGGAAGGGATAGAGCAAATTGGAGCAATGTTATGTCAGTAGGCTGAGCCAAGGCTTTTGAAGCAGTCAGGGAAAACCACAGAAGGGTCTGTGTCTTCATTATGATTAGGAGGCTCTGGTTTCATTGCATTGTACTTGACCTGTTAGAGAACGGATGTAAGTGAATGAGGCCATTTCTTTTTTCCTGGCACTACCTTGCTAACATGGTAAATGGTGAACACACTTCATCCAGCCCTCAGTGGGGTCAGTCATATGTCACTGGCTTTCTTAAGCTGCCAGAGGTTAACGGTCATTGTGAACTGTCCCCTCTTCCTCCAGCTGGATACTTGGATTATGCCTGATTGGATCCATCATCCTCACACACAGTTTTCTATTTCAAATGAAATCAGTTGTGAAAGATATACAGTGTGGTCAAAAAGTTCTAAGACATATCATTTATTTTTAAGAATAGTGTACATATAATATTTTTATAAGCTCTTCCCTGTAAAGGTTCTCCCTCTGATGATATGCAAGTGTTCCAGTGTTTATGCCACTT
The DNA here is from genome assembly GCF_036320965.1 of Panulirus ornatus. Lineage (NCBI taxonomy): Eukaryota > Metazoa > Arthropoda > Malacostraca > Decapoda > Palinuridae > Panulirus > Panulirus ornatus. The sequence goes on from NC_092278.1 coordinate 26,316,199, forward strand.
TTGGAAGCAATGCTGAAAGTCTTCAACTGTGAGATGAGTTCTACTTTCTGATTATTATGGATGATTAGAATGTAATCAAATCTTATACCTATCAGTTTCTTTTTGATTTTTGGGAACAGAAGAAAATCACTTGGGGTGAGGTCAGGTGAATAGAGAGGGTATGGTATAACAGGATCTTTTTTTTTACCAAAAAAAATCATGAATGGAGACAGCATTGTGTAAGGGACCATTGTCATGATGTAGAAACCTTCAGCCATTTTCAAACAGCTGGTGGTGGTTTCTGCTAACTTTATCCCTTGATCAGTTAAAATCAAAACCTCTTTATAAAAGGCATGGTGTACTGTCTGACCACTTTACAGACTCATATACTACCTCCATTGCACCACCTGTAATAGACAGTCTTAGAGAAGTTTTAGATCACACATTGTATATATTAGATAACTTTACCAATGACTTTGGGAACTGGAGACAACAGTGTGTGAGGGAGCAATGTCATGGTGCAGAAACCATCAACCATTTTCAGACAGCTGATGATAGTTTCTCCCAACTCTATCCCTCAGTTGAATCAGGACTTCTTTATAAAGGATCCGGTGTATTGACTGACCACTGCCTCTGCTACCTCCATAGCACCACCTGTAATAGACAAAGTCTTAAAACTTTACCCATGGACTAGTGAACTAGTGACTCAGTGAGAGTCTTTCAAGAGGTGTATATTGGAGGTGGAGCCATATTAGCATAAACACCATGACACTGACATATACTCTTACCCTCCAACCAGTGAAGTAGTGAACCAGCAACTCATTAAGACTCTCTGTGAAGGTCAGAGGGGTGATCACCTAGTGTAAATATCATGACAATGTCAGATACCAGCACAGCCTTCACCATGCCACCTCCTGCCCAAACTCCATTGACCGGCATCCATCACCACAATTGCCTTGTACCAACTAGTGCCTGTACAAGCAGATACAAGAACAGTCCTATACCTGCTGTTGTTGATATAGTTTTCCCATAGATATGTGTACCATAGATATGTGCAAGTCAACTACTGTATTATTGTAACTCAACTATGTGAAAATATTCATCACTTAATGTTTACCATTATACATAATGTATGTCAATGCAGTATTACTGCAATGCAACGGATGTGTAACTTTACATCATTTAATGTTTAACTAATCATCACCAACTGTGTAATGGATAAATCATGGTATTTGCAGAGTAAAACATCGTGTACTATTAAGATAGACCTTACTCATGTGCTTATCCATAGTGTAGGAATATCCAGCCCCACTTTGATGTAAGCCCTGTTGTGATTAATTAGCTAGTTACTATTATGGCCTAGTTTTGTCATATCTCAACTGTATATTTTCAGCTGAATAACTGCCTGAGTCAGTAAACCAATCTTTTTTATTCTACTTATTGTATGATTTTTTTTACAAGTTTCTGTGTTATGCATTGTTATTCATATGTTTCTACTATGTTTTTTATATTTTCTTCAGAAAGCATCCATTCTGAGCAGTCAAACAAAAGTATGAAGAGGAAACTTGCAACAACTAGCGATGAACTGGATTTTGTAGGTGCTCTTGGAACTACTTCACCACAAATCAGAACTGGTTGGTGATTTATCATTACTTATTTATGTGTACAATAGACCCTTGAATATAGGATGATGTGTTGAAATTCAAGATACGCTGGAGAAGCTCTATATTATTCTTGTTTTGCTTTCTCATCAGTGAAGATGGAGACATACAATTTTGTTTTGATACTGGCTTTTTCTCCTCTTTCCAGTTATATTCCTTTGCCAGTAATTCCTTGCCTGGGTCATAATGAATGTATTTTTATAGAAAACTTGAAACATTCAAGAACCATCCAAAGATGTCCAAAGATGAGTTTGATTTATAATTAGGTCAGCATTACCTGGACTTTTAATGTTAAGGTATGTGTCCATTTTATCCCTGAGGATAGGGGAGAAAGAATACTTCCCAAGTATTCCCTGCGTGTCGTAGAAGACAACTAAAAGGGAAGGGAGCGGGGGGTTTGGAAATCCTCCCCTCTCGTTTTTAATTTTCCAGAAGAGGGAACAGAGAAGGGGGCCAAGTGAGGATATTCCCTCAAAGACTCAGTCCTCTGTTCTTAATGCTACCTCGCTGATGCAGGAAATGGTGAATAGTATGTAAAAAGAAAATGTGTCCATTTTATGAACTTCTCTTCATCTGTTTTTTAGACCATGATTTTCTTATTCGTGGATATGTCCATTAAGTTTAGAATATGTAAGTTTCATGTGATGACAATGTTGCATAAGATAATTAGATCACAAGAACCTTGGATCTTAAGGTCTGGCTCAGATGGGTGTGAAAATAGTTTGTGGGCCATAACTTTGTTTTTTATAGAATTAGCTCTTAGCAACTTGAAACATAAGTATCATATAAAGTAAATGTCATAAACATTATGGTCAAGCCACCACAATCTGGAACACCATGCTTACTAAGATGTTCCCCAATAGGGAACCTTTGAGTGGGAAACCATATTCTAGCACATCACATTCCAGGGCACCAAACTCTAGGATTACTTTTTTTTAAAACTCTATCTTTAACCCTTAGAGAGAGAGTATGGTCCAGAATTGCATCACTCTGTAGGTGGAAAAAATGATAGTATTCAAAAGTAAAAAAGAAAGTTGAATTATTGTGGTCTGATTCAATGCTATGCGAGGTAAGCATTAAAAAACATGAAAATACAGTCATAATATCAACTGGGCCTGTTCCATTGCTGTGAGAGCATCCTAGAGTGGGTATGAATGTGTTTGACAGCTTCTGATAAGACAAAATAAGGATAAGTCATTTCAGTCTTTTTGCAAAGCTTGTTTTCCAACATATACTAGAATAGTGATGTTAGGTAGCATGAATATTCCATATTTCCAAAGCATATCAGCTTGCTCTCTGCAGATCTCTTATTCAGCTTCTATCTGTCTATTTATTTATCTATCTATATCTCTGATGTCTGTTTCAGCTAGAACTCCCTGAAAGGGTTGGCCACAGTAGTAGAGCCTACATAACCATTGAACTCCAGTGCCACTTCGTAGCCTGTAGTGCCTAACCCTTAACAGGCCACTAGCAAAGGGCAGCTCTAGTGCAGTGTTTGCAGAGGCTCCTACCTATTGTTCCCACTGACTAGTACTAGCTAATGCTCCTACCAGTTACTCCTGTGTAATGTTTCAACTGAATGCCTAAATGTTCCAACCTACTACTTATGTCTATTGCTCCTTCCATTGTGCAAAAAGGCAGTGCTAGCACGTAGTGCTCACCACAGGAAAATCTAAAGTTATGAAGAATAAGCTGTGCGAGTTAAGTGTTGTCAAGTGTTACATATGACAAAGAGAGATTGTATGTTTGTGGACAGATTGCTAGTAGTCCATTAATGGGTGATGCAAAAAGAAAAGGCAGCTACCTTTGTCAAAGGAGGGCAACTTGACAACCAACTAAGCAGCTGTCACTCACCTTCCCAGTACCCAGGCAGGTAGTACTGGTGATGTACCTCCATGGTCATTGGCTGCCTACAAACTACTTTCCCAGTCATTTCTTGCAAACAAATCTCTCCTTACACCATGTACTGTTCTAAATCATTTCATTTCAAAAACATTTGTGCTTGCCTTACATATTCAGCAGATGGTCAGATAACAGGATTAATACATGCTTTCATAACTCAAGACAAAAAACATTATCCTAGATGCAGGAACAGTTAATAGGTTATCTTTCGTTACAGAATTGGTCACTCTTTTGACAATAGATTTATCATTAACAGAGAAATAAAGGGTAGATTTTTTAAGATCAGAAAAGCAGTACTGTATCCATCATGTTAGGAAAGCAGTACTGTACCCATCATGTTAGGAAAGCAGTTCTGTATCCATCATGTTAGGAAAGCAGTACTGTACCCATCATGTTAGGAAAGCAGTACTGTACCTATCATGTTAGGAAAGCAGTACTGTACCTATCATGTTAGGAAAGCAGTGCTGTACCCATCATGTTAGGAAAGCAGTACTATACCCATCATGTTAGGAAAGCAGTACTGTACCCAAAATGTTTTTTGTGAATGTCAAATCGGGAAACGTCAAGGTCAGTATATAGAAAAGTAATGTAAATGGAAGTTAATGGTCCAGAGATGTGGTGATCAAATTGATTATATCATAGATAGATTAAATAGCAGGGAAGGAATGTGAATGGAGAAATTTTGTTTAATTTATGCACATAATTTCATGCAGGTATATGATATCTATTATGAAAACCTTCTTTACGTACAGACTTTTCTAATGTTTACATGTTAAGGCACACTGGAAGATATAAGGGACTTCTCATTTACAAGATTGTGGACAATAAGATGGAAATGTGATGAACATAAGGGGATTATCTTATTGCCATGTGGTTAGTAGTACCTGGATGATGTCTCAGGGCTGGTTAGGGATGAGGAGGAGGGCAGTGTTGAAGATGTGAATGGTATGCTCAAAAGAAAAATGTTCATGTGCTGATAAATGTCCATTACTTGTAAATAAGTCATTTGATTACTCTTCCACCAGTCTTTCATAATTCAGTAAGGATTTGCATACAAAATTTATTAACATACCACAGTTATTGCATATCTTTGATTACCTTTCATTCCTTTTCAGTCGTGGATAGAGGTTTTATAGACTCAACTCTCAAGAAAGTTTTCGATGACTGTAACACCAAGGTGGTGTACAGAGTCAGTGCACTAGTAAAGGAAATATATTTTCTTTCCTCCAGTCCATGTAAAAAATGTACAAATGGTAGGTTTCTTCTTCTGTGTCAGTTCATATCTTTATGTTTTTATGATTGTGCGAGACTGTTATCTTGATTTGATCTTGCAGTTAGGCTAACCTGTAAATTGATATTTAGTTCTTGATTGTGGATGTACCAACTTGTAGGCTGTGTGAGGAAAGTTGCTGGTAGGGTGTTGATAGGGAGACGTAATGTCATAATTTGGAAAACAAGAAAAAATTTTTCCTGGACAGCTTAGTTTCTAATTCCCCCCTCACTGGGTTGGAAAAGGTGAGCACATCAGGAAGTGAAGGTCCTGGAAGCAGTGAGGTATGTGATGAAAGAAAGATCACTATCTTAGGGGCAGAAGATTGGCGTGTTTGAAGGTATATTAGTCCTGATGGCTTTGTACGGATGCGAGGTATGGGCTGTAGATGAGAATGTACAGAAGGTGGATATGTTGGAAATGAAATGTTTGAAAAAATGTGGTTTGAGGAGGTTTAAGTAAAAACTGATAGTTTAAGAGAGAGGTGCAGTAATGAGAAGATTATGGTTGAGTGCTAAAGAGGGTGTGTTGAAATGGTGTGTACGTTGGGGTGTGTGTGTGTGTGTGTTAATATGAGTGGTTAACAAAGAGGATGTAAATGTAAGAAGTGGATGATACAAGGTTAACAAAGAGGATGTAAGTGTAAGAAGTGGGTAGTACAAGGTGAAGGATGATATAGAATTGGAGATTGAAGGATGGATTGAATAAGATTTAGACTGATCAAGGCCTGAACATTCAGGAGGGTGAAAGGCATGCATGGGATTTATGAGTGGGAGTGATTTGGTATGCAGGGGGTGACATGCTATCCAAGAACTGAACCAGGGTATATGAAGCAAATGGGTAAAACAATGGAAAAGTCAGTTGGGCCTAGTTGTGGATAGGATCTGTGATTCATTGCATTGCACATAAAACAGAAACAGAAGTCAAGTGGGGAGTGCTCATCTCCTTCAAAAGCTCAGATTGGGATATCTGAATGTGCACTGATGTAACCAAGATGAGAAGATAGGCGAGATAGGTAGTATGTTTGAGGAAAGAAACCTGGATGTTCTGGCTCTGAGTGAAATGAAGCTCAATGTTAAAGGAGAAGAATGGTTTAGTAAAGTCTGGGGAGTAAAATCAGGGGTTGGTGAGAGGACAAGAACTAAGGAAGGAGTAGCACTACTCCGGAAGCAGAACTTGTGGGAGTATGTAATAGAGTGTAAGAAAGTAAATTTTAGATTGATGTGGGTAAAACTGAATGTGGATGGAGAGAGATGGGTGATTTTTGGTGCCTATGCACCTTGTCATGAGAAAAAGATAATGAGAGGCAAGTGTATTTGGAGCAGCTGAGTGAGTGTGTTAGCAGCTTTGATGCACGAGACCGGGTTTTCATGATGGGTGATTTTGATGCAAAGGTGAGTAATGTGGCAGTTGATGGTATAATTAATGTGCATTGGGTGTTCAGTGTTGTAAATGGAAATCATAAGAACTTGTGGATTTGTGTGCTGAAAAAAGAATGGTGATTGGGAATTCTTGGTTAGAAAAGAAAGATGCACATAGATATACATATGTGAGTAGGAGAGATGGTCCAAGGGCATTATTGGATTATGTGTTGATTGATAAGTGTGTAAAAGAGACTTTTGGATGTTAATGTGTTGAGAGGGGCAGGTGGAAGGATGTCTGATCACTGTCTTGTAGGGGCAAAGACACACACACACACACACCAGCGAGGTAGCGCCAGGAAAAGACAAAATAAGGCCACATTGATTCACACTCAGTCTGCAGCTGTCATGCCTAATGCACCGAAACCACTGCTCCCTTTCGTCATCCAGCCCCCACAGACCTTTCCATGGTTTACCCCAGATGCTTCAGATGCACTGGTTCAGTCCATTGACAGCATACATATACACATGTACATATTTATACTTGCTTGCCTTCGTCCATTCCCAAAGTTACCCTGCCCCACATGAAAAAATGTAAATGCATTACGGAAAAGAAAAAAGATAACATATACATTCTCTTATTTTCTCTCACTCAATTGCCTCCCCCTGTGTAGGCAAGGTCATGCCAGGAACAGATGAAGAAAGGCCACATCCGCTCACACTCATTCTCTAACTCTAATGTGTAATGCTCTGAACCAAAGCTCCGTATCTGCATCCAGGCCCCACAGACCATTCCATGGTTTACCCTGGACATTTCACCTTCCCAATTTCAGTTCATTACCGTCGAGTTGACCCCAGTATACCACTTCATTCCAGTTCACTCTATTCCATACATGCCTTTCATGGGAAGGAGCTTGGGAAGGAGACCTGTGTGAGGAAGTACCAGGAGAGACTGAGTACAGAATGGAAAAAGGTGAGAACAATGGAAGTAAGGGGAGTGGGGGAGGAATGGGATGTATTTAGGGAATCAGTGATGGATTGCGCGAAAGATGCTTGTGGCATGAGAAGAGTGGGAGGTGGGTTGATTAGAAAGGGTAGTGAGTGGTGGGATGAAGAAGTAAGAGTATTAGTGAAAGAGAAGAGAGAGGCATTTGGACGATTTTTGCAGGGAAAAAATGCAATTGAGTGGGAGATGTATAAAAGAAAGAGACAGGAGGTCAAGAGAAAGGTGCAAGAGGTGAAAAAAAGGGCAAATGAGAGTTGGGGTGAGAGAGTATCATTAAATTTTAGGGAGAATAAAAAGATGTTCTGGAAGGAGGTAAATAAAGTGCGTAAGACAAGGGAGCAAATGGGAACTTCAGTGAAGGGCGCAAATGGGGAGGTGATAACAAGTAGTGGTGATGTGAGAAGGAGATGGAGTGAGTATTTTGAAGGTTTGTTGAATGTGTTTGATGATAGAGTGGTAGATATAGGGTGTTTTGGTCGAGGTGGTGTGCAAAGTGAGAGGGTTAGGGAAAATGATTTGGTAAACAGAGAAGAGGTAGTGAAAGCTTTGCGGAAGATGAAAGCCGGCAAGGCAGCAGGTTTGGATGGTATTGCAGTGGAATTTATTAAAAAAGGGGGTGACTGTATTGTTGACTGGTTGGTAAGGTTATTTAATGTATATATGACTCATGGTGAGGTGCCTGAGGATTGGCGGAATGCATGCATAGTGCCATTGTACAAAGGCAAAGGGGATAAGAGTGCTCAAATTACAGAGGTATAAGTTTGTTGAGTATTCCTGGTAAATTATATGGGAGGGTATTGATTGAGAGGGTGAAGGCATGTACAGAGCATCAGATTGGGGAAGAGCAGTGTGGTTTCAGAAGTGGTAGAGGATGTGTGGATCAGGTGTTTGCTTTGAAGAATGTATGTGAGAAATACTTAGAAAAGCAAATGGATTTGTATGTAGCATTTATGGATCTGGAGAAGGCATATGATAGAGTTGATAGAGATGCTCTGTGGAAGGTATTAAGAGTATATGGTGTGGGAGGAAAGTTGTTAGAAGCAGTGAAAAGTTTTTATCGAGGATGTAAGGCATGTGTACGTGTAGGAAGAGAGGAAAGTGATTGGTTCTCAGTGAATGTAGGTTTGCGGCAGGGGTGTGTGATGTCTCCATGGTTGTTTAATTTGTTTATGGATGGGGTTGTTAGGGAGGTAAATGCAAGAGTTTTGGAAAGAGGGGCAAGTATGAAGTCTGTTGGGGATGAGAGAGCTTGGGAAGTGAGTCAGTTGTTGTTCTCTGATGATACAGCGCTGGTGGCTGATTCATGTGTGAAACTGCAGAAGCTGGTGGCTGAGTTTGGTAAAGTGTGTGGAAGAAGAAAGTTAAGAGTAAATGTGAATAAGAGCAAGGTTATTAGGTACAGTAGGGTTGAGGGTCAAGTCAATTGGGAGGTGAGTTTGAATGGAGAAAAACTGGAGGAAGTGAAGTGTTTCAGATATCTGGGAGTGGATCTGGCAGCGGATGGAACCATGGAAGCGGAAGTGGATCATAGGGTGGGGGAGGGGGCGAAAATTCTGGGGGCCTTGAAGAATGTGTGGAAGTCGAGAACATTATCTCGGAAAGCAAAAATGGGTATGTTTGAAGGAATAGTGGTTCCAACAATGTTGTATGGTTGCGAGGCGTGGGCTATGGATAGAGTTGTGCGCAGGAGGATGGATGTGCTGGAAATGAGATGTTTGAGGACAATGTGTGGTGTGAGGTGGTTTGATCGAGTGAGTAACGTAAGGGTAAGAGAGATGTGTGGAAATAAAAAGAGCGTGGTTGAGAGAGCAGAAGAGGGTGTTTTGAAGTGGTTTGGGCACATGGAGAGAATGAGTGAGGAAAGATTGACCAAGAGGATATATGTGTCGGAGGTGGAGGGAACGAGGAGAAGAGGGAGACCAAATTGGAGGTGGAAAGATGGAGTGAAAAAGATTTTGTGTGATCGGGGCCTGAACATGCAGGAGGGTGAAAGGAGGGCAAGGAATAGAGTGAATTGGAGCGATGTGGTATACCGGGGTTGACGTGCTGTCAGTGGATTGAATCAAGGCATGTGAAGCGTCTGGGGTAAACCATGGAAAGCTGTGTAGGTATGTATATTTGCGTGTGTGGACGTATGTATATACATGTGTATGGGGGGGGGTTGGGCCATTTCTTTCGTCTGTTTCCTTGCGCTACCTCGCAAACGCGGGAGACAGCGACAAAGTATAATAAAAAAAATATATATATAATTTTTCTTGCCCTCTCACTACTTGATCAAACCACCTCAAACCATATATTGTTCTCAAACATTTCATTTCCAACACATCCACCCTCCTCTGTACAATCCTATCTATAGCCCATACCTCGCATCCATATAAAATTGTTGGGACGATTATTCCTTTAACATACCCATTTTTGCTCTCTGAGGTAACGTTCTCTCTTTCCACACATTCATCATCACACCCAGAACCTTCGCCCCCTCCCCAACCCCATGACTCACCTCCATTTCCATGGTTCCATTCACTGCCAAGTCCACTCCCAATATCTGAAACACTTCACTTCCTCCAATTTATCTCCATTCAAATCTACAATCCCAACTAACTTGTCCCTCAACCCTGCTGAACCTAATCACCATACTCTTATTCACATTTACTCTCAACTTTCTCCTTTTACACACTTTTCCAAAGTCAGTCACCAACTTCTGCAGATTCTCACTTCTCATCTGCATTACGTACACCCTTGATAGAAACTTCTCTACATCTAGCACTTTACCTCTCACACCTAGCAACTCTATCATATGCCTTCTCCAGATCCATAAATGCTATGTACAAATCCATCTGTCTTTCTAAGTATTTGTCACATATGTTCTTCAAGATAAACACCTGATCCACACATCCTCTACCATTTCTAAAACCACAGTGCTCCTCCCCAATCTGATGCTCTATACATACCTTCACCCTTTCAATCAATACCCTCCCATACAATTTTTTAGGGATACCCTGCAAACTTATGCTTTACCTTTATCTCCTTTGCCTTTGCTTAATGGCACAATACATGCATTCTGCCAATCTTCAGGCATGTCCCCATGATCCATATACTCATTGAATATCCACAGCACAGTCACCCCCTTCAAAATAAATTCTACTGCAATACCATCCAAACCCACCACCTTGCTGGATTTCATCTTCTGCAAGGCTTTCACCAAACCACTTTCCCTGACTCTCACACTGCACACCACCTCAACCTAAACACTCTACATCTACCACTCTATCATCAGACACATTCAACAAGCCTTCAAAATACTCACTGCATCTCCTTCTCACTTCATTACTACCTGTTATCACTTCCCCTCTTTCCCCCTTCACCGATGTTCCCATTTGTTCTCTTGTCCTGTGCACATTATTTACCTCCTTCCAAAACATCTTTTTATCCTCCCTAAAGTTTAATGATACTCTCACCCTAACTCTCATTTGCCCTCTTTTTCAACCCTTGCTCCTTCCTCTTGATGTCCTGCTGCTTTCTCTCATACATCTCCCAGTCATTTGCACTCCCTCCTTGCAAGTATCATCCAAATACCTCTCTTTTCTCTTTCTCTAACAACTTTGCATCTTCATCCCGCCACTCACTACCCTTTCTAATCTACGCACCTCCCACTTTTCTCGTGCTACATGTATCTCTTGCACATGCCATCACTGCTTCCCTAGATATATCCCGTTCCTCACCCAGTCTCCTCATATCATTTGCTCTTATCTTTTGCCATTCTACACAAACTCCTGTGGTACTTCCTCACACAAGTCTCCTTTCTAAGCTCATTCTCACCAGTCTCTTTTCCCTGTCATTCACTCTTTATTTTGAAAAGCTTTACAAATCTTCATCTTTGCCTCCTCAAGATAGTGATCAGATATCGCACCAGCTGCCCCTCTCAGCACATTAACATCCAAAAGTCTCTCTTTCACACACTATCAATTAACATGTAATTTAACAATGCTCTTTTACCATCTCTCTTAATCACATACATATACTTGTACATGTGTATATTTTGCAAGAGGTCACAGTAGTGCATGTGATCTAGTATTTGCTGATAACCAAGAGGAAAATGAAATATGATAAGTTTCCAAGTGCACTTTTGTGTAATGATCGCATCATCAGCAGAGATACAATTTTGAGATAGAAGACATGGAAGTCAGTTGATATACAAGGAAGAGGCATAGCTAAGACAACATTGGTAAACAAGCATTACCATCTGGTAGCACCAGGAAACAGACAAATGGGTACATCCATTTATACTCATTCTCCAGTCATATGTCATGTATATTTTGATTTTTATAAAAAAAAAAAAAGCTTTTAAATGTTAAGACCAAATTCATTCCTTTTTAGATTTATTGAAAATTGCCACAGGGAGGGAACAGTAAATGTCTTGTGTAGCTGCATTTACTTAGTTAAATAGTCATGATGACATCACACATCTTTTATGCAGATTCACCTTTACCAGGAATCACACACCCTCTTTCTTTCCTGTTCATGCAGATGCCTCACTCTCCTAGTAAGAATTCCTGTCTTTAGTAAGTAGTCATTGATTCTGTATTTGCACAGCACTTTTCATAATGTATATTTGTCACATCTATTATACATTTTCAGAAGATCCATAGATGGCACATGCTCATCACTCTTTTAAACAAAGTACTGCATAACCACATTCTTCAAAGAAAACACCTGGTCCACACAACATGTACCTCTCTTGAAACTACATGGCTTATCCCCAGACAGCACAGCACCACCCTTTCACTTATGCTACTGTGCCATATACCTTACCAGGTGTACTCAACAAATTTAACATCTGTAGTGGAACATTCAGTTTTGTCCCCCATGCATATATACATGAATATTATAGATCCACTCTTCTTGTACACAGACGCCTCAGTCTAGGCCATACATATGCTGAACCACCAGGCTAACCAGTCAACAGCATCACCACCACCTTTCTTGACAAACTCATATGCAGTCAAAGTACATTTAATCCTGAAAGATGTCTCCACAATCTGTCTTTATACCCTTCAATATTCTGGGATTCTCATGCTTCATATGCCACTTAGTCACAAGCACACCACATCTGCCTTTCTGTCATGTGACATATTCAGTAGTCCTTGAGATTACTCTGTACTTTTTTTTCCCCAATATGGTAATGCCTTTAGGATACTGGGAGTGGAGTTGGATTATGTATAGTAGGTGGATGTCAAGTTATATATTTATATTTATTTTGCTTTGTCGCTGTCTCCCGCGTTTGTGAGGTAGCGCACGGAAACAGACAAAAGAAATGGCCCAACCCACCCCCATACACATGTATATACATACACGTCCACACACGCAAATATACATACCTATACATCTCAGTGTACACATATATATACACACACAGACATATACATATATACACATGTACATAATTCATACTGTCTGCCTTTATTTATTCCCATCGCCACCTCACCACACATGGAATAACATCCCCCTCCCCCCTCATGTGTGCGAGGTAGTGCTAGGAAAAGACAACAAAGGCCCCATTCGTTCACTCTCAGTCTCTAGCTGTCATGTAATAATGCCCGAAACCACAGCTCCCTTTCCGCATCCAGGCCCCACACAACTTTCCATGGTTTACCCCAGACGCTTTACATGCCCTGATTCAATCCATTGACAGCACGTCGACCCCGGTATAACACATCGATCCAATTTACTCTATTCCTTGCCTGCCTTTCACCCTCCTGCATGTTCAGGCCCCGATCACACAAAATCTTTTTCACTCCATCTTTCCACCTCCAATTTGGTCTCCCACTTCTCCTCGTTCCCTCTACCTCCGGCACATATATCCTCTTGGTCAGTCTTTCCTCACTCATTCTCTCCATGTGACCAAACCATTTCAAAACACCCCCTTCTGCTCTCTCAACCACGCTCTTTTTATTTCCACACATCTCTCTTACCCTTACATTACTTACTCGATCAAACCACCTCACACCACATATTGTCCTCAAACATCTCATTTCCAGCACATCCACCATCCTGTACACAACTCCATCTATAGCCCACGCCCTGCAACCATACAACATTGTTGGAACCACTATTCCTTCAAACATACCCATTTTTGCTTTCCGAGATAATGTTCTCGACTTCCAAACATTTTTCAAGGCTCCCAGGGTTTTCGCCCCCTCCCCCACCCTATGATTCACTTCCGCTTCCATGGTTCCATCCGCTGCCAAATCCACTCCCAGATATCTAAAACACTTTACTTCCTCCAGTTTTTCTCCATTCAAACTTACCTCCCAATTGACTTGACCCTCAACCCTACTGTACCTAATAACCTTGCTCTTATTCACATTTATTCACATTTGTCAAGTTATATGAATGAAAGGAGCAAGTTTAGATTGATAAGATACTCTATATTTTTTTACTTTGCTTACAGATAAAGTGTGTATCCATAACTGGATTTGGGGTTTATGTGACTCATGTGGGGAGTGCTACACAGACTGGAAATTACGAAAATATTTCTCCAGTGCTGACTTACAGTCTCTTCTTGTGTTGCCTTGCATAGCCTGTTCTCCACAGTCTACAAAAGGTAAAATTACATGTATTTTTATTTTGTTTCAATTTCTAAAAGGGGAAAGAGAAGGAGTCAAGTGGAGAGTGCTTATCCTCCTCGAAGGCTCAGGTTGGGGTGTCTCAATGTGTGTGGATGTAACCAAGATAAGATAGGTAGTTTTAGGAAAGAAACCTGCATGTTCTGGCTCCGAGTGAAACAAAGCTCAAGGGTAAAGGGGAAGTATGGTTTGGAAAAGTCTTGGGAGTAAAGTCAGGGGTTGGTGAGAGGACAAGAGCTAAGGAAGAAGCAGCACTACTCCTGAAGCAGGAGTTGTGGGAGTGTGTGATAGAGTGTAAGAAAGTAAACTCTAGATTGATATGGGTAAGACTGAATGTGGATGGAGGGACATGGGTGATTATTGGTGCTTATGCGCCTGTTCAAGAGAAGAGAGATCATGAGAGGCAAGAGTTTTGGGAGCAGCTGAGTGAGTGTGTTAGCAGCTTTGATGCACGAGACTGGGTATTAGTGATAGGTGATTTAAATGTGAAGGTGAGTAATGTGGCAGTTGAGGGTGTAATTAGTGTACATGGGGTATTCAGTGTTGTGAATGGAAAGGGTGAAGAGCTTGTGGATTTGTGTGCTGAAAAAGGACTGGTGATTGGGAATTCCTGGTTTAAAAAGTGATATACATAAGTATGTTTATGTGAGTAGGAGAGATGGTCAAAGGGCATTATTGGATTATGTATTAATTGATAAATGTATAAAAGAGAGACTTTTGGATGTGCTTAGAGGGGCAGCTGATGGGATGTCTGATCACTATCTTGTGGAGGTGAGGGTGAAGGTTTGTAGAGGTTTTCAAGAAACAAGAGAGAATGTTGGGAAGAAGAGAGTGGTGAAAGTAAGTGAGCTTGGAAAGGAGACTTGTGTGAGGAAGTACCGGGAGAGATTGTAGAACAGCAAAGGTGAGAGCAAATGACGTGAGGGGAGTGGGTGAGGAATGGGATGCATTTAAGGAAGCAGTGTTGGCATGTGCAAAAGGTGCATGTGACATGAGAAAGGTGGGAGATGGGCAAGTTGGCAGGTTACAAAGGGTAGTGAGTGGCGAGATGAAGAAGTAAAGTTGTTAGTGAAAGAGAGAAAAGAGGCATTTGGACAGTACTTACAAGAAAGGAGTGCCAAAGACTGGGAGATGTATAGAGGAAAGTGCCATGGTTAAAAAGAGGGCAAATGAGAGTTGGGGGTGAGAGAGTATCATTAAACTTAGGGAGAATAAGATGCTTTAGAAGGAGGTAAATAATGTGCGAAAGACAAGAGAACAAATGGGAACATCGGTGAAGGGGTCAAGGGAGGAAGTGATAACAGGTAGTGACAAAGTGAGGAGATGAAGTGGTTATTTTGAAGGTTTGTTGAATGTGTTTGATGATATAGTGGCAGATGTAGGGTGGTTTGGTTGGGGTGATGTGCAGAATTAGAGGGTTAAGGAGAATGGTTTGGTTATGAGAAAAGAGTTAGTGAAAGCCTTGCAGATAATGAGATCCAAGGCAGCAGGTTTGAATCGTATTGCAGTTGAATTTATTAAGAAAGGGGGTGACTGTGCTGTTGATTGGTTGGTAAGGATATTCAATGTATGTATGGATCATGGTGAAGTGCCTGAGGATTGGCAGAATGCTTGTATAGAGCCATTGCAAGGGGGTAAAGATGAGTGTCAAACTATAGGCAGAGGCATACGTTTGTTGAGTATTCCTGGTAAATTGTATGGGAGGGTATTTATTTAAAAGGTGAAGGCATGTACAGAGCATCAGATTTGGGAGGAGGAGTATGGTTTCAGAAGTGTCAGAAGATGTGTGGATCAGGTATTTCCTTTGAAGAATGGGTGAGAAATATTTAGAAAAACAGATGTATTCACATGTAGCACTTATGGATCTGGAAAAGGCATATGATAGGGTTGAGAGAGAGTGTATGGTGTGGGAGATAAGCTGCTAGAAGCAGTGAAAAGTTTTTATCAAGGATGTAAGGCTAGTGTATGAGTAGGAAGAGAGGAGAGTGACTGGTTCCCAGTGAAGGTTGGTCTGTGGCAGGGGTGTGTGATGCCTCCATGGTTGTTTAATTTGTTTATGGATAAGGTTGTTAAGGAGGTAAATGCAAGAGTTTTGGAGAGAGGAATGAGTATGCAATCTGTTAGGGGTGAGAGGGTCTGGAAAGTGAGTCATCTGCTGTTTGCCGATGATACAGCACTGGTGGCTGATTCTAGTGAGAACCTGCAGAAGTTGTTGACTGAGTTTGGAGAAGTGTGTGAAAGGAGAAAGTTGAGAGTAAATGTGAATAAGAGCAAGTTATTAGGTTCTGCAGGGTTGAGGAACAGGTTAATTGGGATGTAAGTTTGAATGGATAAAAATTGGAGGAAGTGAAGTGTTTTAGATATCTGGGAGTGGACTTAGCAGTGAATGGAACCATGGAAGCAGAAATGAGTCACAGGTTGGGGGAGGGGACAAAGATTCTTGGAGTGCTGAAGAATGTCTGGAAAGAGAGAACATTATCTGGAAGAGCAAAAATGGGTATGTTTGAAGGAATAGTAGTTCCAACAATGTTATATGGCTGCGAGGCATGGGCTATAGATAGGGTTGTACGGAGGAAGATGGATGTGTTGGAAATGAAATGTTTGAGGACAATATGTGGTGTGAGGTGGTTTGATCAATTATGTAATGAAAGAGTAAGAAAAATGTAAGGAAATAAAAAGAGTGTGGTTGAGAGAACAAAAGACGGTGTGTTGAAATGGTTTGGACATATGGAGAGAATAAGTGAGGAAAGGTTGACAGAGGATATATGTGTCAGAGGTGGAGGGAATAAGAAGCAGGAGACCAAATTGGAGGTGGAAGGATGAAGTGAAGTAGATTTTGGGTGATCAGGGCCTGGACATACAGGAGCGTGAGGGCTGTGCAAGGAATAGGGTGAATTGGAAAGATGTGATATACCAGGGTTGATGTGCTGTCAGTGGACTGAACCAGAGCATGTGTAACATCTGGGGTAAACCATGGAAAGGTCTGTGAGGCCACGATGTGGATAGGGAGCTGTGGTATTGATGCATTACACTTGACAGATAGAGATTGAGTTTGAACAAATGTGGCCTTTTTTTTGTCTGTTTTCCTGGAGCTACCTCGCTGAAGCAGGGGATAGCGATGCTGTTTCATGTGGGGTTAGGTAGCACCAGGAATGGATGAAGGCAAGCAAGTGTGAATATGTATATGTGTGTATATATATATATATTTATTATTTATTTTATTTATTTTGCTTTGTCGCTGTCTCCCGCGTTTGTGAGGTAGCGCACGGAAACAGACAAAAGAAATGGCCCAACCCACCCCCATACACATGTATATACATACACGTCCACACACGCAAATATACATACCTATACATCTCAGTGTACACATATATATACACACACAGACATATACATATATACACATGTACATAATTCATACTGTCTGCCTTTATTTATTCCCATCGCCACCTCACCACACATGGAATAACATCCCCCTCCCCCCTCATGTGTGCGAGGTAGTGCTAGGAAAAGACAACAAAGGCCCCATTCGTTCACTCTCAGTCTCTAGCTGTCATGTAATAATGCCCGAAACCACAGCTCCCTTTCCGCATCCAGGCCCCACACAACTTTCCATGGTTTACCCCAGACGCTTTACATGCCCTGATTCAATCCATTGACAGCACGTCGACCCCGGTATAACACATCGATCCAATTTACTCTATTCCTTGCCTGCCTTTCACCCTCCTGCATGTTCAGGCCCCGATCACACAAAATCTTTTTCACTCCATCTTTCCACCTCCAATTTGGTCTCCCACTTCTCCTCGTTCCCTCTACCTCCGGCACATATATCCTCTTGGTCAGTCTTTCCTCACTCATTCTCTCCATGTGACCAAACCATTTCAAAACACCCCCTTCTGCTCTCTCAACCACGCTCTTTTTATTTCCACACATCTCTCTTACCCTTACATTACTTACTCGATCAAACCACCTCACACCACATATTGTCCTCAAACATCTCATTTCCAGCACATCCACCATCCTGTACACAACTCCATCTATAGCCCACGCCCTGCAACCATACAACATTGTTGGAACCACTATTCCTTCAAACATACCCATTTTTGCTTTCCGAGATAATGTTCTCGACTTCCAAACATTTTTCAAGGCTCCCAGGGTTTTCGCCCCCTCCCCCACCCTATGATTCACTTCCGCTTCCATGGTTCCATCCGCTGCCAAATCCACTCCCAGATATCTAAAACACTTTACTTCCTCCAGTTTTTCTCCATTCAAACTTACCTCCCAATTGACTTGACCCTCAACCCTACTGTACCTAATAACCTTGCTCTTATTCACATTTATTCACATTTGTCAAGTTATATGAATGAAAGGAGCAAGTTTAGATTGATAAGATACTCTATATTTTTTTACTTTGCTTACAGATAAAGTGTGTATCCATAACTGGATTTGGGGTTTATGTGACTCATGTGGGGAGTGCTACACAGACTGGAAATTACGAAAATATTTCTCCAGTGCTGACTTACAGTCTCTTCTTGTGTTGCCTTGCATAGCCTGTTCTCCACAGTCTACAAAAGGTAAAATTACATGTATTTTTATTTTGTTTCAATTTCTAAAAGGGGAAAGAGAAGGAGTCAAGTGGAGAGTGCTTATCCTCCTCGAAGGCTCAGGTTGGGGTGTCTCAATGTGTGTGGATGTAACCAAGATAAGATAGGTAGTTTTAGGAAAGAAACCTGCATGTTCTGGCTCCGAGTGAAACAAAGCTCAAGGGTAAAGGGGAAGTATGGTTTGGAAAAGTCTTGGGAGTAAAGTCAGGGGTTGGTGAGAGGACAAGAGCTAAGGAAGAAGCAGCACTACTCCTGAAGCAGGAGTTGTGGGAGTGTGTGATAGAGTGTAAGAAAGTAAACTCTAGATTGATATGGGTAAGACTGAATGTGGATGGAGGGACATGGGTGATTATTGGTGCTTATGCGCCTGTTCAAGAGAAGAGAGATCATGAGAGGCAAGAGTTTTGGGAGCAGCTGAGTGAGTGTGTTAGCAGCTTTGATGCACGAGACTGGGTATTAGTGATAGGTGATTTAAATGTGAAGGTGAGTAATGTGGCAGTTGAGGGTGTAATTAGTGTACATGGGGTATTCAGTGTTGTGAATGGAAAGGGTGAAGAGCTTGTGGATTTGTGTGCTGAAAAAGGACTGGTGATTGGGAATTCCTGGTTTAAAAAGTGATATACATAAGTATGTTTATGTGAGTAGGAGAGATGGTCAAAGGGCATTATTGGATTATGTATTAATTGATAAATGTATAAAAGAGAGACTTTTGGATGTGCTTAGAGGGGCAGCTGATGGGATGTCTGATCACTATCTTGTGGAGGTGAGGGTGAAGGTTTGTAGAGGTTTTCAAGAAACAAGAGAGAATGTTGGGAAGAAGAGAGTGGTGAAAGTAAGTGAGCTTGGAAAGGAGACTTGTGTGAGGAAGTACCGGGAGAGATTGTAGAACAGCAAAGGTGAGAGCAAATGACGTGAGGGGAGTGGGTGAGGAATGGGATGCATTTAAGGAAGCAGTGTTGGCATGTGCAAAAGGTGCATGTGACATGAGAAAGATGGGAGATGGGCAAGTTGGCAGGTTACAAAGGGTAGTGAGTGGCGAGATGAAGAAGTAAAGTTGTTAGTGAAAGAGAGAAAAGAGGCATTTGGACAGTACTTACAAGAAAGGAGTGCCAAAGACTGGGAGATGTATAGAGGAAAGTGCCATGGTTAAAAAGAGGGCAAATGAGAGTTGGGGGTGAGAGAGTATCATTAAACTTAGGGAGAATAAGATGCTTTAGAAGGAGGTAAATAATGTGCGAAAGACAAGAGAACAAATGGGAACATCGGTGAAGGGGTCAAGGGAGGAAGTGATAACAGGTAGTGACAAAGTGAGGAGATGAAGTGGTTATTTTGAAGGTTTGTTGAATGTGTTTGATGATATAGTGGCAGATGTAGGGTGGTTTGGTTGGGGTGATGTGCAGAATTAGAGGGTTAAGGAGAATGGTTTGGTTATGAGAAAAGAGTTAGTGAAAGCCTTGCAGATAATGAGATCCAAGGCAGCAGGTTTGAATCGTATTGCAGTTGAATTTATTAAGAAAGGGGGTGACTGTGCTGTTGATTGGTTGGTAAGGATATTCAATGTATGTATGGATCATGGTGAAGTGCCTGAGGATTGGCAGAATGCTTGTATAGAGCCATTGCAAGGGGGTAAAGATGAGTGTCAAACTATAGGCAGAGGCATACGTTTGTTGAGTATTCCTGGTAAATTGTATGGGAGGGTATTTATTTAAAAGGTGAAGGCATGTACAGAGCATCAGATTTGGGAGGAGGAGTATGGTTTCAGAAGTGTCAGAAGATGTGTGGATCAGGTATTTCCTTTGAAGAATGGGTGAGAAATATTTAGAAAAACAGATGTATTCACATGTAGCACTTATGGATCTGGAAAAGGCATATGATAGGGTTGAGAGAGAGTGTATGGTGTGGGAGATAAGCTGCTAGAAGCAGTGAAAAGTTTTTATCAAGGATGTAAGGCTAGTGTATGAGTAGGAAGAGAGGAGAGTGACTGGTTCCCAGTGAAGGTTGGTCTGTGGCAGGGGTGTGTGATGCCTCCATGGTTGTTTAATTTGTTTATGGATAAGGTTGTTAAGGAGGTAAATGCAAGAGTTTTGGAGAGAGGAATGAGTATGCAATCTGTTAGGGGTGAGAGGGTCTGGAAAGTGAGTCATCTGCTGTTTGCCGATGATACAGCACTGGTGGCTGATTCTAGTGAGAACCTGCAGAAGTTGTTGACTGAGTTTGGAGAAGTGTGTGAAAGGAGAAAGTTGAGAGTAAATGTGAATAAGAGCAAGTTATTAGGTTCTGCAGGGTTGAGGAACAGGTTAATTGGGATGTAAGTTTGAATGGATAAAAATTGGAGGAAGTGAAGTGTTTTAGATATCTGGGAGTGGACTTAGCAGTGAATGGAACCATGGAAGCAGAAATGAGTCACAGGTTGGGGGAGGGGACAAAGATTCTTGGAGTGCTGAAGAATGTCTGGAAAGAGAGAACATTATCTGGAAGAGCAAAAATGGGTATGTTTGAAGGAATAGTAGTTCCAACAATGTTATATGGCTGCGAGGCATGGGCTATAGATAGGGTTGTACGGAGGAAGATGGATGTGTTGGAAATGAAATGTTTGAGGACAATATGTGGTGTGAGGTGGTTTGATCAATTATGTAATGAAAGAGTAAGAAAAATGTAAGGAAATAAAAAGAGTGTGGTTGAGAGAACAAAAGACGGTGTGTTGAAATGGTTTGGACATATGGAGAGAATAAGTGAGGAAAGGTTGACAGAGGATATATGTGTCAGAGGTGGAGGGAATAAGAAGCAGGAGACCAAATTGGAGGTGGAAGGATGAAGTGAAGTAGATTTTGGGTGATCAGGGCCTGGACATACAGGAGCGTGAGGGCTGTGCAAGGAATAGGGTGAATTGGAAAGATGTGATATACCAGGGTTGATGTGCTGTCAGTGGACTGAACCAGAGCATGTGTAACATCTGGGGTAAACCATGGAAAGGTCTGTGAGGCCACGATGTGGATAGGGAGCTGTGGTATTGATGCATTACACTTGACAGATAGAGATTGAGTTTGAACAAATGTGGCCTTTTTTTTGTCTGTTTTCCTGGAGCTACCTCGCTGAAGCAGGGGATAGCGATGCTGTTTCATGTGGGGTTAGGTAGCACCAGGAATGGATGAAGGCAAGCAAGTGTGAATATGTATATGTGTGTATATATATATATATTTATTATTTATTTTATTTATTTTGCTTTGTCGCTGTCTTCCGCATTTGCGAGGTAGCGCAAGGAAACAGATGAAAGAAATGGCCCATCCCACCCCCATACACATGTATATACACACACGTCCACACACACAAATATACATACCTATACATCTCAATGTACACATATATATACATCTCAATGTACACATATATATACACACACAAACACACATATATACCCATGCACACAATTCACACTGCCTTTATTCATTCCCATCGCCACCTCGCCGCACATGGAATACCATCCCCCTCCCCCCTCATGTGTGCGGGGTAGCGCTAGGAAAAGACAACAAAGGCCTCATTCGTTCACACTCAGTCTCTAGCTGTCATGCAATAATGCCCGAAACCACAGCTCCCTTTCCACATCCAGGTCCCACACAGCTTTCCATGGTTTACCCCAGACGCTTCACATGCCCTGATTCAATCCACTGACAGCACGTCAACCCCGGTATACCACATCGATCCAATTCACTCTATTCCTTGCCCGCCTTTCACCCTCCTGCATGTTCAGGCCCCGATCACTCAAAATCTTTTTCACTCCATCTTTCCACCTCCAATTTGGTCTCCCATTTCTCCTCATTCCCTCCACCTCCGACACATATATCCTCTTGGTCAATCTTTCCTCACTCATTCTCTCCATGTGCCCAAACCATTTCAAAACACCCTCTTCTGCTCTCTCAACCACGCTGTTTTTATTTCCACACATCTCTCTTACCCTTACATTACTTACTCGATCAAACCACCTCATACCACACATTGTCCTCAAACATCTCATTTCCAGCACATCCACCCTCCTGCGCACAACTCTATCCATAGCCCACGCCTCGCAACCATACAACATTGTTGGAACCACTATTCCTTCAAACATACCCATTTTTGCTTTCCGAGATAATGTTCTCAACTTCCACAAATTCTTCAAGGCTCCCAGGATTTTCGCCCCCTCCCCCACCCTATGATTCACTTCCGCTTCCATGGTTCCATCCGCTGCCAGATCCACTCCCAGATATCTAAAACACTTTACTTTCTCCAGTTTTTCTCCATTCAAACTTACCTCCCAATTGACTTGACCCTCAACCCTACTGTACCTAATAACCTTGCTCTTATTCACATTTACTCTTTATTTTCTTCTTTCACACACTTTACCAAACTCAGTCACCAGCTTCTGCAGTTTCTCACATGAATCAGCCACCAGTGCTGTATCATCAGCGAACAACAACTGACTCACTTCCCAAGCTCTCTCATCCACAACAGACTTCATTTTTGCCCCTCTTTCCAAAACTCTTGCATTCACCTTCCTAACAACCCCATCCATAAACAAATTAAACAACCATGGAGACATCACATACCCCTGCCGCAAACCTACATTTACTGAGAACCAATCACTTTCCTCTCTTCCTATATATATATATATATATATATATATATATATTTTTTTTTCTTTTTCTTTTAAACTATTCGCCATTTCCCGCGTTAGCTAGGTAGCGTTAAGAACAGAGGACTGGGCCTTTTTTGGAATATCCTCACCTGGCCCCCTCTGTTCCTTCTTTTGGAAAATTAAAAAAAAAAAAAAAAGAAAGAGAGGGGAGGATTTCCAGCCCCCCGCTCCCTCCCCTTTTAGTCGCCTTCTATGACACGCAGGGAATACGTGGGAAGTATTCTTAATCCCCTATCCCCTATATATATATATATATATCTTTCTTTCTTTCAAACTATTCGCCATTTCCCGCATTAGCGAGGTAGCGCCAAGAACAGAGGGCTGGGCCCCGAGGGAACACGCTCACCCGGCCCAATTCTCCGCTCCTTCCTTTGGAAAATCAAAAAAAAAAAAACGAGAGGGGAGGATATATATATATATATATATATATATATATATATATATATATATATATATATATATATTCTTTCTTTCAAACTATTCGCCATTTCCCGCATTAGCGAGGTAGCGTTAAGAACAGAGGACTGAGCCTTTGAGGGACTACCCTCACCTGGCCCAATTCTCTGTTCCTTCTTTTGGAAAATTAAAAAAAAAAAACGAGAGGGGAGGATTTCCAGCCCCCCGCTCCCTCCCCTTTTAGTCGCCTTCTACGACACGCAGGGAATACGTGGGAAGTATTCTTGCTCCCTTATCCCCAGGGATAATATATATATATATATATATATATATATATATATATATATATATATATATATATATATAGCGAATAGTATAAAAAAAAAAAAAATATATATATATATATATCCATCTTATACAGGTAGTTTAAATATATGGAAATCACTGTGGAAAATAGTTACAAGCTCAGACCACATACTGTACAGGGGCATATCCAAGTGGAAGGTAATGAAGGCAGTTGCCTCCCCCCTTGGGTTATACAATTTACAATAAACTTTATAATAACAATGAATAACATATTCTTATAACTGTTCTAATCCTTTTCATCTCTTGTAAGGAAAAAAATAAATGTATATCTACATAAATCCAACTGTTTCAGTGATTGACACCGATGACCAATGAAACAAAAGTATCATTTTCACCACCTTCCCAAAACACTAACATGAGTTTATAATTAAATTTTCTCGGTCTATAAATGCATATTAATATGTTTCATCGAATGAAACTCCCTTCATTATTACTATTAGCAATTCTATATTATCAGATACCACAAATCTATTTTCATTCAAGACTGGTCACAGATCTCTCAAAACTTAAAGCTGTGTTCAATTTTACAAGAATTTGGCTAATATCAGTGATCAAATGTAATATCCAAATAACTCAAAGGTGCTAAGTTCTCTATGAGAAATTGTGTCCTTATATGTCATTCTTGTTTTGAGCTTTTTATATATATATATATATATATATATATATATATATATATATATATATATATATATATATATATATATATTATATATATATATATATATATATATGGATCTGGAGAAGGCATATGATAGAGTTGATAGAGATGCTCTGTGGAAGGTATTAAGAATATATGGTGTGGGAGGCAAGTTGTTAGAAGCAGTGAAAAGTTTTTATCGAGGATGTAAGGCATGTGTACGTGTAGGAAGAGAGGAAAGTGATTGGTTTTCAGTGAATGTAGGTTTGCGGCAGGGGTGTGTGATGTCTCCATGGATGTTTAATTTGTTTATGGATGGGGTTGTTAGGGAGGTGAATGCAAGAGTTTTGGAAAGAGGGGCAAGTATGAAGTCTGTTGGGGATGAGAGAGCTTGGGAAGTGAGTCAGTTGTTGTTCGCTGATGATACAGCGCTGGTGGCTGATTCATGTGAGAAACTGCAGAAGCTGGTGACTGAGTTTGGTAAAGTGTGTGAAAGAAGAAAGTTAAGATTAAATGTGAATAAGAGCAAGGTTATTAGGTACAGTAGGGTTGAGGGTCAATTCAATTGGGAGGTGAGTTTGAATGGAGAAAAACTGGAGGAAGTGAAGTGTTTTAGATATCTGGGAGTGGATCTGGCAGCGGATGGAACTATGGAAGCGGAAGTGGATGATAGGGTGGGGGAGGGGGCGAAAATTCTGGGAGCCTTGAAGAATGTGTGGAAGTCGAGAACATTATCTCGGAAAGCAAAAATGGGTATGTTTGAAGGAATAGTGGTTCCAACAATGTTGTATGGTTGCGAGGCGTGGACTATGGATAGAGTTGTGTGCAGGAGGATGGATGTGCTGGAAATGAGATGTTTGAGGACAATGTGTGGTGTGAGGTGGTTTGATCGAGTAAGTAACGTAAGGGTAAGAGAGATGTGTGGAAATAAAAAGAGCGTTGTTGAGAGAGCAGAAGAGGGTGTTTTGAAATGGTTTGGTCACATGGAGAGAATGAGTGAGGAAAGATTGACCAAGAGGATATATGTGTCGGAGGTGGAGGGAACGAGGAGAAGAGGGAGACCAAATTGGAGGTGGAAAGATGGAGTGAAAAAGATTTTGTGTGATCGGGGCCTGAACATGCAGGAGGGTGAAAGGAGGGCAAGGAATAGAGTGAATTGGAGCGATGTGGTATACCGGGGTTGACGTGCTGTCAGTGGATTGAATCAAGGCATGTGAAGCGTCTGGGGTAAACCATGGAAAGCTGTGTAGGTATGTATATTTGCGTGTGTGGACGTAAGTATATACATGTGTATGGGGGGGGTTGGGCCATTTCTTTCGTCTGTTTCCTTGCGCTACCTCGCAAACGCGGGAGACAGCGACAAAGTATAAAAAAAAAAATATATATATATATATATATATATATATATATATATATATATATGTGCTGAGAGGTGCAACTGGAGGGATGTCTGATCATTATCTTGTGGAGGCTAAGGTGAAGATTAGTATGGGTTTTCAGAAAAGAGGAGTGAATGTTGGGGTGAAGAAGGTGGTGAGAGTAAGTGAGCTTGGGAAGGAGACCTGTGTGGGGAAGTACCAGGAGAGACTGTGTACAGAATGGAAAAAGGTGAGAACAATGGAAGTAAGGGGAGTGGGGGAGGAATGGGATGTATTTAGGGAATCAGTGATGGATTGCGCAAAAGATGCTTGTGGCATGAGAAGAGTGGGAGGTGGGCTGTTTAGAAAGGGTAGTGAGTGGTGGGATGAAGAAGTAAGAGTATTAGTGAAAGAGAAGAGAGAGGCATTTGGACGATTTTTGCAGGGAAAAAATGCAATTGAGTGGGAGAAGTATAAAAGAAAGAGACAGGAGGTCAAGAGAAAGGTGCAAGAGGTGAAAAAAAGGGCAAATGAGAGTTGGGGTGAGAGACTATCAGTAAATTTTAGGGAAAATAAAAAGATGTTCTGGAAGGAGGTAAATAGGGTGCGTAAGACAAGGGAGCAAATGGGAACTTCAGTGAAGGGCGTAAATGGGGAGGTGATAACAAGTAGCGGTGATGTGAGAAGGAGATGGAATGAGTATTTTGAAGGTTTGTTGAATGTGTCTGATGACAGAGTGGCAGATATAGGGTGTTTTGGTCGAGGTGGTGTGCAAAGTGAGAGGGTTAGGGAAAATGATTTGGTAAACAGAGAAGAGGTAGTAAAAGCTTTGCGGAAGATGAAAGCCGGCAAGGCAGCAGGTCTGGATGGTATTGCAGTGGAATTTATTAAGAAAGGGGGTGACTGTATTGTTGACTGGTTGGTAAGGTTATTTAATGTATGTATGACTCATGGTGAGGTGCCTGAGAATTGGCGGAATGCGTGCATAGTGCCATTGTACAAAGGCAAAGGGGATAAGAGTGAGTGCTCAAATTACAGAGGTATAAGTTTGTTGAGTATTCCTGGTAAATTATATGGGAGGGTATTGATTGAGAGGGTGAAGGCATGTACAGAGCATCAGATTGGGGAAGAGCAGTGCGGTTTCAGAAGTGGTAGAGGATGTGTGGATCAGGTGTTTGCTTTGAAGAATGTATGTGAGAAATACTTAGAAAAGCAAATGGATTTGTATGTAGCATTTATGGATCTGGAGAAGGCATATGATAGAGTTGATAGAGATGCTCTGTGGAAGGTATTAAGAATATATGGTGTGGGAGGCAAGTTGTTAGAAGCAGTGAAAAGTTTTTATCGAGGATGTAAGGCATGTGTACGTGTAGGAAGAGAGGAAAGCGATTGGTTCTCAGTGAATGTAGGTTTGCGGCAGGGGTGTGTGATGTCTCCATGGTTGTTTAATTTGTTTATGGATGGGGTTGTAAGGGAGGTAAATGCAAGAGTCCTGGAAAGAGGGGCAAGTATGAAGTCTGTTGGGGATGAGAGAGCTTGGGAAGTGAGTCAGTTGTTGTTCGCTGATGATACAGCGCTGGTGGCTGATTCATGTGAGAAACTGCAGAAGCTGGTGACTGAGTTTGGTAAAGTGTGTGGAAGAAGAAAGTTGAGAGTAAATGTGAATAAGAGCAAGGTTATTAGGTACAGTAGGGGTGAGGGTCAAGTCAATTGGGAGGTGAGTTTGAATGGAGAAAAACTGGAGGAAGTGAAGTGTTTTAGATATCTGGGAGTGGATCTGTCAGCGGATGGAACCATGGAAGCGGAAGTGGATCATAGGGTGGGGGAGGGGGCGAAAATTTTGGGAGCCTTGAAAAATGTGTGGAAGTCGAGAACACTATCTCGGAAAGCAAAAATGGGTATGTTTGAGGGAATAGTGGTTCCAACAATGTTGTATGGTTGCGAGGCGTGGGCTATGGATAGAGATGTGCGCAGGAGGATGGATGTGCTGGAAATGAGATATATATATATATATATATATTTATTTATTTTGCTTTGTCGCTGTCTCCCGTGATTGCGAGGTAGCGCAAGGAAACAGACGAAAGAAATGGCCCAACCCACCCCCATACACAATGTGTATACGTACATGTCCACACACGCAAATATACATACCTATACATCTCAATGTACACACATATATATACACACACAGACACATACATATATACCCATGCACACAATTCACACTGTCTGCCTTTATTCATTCCCAACGCCACCTCGCCACAAATGGAATACCATTCCCCTCCCCCCTCATGTGTGCGAGGTAGCACTAGGAAAAGACAACAAAGGCCCCATTCGTTCACACTCAGTCTCTAGCTGTCATGCAGTAATGCCCGAAACCACAGCTCCCTTTCCACATCCAGGCCCAACACAACTTTCCATGGTTTACCCCAGACCCTTCACATGCCCTGATTCAATCCACTGACAGCACGTCAACCCCGGTATACCACATCAATCCAATTCTCTCTATTCCTTGCCCTCCTTTCACCCTCCTGCATGTTCAGGCCCCGATCACACAAAATCTTTTTCACTCCATCTTTCCACCTCCAATTTGGTCTCCCACTTCTCCTCGTTCCCTTCACCTCCGACACATATATCCTCTTGATCAATCTATCCTCACTCATTCTCTCCATGTGACCAAACCATTTCAAAACACCCTCTTCTGCTCTCTCAACCACGCTCTTTTTATTTCCACACATCTCTCTTACCCTTACGTTACTTATTCGATCAAACCACCTCACACCACACATTGTCCTCAACATCTCATTTCCAGCACATCCACCCTCCTGCGCACAACTATATCCATAGCCCACACCTCGCAACCATACAACATTGTTGGAACCACTATTCCTTCAAACATACCCATTTTTGCTTTCCGAGATAATGTTCTTGACTTCCACACATTCTTCAAGGCTCCCAGGATTTTCGCCCCTCCCCCACCCTGTGATCCACTTCCACTTCCATGGTTCCATCCGCTGCCAGATCCACTCCCAGATATCTAAAACACTTTACTTCCTCCAGTTTTTCTCCATTCAAACTTACCTCCCAATTGACTTGACCCTCAACCCTACTGTACCTAATAACCTTGCTCTTATTCACATTTACTCTTAACTTTCTTCTTTCACACACTTTACCAAACTCAGTCACCAGCTTCTGCAGTTTCTCACATGAATCAGCCACCAGCGCTGTATCATCAGCGAACAACAACTCACTTACTTCCCAAGCTCTCTCATCCCCAACAGACTTCATACTTGCCCCTCTTTCCAAAACTCTTGCATTCACCTCCCTAACAACCCCATCCATAAACAAATTAAACAACCATGGAGACATCACACACCCCTGCCGCAAACCTACATTCACTGAGAACCAATCACTTTCCTCTCTTCCTACACGTACACATGCCTTACATCCTCGATAAAAACTTTTCACTGCTTCTAACAACTTGCCTCCCACACCATATATTCTTAATACCTTCCACAGAGCATCTCTATCAACTCTATCATATGCCATCTCCAGATCCATAAATGCTACATACAAATCCATTTGCTTTTCTAAGTATTTCTCACATACATTCTTCAAAGCAAACACCTGATCCACACATCCTCTACCACTTCTGAAACCACACTGCTCTTCCCCAATCTGATGCTCTGTACATGCCTTCACCCTCTCAATCAATACCCTCCCATATAATTTACCAGGAATACTCAACAAACTTATACCTCTGTAATTTGAGCACTCACTCTTATCCCCTTTGCCTTTGTACAATGGCACTATGCACGCATTCCGCCAGTCCTCAGGCACCTCACCATGAGTCATACATACATTAAATAACCTTACCAACCAGTCAATAATACAGTCACCCCCTTTTTTAATAAATTCCACTGCAATACCATCCAAACCTGCTGCCTTGCTGGCTTTCATCTTCCGCAAAGCTTTTACTACCTCTTCTCTGTTTACCAAATCCTTTTCCCTAACCCTCTCACTTTGCACACCACCTCGACCAAAACACCCTATATCTGCCACTCTATCATCAAACACATTCAACAAACCTTCAAAATACTCACTCCATCTCCTTCTCACATCACCACTACTTGTTATCACCTCCCCATTTGCGCCCTTCACTGAAGTTCCCTTTTGCTCCCTTGTCTTACGCACTTTATTTACCTCCTTCCAGAACATCTTTTTATTCTCCCAAAAATTTAATGATACTCTCTCACCCCAACTCTCATTTGCCCTTTTTTTCACCTCTTGCACCTTTCTCTTGACCTCCTGTCTCTTTCTTTTATACGTCTCCCACTCAATTGCATTTTTTCCCTGCAAAAATCGTCCAAATGCCTCTCTCTTCTCTTTCACTAATACTCTTACTTCTTCATCCCACCACTCACTACCCTTTCTAATCAACCCACCTCCCACTCTTCTCATGCCACAAGCATCTTTTGCACAATCCATCACTGATTCCCTAAATACATCCCATTCCTCCCCCACTCCCCTTACTTCCATTGTTCTCACCTTTTTCCATTCTGTACTCAGTCTCTCCTGGTACTTCCTAACACAAGTCTCCTTCCCGAGCTCACTTACTCTCACCACCCTCTTCACCCCAACATTCACTCTTCTTTTCTGAAAACCCATACAAATCTTCACCTTAGCCTCCACAAGATAATGATCAGACATCCCTCCAGTTGCACCTCTCAGCACATTAACATCCAAAAGTCTCTCTTTCGCGCGCCTGTCAATTAACGTAACGTAAGGGTAAGAGAGATGTGTGGAAATAAAAAGAGCGTGGTTGAGAGAGCAGAAGAGGGTGTTTTGAAATGGTTTGGGCACATGGAGAGAATGAGTGAGGAAAGATTGACCAAGAGGATATATGTGTCGGAGGTGGAGGGAACGAGGAGAAGAGGGAGACCAAATTGGAGGTGGAAAGATGGAGTGAAAAAGATTTTGTGTGATCAGGGCCTGAACATGCAGGAGGGTGAAAGGAGGGCAAGGAATAGAGTGAATTGGAGCGATGTGGTATACCGGGGTTGACGTGCTGTCAGTGGATTGAATCAAGGCATGTGAAGCGTCTGGGGTAAACCATGGAAAGCTGTGTAGGTATGTATATTTGCGTGTTTGGACGTATGTATATACATGTGTATGGGGGTGGGTTGGGCCATTTCTTTCGTCTGTTTCCTTGCGCTACCTCGCAAATGCGGGAGACAGCGACAAAGCAAAAAAAGAAAAAAAAAAATATATATATATATATATATATATATATATATATGGGAGGGTATTGATTGAGAGGGTGAAGGCATGTACAGAGCATCAGATTGGGGAAGAGCAGTGTGGTTTCAGAAGTGGTAGAGGATGTGTGGATCAGGTGTTTGCTTTGAAGAGTGTATGTGAGAAATACTTAGAAAAGCAAATGGATTTGTATGTAGCATTTATGGATCTGGAGATGGCATATGATAGAGTTGATAGAGATGCTCTGTGGAAGGTATTAAGAATATATGGTGTGGGAGGCAAGTTGTTAGAAGCAGTGAAAAGTTTTTATGGAGGATGTAAGGCATGTGTACGTGTAGGAAGAGAGGAAAGTGATTGGTTCTCAGTGAATGTAGGTTTGCGGCAGGGGTGTGTGATGTCTCCATGGTTATTTAATTTGTTTATGGATGGGGTTGTTAGGGAGGTGAATGCAAGAGTTTTGGAAAGAGGGGCAAGTATGAAGTCTGTTGGGGATGAGAGAGCTTGGGAAGTGAGTCAGTTGTTGTTCGCTGATGATACAGCGCTGGTGGCTGATTCATGTGAGAAACTGCAGAAGCTGGTGACTGAATTTGGTAAAGTGTGTGAAAGAAGAAAGTTAAGAGTAAATGTGAATAAGAGCAAGGTTATTAGGTACAGTAGGGTTGAGGGTCAAGTCAATTGGGAGGTGAGTTTGAATGGAGAAAAACTGGAGGAAGTGAGGTGTTTTAGATATCTGGGAGTGGATCTGGCAGCGGATGGAACCATGGAAGCGGAAGTGGATCATAGGGTGGGGGAGGGGGCGAAAATTCTGGGAGCCTTGAAGAATGTGTGGAAGTCGAGAACATTATCTCGGAAAGCAAAAATGGGTATGTTTGAAGGAATAGTGGTTCCAACAATGTTGTATGGTTGCGAGGCGTGGGCTATGGATAGAGTGGTGCGCAGGAGGATGGATGTGCCGGAAATGAGATGTTTGAGGACAATGTGTGGTGTGAGGTGGTTTAATCGAGTAAGTAACGTAAGGGTAAGAGAGATGTGTGAAAATAAAAAGAGCGTTGTTGAGAGAGCAGAAGAGGGTGTTTTGAAATGGTTTGGGCACATGGAGAGAATGAGTGAGGAAAGATTGACCAAGAGGATATATGTGTCGGAGGTGGAGGGAACGAGGAGAAGAGGGAGACCAAATTGGAGGTGGAAAAATGGAGTGAAAGAGATTTTGTGTGATCAGGGCCTGAACATGCAGGAGGGTGAAAGGAGGGCAAGGAATAGAGTGAATTGGAGCGATGTGGTGTACCGGGGTTGACGTGCTGTCAGTGGATTGAATCAGGGCATGTGAAGCGTCTGGGGTAAACCATGGAAAGCTGTGTAGGTATGTATATTTGCGTGTGTGGAAGTATGTATATACATGTGTATGGGGGTGGGTTGGGCCATTTCTTTTGTCTGTTTCCTTGCGCTACCTCGCAAACGCGGGAGACAGCGACAAAGCAAAAAAAAAAAAAAAATATATGAAGAGCTTGTAGATTTATGTGCTGAAAAAGGACTGATGATTGGGAATACCTGGTTTAAAAAGCGAGATATACATAAGTATACTTATGTAAGTAGGAGAGACGGCCAGAGAGCGTTATTGGATTACATGTTAATTGACAGGCGTGCGAAAGAGAGACTTTTGGATGTTAATGTGCTGAGAGGTGCAACTGGAGGGATGTCTGATCATTATCTTGTGGAGGCTAGGGTGAAGATTTGTATGGGTTTTCAGAAAAGAAGAGTGAATGTTGGGGTGAAGAGGGTGGTGAGAGTAAGTGAGCTTGAGAAGGAGACCTGTGTGAGGAAGTACCAGGAGAGACTGAGTACAGAATGGAAAAAGGTGAGAACAATGGAAGTAAGGGGAGTGGGGGAGGAATGGGATGTATTTAGGGAATCAGTGATGGATTGCGCAAAAGATGCTTGTGGCATGAGAAGAGTGGGAGGTGGGTTGATTAGAAAGGGTAGTGAGTGGTGGGATGAAGAAGTAAGAGTATTAGTGAAAGAGAAGAGAGAGGCATTTGGACGATTTTTGCAGGGAAAAAATGCAATTGAGTGGGAGATGTATAAAAGAAAGAGACAGGAGGTCAAGAGAAAGGTGCAAGAGGTGAAAAAAAGGGCAAATGAGAGTTGGGGTGAGAGAGTATCATTAAATTTTAGGGAGAATAAAAAGATGTTCTGGAAGGAGGTAAATTAAGTGCATAAGACAAGGGAGCAAATGGGAACTTCGGTGAAGGGCGCAAGTGGGGAGGTGATAACAAGTAGTGGTGATGTGAGAAGGAGATGGAGTGAGTATTTTGAAGGTTTGTTGAATGTGTTTGATGATAGAGTGGCAGATATAGGGTGTTTTGGTCGAGGTGGTGTGCAAAGTGAGAGGGTTAGGGAAAATGATTTGGTAAACAGAGAAGAGGTAGTGAAAGCTTTGCGGAAGATGAAAGCCGGCAAGGCAGCGGGTTTGGATGGTATTGCAGTGGAATTTATTAAAAAAGGGGGTGACTGTATTGTTGACTGGTTGGTAAGGTTATTTAATGTATGTATGACTCATGGTGAGGTGCCTGAGGATTGGCGGAATGCGTGCATAGTGCCATTGTACAAAGGCAAAGGAGATAAGAGTGAGTGCTCAAATTACAGAGGTATAAGTTTGTTGAGTATTCCTGGTAAATTATATGGGAGGGTATTGATTGAGAGGGTGAAGGCATGTACAGAGCATCAGATTGGGGAAGAGCAGTGTGGTTTCAGAAGTGGTAGAGGATGTGTGGATCAGGTGTTTGCTTTGAAGAATGTATGTGAGAAATACTTAGAAAAGCAAATGGATTTGTATGTAGCATTTATGGATCTGGAGATGGCATATGATAGAGTTGATAGAGATGCTCTGTGGAAGGTATTAAGAATATATGGTGTGGGAGGAAAGTTGTTAGAAGCAGTGAAAAGTTTTTATCGAGGATGTAAGGCATGTGTACGTGTAGGAAGAGAGGAAAGTGATTGGTTCTCAGTGAATGTAGGTTTGCGGCAGGGGTGTGTGATGTCTCCATGGTTGTTTAATTTGTTTATGGATGGGGTTGTTAGGGAGGTAAATGCAAGAGTTTTGGAAAGAGGGGCAAGTATGAAGTCTGTTGGAGATGAGAGAGCTTGGGAAGTGAGTCAGTTGTTGTTCGCTGATGATACAGCGCTGGTGGCTGATTCATGTGAGAAACTGCAGAAGCTGGTGACTGAGTTTGGTAAAGTGTGTGAAAGAAGAAAGTTAAGAGTAAATGTGAATAAGAGCAAGGTTATTAGGTACAGTAGGGTTGAGGGTCAAGTCAATTGGGAGGTGAGTTTGAATGGAGAAAAACTGGAGGAAGTGAAGTGTTTTAGGTATCTGGGAGTGGATCTGGCAGCAGATGGAACCATGGAAGCGGAAGTGGATCATAGGGTGGGGGAGGGGGCGAAAATCCTGGGGGCCTTGAAGAATGTGTGGAAGTCGAGAGCATTATCTCGGAAAGCAAAAATGGGTATGTTTGAAGGAATAGTGGTTCCAACAATGTTGTATGGTTGCGAGGCGTGGGCTATGGATGGAGTTGTGCGCAGGAGGATGGATGTGCTGGAAATGAGATGTTTGAGGACAATGTGTGGTGTGGGGTGGTTTGATCGAGTGAGTAACGTGGGGGTGGGAGAGATGTGTGGAAATAAAAAGAGCATGGTTGAGAGAGCAGAAGAGGGTGTTTTGAAGTGGTTTGGGCACATGGAGAGGATGAGTGAGGAAAGATTGACCAAGAGGATATGTGTGTCGGAGGTGGAGGGAACAAGGAGAAGAGGGAGACCAAATTGGAGGTGGAAAGATGGAGTGAAAAAGATTTTGTGTGATCGGGGCCTGAACATGCAGGAGGGTGAAAGGAGGGCAAGGAATAGAGTGAATTGGAGCGATGTGGTATACCGGGGTTGACGTGCTGTCAGTGGATTGAAGCAGGGCATGTGGGGCGTCTGGGGTAAACCATGGAAAGCTGTGTAGGTATGTATATTTGCGTGTGTGGATGTATGTATATACATGTGTATGGGGGGGGGGTTGGGCCATTTCTTTCGTCTGTTTCCTTGCGCTACCTCGCGAAAGCGGGAGACAGCGACAAAGTATAATAAAATATATATATATATATATATATATATATATATATATATATATTATCCCTGGGGATAGGGGATTAAGAATACTTCCCACGTATTCCCTGCGTGTCGTAGAAGGCGACTAAAAGGGGAGGGAGCGGGGGTCTGGAAATCCTCCCCTCTTGGTTTTTTTTTATTTTTCCAAAAGAAGGAATAGAGAATTGGGCCAGGTGAGGGTATTCCCTCAAAGACCCAGTCCTCTGTTCTTAACGCTACCTCGCTAATGCGGGAAATGGCGAATAGTTTGAAAGAAAGAAAAGAATATATATATATATATATATATATATATATATATATATATATATATATATATATATATATATATATATATATATATATTTTTTTTTTTTTTTTTTTTTTTGCTTTGTCGCTGTCTCCCGCGTTTGCGAGGTAGCGCAAGGAAACAGACGAAAGAAATGGCCCAACCCACCCCCATACACATGCCTTGATTCAATCCACTGACAGCACGTCAACCCCGGTATACCACATCGATCCAATTCACTCTATTCTTTGCCCGCCTTTCACCCTCCTGCATGTTCAGGCCCCGATCACACAAAATCTTTTTCACTCCATCTTTCCACCTCCAATTTGGTCTCCCTCTTCTCCTCGTTCCCTCCACCTCCGACACATATATCCTCTTGGTCAATCTTTCCTCACTCATTCTCTCCATGTGACCAAACCATTTTAAAACACCCTCCTCTGCTCTCTCAACCACGCTCTTTTTATTTCCACACATCTCTCTTACCCTTACGTTACTTACTCGATTAAACCACCTCACACCACACATTGTCCTCAAACATCTCATTTCCAGCACATCCATCCTCCTGCGCACAACTCTATCCATAGTCCACGCCTCGCAACCATACAACATTGTTGGAACCACTATTCCTTCAAACATACCCATTTTTGCTTTCCGAGATAATGTTCTCGACTTCCACACATTCTTCAAGGCTCCCAGAATTTTCGCCCCCTCCCCCACCCTATGATCCACTTCCGCTTCCATGGTTCCATCCGCTGCCAGATCCACTCCCAGATATCTAAAACACTTCACTTCCTCCAGTTTTTCTCCATTCAAACTCACCTCCCAATTGAATTGACCCTCAACCCTACTGTACCTAATAACCTTGCTCTTATTCACATTTACTCTTAACTTTCTTCTTTCACACACTTTACCAAACTCAGTCACCAGCTTCTGCAGTTTCTCACATGAATCAGCCACCAGCGCTGTATCATCAGCGAACAACAACTGACTCACTTCCCAAGCTCTCTCATCCCCAACAGACTTCATACTTGCCCCTCTTTCCAAAACTCTTGCATTCACCTCCCTAACAACCCCATCCATAAACAAATTAAACAACCATGGAGACATCACACACCCCTGCCGCAAACCCACATTCACTGAGAACCAATCACTTTCCTCTCTTCTTACACGTACACATGCCTTACATCCTCGATAAAAACTTTTCACTGCTTCTAACAACTTTCCTCCCACACCATATATTCTTAATACCTTCCACAGAGCATCTCTATCAACTCTATCATATGCCTTCTCCAGATCCATAAATGCTACATACAAATCCATTTGCTTTTCTAAGTATTTCTCATATACATTCTTCAAAGCAAACACCTGATCCACACATCCTCTATATGTATGTATGTGTGTGTGTGTCTTTTTATGTTTATGTTTATGTGTATATTTTGATATGTATATATGTGTATGGCGTTCATGTATATATATGTGTACATGAGTGGATGGGCCATTCTCCGTCTGTTTCCTGGCACTACCTCACTGACACAGGAAAGAGCGATCAAGTATAATGAAATACATAAATCATATAAATACATATATTATGTCAATGGACTGAACCATGGCATGTGAAATGTTTAGGGTAAACTATGCAAGGGTCTGTAGGGCCTGAATTTGGATAGAGAGCTGTGGTTTCAGTGCATTACTCATGACAGCTGCAGAATGGATGTGAGCGGATATGGCCTTTCTCTGTATGTTTCCTGGCGCTACTTTGCTGTCTCAGGGAATAGCAATGCTGTATCATGCGGGATGGGGTGGCACTGGGAAATGGATAAAAGTGAGAGTGGATGGATCTTTCTTCGTCTGTTTCCTGGCACTACCTCACTAACTTGGGAAATGATGATCAAGTAAAACTTGGTCCTCCGCTTCTCCTTGTTTTCTCCACCTCTGACACATATATCCTCTTTGTCAAGCTTTCCTC
The DNA here is from genome assembly GCF_036320965.1 of Panulirus ornatus. Taxonomy (NCBI): domain Eukaryota; kingdom Metazoa; phylum Arthropoda; class Malacostraca; order Decapoda; family Palinuridae; genus Panulirus; species Panulirus ornatus. The sequence goes on from NC_092278.1 coordinate 26,353,673, forward strand.
ACTCATTTTTTCCATATGTCCAATCCATTTCTACACACCCTCTTCTGCTCTCTTAACCACACTATTTTCATTACCACACATCTTTCTTGCCGTTTAATTACTTATTTGATCAAACCACCTCACACCACATACTGTCCTCAAACATTTCATTTCCAACACATCCACCCTCCTCTGCACAACCTTATCTGAAGCCCATGCCTTACAACCGTATAATATTGTTGGAACTACTATTCCTTCAAACACCCATTTTTTCTCTCTGAGGTAACATTCTTCTTCTTTTTCTTTCCGCACATTCTTCATCGTCCCTTGGACCTTTGCCCCCTCCCCCACCCTATGACTCACTTCTGCTACCATGGTTCCATTCATTGCCAAGTCCACTCCCAGATATCTAAAGCTTTCACTTCCTCCAATTTTTCTCCATTCAAACTTACGTCCCAACTAACTTGTCCCTCAATCCTGCTAAATCTAATAACTTTTCTCTTATTCACATTTACTCTCAACTTTCTCCTTTCACACAATTCTCCTGACTCAGTCACCAACTTCTGCAGTTTCTCACTCAAATGAGCCACCAATGCTGTATTACTGGCAAACAACAACTGACTCACTTCCCAGGCCCTCTCCTTCCCAAGACACTGCATATTTGCCCCTTTCTCTAAAACTCTTGCATTTACCTCCCGTGCTTCCCTATCCATAAACAAACAACCATGGTGATATCACACACCCTTGCCATAGACCAACCTTCACCTGGAGTAAATCATTCTCCTCTCCTCTTACTCGTATAAATGCCATACACCCTTGATAAAAACTTTTCACTGCTTCTAGCAGCTTACCTCCTGCACCATACATTCTTAATACCTTTTACAAAGCATCTCTTTCAACCCTGTTACATGCCTCCTCCAGATCCATAAATGGCACATACAAATCCATCTGTTTTTCCAAGTATTTCTCACTTACATTCTTCAAAGGAAACACCTGATTCACTCATCCTGCACCACTTCTGAAACCATGCTGCTCTTCTGCAATCTGGTGCTCTGTACATGCCTCACCCTCTCAAGTCAGTACTCTCTCATTCAATTTTCCTGGTATACTCAACAGACTTATGCCTCTGTACTTTTGTACATTCACCTTTGTCCCCTCTGCCTTTATATATTGGCACTATACATGGATTATTTTATCCCTGGGGATAGGGGATTAAGAATACTTCCCACGTATTCCCTGTGTGTCGTAGAAGGCGACTAAAAGAGGAGGGAGCGGGGGACTGGAAATCCTCCCCTCTCGTTTTTTTTTTTTCCAAAAAAGAAGGAACAGAGGGGGCCAGATGAGGATATTCCAAAAAAGGCCCAGTCCTCTGTTCTTAACGCTACCTCGCTAATGCGGGAAATGGCGAATAGTTTAAAAGAAAAAAAGAAACATGGATTATGCCGATCTTCAGGAACTTCACCATGATCCATACATGCATTGAATATCCTTACCAACTGATCAGCAACATATTCACCCCCCTTTCTTTATGAATTCAACTGCAGTACCATCCACTTCTGGCCCCTTGCTGGATTTCATGTTCTGCAAGGCTTTCACCACCTCTTCTCTCTTCACCAAACCGCTCTCTATAACTCTTTCAATTTGCATACCACCCCAAGCAAAATCTTTACCCTACATCTGCCATTCTATCATCAAAACACATTAAACAATCATTCAAAATACTCATTCCATCTCTTCCTCACTCCATCATTGCCTGTTATCATTTCCCTCCCTACCCCTTTCACTGATGTTCCCATTTATTCTCTTGTCCTTCATATTTTACCTCTGTCCAAAACAATTTTTTTATTCTCCCTAAAGTTTAATGACACTCACCCCAACTTTCATTTGCTTTCTTTTTCAACCCCTGCACCTTCGCTTATACATTACCCAGTCATTTGCACTCCTTCCTTGCAACTACCATTAAAATGCCTCTCTTTTCTTTTTCTCCTGAAACTTTATTTCTTCATCCCATCACTCACTACCTTTCTCATACCACTTGCATCTCTTGCACATACCGTCACTGCTCCCCTAAATTCATCCCATTCATCACCCACTCTCCTCACTTGATTTGCTCTCATCTCTTGCCATTCTACATTCAATTTCTCATGGTATGTCTTCATACAACTCCCCTTTCCAAGCTCAGTTACTCTCAACATTATCTTCTCTTGACATTGTCTCTTATTTCTTGAAAACCTCTACAAATCTTCACCTTCACCTCCACAAGATAGGGGTCAGACATCCCACCAGCTGCCACCTCAGTACATTTTCATCCAAACGTCTTTCTTTTACATGCCTATCAGTTAATATGTAATGTAATAATGCCCTCTGGCTATCTTTGCTACTCACATATACTTGTGTATATCTCTATTAAAAGCTGGTATTCCCAGTCACCACTCTTTTTTTCAGTGCACAAATCCACAAGCTCTTCACCATTTCTATTCACAACACTGAATACCCCATGTGCACCAGTTATACCCTCTACTGCCTCATTACTCACCTTCACATTCAGATCTTCCATCACCTATACCCAGTCTCATGCCCCAAAACTGCTGAAACACTCACTCAGCTGCTCCCAAAACACTTGCCTCTCATGATCTTCCTTCTCATGGCCAGGTGCATAAGCACCAATAATCACTACGCTCTCCCACAACTGCTTCAGGAGTAGTGCTACTCCTTCCTTAGCTCTTATCCTCCCATCAACCTTTGATTTTCCTCCTGACATTTCCAAACCATTCTTCCCCATTACTCTTGAGCTTCTTTTTACTCAGAGCCAGAACATCCAGGTTTCTTTCCTCAAACATGCTACCTGTCCTTCTCCTTCTCATCATGATTTCATCCACACACATTCAGACACCCCAATCTGAGCCTTTGAGGAGGATGAGCACTCCCAGTTTGACTCCATATTTCTCTATTAGAAATTGAGATATAAGAAGGGAAGGGTTTTCAGTCCACTGCTCTCCCCCCTTTAGTCACCTTCTTGACATGCTGGGAATATGGAGGTGGAATTTTTCTCCCCTGCTTCAGGGAGAGATGTATGATAATATATGCCCAGCAACAAATATGGGGAATAAAGCACAACATTGTAAACCTGAAAACAACCAGGTATGGATGATATAAAATCAATAAATTATGAGTAATTCGTGGAAAGATCCCAAAAGTGCCTAAGACAAAGATTCCTGAATGGCCAACAAGGAAGTTGAAATTTATTTTTAATGCAGTACTAGGTAAGTGAATAAATGTAGATGGAGAGATTACAGAAATATTCAAAATGAGATTAGAATCATGGCTGAAAATTGAACCTAGAATAGATAACTATGCTAGTGGAGTAGCTTTTGAATAAAACTGCACTGTACATCAAACAAAACGAGTGAGGGGATGAGGTGAGGTGGTCAAGAGAAACATTATTCATTAACATTTGAGTCAAGTAGTGAGCGCAGTGCTCTAGTCCTGCTGCCATGGCAAAATCTCACGTAGGTACTTTCTTTATGTGTGATGTCTGCATTATCTATGATTTCAGCCATTTTATTCCATTGATCCACCACTCGTATACTATAAAAGTATTTCGCATTTTTTTTTTTTTAGATTTCTTGCTTAATTTAATGCTACATCCACTAGTTGTCCTCTCCATACATTTTATGAAGAACGTGTCTTTGTCATCAGTCTGGTTTAAAAACTTACAAGTTGAGATCAGATCACCTTTCACTCTCTTTCTTCCAAGGTGTGCAAATTTAAGACTTTTAACCTTTCCCTGTACCATAGTCCTCTTAGTTCTGGTACCGTATTTGTTACCCTCCCTGAGGATTTTTATATCTTTTAGTGTTTCTATAGGTTCAGTTACCAAACATGAGAAGTGTATGCTTGCTAAATATTTCTGTATGCATGTGCAGTGCTTGAAAGCTATTCTAATATTTGCCAGCAAACAGTTTATATCCTTAACTATTCTTGTTGTGTGAAACTCTAACAGGTCAAGGATGATGTTGACTCCCAAGTTCTTCTCACATGGAATTCTGAAGCTTATTTCCTGCTAGATAATAATCATATGGAGCCCTTCTTTGTCCAAACCTCGTTAGTTTGCATTTGCAAGGGTTGCTTTTCATGAACCGTTTATTAGACCACTCACTGCCACACTTGCAAGACTTTTATATGACCTATCTTTTTACTGAAACATTTGTCATGGCTATCACTCAGCATGCTACTTTTCAAACACATCTCATCCACCTTTGTCATGTATTACATTCAGCAATCCCTCAAAATACTCACTCCATCTCTTCCTCCTGTCTCTTTTGCCTCTTACCACTTCATACATCTCTTTTCTTGTTCTTGTCATGCTATTTATATTTTTTTGGAAAACATTTCTTAATTTCTCAGTTCATTGACATTCTTTCACCCCATCTTTCTTTTGCCCTTTTCTGCAACTACAATAACTTTCTCCTAACCTCCTGCTTTTTCTTGCACATCATCCAGTCACTTACATTTCTTCTGTTTATGGTTTATGTAGTACAGATACTTCACCAATTTTCCGGCTCTTTTAGTTCCAAAGCCTTGCCAGATTAATCATTTTGCCGAACCAACCATGGTCACAATAATAATTCATCAACACACCTCTAACCTGCTAATTAGACATCTCCCATGTGTCTAAAGTATGCCATGGACTGCTTGAAATTTAAATTAAACAAATATTAAATGTTTGAACACCCTAAGATGGTGAGTCTGTCCTTAGATTGTTTGAATCCTGTAGGGTCTTCTGTTGTTAGTGTTTTCCTAGGTGTGCATTGCCAGAATAATGCAGTTTTGTCTGCATCATACACCTGCTCGGGACTGAGGGGCTCATCAGCTACAAGTTTTGCAGATTCATCCACATACTCGGCAGCTCCTTCATGGTTTGCAGACTTTTCTCCGCACACTTTATTCATGGAAATTCCATGACACTTGAATCTTTGAAGCCATCCTTCATTATAGTCATGCTCATGTTGTAATTTAAGTTCTTTATGGAACAACTTAGCCTGGTCCATTATCATGCTACCTGACAAGTCCACTCCATCACTCCAATGATGTCGAAACTATTCCATCATTGCTCGATCGTGTTAATACTCTTACCATCTTTCTTAGTTTTTCTAATCTTCATTTGCTTCTTGGAATTGCTGTCTGCATAGAATTTCAATATTTTCTCCCTTTGCTTCTTTATATCATAAACAGTTGATGAACCAATGCTGTAGATGTCACATAGCTTATGCACCGACACCACGTTCCATTTTTTTCAACAATTCTACTTTATCTTGGATCGATATGGACTGGTGTTTACGTTTGACACCACGACTGACACTCTCATATGTCTTAGAAGCCATAGCTAGGATTTAAATTTAAGCAAAATTAGCTAAGAATCTCACAGAATTGTGGTATCACCACCAACAAGTGCACCATCTGTTGCCACACAGTAAAACTAGTCTGGTGGCCATGGTGATTTCAAGTTCCCTCATGTAATTTTGTCCGAACTAAAGGAGGTGCCGAACCATCTGTTGCTGGAAATTCGATGGTGTACCTGTATCCAGATACCTCCCTTTTTTCTCTCACTTGCAATCTGATAATCCCTTATTCCGCTGCTTATTACCCTGGCTTAATCTTCTGCATGCTACAAACTTCATCCACACATTTATGCTCTGCTTCCTTGAATATCTTCCATCCCCGTAGTTTTGTTTACTTTCTTCCAGTGCCATTTTTCGCTCAGTCCCTCTTTGTATCTTTGCATTCACTCCTCTTTTCTGACTCACTCTTTCCCCACTCCTTCACATGTCATTTCCATACTGTAACTTAAACTGGATACTCATTATCAACCAACCTGGAGGGGAAGATGAAGAGCTTGATTGGTTGAGCCAACTGTATGAAGAGGTAGTGATGCTAATCCAGTGAAGGTAGATCTATATCATTGGTGTGATGTCACCATGGTTGTTTAATTTGTTTATTGACTGGTGGTATTACTGGACCTCACTTGTTTGACATTACAGTGTGAGTGTAAAGTCACGAGTGGTGTAGCTGTATCATCAATTGATGAAACAAAGAATAATCTCTTCAGAGAACCTCTCACTTTAAAGGAGTCCATCTTGTCCCAGCTGTTAAATGTGGCACATCCTTGGGTTGTAGGAATCCTTGGAAAAAGGGTCCTGGGGTAACATCAGGACCTTTAAGAAAGGGGTCCTGGAATAATTATAGACAAGTGAATTGGTGAGACAGGTGAATGCAAGAGTCATAGAGCAAAGGATGAATCTTCAGTATGCTTGGGGTGTGATCATGGGAGGTGAATCACTTGTTGTTTGCAGGTGACATGGCTTTGGTGATGGGCTTCAGAAACTGGTAACAGATTTTGGGAGAGTGTATGAAAGGAGAAAATTGAGAGTGAATGTGAACCAAAGTAAGATGATGGGTGATACTTTACAGAGATGAGACGATGGTTTTAATGTAATTTTGAATGGCGAGGGCTTAAGAGGTGCAGTGCTTTAGATATGTACAAGTGGACATGGCATTAGAAGGAACCATGAGGTGAATCATTGGGTGGAGAGGGGTGCTTTACGGAGTGTGTGGAAGGAAGGGTCATTACCTACAAAGGCAAAGATATGTATTTGTGAGAGCACAGTAGTCCTGCCAGTGTTTAAATGTGGGTCATGCACCTTAAAAACAAGGGAGAAAGAGGTGGATGTTTTGGAGGTGAAATAACTTAAGTCAGCTGGTGGTATGGGGCAAGTTGGTTGTGTAATGAATATCATTGTAAGAGAGAGATGTATTTGTGTAATGAATGTCATTGTAAGAGAGAGATGTATTATTAACTTCAGTCTCATTGCCAGAGGTGACCAGGTTGTGCTGAAATGGTTCTGAGATACAGAGAGGATGACCAGAGAAAGACTGACCAATGAAACCCATGTGTCAGGAGTGGAAGGAGGAAGGGGTAGGGGAAGACTAAGAAGAAGATGGAAGGATGAAGGGGAGTCTCGGGTATCAGTACCTGATACAATGAATTGGATTGATGTGGTTTATAGGAGGCTGTGGGCTGAACTAGGGCATATGAAGTAGTCAACTCATTGAGTAGGCTTAGCTATAAATGTTAGGCTGTGGTTTCAGTATGATATACATGACAGAGTGTGGATGTTAGTAAATGAAGTCATTGCTCATTTGTTCCTGATGCCTCTGTGCTAAGATGGGAGAAACAGTTATGCATAAAAGAGGTTGATGTTTACGTTATGAATGCCAGTCTTTTGCTTACAAACTGATTGGAGAGCTTAAAAACTTTATGTTTTATGATATATAAGATAGTATAAAAAGGTTAAGAAATAACATTTTCATGGTTGGGTTGACGTGAAGTGATAGCACTACTTTTCAGAATTCTATTTAATTCACAGAACATAACTTTTCAGATTTGAATTTAATTCAAAAAACCCTTATTTATTTCTAATAGGTTTATCATTGCTGGATCAGTCATCAGTGTCCAGCCATCATGTGGAAGAAGAGAAGACCAGAATAGCCAGTGTATCAGGAAAATTGATTCCAGTTATAAGACTGAAACTTTGCGTGTCAGACCCAGAGTGTGGATTTGAAACTGTTGTTCATCTCAGCGGAGATCATGCAAGAAAATTTTTTGGTTAGTATGACCATTAACTTTCCTTGAGTTCCCATAATCAGTTCTAGAGATTGGAATATAAGTTGATTGTAAATTAAACATATCTGTCTGCAGTTATTACCATAATTTGATTTTAAATGGAATGTATTTGTGTGTTTTTATTACCATACTGTAGACAAAGGGGATATATGTGTCAGGAGAAGTGGGTGACCAAATTTGAAGTGAAAGCATGGGGTGAAAAAGATTTTGGGTGGTTGGGGCTTGAACATGCAGGAGGGTGAGAGGCGTGCAAGGAATAGAGTGAACTGGACGACGTGGTATACTGGGGTTGACGTGCTGTCATTAGACTGAACCAGGGCATGTGAAACATCTGGGATAAACCATGGAGAAGTCTGTGGGGCCTGGATGTGGATAGGTAGCTGTGTTTTTAGTGCATTACACAGCTAGAGACTGAGGGTGAACAAATATCGCCTTTTTTGTCTGTTTTCCTGGCACTACTTTGCAGAAGCAGGGGTTAGTCATGCTGTTCCCTGTAGGGTTGAGTTGTGCCAGGAATGGATAAAGGCAAGCAAATATGAATATGCCCATGTGTATATATGTATATGTTGATATGTATATATGTATGGGCGTTTATTTATATATGTGAGTGTATGAGCAGATGGGACATTCTTTGTCTGTTTCCTGGCGCTACCTTGCTGACACAGGAAATGGTGATTTGGGGTAAACTATGGAAAGGTCTGTGGGGCCTGGATGTGGATAGGGAGCTGTGGTTTCGGTGCATTATACATAACAGCTAGAGACTAAGTGAGAATGAATGTGGACTTTTTTATGTCTTTTCCTGGCACTACCTTGCTGAAAAGGGGGGGAGGATGCTATTTGCTGTTTCGTGGAAAGAATGAGTGAGGAAAGATTGACTAAGAGGATATATGTGTCAGAGGTGGAGGGAACGAGGAGAAGTGGGAGACCAAGTTGGAGGTGGAAAGATGGAGTGAAAAAGATTTTGAGTGATCGGGGCCTGAACATGCAGGGGGGTGAAAGGTGTGCAAGGAATAGAGTGAATTGGAACGATGTGGTATACTGGGGTCGACATGCTGTCAATGGATTGAACCAGGGCATGTGAAGCGTCTGGGGTAAACCATGGAAAGTTGTGTGGGGCCTGGATGTGGAAAGGGAGCTGTGGTTTCGGTGCGTTATTACATGACAGCTAGAGACTGAGTGTGAACGAATGGGGCCTTTGTTGTCTTTTCCTAGCGCTACCTTGCACACATGAGGGGGGAGGGTGTTGTTATTCCATGTGTGGCGGGGTGGCGAAGCGATGAATAAAGGCAGACAGCATGAATTATGTACATGGGTATATATGTATATGTCTGTGTGTGTATATATATGTATACATTGAGATGTATAGGTATGTATATGTGCTGTGTATGGACGAGTATGTATATACATGTGTATGTGGGTGGGTTAGGCAATTCTTTTGTCTGTTTCCCTGCGCTACCTCGCTAACGCGGGAGACAGCGACAAAGCAAAATGAATAAATGAATAATATATATATATATATATATATATATATATATATATATATATATATATATATATATATATTGGAGGTGGAAAGATGGAGTGAAAAAGATTTTGTGTGATCAGGGCCTGAACATGCAGGAGGGTGAAAGGAGGGCAAGGAATAGAGTGAATTGGAGCGATGTGGTATACCGGGGTTGACGTGCTGTCAGTGGACTGAATCAAGGCATGTGAAGCGTCTGGGGTAAACCATGGAAAGCTGTGTAGGTATGTATATTTGCGTGTGTGGACGTGTGTATATACATGTGTATGGGTGGGGGTTGGGCCATTTCTTTCGTCTGTTTCCTTGCGCTACCTCGCAAGCGCGGGAGACAGCGACAAAGTATAATAAATAAAATAAATATATATATATTATCCCTGGGGATAGGGGAGAAAGAATGCTTCCCACGTATTCCCTGCGTGTCGTAGAAAGCGACTAAAAGGGGAGGGAGCGGGGGGCTGGAAATCCTCCCCTCTTTTTTTTTTTTTTTAATTTTTCAATAGAAGGAACAGAGAAGGGGGTCAGATGAGGATATTCCCTCAGAGGCCCAGTCCTCTATTCTTAACGCTACCTTGCTAACGCGGGAAATGGCGAATAGTTTGAAAGAAAGAAAAATATATATATATATATATATATATATATATATATATATATATATATATATATGGAAAAAGGTGAGAACAATGGAAGTAAGGGGAGTGGGGGAGGAATGGGATGTATTTAGGGAATCAGTGATGGATTGTGCAAAAGATGCTTGTGGCATGAGAAGAGTGGGAGGTGGGTTGATTAGAAAGGGTAGTGAGTGGTGGGATGAAGAAGTAAGATTATTAGTGAAAGAGAAGAGAGAGGCATTTGGACGATTTTTGCAGGGAAAAAATGCAATTGAGTGGGAGATGTATAAAAGAGAGAGACAGGATGTCAAGAGAAAGGTGCAAGAGGTGAAAAAGAGGGCAAATGAGAGTTGGGGTGAGAGAGTATCATTAAATTTTAGGGAGAATAAAAAGATGTTCTGGAAGGAGGTAAATAAAGTGTGTTAGACAAGGAAGCAAATGGGAACTTCAGTGAAGGGCGCAAATGGGGAGGTGATAACAAGTAGTGGTGATGTGAGAAAGAGATGGAGTGAGTATTTTGAAGGTTTGTTGAATGTGTTTGATGATAGAGTGGCAGATATAGGGTATTTTGGTCGAGGTGGTGTGCAAAGTGAGAGGGTTAGGGAAAATGATTTGGTAAACAGAGAAGAGGTAGTAAAAGCTTTTTGGAAGATGAAAGCCGGCAAGGCAGCAGGTTTGGATGGTATTGCAGTGGAATTTATTAAAAAAAGGGGGTGACTGTATTGTTGACTGGTTGGTAAGGTTATTTAATGTATGTATGACTCATGGTGAGGTGCCTGAGGATTGGCGGAATGCGTGCATAGTGCCATTGTACAAAGGCAAAGGGGATAAGAGTGAGTGCTCAGATTTCAGAGGTATAAGTTTGTTGAGTATTCCTGGTAAATTATATGGGAGGGTATTGATTGAGAGGGTGAAGGCATGTACAGAGCATCAGATTGGGGAAGAGCAGTGTGGTTTCAGAAGTGGTAGAGGATGTGTGGATCAGGTGTTTGCTTTGAAGAATGTATGTGAGAAATACTTAGAAAAGCAAATGGATTTGTATGTAGCATTTATGGATCTGGAGAAGGCATATGATAGAGTTGATAGAGATGCTCTGTGGAAGGTATTAAGAATATATGGTGTGGGATGCAAGTTGTTAGAAGCAGTGAAAAGTTTTTATCGAGGTTGTAAGGCATGTGTACGTGTAGGAAGAGAGGAAAGTGATTGGTTCTCTGTGAATGTAGGTTACGGCAAGGGTGTGTGATGTCTCCATGGTTGTTTAATTTGTTTATGGATGGGGTTGTTAGGGAGATGAATGCAAGAGTTTTGGAAAGAGGGGCAAGTATGAAGTCTGTTGTGGATGAGAGAGCTTGGGAAGTGAGTCAGTTGTTGTTCGCTGATGATACAGCGCTGGTGGCTGATTCATGTGAGAAACTGCAGAAGCTGGTGACTGAGTTTGGTAAAGTGTGTGAAAGAAGAAAGTTAAGAGTAAACATGAATAAGAGCAAGGTTATTAGGTACAGTAGGGTTGAGGGTCAAGCCAATGGGGAGGTAAGTTTGAATGGAGAAAAACTGGAGGAAGTAAAGTGTTTTAGATATCTGGGAGTGGATCTGGCAGCGGATGGAACCATGGAAGTGGAAGTGGATCATAGGGTGGGGGAGGGGGCGAAAATCCTGGGAGCCTTGAAGAATGTTTGGAAGTCGAGAACATTATCTCGGAAAGCAAAAATGGGTATATTTGAAGGAATAGTGGTTCCAACAATTTTGTATGGTTGCGAGGCGTGGGCTATGGATAGAGTTGTGCGCAGGAGGGTGGATGTGCTGGAAATGAGATGTTTGAGGACAATGTGTGGTGTGAGGTGTTTTGATCGAGTAAGTAACGTAAGGGTAAGAGAGATGTGTGGAAATAAAAAGAGCGTGGTTGAGAGAGCAGAAGAGGGTGTTTTGAAATGGTTTGGGCACATGGAGAGAATGAGTGAGGAAAGATTGACCAAGAGGATATATGTGTCGGAGGTGGAGGGAACGAGGAGAAGTGGGAGACCAAATTGGAGGTGGAAAGATGGAGTGAAAAAGATTTTGTGTGATCGGGGCCTGAACATGCAGGAGGGTGAAAGGAGGGCAAGGAATAGAGTGAATTGGATCGATGTGGTATACCGGGGTTGACGTGCTGTCAGTGGATTGAATCAGGGCATGTGAAGCGTCTGGGGTAAACCATGGAAAGCTGTGTAGGTATGTATATTTGCGTGTATGGACGTGTATGTATATACATGTATATGGGGGTGGGTTGGGCCATTTCTTTCGTCTGTTTCCTTGCGCTACCTCGCAAACGCGGGAGACAGCGACAAAGCAAAAAAAAATATATATATATATATATATATATATATATATATATATATATATATTGATTGAGAGGGTGAAGGCATGTACAGAGCATCAGATTGGGGAAGAGCAGTGTGGTTTCAGAAGTGGTAGAGGATGTGTGGATCAGGTGTTTGCTTTGAAGAATGTATGTGAGAAATACTTAGAAAAGCAAATGGATTTGTATGTAGCATTTATGGATCTGGAGAAGGCATATGATAGAGTTGATAGAGATGCTCTGTGGAAGGTATTAAGAATATATGGTGTGGGAGGCAAGTTGTTAGAAGCAGTGAAAAGTTTTTATGGAGGATGTAAGGCATGTGTACGTGTAGGAAGAGAGGAAAGTGATTGGTTCTCAGTGAATGTAGGTTTGCGGCAGGGGTGTGTGATGTCTCCATGGTTGTTTAATTTGTTTATGGATGGGGTTGTTAGGGAGGTGAATGCAAGAGTTTTGGAAAGAGGGGCAAGTATGAAGTCTGTTGTGGATGAGAGAGCTTGGGAAGTGAGTCAGTTGTTGTTCGCTGATGATACAGCGCTGGTGGCTGATTCATGTGAGAAACTGCAGAAGCTGGTGACTGAGTTTGGTAAAGTGTGTGAAAGAAGAGTTAAGAGTAAACATGAATAAGAGCAAGGTTATTAGGTACAGTAGGGTTGAGGGTCAAGCCAATGGGGAGGTAAGTTTGAATGGAGAAAAACTGGAGGAAGTAAAGTGTTTTAGATATCTGGGAGTGGATCTGGCAGCGGATGGAACCATGGAAGTGGAAGTGGATCATAGGGTGGGGGAGGGGGCGAAAATCCTGGGAGCCTTGAAGAATGTTTGGAAGTCGAGAACATTATCTCGGAAAGCAAAAATGGGTATATTTGAAGGAATAGTGGTTCCAACAATTTTGTATGGTTGCGAGGCGTGGGCTATGGATAGAGTTGTGCGCAGGAGGGTGGATGTGCTGGAAATGAGATGTTTGAGGACAATGTGTGGTGTGAGGTGTTTTGATCGAGTAAGTAACGTAAGGGTAAGAGAGATGTGTGGAAATAAAAAGAGCGTGGTTGAGAGAGCAGAAGAGGGTGTTTTGAAATGGTTTGGGCACATGGAGAGAATGAGTGAGGAAAGATTGACCAAGAGGATATATGTGTCGGAGGTGGAGGGAACGAGGAGAAGTGGGAGACCAAATTGGAGGTGGAAAGATGGAGTGAAAAAGATTTTGTGTGATCGGGGCCTGAACATGCAGGAGGGTGAAAGGAGGGCAAGGAATAGAGTGAATTGGATCGATGTGGTATACCGGGGTTGACGTGCTGTCAGTGGATTGAATCAGGGCATGTGAAGCGTCTGGGGTAAACCATGGAAAGCTGTGTAGGTATGTATATTTGCGTGTATGGACGTGTATGTATATACATGTATATGGGGATGGGTTGGGCCATTTCTTTCGTCTGTTTCCTTGCGCTACCTCGCAAACGCGGGAGACAGCGACAAAGCAAAAAAAAAATATATATATATATATATATATATATATATATATATATATATACAGAGCATCAGATTGGGGAAGAGCAGTGCGGTTTCAGAAGTGGTAGAGGATGTGTGGATCAGGTGTTTGCTTTGAAGAATGTATGTGAGAAATACTTAGAAAAGCAAATGGATTTGTATGTAGCATTTATGGATCTGGAGAAGGCATATGATAGAGTTGATAGAGATGCTCTGTGGAAGGTATTAAGAATATATGGTGTGGGAGGCAAGTTGTTGGAAGCAGTGAAAAGTTTTTATCGAGGATGTAAGGCATGTGTACGTGTAGGAAGAGAGGAAAGTGATTGGTTCTCAGTGAATGTAGGTTTGCGGCAGGGGTGTGTGATGTCTCCATGGTTGTTTAATTTGTTTATGGATGGGGTTGTAAGGGAGGTAAATGCAAGAGTCCTGGAAAGAGGGGCAAGTATGAAGTCTGTTGGGGATGAGAGAGCTTGGGAAGTGAGTCAGTTGTTGTTCGCTGATGATACAGCGCTGGTGGCTGATTCATGTGAGAAACTGCAGAAGCTGGTGACTGAGTTTGGTAAAGTGTGTGGAAGAAGAAAGTTGAGAGTAAATGTGAATAAGAGCAAGGTTATTAGGTACAGTAGGGGTGAGGGTCAAGTCAATTGGGAGGTGAGTTTGAATGGAGAAAAACTGGAGGAAGTGAAGTGTTTTAGATATCTGGGAGTGGATCTGTCAGCGGATGGAACCATGGAAGCGGAAGTGGATCATAGGATGGGGGAGGGGGCGAAAATTTTGGGAGCCTTGAAAAATGTGTGGAAGTCGAGAACATTATCTCGGAAAGCAAAAATGGGTATGTTTGAGGGAATAGTGGTTCCAACAATGTTGTATGGTTGCGAGGCGTGGGCTATGGATAGAGATGTGCGCAGGAGGATGGATGTGCTGGAAATGAGATGTTTGAGGACAATGTGTGGTGTGAGGTGGTTTGATCGAGTAAGTAACGTAAGGGTAAGAGAGATGTGTGGAAATAAAAAGAGCGTGGTTGAGAGAGCAGAAGAGGGTGTTTTGAAATGGTTTGGGCACATGGAGAGAATGAGTGAGGAGAGATTGACCAAGAGGATATATGTGTCGGAGGTGGAGGGAACGAGGAGAAGAGGGAGACCAAATTGGAGGTGGAAAGATGGAGTGAAAAAGATTTTGTGTGATCGGGGCCTGAACATGCAGGAGGGTGAAAGGAGGGCAAGAAATAGAGTGAATTGGAGTCATGTGGTATACAGGGGTTGACGTGCTGTCAGTGGATTGAAGCAAGGCATGTGAAGCGTCTGGGGTAAACCATGGAAAGCTGTGTAGGTATGTATATTTGCGTGTGTGGACGTGTGTATGTACATGTGTATGGGGGGGGGGGGGTTGGGCCATTTCTTTCGTCTGTTTCCTTGCTCTACCTCGCAAACGCGGGAGACAGCGACAAAGTATAAAAAAAAAAAAAAAAAAAAAAAAATATATATATATATATATTGATTGAGAGGGTGAAGGCATGTACAGAGCATCAGATTGGGGAAGAGCAGTGTGGTTTCAGAAGTGGTAGAGGATGTGTGGATCAGGTGTTTGCTTTGAAGAATGTATGTGAGAAATACTTAGAAAAGCAAATGGATTTGTATGTAGCATTTATGGATCTGGAGAAGGCATATGATAGAGTTGATAGAGATGCTCTGTGAAAGGTATTAAGAATATATGGTGTGGGAGGAAAGTTGTTAGAAGCAGTGAAAAGTTTTTATCGAGGATGTAAGGCATGTGTACGTGTAGGAAGAGAGGAAAGTGATTGGTTCTCAGTGAATGTAGGTTTGCGGCAGGGGTGTGTGATGTCTCCATGGTTGTTTAATTTGTTTATGGATAGGGTTGTTAGGGAGGTAAATGCAAGAGTTTTGGAAAGAGGGGCAAGTATGAAGTCTGTTGGGGCTGAGAGAGCTTGGGAAGTGAGTCAGTTGTTGTTCGCTGATGATACAGCGCTGGTGGCTGATTCATGTGAGAAACTGCAGAAGCTGGTGACTGAGTTTGGTAAAGTGTGTGGAAGAAGAAAGTTAAGAGTAAATGTGAATAAGAGCAAGGTTATTAGGTACAGTAGGGTTGAGGGTCAAGTCAATTGGGAGGTGAGTTTGAATGGAGAAAAACTGGAGGAAGTGAAGTGTTTTAGATATCTGGGAGTGGATCTGGCAGCGGATGGAACCATGGAAGCGGAAGTGGATCATAGGGTGGGGGAGGGGGCGAAAATTCTGGGGGCCTTGAAGAATGTGTGGAAGTCGAGAACATTATCTCGGAAAGCAAAAATGGGTATGTTTGAAGGAATAGTGGTTCCAACAATGTTGTATGGTTGCGAGGCGTGGGCTATGGATAGAGTTGTGCGCAGGAGGATGGATGTGCTGGAAATGAGATGTTTGAGGACAATGTGTGGTGTGAGGTGGTTTGATCGAGTGAGTAACGTAAGGGTAAGAGAGATGTGTGGAAATAAAAAGAGCGTGGTTGAGAGAGCAGAAGAGGGTGTTTTGAAGTGGTTTGGGCACATGGAGAGAATGAGTGAGGAAAGATTGACCAAGAGGATATATGTGTCAGAGGTGGAGGGAACGAGGAGAAGAGGGAGACCAAATTGGAGGTGGAAAGATGGAGTGAAAAAGATTTTGTGTGATCGGGGCCTGAACATGCAGGAGGGTGAAAGGAGGGCAAGGAATAGAGTGAATTGGAGCTATGTGGTATACCGGGGTCGACGTGCTGTCAGTGGATTGAATCAAGGCATGTGAAGCGTCTGGGGTAAACCATGGAAAGCTGTGTAGGTATGTATATTTGCGTGTGTGGACGTATGTATATACATGTGTATGGGGGGGGGTTGGGCCATTTCTTTTGTCTGTTTCCTTGCGCTACCTCGCAAACGCGGGAGACAGCGACAAAGTATAATAAAATAAAGAAATATAATATATATATATATATATATATATATATATATATATATATATATATATATATATATATATATATATGTAGGTTTGCGGCAGGGGTGTGTGATGTCTCCATGGTTGTTTAATTTATTTATGGATGGGGTTGTTAGGGAGGTGAATGCAAGAGTTTTGGAAAGAGGGGCAAGTATGAAGTCTGTTGGGGATGAGAGAGCTTGGGAAGTGAGTCAGTTGCTGTTCTCTGATGATACAGCGCTGGTGGCTGATTCATGTGAGAAACTGCAGAAGCTGGTGACTGAATTTGGTAAAGTGTGTGAAAGAAGAAAGTTAAGAGTAAATGTGAATAAGAGCAAGGTTATTAGGTACAGTAGGGTTGAAGGTCAAGTCAATTGGGAGATAAGTTTGAATGGAGAAAAACTGGAGGTAGTAAAGTGTTTTAGATATCTGGGAGTGGATCTGGCAGCGGATGGAACCATGGAAGCGGAAGTGGATCATAGGGTGGGGGAGGGGGTGAAAATTCTGGGAGCCTTGAAGAATGTGTGGAAGTCAAGAACATTATCTCGGAAAGCAAAAATGGGTATGTTTGAAGGAATAGTGGTTCCAACAATGTTGTATGGTTGCGAGGCATGGGCTGTGGATAGAGTTGTGCGCAGGAGGATGGATGTGCTGGAAATGAGATGTTTGAGGACAGTGTGTGGTGTGAGGTGATTTGATCGAGTGAGTAACGTAAGGGTAAGAGAGATGTGTGGAAATAAAAAGAGCGTGGTTGAGAGAGCAGAAGAGGGTGTTTGGAATGGTTTGGGCACATGGAGAGAATGAGTGAGGAAAGATTGACCAAGAGGATATATGTGTCGGAGATGGAGGGAACGAGGAGAAGTGGGAGACCAAATTGGAGGTGGAAAGATGGAGTGAAAAAGATTTTGTGTGATCAGGGCCTGAACATGCAGGAGGGTGAAAGGAGGGCAAGGAATAGAGTGAATTGGATCGATGTGGTATACCGGGGTTGATGTGCTGTCAATGGATTGAATCAGGGCATGTGAAGCGTCTGGGGTAAACCATGGAAAGCAGTTTAGGTATGTATATTTGCGTGTGTGGATGTATGTATATACATGTGTATGGGGGTGGGTTGGGCCATATCCTTCGTCCGTTTCCTTGCGCTACCTCGCAAACGCGAAAGACAGCGACAAAGCAAAAAAAAAATATATATATATATATTTTTTTTTTTTTTTTTTTTCATACGATTCGCCATTTCCCGCATTTGTGAGGTAGCGTTAAGAACAGAGGACCGATCCTTAGAGGGAAAATCCTCACCTGGCCCCCTTCTCTGTTCCTTCTTTTGGAAAAAAAAAAAAAAAAGAGAGGGGAGGACTTTCAGCCACCCGCTCCCTCCCCTTTTAGTCGCCTTCTACGACACGCAGTGAATACGTGGGAAGTATTCTTTCTCCCCTATCCCTAGGGATAATATATATATATATATATATATATATATATATATATATATATATATATATATATATATATATATTTTTTTTTTTTTTTTTTTTTTTTTTTTTTTTTTTACCTCGTCGCTGTCTCCCGCGGTTGCGAGGTAGCGCAAGGAAACAGACGAAAGAAATGGCCCAACCCCCCCCATACACATGTACATACACACGTCCACACACGCAAATATACATACCTACACAGCTTTCCATGGTTTACCCCGGACGCTTCACATGCCTTGATTCAATCCACTGACAGCACGTCAACCCCTGTATACCACATCGCTCCAATTCACTCTATTCCTTGCCCTCCTTTCACCCTCCTGCATGTTCAGGCCCCGATCACACAAAATCCTTTTCACTCCATCTTTCCACCTCCAATTTGGTCTCCCTCTTCTCCTCGTTCCCTCCACCTCCGACACATATATCCTCTTGGTCAATCTTTCCTCACTCATTCTCTCCATGTGCCCAAACCATTTCAAAACACCCTCTTCTGCTCTCTCAACCACGCTCTTTTTATTTCCACACATCTCTCTTACCCTTACGTTACTTACTCGATCAAACCACCTCACACCACACATTGTCCTCAAACATCTCATTTCCAGCACATCCATCCTCCTGCGCACAACTCTATCCATAGCCCACGCCTCGCAACCATACAACATTGTTGGAACCACTATTCCTTCAAACATACCCATTTTTGCTTTCCGAGATAATGTTCTCGACTTCCACACATTTTTCAAGGCTCCCAAAATTTTCGCCCCCTCCCCCACCCTATGATCCACTTCCGCTTCCATGGTTCCATCCGCTGACAGATCCACTCCCAGATATCTAAAACACTTCACTTCCTCCAGTTTTTCTCCATTTAAACTCACCTCCCAATTGACTTGACCCTCAACCCTACTGTACCTAATAACCTTGCTCTTATTCACATTTACTCTTAACTTTCTTCTTCCACACACTTTACCAAACTCCGTCACCAGCTTCTGCAGTTTCTTACATGAATCCGCCACCAGCGCTGTATCATCAGCGAACAACAACTGACTCACTTCCCAAGCTCTCTCATCCCCAACAGACTTCATACTTGCCCCTCTTTCCAAGACTCTTGCATTTACCTCCCTAACAACCCCATCCATAAACAAATTAAACAACCATGGAGACATCACACACCCCTGCCGCAAACCTACATTCACTGAGAACCAATCACTTTCCTCTCTTCCTACACGTACACATGCCTTACATCCTCGATAAAAACTTTTCACTGCTTCTAACAACTTGCCTCCCACACCATATATTCTTAATACCTTCCACAGAGCATCTCTATCAACTCTATCATATGCCTTCTCCAGATCCATAAATGCTACATACAAATCCATTTGCTTTTCTAAGTATTTCTCACATACATTCTTCAAAGCAAACACCTGATCCACACATCCTCTACCACTTCTGAAACCACACTGCTCTTCCCCAATCTGATGCTCTGTACCTGCCTTCACCCTCTCAATCAATACCCTCCCATATAATTTACCAGGAATACTCAACAAACTTATACCTCTGTAATTTGAGCACTCACTCTTATCCCCTTTGCCTTTGTACAATGGCACTATGCACGCATTCCGCCAATCCTCAGGCACCTCACCATGAGTCATACATACATTAAATAACCTTACCAACCAGTCAACAATACAGTCACCCCCTTTTTTAATAAATTCCACTGCAATACCATCCAAACCTGCTGCCTTGCCGGCTTTCATCTTCCGCAAAGCTTTTACTACCTCTTCTCTGTTTACCAAATCATTTTCCCTAACCCTCTCACTTTGCACACCACCTCGACCCAAACACCCTATATCTGCCACTCTGTCATCAGACACATTCAACAAACCTTCAAAATACTCATTCCATCTCCTTCTCACATCACCACTACTTGTTATCACCTCCCCATTTACGCTCTTCACTGAAGTTCCCATTTGCTCCCTTGTCTTACGCACCCTATTTACCTCCTTCCAGAACATCTTTTTATTCTCCCTAAAATTTACTGATAGTCTCTCACCCCAACTCTCATTTGCCCTTTTTTTCACCTCTTGCACCTTTCTCTTGACCTCCTGTCTCTTTCTTTTATACTTCTCCCACTCAATTGCATTTTTTCCCTGCAAAAATCGTCCAAATGCCTCTCTCTTCTCTTTCACTAATACTCTTACTTCTTCATCCCACCACTCACTACCCTTTCTAAACAGCCCACCTCCCACTCTTCTCATGCCACAAGCATCTTTTGCGCAATCCATCACTGATTCCCTAAATACATCCCATTCCTCCCCCACTCCCCTTACTTCCATTGTTCTCACCTTTTTCCATTCTGTACACAGTCTCTCCTGATACTTCCTCACACAGGTCTCCTTCCCAAGCTCACTTACTCTCACCACCTTCTTCACCCCAACATTCACTCTTCTTTTCTGAAAACCCATACTAATCTTCACCTTAGCCTCCACAAGATAATGATCAGACATCCCTCCAGTTGCACCTCTCAGCACATTGACATCCAAAAGTCTCTCTTTCGCACGCCTGTCAATTAACACGTAATCCAATAACGCTCTCTGGCCATCTCTCCTACTTACATAAGTATACTTATGTATATCTCGCTTTTTAAACCAGGTATTCCCAATCATCAGTCCTTTTTCAGCACATAAATCTACAAGCTCCTCACCATTTCCATTTACAACACTGAACACCCCATGCACACCAATTATTCCCTCAACTGCCACATTACTCACCTTTGCATTCAAATCACCCATCACTATAACCCGGTCTCGTGCATCAAAACCGCTAACACACTCATTTAGCTGCTCCCAAAACACTTGCCTCTCATGATCTTTCTTCTCATGCCCAGGTGCATATGCACCAATAATCACCCACCTCTCTCCATCAACTTTCAATTTTACCCATATTAATCGAGAATTTACTTTCTTACATTCTATCACATACTCCCACAACTCCTGTTTCAGGAGTATTGCTACCCCTTCCCTTGCTCTTGTCCTCTCACTAACCCCTGACTTCACTCCCCAGACATTTCCAAACCACTCTTCCCCTTTACCCTTGAGCTTCGTTTCACTCAGAGCCAAAACATCCAGGTTCCTTTCCTCAAACATACTACCTATCTCTCCTTTTTTCACATCTTGGTTACATCCACACACATTTAGGCACCCCACTCTGAGCCTTCGAGGAGGATGAGCACTCCCCGCGTGACTCCTTCTTCTGTTTCCCATTTTAGAAAGTTAATACAAGGAGGGGAGGATTTCCGGCCCCCCGCTCCCGTCCCCTCTAGTCGCTTTCTACGACACGCGAGGAATACGTGGGAAGTATTCTTTCACCCCTATCCCCAGGGATAATATACATATATATATACACACCCACACACACACACATACACACACATACGCACATACACACACACACACACACACATATATATACATATGAAAAATGTAAGAAACAATTTAGAAAACAAACTTTTAGCTTGAAATGAATGAAAAAATGAACGTCACATAATGGTTCAACCTCTGGCTATGGAAAAGGAAATGTACAATTTATTCACACAAACGTCAATAGCAGTTCTCATCAATTTCACCACTGAATCAATAAGCTTCAATGTCTAAGCTACATTTTTCTCCAACTTCACTATTTTCTTGTCAAAACACCATGCATGAAAACTATCACTCCAGTAACACAACTATAAACATTTTCTTCCCCTTTAAAAAGTTCTGGGGAAGTCTGTCTCGATACACTGCGGCGAGGAGACGCGACGCTGACACAATCACTGTCACAATATCACTTTTGCCTCCTTCCAAGCGTTGTTTCAGGGAATAATTCCGGGTTGCTGAAGTGCCGCATAGGCTGGCACGATAGCCCGGGCCACATCGAAGACGTTATGAGCCCGGCCGTTGTCCACAGATTTGAACGCAGCGTCGATTCATATTTGGCAGCCTCGAGGATACGGAGAAGTGGTAGAGGAAACACTTCCAGCCTGTGGGCCGCTCCAGGAAGTTGTACACGCGGCCATCATATATATATATATATATATATATATATATATATATATATATATATATATATTTTTTTTTTAAACTATTCGCCATTTCCCACATTAGCAAGGTAGCGTTAAGAAAAGAGGACTGGGCCTCTGAGGAAATATCCTCACCTGGCTCCCTTCTCTGTTCCTTCTTTTGGAAAGTTTAAAAAAAATAAAAAAAAATAAATAAATAAAAAAAAAAAAAAAACCCAAGAGGGGAGGATTTCCAGGCCCCCACTCCCTCCCGTTTTAGTCGCCTTCTACGACACACAGGGAATACGTGGGAAGTATTCTTTCTCCCCTATCCCCAGGAATATATATATATATATATATATATATATATATATATATATATATATATATATATATATATATATTTTTTTCTTTTCTTTCAAACTATTCGCCATTTCCCGCATATATATATATATATATATATATATATATATATATATATATATATATATATATATATATATATATATTTATTTATTTTATTATACTTTGTCGCTGTCTCCCGCATTTGCGAGGTAGCGCAAGGAAACAGACGAAAGAAATGGCCCAACCCCCCCCCACACACATGTACATACATACGTCCACACACGCAAATATACATACCTACACAGGTGAGTAATGTGGCAGTTGAGGGAATAATTGGTATACATGGGGTGTTCAGTGTTGTAAATGGAAATGGTGAAGAGCTTGTAGATTTATGTGCTGAAAAAGGACTGATGATTGGGAATACCTGGTTTAAAAAGCGAGATATACATAAGTATACTTATGTAAGTAGGAGAGATGGCCAGAGAGCGTTATTGGATTACGTGTTAATTGACAGGCGTGCGAAAGAGAGACTTTTGGATGTTAATGTGCTGAGAGGTGCAACTGGAGGGATGTCTGATCATTATCTTGTGGAGGCTAAGGTGAAGATTTGTATGGGTTTTCAGAAAAGAAGAGTGAATGTTGGGGTGAAGAGGGTGGTGAGAGTAAGTGAGCTTGAGAAGGAGACCTGTGTGAGGAAGTACCAGGAGAGACTGAGTACAGAATGGAAAAAGGTGAGAACAATGGAAGTAAGGGGAGTGGGGGAGGAATGGGATGTATTTAGGGAATCAGTGATGGATTGCGCAAAAGATGCTTGTGGCATGAGAAGAGTGGGAGGTGGGTTGATTAGAAAGGGTAGTGAGTGGTGGGATGAAGAAGTAAGAGTATTAGTGAAAGAGAAGAGAGAGGCATTTGGACGATTTTTACAGGGAAAAAATGAAATTGAGTAGGAGACGTATAAAAGAAAGAGACAGGAGGTCAAGAGAAAGGTGCAAGAGGTGAAAAAAAGGGCAAATGAGAGTTGAGGTGAGAGAGTATCATTAAATTTTAGGGAGAATAAAAAGATGTTCTGGAAGGAGGTAAATAAAGTGCGTAAGACAAGGGAGCAAATGGGAACTTCAGTGAAGGGCGCAAATGGGGAGGTGATAACAAGTAGTGGTGATGTGAGAAGGAGATGGAGTGAGTATTTTGAAGGTTTGTTGAATGTGTTTGATGATAGAGTGGCAGATATAGGGTGTTTTGGTCGAGGTGGTGTGCAAAGTGCGAGGGTTAGGGAAAATGAGTTGGTAAACTGAGAAGAGGTAGTAAAAGCTTTGCGGAAGATGAAAGCCGGCAAGGCAGCAGGTTTGGATGGTATTGCAGTGGAATTTATTAAAAAAGGGGGTGACTATATTGTTGACTGGTTGGTAAGGTTATTTAATGTATGTATGACTCATGGTGAGGTGCCTGAGGATTGGCGGAATGCGTGCATAGTGCCATTGTACAAAGGCAAAGGGGATAAGAGTGAGTGCTCAAATTACAGAGGTATAAGTTTGTTGAGTATTCCTGGTAAATTATATGGGAGGATATTGATTGAGAGGGTGAAGGCATGTACAGAGCATCAGATTGGGGAAGAGCAGTGTGGTTTCAGAAGTGGTAGAGGATGCGTGGATCAGGTGTTTGCTTTAAAGAATGTATGTGAGAAATACTTAGAAAAGCAAATGGATTTGTATGTAGCATTATGGATCTGGAGAAGGCATATGATAGAGTTGATAGAGATGCTCTGTGGAAGGTGTTAAGAATATATGGTGTGGGAGGAAAGTTGTTAGAAGCAGTGAAAAGTTTTTATCGAGGATGTAAGGCATGTGTACGTGTAGGAAGAGAGGAAAGTGATTGGTTCTCAGTGAATGTAGGTTTGCGGCAGGGGTGTGTGATGTCTCCATGGTTGTTTAATTTGTTTATGGATGGGGTTGTTAGGGAGGTAAATGCAAGAGTTTTGGAAAGAGGGGCAAGTATGAAGTCTGTTGGGGATGAGAGAGCTTGGGAAGTGAGTCAGTTGTTGTTCGCTGATGATACAGCGCTGGTGGCTGATTCATGTGAGAAACTGCAGAAGCTGGTGACTGAGTTTGGTAAAGTGTGTGGAAGAAGAAAGTTAAGAGTAAATGTGAATAAGAGCAAGGTTATTAGGTACAGTAGGGTTGAGGGTCAAGTCAATTGGGAGGTGAGTTTGAATGGAGAAAAACTGGAGGAAGTGAAGTGTTAAGATATCTGGGAGTGGATCTGGCAGCGGATGGAACCATGGAAGCGGAAGTGGATCATAGGGTGGGGGAGGGGACGAAAATTCTGGGGGCCTTGAAGAATGTGTGGAAGTCGAGAACATTATCCCAGAAAGCAAAAATGGGTATGTTTGAAGGAATAGTGGATCCAACAATGTTGTATGGTTGCGAGGCGTGGGCTATGGATAGAGTTGTGCGCAGGAGGATGGATGTGCTGGAAATGAGATGTTTGAGGACAATGTGTGGTGTGAGGTGGTTTGATCGAGTGAGTAACGTAAGGGTAAGAGAGATGTGTGGAAATAAAAAGAGCGTGGTTGAGAGAGCAGAAAAGGGTGTTTTGAAGTGGTTTGGGCACATGGAGAGAATGAGTGAGGAAAGATTGACCAAGAGGATATATGTGTCGGAGGTGGAGGGAACGAGGAGAAGAGGGAGACCAAATTGGAGGTGGAAAGATGGAGTGAAAAAGATTTTGTGTGATCGGGGCCTGAACATGCAGGAGGGTGAAAGGAGGGCAAGGAATAGAGTGAATTGGAGCGATGTGGTATACCGGGGTTGACGTGCTGTCAGTGGATTGAATCAAGGCATGTGAAGCGTCTGGGGTAAACCATGGAAAGCTGTGTAGGTATGCATATTTGCGTGTGTGGACGTATGTATATACATGTGTATGGGGGGGGGTTGGGCCATTTGTTTCGTCTGTTTCCTTGCGCTACCTCGCAAATGCGGGAGACAGCGACAAAGTATAATAAAATAAATAAATAAATATATATATATATATATATATATATATATATATATATATATATATATATATATATATATATATATATATTGAGGACAATGTGTGGTGTGAGGTGGTTTGATCGAGTAAGTAACGTAAGGGTGAGAGAGATGTGTGGAAATAAAAAGAGCGTGGTTGAGAGAGCAGAAGAGGGTGTTTTGAAATGGTTTGGTCACATGGAGAGAATGAGTGAGGAAAGATTGACCAAGAGGATATATGTGTCGGAGGTGGAGGGAACGAGGAGAAGAGGGAGACCAAATTGGAAGTGGAAAGATGGAGTGAAAAAGATTTTGTGTGATCGGGGCCTGAACATGCAGGAGGGTGAAAGGAGGGCAAAGAATAGAGTGAATTTGAGCGATGTGGTATACCGGGGTTGACGTGCTGTCAGTGGATTGAATCAAGGCATGTGTATGGGGGTGGGTTGGGCCATTTCTTTCGTCTGTTTCCTTGCGCTGCCTCGCAAACGCGGGAGACAGCGACAAAGCAAAAAAAATATATATATATATATATATATATATATATATATATATATATATATATATATATATATATATGTATATATATATATATATATATATATATATATATATATATATATATATATATATATATATATTATCCCTGGGGTTAGGGGAGAAAGAATACTTCCCACGTATTCCCTGCATGTCGTAGAAGGCGACTAAAAGGGAAGGGAGCGGGGGGCTGGAATTTTCCAAAAGAAGGAACAGAGAAGGGGGCCAGGTGAGGATATTCCCTCAAAGGCCTAGTCCACTGTTCTTAACGCTACCTCGCTAATGCGGGAAATGGCGAATAGTATGAAAGAAAAGATATATATATGAATGGTATTGCAGTGGATTTTATTAAAAAAGGGGGTGACTGTATTATTGACTGGTTGGTAAGGTTATTTAATGTATGTATGACTCATGGTGAGATGCCTGAGGATTGGCAGAATGCGTGCATAGTGCCATTGTACAAAGGCAAAGGGGATAAGAGTGAGTGCTCAAATTACAGAGGTATAAGTTTGTTGAGTATTCCTGGTAAATTATATGGGAGGGCATTGATTGAGAGGGTGAAGGCATGTACAGAGCATCAGATTGGGGAAGAGCAGTGTGGTTTCAGAAGAGGTAGAGGATGTGTGGATCAGGTGTTTGCTTTGAAGAATGTATGTGAGAAATACTTAGAAAAGCAAATGGATTTGTATGTAGCATTTATGGATCTGGAGAAGGCATATGATAGAGTTGATAGAGATGCTCTGTGGAAGGTATTAAGAATATATGGTGTGGGAGGCAAGTTGTTAGAAGCAGTGAAAAGTTTTTATCGAGGATGTAAGGCATGTGTACGTGTAGGAAGAGAGGAAAGTGATTGTTCTCAGTGAATGTAAGTTTGCGGCAGGGGTGTGTGATGTCTCCATGGTTGTTTAATTTGTTTATGGATGGGGTTGTTAGGGATTTGAATGCAAGAGTTTTGGAAAGAGGGGCAAGTATGAAGTCTGCTGTGGATGAGAGAGCTTGGGAAGTGAGTCAGTTGTTGTTCGCTGATGATACAGCGCTGGTGGCTGATTCATGTGAGAAACTGCAGAAGCTGGTGACTGAGTTTGGTAAAGTGTGTGAAAGAAGAAAGTTAAGAGTAAATGTAAATAAGAGCAAGGTTATTAGGTACAGTAGGGTTAAGGGTCAAGTCAATTGTGAGGTGAGTTTGAATGGAGAAAAACTGGAGGAAGTAAAGTTTTTTAGATATCTGGGAGTGGATCTGGCAGCGGATGGAACCATGGAAGCGGAAGTGGATCATAGGGTGGGGGAGGGGGCGAAAATCCTGGGAGCCTTGAAGAATGTGTGGAAGTCGAGAACATTATCTCAAAAAGCAATAAATGGGTATGTTTGAAGGAATAGTGGTTCCAACAATGTTGTATGGTTGTGAGGCCTGGGCTATGGATAGAGTTGTGTGCAGGAGGGTGGATGTGCTGGAAATGAGATGTTTGAGGACAATGTGTGGTGTGAGGTGGTTTGATCGAGTAAGTAATGTAAGGGTAAGAGATGTGTGGAAATAAAAAGAGCGTGGTTGAGAGAGCAGAAGAGGGTGTTTTGAAATGGTTTGGGCACATGGAGAGAATGAGTGAGGAAAGATGACCAAGAGGATATATGTGTCGGAGGTGGAGGGAACAAGGAGAAGTGGGAGACCAAATTGGAGGTGGAAAGATGGAGTGAAAAAGATTTTGAGTGATCGGGGCCTGAACATGCAGGAGGGTGAAAGGAGGGCAAGGAATAGAGTAAATTGGATCGATATGGTATACTGGGGTTGACGTGCTGTCAGTGGATTGAATCAGGGCATGTGAAGTGTCTGGGGTAAACCATGGAAAGCTGTGTGGGGCCTGGATGTGGAAAGGGAGCTGTGGTTTCGGGCATTATTGCATGACAGCTAGAGACTGAGTGTGAACGAATGAGGCCTTTGTTGTCTTTTCCTAGCGCTACCCCGCACACATGAGGGGGGAGGGGGATGGTATTCCATGTGTGGCGAGGTGGCGATGGGAATGAATAAAGGCAGACAGTGTGAATTGTGTGCATGGGTATATATGTATGTGTCTGTGTGTTTATATATATATGTGTACATTGAGATGTATAGGTATGTATATTTGCGTGTGTGGACGTGTGTGTATATACATGTGTATGGGGGTGGGTTGGGCCATTTCTTTCGTCTGTTTCCTTGCGCTACCTCGCAAACGCGGGAGACAGCGACAAAGCAAAATAAAAAAAAATATATATATATGTATGATTCATGGTGAGGTGCCTGAGGATTGGCAGAATGCTTGCATAGTGCTGTTGTATAAAGGCAAAGGGGATAAGAGTGAGTGCTCATATTACAGAGGTATAAGTTTGTTGAGTATTCCTGGGAAATTATATGGGAGGGTATTGATTGAGAGGGTGAAGGCATGTACAGAGCATCAGATTGGGGAAGAGCAGTGTGGTTTCAGAAGTGGTAGAGGATGTGTGGATCAGGTGTTTGCTTTGAAGAGTGTAAGTGAGAAATACTTAGAAAAGCAAATGGATTTGTATGTAGCATTCATGGATCTGGAGAAGGCATATGATAGAGTTGATACAGATGCTCTGTGGAAGATATTAAGAATATATGGTGTCAGAGGCAAGTTGTTAGAAGCAGTGAAAAGTTTTTATCGAGGATGTAAGGCATGTGTACGTGTAGGAAGAGAGGAAAGTGATTGGTTCTCCGTGAGTGTAGGTCTGCGGCAGGGGTGTGTGATGTCTCCATGGTTGTTTAATTTGTCAATGGATAAGGTTGTTAGGGAGGTAAGTGCAAGAATTTTGGAAAGAGGGGCAAGTATGAAGTCTGTTGGGGATGAGAGAGCTTGGGAAGTGAGTCAGTTGTTGTTCACTGATGATACAGCGCTGGTGGCTGATTCACGTGAGAAACTGCAGAAGCTGATGACTGAGTTTGGTAAAGTGTGTGAAAGAAGAAAGTTGAGAGTGAATGTGAATAAGAGCAAGGTTTTTAGGTACAGTAGAGTTGAGGGTCAAGCCAATGGGGAGGTAAGTTTGAATGGAGAAAAACTGGAGGAAGTGAAGTGTTTTAGATATCTGGGAGTGGATTTGGCAGCGGATGGAACCATGGAAGCGGAAGTGAATCATAGGGTGGGGGAGGGGGCGAGAATTCTGGGAGCATTGAAGAATGTGTGGAAGTTGAGAACATTATCTCGGAAAGCAAAAATGGGTATGTTTGAAGGAATAGTGGTTCCAACAATGTTCTATGGTTGCGAGGCGTGGGCTATGGATAGAGTTGTACGCAGGAGGGTGGATGTGCTGGAAATGAGATGCTTGAGAGGACAATATGTGATGTGAGGTGGATTGATCGAGTAAGTAATAATAGGGTAAGAGAGATGTGTGGTAATAAAAAGAGTGTGGTTGAGAGAGTAGAAGAGGGTATTTTGAAATTGTTTGGTCACATGGAGAGAATGAGTGAGGAAAGATTGACCAAGAGGATATATGTGTCAGAGGTGGAGGGAACAAGAAGTGGGAGACCAAATTGGAGGTGGAAAGATGGAGTGAAAAAGATTTTGAGTGATCGGGGCCTGAACATGCAGGAGGGTGAAAGGCGTGCAAGGAATAGAGTGAATTGGAATGATGTGGTATTCTGGGGTCGACATGCTGTCAGTGGATTGAACCAGGGCATGTGAAGCGTTTGGGTAAACCATGGAAAGTTCTGTGGGGCCTGGATGTAGAAAGGGAGCTGTGGTTTCGGTGCATTATTACATGACAGCTAGAGACTGAGTGTGAACAAATGGGGCCTTTGTTATCTTTTCCTAGTGCCAACTCGCACACGAGGGGGGAGGGGGTTGTTAGTTCATGTGTGGCGAGGTGGCGATGGGAATGAATAAAGGAAGACAGTATGGATTATGTACATGTGTATATATGTATATGTCTGTGTGTGTATATATGTATACATTGAGATGTATAGGTATGTATATTTGCGTGTGTGGACGTGTATGTATATACATGTGTTTGTGGGTGGGTTGGGCCATTCTTTCGTCTGTTTCCTTGTGCTACCTCGCTAACACGGGAGACAACAACAAAGCAAAATGAAAAGAAATTTATATATTTTATCCCTGGGGATAGGGGAGAAAGAATACTTCCCACGCATTCCTCACGTGCCGTAGAAGGCGATTAAAGGGGACGGGAGCGGGGAGCTGTAAACCCTCCCCTCCTTGTATTTTAACTCTCTAAAAGGGGAAACAGAAGAAGGAATCACGCGGGGAGTGCTCATCCTTCTCAAAGCTCAGATTGGGGTGTCTAAATGTGTGTGGATGTAACCAAGATGAGAAAAAAGGAGAGAGAGGGAGTATGCTTGAGGAAAGGAACCTGGATGTTTTAGCTGAGTGAAACGAAGCTCAAGGGTAAAGGGGAAGAGTGGTTTGGGGATGTCTTGGGAGTAAAGTCAGGTGTTAGTGAGAGGACAAGAGCAGGGGAAGGAGTAGCACTACTCCTGAAACAGGAGTGGTGGGAGTATGTGATTGAGTGTAAGAAAGTAAACTCTAGATTGATATGGGTAAAACTGAAAGTTGATGGAGAGAGATGGATGATTATTGGTGCATATGCACCCGGGCATGAGAAAGATAATGAGAGGCAAGTGTTTTGGGAGCAGCTGAGTGAGTGTGTTAGTAGTTTTGGCGCATGAGACCGGTTTATAGTCCTGGGTGATTTGAATGCAAAGATGAGTAATGTGGCAGTTGAGGGAATAATTGGTGTACGTCGGTTGTTGTGAGAGGGTCAGGGAGAACGGTTTGGTAAATAGAGAAGAGGTAGTGAAATCTTTGTGGAATATGAAACTTTGTGGAATATGAAAGCTGGCAAGGGTTGGATGGTATTGGAGTGGAATTTATTAAAAAAGGGGGGGGGGTGTGTGTTGTTGATTGGTTGGTAAGGATATTCACTGTTCGTATGGTTCATGGTGAAGTGCCTGAAAATTGGCAGAATGCATGCATAGTGTCATTGTACAAAGGCAAAGGGGATGAAGGTGAGTGTTCAAATTGTTGAGTATTCCTGGGAAATTATATGGGAAGGTATTGATTGAGTGAAGCCATGTACAGAGCATCAGACTGGGGAAGAGCAGTGTGGTTTCAGAAGCGGTATAGGATGTGTGGATCAGGTGTTTGCTTAGAAGAATGTATGTGGGAAATACTTAGAAAAAGATGGATTTGTATGTAGCATTTATGGATCTGGAGAAGGCATATGATCATATGATAAGGTTGATAGAGATGCTTTGTGGAAGGTATTAAGAGTATATGGCATAGAAGGGAAGTTGCTAGAAGCAGTGAAAAGTGTTTACCAAGGATGTAAGGCATGTGTATGAGTAGAAAGAGTGGAAAGTGATTGGTTCCCAGTGAATGTCTGTTTGCTATTTCATGTGTGGCGGGTTGGCAACAGGAATGGATGAAGGCAGCAAGTTTGAATGGAGAAAAACTGGAGGAAGTGAAGTGTTTTAGATATCTGGAAGTGGACTTAGCATCAGATGGTACCATGAAAGCAAAAGTGAGTCACAGGCTAGGGGAGGGGGCTAAGGTTCTGGGGGTTTTGAGGAATATGTGGAAGGGAAGAGCGTTATCTCAAGAGAGCAAAAGTGGGTATATTTGAAGGAATGGTGGTTCCAGCAACATTATATGGTTGCAAGGCATGGGCTATAGATAGGGTTGTGCAGAGGAGGGTGGATGTGTTGGAAATGAAATGCTTGAGGACAGTATTTGGTGTGAGGTGGTCTGATTGAGTAAGTAATGTAAGGGTAAGAGAGGTGTGGTATTAAAAGTTTGGTTGAGAGAGCAGGAGAGGGTGTGTTGAAATGGGTTGGTCACATGGAGAGAATCATTGAGGAAAGAGTGACAAAGAGGATGTATGTGCAAGGGGTAGAGGGAAGAAGTGGGAGACCAAATTGGAGGTGGAAGGATGGAGTGAAAAAGATTTTGAGTGGTTGAGGCCTCAACATACAGGGTGAAAGGAGTACAAGGAATAGAATGAATCGGATCGATGTGGTATACCGGGGTTGACGTTTCTGTCAGTGGATTGAACCAGGGCATGTGAAGTGTCTGGAGTAACCCATGAAAGGTCTCTGGGGCCTGGATGTGCAAAGGGAGCTGTGGTTTTGGTGCATTACACAGGGAGCCTGCCACCTTACAGCACCTCATTTCTTGCCTCCAACCTTCTTCTCTCTCACACAAGTAGCCCCTCTTCATAACCAAAAGCACATGAGATGTTGGCATACCCGACGCCATGTAATATGTGCAATGTCAAGGTGGCTGTGGTGAAGAAGGTAGAGGGATTGAGAGAAACAGCGTTTCCATAAGTGGCTCCAAGCTTTTGTTATTGTTCTAACACTACAGAATCGCACCTTAACCCCATGCATCATGACAATTCCTTTTAAAAGAAATATGATATAATTGCCTGCTACAAAAGCAACAAATAATACAAATATAATGTCATACAATGAAAATATAATATCCCTATAAACTAAGATAATTGTCATTATGCAGCCCACCCTTGAGTTGCCAACAGCCAAATGATAATCATGTGATGCATAAGCTTACCAGGTATGTTAGGAGGAACACAAGTGACGAACTCTTGGGAGCAAAAACCAAAGTAATACCTTTAGAAGAGGGAAAGTAAACCAGCATTATGGCTTTGGGCGACTAGGTCAAGTTTTAAAGTTGGCTTGAGAGAGTTTATAAGTCAGACTGCTTCTGACTCTGCTATCTAAAGTAAGAACTGCTTCTGACTCTGCTCTCTAAAGACCCAGCGAATCCACCCCAGATGTGGGAGCAGTACTCCATACAAGGATGGATCAGTCCTTTGTTTAAACAAAGCAACTGTTCTGAACATTTTCTTGGAGGCAGACTCAGCTATTTCTGTTATGTAGGGTTTCCAAGGTCTTGTGGATGCTACAGTAATACCAAGTATGTTACCGAGTTGACATGGAATTACAGAACTGTCAAAGGAGAGAGATAAGTTGTTTGGAATATTTGAAAGAGATAGGATTCCTCAAAATCTTTCAGGAATGATCAGACATTAACAAGATAGGAAAGAATATCACCAGTGGATCTCGCATACAGAAGCCATATTGGTGATCACAAATAAGACTGTGAGATTCAAGATGTCTGAGGTTATGGGAGTTGAGGAAGGATTCAAAGACTTTAGAAATGACATATGTCTAGCAACAGGTTATTAAAGGGGAAATATTAAGCAACAGGATGATAAGAGGGGTTAAAATGATCATCCTTCTATAGAGATGGTATGTACCAATACATGCTTGCAAGAAGAACTGAAAGTTTTGTTTTTTAACAGGAACATAACAGACAAGCAAGTAGAAGTGCTAGTTCAGAGGCACATTGTTTCAGTACAAGGAGATGGATGCCATAATGACCATAGAGAGAGAAGCGCTTTTTGGACAGTTTGAAAAGAGATTACGGGAAAGGGCATAGGAGTAGTGAAAAGAGTATCAGGGGTGAAGGAATGTTAGAGTCATCCAGGGTAGAGTTAGAGGAGAAATGGGACCCAAAGATAGTTGCTTTGTTTATGGGAGACAACAATACTACTCTTGGAACAGAATAGTAAAGGAAAGGCAGAGCAACAGAAGTTGTTAATGATGCCCTTAGCTAAAACCAGGAAGACTTATCAGTGGATGATGAGGTCACCACACTTCCTTTTAAAAAGGAATGCTTTGCCACAGGGATACCGTACTTGCAATGATTACTTTACTGACAGTGATAAATGCTGAATGGTTGGCAGAGGAAGGAGAGTTTTTCAAAGGCCACTGTGCCTGATCCATTAGCTGGAATGGCCTCAGAACAGGAATGATTAAAACATGGATTGGAAGAGATCGTGTTGGAGGAAGAGAGGATAAATGCTTCCATTTCCAACACGGTAACCTGTGTTGTGTGTTTGGTTGAGACAGAAGCAATACTACAGAAGAGATGGTAATTTAGCCAAGGAAAGTCAAAAAAGAATATTGGTAAGTTATTTCAGTCAGCTTTGTTGAGATGCCATTATTTATAGTTAGAAGGGGCTACATTTATGAGTGTGGTCAGATGAACCAATTGGGGGCAACAATGTGTATTTACAGTGTGAAGGATTAGAGGTGAAACAGATCCAGAATATTGGGAGAGTGGTCACAGCGGTCAGGAATATGGGTGGGTTGGGATGTAATTTGCTCTTGCTCATTCAGAATGGGGAATGTAATCTACATGGGAGGA
The DNA here is from genome assembly GCF_036320965.1 of Panulirus ornatus. Classification (NCBI taxonomy): domain Eukaryota; kingdom Metazoa; phylum Arthropoda; class Malacostraca; order Decapoda; family Palinuridae; genus Panulirus; species Panulirus ornatus. The sequence continues at coordinate 26,387,839 of NC_092278.1, forward strand.
ATTGAACCATTCCCAGTGATGAAACATTGAAATTCCCTAGGTAGAGGATCTCAGCTTGCAGCTGAGAGGATGCCACAATCTTATGAGGTAGAGGATGTGTGGGCCATGTGTTTGCTTTGAAGACCTTTTTTAAGAAATTCTAAGAGAAAGTGTGTTAATTGTGTAGCCTCTATAGATCTGGTGAAGTGAATAATAGTGATACAAACTTATGAGGAAATGGAAAGTTACTAAATGCAGTAAGTTTTTACTGTGAGAATAAATTAACGTTTGCAAGTAGGAAGGTAGTTGGATGAGTGGCTCCCAGTGATGGTGGGTTGTGATGATCAAGATTGTGATGTCATTATGGCTGTTTATTCTGTTCATAGATGGGGTGATGAGTGAGTTAAGTGCAAGGGGCAGCTCTACAGTATGCTTGAGGTTGTGGGGCACGAGGTGAATCATTTGTTGTTGTCAGATGACAAAGTTTGGTGGCAGATGTAAGAAAAACTCCAGAAGTTGGTGACAGAGTTTGGGAGAGTATGTGAAAACTGAAAAAGGAGAGGAAATGTGAACAAAAGTAAGGCAATGGGGTTTGACAAAGTGGAATGCCATAGGCATCCGAGAGTGAGAGTAGCATTAGATGGAACCATGGGGCTGAATTGGTGGAAGAATGGCTATGGATTAAGGTGTATTAAGGAGCATGTGGAAAGAGAGGTTACTGTCTCTTGGGATAATATGATTATGCTTGCAGGTATGATAGTATCAACAGTGTTGAACAGATCAATGACGTATGCAGTAGATAGTTTCTCAAGAGATATAATGATAAACCAGTTAGAGAACATTTGAAATTGAGCAAGAAACTTAAGAAAAATGTAAAGAAGTACTTTTATTGTATAAGAGTGGTGGTTGAATGTAAAGAAGTATCTGAAGACGTGGTTAATGCGAAGAGTATTCAGAAATATAAGTACATACAAAAGCGAATGTTTATGGAATGGGACCCCACGTGTAAAACTCCCTTTGTTTACTGTACAGATATGTAATTACAGATAATTACAAAAGAAAGGAAGAGGATGGAGGTGTTGGAAATGAAGCACCTAAAGACATGCGGTGTGGAGTGACTTGGATCTTGTAAGAAACGACTGTATACGAGAGAGATGTGGTTGTAAGGCGAGCCCAATTAAAAGGGCTGACCAAGGATGTACTGAAATAATTCCAACTTATGGTGAGGATGAACAAAGTCCGATGGACTGAGAGGATCTATTTGTCTGAGTTAGGGTAAGCAAGAGTGAGTTAGGGTAAGCAAGAGGAAGGGAAGGATGAAATGAAAGAGGCCTGAAGATTTTGGAGGTCAAGAGGTGCTCTGTAAATGGATTGAGTTAAATCAGTGATATATTGGGATGTGCTGCCAGTAGGCTAAACAAGGGCAAATTTCAGTACATTCTATACGACAGCTAGAGATTAGGTGTTTATAAATGAGGCTGTTGTTTGTTCCTTATGATATCATGCTTGAGGATGATATGCAATAAAGTATTAAAAAAGTGAATGTGTTCCAATTTACATTAAAGTATATTTTTCAGGAAATATTTTATAAATTCATTTTTTATTCTCATCAGGTCTGGAGCCTAAATTTGCCTGGATGGTGGATGAAGTGGAAGAAAGCCTTGCCAGCTTAATAAAGAGTTTTCTTTGTTTTCAAAACTCTTTGCATTTTGGATTACAAAAGATTGAAACATCACTTGGAAATGCCCAATGTCATATTTGTAACACTACTTTAAAACTCATAGATGAATAAGTGAAAACAAGACACTACATCTAGGGTTTTTATATAAGTATTCGGTTAAGTATTTACATCTTGGTGATGGCTAATGAAACCCAAATGCAGCTTTAATATTTTTGGGGGAAATTTAGAGTTGGAAACAGAACGAGTTTCATTATTTTATACACATTAAGGTATTACACTGTATGAAGATGTACTATTTTTTTTAATTATATAATCGTTCCTGTGTCCATGACCCTCTAACCACCTATTAAACTGCAGCTAGTCAGGGTACTCCCCTTCTTTCCTGACATAGCATGATTAAAAGCCCATCCCAGTCATAGCCATCGAAGATGAAAGATAAAATGATAAATATGAGAGCTAGAAATCCACCCCCCCCATTTTATTAATTTTCCAGAAAAAGGAACTGAGAAGGGGGCCAGGTAAGGATATTCCCTTAAAGGCCCAGTCCTCTGTTCTTAACGCTACCTTGCTAACGCGTGAAAAATGGCGAATAGTTTGAAATATATATATATATATATATATATATATTCTTTTTCTTTCTTTCAAACTATTCGCCATTTCCCGCATTAGCGAGGTAGCGTTAAGAACAGAGGACTGGGCCTTTGAGGGAATACCCTCACCTGGCGCAACTCTCTGTTCCCTCTTTTGGAAAATTAAAAAAAAAATGAGAGGGGAGGATTTCCAGCCCCCCGCTCCCTCCCCTTTTAGTCGCCTTCTACGACACGCAGGGAATACGTGGGAAGTATTCTTTCTCCCCTATCCCCAGGGAAAATATATATATATATATAGAAGCAGTGAAAAGTTTTTATCGAGGATGTAAGGCATGTGTACGTGTAGGAAGAGAGGCAAATGATTGGTTTTCAGTGAATGTAGGTTTGCGGCAGGGGTGTGTGATGTCTCCATGGTTGTTTAATTTGTTTATGGATGGGGTTGTTAGGGAGGTGAATGCAAGAGTTTTGGAAAGAGGGGCAAGTATGAAGTCTGTTGGGGATGAGAGAGCTTGGGAAGTGAGTCAGTTGTTGTTCGCTGATGATACAGCGCTGGTGGCTGATTCATGTGAGAAACTGCAGAAGCTGGTGACTGAGTTTGGTAAAGTGTGTGAAAGAAGAAAGTTAAGAGTAAATGTGAATAAGAGCAAGGTAATTAGGTACAGTAGGGTTGAGGGTCAAGTCAATTGGGAGGTAAGTTTGAATGGAGAAAAACTGGAGGAAGTAAAGAGTTTTAGATATCTGGGAGTGGATCTGGCAGCGGATGGAACCATGGAAGCGGAAGTGGATCATAGGGTGGGGGAGGGGGCGAAAATTCTGGGAGCCTTGAAGAATGTGTGGAAGTCGAGAACATTATCTCGGAAAGCAAAAATGGGTATGTTTGAAGGAATAGTGGTCCCAACAATGTTGTATGGTTGCGAGGCGTGGGCTATGGATAGAGTTGTGCGCAGGAGGATAGATGCGCTGGAAATGAGATGTTTGAGGACAATGTGTGGTGTGAGTTGATTTGATCGAGTAAGTAACGTAAGGGTAAGAGAGATGTGTGGAAATAAAAAGAGCGTGGTTGAGAGAGCAGAAGAGGGCGTTTTGAAATGGTTTGGGCACATGGAGAGAATGAGTGAGGAAAGATTGACCAAGAGGATATATGTGTCGGAGGTGGAGGGAAGGAGGAGAAGAGGGAGACCAAATTGGAGGTGGAAAGACGGAATGAAAAAGATTTTGTGTGATCGGGGCCTGAACATGCAGGAGGGTGAAAGGAGGACAAGGAATAGAGTGAATTGGATCGATGTGGTATACCGGGGTTGACGTGCTGACAGTGGATTGAATCAGGGCATGTGAAGCGTCTGGGGTAAACCATGGAAAGCTGTGCTGGTATGTATATTTGCGTGTGTGGACGTATGTATATACATGTGTATGGGGGTGGGTTGGGCCATTTCTTTCGTCTGTTTCCTTGCGCTACCTTGCAAACGCGGGAGACCGACAAAGCAAAAATATATATATATATATATATATATATATATATATATATATATATATATATATATATATTTTTGTGCTTTGTCGCTGTCTCCCGCGTTTGCGAGGTAGCGCAAGGAAACAGACGAAAGAAATGGCCCAACCCACCCCCATACACATGTATATACATACGTCCACACACGCAAATATACATACCTACACAGCTTTCCATGGTTTACCCCAGACGCTTCACATGCCTTGATTCAATCCACTGTCAGCACGTCAACCCCGGTATACCACATCGATCCAATTCACTCTATTCCTTGTCCTCCTTTCACCCTCCTGCATGTTCAGGCCCCGATCACACAAAATCTTTTTCATTCCGTCTTTCCACCTCCAATTTGGTCTCCCTCTTCTCCTCCTTCCCTCCACCTCCGACACATATATCCTCTTGGTCAATCTTTCCTCACTCATTCTCTCCATGTGCCCAAACCATTTCAAAATACCCTCTTCTGCTCTCTCAACCACACTCTTTTTATTTCCACACATCTCTCTTACCCTTACGTTACTTACTCGATCAAACCACCTCACACCACACATTGTCCTCAAACATCTCATTTCCAGCACATCTATCCTCCTGCGCACCACTCTATCCATAGCCCACGCCTCGCATCATACAACATTGTTGGAACCACTATTCCTTCAAACATACCCATTTTTGCTTTCCGAGATAATGTTCTCGACTTCCACACATTCTTCAAGGCTCCCAGAATTTTCGCCCCCTCCCCCACCCTATGATCCACTTCCGCTTCCATGGATCCATCCGCTGCCAGATCCACTCCCAGATATCTAAAACACTTCACTTCCTCCAGTTTTTCTTCATTCAAACTCACCTCCCAATTGACTTGACCCTCAACCCTACTGTACCTAATAACCTTGCTCTTATTCACATTTACTCTTAACTTTCTTCTTTCACACACTTTACCAAACTCAGTCACCAGCTTCTGCAGTTTCTCACATGAATCAGCCACCAGCGCTGTATCATCAGCGAACAACAACTGACTCACTTCCCAAGCTCTCTCATCCCCAACAGACTTCATACTTGCCCCTCTTTCCAAAACTCTTGCATTCACCTCCCTAACAACCCCATCCATAAACAAATTAAACAACCATGGAGAGACATCACACACCCCTGCCGCAAACCTACATTCACTGAGAACCAATCACTTGCCTCTATTCCTACACGTACACATGCCTTACATCCTCGATAAAAACTTTTCACTGCTTCTAACAACTTGCCTCCCACACCATATATTCTTAATACCTTCCACAGAGCATCTCTATCAACTCTATCATATGCCTTCTCCAGATCCATAAATGGTACATACAAATCCATTTGCTTTTCTAAGTATTTCTCACATACATTCTTCAAAGCAAACACCTGATCCACACATCCTCTACCACTTCTGAAACCACACTGCTCAAATTACAGAGGTATAAGTTTGTTGAGTATTCCTGGTAAATTATATGGGAGCATCTTCATTGAGAGGGTGAAGGCATGTACAGAGCATCAGATTGGGGAAGAGCAGTGTGGTTTCAGAAGTGGTAGAGGATGTGTGGATCAGGTGTTTGCTTTGAAGAATGTATGTGAGAAATACTTAGAAAAGCAAATGGATTTGTATGTAGCATTTATGGATCTGGAGAAGGCATATGATAGAGTTGATAGAGATGCTCTGTGGAAGGTATTAAGAATATATAGTGTGGGAGGCAAGTTGTTGGAAGCAGTGAAAAGTTTTTATCGAGGATGTAAGGCATGTGTACGTGTAGGAAGAGAGAAAAGTGATTGGTTCTCAGTGAATGTAGGTTTGCGGCAGGGGTGTGTGATGTCTCCATGGTTGTTTAATTTGTTTATGGATGGGGTTGTTAGGGAGGTGAATGCAAGAGTTTTGGAAAGAGGGGCAAGTATGAAGTCTGTTGTGGATGAGAGAGCTTGGGAAGTGAATCAGTTGTTGTTCGCTGATGATACAGCGCTGGTGGCTGATTCATGTGAGAAACTGCAGGAGCTGGTGACTGAGTTTGGTAAAGTGTGTGAAAGAAGAAAGTTAAAAGTAAATGTGAATAAGAGCAAGGTTATTAGGTACAGTAGGGTTGAGGGTCAAGTCAATTGGGAGGTAAGTTTGAATGGAGAAAAACTGGAGGAAGTAAAGTGTTTTAGATATCTGGGAGTGGATCTGGCAGCGGATGGAACCATGGAAGCGGAAGTGGATCATAGGGTGGGGGAGGGGGCAAAAATCCTGGAAGCCTTGAAGAATGTGTGGAAGTCGGGTACATTATCTCGGAAAGCAAAAATGGGTATATTTGAAGGAATAGTGGTTCAAACAATGTTGTATGGTTGCGAGGCATGGGCTATGGATAGAGTTGTGCGCAGGAGGATGGATGTGCTGGAAATGAGATGTTTGAAGACAATGTGTGGTGTGAGGTGGTTTGATCGAGTAAGTAACGTAAGGGTAAGAGAGATGTGTGGAAATAAAAAGAGCGTGGTTGAGAGAGCAGAAGATGGTGTTTTGAAATGGTTTGGGCACATGGAGAGAATGAGTGAGGAAAGATTGACCAAGAGGATATATGTCGGAGGTGGAGGGAACGAGGAGAAGTGGGAGACCAAATTGGAGGTGGAAGGATGGAGTGAAAAAGATTTTGTGTGATCGGGGCCTGAACATGCAGGAGGGTGAAAGGAGGGCAAGGAATAGAGTGAATTGGATCGATGTGGTATACCGGGGTTGACGTGCTGTCAGTGGATTGAATCAGGGCATGTGAAGCGTCTGGGGTAAACCATGGAAAGCTGTGTAGGTATGTATATTTGCGTGTGGACATATGTATATACATGTGTATGGGGGTGGGTTGAGCCATTTCTTTCGTCTGTTTCCTTGCGCTACCTCGCAAACACGGGAGACAGCGACAAGGCAAAAAAAATATATATATATATATATATATACGTGTAGGAAGAAAGGAAAGTGATTGGTTCTCAGTGAATGTAGGTTTGCGGCAGGGGTGTGTGATGTCTCCATGGTTGTTTAATTTGTTTATGGATGGGGTTGTTAGGGAGGTGAATGCAAGAGTTTTGGAAAGAGGGGCAAGTATGAAGTCTGTTGGGGATGAGAGAGCTTGGGAAGTGAGTCAGTTGTTGTTCGCTGATGATACAGCGCTGGTGGCTGATTCATGTGAGAAACTACAGAAGCTGGTGACTGAGTTTCGTAAAGTGTGTGAAAGAAGAAAGTTAAGAGTAAATGTGAATAAGAGCAAGGTTATTAGGTACAGTAGGGTTGAGGGTCAAGTCAATTGGGAGCTGAGTTTAAATGGAGAAAAACTGGAGGAAGTGAAGTGTTTTAGATATCTGGGAGTGGATCTGGCAGCGGATGGAACCATGGAAGCGGAAGTGGGTCATAGGGTGGGGGAGGGGGCGAAAATTCTGGGGGCCTTGAAGAATGTGTGGAAGTCGAGAACATTATCTCGGAAAGCAAAAATGGGTATGTTTGAAGGAATAGTGGTTCCAACAATGTTGTATGGTTGCGAGGCGTGGGCTATGGATAGATTTGTGAGTAGGAGGATGGAGGTGCTGGAAATGAGATGTTTGAGGACAATGTGTGGTGTGAGGTGGTGTGATCGAGTGAGTAACATAAGGGTAAGAGAGATGTGTGGAAATAAAAAGAGCGTGGTTGAGAGAGCAGAAGAGGGTGTTTTGAAGTGGTTTGGGCACATGGAGAGAATGAGTGAGGAAAGATTGACCAAGAGGATATATGTGTCGGAGGTGGAGGGAACGAGGAGAAGAGGGAGACCAAATTGGAGGTGGAAAGATGGAGTGAAAAAGATTTTGTGTGATCGGGGCCTGAACATGCAGGAGGGTGAAAGGAGGGCAAGGAATAGAGTGAATTGGAGCGATGTGGTATACCGGGGTTGACGTGCTGTCAGTGGATTGAATCAAGGCATGTGAAGCGTCTGGGGTAA